>NC_141559.1:68508307-69891640 GCF_036417535.1 Chlamydotis macqueenii
AGTGCACGCTTCACCCACTAAATATAGCAGCAGACTGTGTGCCCCTACGCAAAAACATTCTCATATCTAGTTTTAACTTTACATATAAAAATAACTTGGAGAAAATACAAAAAAACATTTTATTTTAACATGAAAATATCACAAAAATTAGTAAGCCTGAGATGTAGGGTTTTGGTGAAAAACAAGAGGCTTGTAGTGTTTTGGCTGCTGATAAAGATGCATGTATTGATAGCTGGGGTGAAAAGCAGAAGAATGCACTTATTTCTTCTGCATGTCAGTATCTTCAAACACAGTAAGCCACATGCACCCTTCTTTCCTTATGTAGATGCTGGTTCACCATGTTTAATTCCAGCGGAAGTGGATCTGACGTGGGCGGTCAGCCCCCTCCTTTACCAATGGCTTATGGAATTCACGTCCTGCACGAGAGTGGATATTTGCCCAACAGAACTCACAGTAATACTGCAGGCAAGTGACATTGGCACAAAAGAAAGGAGCAAACTTCCCACCACATCGTGCACCCTGGCATTCGTCACACATCTGGTCATCCAACACGTATGGCTTTACCTCCACCTGTTGGAGTAAACCAGAAACAATTCGAGTTAATACCTGTTCCTACTGAAAGTTGTACAAAGACATTCAGGTTTTTTAAAAAAAAAAACCAAAACAAACCAAAAAAACCCCCCAAAAAACAACAAACCACCAAACAAACAAACAAAAAAACCAACAGAAGTCTGAAAACAGACATATTAACACCTTTACCTAACTAATTGGGTATTAGTGTTTATCTTTTATCAACTACAGGTCTATCCACACAGCAAGCAGAACACTTCAAGGCAGATCTTTAGAAGTATACTATAGATGTAATAAACAGCTAGATTACAACCTCCCCTTTTATTTATTCTAGAAGGATGCTCTTGGCAAATGATAATATGGAAGTACATGTAGAAAACAAGCCCAAAGATCTCCCATCAGCTGCCGAATGTACTCCAACATGACATCCAATTCTACACTGTTTAGCAAAAAACAACTGAACATACAAGAATGTAACCTTTCCAAAAAAAAAAAAAAAAAACCACAAACAAGTATAAGCCTCTGCATGTATTACTTTTGCGCGCAAATTAGAAGTACTTTTTGCAGGCTGGAATACAGATCTTTCAACAATCCTGTTCCCTGTAAATTCACTCATTTTAAAAATATAGTTAAATTTATAGCTACAGATTTTGGTCATGTATTACTTGCCCTTTTTGTGGCTTTGAGCTGTAGAGAAATGTGTATTTAATGTAGTTCTGAAAACATTTTTAAAAGACCATTTTGCAAGTCTACAGACTGCCAGAAACACCTGTCTTACACAGCTTTTTTTCTCCCAAACTCATCTGTCTGCCAGAGTGGAAAAGTGGCAGGAGTCCAGTGGTAAATTTGCATTATGTCTTTGCGTAACCGAACTGTTACAAGACTGTGATCAGACAGGAAGAACTTCTTCATAATAAAATACAAAATGAGTTGACTCCATCATTAAGGAATGTATTGTTGTCTTCCACATTTTCCTCACTTTTAAATACGGTATTTTTTGCCTTTTGTTGGCAGAAAGAGTTATTCCAGTTCATACCAAAACTCAGGGCCACAACAGATTTTTTTTTTCTGAGATACTATTACCTGATAGGAATGCTACATATAGACATTGATTTTATGTACTATACTCAGACACAATATGTCTGAAATAGTAAGAACTTTTAGATGTTATTTTTTCCATTGTATCTCCAGAGAAAAAAATTTACACATACAGCTACCTATCCAGAAGTTTTACAGCAGAATAATAATGTTCTTAGCTTCAGAAGTAGAGGTCATGCTTGACATGTCAAATGCATCTGTGTTTGAAACACAGTGTGCTTCTTCCAGCAATCCATATTCAGTACAAGCTCTACTTCTACTTCTTATTTCACCACAATGACCTGCCTTATCACAAGTTTCACTCAAACTTTTCAATAAACAGCTACCTGATGCAGTAACTGCATTCGTGGTTCAAAATTACTGAAAGCATGAAGCAGCATCTATTTCAAGCTTCGGTGCATTAATGCACCAAGACCGGCATGAAGATGATTTCAAATGTATTAGAGAAACACTTTGAGGAATGGAAGTATTACATGAAGTGGATGCAGGCTGTTGGCATATGAAAGTTAAAAACATTTTAAGGAACTGTTTGGAGCTGAAACTCCAAACGAGTTTCAAGGAAATGTTTGGAGCTGAGCTTTCATATATGATAAAACAGGATGAGGAGCACTTTGCTGAAGAAAAACACCTGTTAGAGAAACTAAACATATCTACACATCAAAAGAACCGCAGAGAAGCTGCAGAGTACTTAGGTAAGGAAGAATTTAAGATGACAGAGATGTTTGTTAAGCAACTGTGACATGAAGATTTCCAATTAAGGCAGGAAAAGGTATGTGCAAAACAAATGCTATAAATACTTTGAACTAAAGTTCAGAAGGAGAAACAGGTGAACTGCAAAATTTAGCAATGAAAAAAGGCTTTTACACAGACAAAACTGGTGATGAAAAGAATGTGAAAGGACAGCAGACCTACAGAAACTGGATATAACCGGTACAGAAAGGCTATGCTAACGTAAAGGGTAGGAGAACAGCCTGCCTCTAAGACTGCAGGGAAATATGCAATACATCGCTTTATTGGCCAGCACACATACACATCTCAGATGAAGGCAGAACCCGAAGGAGAACCGTCTTCCTCATTTACAAAACCAGTGGTTTACAGATTCATAGAAATTGCTTGCTCATCCATGAATCAGCAGTAATACTGATTTAAAAATATTTTCAGAGCCTGAAAAGGCATAAGGGTATAAAGACCATGAAGCAAAAAAAATATTTCTGAAAATAGCTTTTTTCATACTTTCAGAAACAGCTAAGAGTTAATGTGTTCCATAAAAACAGACTGCTCTCTGTTACTGCTCAGTAATGCAAATTACTGGGTTGTGTGTATATATATGTAAAATTATATAAATAATGACTGACCATATGATTTAGAGAAGATGATTTAGAAAATAAAGACTAAACCCCCTCTGAAATAAACAAAGTTCATAAACCTTCCCCATCACAAGTTTTAAAGACAAAAGTATAAAATACTTAGATTTGGCATTGCTGTATTTTGAGATTGCTATATTTGGCAAGTGAAACACCTTAGGAGTAGCAAACATGTTTAAAAAGAGGAAAAAACAATGATGCTAATAAAAATGCCCAAAATTCCAGATTTAAGAGAATACTTGAGTGGAAAAAGAAATAATTTTCAAGAATTGGGAAAAAACCACTAAAGAAATAACATAAATTGTAACAATCAAAAAAAAACAACTGAGAAATCAGACAGTTAAAGCCTAGAACATCGTTCCCTCTCCCCCACAACCTCTCCAGCCCATGAACAGCTCTCTACAGATACTAATTATACTTGTTTCTTCCCCTTTTTTTTTTTTTTGGTAACTGCAATTGAATAAATAATTTGTATACTGTTTTTCTAAATTAACTCTCATGGATATAACTCAAATGCTGTGCTTCTGAAATCTAGTATTTGGGGTAGATTTTGTGTCTTTTTTCTCTGTCCAAGCTCCAAGAGGACTGCAGCACATGCCTACTGTTTCACTGGAGATTTACTGCCCTTACCCCTTTAAGTATTTCAGTGTTATATCACATATTAACAAGCTATATCCCTTTACTCTGCAAACAGCAAGCACTGCTATTTCTGATGCCTGCTCGGTATCCAAAGAGCCCTTAAAAATCTCTGGTGACCAATCATTAAAAAAACCCCAAACCAACCTAGTTGGAAGTGCAGCCTTCAAAGGCAGGTTCATGCCTTCCTTTCTCTTACGAGATGGCACTGCCAGCCTACAATCTACTGCAACGGACACTCCCATGCGAAGAGGAAGACTAACACATAGGTGCCCCCTAGTTTACAGCATTCAAGTCCATGTCTTCCACCTCTGACGGAGAACTACTTTGGATGAGACCCAACTGCCCACCTCTAATTTTAAAGTTAGGTTACTTTACAGCCAAATACACTATAGATGGTTCCTGAAACACACTAAGCTATACCCGATTCTGAAGCTAAATGACCCATTTAGCATGTCTTTAGAAGGAGTTCTAGATTCTGTTCCTTACTCCCCATTTTGTCCAAATACTCAAATGCAAGATGACTAATAGTTTTATTTCCCCTCACACAGTCACAGTGTCAAGGTCATTTTTCCTGTTACATAATCAGCCAAAATGTAAAATTACTAGTCAAAGTCAGCTGCAAGTCACAAGGACACCAATACCAGCAGTAAAATGCAGCTGACACATCTTAATGTGAAGCCTCGTTCACTCTCCACATTCAGAACCAGTCATCCTCTGGAAAGGACCACGTTTGGGGATTTCAGCTCACTAGCCAACTGGCATCTGAGAAACAGACATAAAGCTGTTACTCTGCTCATTTGAAAGGAGAGAAGCTCATGCTACCTCACTCCAGCAGACTTTTGTTAACTGTACTACTTTCTTTTTCCATGTCTTTGATCTATAGAGGAGACCGAACCTCGAACTACTTTACTTACTCAACTCTTCTTCTTCTGACCTTTTTTTTTTTTTTAAAAAAAAGGACATCTATTAATACCAGGTTCTACCTCTGCAGCACTTGACATTAAAACTAGTGACACTTAGCACTGACATAATTTAGATGCCACTTTTCTAATTAGGAGTAATGAAGTTGACTAGTGTTCTTAATCAAAGTTAGTTTTGCTTTAGCTAGCAATAAGCGTATTTATCAGATAATCAGAAATTTACATTGGTAAATACTAAGACGACTCTCAAACAGAAAGGATAAGACATTTTGTATTTTAGGTATTGAGCATGATTGATTTTATGAAGTGCTGAATGCTGACAATTACAGCTGAAATTAAAGGCAGCTGCAAATATAAAGCTAATCTGAAACCAACGAATATTAGAGCTTCCTACAAATGACAGAGGAATTATGACACTATTTGGTTTCATTAGAACAAGCAAGAGAAAAAGATTTTCAAGCCCTTTGCCCTTACACTACAAAACCAGGAACTCCAGAATGGAAAGAACATATGGTCTAACATACGTCCAAGGAACAAACTGCTGCTCTGTGGAATGCATGTTGTTCGTTTGGGGGCATTCACAGTTTAACTCTTGGAAGTTACAGGAATACTAAAGGAAACACAGAAGCTGGCACAAAAGCCAATCAAATGCAGTGTTACCATATTCTGAGAAGTTCCCTTATAGAACATCACTCTCACATTTATTATTTTAAAAAAAATTTCTGTATAACTTACTCGTTTATCAATATCGCCATGCTGAAGTTGAACAAACCGAGCACTGATGGCAGCAATATAACTCTGCTGATTGGAAAAAGCAACACGTCCAGCACCTTTTGGGTATTTCAGCTCAGGGTCAGTATCAATTCCTGCGTAACAAACTCCACCATAGAGACGGTCCATGATCATAGCCAATTCCACTATTAAGAAACAAAATAATGTTCATTTAAAGTGTTTTTATAGAACAAACTTTATATAATACACTTGTATTTAAAAATACTAGAAAAGTGAATTTTAGTAATTAATTTTGCAACAGGCGATGTAACAGTAATAACAAGAAATATAAAAACATATTAAATAAGATATGAAATACTCAGCAGACAGATCTTTCACACTGTGGGTACACACAACCCAAGGAACAATGGTACATCCGAGGAACAATGGAATTGTAAGTCCTTGCAATCCTTCATAACTTGGAACTGAAATTCCAGGGCAGTTTTCTTCAGGAGATTACAGCAAAAGACTTCTTGGGCAGGCATGGAATGTAAGCTGTATAAAATAGATCCACATGCCACAAATTCCTCGGTACATGTTCTCTGGCTGTCCTACTGCTCTATGTCCTACTTGATTTTAACGATGTAGTTAGCATCTTCTCATCAGCCACAGAGCTTTATTACCTCTACAGTACTACACTTGCCATAGATACTGAAGTTCATAGAAACAAAAATATCAGATTTTACAGATCAAGTATTTTAGCAATCCTCTAGTAATATTTTATATGGCATTTGGATTTGCAATTTATTTAGGTGGAAAAATAATGTTTTTCTCAGAAATAGTATCCTCTGTATTAGGGTGTAAAGGTGTCAGCAGTCACTGATCTTCAATAGTTGTTCAAAGTTTCCTAAAGTTTTATAGCTTTTGTGAAGTCATTATTCTTATTTCACAATGCCATAAAAGTTTCATTTTCACCACAGGGCATTTGAAAGCTAAGCATAAGAACGTATCCATTAAATTTATCACAGACATTCAGCACAGTAATCTGGAGTATTTAGGCTGAATTTAAAGAAAAATTAATCTGCAGTTGGAACATCCTGTGTTTATGCTCATTTACATAGCTTGTACCACAGTCAAAAGTACAGTCCTAAAAGTAAAATAACAGAAAAGCTTGAGTATTGAAGGTCCAAAATAGAAAAATTTAAGATTCTTTATACTGCAAATTTGCACTGTCACTTCTTGGTTTTCCTACATCTTCCCTCTGAAAGCTCATCTTTCCATAATAATAAAACTCATTACAAACTATGGAAGACTAATGAAGTCCAGGAACCATTCTAACAGAAAACAGGATTGGAACCACTGTATGTCACGCTTCTACTGCCAACATTCACTTCATCTGACTCACTGGAAGGCCACCATAAAATACCGTAAAAGGCTACTGCAGTCACTCTCTCAAAGCGGACTGTCCAGGTTGTAGATCAGCCATTCCACAGCTATAGAAACTTTTCATTTTTCCTTCATGCACTCCAACACGAGTCTGGAAAGAGTCCTGCAATCTCATATAGTGTTGTGTCATACAGACTGTGCTAGCTCTCTGAATTTCTTTCTTTTTTTTCCTCTATTCCTACTCCTTCAAATACTCCATCACTTGTGTTTTTGCTTTGTCTGTATTAGCAAGAGTAACTGCTACCTGATAGTAGCAGAAGAGTAGATAATGCAAAGACAAGCAAGTACAAATAGAGCTCCACATATTCATGAAGCATGTCAGAGAGGTTTTATTAGCATTATTTTAAAAACAAACTATTTTGTGACATAATTTACACTACAGTTTTGCAAATATGATCAAAATCTTTTCTACATCTTTAGACATGTCACAGTTTCCAGTAAATCTCAATGATGAACAGAGATTTATGGCCAAAGTCAGATGAAAACAAGTTACTAGAGAAAGGTAAGAACATACAAATATTGTACTGTGGTTATAACTATCACAACAGTCTTCTGTTTTTATATGTATATATCTATATCTATCCATACATAATGATACAAAAGTATGCATGGTTCAAATTATTTCCAATAATTTCCTACTTTTAAAAATAGCCACAGATTATACTCACCAGCTCTTAACGGTCTAGGGACTCCTCCAACAAAAATTGTTTTTCGAGGATCAAGCGGCTGGGAACCATCCATTACAAAGTCACTGTCACTTAGATTCCAGGGCCGGATCTGAACCTATTAAATTGGGAAAAAAAATAGTATGCTACTTTAAGTTTCACTGCATTGTGGATATATGTACATCAGTCCAACACAAACTGTCAAACAGTCATAAGCCCATTATCTTAGCATGTCTAGGTGCTCTGGTTTAATCCTATTAATTCAAAACATTACAATTTTAAAATCATCCAACTGTTCCAGAGGTTGAGCTCTGACAATGGTAGTTTGCTTTTGATTATCTTCATCGTCATCAGCAGCATTTCAAATGCAGCTTTAGACAGATGGCAGCTATAGCCTGCAGGCCATCTACAGTTTACTTACTGGCTTGTCCTTGATAGTAGGACTGGAAACACACAGATAGAGCTTTCCGTCTTCTTCAATGCAGGCGTCAATGAGGGCTTGAACAGAACTCTCTTCTTGGAACAGGAGGAATGCATAACCTGGAAAAAAAGCAAAGCCAGCTCATTTTTTTTCCTTATCTTTATTTTTCTTAATCATCTTTGCCAGTGACTTTTCCATACAAATGTGTTTACTCCAAAAGAAAGCCAAACCAATTCTTTGTTATTAGTCATCATCTTTAACTATGTACTACCTTGCCATGATCAACAGAACTTCTATCCTTAAAATAATTGTCAAAAGAGACTAACAACCAAATACAAGCAAATAAGTCTGCTCTGTGATGTACTAGAAGTCTAGGCTGAGCATAATTCATTGGCAGCAATGGACATTATACAATGAAAATCCGACTTGGCACAAAGGACTAATCTCTATCCTAGAGATTAGATCAAAGTACTTTGTTACGTAAGTGACCCAGCAAACCTCCCAAACACTACAAAAATAGGAATTAAAATGCTTATTTAATGCTACAATACAAACAAAAAGTCAGACAAGCAAAGAACCTCACACATTAGAGTACTTTAACAGTTACAGTATAATGATATATACAAAATTTGTTACTTTAGAGGTGCCTGATAATGCAATTAGGGTTGTATTCTAAAACGAACTTTAAAAAAGACAATAAATCCACATTTCTTTCTGACATTAGCACCAAGTGTGGAATTTTCACATGAAGTTATGTTTTATTACTTGGATGGAAAAGTAAACACTGAAGCAGCTGCTCTAGAGTGGGCTTGGGAGGAGGGAGCGTGGCTGTTTTACTAAGCTTTTTGGAAATGATACTGCATTTCCGAGAGAAGCTAGTTAACCACTAGCGATTTCTTATTGCAAACAGACAGTGCAGGTCATCAAGCCAAAGATGGTAGGGTGCATCTTGAAGAGCATTAAAGAATCAATATCTTAAGAAGAACATAAGATTAAAGAAACTAATGCATGACTGATTTTAGATAGATGGGAACAAAAGCAGGATTTAAAGAAAAAGCCATAAGGCCTATACTGGTCTTTCTAATAAATTGTACCTCGTTTCTTACCCCTCATACCATGGTCCCATCACAACTACCTTCAAGGGACACATTACAAGGTTTTATGTATTCTGTATTTTTAGGTAAATCTTATTCAGTTTCTTTACAACTATGCTGTAGGGAATCTTTGGGCTTGGGCTGAAGCATTTCTTTGTGAAGTCCACTTTTCATTGCTGAACAGTATTTTTTAGTGACAATCAGTTTAACTTAAGCGTAATTAGTAATTATTTAGTTTCAAAATTTGTTTTAATGGGAATATCTTTCAGTATTTATCTTAGAATTTAAAATACACACATTGCCCATGCAAAACTCCCTCACTGAATGTGGGCACATGCAGTCTGGCCTGGGTGAGACCCAGACTCATGTAACTGTCCTTACTCGTGTGGAAGCCAGGCGCACACATTCCTGTTTGAATGGAGAGCTCAGTAAAAGAACGATGGGAGTGCAAAAACTTGATTAATCAAAAGGAGGGTTTTTGATGTACATGATACTGACTAAGAGATCAGACATATAAAGTAAGCTTCACAGCCAGAAGTAAGTAAAGTATTTTGCCAGATGCTGATTTTCCATCAGTTCTTATCCCAAAGCAAATCAAGGGTACTGCCATATAGCACCTGATACATAAAGATGGTCAGTGTCTCCTCATGACCTACCACCTGTACGTCTGCAGCTATTAATATGCTTAAGTGTGGCAGCTTCTAAAAACATAGAAAATTAAAATAAAATAACTTGATGAGGGAACAACTGGGATTACTAAATCCTACCACAACTGAAAACTGTATGTTAACACTGCTTTCTCAATATTATCTGCAAAACATGTACTCATATCTGGGTTCATCCCACTTGATTTTAAGCATCACACAGGCTTGTGTCATGACCTTAGCTGTACCCCTCTGAAGACAGAGACAAAATTACAGTATAGTCTGTACTATCAAATCTATCTAGTTGTAGTTTTGCTCCACAGCTCTAGTCCTTCAACTATTTACATTTTAGTTTGCTCCCTAAGTCTAGTCTGAAGGAAAATAATCAGTTCTCTTAGTGAAGAAAACTGGCTAGTGAAGATAATTTGCTCAGGTCCCACATTTTGTAGTCATATACAGAGACAGTCAATCCCTTCCAAAGAATGCCAGACTTGCACAGCCTGCATACAAATCACTCTCCATCACTTGCCCTGGACCATGGCACAGTTCCTGGCACAAAACATTTTTACATGAGCCATAGATGTCTCCAAAGAACAGCAGTTACATAGGCAATCAGCATATATTCATAAGCTAGAAAGTGCTTGCAAAGGGAAATTACAGTCTTACCTAAGATATTTGATTTAGACATCACAAATTAGGGTTGTTCTTCTTACTACAGCTACCTCAAGCCAACAATTGCATGACACAAATGTTGCACCTTTTAGCTTAAATCAGAAAGAATTGGTGTGAACTGCAGGTTAATACAGACAATGGATTTACATTTGATGATGGGAATAATTCATATTTGGGAATGACAAACAGCATTTCATCTATACCTCTTTAAAGAGATCTCATAATCGTATTAATTTAAGTTTAATCTTTACAACATAAATCTTTCAGTTGTTCAATTTAGTCATCTTTGATGAAGAATTAACTCCAAAACACAGTTGAAGTGAAAAAACGCAGGCTGACACAATTGTAATGTAGGTATTAGCTGAGGCACTTTTGAGTAGGAGGGAGCAGGATTCACTTCAAGATCCAAACACTTGCTTTCGTATTTCTGCAGTGCCCATGCTTAAGCTCCTGCTGTAATACAGAGATCCGGTTAATGTAGTCAGTGGTGACTGGACAGTTTCTCAGCTGACCAAGTGGGACACAGATGTGTTTAGCACCGTTTATCCTGTACAGGACTTTTTCAACAGAACATTTTCAACCTGATTTTTTTCAGTCAGTTCTAAATTAGCAGTTAAGAACCTCGAACAAATGAAGCTACCGCACAGCTGCTGTGATAGAAGGCAATAGGAACACCCAGACAATCAGAAAAGACCGGGGATACTGCCCTGTTTAAATCAGATTATACGCCGTCTGTTTGATATGGACTATAAATAGCACAAAGCGGACAGACAAGTAGGCATATTTTGAAAGGCCGCCTTTGGATTTGCATATCCTCATAGCATCATTTCTTTGAGGGCTTCATTATCATAAGAAGTCTTCATCTCAGCAGGTTGCTTTGGACATGAGTATTGTTTCATAAATAAATATAATTGCCAACTATGTAATAACAGGAGTTATGATAAACAGTGGCAAGTCAGAAAGGAAGGAATTCTCCATTACAGTCGGCAGATCACTTACAGACTTTGTACTTTGATCTCAACAGAATAATTTTTTTTCTGCCTCAGAACAGAGTTTCCTTGTAAGATTAGTATGAAGTTTTTAAAATTCCTGTTTTCATCAGGTCTAATTTTGTGGTGAGCCAATATAAAACATAATTAGCTAAGAACAAGCAGTTGGTGTTTCTCAGGAGGCAGCCAGCCTTGATGGATCAGGACACTTTTTGCATTTTTTCAAGCAAGGAAGTCCTTATTATGAACTTGGCCTTCCCTCAGGACTTTCTGTAAGCAGAGAGCCTGGAAGGAACTACAGCCTGGAAAACCGAAGAAGAGTTAAGAAAAAAAAAAGCAGGCTGTATCTCTTCACCACAAAGAAGATTATTACTTAAATCAATCCAGAACTGGATAATTCTGTGATGTCTTTGGAAAGTAATACCCTGTCAAATCTCTGATGAGACTAAACAAACAAAAATACATACACTGAATTGACTCCATGCAGAGTAACAAATTAGAAATTGGAGATAAGCAAAAAAAGGCAAAACAAAAAAAAACCCAAACAAACTCCTTGGGCTAATATAGTATATATTTCTAAATTGCTAATTACTGATCAATCTCAAAGCCTTCTTAGTATTTAGCCTATCTTTAGCAGTTTCCGATATCTTACAGAATATATTTATACACGGTTTTTGCCTGCACATGCGAGTAATACTTATGAAAGATAAATTTTTAAGAAGTTCTTCTACAAAATCATCATGGGCCGTATCTATTGCACTGAAAAAAACAGATATAAACACAGTAACATTCAGTGGTTAACAGCAAGCTATATTTCCAGAGTATCTACAAAGAGATACTGTATTTTAAAGGTGTTAGGCTACATTACAAAACAATATTGAATAGTGTAGTAAACTAAAAATTAGAATAAAATTTTAAGATTAAAGACAGTAAGTGCTACTAAATTTCAAATAAGGATCAGTTAATTATGGGAAATCAACTTAACACGTAGTTCACAAGTGTTTCCTGAATTAATCTGATCAATAGACTGAAGTCCCTATACCTGTATTCTCTGCTTTTAAGAAGTTCTGCTTAAAATACAATTTTTTTTTTTTACTGTGCTAATTACAAATACTCCAACTAGATCAAAAAGCTTTATTAAATTAGGAGGTCTGGAAACTTATCCTTAGGATGTTCAGATGCTGAGACAAGACTATCTCCTTGGAAATGAATGTCAGAAACCATTCCTTTCAGGTAAGAACATATTATATATTCCCTCTTCTATATATTCATCATAGACTTTGCAAGATGCATCTTCCTCAAATAATTCCTCTAGAATTTCTCTTGGTAATTTACAAAGAGAGATTCACTCCTTAGGAAAATTAAATTTAACTTGACAGCAGCTTGGTGTATCAGGCTGATAATCAAAAAAGCTGAAGTCTCTTTGTCTTAGAATTTCCACGTAGTGTTCTTAAATACTATCCAAATACTTCCAATTCCATTTCCCACTCTTTAGAGGACCCATCTGAGATAGCAATCCTGTCTTTTCCCCAGCATAGATAGCCAACTAAATGAAGAATCAGTTTATAAAGGCACTATACCTACTTTAGTCACTTCCAGGGAAGGAATGAATTGCTGCACTCTCTACAAAACAAATAGTCTCTGCACTGCTTTCATATCTGGATCAGCTTGTGTTACCAATACATGACTGTACATGAACAGTGATTTGCTACATAATTTACTTACTTAATGTACAAAATGGCTTTTCAAACACTTTCTAAGTGATATTGAAAAATCTAGTCTAACAGCAACACTAAAAATAGTTAAAAATCAATATTTAATAATTTATAAAAAAGATAATTAGTGCTTTAATATGAAGTTCACATCCTAAAACTGAAATAAACGTAACATTGATTATCTTGATCAGATATCTGAATGCATCCTTCTGAATTATTCCTGTAGCTTCCTACAAAAATTTTAATCCATGATTTATTCTTAGAAATTTGACCAAATTTCAGTTTTGGAAACCAAATAGAAATGCAAATACAGAACTCAGGACTAATGGCACATACAACTATATAATACTGATCGATATATGGGAAATCAGAATATGGAAGATCCTTCAGGAGTCCAGGACTGAACCAGGCACAACACTAAAACAACACTCTCAGGTTTTAGAATTGGTATGTAAAAGAACCACGTCTGAACCTGCATTGAAACTGTAGAATTCACTGTTCACAGGGACTGTAAATTACACTCTTTGGAAAAAGATGAGACAGTTTCCCAGAGTAAGATCTGCACTCAGTAACAGGTCAAAACCTTTCAACCGTCTTACCTTTTGGTGGAAAATAGGACTTGCTTTCTGCTTTGTGAGGCCAGTCTACTACCAAAGGCCCAAATCGTCTGAAGCTAGCAGTAATTTCATCTAGAAACAGATATAAAAGTTGCAACTTAAATAAATGACAGAACTCAACAAAAAAAAAGTACTATAGAGCAAAGATCCTTGTTTGTAGTAAAGGTTGACATCTTACAGAAAAAAAAGAACAAAATTTGCAACTTTCATGAACAAAAACCAGACAGACATATCTGGCAAAGTGTTAATAGTTACGTGATATATTTCTGGTGATTTTACGCTTTTAAATTTGTTTTTTATTGCTTAATAACAGAGGCATTTCAGAAGCATATGGGCAACTAAAGGCAGTGGTGAAGACTGGTGTGGTACTTCCTTAAATTCAGAATCTGCTTTCAATGCAATCCAAATGATCTACTCTTTAGTGATGTGCAGTTCAGAGCTTTGTACGTAGATACTCATATAGCAAGTATCATGACAATTAGCACGCTAGTAGTTTCCAGCAGATACCACGCACAGATCAGGCACAGGAATTTAAAACTGCCTATTTAGAGGTGCTTCTAACATAACCATGAATAGTCCCCGTTGCAAGATCTGCTATGCCCGCTCCACAACTTTGTGATGTCTTTCTGTCCCAGACGCTCCTTCCTGTCATTGACTGTAAGAACCTTTGCCATGAGGAAAAAGTTAAACTACCCTAAACTCTACAAGAGCAGTAACTCATCAAACACAAATATGCTCCATTTCTTTCAGACGCATCCTGCCATTAGCATATAAACAGGCAGGAAAGAAAGAAAATATGTTTCCATGTGTCTTTGTTTAGCATTTGTATTAAAGGTAACAGTGTACATTTTAATTAGAAGCTAATGTGCATCAAAAAATGCTTAAGTATATTAAAATAAATCCCTCAGTACATTGCAGGAGAGTTTTACAATGAAGACGAAACCAAAAGATGGTCTTTCCATGCCTGAAAGTTAATTAACCACAGTCAGCTTATTTGGTTTGCAAGTTACTCTAGGATTACAATGAACGTTGAAAAGGGACTTCTATTTACATTATAAATCTAGCATGTAATTTACATTTACCTGCACTGGAGAAATCTAATATTAAACAGCACGATTACTTCAAACCAGCACTACTGTACAAAGCAATTCCAACTGCATCACATAACATTCTGAGCTACTGTGGTACATTCTATGCTCAGTACATCACAGACCTCAATGCCAGTTGACCTTCCTCTGCCTTAGTTTCTCTATTTGTGAATAGAAATAATATTAACCTTTCTAAACCACTTCTGAGTTCTTCAGGTAATAGCAAAATTGAATTTGAAATTCAATTACTAATAGAAGTTTTCTATGAATAGAGAGTAAAGTAGGCACAGAGAGAGGACGCTCTGAAAAGCTAAGATGTATTTGAAAGGAATATGCAAGGTAAGCATGAGCACAAATTCCAGGCATCACATGCAACTCTACAATCTGCAAGTAGAGAATCAGAGACAACTGAACCATCTCAAAATCAAGAGAGATGGATGAGATCAAATGATACGAAGCTCAACATATCCATCAACTGTCATTAAAAATACATATAGTTGTATCTTTTTACACCACAACATAATTCAGCTGAGTGGGTTATTTCTACCACTTCAGTTAGGTTTTTCAAAATCTCTCTCTCCCCAGCCTAAGCCATTGTTTGCTTAGTTTTCAGGCAGCTCACCTTCATCAATATCTGGTGGAAGACCTCCAACAAACACTTTCCGAGAAAAACGCTCAATTCGTTCTCCATTCTGATGAGCTGAATAGCAGGTAGGTGAATTCAAGACTCCAACTTGATCACTGTGACCATCATCCAGCAAACCATCATCTATTGGGAAGAGGGAAGAACGGCCTTAAAAATAAAAGATAATAATATACATTAAAATAATTTTGTGGCAGTACATGCTTATGTAACTTTAGGGAATAGGGGAGTAGCAGTCTGGAAAATAAACATGACAGTATCAAGAGATTAGAAAATTATGCATTAGTTTAAAGAAAAATGAAGAAAATGAAAAAAACTTTAAAAAGGAAATTCAAGATTGCAAGCTGACGTCACTAAGCATAATACTTCATACTACATTATACTGTAGTTACTCTGCTGCATCCAGTAGGAAAGTAGTAATTTGGTTTTAAATAAAGGGTCTTATTTATGAAAAGATCATATTAAGTGCTGCTTAAATGAGTTTCATTAGTTTGCCTTTGGTTTAGCTTCAACTTAAATTGTAACTTCCATCATCTGAATGACTACTGCATGTCTGAAAATCTTACACTTCAATTGAACAGAGGGAAACAGAAAAAACACAGTAAGAAGTTTCAAACAAATATGTCTTCTCTTTTAAAGGTATCTGATGCTGATAACACAAGAACAGATTTAATTTCTAAGAACGCAGAAGAGAATTTTAATATATGTGTAAAATGTCATGCTCGAAAAATGAGTCAGTGCTAATTTATCCTTCTTGCTCTCGAATTTCCACAGTTTTGAAGGGAAGTCTTGTGGTGGTTCCTAACACATAGCGATCTGCAGTAAGATTATAGTTACCCTGAAAAGTAAGTGTAAAATCTGAGAAGTTCACAGGATCGCTCTGCAAATGAAAACTGATCAAAACAGATGTATAGACGGCAGGAGGGAGTGAAAACATGGTAATTCTGTCCCACTTACTTCCCTGCTAGTTCATATTTACAAATTTTAGAGACCTTCAAAATGAAAAGACTCAGAAGGCCAGGATATGCATCTTAGCTTATTCAAACTTTCAGGGCCTCAGATCAGCAACATTAATCAGTTTCAAATTCAGAATTCAGTCTTTTAACTGCAAAAAGCCCCAAAAGAAACACTTTTGTGAAGCAAAATTAATACTCCACATCACCATTTCTTCTGAAGTGCAATTTCTCCTGTTTCTCTCTCACTTATTTTTGAAATAATTATTAATTAATTCAACTGCTTTCCAAAAACAAGCAAGCAAACAAAACCAAAAAAACCTAGCACACTTTTGGGAAGCAAGTTAATTTTCCATCTCAAGTAGCCAACTTCTTCTAGACTCACCCACTGCAAATCCATATGCAGGAGAAAAAAGTCCCTGAGAGCTTAGCCTGCAGTACCTTACTTGTGACCCATACTGCAGACTGCAACTTTTAACCCCTCTCAGGGGAATACTACCAGGAAAGCCCCATAGGAACACCTGCAAATACTGCGCTGAGAGCAGTATGAAAGTCATTAGCTTCCAGAAGACCACTTGAGAATCAAGTGCTTAAAGACAAGGCTGGAGAACAGACAGCAAACATCATGACCAATGACCTATGCTGCGGTAATGGCTCATGACCCTGATTTTGTATTTAAATCCATAATAAAAATACAGTACATCAAAAATACCGAATGAAAACACAAGATGACAGAAAACAACCACACATAACAAAATGCCACGAGGATCACAAAATAAAAGCAGGGCCACAGGACCGCCCTAAGTAACAAAGACTGTAACTACAACATCTTTATGCTGGCATTTCACATTTGTGCCTTAAGTAGGCGTCCAATGGAGAGGAGCACAGCAAATGCAGAAAGCTGTAGTGGGCTTCAATGTTAAAATCTAAGAACAATGAGAATCTAAGGCTCTCTTCCCAGTACAAATTAAACCTACAGAACACGTTCTAAAGAGAACATGAGAGATCCAGAAATATCAGAGAGATCAGTTTTACTTTAATGTGGGTAAAAGTTTGCCAAAAGCACTGTGGCTCCTTAGAGAGCTAAGATGACGTAGAGGACAATGGATTAACACATTAAGAGGAACATTAGTATGACTCCTAATACTTTCTTCTCCATCCTCTTCACTTTTAAATAGCTCTCAGACAAAGACAGCAGAAAGGTAATTTCCTAGGCTTTCACATTTCTTCCAATGACTGTGAATTAAAATGTTAAGCCCTTTTAAACCTTTGTTTCTTTTTGTTTTATGTCAGTGAAAAGAATTAACTAGAATCTGCCAGGAATCGTCAAAACACAATTTTAGTTACACACATCAACCATGATCTAGATTCTCATTCCTCTCTACATTAGGGCTACCAAGCAATCAGTTAGGAGTCAATGTAGAGATTGAGAGACACATGAACCTATGTGTATGTTGTGAACACCGGAAGCTATCAAAGATCTTGATGTTTCTGCTGCACACTTTACATGGTCTTTATAACAACCGCAGGTCACATCCTCATACAGTTACATCAGTATAGCTTTTCCAAGGGCAGTGAGCACTTATTGGCTTACACTACAAAAATCTGCTCACTATTTCTAAGAGTTGTCTACTAGATTTCTTGCTAAGTTTATGAAACGAAAGGCTTTTAGTTTTTACTCTATACGCTACAGAAGCAAAAGAAGATGAGTTAGAAGAACAACTAGCAAACTATATACTCTTAAAGGGGGCAACAACTGCAAGAAGTAGCCATTAGCACGAACTAAATTATGATTAGGACTACAGCATTTTAACTGATTAAAGGATTTGTAATTCAAACTCTAAAAAGAGATCAATGATCATAACAATCCAGACTGCACCCCTCTTTCCCTCACACCCTTCATCTTCCCCAAACTAAGACAACATGCAGATAAGCGTTTATAATCAGCAATCTGGATTAATGAATTGTAATGATCAGTAACAGCTCAATCAGAATTAATTGTACTGTTAGAAACAGAAGTGAATTACCTCGTCTTCGCCCATAACTCCTCGCTGCATGCAAACAAAGGACAAATTGTAAAATGTCAAATAACTGTATCACGCCCACATATTAAAATATTTAAGATACAAAGAACTATGTGGGTAAGCCTAAGTAAAAATCTGCATTGGAACTTGCTACTGATAATTGTAGATGAGCACACATTAAACTAAAGTCTCCCTTAAATACTGTACTATTTTGCTACAAAATTGACGTTAGCATCAGCTGTAAAGAACATACTTTAAAATCTTTCAACGTCTTTTTATACTTGTTCCTAACTTTATGTTAACTATGGATGCATAAATTGTGGTAACTTTGTAATTCATCTTCATGAATGTGATTCGTATCTTACAGGAGTGTTTAAATAACACACAAGGTACTGAAATTGTAAAACTGAAAATACTACTTTTAGAAGCACGTAGCAAGAGGTAATTAATCACAGAAACATCCTGGTCCATGGAACAGTTTGTACAGTCCTTTGCAATGACAATAAAAATGCTATAAGCCGTGACCTTCCTTTTTCATGAAAAGACCTAGCAGAATATTAACTGCAAGGTTTTGTTTGAAACAAAAGACTCCTTGTGGTAGCAAACAAAATCAGGGCACAAGTCAGAAGAAATAGCATTGTATCAAAAACACTGCACAAAGGCAAAGAAACAATTTCTGACAGACTGCAAGTAAATCCAAGATTTTCCTAACTTTTGAGTTTTGCAAGATTCTTAAAGAGATCACGCTTATAACTGGAATTCAGAAGACCATACTGATTGCTTCTCTGCCTGAAGGCTAGGAAACTAAAAATAGACAGATTACTAATACAAAAACTATTAAGCAGCGTGTAATTTCTTAGTTATGTTTCCACAAAGTATTTTTAATTCCTGTTTCACAGCTTTTGTATCTGTAAAAAACCTTAATCATTACAACATTGTAGTTAAATATCCTAATAGAAACATTACTGTAAACCATAATCTTATAGCAACATTTACGAACAGAGATTACTGCATCTCAGCAATATTGTTTTGATTTTACTAGGACTCCATACATATATCTCTCCCAAAAAGCAACTGTGGTTCTGGGACACTGAAATACATGCAGCCTCATAAATTCAGTTATTCGCAAATGTCATTCCCTGTTGCATTCTCATATTATTAAATACTTATATCCTGGTACCTCCTATTTGCATGAGGTTGTTCAAAATTTTTAGTAAGTATACTATATATATATATATTTTCTTTTTTATCTTGATTCCTTCCTACTAGGAATTCAGTAGTTTACTTACGGAATTCTAAAAATCTCTCTCCTTGTGTTTTCTCCCTTAAAACTGTGGATTTGTTACACAACTGTCATCATATTCTCATCCAGCTTGCACTGAACTCACTTTCAAATTTATTTTCTTTCATCTGACAGAATCGCTACTGATGAGAACAGTCTTTTGCTTAAGACTCCTTTCAGATCCTCCAACTTTCTACCAGCAAGCCAAAACAGAAAAGCCCACTTTCTGAAAAAGACTTGGCTATCTAACAAAGTGGAAACACCTAGATTAAGATTTCCCACATCAAAATAGAATCCACAAAACCTAATCCATTCTATGTGATTAGTTCTCTCACTAGTTCCTGCTGCATGGGGAGACTGATGCCGAGCTTCAGACTTGCTTGCCTCTGAAGTCAGGCACTTAGAAAACACACAGTTCTATGTCAGTGCTGCAGCACGTACGGACCTTTTCTGACTCTTGCCCAAAGTGACTCCCACATAGTGTTAGCAACAGTGTCACTAAGCCTTCATCTAACTCCCTCTATGCCTTTTTTTTTTTTGTTCACAAATAAAACTAGAGCAACCAGGGAAAATTCAAGGACATCACATCCATAGGAATGACTGTAGTGCCATGTTCTCTCTCAAAGAGTAATACATAAATGATGGATATTAATCAGCAACTTTTTGCACAAGTCTTAGTAATTTTTATTCTCTTCTGCCACTTCTGCTCCATTCTGCTCACCAAACTAGCTCAGCTATTTTTTTTTCTATTTTCATAGTTAAAATAAGCTGATATGCATAAAAACATTTTGCTAGCGAACACCTGAACTCTTTTTCTTTGTGCATTAAAATAAACAATAGTAATTTTAAGGAGAAACACAAAAGGGGTATTAAAATGCTAAAAAAGTCCCAATGCAATCAACTTAAAAGGGGAGTTGTTGCGGTATTTTATACATATGAAAACTACAACGATGCACCAAATTTATCTGCGTATTCTTTGCTTTAGCAAAACAATGAAATCAGAGAAAATGCAAAGTAACTGTACTTGAATTTGTCACATCATTTACTTTACTCGTATGGCAAACTCCTTTCCCCTGATACTTATCCATCTTGTCCATTTGATACTTTGGGCAGGGATTTTCTGCCATTTTGAGTCTAGAAAAACGCAATCCCATTCTTAGACAATCTGCAGGCACTGCTGCAATAAATGTGATCACTAACATTAAAATGATTTCGCAAAACTCATTTTTTTTCCTATTTTTATCCAGACTTTAAAGACCATAGTGGTTAGAATATAGGTAAGTTGCATAGTAAGCACAAAGTCTTACTAACAATAAGATGTTAAAGCAAACATATCCTAGCTTCATGAAACTTCAGTATTTTAATCTCTCCACATTACATATGTATATATAAACTTTCTTTCAAAGGCCAGATACCACTTGTGAAAACAGTTCAACTGAATCAAACTTTTATTACAGTGTAAGCAATTAGATTATTCTTTCTGAAGATACTAGATTCAATCAGAAATATTTCTGTATTCATGAAAATAATATGCACATAATGTTTTACACCTTTCATAGCATATACTTACAGATCAGGTGGTCTGTACAAATATGCACATTATATATATTTAATTATAGATTTAGCTATACACATAGGTTTTATATATATATGTATTTAATATATACAACTACGTAATCAGTGCATATGTTTAGACAAATAATTGCAGGGGAGACAGCCCTTTGGGAAAGGTCAGACACTGTAGGGAAATAATTGATTTACAACAACAAAAAAAGGGAGAGATTAAACTTCTTCCTTCCATCCTGAACTTATTCAAAGAATAAGCCATACAGAAATACTTTCTGTATCTTTTAGTCTATTAAGCTGGGTATCTTAACTAGCCAAAAACTCTGAAAGATTTCCACTACAGCTCAAAGACAGAAATGAGACAGAAGTAAATAGACTTTTTGTGCATGTTTGTTTAACATGAAGACAATATCAATATGACTTTGTACATTATGTGAGCAATGCTATCACACAGACAGCAAATATATAATTTCTACTTTATTCAGACATGTATGTCAAATACATACCAGAGATCAAATTTGTACGGATTTAAATAACTCCACTGAACGACTGAGCTGAATTCAAAATATTATGTTGTATAACAGGGAAAACTACAAGGCAAGCTTCCTATTCTTAAAGATAACTATGAAATTTATGATAGAAAGTAAGATAAAATACTATTTGTCACTAACATTCCTGATTTAATGACCAAATGGTGACAGTGAAGCCTTTTAAATTAATACTTATTTTTCATGTAAAGAAATCCATAAACAATTATGGAAAAAATTTCCAAAGAGTCTAGCCTAAAGGAGGTAGATGTCTAATTCCCATTTCATTCTATTGTATTTGGGTGCCTAAATTCTATTAAGATTTCTTTAGAAATCACATCTTTATAGATTTTAAGTCTAAAAGAGATTGTTATGACCATTCAAGTTTGGCATGCCTAACAGGCTACAGAAATTAATTTAGTAATTCCTCTATAGGAAGTGTAATAATTTGTGTTTGAAGTAAAACACCAGTTTTTTAGAAGCACAACCAGCTATAGTATCTTTAAGATGGAAAGTCTAATACTCATTTGCTGAAGTAATCAAGCAGTGAATTATGTTTCAACAGCCATTAAAAAAATTCGAGGCATTAAAACTATAAAAGGGAGGGGAATCCTATAAGGGGAAAAAACACCCTACACCCCAACAAATGACACTGTTGCATTATTACTTGCTACAGAAAGGTTCTCTCTAAGTTGACAATTAAAGAGGTACTCAGGTAAATCCATTCCACAGTATCTTTTCCTTACTTTTGAGTTATTAAGTCATTAAAAAATACATTGCTTTTTTTTTTTTTACAGCTTGAGCTGAAACAAATCTATAATTATCAGCTATATCATTTATTAAAACACATAAATCAGCTTCCTTTTGGTTCACTTCATTAATTTAAATAATAAAAACTGTAAATATTAATATTAGGTACAGTTCAGTAAGTACACTTTAAATGAGCTGGAAAAGATCTATCATGGAAGAAGAGGAAAAACTAGCTAAAAGTAAGTTTTATGTAGAAGTGCTTAGCCTTAAAAGGGTTCAGAAATTCCAGTCTGGCTCACGTCAGAACCTCACTGGGATCCAGAGATACCAGTCCACTAAAATCAAGCCAACTAAAACCAGTGAGAGTCACGGTCTAGTGTAAAGTATTAGTGCACACATAGATGGGCCCAGGACACTTAAAAATGTTGGTGCTTTTCTTCCTGAAGGTCTGGTATTTCTGCTCCTCCTCATAGCAACTACAACACTTACTAAGAAAGTAAGGGACAAACATGAGTCTCTGGATTACCAACTCTTCTCGTCCATCTTCCACCCTCCAAGGCACTAATTGCAGGAATACAGGGAAACGTTAGCTTGAATCCACTCAAGCAGAGAAGGAAACTGAAGTCTACAACTTTATCAGCAAGTGTTCAAGATGTAATTCTCATTGCCACAAATTTGGAGGAAGCCCCTCAATTCTCGCTAAGAAAGAAAGGTTGTGCAGAATCTGAGCTGCTGGAGCTTCCCAGCAGCTGTTCCGAGTGCTTCTGTTCTCATGCTGTATGGAGCTGCAGTTCAGGTGCCTCTGAATACTACACGTGATTGCATGGGACTTCACTGACAGGTACATCAGGCTCTCTAGGTACACAACAGAGAGCTTAGGTGTCTAAACCAAGGCTCTGAGGTAAATTCTAAAAGGCACACCTAAAAATTAGGTGTTGCAGCACCCATTTTTTAGATACTCAAATTGTTATTTTTATCTCACCTATTGAAGGCTGGAAATAATACTGCAGCTTTTAAAGAGGACAGCAGTCACATTAAGTGCTAACTTCCAAACTACAGTAGAAACTCCACCAGCATTAATAACAAACAAGATATTATTCAGTGCATATTCTAGCTATGTAGTAAGGTTTTCAGGATAGACTGGTACCATTGAGATGCAATTTTCCAGTGTCTGTGGTAACAGCAAAACCCTTTTTCCTAGATATTCCACAAAGCAACAATGCTTCCCACATACCCTTTTAGCACGCAAAACTACAAACAGAGAAGCTCACCATTCTAAGTACTAAAACAAATGAATTAAAATTAGATTAATTTCTTACTTTGATTGCACTGAGGTATTTCATAGTTGCTCATAAGATTGCTTAGTTTTTAATACCTTCCCATCTAACACTTCATTATAAATCAGCAGATAATAACAATTGCACATATACCACCTGAACAAACCAGCTTATAGAATAGGTCTTACAGTTCCATACATAAAGTTAACTATTGTAAATACTGTAACATCAGGCACACTGAAATTCAACATACAGGAATCAAGATTATGGCCTGTGTGGGCTAAACATTAATTTTATTTCAATAGTTAAGCAGCTATTTTCACTTTTCAAGATACTCCACTATCTTAAAGAACTATTCAATACCAAAGGACTTAATTCTTCAAATGTCCGTTGTGCAGTATTTTCCTTTACTGAGTATAAAGCTAAACCTCAATTTCCTTAAAATTCTAAACATATACTCAATGTTACACAAAGGAAGTTAAATATATTTTACATCTTATATCCATTTGCACAAGTGTAAATGACTGTGCAAAACAGTAAGGCAATTAAAAAAAAAAGAGGTCCACAGAACCACAAACCTGAAGTAACTATTCTACTATTCTGACTGTATTTTTTAATAATTAGGTCTTTACTGGTAATGTTTAGACCCATCAAGTCAATGACAAAAGCATACTTGCTTCTGGTACAACAGTTTCTACGTTTTCTAATCTAGAGAAGCTGTGGCATTATAGGTCTAATTTTTCCCAATGTAGAAAACATTTGTGTGCAACTCCCTTGATTTATTATTGACTTAGATGGATTACCAAGCTCTGCTTCCTTCTTTAGCCTTGAACAAAGGCTAAAGTTCATGCCTTCACTGAGTAGCAGATGTTCATGAAGTTTGACCTACTGCGAGAGGAACGTGAACATGAACTCTAACTTCAGAGCATTTTGCAGCTAGAAACATATTTGACAAAGCTAGTTCCAAAAAACTCAACAAAAATAAAATGTTATTTCACGTAAGCGCAATACAAAGTATACAGTTCACTCTTTATTTACACAAGATGAAAAATCATGCCTTTCTGGCCATCTTGTTTTTCTAATTCCTGTTTCTGTATAATAGATTTCCAGTAGATCTTTGGCGAACATACCACTGGTTTGCTTGAGAACAAAAAAGAACAGTGCATCATTACGAGCATTTCAAATTTCACATAAGCTAGATATAATGAAAGGCTGTTGGAAGATTAGCTCTTGCCATTCAACTCTGAAAAATGGCAACAGTCCCATCAGTGTTGAAGACTAGAGGCAAGTATTTCAATAACAGAATATAATAGTATAATTTTATACCAACATGTCAAATTTAAGCTAAGCTAGAGATAATTAGAAACTGTTATAAGATTAGCACTTACCATTTAACATCAGAAGATTGTCAGTCCCTGGATGTGGATAACTCAAGCGACCTTAAAAGAAAACAAAACCCAAAGAACAAAACAAAACAAATACAGAGGTTTTAGCTATCATGCTAGAAAAAAAATAATGAAAAATAACTGCTTAGAATTTAAATATAAACTATATTTCCAGTTTGCCTAAGGGAAATAAAGAGCTAATATTTAACTCCAAGCACATTAACCAACAATACCCTTGACCCAAGTTAAAGCTGACAAGAACAGACTTCTTAACCTTAATTCTCTGGTCATAAGATCTGCAATGTGCTTTGGGATCAGCTCCAATAGGATAAAGCTACTTTTTGTTTCATGACACCCAGAAATAGTGCTGACTGCTTTAGTCTTCTCTTTCACAGTGACTGTGACATTGCTTAACAGAGTGGCATTTCTACAATTCAGTGCTTCTCTACTGAATCTATTTAAGAAAAATCATGTTAAGAGGAACTAAGGCATTAAAATTTTATTAACCAATTTATGACTGTATCTTGGTGTATTACATATAATCATTGTATGCAATATTTTTCAGTAAATCTGGCAAAACCAGAGTACTGGTTTACCTACAGAGTTAACAAAATTAAAGAATATGATCGATAATATTTTCAGCATTTTATACCGAATAAAAACTACGTTAAAATCTCATATTCTGATTTTATAATTTTTTCAAGTATTACATTTTACTACATTGCTAGCATTTATATGTTACTAGTTAAATGAACGGTTTAAAATGCACAGCTGAAGTGTCTGTTCACTACAAATTCTTTTTTATTAAAGGAGACGTTTTCTGTTTACAGGAAGCTGCAAACATACCAGTAGCACACACTGACCTAGAGAGACATTTACAATAGCTGCTGTGTTTGAAAGAAGTGTGCTTTAATGTGCAAAAACTACATTTCCGTCTATCTTGCTATTCAAACATACTTCCTTGCTTATAATCCATAAGCATATATAAAAACATACTGTAACTTAAACATCTAAATCTTTTGGAGGAAATTAGTATGTTTGTGGAGGCATAAAGAAGAATCCAGTCTGGAAGCAATGGGTGTTTAGAACTCACACAAGCTTAAAGGGAAATATATATGCAGACAGCTTGCAAGATGTAAGTATTAGTAAGACATGGTCATACCCTAATAAGGCTCACTCTTTCTAAAACGAAATATAGGACAAAAGGGGGGAAAATAAAAAAAGAAAACCAAATCAGCAACCCATATATTAAAGTTGTCTAACAATTCCTCTCATACACTGTAGGAACTATTTGCTTCGGAATTTAAAAGTGTGGAGGAAAGCAATGAAGAGCAAAGGCAACATCCTGGAAAAGGGCAGACGAATGCCACCCAAAAAGACTCTGCTGTCTTCTCTGACTTCTACAGAATTTTTGAGCAGGCTTCAGTAAGATACAAACAAAAAATATTTGTAGGAGCCTCTGTCTTTATGTTTCTTATCTTCAAGATGTTCAGTTTTAACATACAAGTAATTTTTTCTGTCATGCTGAACATTTACAGGTATACCTAATATTTATTGGAACTACAAATATTCTGCCCTTCTAAGCAATGCTGGTATAATAGGAAAAGAATTGGGAACAAGGCATCCTTAAACTGCAGTCTGGGAGCTGCCACTGGTTTGCTCAGCCTGTGTCTAACAAGTCACTTTGCTTTAATGCCTATTTCTTTGGTCTATAAAGGTAACACTCATTTGCCTAACAGCATGGATTTTACAAGATTATTTCCCGTCACCATCATGTTTATATATGGTGTGACAGAAATACTTGCAACAATATGAGCCGTTTCTTGCAAATCGGAATGCTGTATCTAAGTAGAACAACAATAGAAATTGTGAGAAATTACTATCTCATCTTGAGCCTCCTCGAGCCTGTGGTGAAATTCTTTCTCCCTGTCTGTATACGTTTACCTTCTTTTCCTACTCAGCAAGGAAGAAAAAAGGTACTTTTATTTTTCCTGTAATTATTACAGAAAAAAGAGGTCAGATTTAAGGCCTAGCAGGACAGAGAAGCCCACCAGTGTCAACATCAGGAGAGGAAAATTGTTTTAGAAGACAGCAAATTCTGGGTTTACAACTCTGATTTTGTATTTTTTTTTTGCTTTTTTTCCTGATAGCTTCACAAATAAACTGCATCTGAAACATAAGTGCCATACTGAAAAAGCTGAAATAACAAAGCACTCCTCATTAACTAGCGGGGAGAGAGCGCACTTGTGAGCTGGGCCCACTGCTGCAGCATAAAACTTATGAACCACACAGTGCAAAGAAACCCAATCTTGCTCTTTGAGATGAATTTGCTAGCTCAGATAATGAATGACTTGAGTGTTAGAAAGAAAAATGAGTACCACAGTATTCGGTACATGTACATTTGTACCGATACTTCCTGTAAGTCTTATTTACATGGTTATTTCAATGAAATCATACTATCATACTTTGTATTATTACATTCTGGTGAACTTAATACTTGTATTTACTACCTTGTCTAGTACTTGGACTTACCACGTTAAAAACATTTTTAACATAGAAGGTATGCTTACTTTTTCAAAATACAATTACTGCTATTTGATACATTAACTTAGGTTCTTATCCCTCAGATTAGTCTGTTGAAGCAAAATGCAGTGTTTCTGGGGTGTTCACCTGAATTTAATGATATACATAAATTCAGAGCACTTCATGTCTGGAACTGGGTGCAAGATCAGTCTTATACAGAGCTCAGATTACACTATCTTTTTAACAGATTATTATAATTAAATGGACACATACAGTATTAAATACAGAAGATGGGAGTACCATCTTATAACAATTTACTTTGCTTCTATTACAGATTTCTTTCTAGTCAGCTATTTTTTTAAGACATCGAACAACATGCAGTGAAAAGTGTACCATTTTAAGAATTGCCCTCACCACAAATCCTATGTAATCTCATCCTACTTCAATGTCAGTAATCTAGAATCGTATAAACCTTTCAAGAGATATTCTACAGATTTCAGTGGCCTCTGCCTGCTTAAAAAAGAATTTTTGATAATATATGAAGATGCTTTTCTAGTTTAAAATCAAACACAAATTAGAGAATATTTAATTTTTAAACAATAGACATATTCAATTCCTGAGAAATTAAAAGTAATCACTTCACTGACTGTCTACAGAACTTAGCTCTACAGCATCCAAAATAAGTAACATGCTGCTATCTGGAACAAATACAATGCCTAATATTACAGTACTGTATCATAAAGTAACATGTTATAGAAATTTTCTCTGTGCAAACCTGAACTGGCAACTTCATCACCTTATTGTTAATTAATAATTCTCATGTATCACAGCTAAATTCAAAATAGTACTGCTAAGTATCAAATATACCTGCTTCTCCTTCTTATACAACTAGAGCTCTATGAAATTTAGCCCCCTCTTCCATGTCTAAATGTGATTAATGTTAACAGAACTGCCTGGTATGTATTTCTCGTAACATAGTCTTCTGTAAGGACAGGGAAAAACAAAAAGCTTGCAAATAAATTTTGGAGGGTTAGTTTATCCACTAAATTCAGTTAGAAGTCTTGCTAATTCAAACTATGAGGAAAGAGCGACAAACTTAGTTTTAGCTACGTTTCTGTAATCTCATGTTACTAATACGGGTAACGGAAATTTAAAAATTTTTATAAGCCTCTTCTGAGCATACAGATGTACCTTTGCTTATTCACTTTTCATTTTAAGGCAAATTCATATCTACTTTTGGAAATGTGTACTTTATATTCCTATTTAACTAAACTGTTGGAGGAATCCCCATATATTAAAACATTTGGGATAGATTTAAGTGTAACGATTGCTTTAAACATTACTGATCACAGTTTCAGAAGTTGGATATTTCATAACTACCTCTCTTCTTTTTTTTTTTTTTTTTAAAAAAGTCTTAAACAGTTGAAAGAAGAGACTGAGAACCACAAATTCCTTTCCCATCTTCCTTTTTTTCAAGAGATCTCCTGACACAAAGAGAAAAAGCTTCCAAGTTAAGCTTCTCTCAAACTACTTTAACAGACCAGTGAATGGCTGAGGATTGTAGCAGTTTCTGAAAGCTCAGTTTTTGAATCAGTGTAGTTAAGACAACAGCACAAAACCATGTTTGGACAACACCTAGTTACAGAAAGCCTAGATACTACACTTTCAAACGTTTGTGTAAGAATTATGTAAGTCATAACGAGGACAAATGTGCTGTCTCTGACAGTCAATCTATTTAGGCAGTCGATTAGTCTTAATATATTCTTTTATCGTAAAAAGTTTCTATGATAGAAAGAGAAAATAATCTGTATGCACAATTTCAAAGCCGTTTATATGACTAACAGCAAAGTTTTTCCTTCCATGCTTTTTTAATATAGCCTCAGAAACTCTTTTCTGAGCACAATTTGAATTAATCTGGGAAGCAATTGCATAACTTTAAACTTAGAGCTTTGAAACACAAAATATAAAACAAATTTATTTGAAAATAAAAGTTACGATATGCAAAGAAAAAAAAAATGTTCTCTACTGTCTTGCTGAGTCACCAGTGCTTTCCTTTTTACTTCACTGAGCTTGTGCCAGCAGGTTGCTTTTAAGAGAGAGATGTCTAACAGCCAAAAAGCTCAACTAAACCAATTTAAAGAGAAAACAAAACCAAGAAGCAAGACACACGTTTAAGTGCATCAAGTTATTTCTCCCCACAGATAGGCCAAATAACAGTGTTTTACTTATATTATTTATTGCTAGCTATACAAAAAATGTATTTGTGTAACTTTCCCTCACAAACAAACAGAAGAAAAACTCAACATAAAGTTAATATTCCTTCTCATTATTCCCGCTAATACAGCTACGGCTAATCCAAGCTCAGTACTACCTTACATCTAGCTTGCAGAGCTAGAAGAAGAGTTGGCCAGGAAACAGAGATTAATTTTAAATTGAGTTCAGTATCAACACTCTTGCCTTACAAAAGACAAGCCCTTAAATTACATGGAAAATAACACAGTGTTTACTACAAAGATCTTTAAAACAGTAGATAACAGATTCCCTTAAAACACCTGCTCCTCAATTCTAATACATATTCCATGCAAAATATAACCATTTCTTCTAAGTTTTTTCTAATCTCTTTTAGCTCAAATGTATTGGCTTCCCTGATTCTGTAATTTCTAGAATGCAAGTTTTCTACATCTCGACATCAAAAAGCATTGGTATTTGGGGGAGGAGAAGAGGAAAAAATGCAAGTACATAAGAGGTATGTCTGGAAAAGTTATACTACCAATATCCATATATTTCTGGCTATCAATATTGCAATTCTTCTCTCAAAATAGTTTTAACAGCTATTAGAAGAATAAAAAGGGTATTTAAGAACAATGATGTAAAAATGAATTAATTTATTTTAACTTTTATTACTTTTAACTTCAGTTTATAGTTCACTGATTGGATGGGGTAATCTTAAACATTACTTAATGTCTTATTATCAAATGCATTTCAAGAAAGCTGCATGGGAAAGATTAGTTCTAATATGATCAGTATTTCTGCTGCAATGACTAGTGAAGTCAAACATCTATTCTCAATTAGCCTACCTTGAAAAAATGTCTTATTGAAAGCTAAAAATTACTTCTTTCTTTTCATCATGTCTGTAGTAATGACTAAACTTTGTCTAAGTGAAGCCAAAATCATGCATCTATAAACAATTTTTTGGCAGGCATAAACTTAGCTTTCAGTGAATCATATTTGAAATAAAGTTTTTTCAAGTTCATGAAAACGAAAGTGGTGAAATATGACTTCCTTCTAAAATGGATCTTGAAATGCAAAACTTAAAGCTGTGAGCTAGTACACACAGTGTCTGTTCTGCATTGTGCAAAATCTGAGACAAGATGCTTAGTCATACTCCAGATATTGTAAGCAGCTAAATCTGAAACACGTGCTTAAAATTCCAGGGACTTTCATTTTACTGCTGTGATCAGATATAAAAGATGCATTGTTCTAGTGTGCTTAGATTTACTTAAAAACTTGTCAGAATAATATTCTCTAGTTACAAAATATTCTTTAGTTACAACAAAGTATGTTATATAGTAGTAAGAACAACAAATAAATAACAATAATATTCTTACTCATGTGCATTCTGCAAGCAAGTATGATGGCTTCTTAAGTAAATGTCAGATTTTCTGTGGTGAAAAGAAAAAGCCACAAAGACTGAAATAAAAACATTAGTATTTCATGGTTTGCAGGGGAAAAAAAAAAAAAAAAGTTGAGTTGCTAGGAAATTACAGAAATGCCAACTAATGGTGACTAAACAGAAGAGAGGTAGAGGGGAACTAAAAGGCTGTTCTAGGATGTGATCTCTTCCTCCCATTTTCAGTCTGTAAGGAAAATTTCTCATGTCTTACTGTTAATAATGTAGCTGTTTCAGCTAAATATCTTCCAAAGAGAAAAAAGGTCTTAATCAACCAATTTAAATAACAGCACACACTCTATTTAAATTGACTTGGCATGTGCATTGTCCTCTGGCACTCAAACAAAAAAAAAAAAAAAAAAAAAAGGATCTCCTTTGAATTCATCACTATCTATGGCTTCCATCTGTTTTAGTTCAACATAAAACTTAGCAGAATTTTCACTGTAAGAGTATAATGGTGAAACTTAAAAAAATACCCAACTCTGAACTGCAGACTGAAACTATATACTCATGTCTCTAGAAAGCACAGAATCTCTACGGAAACTTTACTGAGTTTTTCAAAAGTATGTATGAACCCAATTCACTTTAAAATCTTAAAGCTTTTGTTTTCTCTTATTCTTGCTGAAAAAAATATTATTGGAAACACATCATTTTCATCCACTGTATCACAATGAAATACGAACAGATGAATAAAAATGGGTCTGTTCTGTGCTCACTGTGCCTCTGAGAACTCTTCTGCATTATATAAGCCAAAATGAAAACAGCGAAATGGCAGGGGGAACAGAAAGAGCAACCACTTCCATTTGTCATGTCAGCGTGCACAGAAAGAAATAAATAAACCAATTGGTTTTCAGAAATGTGAGAGGTGCCGACGACAGTGTGTTGCAACAGAAGATCTGCATTCTCTAATATTATGCCTAACAGTAGCTTTGCATTTTAATATCCTTCTTGATGGTAGATTTGGGTTCAGGTAACCAAAGAAACATTAGTCACCATCTGAGCGTGGCAAATTTAAGCAACAAGGCTTTGAAATAGGGATGATCTAAGTAGTTACCTTGTCTTTGGGCAACATACTCATGCTTTTAGTCCACAGCAGTTACCATTGGACTGTTCACGGGTTTCAACCCCTTTGTGTTACTTAGTAATGTTTTGTAAACATGCAGAATAGATAGAAATTGAATTTAATAATGGACTTAAATGATAGAATTGTTGAAACTGGAATTAATTCTCTGTAGGCAAGAAACAAGAGATCAGATTTAAGAACATCTAAGAAAAATTAATTTCAGCTTTCACTCTAAAGAGTAGAAAAAGTAACTGGTTAACTAAATGCATCTACATACTGATGCTTGGTAGACATTTTCAGCGTGGAAAAAACCCCAAACTTTTGGCTTTAGATTGTAAATTTTACAACACTGTTACATCCTACCCGAATACTACAGGTCTTCCAATAGATTATAGATCTTAAGACATCCATGAGCAGACTCTAGTAAAGTGTCTTTCAAATTAGGAGAACACAGGCCCTTTTGTGGCAGTGTAATATATACTAAGTCTAGAAGCCTCTAGAAATGAAGAATGGATGGGACTAAATAACCATTAAAAAAGAATTTTATTTTTCCCAATTGCTTCAATACTAAGCTTAATTGCTGCAAAGCAAGCCTGAAGTCTTGCACAACTTTAAAGTTAGGTTGTGTTAGTCTAGTTATAACACCACAAATGAAGTAACATTTAATCAGGACAAATCAAATGGCTTGGGCTCCCTGTCCTGAAGCTCAGTGGGAAACACCACCTGAGAATAAGTATGGAAAAACGGAATTCAAAAGAGTTAATGTACAGTGAATAGAGAAGTTAAAATTGAAGCCCACAAATATTAGCTATATGCTTACTGCTGTGGCTAAATTATTTGAACAGGGCCCAAAATGGTAAGTTCCTCTTGGAACTTTAGTGTTCCAACACCAAACCCAAGTGTATTTCTGGAGTTCTTCAGACAAACAGATACTGGACCATTAGATGCATTATTATCCTCCAGGAACTTTGAAAACATATTTGAAAGCACAAAAACTGAATTTATCAGTGGATTTAATTTTCTTTTCACCTTCCATACAATAAAGGGAAAATTAAAAGGCTAACACTGGTAGCGGTTTGATTCCCCTCCCACCCTCTTTTGACTACCTCTAACAGAACAGTATGTCTTCACAAACTGAGGTAGAATTTCCTACAGCAGACAAGGAAATTTTAAATAAAACCAACTATGAATTTCTTGAGGGAAAGGAGGGAAGGATAGAGGGGAAAGGGAGGAAATCCTATGAAGACACTAAAACTTCAGTTTTAAACAACTGCAAACCGGTGTTTTCAATAAAATACAGCTTGAAATTGACCCTTTATATGAGTTGAGAAAATAATTCATTATTTTAATATGAACCTATAATCTAAATTAGCAATCACTAATAATTCATATATGCAGAATGGATGACCCTTTTTTTCTGTATTTAGCATAATAACATACCTTTAAGTGGATCATGCTCTGCTCTCATAATGTCAATAAGGGAGTTTTCCAAAGAGTGCATATTCAGACTGTCATACATTCTATTTCGATCCTAAAAGAGAACAAAATCCTTAGTATTGGAATATAAATTCTGTACTTTTTTAACAGGAAACTTGATAGGAAGACAAAGGTGCCTTCTAAAGGCTGTACGCTCAGACACTCTGGAGATGGACAATGATACAAAAGCTTAAGATTCCTGAATTTATTAACAGTAAGACCTGATTTTATTAACAGCTAAGTTTAATAGCATCCAAATATAAAATTAAAGATGCACTGTGAAGAACTCTTCTGTGTATGCACTTTGATAGCCTGTGATTGCTCGCTTCCTTCAGAACTGCTTGAATCCATTTTAGTGATCCACAGCAGCATTAAGCATTAGGCTGTTTAATGAAGGAGACTAATGTCTGTAAGAGATCCATTTCATTTCATGCAGAAGTTAAATAGTGAGTAAGGTGGGGAACTACAGGACAAGGAGGACAGTCACCTCACATGAAAGAAAGCATTTTCTTAGTGCTTGGCTAAGTACCCGGCATGGGCCTTCAGCCCCCTGCTGAGACTGCACTTCCTGGCTTCTGCATGATTAAACTGAGACCCTCTGCATACAAAGAGTTGAGTTACAAACGGTCAGTACTAAATGGTTAAAGGTTGGAAAATTAACGCTAAACTATGGAAAAAAAAATCACAAAGCTTACTAAGCGATTATCAGCCACACAGAGAACATTTTTTTGCGCATGACGATTAAGAAGCGTTACCATAATATCTTACACATATTGTCACTAAAGGTAATAAAAGTTACTGTAATAAATCATAAATGTTTTCACTGATTTTATGTTCAACTAAGACATTTTCTCCCATGTTTTCTAATACACCTAAATTACAGAGAGAGAAAAAAGATGACTTCTGACTTCTTTGGTCTTTCTGAGATACTTTCAGAGACTGGAAATAGTTTGCATTAAACTGCAATCTCTCCTACTTGCAAGGCTTCTGGCTGGACTGTATTGCATGTAAAGGAATCCTGTAATCATGCCTTAATTTTACTCGTCTTGTGTTGCACTGTAGTAATTCAACAGAATTACACCACACACATCCCATGACCATTAAAATTCACTAAAGATGCAGCCATCGACTTAGCACATACATACACACTCACTGTGACTTTCTATCACAGTTCTGCAAGAACACAGATTAATTTCAAACTAGATCCCTTAGCAGGCAGGTGTTCTTCATGTTTAGGGAGTGAAAAAGTAAGCTTTGAAATAGGGGTTTTCTATGAATCAGAAATTGTTACTTATTGAGAGCTTTGTAAAACAAGCCATGATGAAACTAAGGTCTTAACTTCAACCTCTCTTAGGAAGTTTAGTTAACTTGATACAACATTGGGATGAAGAGAGAGAAGTCTTTTTTCCAGCTCTCTCTCCCTCAAACAACTGTAAAGAGTAACAGCTTCCTGTTGGGTAAGCCATCTGCTATGTTCATTTGATTGGATTCTTTATTTTCTTTTTGAAGCCCTTAGATAATTTTAATAGTAAATTTTAAAAGGAGGTTTCTCCGTCTCCTGCCATGTCCCACACCAAATGACACTGACACTTTGCGAGGTGATCTTCAACCCAGTGTGAGTGCCAACAAATCAGCAGTACTATTTTACTTCACAGGAGCCTTATTTTGGGAGTAGTTGGCCTTCATGCAGTTCTCTAGCTGGCCTGAGAAGCAGCAGAATGAAAGTGAAGCGATTAATCTGCTTCCATGCCCTCACAGGTTTCTCAAAAGCACAATGGAAAGAACCTGCTTACCACAGCAACCTTGTTCTCTATACAAGGTGTGAGCAGTGACTAAGCTGGATCTGTTCCATACCACCCCCTAGTATTCAGAAGGTATCTCATCAGGATTTTTAATGAAGTCATAAATTCTCAGTACTCAGTAGATAGTAAATGCTCTTGCAAAAACCAATGCTGAATAAAGAGAAAACACGCTTTGCTACCTTTGTAGCTGACAGGGGAAAAGAACTAGTACTGGTAAAAACTGGACTGAACTGTGTTACACAATCTTTGTCCCAGGCTCACGAAGTAAGATTTTCTTATTTATTTTTGGTCATCGCAATATACATATATGTTGAGATAACACATGACTATCTGGCAAGTGGTCATTACTGTAGACTTAACTTTGCTCTGGATAGCAGAAGCTTGTACGAAAGGGCTCCATCATGGTTAATCACTAAAACTGGCCCACTTGGTCATGGATCTTACAGAGAAACAGAAAAGTAAAACACATAACGTGTTTGTGACTCATTTGTAAACTGCTCCACTGGCTGACATGCTGCAGTGATCGTAGCTTCACCCTTGCATCATTCTGTTTTGCAAGTTTTGTGTATCCAAAGTGAAAGATCTTGCACTGCTGGAAGCAGAAGAAAAAAACCTGTTCCGTTCCAACTGTCTTTATACCTTAGAAAGTTCACATCTATAAAGCTAAAAAAAAAAAGAAAAAAAAAGGTTTCTTTGAATTCTCTTACTTCATTTCTGGCAGTGGAAACACACAATGGGCATTCTCAGCCATTATGTTCAAAGCAGAACATAAGTATTTCAATAATGTAGGTCACATCAGCAAAAATTTTCTAGAAAGTTCTACTGTAGGAAAAAAAAAAATCCACAGTGCTTTGAAATGGGACAGTTCTACTACAGCATGCTCTACTCGATCAGAAAGCTTCCACTGTGATTTTCCTTGATTTTGGGACAAGCATGAAAAGTACTACCACTGAACATGACTGGTTTAGGTAGTTTTCCATGCATGTGGAAATAGTCCTAATTCCTGGGACTAATTTTAGTTTCATTATTTCAACACGGTTGATAAGCAGTTATCTTCTAAAACAACCTGAAACTACTTTTAAAACAACATGGAAATAGTCCCAAGAATTAGAACTATTTCCATGTTGTTTTAAAAGCAGTTCCAGGTTGTTTTAGAAGATAACTGCTTTATCAACCGTGTTGAAATAATGAAACTAAAGATAATCAGTAGTACAAAGGCATCAATACATAAGCATATATGTTAAGACAAGTTTTGTATCATCCCGACTCCAAAAGCCCCTTTTGTCAAGGCTGAATTCCTGTAAAATATTTTGCATTTCCCTCACCTCTGTGGCTCATCAATCCTGTGCTAAGCAGCAAGTGAACTCTTGCTGTGTCAGAAGGTCCATGGCTCAGCGGAATGTCACAACATAATGCTAGTTTTTTTTTTTCCTCAGAGCCAACAGTCAACTTCTTCCAAGCACTATGAATTCTCACACTAGATTTTCTTTTCTTTGTAACTGTATAAATGTAAACATTTGAAACCTGCTTGACCTACTTTTTCAATACCAGAATTCCATCTGCATTCACACACAGAACTGAAAACATGGTTTTGGTGTAACTACCTACAGATTCAGAGGTATATGGCTAAGTGACAAATTGCCATCTCAACTTAAAAATTAAAATTATGTGAGAAACTTTACCTGAAAGTGATCATTATTTCTGAATTTTTACCAATTTACACAATATAAAGAACCATGAATAATCCTACTCATAGAATACAGCTAGTGCTAGAAGGACTTTTGGACAACATCATGCAAAATACATCTACAGAGTGTGCATTTTGTAAGTCCTCCACCCATATAGCTAAATGTGGAACAAATGGGAGGAGGCAGCTTTCTCTGAAGAGCATGTTTCAGCACTAAATTGCTGGACAAATCATTTTTCTCAGCACAATCTGTTTAGGACTTCTAAATATATCCACATAATTTATGCAAAGATTATCCCATTTGAACATTTACAGAAACTCAGTGCAGTCACATCTCAAAGCTTATATATTGTCATTTACACATAAAGCAAATACAAGGACAGAGACCATTAAACAGTGAATACAATTTTGCTAATCTTTAACCACAAACACTAACGATAGATGTTCATAGTTAAGAAGTTAAACAACTTTGAATTTTGGACACAGGCTTTAATTAGACTTCTAACATAAGTATTAAATTGAGTAAATCCAAGTATCTTTAAAATATGCTCTTTTACTTGTCCCTTCACATTCTAAAGAAAAGTAGCATCATCTGATGTGGGCTGGAAACAACTTAAAAGTCGTAAAGCTTCTAGTCAGACTCAAGTATGGTCTTAGCTGGCTGCAAAACTCTGTAGCTTTGACCTTGCTGAATCAACTTAATTTTTTAAAAGCTCAATTAAAGAAACTTTTTTTTAAAAAAAATTCCCAAACTGAAATGTTAACAAGTTCCAGCTTTTCACTGAAAACTGACCTAAATAAAAATGTTTTCCAAGACTGGAAAGTGACAGCTGATTTAATAATAAAGTACTCACAGACTTTAAAAAGTACTTGAATATAGTATTCAGTGTTAACATTAGCAGCAATAATCTAACAATTAAGTACATTATATATTCTATAATATAATCTTTGCTAACATCTAAACTTCAAAGCATTGTCATTTTAGTAAAGACATAATATAATCATAAGTCCCTTGTTGAAACCATAACTAGTGTAAATGAAAAACTTAATATGAGACCCTATGACTTGACTACAATTTTAGCTCTGTAAAAAAAAAAAAAAGCAAGGAGGAAGGCTTAAAGTAGACACATGAAATTGCGTGGTTACTTTCCATGTTGTCATTAGTGGTAAAGATGAACTATAATATCTGGTAGACATCTGCAAGTGGTCAACCTGACAGCAAGTGTTTTAAAATTAAAATGACACAATCAGCTCTGTAAGCTAGCTAAATTAAGCCTAAAATGCACCAAAAACAGGTCTTGCAGCAAAGATACACCTACTCCTGAACTACATAAGCATTTAAAAGCAAACAAAAAACCCCAACAGCATGTACTGTATCCATACTGGAGTACTTCAGCTCAACAGTATACAGTCCTAAACTGGTAACAAACCAGAAACATTATGGAGATGATTAAAGGCTTGGCAAGATTGACTTATGAGGCCAGTCCAGAAGATTTCTGATGATTAGCTTCAACAAAACTAAAGGAACAATTAGACATTTGAAGGGGAAGTTGTTGTTCAAGTTTTCAGTTGGTTTTGGGTCTTTTTTTACCCTCTTCACCCATCCCCACTCCCCGCTCCATCTAGGAATTTCTGTGCAGTCCTGAGTACATAAATGCAAATACATCAGACCATACAGAAATGTACTCTTGGACAGATCTTAGGTGAGAACGTATTCATTTTAACTTTAGAGAACAACTCTGCTTTGGCAGACAGAATGAGGTTAAATACGCTACTTAGAGTATATAACATTGCTATACTATCATCACGGATAGATTTTGTGGAATTTTCCTAACTCTAGTTTTGACGTGCATTAATAGAATGAGTTGTACAACTGAAGCAAATATTAACAGTAGGAGAGAATTCTTAGTTCATAAAGAGTCATAAAAACATTTGTACGATAAGCCCCACAAACTTTCTGCTAAAGATTCCTTTGAATTGTTCATCCGTGCAGCTCCCAATACTATTTACTCAAAGGTCTTGATCCTGAAGTTAAAAGTATGGCAGTAGACTGTTTTCTCCAGTTAGAGATATCTCCAGTATGGTCCCAAAACACAAATATCTGGTCTTGTATGTTGTTTAATCAGTCCCAGGTAATCAATCTTACTGCATTAAAAAGTCTGAAGACATTGTTCTGTTGCAGGTACTGCCTTACTAAAAATAAACTGGTAAAGCCTGGCTTATAAACCAGTGTTTGGACAATTACAGTCATCCGAACACTTCAAGAACTTAGCAGCTGGATACTCCCAATGCCTTCAAGTTTATCATGAGCTGCCAAACACTCCACACTTCTGGAGAAACAGGCCACCTATTTAGGAGACTAAACATGGTGTTAAGAACCCAACTTCAGCAACTTGCTGTTCATCTACTGTTGACTGGTATGTGTATCACCTAGATTAGTCATTTAAACTGTTAAGGTACATTTATTAAACTGCACTAAAACTATCATATTGAAAATCTGAAACCCTTCGAACACAAGTGATTTTAAGACAGAAGCAACATGACAGCAGTTTAAATTAAGTATTTAAAACTAACACCTGATGTGAAGTACAATCTTAAAACTCATTGTGCTTTGCAAGTGTTCCATTTTCTCTGAAAACTGTAGCACATTTCAGAATTAAATAGAAACAGAAAAATCTGCATTTGTGAGAGATGGTACCTTACCATACAAATCCCTGGCTGGAAAGCTATATTCAAGCATAGCATAATGCTCAGCTTTTAGGACCACAAACATTGCATGTACTTCTGTTTGAACAAACAGGAAGGACAAATCAAGGTGAAAACCACCCAGACATGCAGTGTATTTCCTGAACTCAAGAGACACAGAAACTAAATTCATATTCATAGAATGCAGTTTTTAATAGAATGAAAGCAGTTAAACACTGACATGTATAACACTGAAGTATATTATTAAAATGTTATAATAGGGTTTAGTAAGGTTATTTGCAAGATCTTAAGAAACATTAAGCTTGTAATTGAAATAGGGCTAGCAGACACTGCAATTAAAAAAAAAAAATAGAAATTGTTAATTATTTTTCTCATCCAAGGAAGGTAAATGAAAAAAGTGAATATACAAAACACTTCTGTGCTTGCATTTTGGCCACAGAAATGCCCAAAACATGCTTTTTTTTGGGGGGGGGGAAACACCCAGTATCTGGGATTAGAACATATTTTTAGCTTTGCACTCTATATTAAGTTTTTTTGTACTTTAAATCAGGGAATAAAAGAGAATATTCGTATTGTCTGACTTCTTGACATGCAAATTAAGTGCCTAAATTGGAATCCCAGGGGCTGTATACAGTCAGTGGCACCAGGTATATTATTCTAGAGAATGAGATTATCTAAATAGAGACCCTAGATTCTATCTAAGGAGAGAGAAATAGGCTCTTCAATTAAATGCTTAAGTTAGATGGTGTGAATACCTGACAAGACTTTTAATTGTTCCTGAATGATTCTGGTACGAGGCAACAGTCCCTTCTTCCCTGTTTGAAGTACCTATAATGGTACAAGCAGTGTGGCAGAACTTAAACTTGTAGACATAATTTTGTCTATGTAAGAACTTTAATTGATGCAGTTGGGTTATCTTAAAAACCTGAGGGAGAAAAAAAGCTTCTTACAGTGAGTCACATAAAACTTGACTACTGTCTTATGTTTAAATCACTGTTGCCATGATGTTTAACTACTTTTATTTAAAAACAAACCAAAAATTCTTGAATTGGAAAATTCCCCAGAAATATGTCCTTTGTAACAGCTGTAAGCAAAAGCAGCTTTGCTATAACTAATGTGGCCATTGTGAATTCAACTTCACATGGGACGTGTTTCAGTTTTAACTATGAAGTATGGAAATTCTGCTTTCAGCCTTTTAAGTAATACACATGATTACTTAATTCAGTTATCAGTAATGATATTCATTGTCACTGGTATATTAGTATTAATACCAAGAAACATTACGTTCATCAGAATTTGTATCAGTTCTATACTGGAGACCATCCACCAAAAAAGAAGTTTCATGGAAGAGAAAAGCTTTGAATTTTTATACAATTCCTGTGTGGTTTATCTTGTTTGCATGAAGTTTTACAGAAACTGTGGATGAGCTGACACTGCTGAATGCCATTCAGACTGAGCAAAAAACATATAGCATTTTTTAAAAATGGTAACAGAATATTAATGATTTACAGAAAGTTAGTCAGTGAGGACACTGGCTTTTCCAAGCTGTTTTCATTTGCTAAGCTTGAGCTAGCTAAAGTTCAGAGGAGAGTTGCTTTGTCCCCTACCACACAAAATGATTATGGCAGTTAAAACAAAGACTCATGATCATGTGGAAAAAGTATTCTGCAAAACTGTGAATAATGCAGTATTAACACTCATTCTAAGATGTGTCTGCTCTGTGGAAGCCTTGAAGAAATGAGTAATTTCTATGTACGCATAAATGCTTTCACGTATACAAATGGCACAAAATTTAATGACTGCTATTTTTGAGGATCTTCTGAAATTGCTACTGTATCTTTAAGAATCCTCAATCTAAATACCTCAGCCTTTTATGGAAGGAGACAAGCACAGTACAAATTAGCAAGATGGGTGTTTGACAGCATCGCAATTGCCAACACAAGTCCTGATGAAAAGAAGCACGAGATCCAAGCTCTATTTAACTTTTTCATTATGACTTGCAAAATCTAACAGTCATCACCAGGAATTAACCATGTAACAATAGTATAGTAACTGAAAAATAAGAACACAATTTCAGTGTAGCAAAGTAATTTGTGGAAACATCTAGTGTTTCCACAATAGCAGCAGATAACGCTGCAACCCTTCAAAGAGGATTATTTTTACTGTGTTCTGGAACTATGAATTCGTACATTTAAGGGAGATTTAAGCATGGATAGATCTACAGTGTAAATACAGGCAGACAAACACGTCTGTTAGTGGCTCTGGTGCTCACAGGGAAGACCAACAACAACAAAGTGTGCCTACCTTCTCTCTTTGACACTATCTCTTCAAAAAACCAAAACAACTCCAAATGGAAACATTAATGTAATTTATTATAGAACTAAATCGCAAGGATTATTTTCCTAGCCTACTAGATAGGAATGATTTAGATTACAGCTGGAATGCACAAGACTTTAGTTAAGACATAAAATGAGTTCATCTGTATTAGATGACCGCTGTAGAAGCTTCTGAAAATCCAAAGTAATAGCCATACTGATTGTAAGGCACACTGAATGAGTAAATATATTCAGAACTGCTGCTTCACTGCGTATGAATTCCAATGTGTACGTCACTGCAGTTTCAACATATGACAGCATTAATATTTTTAACCTGCTCCTTAGGCTAACATCTTTGGGACATATTTCAGCATTTACTTTCACCTATTCTTGGAGCCCTCCACCACAAAGCATTACTTATCTGTAATCTGTTTTCCTTAACAGATCAGGTTGAATACATAAAGAATGGCACCTTTTTTCCCATCTTCCAACTCATAGAAAAATTATTCAACTATGCTACTCCAGCTAGCAGGGCCATTTAATGGAACAGGTCTTCGCAGTATAAGCAAAAGCTCTTAAGTTTTCAAGTCCAATGCACTTGGAGCAGAATTTAGGTATGTCCAGAAGTCACCATTAGCCTCAAGAACACGGCAAGTATCAGAGCTCACCTGGGAAGAGTTGGGACAGGACTCCTGTGCCAAATGGAACTCCACCAGCAAAATGGTAAGAAAAACAGGAACTCTAGTGGGAAAACTGGTCCTAGTGAACACCCTTTTGCCACTTTCGCAGTTACATAAGGATTAGCTTGCTAATTGATGCAAATACAGCTGTACAAACTCAAATATAGTCGCAATTATGACAAATTAAACTCTAGGTTACTCTGTGTGAAACCTAACAAAAAACAACTATGTGGAGATAAAGAAACATTTAGTTATTTTCTCTGCATATTATCTTTTTTACTTTTGCTGGAATATAGTAGCTCAGTGTGAGACAAAAAACAAAGCTAACACAACGTAATGAAAATTAAAGACTGTACAGAATTAATGGAACAATCTGCTTTCTATTTCAGAATGCATTGTTTCTAAAATAAGTTGCCCAAGGTGTTTTTGTAACTTAAAAAAAAAAAAAAAAACTTGGCAAAAACTATAAATTGTTAGAATAGCAACTGAGATCGAGATCCAAAATAACAAAGGTCTCCGCTAACAAGAAATGTTATGACTAAATGAATATAGGTAGGAAAGAAAAAAAATAACATTTTACCAACAGGTAACTCAGGCTGGAGTTAAGTGACTTACCTAAAGTCACATAAGATGTCACTGGCAATATCCAGGAGGTGAACTTAGATCTTTCGTTCTAAGACACATCCTCCTGTTTAATACCTCTAAATCTTTGGCTTCCAGCCAAAACATAATATAAAAGTTGCTAGAATGTGGAGGGAAAAAAAAAAAATCTCACTAACATGAATGCCAGCCTAGAATACCAGTAAAAGATGAATATGACAAAGACTTAGAGCCATCTACAAAAGAAAGCCTATGTAAAAGGACGAGCGAACAAAAAACCCCTGAGTTTTAAAGGGATTTATTAGAACACAAGCATTACTATGGGCAGAAAATACTTGCTGGATTAATGGTATTTTGCTCTAGTGCTGCATCAGTGGCTACGGTTTCTATCTTTCTTGCAGTAAATATTCCTAACTAACTGTAAGAATCATATATTGCTGAATACATTGAAAACGTTGGAATTAGTTGCAATTTAGGACTAAAAATAATACAGAAATACACAATTTTCAAGCCAAGTATCGGGGCTGTAATCACTGTTTAATTCTCCTTTAAAATGAACGCTGCCAAAATGCTATGCAAGACTATGAACCAGTTACATACCATCCTTACCTGCAAAGGAAGAAGAGTATTACTGTTGTTGTCAGTTCGGAAAACATTATCTTCAATCCACGATTTTGGTGTCAGTGATGGTGTGGAGCGAGTAAATTTAGGAGGAGCGATGACATTACCAGAAAAGGGCTTCTTCAAAGGAGAGATCTGGTTCATAGTTCCCGGAATTCCCATGTTTCCAGTTCTACGATGGTCTCTGCCATGCATTCCTCCCCAGGATACATTTCCTGTGCTCCAGCCGCTACTCTGATTGCTCCAGGGTGACTGCTTCAGAAGAGGCTAAAAAGAAAGATTACTTTATATTATTTTGAAATACTTGAAATGGTTTTCTACTTTAAAAAACAAAACAAAACCAATCAATCACTAAGTAATTAAAGCGCAGGGATTTTTATAAACCACTCTTTCCTGATAACATATAAATTCATTACTGAGGCAAGGAAGAAAGCTTAACATAGCATCATAAAAGAACTGTAATTCCCATTCCCCCATACATCCCCCCAAAAAACTGCAAGACTTGTGCCAGCAATTTAGATTATCATTTTTAGTAACCACTACCATTCTTTAAAGCTATGCAGTAGAACAATTCCAGGGTCTAAAACTGTGTTACAAAAACCTTGAGACCATTTAATCATACATTATTTGGTATTATATAGTGAGATCTCTGCAAAAATAACACAAGAATTTCAAAGAGGTAATTTTTTAAAAATTACTGTTAATAATAATTATTATTCTTATAATAATAATTATTATTTCTACTCAGCAAGTAGTAGTATTTCACTACATTGAGTAGAAATTTAAAAAATAAAATTTGGATGGCAGATTCATTTTTCCCCCAGTATTTCGAGTATCACTGTCTCAGTATTACCATATAAGAGCATAAAGAGCACTGATTACTGTACAGAGAATCTGTTTGAAGGAGCTATCTTAATATTTCCACATTAAAATGCATTATTCTGAAGCCATTGCTCAAGTATTTCTAGAGTAAAGAACGGGACTATCTGTTGAATTCTGCAGGGTGGAACCTGGGGGGCAGGTTTATGATTTTTTTTCCCCTGTTCAGGCACAGTACAAAGTATTTCTGTATCTAACAAGACCACTATATTCCTCAATATGAAAATGTAAGCAGTCTTTGGAAGGAAGACTTTACAGGATGAGAAGTTTTTACTCCTAAGCCACAACTTGTGCTAAGAAGTGACCTATAGTGGTTGTCATACTACCAAGAGGTGGATCCACTGAGCCTGACTGACAGTCAAGAGCAGTATTTATCTTTAGTGTTCTTAAATCTGACTGTTCTTGGAAAGGTTTTTTGTCAAACATAGAAATAGTGTGTGTGTGTGGTAGTCTGAATTCAGTTCTTCTGTGAAGTCAAAACACAGAACTTATCTCAAAGCTTAGCTGCAAGGAGCCCTCAGCTTGTCATTTTAATAACTTAAAAATTTAATGCATGTCAATACACTACATATTAGATAAAACAGAACTTTCTGAAGATAGAAAAATAAAATTGTAACATCCCTCAAAAACAAACAACAAAACCCAATAAACCCATTTTTGGTCAAGTAATCAGGAAAACATCCCATTCTATGTAATTATAGATAATTATGTTGTAAAACTTGAATACTTTGGTTGGAATTTTGGGAGAGGCGGGCACTCTATTGTGAAACAAATCTTAAGAGATAATGACAAATGTTAACAAGCCTCTAATATTGCTAGCTATGCTGTCACGGCACTGTTTAAGTTTACCTACAACTTGTAACTGAGAGAAAATTCCTGTACACCTCACTGTTGGAAAATTGCTTTGGAATTTGTTTTAAGAGGGTTATTATAGATGTTAAGGACAACTAGCTCCTAATCACGATGCATCCAAATTAGTTCTTGGACAAGCACACTTAATGTGAGATTCCAGTTCCGACAGAAATGCTTCACAAATCCAGCTCTACAGATTCAATCTGACAGGATTTAGTAAGAGAATGAAAGAAAAATTAAGATGAGGCCTATATAATGCCAGCCTTTCTTAACCGAGCAGATGATCGGAGCAAGATGTGGCTATAATGCACTAGCAGGTCCTATTAACATGGACCTGCTTTTCTCTGATTTCTTACAATTAATATTTTGTTCCAGGAAGAAATATAAACTTCCATTTTAACATGGGATCGTCATGCTGCTTGATTAAAACCGGTAGCAGTACTATGGTAACCTGAAGCACAGCCCTGTCTTTCGATACAAATTCAAGCAGTTTCGGGCAAAACCCCTCAGAAGGCGACAACGTTGACAGCTTTCCCAGCTGAATCTACTTTCGGTGACCTGTGCCCGGCCAACTGAGCAGGCCCGGGGGGCGGCGGGGGAAGCGGCTTCCCGGGGAGGAGGCGCCGGCCGGAGCTGTCAGGCTCATTGTTCCGGGGAGACCACGGTGGGGCGGGGGGGCAGGGGTGATACATTCACGGTGAAACTCCTTCTTGTCAGAAAAAGGAGCGTTTACCCTTTTTTATAAGGGGAAACTCCCTCCTCTCATCCCCGAAAAGAAGCGATGTCCCCGGGCAGCCAACGGCGCACCGAGGAGGGCCGGTCACAGCCCCGCCACCTGCCACCCGGAACGGGCGGGGAGCAGCGGCCGGGCGCGGGGCGGGCCGTTGCCAACAGCCGCCCGGCCGTCCCCTGCGGCTGCCTTCCCGCCTGGCCCCGCACCGCGCAGGGGGCGCGGGTCCCTCGGCCCGCCGAGCGCGGCAGGGCGACCGCGGCCGAGCCCCGCCCTGCCTCCGCGGTCTTGCCAGGCTGTCACCGCCGCGCAGCCTCGCCCGGCGCCGGCAGCGAGGAGAGAGAAACCTCCCGGTTCCTGCCACCAGCGGAGCGAGGGGAGCGGAGCCCCCCCCATCACGTCCCTGCGTCGTCCTCCCGTCCACCTCCCCGCCCCGGTCTCCCCCTTTCCGCCCCGGGCTCCCTTCCGGAGCCGGCTCGCCCGGGCTCCTTGCCGCCCCGCCGCGGCTGCTCGGCCCTCCCGCGGCCGCCCGGTACCTGGTGGTGGTTGTAGGAGTTTCTCTGCTGCAGGAAGGCGGCGGCGGCGGCCGCTGCCTGGTGTTGGTGCTGGAGCTGGGGGCTCACAGGGGATCGCCGGTTCTGCTGTTGCTGCTGCTGCTGCTGTTGAGGTAAATTCATCTGCGGCGGCGGCGGGGGGGCGGCGGCCGAGAAGGGGCTGCTGAAGGGCCCGGCGCAGGGGTTGTGAGGAGACACCGGCGAGAAGCTCTGGAAGAAAGCGGGGTTGATCGATGACGGGATCCCCGGGTAGAAGCTGGTCTCGGATTCCGGGCTCGGGGGCGGCATCGCGCTGATCTGCCCGCCACCGCCGCTGGAGACCGGAGGCTGCTGCGTCTGCTGCGGAGGCGGCGACGAGGTCTGCACCGACCAGGGGGTGCCGAAGCCGGGCAGCGGCGGAGGAGGAGGGGAAGCCGCCGAGGAGGAGCCGCCCCCGCTCTGGTGATGGGGGCTGGGGATCTCCGGGCTCTGCAGGCTGCTGAAGCCAGAGCCCAGCCCGCCGGGCAGGAGGTTCCCGGGGCTGCCTAGTAAGTGGCTGTTCGGGGGGGACTCCATGGGGGGCAGCTTGGCTCTCGCCTGCAGCCGAGGAGGAGACGGAGGCGGATTCACGCAGGAGGCGGCGGCCACCCCCACATTGGGGTCGGCGGACACCGATCCCCCTGGGCAGGAAGGGGCGAGCCGCTCCGAACCCCCCCTGTCCGCGCCGCCCTTGTGCTCAGCGGGGCTGAGGGGCCGGTGGTGCGGGTAGTCCCCCGTCCGCGGCGGCTCCGGGGGGCGAGCGCTGAGGAGCTGGAGCTGCTGCTGCTGCTGTTGTTGTTGCCTGTGCTCCTGCTGCTGGTACTTGTCAGTGGGATGGCTGAACTGCTGCTGCTGCTGCTGAGGGGGGTGGTGATGATAGTCTGGGGGGTGGTGGTTATTCAGGGGGTGGCTGCTGCCGAGCTGGGCTGGGCTGTTGAGCTGCCGCTGCTTAAACTCTTTCCTCTTCTGGCTCAGCTGAGGAGGCGGCGGCTGTTGCTGCTGCGGTTGCTGCTTGTTTAAATCCTGGTGGGGGCTGAGACTGGGTTTAAAGTCAGAGGAGGGGTGGCCGAGAGGGGGGTGTCCTGATGCGGGGCCGCTGCCCAGCCTCTCGCTGCCTGGCTGCGGCTGCTGTGTCACCCCCAGGAGCAGCTCATCCTGCATGTTTTGATGGTGCGCGGTCGCCGAGGGGAACGGGGAGGGTGGCGGCGACCCACCGGACACGCCGCCGGAGGAACCGGTTACAGCGGGTGAGAAGGGGCAGGAGGAGGAGGATCGAGAGGCGGCTGCCGGGGAAGGGAAGGGCCCGGCGGAGCCAGCGCCTCCTACGCCCGCCGGTGGGCCGGGGCGGGAGGCGACCGGCTGCGAGAGCCCGGGACTGCGATTCCCGTGCAGCGGAGGGGGCTGCCCTGGCGCGGCTCAGCGCTACTCGCCCCGGGAGCCCGAAGAGACAAAGATCTTGATAACCTGAGGGGGGTCAAACACCCGCCCACCACGATCTAAGCCCCAAAATAGCCTCTTTCTAGAATAAAGCCCTCTTCCTCACCATAATCGACACTATACTGGCTTTTAAAATATCGGAACCTTTTGGTAATAAATAAACCTATTTTTATCAGGGCTTTTTTTTTTTTTCTTATAATCTGCCGGGACCCCCGGCGGGGCGGCCCTTCTCGCCCGCCGCCGCACCCACAGCAATCCGCTAGATCATCGTGAGCGCCCCCGGACAGGTCGCTTCTTCCCCCCTAGCCCCGCTGATGCCTACGTCCGACTCCCCCTGGCCGCTACACCGTAAAACGCAGGGGCAGAGCGGGGCGCTCCCCGGCTCGGCGCCGCCGGCAGGGAGGCCGGCCACCTGCACCCCCAGACAGCAGGCAGCCTCGCTTCCCGCGCCAGGGCCCCACTAGACCCCCAGCCGCCTCCCCCGCCCCCACTGCCGGCTCGGAGCCGGCTGCACCGCCCTTAAGAATGCCGGAACATTCGTCATAGGTACGTCACGACCCCCACCCCTTCGTTCGCCCGGTCGACCTTGGTAATGAGCCGGCGGGCCCGCCCCTTATGAATAATGCATTACAGCGGGCGACCCGCCCCCTCTGCCCGGCCCTGGCGCTGCTCGCGGGGAGGCGGGGTGCTCGCGCTGACCAACGCCCGCGCGCACGGGGCCGACGAACTGGGTGAGCGCTACCACTTCGGCAAGGGGGGAGATTGACAGACTGATAGTAACGCTCTGAAGATCTGCTGGCCTTTTGGATCAGGAGGGCAGTCACTGGGCTTCGACGACGCATCTACCTTTAAGTGGGAAATACCTGAAATAAAATGAATTTATTCCCTTTTGCGGCAGCAGCTGGGACCGCCTTTTCTCTCCGCAAACAGGGCGGGGGGGGGGGGGGCTGGGACGATGGTTTCTTCCGCCGCCTGCCATCCCCTCAGGCGCTCGTTGAGGGAGGAGGGGCGCCCCGCCTCCTCGCCTCGCGCGCCGCTTATTTGCATTGACGCAAGGGCCGCGCGCCGCGGGCGGGCGGGGAGAGGGTGGGGCGCGAGGGCGGCGGCACGAGACGGGAGGGTGTCGAGGCCCAGCCGCGGGAGCCCCGCCCCCTCGCCACGGCAGTGTTCCCGCTGGGGCCGCCCCGCCCAGGCCTGGCGGCGGGGTGGGTGCGCGGGGCGGTCGGAGTGTCCCCGCAGCTGCTACGCCCTTGTGGAGCTGGAGGGGCTGTCAGCGGGTGGCACAGCTGTGGCCTCCTCATCCCCCCTTGCGGGGAGAGGGCGGGGGTGTCACTCTGTCCGACTCCAGCACTGCTGGCCCCGTGGAGGGTGTCAGAGCTCCCCGGTGGGGCTGGGTCGGTCACCCTTTCCGCACATCTCCTGCAGTCAAACCATGGCCACTCCTTTGTTGGGCTCCTCAGAGGCCCACAAGAGCCCGGAGCAAGCCCGTACTGAGGTGTAGTGGGGCCCTTTGAGCCCTTTCTTGGGCAGACAGTGTTGAAGGTGGGAGTTCTGCCCTTTCCATCTAGTGGAAGCACAGCTCTTGGCAACTGTTTCATGCAACAAAACATAGATTGGCAACTATAGATGTAATGCTCTTAGAGATTTAGATATCCCTGAAAAGACTAAAATAAGCGAGCTGCCTTTCTTCTCTGGGAAAGCTGTAGTTCAGCAGTGAGAGAATTAGTACATGGGTATTGAATGCGAGGCTACGTTGGGGAAGTGTCATTTTATGCTTAACCTATTGCACTTTTCTCTAGGTGCCCATTAGTGGCCACCGTCAAAGACTGGATGGCTGCTTTCCATTTGGCCAATGGACCTTTGGTCTGACCCAGTGCAACAATTCTTATTTGTTAAATCTGTATGTGTTTGTTACGTGCATATAAAATGTAGAAGGAAAAAAAAAAATGGTTCAGCATCTGGTCATCTCTGATGTGACCGTGAACCTGTGTGGGAGTGTGTATTTGGGTATCAATGCCATCTTGCCGAGTTAAGATAAAAATACATTTGCAGTGTAGAAGAATGATTGATACATATTTATCTTTGCTGTATTATGGCTTAGTGCTCCAGAGTTATTCATTATGTTGGCATCTGTTTTGAGAACTCTGCAGCCGTCTGTCTTACAAGTGGTAAAAAGTAGAGCGCAGACCAAGGCTCTACAGATGATCACATGCTGAGTAAATGTGGCTGGCCGAGTAATGGTTCCTCTCTGAACAGTCAGTTGCTTCATAGCACAATCCTCGTAAACACTAGTTTTGTGAGCTGCAGAACTGGTAGCATCTGGCTTCCCTTTGCGTTCATGTCATATGCCTGACATTCGGTTTTGTGCAAGCCTGAGCAGAAGCTGTCATCTGTGAGGGGCGTTCTTGGGCATCAAGCATGGGTAGAAGCAATGCTGCACTGTGTCTCTCCTGTAAGCAGCTACCTATTTCTACAAAGTTTGTAAGAACTCATTTAGTTGGGTTTTTTTTTTTTTTTGTAAGTGGTCAGCTTCTCTGTCCCTCACCTTTAAATCAAGCCCTAATTCTGGTGATTCTTCCTCCAAAATAACTATCACGCCATCTATGAGTAGTCCTTTTAAACTGAGTGAAAGGACAAGAGCACTCACATCCTCCGTGATAGCTTACCTCTACCATGGTAGCTACCTACCTACCCCAGTCATGCATGTTTATTAAAACAACTTTCATGGGGTGAACCTCCTCTATTTTTAACCATGTAAAAAGTGAGCATGTGCTCTGCATTAGCTGCCTAATCTTCTACAAACACAAGACAGGTGCTACCAAAGGATGATTTATCCCAACTTAATGTAGGTACCTTTAGAGAAACCTGATCTTTCTCTCTGCTAATGATAAGGAAAGCTCCTGGCTGTATCTTGCTGCGCAATGCAGGAGGTCTTTGGTGCTCCTTGGTCTTGTGGCATATGCTTCTTGCCTCTGACACAAACAAGAACAGCTTGTGTCAAACCAAGAATCCTTTGGGCTGTATATCCTGTCTCTTCTGCCTCTGATACAAGACCACCAGACCCCTTGGTGTATGCTGGGGCCACAAATTCTGGCTTCTCCTCCACCAAATCAAGTCTTCTAACTGGCACCTTAGTGCCATCAAAAGGTGCCGAGTTTTGTCCTTGGTGCTGTTTGTTTTCTCTCTTAATTTCCCAGTTTCTTGAGTTTTGGCCTTTTGGCCTTTGCACCTTCTTGCTTTAATGTTTTTTCTCTCTTGCAATCACTTTATTCCTTCCTGCTTTCTTTTATTTTAGTTGCCCCTTTCCAGGGAATGTTTGAGAGCTTTTTTGGATTGGGCTAGTAGGAAGGTAACAGCATCTGTAAATAGATGCCTAAACAAGTGTGTTAGAACCTCAGCCATTTGCAACTCAGGAACTTCCTAGATTTGCCTTTCCAGACCTTAGGAAATACTGGGATTCCTAGATTTGTCATTGGGAAGTGACCATGTGCTTGGGCCTGAAGAACACAGCAGGCTGGCAGAGCCACTCATCTGAATGACTCGGGGAAGCTAGAGCATCACTGAGCTGGGATCAGTTGCTTAAACTAGACAACAAACGTTAGGAGACGCAAATGCCAAGCCGTATGCATTATCAGCGTGCATAATATGTAAACTGAAAAAACCCCAGATGTTGCAAAATAAGCTGTCAGTATGGTAAAACCAAATATACCTGAGTTATGGTTCTTGTGGCCATTAATCAGCCTGCTTCTGTGTATTCATTCCAAGAAATGTGCCAGGCATCAGCTTCCCCTAGGAGAGCTGTGGCAGAGCTGGGGCTTACCGTTCTCCTGGGTTTGTCAGTGCCTGAAAGACAATGACCATCTTATCTGTCTTGTGTTCTCCATCATCCACTATGTGCTAAATTTTGTGTGGCAAATCGAACCAGCAATACTATAGAATAGAAAACATAAAGACAAATCACAATAAATTATATAAAATAACACTGTATAAAGATAAATAAAATAAACTGTAAGGATTACAGCAGCTCTTCTGGCTGCCATTTGGGTGACATGAAAGGGATCATCGAGGCAGTGGCTTCTGAATTTTGCCCCCGAGAGGTTACAGTCTCTTCCAGAAATCAGCATGTGCAGTTTAAGTTCTTTTCTTTTTATAAACCCAGGAGAATAACATCGGCTATTGGCCAGTGTTAGTGACAGGATATTTCTATATGAGAAAGGATTTTGCCCCACCGTTCTGTTTTCTGCTTGAACAAAAAAAAAATTATAGTAGTTACAAGAGCTGAAAGGGATTGGGCTGAGATGCTGTCCACTTCAGAGCCGTCTGTGGGTTTACCTTCTTTAAAAAAAGTACGTTCTTGGGAGTAGGATCCATATCCTTTCTTAATCAGGCACTACTAAACAAGTGGTAGAGTTTTGGGGAACATATGATAAATCATGAAACTGATAAAAATTTAGATATAGTATGTAGACTTCTATGTGCATGCAGAGTTACTTCAGTGCTTCCTCATTTTGTAAATTAACATGAACACCAGAATATCAGGAGCCCAACGTATAAAAAAGATAATAACTGCTACAAGAACTCTGCTATTTTCCTCCTATTAGCTAGTTGGAAAATCACCATGGCTGTGATTTTGAATATGGGCTGCACATAAAATGTACACATGAAAATTATCTTTGCTTTCATTCCAATACTAAAAGCAGGTTTTCTGGTGATTTTTTTTTTTTGCATGCTATACTTAAATGTAGCTACAGATAGTACTGACTGCAAAAAACCTTTTTCTTGTGCAGTGTCTTAGCATAGAGACTCATCGGCTGCTTGTAATGCAAGAAATTGTTCTTTCCACAGCCCACAATATTTATAGGCATTTCACCGTTTACAGTGATTTACTACTCCATTTGACCCCTCTTCCAAGGCTCTGCAGCTACAAGAAGGTCAGAGTTTTTGATATTACTTGCTTGTTTTCTCTTTACTGCTTTACCTTTCCTTCTCCCTTTCCACATCTTCTCCTCTTCCTGGGCTCTTTCTCAGCGCTCTGTATTTAGGTAGCTCTGTCTGTCCTGCGCTGGTCGCAAGGGCTCTGCTAAGAGATCTGTCTCGATCTTCCCTGTGATCAGGCTGTTTAGGGAAGTACACAGTCTGCTGTTCTGTGGTCTGTGACATGTGTCTGCTTCGTTCCTCAGTTAAAGCTTTGAAATGGGCTTGCGTATGCATTCCAGGAACAGCACATTGTTCCAGCTGGTAACAAAAATGTACGATTCATGTACGTTTGCTAGAGCTGCTTCCTCTTAACCTTAAAGTTGATTTTTGTTAATGACTCTTTCCTCCCATGGAAAACAGTCTGGGACTGCAGGTTATTCATATAGAAAAGCAGATGATGAGGTTTGACATTTCACAGGAAAAAGAGGTCTGAAGATTTAAATCAATGTTTCATTTACTGTTTTTCTCTTCTTGTTTTTTTTTTTTAACTCTGAAAATAATAATCATATATCCTTAGGAGGGAGGTAGGCAAGTCTTTTTCAGCAGTTGAGTCACAGTAACTTACTTTTTTTCCTGGTGATTTTTCTCATTCAAGGGAAAAAAAAAAATTCATCCGTATATAACAAAATTGGGAAAGAAGCCTTTGTTAGGTCACTGTGTGTTGGAATGAAATTAAAAGCAGTGGGAAAATTTAACACCAAGGATTGAGATAGTTTGCTTTATTCTGTTCTTCCTGTGCCCGCGTTATATTTTTGTTTGTTTGTTTTTAAAGTTTAAAATTTTAAAATCTTAAAATTCACAGGAGATGGGCAGCTTTCTTCCTTTATTCAAAGCCTGACTTGCATCACGAGAGCTATGCTGCCTACTGGACTTGAAGGATATGGATACTGGTCACAAGAATGCAAAGCAGTGATTTACCCTGTTTTTTTTCTTCTTTTTGCCCTGGAGTTTAACCAGCACATTAGACTAATATTTTCTTGCTTGCTAGTGGCAATTTCTGTTTCTTTTTTTGTTTTGGGGTTTTTTTGGTAGTGGAAGTCATTAGAGTTTCTCCCAAGAGAATCACTGCCAAAGTAAACAAACATCTTCATGAAAGCAAAATAATGTCTGTGGAGTATTCAGAATTCCATGTTTTACAGACGAGTATTTATGGCAACCAACTAGTGAATTACAGTGAACGAAATCCTATTTCTAGTTTACTGCTTCTGCTGTGCTAATTGAATGTGGCAATTCCTGCTAGTTTCTCAGCTACGCAGTGCAAGTTCTGGATGTTAGTTGTAATTTAGGATGAAGGAAAATATGAGATGAAACTCAGTTTAGAAAAAGGATTTTTTTTTCTATTGTTGGGAATAGAATAGTGCATGTAAACCTCTGGGGAATTGCTGTTGTCTCTAAAATGTTCTGCATGTGGTTGGCAAGAACAACAAGGACAGAAGAAAGTTCAGCTAAAAAATTCATAAAGGCTGTCTGGTGGAATGCATTACAGTCAGCTGTATACCTCTGTGCTCTTATCCCTCTGAACTGATAATTTTTAGCCGAGATGAAACATTCTGAGGAACAGGAGGCTGGCAGATTTGCAGCATAGATTGTTTGAAGGTTTAAATACTGTGACTATCTCATCTTATTGTAAGTCTGTAGATATAATGTAAGCTGGAGTTGCTGAAAAGTGATAGAATGGCTCTGTGTGTACAGCCTACAAAACTGTGAAGAGTTTATTTTCTGTGTGCCGCAGAATCCTCCGCGCTTCCCACCTCCTCTCCAGGACAGCAATAATTCACCAGTGGAGCAAATACACTTCAAGTTTGTTGAGGATGAGACCATATCTAGTTCTTTGTTTAGGCAGTGGCTTTCACAAAGGGGACCAGTGCTAACTGGGATCTGCTGCCAACACCATCATATGTTCCATGACAAATGTGAAGTGTTCAAAAAGTTGGCACTACAAAATAGAGATACTGTCAATCTCTGTTTAATTCTCAAAATGGCTTGTAGGGTTTTAAAGCTTGTGTTGCTGCTGGTGCACTCACGTATCTGATAGCGTTTTTAACAGTCCGTATAATATGGCTGGTTAATTTGGTTTTATTGCTAGGACAGAAACCAAAAGTATTCTGAGGATAGAGAATACTAAGGTTTTATTGCTGATTTTTTCCTGTGTGCTATGTGCAGAAGTTTGTCCAGCAGTGTGTGCCACTATAGTCGTAACGCAGTATTTTCTCATCTTCCTTCCTATGTGCAGTACAGATGCAGCTGCCACTATTTACCAAACATGGAGGTGTTGTTCACAGCTCTGGGGGTAAGTCTGGGTTCTGCTTTGAAGAATGCATGAGACATCTCTACTAATTGCAAGAATGTTCAGTGTATATTTACATACCTGAATATTGTGGTGCAGGAGGCTCCCAGAACTTTGAAGGAATGATCTCAGTGATCACTGGAGAGGTCTCCAGAAACTTGTGTAACTGACTTGTGCTAAGAATAACTGAGTGATGCTTCCAGTGTTGGAATAATCTGTTCTGAAGGGTTGCGTACTGTAGTCTGACTGTATTTAGGAGATGAGGTAAGAGACCCAAGGAGACTCTGGAAATTTTTGAGCAAGGAGGCTTTGAAATAGAGTTCATTGAGTCCTGTAGGTATCCCTTGTCGCAGGTGCAGCAGGAGGAAGCGAGCATGTGTCTGTAGCTAGGTCTGCCCCTCTGCGGGAGTGTACGGACCACACAGCAAGTTAAACAGAAGGAGTATACGTTTGCACCTCAGCAGGCTGTTAAAGTAAAGGCTTTAAATTGCTACAAGAAGATTTATTAAAGTTTACCTATTAAACCCCTGAAAAGTGATAGAAGAGCAGGTTCCCCTTCTGAGCTGTAGCATCTGTGTTGTACTAAAAGCAAGGCGACCTATCTCATTTATATGTAAAAATGTATTGTCTTATAGCTGACCTTATTTCCTTTTTGAGTGTAAGATGGATGCTCACTAATTTTACACCACCACCTGCTGTTTCAATAAAATTATTTTCCACAGATTCTGTAAGAAATTTGCCCCTTTAATTAATATGGAAATATCTCAGAAATTAGCAGTACAGACTCTTCAGATTCACTGTAGAACTAAAACTAATGAAATGTTTATGTACGGGGTAGAATCGAAGAAATACAGATTAAAATTAAGAAATCATTAACCATATCATTGTGACTAATAGTGACTGCATATCCAGTAACCAAGCTGGGGCCAACAACTGTAAGGCTGGCTGTTGCGATATCTGAGCTCAGCCAGCGAGGAGCAGCTAGGTCACTGGAGGGTGGGATGCTCTCCTTCCCATTTGCTGAGGACATGCAGCATCTTTTAAGAAATACTCCAGCATCCATGGCAGTAGCGATGACACTGGCACAGCGATGAGGCTGTGCCTCTGTGAGGTAGAAGAGGCAGGCTTGGAGGCAACACAGAGTTGAACTCATCTCTGCCGTACAAATTAATGCTCTCTCAACACTTGGCTGTTCTTCAGTCATGTCCCGGCTACCTTCCCCACCCCTGACTTGTCTTTTTTTTTTCCTTAACTTATTAAGTTACATTACTGAACAGTGCAGGGTGACTGTTACGGAAACCTTCACTTATTTTCCTGCTGGTCTTCCTCCTCCTTTTAAATATGCCTAGCTGTAGTTGGGACTCAGAAACAAGAAGTCTCGAGTCCTCTCGTGATAATTTATATCTGTGACCTAAAGATCAATTGTAAATCAATGCTAAGGTTTGTCACTGTTGAACGTTCATGCTATTATGATGATATGAAGACACTGAAAAGCAATATGCCCATGTCACCCTGTATATTTTGGTTACTAAAACGGTATTATCCATGTGGTTCTTTCTTAGTGCTCATGTATAACATCTTTAATAATGGTAAAGAAAAGAAATCCAAGAAAAATCCCTGCCAAGACACTACGTAAAAGCTGAATGTATTAGAATATTTGTGTTAAAATATTTTAGAAGTGTGTTAGCTGTACAAAAAATAATTGAAACCTAGGAAATGTAGTGAAAATATTGCACTAAATAAAATGAAATATATTTAAAAAGAAAACACATGGTTAAAATCATCCAGACAACCTTAATTTTCTTCTATAATGAGAACCTGAGGGAATGTGGAGTTAAATTTAGTTTATTTCTGCAGACTCTAATTTTTTTAACCCTTTATGTACAGTTTTACTTAGAAGAACTATAGTTGCTTGGATGCCTTAATCATTAACTCCTCTATCTTCACGTTTAGCTTTTTTTGTATGTTTAATCTAACTCTGAGCACTGGAAGTTGTGCTTTCCAACCACATAGCTACAAGGTGAAGGAACTAGGGTAAGATTAAACCTATTATATTCGTCTTTTATACAGAGAATACAAACCCTACTGTAATACTGTCATTTCCTCCCTCATTATGATATTGAGAGCTCGGATCTATTTTTATGTAGTGGCACAAAACAGTTTGCTGCTTAAGTATAGCTTACAGAAGCTGCTTTGCAGAATTGATGATCACATAGGCCACAAATCAATTGTACCCATGATATTAAAAGGGAAAATTACCTAGATCTTTAAAAATTCCCAAACCTTGGTAAATATCCTTGAGTAATTGTGATATCATTTTGGGTCAATGTGCTTTGACCAGAGGTCAGTCAAAATGAATCATCCAAGAAACTTTTATTTTCCGATTTGTGATCTTTTTTTTTTGTGCATGCTTATATAGTGTGTTGTAACTGAAGAGCAGAAAAACTCATAAAATTTCTACATTAGGAAATCAAAGGGCTTTTCTTTTTTTTTTCCTCTTCCAAATAACCTCTCTTTTCAACGTTCAAAGGTCTTCTTTATATGAGGAAATTTACCAGAGACTATAGTAGTATAATTATGCCTTGTGGATGCTTTTTAATCTTGCATGAATGCCTGTAGAATTCAAGCATCCGCATGGGGAGTTACACCATCAGAACTATAGGGGCATAATTATGCTGGTGAATTCTGCGTGAAGACAAATGCTTTATGAAAGGGAATTTTATTTTGGCTCTTCACTTTTCAGCTCATTCACGTTCTGAACTAAAAGGAGTTGATCAAATCAATGAAAGTAATGAAAATTCGATGGTTATCAAGTAGACTGTCAAGTGCTGAGGAAATCGGAAAGTAATAAATATATACATTTCCTGATAACATTCACGTGCCGTTTTCTTCTTATTCTCTCACCGGTGTTTGAGTTTGTGAGGGGTTTAGTGAAAGGTTAATAAACAGACTCTATTCTTTGCTGAGCCTCATAAACTAATATACCCAATAGCTAAACACTGGTAGAATATTAGATATTTTTAGCTCTCATAAAAAGCAGCTGGGGTTTCAGGCAAATATAAGAATTACTTGAACACTTTTTAGTCTCTGTAGGACCTCTGCAGATAGGAGTGAGCAGATCAGCCATTGAATTTCTCTGTGAATTTTCTTATATCCCAGTTAAATTGTAATTCCTTATATATGTGAGTCCTAGGACAGTAGCCAAACTGTTCAGTACGAAAGTGGCCCATTTGCATGAAAATAACTTTCCGTGTGTCAGTAAGGATGTAGTAACACTTTAGTAGTTATTTACAAAATGTGCTTAGAGTGAATTAGAAGCATGTCTCAATGTAATTGCTGCATAGACTTTAAGACAAGAAAAGCCCAGTCATTTTGGTGATGTAATCCAGCCCAACCTTAGCATAGACCACAGAGCATCAGTCTGTAGGTCTTACTTGAAGACCATTATTTCCAGGTGAACTTCATTAGAAAGATGTCTGGTTCACATTGAAAGAGTTCAGAGAACAAAGAGTCCACCACATCTATACCAACACTCAGTGTTCAAGTGAAGTGTTTTATTTGTGGTCTGAATTTAGCTTTGACTTAACTTGTTGAATCTTTGCTGGATTAAAAAAGCCTTTAGCACTGGACGTTATTCAATGAAAATGCTTAAAGGCTGGGATCAAGGCATCTCAGTCCTCTTTTGCTGGTAAGCAAATCTCATTGAGGTGCTTTAGTTTCTAACCATAAAGCAAGATTTCTGTTTCACCAGTTTTTCCTGTAGTTTCTTTCAAGTTTTCAAGCATCCTTTTTAAGTAAGGACAGCACGGCTGTCAGCAATGGTATTACTAATGAGAGAATTACAGCGCAAGCTGAATGAAGCATGGAGGAAGACATAAGGGCAAAAATATTGCTTCTACCAAAATTTTAGTTTTTCATATTTCTTTTCACAAGCCTTTTATGAGAGGTACCTTATAAGGGCTTCCATTGGATATTACGCTTTTCCAAGGCAGGCTCATTAGCGGGATACGGCAAGGTGCGACCTTACTGTGGTAACCAGAATATTTGGTTTTGCCCTGGGGTAATGTTATGTACATAGGTAGTGCTTCTCTCATCCTTCGTATCCTCTTCTCTGCTAAGATTTGTTTTAGAGTTGAAAGTATAGTCTCCAACTATGTAAATATTGTTTACTTTTTTTTGTTCCAGCATGTATAACCAATCACTAATAAAGTATACATTTGTCATGTGGGCATGATTTAAACTGAAGAGGGTTACAAGGTAGCATGGCAGTACCATTTTCTTTATTTCCAACTTGGCCAATTTTTCAGCTGTAAAATTTCCTGATACTGATTTTTTTTTTTTTGTTTTCATCAAAGCATGGCCCTGTATATTCACCCAAGATACTGAGCAGAATTAGTCCAAGATGTCTTTCCTGTGAGCTCACTCCTGAAACGTTGCAAATGGAAGATGCGTCTGGTTTTGGCTACCAGTAGAACTCTGTCAGTTATCTATTTTGTAGTTAATGTAGAATACAGAGGCTTTTGCAGAGTGCTGATGTGGTAATCACTGTCATGCAATGGTTAGGTGCTTTACAAGCATACGCTTATAAAAGTAAGTGGTTTATAAGTATGTAGTTTTGCAGTTGTACCTGGTCACTCTGAAGCTGTTTCAGGCCTGCTATGCAAGCAAACTGAAACAAAATGTTTAAATTCCCTTTTACTTAGCAGTAGTTTCCAGTCTTCATCTGTTCTCTCCAGAGCAGGCTGTGTGCTAGTCATGGTAAGGCCTTAGCTAGACTATCTGAGGAATTTTTTTGATGTCCTGAAAATAATTTGATCATTTTTATTGTGGTCGTGTGGATGTGTGCAAGGGGCAGGAGCATTACAGGAATGCACAGAAAAGGGAGCAAGGTACTCCATCAGCCTGAGGACTGCTTGCAGCGTGACCCTGACAAAAAGGTGCTTGAAACTGTGAGTAAGGAAGCTGTAGCATGTAGTATACATGGTTTGTAAATAAATAGGATTGCATTAAATAAATACCTATCAACTGTTCGAGGCATAACATACAGACATCAAAAATAAGCTAATTGTTTCTATCTATGTTTACTGACAAAGTTTATAGCAGTATCTTAGAAAGTCCTGTTAAGGTGAATGGAGAGATAATGCATTGATGAAACTGAACTAAAACTACACGGCAAGTCTGCTTTTCAGTCTGGACCCCTAACTGAAAATTATGTATTTCTGGTAGCATTGAGTATTTTTGTTTGGTTTATGTTTTCTAGTCAGAACGAAGCCTCGATAGTTATGGAATTGGATATAAAAGCCTAGATTGGAAGGGAGCTCTGTAGATCATCAGTTCCAATCTCCTGTTGAAAGGAGGACCTTAGATGAGATGATCAGGGGCCCATCAAACCTGGTGATTTTCAGGGAATTCTCCAACTTTTCTGGGCGACCTGCTCAAAAATTTGGTTGCTCTCATGTTGAAGAATTTCTTCTCACACCCAGCTGGGTTTCCCCCAGTAACAGCTTGTGCATGTTGCCTCTTGTCCCTGGGCATCTTTCTGAAGAGAATCTCCATCATCTCTATAACAACAATTTAAGTGTTGGAAGACTATGTTCAACCCCCAGCTGTCCTTCTCCATGCTGAACAAAGCCAATTCTTTCAGCCTTTCTTTGTCTGTCCGACTCTTCAGTCCTTTAATCATCTTGATGGCCCTCTGCTAGACCCTCTCCAATTTTTAAATGTCTCTTTTGAGCTAGAAGGACCAAGACTGGACATAGTATTCCCAATGTGGCCTAAAAAGTGCTGAGGAGAGTGGAATTACTACGTCCTCTGGTCTGCTGGCTGCAGACTTACTGAGGCAGCCCACAACACCATCTGCCTTCATTGCTGCAAGAGCACCAGGCTGGCTGATGTTTAGCTTGTGATCCACCAGCACTTCTGGGTCCTTTTACCCCTGATAATACTATTTCATTTTTTACTACATATAATGAAACTGAAGCGCGGAAGTTCACAAAGCTTCAGGAAGAAAGAGAGGTGTTCTCCTTGTTTTACCCTAGAGCCCAATGACTTCAGCACTCACCCGCAGTACGGGAGACCTGGGTTCAGTTCTTTCCTTCTTTTGAAGAGTTGGACCTGTGTTGCGCACAACCCTGAGCAGTGCCCTTAGGAGGAGGCTGTAACAAGCCACAACATATTCTGGGGTTCCTTCAAATGCCTCTGTTGCCACGGTGATATTTTTGTTTAATACAATTTTGATGTTTCTTAGACTAGGGACTACAGGTGTCTTACTTCCTTGGGGATTATTTGTCATTTGTGCACTCTCTTCTCTTCTCACTTTGGTTCGGAAATGCAAAAGTCCAGAGAAATTCCCCAGAACTTCAGAGAAGAAACTGTGTTTTCCCAGCTCCAGTGTGATCCTTACGACATACTTGGTCTTTGTGTTTGGTTTCTTTCCTTTGATGTGAATGAACTTGCCTGGAGTTAAGTGATTAGTCATGACTTGAATGGCTTCATCTTGGTAGTGCTGGTGAGTAAGTAGGGGCTACTTGAATTTATATATATTTTTTTAAAAAAGGTACTTATTGTAATATTTTTTTTGCTTTGTACATGGTGGTACCTGGGCCTTTCAATTCTTTTTGTACCTTATACAGTTTTATCTATACTACACAGTATAGTAACTTGTGGTGTGATAAAAAATCTGTTTGTTTTGTTTTAGAGGAGCCAGGAAATATCTAAAAATATATCCAAGGACTGCAGTTTTTTAACAAAAGTGACTTGGGTATAATGTTTGATGTACTGGGTAATAAAAAGTTGATCAATATTCATTGCTACTCTTGTTTTATTTTTCGAATCCAATGCCAGAATGAAAAAAAACCCCAAACAGAAACACCGCCATTAACACTGGCAGTTTACTTGCACAATAAAAATTGTGCTGTTGACTTCCCTGTGTTATATTGCACTTGCAGATATCAAAGTATGAAAAACAAGGATAATTTTATTTTAGTTAGTATGTTAAAGGGAAATAATATTTCCACAGTACTTTTAAAAGATGATTTTTTAAAAAGTAATAATTTCAAAATTTTAAATGAGGATAATTAATTTGGAATTTCTAGTGTAGCATGAAAATGGCACAAATTTCCATCCATTTTTCTAACAGCAAAACAGAACGTGTTTTGCTCAGACAAATGCTCAGACTGGTGAGCATTTGTTAGACGCACACAGGGAACAAATTCTATTGCAATGGAGAGCACCGCTTCCTAGGACTTGTCCACCATGCATGAGGAACAGATGCATTGTCATCAGGAAATCCAGAACGAAGACTTCTGAACATCATTAGGAAAAAGAATGCCTTAAATTTTCTAAAGATCTAATCTCAGGAATATCTCAAGGATAGCATAAGATGGAAACGTCTGCATCGAGCATGAGGTAAATCAATACTGGACCTTCTGATGCACTGAGCAGCGTCAGCCACCGATCACCAGAAACTCGAGTGCCTTCTACTTTGTGGAAATAAACTTTGGCACCAGCCAGTATGATGTGAAACCTAAAATCGACCCGTTCGTCAGAACAACTTGTTTCCCTAACTGAGTGCTAAAAGGGGAAGTTTTAATGGAAAATGAGACTTCTCAAGGAAATCCTACTGGGTATTCTAAAGGCTACGCTTTAATGAGCACACAAGTAAGTTACCTTGGAGAGGAAAGCTAGCCTAGTAAAGAAGGCACAAAGGTGATAATTAAACAAGAAATCAATATGTTAAGTATGGAAAAGGGGGGCATAACTGGGAGTGAAAATTGAATCTACAAAATGTAGATTACTTTTAGAGAAGATAGAGGTAATAAGGAATTATTTCTGGCCAGTAGAGCTTAAGACAATAAGAAGGCATTACCAATGTATTAGGAACAAAAGAACAACAAAATCAAGTGTAGATTTCAGTCTTGCATAAAAAGACAAACCAGATCCAATGGCTGGAAATCAAAGCTTGAAAAATTCAATCATGATAAAGATGCAGTGAGGGTGATGACACATAGGAATAATTTCCCAGAGTAGGTAGGTGGTAAGCTTGCCATTGCTAGGAATTTAATCCAATTGGATACACTTTAATCTGACTCTGGGAACAGGCTTGTGAGTATCTCTGTGGATGGCTGCGGAGCTGATTTCTTCTGTGCAATCTGTACATCTGTGAATTTATATTTGTCCTTTGTCACTCTCTTCTTTCATAAGCCATGGAGAAAAATGGAAAGCTCTCATTGCCTTCAACGTGTTCCACACGCTCAGCTCTGCATTAAGACAATGACTAAAATAAAAAAGTGTCATGCTTCAGGGCTACAGCTGGCTGCCTGCAGAAGGCAAGAGGCTGATTCCCTAGGTTAATTCTGGATTTTTTAATTTCATTTTTTTCTGAAGCCTTAAGTATAGGCATAGCTGGTCATAAAACCTTGGAGAGATGGGGCCAGTTCTCTGCAGTGGGGTCCTCTCTTTTAGATAGCTGCTATCTCACACCTGGCTGGGGCATCAGACAGTTTCTTCCCTAAGTCAGGGTAGCAAGGACTTTGAGGTCTTTTTGCTTTCCTCTTCATTATGACATCGAGGCATATCTGAGATTGTAATTATGATCATTTGGGCATATCTCATATAATCAACTCACTATCATTACTGGAGCCTGGGGCAGAGGCATCACAGTCTTTTTTTGGCATTCATATTAGCTTAATTTCTTTAAGATTTAATTTTTTTTTTTTTTTTACATAACCCAACTCACTGGGGAAAGCAATGGTAAGCGGGTGAAGAATTATGTCACATAAAAGACAGCAGATTGCCTGTTCTGGTTTAAATTCTACTAATTTATAAAGATCTTGCCTTAATTTTGCTGCACTAAGTGCTATAAGTTAACAGATACTGTTTCTTTTTCTGAAACGGGCTGATGCCAGTTGTGATGCTTGACAGAGTTGCAGAGCTGCCACGCAGCCTGCTCGAGTGCCGCTTTGCCGGCTGCGTGCAGCAGCTAACAAAGGGTTTGCTGTGCTTGCAGCAGCGTTGCCTCCAAGTCCGACTTTCCTTCTGTAACCCTCCCCACCTTTTGTTTAAAAAGCCTGCCCTCCAAAGCAAAAATAAGAAACCCTACTAATATTGCAATCCTGTAAAGAGAGGATGCAATAGCTTTTCTTATTGTTTTGGTTCTGCTGGATTGCAAATGGCAGTGAGAGGAAAGGGATGTCAGGACTTACTGGCAGCCAGGCTATGTATTGTCATCTCCCAAGAGGCAAATGGTTGTGCCAGTGCTCTGCCTGGTGCCCTGGCAGGTGGCTCTGCTCTTACACTACTCTCTGGTGCACACGTGTACTCACGTGCTTCACGACAATCCTCCTGCCCGTAGGGGAAGCTGAGGCTGTCAGCAGACACCTATTATCATCCCGCAAGGTTGTGAAGAGAGACCTGTTGTTTCATCAACATCAGCGAGTTTTCTTTTTAAGTGGGTGAAGGAAAAGCAGCCTCCATCTTATGTAAGCCATGGCATATTCTTTTTGTGGGTCCAACAGAAGGACACATTTTCAGTTGCTCCTTGTTGTGTACAAGTGGAACTGCCATTTGCTTATGTAAGTAGACATATTGGCTTATCACCTAAGTCACCTTACATATCATCTCTTGTATGGCTTATCGTATCTCATTGGTTTGCATCACATATAACATTGGCTTATGATGTTTATATGGTTAATCATATGTCATGGGCTTATCCCATACACATCATTTAACATTTAATGCCTATCTGTAGCTTTTTGTGCTTGTACACAACAGCTGTAAGCAAAGCTAAGTTCAGCTTGAAAATTGTAGATAGATGGATTGAGAGAGATGAAGGGAAAAACCCAGCAGTTCCAGATCATTCCTTGAATGGCAGAACTAATCAGGACTGGTTTGCTCTTGGTTTGTATCTCTTGAGGAGTGATATGTCATGTTTGTCACACTGAAGTGCCCTCTGCCATGGTACCTTCCAATCTTTCTGTGTCCTCATAGTGAGGTATCTCACCTCCCCTTAGCTCCTCTGCCATGGTGTTGCACTTAGGGGTTTTTTTTCCATGGCTTTTAGCTACTGGTGCTTGGCCTAAAGACTGGGAATGACCCAGCACATACTGTTCTGGAGATGCAAGCAAGGTGGCCAACTTGTGCATGTGTAGCTTGGTCAGCAGCTGCCACCAGCTGAACCTAATTGACCGCCCTTCTCCTCTGCTGGCAACAAAATTAATGACTTTAGAAGCTGCCTTCCATGATGTGCTGAATGCTGTATATGTCTCTTGTAAGATCTTACTATTTTTAAAAATTGACTATGCTGTTCAGTTCAGTTGAAGCTGAACAGACATGACAGAGAGACAGTGTGATGCACGCAAGCTCCATTTCCTCAGGAAGCCAAGCTGAAAAAAAAAAAAGCCTAGGAAAATTTTCATCCAACATTTGAGATGCTTGCCATTAATTATCAAAGTGAAGAAGCAGAGTGTGCTAACACTGTGTTGATTCAAACTGTGAGAATCAATCTCTCAATAAATAGACCTGCTGAAAAAAATACGTAAAACACATCAGACTTGTGCGCTGCAGGACATTCCTTTTTGGCTTCTGTATCTGGCTTTGTTGTAACGGCCTCCAACCCTAAAAATCACCCGCCCTTACCCAAACACTACAGGATACACAGAATTTAAAAGGCGTGTTTTCTTCCTAAGGTGTCAGAGAACCTCTCTGTTTAAGATTGTTTTTTTAGAGTAAGTAAATCAAACTAGGTCAGCCTGAATTCGGGTGACATTCTTTGGAATGCCCATGTTCCTGGGGCTGATGGGGCTCAGCATCTCTGGAGGACTGCTGCTCTGTGAGGTCTCCCACCGCCTTGGCCTTTGTTGCTCACAGAGCTTCTGCCCTATGACAGACGTATCTGCACGTGCTTTGCAGAGCAGTTTTGTATTCATTGATGCAGAAATATGAAGAAGTAAAATACACGCTTCTTGTATCACTGTTTCTATTGCTGTGAAGTCAGTATTTTAAAGGCTCTAAAGTTTCTGGAAACTGATTTTTGATTTATTCTGAGAACCAACCTTCTGGTGTTTATTCATTTGCCATCTACCTCCTGAAGGTCAGTTGGGAACTACAGCTTTTACAAATCATCCTTTGTATTTTGGGTTAATCCATGCCTTCCTGCACTTTACTCGGTTGATGTAAATGCAGTTTATAATTTATACGGAATGTGGTTCATCTGCCCTGTGACTAGGAAACGTTAAAAGAAAGCATTCAGTCATAGTTTATGCATCTGGTGATGCAGACTGGGGTTTTTAAAAGAACCCAGAAGAATTAGGCATTCAAATTTCATTAAAATGCTGTGGAAGCGAAGCATATAAACTCTATTAAAAAGCTCAGTCATTATCTATAACTCTTGCTTTTTCTTGAGCTTAATTTGTGCATAAGCTTGCTTAGGGGAGAGAAGTGGATGAGGCTGGTTTTGCACACCTTGCCTTCTCATTAGTGCTGAGGAGCAACTCTGCCTTAGAGCTTGAGCACGCTGTGGCTTTCTCACCTCTTCCATTTTAAAATGCAGCTTCATGTACCCATCTAACTATTGGTTTTGTAATTAAATCATTATTTTCATAAACATATAAATTAATGTAAATATCTGATCAATAAAACTGTTCATCTATATAGTTTGGAGAATTATTTTGAAAATATATTATCTATATATATATGAAAATTTGGGGATGATTTGTACCTTTTCACATGATGAAATGTTTGGAGAGACAAAGTTGAAAACAAGTCGCTTCAGAAAATAAGATTATACTGCAGAATGCAAAAGAATTGCATATATTGCTTCTAAATACAGTGCAATGTGGCTAAAGATTACATAAACATTCAAGGCCAGATTGGATGAGGTTCTGAGCAACCTGATCTGGTTGGAGATGTCCCTGCTTCTTGCAGGGAGGTTGGACTAGATGGTCTTTAAAGGTCCCTTCCAACCCAAACTATTCTATGATTCTATGTAGTATACTGTCAGATGTCTAACAGAACGCAAAAGCTTCCTCTATATGCAAGAATCAGTAAAGTACAATATGATAAATATAATGAAAAACAAGGTGAGAGACCAGTTGGATACACAGTCAGATGGAGAAGGGTAAGCAGGGAGTGGAGTTTGTCTGAAAGGATTGCTGCAGCAGTACAGAATACGCTTGCTGGAGGAAGGAGTTAATAATTGTGCGAGCAGTGTTCAGCCCCTATTTATTGCAAGAGAGAATTAATGACTTTCCTGCCTGGTGCTGAAAATAGAAGCCAAACTGAAGTTGTTTTTTGAAAGCAGATATAATTAGATCATGAAACTTCTGGCTTTTGGGTCTAAATAATAGGACAAGAATGGCCACACTAAATCAGAGCAGGGTATGGTCTCTTAACTGTTTCTTAGGAGTGAGAGTAGGACAAGCACGGAGTGATACTTTCCCCAGTTTCCAGCTGTGCACAATGCGCATACTACTTGAGCTGTAGATTTAAGTGTGTTTTATATTTATTAATCTCTATAGGTTGTTCTAATTATTTATTAAATCCCTTTATATTTTTGTTAGCCATGACATTCTTCTAGCAATATACTATACAGTGTAGCTATGAATTGTGTGAAAAAATACTTGTTTGATTTACATGGAAAATATTTGGTGCCTACTAAGTTTTATGATATGAGGAATAGTGAAGAATTGTTCCTTACTTACTATCTATGCTATTTTCACTTTTAGATACAGTTATTTCCTCTTAGTCATCTCTTTTCCAAGTTGAAAAGTGTTTTCATCCATCCTCATACAGTTATTGTAGTATACTGCTATTCATCTCTATTGTCCAGCATATGCCATTCTAATAAACCTTTGGACATGGCTCGATCAGACCTAGGTAAATTATTTCGGATGTGGATGCAGTCTGGGTTTATACAGTGGTGTAATATTTTGTCTTTTCACTTTTCATCCTCACATAATGATTTGTAACCTTTAGATTGCATTTTCTGTCTGCCAGCAAGCACTGGACAGATGTTTTCAGAGAGGTCTCACCAAGGAGTCCAAGATTCTTCCTGAAGTGATAATAAATAATTTATTTATTGTTTATCACTGTGTGTGTGCAGTTAGGATTTTTTTTCCCCATGTGTATTACTTTGCATCTATTGATATTAAATAGTGTCTACATTTTTATTGCTGAATCACTCAGTGTTCAGTGTAATGACACCTTTGAAGTATTGACTGTTCAGAGTAATTTGTATCATCAGCGAACTTTGCCATCTCATTACTAATTCCCTTTTCCAGATCATTTATGAATATACTGAATAAGATCAAGTGCAGATCCCTGATCACTTCTCTCCCATGGCGAAAACAATTTATTACTATGCTCCAGCACATCATTAATCTACTAAAGAATTTTCATCCTTCTGATAACATAGTTTCTTTAAGAGCCTTTAGAGAGAGATCTTGTCAAAACACTTTGAATTCTGGAAATCCAAGAACATTATAGCAATCTGCATTCCCAAGACGGCTGACTTCTTTAAAGAACTATTAATATCATCAATTTCATCAACCAACAGTAAATTGAAAAGCCCAAATTTAGCAAGGTTTCTCCTTTTGCAAATATTACATTATTTGTATACTAAGAATATCTACAAGTACTTTCATTATTAGTACCAAGGCTTCTAGCAGTTAGTGACAGTTTCTGCAGAAAAGTTATTAGTATGCTGCCAGAAACTCCACAGTGAGGTGCAGATTTTCATTGACCCCAAATGGAGCCTGGTTTCTTTGTGATAGAAGTCTTCTATTTATTTTCAGTAAATGACACATCCCTGGAGCAACAGCGAGGGAATGAAAGTTGCATTTTATCACAGTAGCATTTGCAGAAAAGTGAACTACTAAAACTCCTATTCATAATAAAACTTGGGCCAGCCATGAGTTCCTAAAAAGCTTACCTGCAGGTGCTTAATTTTTTTTTATTTAAAAATTTATATCTGAGCTTTATGAACTTCTGATTAAACTTTTAAAATAAATTAAGGGCGAGAGGATTAGACGGGGAATTGGAAATGAACCGTGGTATCTTTTGCCTCTAGCTCAGCATTTTGAAGACAACCCAAATGAGATGTGACAAAGTACAGCGCGCTCCTTTCTTTTTGCTGACCTATGTGTAAGTGGAGTTCGGTCTCTGCCAAGTTCTTTGTGTGTGAATGGCCACATCACTATCCCTGCTACTGTAATTAGCACTAATTAGCCCTTTATTGAAACTTAAAATAAGTAGGCCATGATTTAGATATCACAGAGACTAAATTATCTGCTTAAATGATCCACGCGGACTAGATGAAGAGCCTGCTCCCCACTGCCCTCCCCTTTTTCATCGTTTGACAGAAGTTATGAAGATGTGTTTTAAATGGCTGATACATCCTGCTCCCATGTTGTACCCTATTTGAAATTTAAACTATAAAATGTTGTTGAGGGACAGTTCCTGAGTGTGAGTTGAATGAAGCTCTGTTTTAGTCTGTTACAGGGCTTAGCTGCTACTGGACATTTCCTTCCTGGCCTCTTTGGAGAAGTGAAGAACTTCAGAGGAATTCCTCATCAGTAGCTGTTCAGAGAGGTGCTCCTACTTCTTCAGCCCCCAGTCTAAACTTCACACCGCTCCTTCTCAAGAGAATATCGTTAATCTGGGTTGGCCTTTGCTTATTATGACTCTGATGGTGTCTGCTGCTTGTTGCACTGCCTTGCTGCCAGAATATCTTAAGGCCTGTAGGTGCTACTGAGTCATTTCTCCTGGTCTTCCCTCACCAAAGAAGACATCATGCATTAATAGATGTCATGGGAGGGGAAAGGAAAGTGCACTTTTTCAGAGAGACATTGGATGCAGCTTAGTGTCAGCGCATGTGCAGTCTATGGACTCTTTGATGACCACCCTACCCCTTTCTCTTTGCTTGACTCTGAAACCTCAGCTGGTTCTTCTCTTTTCCTCAAAGTACCTACTGGATTTTCTGTAGTTGCCTCTGTCTGCTCCTTGTAGAGAAGAGGAAGGCCTAGCAGCTGGAAAAGGGACAGTTCTTCAACCACACAGCTTTCCAGTAGTTGCCAGGTCAGCAGAGACTGCAGTGGGCTGGTAAGCCTGATCCTGTTGCAACTCAGAGCACAAAATGATGTACAGTGCACACGAGGCTTCTGGTCAAAATGTGATGGCACAGGAAGCTGTCACTGCTCTTCTGGGGTAGTGGTCATCATCCGAATGGCTTCTACATTGTGGGAAGAATATTGATGGCTTTGATGTCTATTTCACTGAATTATTTTAAAAGTGATTGGTGTTCCTGCTAGAGTCAATGACGTGCGATGGACTACTGCACCACTTTAAAAATCCTACGTATTATGCCAGCAGTGTGCAGGTCTTCAAACACAGGCACATGCCTTCGAACTACACAAACACTAGATGTTATTCTGTAAATAGAGAGAAGCTGTGTCAATCTGCTTTTCACATATTTTCAACCAGTTATTGGCTATTTTAGGTCTTTAATCAAAATAACTATTTGGAGTTTGTTTCAGGACAGCAAAAACCTGCCGGCTCTTTCAATGTGGGCAAACACTTAAGGTGTCAATATGCAGTTCATGAAACAACTGGAATTTCAGCAATCAAGTATGAGACATTTCTTGTTTCCCATGCCAGGTCAGCACTTCCTGGTAGAGGTAGTTTGCATCATCAAGATGTGCTCTGTGGAGGTGACTCATTTGTGCATTTTGTAGTTCAGACAAAGTCTGCTCTCTGTCTTTTCTCTGGTACCTTCCACGTTTTCCCAGCGTTTGTAACAGCATGATTCTGCCTGCTGTGCGCAAGTGAAACAGCTTCTCATCTACGCCTTCCTTGCATGTAAAGAGCCTTTTAAATGTGTCAGGCTATGGCTGAGAAACCTAGAGTACATGCCACCCAAAAACTATCACTGGTTGTTCCACAATGACCTTGCTTAATAGGGGTGGGGTTTTTGTGCTACTCCAAGTATTTTGACAACTGCTACAGCTTGTAAACGTGGATATAATTACACAATGTTGAAGATCCCTAATAATGAAGAAGTAGTCCTTCTTCCATGTAGAAGTAACTATGCCAGTGCAGCTATGCTAATATCAGCAGAACTGCAAGACAAAAAAAAAAATAGATGTACCATTTTAATTATCTCAGTGTCGTTAAAATGGGCAGTGTAACATTGATGTGTATGTAAAGCCTTGGAGCAGAGAAATGCTCAATACATTCTCCCTTTTAGAAAAGTATCTGTTACCTTAGGAAGACCTGAGGTAGCCATCTTGACAATCTGAAAATTTGCTCAAACTTTCAATTAAATTCTGTCTATGTAGTCAGACATGAAACTGAGTTACAGTGGCGTAATGTCAGTGGAGGCAAATCTGTGTGCAATCCAGAAGCCCATCACCAATGCAAGGCAGAAATCATTAGATCACACAACTCCATTTTGCAAAGGTTTAAACGATTTTTTTTTCATCATATTTGCTTATAGTCTAAGAATGTGCACACAATCTGTTACTATGCTTAGCTGAGCCTACTGAGTTGTTAAATAGTAGTAAGTTGTTCTTGTGACTGATCTCCAAATTAGAACTTTGAAATAATTTAACTAGATCTGTTTTAAATAGGTGATTTGGGACTGAAAACATGTATATAAGAAATGAATCTGTCCTATATGCCGATAAAAGAAGACCTTTAGTGACTGCATTTGACTTACTTGTATACTGATGAGTGGATATTTTCAGAGGTAGCTTAGAATCCACAATTCCCATTTGAAATGTTTTCATGTGTGCTTAGGCAGCTTTTTCCCATTTATCTCTAAATTTCATGTGTGTGCATGTTTCAAGAAAATTACATGATGGTTTGGACTTCAGATAATTTTACCTTCACAATTAATCTTCTTTTTTATTTTTCTCAAACTGTCAAAGATTTAGTGATGTGTAAAAAATACCCTTTGGAGAGCCAAACCACAACACTATGGAGAAGACTGCTATGTTTGGGTTTGATTCGGAACAAAACCTTGCTCTCCATTTCATAACTTTTATTAAAAGAGATGAAAGAATTATTATACAAAGTTAAATAGATATCTCATCTGCTGGGGATGATTATGCTTATGGCATGAATATTACCATCAATTGTAATGCCTGAAAATGTTGTGAGAACTTCAAGAAACCAAGATTTGACTACACATTGTCACATAATGCCTGTGGGGTAACATGCGAAAGAAAAAGAGGGCTCTGCTTTTTCAGAATTAGGGAAGATCGTAGTCATATTGAGGTTTATGTTAGCTTCATCTTCAGCTGATGCTGAAGACCAGTATAATTTGCAAGAGAAATTTGAATGTAAATATTGTCAGCATTTTTTCACACTTTTTCATTGTGAAACAGAAACCATTGAACGTAATGAGAAGGAAGTTAAGAAACTCCCTCTCAGGATACCATGAGTTTCCTACATATTGCCACACCCTGTCAGCAATAAACAGATCTCTTAATTGCAGGTAATCTGGATTTCTTTAAATATTGTACTCCAAGGATCTGGCCAAATTCTGTTTAGCAGCAATGTTCACAGTTGCTGCTTGGATCAAAAAACTCCTGAGGTCAGAAGTTGATCATCACTTCTTTAGCTTACTAGCAGATTCTCCCTCTCAGTTTTGAGGGCTGTTGGGCTTTTTCCTTGCTTTGAGAAAAGAGAGAAGAGAGAAAAGAGAAATAAATATCAGCTCTAAACATTGAGGTATTAGCTGGAAAGCTGTCTTATGATGGCAGTGGAAATTTCCCTGTACTTCAGTCCTTGTGGGGGAGCAGTATTTAGTGGGTAAGAATACTTCCATAATTACACTCATCACTGTTTGGTCTCTTCTTTGAGCCATGAGCAAAAGCACCGATACTGTTTTCAAATACGATGGACCTTGAGACTAACTTCTCATTAACCCCTAAATAACCTGTCAGTAGTAACTTATTTCTGGTTTATCCAAACTGAATTAGGACTGACAAGGTGGAGGTAGGATGCTTTGTTGGAAATCTCTCTCCCTTGAAGTCAGCTTGCCAGTACATTGTAAAAAAGTTTTGCCAAGTTGTTTTTTATCTTAAATCTTTTGATGACATATATTTGCATAATTCATTCCTTACTGTAAATTTTATTTCACAGCAACTGCATTGCTTTTTGTAACTCTGCTGTGAATGAAGCAAGCCTAAGAATTATTCTTTGCCGTTTGGCTTTTTTTCTGTGCATATTCCTATTTATAGATAGGGATGGACCCAACTGCCCACCTTTTGATACGTAAAGAATAAAACGGTTAAATTCTATCAGACCTGTCAGAGTCAATCTAAGAGAACATGTTATTTTTAGTCCTACTTACCTTTTGGATAAAAGCTGCTTCAAGGGAAAAAGATCAACATATAACTGAAATTAAGCCCTTCTCAATCCCTACTCTGCCGTGTAATTCATAAATTAATGGATCATGAAAAGACCTTAAAAGAGTGTTATCCATCAGAAATAATACCTTTGTGCAGTGCCTATATCCCAGAAAACCTTGTGTTGAATTTGCCTATGGAGGAGCCTGGAGTCCTTTTGAGAAAGGGTGAAAGAGCCATAAAGTAAGTTTATGTTGCTCAGTGCCCAAGTGTTATAAATGACGAACACAATCTGAGCAAAACAGTAAATCTAATCTTTTGCTACATGTATATTTAACAGTCATAAAATCTACTTCTGAGTTTATTAATATTAGACTTTTGTTTAAGATGCTGCATGCCATATATCCGAATTACTTAGACCTCCGAGTAAAGCTAATTTTTCTTCCTAAAACCAAGAGTATAATTTCCAAGGTGACAAGAAATCTCCCACAGAAATTGTAGAATAATAGAATCAAGCAAATGCTTGCTATTCAAAATAGATTTACCACCACAGTATCTGAAAACCTTATCGTAAGGGTAATAAGCAAAGTATGTCTACTCATCTGTCTTTTCTTTCCATCCACTCTGCAGAGGAAGAAATGTGCATATTAGAATAACGTGGGTTTATTTTGATGAGTTTTTTCCAATAACATATATTGTGATATGTAAATGTATATGTAAATGATGAAGTATGTGTTGCATTTAGGATAAAAGGGAGTCAAACACTTTTCTAATTTTAACTAGATCTTCAGGACTGGACCTGAGGAAAGCCCTAGATTTCTTCTCCCCACAGTGAGTTTTAATCTTACTGTGTAGCTTTCATCGTGTGACTGTTGACCATGGTCTCTTCTCCGGAAATTTATTGATCTTGGTCCCAAGCCACAAAATGCCTTACAGAGCAAGACTTGGCACATTCATCATTCTATGGGGAGCTGGGGTAGAAATCTGAAACCCAGTGGGTTGTGCTTGCGATCGCTTCTCTTGTGGAGGAAACGATCTTTTGTGCTCCTAGCTCACTAGATTTGCCGAGGTGCTGCAAGGTCTCTTGCCCAGGTTCTGTCCTGTAGATGGGGTCAAGGTGAGCGCTGACATGAATAACCACAGTCAGGTTGTCATCTGTTGGCGTGCTGGGGAGTCTCCGGTGCTGCTGGAGTTGGGATGGATGTTGCTATGCAAGAGCTTACTGACTCTGAGGAATGCAGGAGTGCTGCTCCTGGAATATGGGCTGAGCTGGCAAATCGCACCACCATAGACCTTCTGTTTGGTTATGATTAATCTCATGTAGAAGTTGCATTAACTGGAAAAAAAAAAAAAAAAGGAGTGCTTTTTAATAGGACCAAAATCATAAACTCTAAATGAAGGCTTTGAAAACAAAAACTTGTGCCACTAAGCAACTTCTACGTGGCCTTTGTGTTCCTCCTGAATTACATTTGGAATTAGATTTTGACATTTTTTTTTCTTCCTTTTGGGTGATATATATCGAGCGTTATGAGATAGCAACTTGGCTGTCCTCTTATCCACGTGTAAATGGGATCAAAGTCAGGGAAAGAAACATGCGCTGCAGTGATTTCATCGCACAAATGCAGCCCTCCTTCCCTCCCCACCTCCAGTACAACTTCTGCAGTTGAACAACCGCAATCTCCAGGCATCATGGTGCTTGCAGCAGGATTGCTTTTGACCTCACTGCTCCTCAGGATGCTACCTCCTACCTTGCTGCTATTTAGTAGAATCTGGCTCTACATTTTGGCATTGCCTACCAGTTGGTTTGACCTCTGTAGCCCTAGCTCACTGGCAGCAGAATGCAGAAGCTATTTTTCCCTCCTTATATAAAGTATATTCAACCACAAGTCTTTTAATTTGTTAAGTAGAAGTGCCACAGTTTTGAAGCTATCATTTCCTTCACCAAGCTTGAAATAATTTGAGTTAGTTGATTGCCAGGACAGAGTTTGATCATGGTCTATTATAATGAGTTTTAGGAGGTGAGTTGTGACGTGTACTCCATCCGAAAATGGGGTGGTTTTATTAGGTTGGTATAAACTTTGCCATGTGATATGGAAATAATGAATTATGGGCATCTTGTTCCAATAACTGTATTTTTATGGCACAGGTGCTGAGAGCACCAGATTGTTGCACTTGGGTTGTGTATAAATCCAAATAGATAAAACCTAAGTAAGTGCTCTATTTATTATGTGTAAATGTAAAGATCTTACATATTGGTGTTAGTTAGATGTAACTTGCAGCAAGGTAAGTTTTAAAACAGAAAGTCATATATTTTACATATTCTACATACATAATTTTTAGTTCGTAATTATTGCCTAACACATTTAATAATTCTGTGCCCTTCAACTCTGTAACACTATCTCATGGTAAGTAAATGATTAATTTTCTTACTTCATCCCAAAGGCAAAGGTAGTTTTTGTCATTCCTTAATTGTACACTTGCATATATAATAGAAAAAAAGTACAGTACTTTTCTGCCTATTCTGTATAGTGTCATGCGGAACATAAGACACTCACAAACCTGGAATCTCAGTCAAAACACTTTACAAGTTGTTTCCTATCTTGTGTCAAACCTTCCCACAGCCGCATGAGGAATTCACTCATGAAGAACACCATGAAAAACACCAACAGCTGTATGACGGATCACTCCAAGCTAACAAGTAATCTAGTAAACTTTGACTTCACAGCAATGCAAAGTTTAACTCCACAAGTAAGGTCAGTATCTTCTGAAGGAAGGGAGGAGCGTTTTGGCTTGCTTTTTGAACAGACTAGGACTGGTACCAGCTAGGTCCTGGAGCTGCGTGGCTCTGTGAAGACTCTCTCTAATCCCTGACGTGAACGTACTTCCATTTTGTAGGAGCTGGTTATACACTTTGAGCAGAACCTTCTCTTTCTGCCACTGTGACAGTCCTTGAGATTCATGAAACGCAGGGAATAGGCAATGGTAGTATTTTGGGGACCCTTCCCACCCATCTCACCAGCTAGCAGTGCTGTTCGTATTTACTGCCAGATGTTGATAATGTTATAGCCAGAATCCTTTTTACATCTGCGGAGCTGTACAATGTTATATCTCTATCTGAGGCATTGTCCCCCCATCTTGCTAGTGATGCTTTTGCACCGTTAGTACAAGGCTGGGACTTAGAAATGGAGTTAGGGCTTTATTTTACGTATTGATCGTCTATAATCTATACACACTGAAGTGATTCAGGCAAAATACAAAATGACTGAAGCTTCTGTCAAAATCCAAAGTGAAAAAGAATATTTGAGGTTTTACACATCCAAGCTTCCCCTGTTTCACAGTTAATGGTACTTCATGTACTTGACGGCTTTTGGAAGGGTCACAAAGCGCAAAAACTAAAATCCTTGGAGCCATTTCAGTTTCAATTATCATCTGCCCAACACTGGAAATCTCAAAACAACCTCAATCAATCTCAGAACAACCTCTCAACCTGAGAGGAAATGGCTGAGAATTTTGTATGAGTTTTAATATACTCTAGTGGTGGTATTGTAATTTGGAGAATGGCCAAAGTGATACAGGAGAACAGGAGGCACCAACTGATCAGAGAAGAGTTGTATAAATAATGCATCTTACATGTGCCTGAGTGGTGATAGTGCTTTATGAGCCCACCGCAGGAGCAGTGGTTAGCTGAGTGGTTACCAGGAGCCACTAAGAACATATAAGGTAGCTGGGGAAATTAAAGTCAAGAAGTTTCTCACATTTACCCACTAAACCAATCTAAATAAACTCCCAGCAGCAAAACAGTTAATGAAAATATTATAACAGTGGGTTTCAGGTTGACTCACTAAGGACATTTCTGGCAAACAAGGTAGTTGCAGAAATCACACAAGGTTATCTCCACATGTTGGTGTTTGAACAGAAGAGGACAGGACTTGTGGGGTGGGGCAGTTATGATAGATTGTTTTCCTGGAAAGAGTCTCACCAAAAAAAGATTTTAGCCTGACAGTTTGGACAGGAATGTCATCATTATTCCTCACCCCAGTGCAGCAAGCCATATGCCTCCTCTTTCAGGTGACAAACCGGTTAGGTCTAGCAGGCAGATCCCCCACTGCGTGAAATAGATGGGAGGTGTTTGCCTTCACTACTTTGTCTGGTTATCAAGCTCAGTTATTATCCACCACTGGGTCCTAGAGCAAGGGGTGAATGCTTTGCTGAGGTTTACTGATCTTCATGCCAACCTCTCTCCAGTGATGTACTATTAAAAGTGCAAATCATAAAGCTATCAGAGCAGGGACTGTAACATGTACTAGAAATGTGACAATTCACGCTTCGTAATTAAATTGACAGAGAGATTAAAGAAGAGTTGCTTTTATAAAATGAAGATGAGGAGTACAGCGTGGTAAGAGGTAATCTGCCTTTTATTAGAAATAAAAGACCTGAAACATGAATTCTTGTGTTTGTACTGGAGAAGATCTTATCCAATGCTTATGAGGTAATATGTGAATGTTGGATGGAAATAAGATGATTTATATTTATCGTGTGCCACGTGTAGTGTAATGATCATCTAAAAAATCTTTGCTTTGTCATGATTTGAAAGTAGATTATATCATACCACAGAAAATACGAAAATAAGAGATTTTGTGAACACTGGATGTGTGCATATGTATTATCTTGTGATGATAACAGCTTATGGGGACATAGAAGAGGAGCTATTTATTCTCAAGATGACTTTAAAGTATTAATTGTTTGGAATGCTCTTTAATAAAATTGGTACTTCCAAAGAATTTAACTTAGAATTATAGAATAGTTTGGGTTGGAAGAGACCCTTAAAGGTCATCTAGTCCAATCCCCCTGCAAGGAGCAGGGACATCTCCAACCAGATCAGGTTGCTCAGAGCCCTGTCCAGCCTGGCCTTGAATGTTTCCAGGGATGAGGCATCCACCACCTCTCTGGGCAAGCTGTTCCAGTGCTTCACCACCCTCATCATAAAGACTTTTTTCCTTATATCTAGTCTGAGTCTGTCCTCTTTTAATTTAAAACCATTACCCTTTGTCCTATCATTATGCACCCTTGTCAAAAGTCTCTCTCCAGTCTTCTTGTAGGCCCCCTTTAGGTACTGGAAGGCCACTATAAGGTCTCCCCGGAGCCTTCTCTTTGTCAGGCTGAACTACACCAGCTCTCTCAACCTGTGCTCATAGGAGAGGTGCTCCAGCCCTCTCATTAACTTTGTAGCCTTCCTCTGGACTCGCTCCAAAAGGTCCATGTCCTTCTCACACTGGGGGCTCGAGACATGAACACAGTACTCCAGGTAAGGTCTTACAAGAGCAGAGTAGAGGGGCAGAATCACTTCCCTCAACCTGCTGGCCAGGCTGGCCAGTCCAAGATGTGGTTGACTTTCTGGCTGCAAGCGCACATTGTCGGCCTATGTTGAACTTCTCGTCCACCAACATTCCCAAGTCCTTCTCATCGGGGTTGCTCTCAATCCATTCTCCACCCAGCCTGTATTTGTGGCTGGGATTGCCCCAGCCCATGTGCAGGACCTTTCACTTGGCCTGGTTGAACTTCATGAGGTTTGCACAGGCCCATCTCTCCAGCCTGTCAAGGTGCCTCTGGATGACATCCCTTCCCTCCAGTGTGTCAACTGCACCAGAGAACTTGATGTCATTAGTGAACTTGCTGAGGGTGCACTCTATCCCACTGTCTATGTCATCGACAAAGATGTTAAACAGGGCCGGTCCCAGTACTGACCCCTGAGGAACGCCACTTGTCAGCAGTCTCCACTTAAGAAAATTAAGAGTTTTCTAAAACAACCATCATTCTTTTGGGGCTTCTTTTTAAGAGAGTTACGCATACTGAGATGAGAGTAGAACTTGCCCTCAGAACTGTTAAGACTATGTATGTTTTGGATGATAAACAATTTCTAACAGCATCTATAAACCATAGTATTTACATTCCTAATCCATGTATATTTGCTTGCATGTCTGACTATGTTAAAAACAAAAACCTCAAAAGAAAAGACAGTTGTTACAGAGGCAAAGTATTATATTATCCATACCTGTAGATATAGACCATAAACATTTAAGGTAAAATAAGTGGGTTTTTTCCCTATTGTTTTTATTTTTCATGCTTTGTGTTTCTAACGCAGAGTCCTTCAGATCAGATTCTCGCTATCTGATGGTGGAACAGTTCCATGAAGAGAGCTTCTAAGCAATGCTTCCTGGTCTAGTTGAGAGCCTGTGGGGCAGAACGCTCATTTGCGTAATGAGATAATATCACCATCAGTTCTTAAGTAGGAGTCTTCAACATCAGAGAGTTCACCACCACACTACTTGCTATTAAATCTTTGTGGTCTGTTTGGTGTTTTCCTGAACGTATTAAATCTTTTCTCACAAAGATATTCTCAAGAGCTAGTATGGTCTTGATGATATGATTCATTTGACAGCATTTCCAGTTTTCTTAAAAAAAACAAAAACCCCAAAACCCAATTAACTCTAGGCTATTTCAGTAGTATATCACACATTGACATTCTAAATAAATTTGATAGTTTGAGAGTATATATGGGTCCCATGTTCACCATCATAACTCTGTTATCCAGTTAAAAACTATGCTTCAAAAAGCATGGAATAGGCTTAAAATGGATGTAAAAATGAGAAAAAAACTTAAATCCTTTTTGTCTGTTTACTGTTCTGATGCAATTGTATAACATTTTTAAGCTTTAACTTTTACATCCATGATAGCTTGAAATGTAATGAAGATGGGATTTTCTTCTATTCCCTTGTCTCTAGGAATTGTGGCTCTAAGGTCGCACGATGACTCATTGGAATATTAATAGCGATAGTGATATTGCTCAAAAGAAAGTGGTACCAAGTGATGCGTAGAGGTCTCTTGATGCTACACTGTCATGGTGTCATTGGTGGGAAATTCTTCAGTGAAATAGATTCAAATGAGTATTTCTTAATAAAACACATTTTAAATATTTTTTAATTTTTATTTTATTGCTGAACTTGAAGTTTTGATTGTGTTGCAAATTTTGATATCATCAGTTCAATGTAGTTAAATATAAGTGATGCATTGGAAAAAAACAATCATCTTAGCCCTGCATGTAGAGTGATGGGCTCTGAATTGAATGTTACCACTTAGGAATGAGATCTTGGAATTATAATGAATAGTTCTTATGAAAGCACCAGTTTAATGCTCAGTAGCAATAAAAATGTAAATTGAATGTTAGGAATTACTAGAAAAGAAATAGAGAACAAAAGAGACTGCGTAAGTCCCTACAGAGTTTGTGTCCCCTCTTCTTAAAAAGGGTAGTGGAGAACTGGAGAAAGTTCAGAGAAAGGAAATAAGACAAGTATGGAAATGCCTTCACACAAAGAGTGACTTACAAGACTCTTCAGTTTTGAGGAAAAAGAATAGAGCGACTGATTGTTCCTTACATCTTTCTGACAAGATCTAGGTGTCTATGAGCCCAGCATGTAAGCAGTTCAAAACTACGTTATGTTTTTCCTTATGCAGTGTGTATTTAGATGTGGAACTTGTTGGTATGTGTTATGAATGCTGAGAGTTAGCACAGGCTAAAAAACAACACCAAAAAATCCATGGAAGAAGATCCCACCGTGGAAAACTAAATACAAAGACATTCCTGCTGGCACAGGGGATCCCAAACACATCTTCTGGGAAAACCTTCACTATGTGTTTTTGTACTCTTCCCTAGGCATCTGCTGTTGATTACTGCTAGAGAAAGGCTCCTGGGCCAGGCAGACCTTTGGGCTGAGTAACCACCATTCCTACGACATGTAGCAGCACTGGAAGAATTTGTCAGTGGAGGAGCTAGGCTGTTTAGATAGTTTTACTGAGAACAGATGATGCTTCTTGAGTTTGAAGAGTTTGTCACTGTAGCATAAGTTTATCCGTTCAGATGTGGCTGCTTGATGTGGATGCTTGATGTCCACTAAATCTAAAGAACTGAGGATGAAGAAGGAAGGGATGAAATGAAGAATCAATGCTTCTCTGGGTTATTGCTGAAGGCTGGCTGAACAGAAAACAAACTGGTGGCACAGGCAAGAAAATGATGTGAGTAAACTTCTCTGAGATAGATAACTGCTGGCTTCAAACTCTCTTGTAGCCTGCAGTAAATGGACATGATTTCAAACCTCTGCTCGTAACTTTATAATCAGGGGCTTTGAAAAACTGCTTAAAGAGTAATGTCTACACCTCTGTGGTTTGATATGAAATGTAAACATCGGATGTCTCTTACTTGCCATCTGATAAAGCTGATATAGATCGATGTTTGTTTCTCACACCGTTCCCTTTTGGTGGGTGAGAAGGGCCAAGAGCACAGACGTAGCCGTACTGCAGAGCATCAAGGCCAGTGAATGTGCCCGAGCCTGCTGTTTGTCAGCGTAGGTATAACCAGAGTGTCGGTTTAGTGTCTTTTCATTCCCTTTTACCCAGTTGACATGAGTGGGAAAGAGTGTAAATGTAGACTCGCTTGTTTTGCAGAAAAACAATGACCGTGTTTCTGGATTATATTAGAGCAGCTTGAAAAGCTTCTGGTGCCCTGTCGTGGCAGCCCTATGGACTTCGTGTCCAAACTTACATCACCTATGTCCAAACTTATATCACATACAACTACACAAGCGGTTGTTCACTTCAGGTAAACCCCTGGGCTGCTGAGCACAATTATGCCAGCATTTGCCTGAGTTCAACATTTATGCTCCTTAAGAAATGCCAACACTTAATTTTAGGTGTTTTTCTCAAATTTAAACAAAACTCTGAAATTTCAAAATTTACTGAGAAATGCCATTTGGGAATTGCTTTACTTGAAGAGCTGTTATCAAAGACTTCACTGAAATCAAACCAGTTTGTTTTGGCTTTATTTTTCTCATTTTCAAGTGATAACATATTTGAAACATTAACTTTTATAGTATATAGTGGTTGAAGCAATGAAGTCCAAATGAAATTATTTAACCTTTTAGAAGTAAAAACAAATAATTTTCTTTACATTTTAAAAATGAACTCGATACATTTCTACAGATTGTTGAGTCAGCACTTGCTAATGAAAAGCAGTTCTTCTGGAACTGCTTCAAACAGTCCTTGCAGGATATAAGACATTTAAAATTCCAGCATGTAGATAAAAGGCCTCCTCCTAAAAAAAAAAAAAAAAAAAAAAGCTTTTACTCTAAAAGGCGAAATTCCCCAAACTAAATGTTTATGTTTTGTGCCTGCATGTCGCACATGAGTGCTTGTGAATATAGTCTAACACATTTGACAGTTCTGCTGGTCTGATTTAGTACTTAATTCTGCTTTTATTTATCCCCCAAATTTTTGCACAATATCTGCTTTCATCTTTACTTATTAATGCTGGCTATAATCTGTGTTATATTCCATCCCATGCATCAATGCTCATAGGAGCGTTTTGAAGTTAAAATAATTTTCCAGCATTGATTTTATATTCTTGTTGTATTATAATAACTCTTTCATCTTTGTCTTTAAATGCTATTTTGAAAACCACAGGCTCTCAGACTTCATACCTGGCTCGCAGAAGGAACAAAGGCTGAACGCTGTTTAGCTCCAAGTGTCAATCAGGACATAACAAGTTAAATAGCAGCCAACACATTGGCAGATGAGTAACACGGAGCGGTTACTAAGCAGTGCTGTTTGTCCTAGCCTACCTCAGCAGCCTCATGTGTTTACTTATTCATCTGCATCTGTTAGGGTGTAGCCATTGTCAGTAATGGGTAATTTTCCGGTAGAGACAAGGTTTTGGGGCTCGTCTTACAAACCCATCCAGACCTGGAGGATATTACTGTGATTAAACTAATTGATTCCAATAGGTGCTAATCATGCAGGCTCTGGCAACCCACAGTGATGAAAAACTTCAGTGTGCGGTGTCCTTTAGACAACAAATGCTTACTGCACTTTGCCCAAATTCTCGTACAGAGAGGAGAGTTTTCCCATCCCGATTTGGGTATGTATTTGGCTGTTCTATAGCTGTACCCCACGCTGAGCTTCATTCACTTCATCAGCCTCAATTTCCCACTAGGAAATAGCCTGTGGATAAGTTAGGTTCTCAGCACTGTACGGGGACGTTACTATTTAACGCCTATTACAGGATCTGATTAAGCAAATGGAATTTTCCTGACAAGTTGCCCCACATGTCTGCTTAAACACTGACTCCAGTGGTAGTATTTACTGTGCCCCAACTGGTAGAGCTGGCTACAGAGAGGGAGCCTGCTGTTTCACGGCTGGGCTTTTATCAAGGTTGATTGTAAAGACAGAAAGACTCATTCCCTCCGTCTTCGTGCCACCAGCTTGTGTGAGCAAAGGACATGAAGGGGAGCACTGTGGTGGGACTGGTAAGGAACACACACTGAGAACATTCCCAGCACCATCTCATGAGCTTTCCTCCCTTCCCATCTCCCATACAAACATACACCTACTTGTCAACCTGAGTCCTGTATCTTATATGCTGAATGTAACTTTTAAATAAGTGATTTAGCCTGAGCTGGGGACTGCACCTGTGTGTGTGTGAGGGAAGAGGTCCCCCAGAGATGCTTTGTCTTGAAAAAAATGCTCAAGAGCATAATGTAGCATTGCTGCTCCCTCTCATTTGGAATAGCCTTTATTTCACCACAGCTTTCTTTTCAGTCTGTGCTGGCAGATGAGGAATGCAATAAGCCTGATTAAATTTCCATGATTTATATATCTGCAGCACATCAAGTCCATAATTAAGACAATGGGGGACAGAGGCCCCGGCTGTGATGTACAAACAGAGACCTTCACATGTCAGACAAGAGAGAGATGTGTAAGTGAGAGAACACAAGTTAAAACTGAGACAGTATTGATCAGCGTGTTGGGCAGTAGCCTCCATATATTAGTATCCTCTTACATCTTTTGTAGCCACGTCAGAAGAGGAGAGGATTAAGGTGAGCTCTCTGGTAACTTCAACTTGATTACTTTGCGGAATTACAGAGAGATGTTAAACAAGAGGCTGTTGGGAGAAAGATGATTGAAATATGGGTGTCTGTGGTGAAAGCTTGTATTGTGAATCTAGAAAAAGAGAATGGGAGTATGGTGAGGACCTTCTGGCACCTCCTTGGAAAACTGGAGGAGGAATCAGGAAGATCCACTGACTGACCCAGTTAGGGGAGAGGAAGGAGAAAATGACCAAGCCAGGTAAGTGAGGGCAAGATTGCAAGATAAAGAAGAGACTTAATTGTGTTCAATGCAGCTGACAGATCATGGAGGATGGGGAAATAGTAATACTCAGTTTTGGCTGAACACAGTTCTGGAGAGAATAATTTGAAAGTGATGAGAGCGGGAAGCTCATCTTTTACATATAACAGATGCGTACCAGATTGCAAGTAAAATATATGAATATCCCTAAGGTGGATTTGTACACAATGCATACACCATAGACACTCTATAACTTTAGGATAAGCCAAAGAAAGAGTTTTGGAATATACCAGTTAGGTACCTGCAACAGAACAATGTGAAAGTAAGTTTGCAAAGTAGCCATTCACTGTCTGATGGCGACTGAAGCCATCAAAGCAGCGTCAAATGAGTCAGTCCTAGTCCCACCGTAATGGACATCTCTGTTTCCACCCTCAATTGCAGAGGGTGGCCATGGCTTTCACATCAGAAATCCCTAATGGTCTCTGTTAGCAGTCTTAACAGAGAAACTGACTTGTGATCGTATCCCCGTCAGATAGTGAGACCCACACTAACTGGAAATAAATAGAGAAACTGGACAGAGACATAAAAATGAAGTTAAAATAGGTTTAAAATGAATACTTCTCTTCAGCACTCGAGGAGGAGCTCGGAAAGACCAGACAGCAGTGTGCTGAGAAATGAGAGGATTTCCTCTGGGTTTTAGGAAGGGGAAGATCTCCAAAGTAGTGGTGAGCAGTTGTGTCAGGGAAAGCACAATATGACTTTTTCTTCCCCCCACTACTTTGTGAACTGGGGTGCACATCTTGGGGCACAAATGTACAGGTGGTTTGGCCATGATGGGCTCTTTGGCTGGAGCAAAGCACAGCTACTTTGTCACCTTTTGGGGATGAACGGTCCTGTTGGGTTTTGCGTGCTGAGCGGGCTTCTCCAGCCGGGTGCGGGGAAGGCACACCCCTGCCCTGTGGCCAGGCTCGTAACACCATGTTTGCTATGCAGCCCTAAACATCAGATGGCCAAGCTCGTTGGCAAGGCACGCGTGACAGCCGTCCTAGGCGCCGGCAGGTCTGCAGAAAGAAATGGGCATCAGTCACATTGATATAGCAAAGTACAGACCCCACACTGCCTCACGCGGCATGAATGCCTTTTGTGCCGACGCTCACTAACCCCAGCTCAGATGTCCCCTGTGGTTCTGCGATGACTGCGCCATCCTGAATTAGCACAATCACTTGGGGTTTTGCTGTCTGGGGGTGTTTGCCCCCTCTGTCCCTGGCTGGGAACACCACTACTGCTGCTGTCCTGTCCTCCCAGTCTCCTTCCACCCCAGCTGGAGGAGGGGGTGAGCATGGTGTGCTTTTAGGGTACTGAGAATCTTTGTATAGGGCTTTGAGAGGCGCTGCTGGAAACCACGCAGCGATGCAAGGGATGGAAGGGCAGCAGGGACACCACCTCCACCGGCTGCTCAGGACCAGGCTGTCAGGTGGCTGAGCCCTCCCTGCTTGCCGCATGTTACTGGGGAGAATGGCCATGGCAGAGAGATCGTGGCTATTTTCCCCTCCGGTTGAGCAGAGCATGGTAAAAGCAATGAGCTCTCCTCCTGCCGCTCTGTTGTAAGCCGCGCGGATGCCCGTCTCTGCAGCATGGCGTTCCTTATTCATTACCATCTTCTTACCTCCACACCTGTTTGATATTACATATTCAGTTTGGAAATACTGTCCTTTTTGTCCCCTTTTACACCATCTGTTGACACAATCCCGTGTGTGTGTCTGGGTAAGATCCAGCTGGCACACGCAGGAGGTGAACGCATTCACATCTCCCGAAACTGCTGATTCAGGGAGGGGGAAAGGCGGAGAAGGAGGGGTGACTCAAAAGACCCACACCCCAATAGCACTATGTAGCGCTGCCGCAGCTGAGAAGCCTGCCATTGCTCTCAGTGATAGTGCCAGGCGTTATCAATGCACAGCCATCCTTTCCCCCCCCCGCCCCTCGCAACCCTCCCCGCACCCTCCCCGCACCCCCGACGTGCCTGTTGTAATCGGGGGAACAATGGCAGAGGCCGAGTGCCCGGCACAAAGACAACAGCTGCACTCCCGGGTCAGGCTTTGCAGCCTCCCCGCACAATGGTGATGTGTAACCCCATCCCGCCGCCCGCCTCAGAATAATTTATTTATAGATGCAATATCTCTTTCTCTGGCCTATTTAAGAATGTCTTCTCATAAATGCATGGAAATTGAAATTATTCTCTGCTTTTTCCCCAAAAGATTAAGGTATCTGCTCTGCACAGATAAATAGCGTAATTTTGGAGGAGGAGAGGAAGAAAAGCCATTGGAATATATGTAATAAAAGATGGGGAGAAGTTGATTCATTGTGATGTGCGCATTTGGTTTTTTTTTTAATTAAATATATTTCATTATTAGCATCTTTGTAATAATGGGCACATGTTTTAAAATAGGAAAGAATTATTGAAGTAGAGAAAAAAAGCCCTCCCAGGCAATGAATGCCAGCCTTTCCTCTGCAAGAGATGACTGGCTGCCTCTTTGGTAATAAAACCTCTTTCACCCGAGCAAACTGTAAGCATGAGCATCTGCTCAGCATGGAGAATTTTCTACCATCCAGGAGACCGTGAGTCATCTCTCACATGAAAATATGGTCAGTTCAGCCCACTGCTTCCTTCTCTTAAATGTGGCGTGTGCAGCTTACATGGCGTCTAAATGTGTATTTTAACACAAGATCAGAAATGAGGACGGTCACCTATCTCCCTAAAAAGAAATAAAATAATTGAAAATATGTCTTGTGATAACTCCTTAATGCCAATAGTTTCAATACCCTCATCATACTTTTTAACAGAGGCTCTTTAATTAAAGTTAATTTAAGTTTTTTCTTTACTTTCACTACAACTACATTTAATTTTGTTTGTCTAAATCCTGCTCTCTGAATGCCAACAGCTAGTAGCTTAGTGACAGCACTTTCCTGTGTTAAACCAGTTGGTTTAGGCATCATGAACCCGGGGTGCTCCATCCATGCACGTTTTGTGCGCTTGTGAACACGGCTGCGTCAGGAAAGTGTGACAAGATGGTCTGCAAGGAGGAAAAAGCTTTGGTGCTGCTCAACACTCTCCAAACACCTCCGTCAGCCTTAACAACCAACTGAAAGCTCGTGTATGTCCACGGGATGTGAAACACACTTTATCAGTCACTCTGGAATAAAAATGAAATTTTTTTTTCTTTTTTTTTAATTAACAAACACCATATATAAGATTATCAGCCATTCTGTATAAAGTGTGCTGGAAAAATACACAGCCTGTTCCTATCGTCCCCTCTTCCATCTCCCGCAGTCCGCAGGAAAAGCCTCATGACTGGCAGCTGGTTGGCTGCCCTATTATCTGAGCCTGCGTCCAGTCTGGCTAATTACAGTCACTGATTACTAAACACTGAGCAGCACTGTCACCTGCCTTAGCCTGACAGGATTATACCATCTGTGCCACATGGCCAGGGTATGGAAAGCTGGTGAAAGGTCACAAAAAGGGGCAAATAGCCCTTAATGGGAGGTAAATGTATGTTTACAGACGTGACAGCTGTCTGTCATTAGGGTACATATACATGTTCACAGCTGAAGATACTTCCCAAGGAAGAATAAGGGCTATAGGAAGTGAGACTTTGTCAGACACTTGGTTTTTTCTGCCCCCAAAATAGGTGTCATTCACTGGAAAGAGACTAAATATGCTTCTGTCAGACACACGGGAGTAACACAAGGCCTGACGTTTTCTTTCCTTGCCCCCTCAGATCCTGTCAGCACAGCACCAGTTTCACTGAAATATTTGTTAAAACTGATCTAATGAAACTGGTGCGAACCTTAATGCACAGCCAACTCTAGAGGAACTGGTTGGATCTCTTTGGTCTGTGCTTGCAAAGGTGCCACAATTAACTCAGCTGAGTAATTGAGGACCAGGCCTGCTGTCCAGAGCGGGTGGCAGTGCAGGGCCTGCGAGCTCTGGTTCCTCCTCTCCAAGACCCCACACCGGTGCAGGTCATGCCTGCTCCTACCCCAGTGCCTGCAGTAACACCACTCCTTCCTACGCCTCTTCTCTCATCAACTCCTACAGGCTGGTACCTGCCCTCTGCTCCACCCAAGCCTCTCTTACAACTCCTAATCTTCATCCCTGCACGCTAGAAAAAGTCTCCTCCTCTCTTTTCCCAAGTACATGTGACAGTGCAGTCCCTTCATGGAAAACATAATGTATTTCCCCGTCTTTGCTTTATATCCCCATGTGTCTAAGGTTTGACTCTCCAAAGAGAATTTTGCTACTTTTTCCCTGTATCTGGGCTGAGCCCTTCTGAGGTCAGAGTCTTGTTGAATTGTCCCAGGTCAAATTTGATCCTTCCTTGGAGGCTTATCTAAGTTATCCTCAAATCACTGTAATTTGTTGGCTTGGAAAGTTCCTATTGCTTACAGCAGGCTCTGGGCCATTTTGTAGGCAATATACACCCAAGAGCATCCAGAGAGTGGCCTAATTCTGACAGTACATATCCCTGCCCTGCCTTGCATGGCTTAGGACACTTAGGCACTCCCCTCCCCACTCACTGCCCTATGCGTGGATTTTCCAAAGCCTCCAGGACATAAACTTGGGTATACAGCTCTCATTGACAATTATGAAGGCCTGAGCTGTCACCCCAGAAGCTGACATGCCACTTGGTCCTCCTGGGAGGAGACCTGCATCCTTCTGTTTGTGTGGAAGACGAGAGATGGCATCACAATATTGCCAAGGTCTTCTGCCATGGGTCCCTGAATGGATTTGCTGCCAACCAGATTGCATTGCAACTGCCAGTCAGTGCTGTATTGAAGTTAGTAGCTCAAAGCGAGAAAAACTGCCTGGCATGATGTGTCTGCAAGACGGTAAGGGTAAGAAGCTGCCATGGTGCCTCTGTTCCCTTCTGAGCATATCTGGAGATGCTTATCCGAGGGGATGGTGACACAGTCTGGCACGGTCGCAGAGTTGTTGGTCTCCTTTCACCAGCCACGCGGTGAGGACCACCACCACCTGCTAGGGCCACCCCACCAGGCTTAGGTTGTAGCCTGTGTGGTTTCTTGGTAGATCCCCAACCCATGCTCCCCCTGCGTGGTTCTGCCATTGACCCCTGGGTAGGGAGCATCCTCCTCCTCACTTTATTCTGGCTGAAATATGCAGAATTTTCAGCCAGAAAAGTAAGCAATCTGTGCAACCGGGGGATGATTCATTTCAGCTAAGTCACCGTGTCGCACACTCACTACCTTGCTTTTATTCTCCTTCCTTGGATTTCTTGCCTAAACTTTTTCTTTTGCTGTCAAAGGTGTATTACGTTTCTCCAGTTGTGTTCAATTTGTCTGGTCATTATTTACCAGGTATTTCAGTATGTGAATGTAAGATAGATGTTTTACTGAAAAAGATGACTATAAATAGCCTTGCGTACATCAAATTGGAGTTTAAAGAAAAACACATGAATCCTCAAAAGGCGCATGTATAAGTCATAACTGAAGCAGTCTTACTTTTAATGATGAGTGCAATCTTCTCAGAAGTGAAAATATAATTTATTTCGTGTCAAATAGGTGACCAACGTTTGACAGCCACTGAGTACAGGAATTTTTCAAAAGGTATGAAATCAAGTTGTTTAATATTCTGAGCTCTCATATCTGACCAATGTGCTTTCCTGACAGCTGCTCTGATTTTTTTTTTTTTTTTTCTGTTGGGTTCTTTAAAATTGATCTCAGGACCAGGCGTATTAAAAAAACTACTTCATATGCACATACGTGTACATATATGTATATGTTCACTAGTCTGCCGATGAAGTCAGCCAGTGACGCGGTGTGGGCAGCATCACCATCACAGATCGGGGCTGGGACGCTGGAGCAGAGGTATGCGGTGATGATCAAGAGGAACAAGGTGAAATTCTGTGGTATGAAGCACATGCATTTTTTTCAAGTGATGCTGAGAATTTCTGCCGGGAACCCAAAAGGAGCAAAATTGGGATGTGCTGGTAGACTGCAGTCATCGGGGTGCTACTGATGCGATGTAGCTGTGGAAATCCTAGGCTGGTTCTAAGACGCAGCACTTCCAGGACAGACAGGGAAGCATTTGTAACTCCTTTAGTTATGACCAGTTACCATTTCACCGCTTGAGCCTCCTATGGGTGAAGGCAGGCAGGCCTGGCCCTGCGGACAAGTCCGGTCAGCCGTGCTCAGAGCAGATAAGCGCAAGCTGGAGCAGGTATGGAAAGCAGTTCCTCAGATGAGCAGGGGACCTGGCAGCTTAATTTGAGAGAGACAGCTTAGGGAGTGTAGCTCATTTAGCTCCTTAAGACAAACGCTGAGAGAAAAAAAAAAAGCGATTGCTCGCTCTAAATTTATCAGCTGAGGCAAATGCCAGAGAGGGAGAGGAACTATTTAAGGTGAAGGACAATGTTGGCATAAGAACAAATGAGTGTAATCTGGCTATGAATAAATTTAGGCTGAAAATTAGAAAATGGTTTCTAACTATCAGAGGAGTGAGTTCTCAGCTTTTTAATAGGAACTCAAGAAACCCAATTCCTATTCAGTCCAATTTGATAAGATTATTAAAAAGCTGCCTGTGATAGGAGGGGACTAGTCCAGGGCTTAGAAGGTCTTCTCCGTCCCCGAGCACTGATGGATGCAAGTTGACTCAATAGGAATCCTGCCTTGAATATTCAGTATAAGAATATTCTTCATTATATGAAGAAGTTTCAAAAGTCAGGATTCAAATAGTCAAGGAGGTACCTCAAATTTTTTATTCTTTGGACTTTAAAGTCTCTCTGTGCCTCTTCTATGCACCTGTGAAATATAGAGGCTAATTCCACCCCTCCTCCCCATTTAATCACACAGGGGTATAGTGAAAACACCCTCACTGTGGTATTATGAAAATATAATATTTACTATTTGTGTAGCACTCAGGAGTGCTGTGAGGATGAGTACCAAAGGAAAAAAGCTGCGCTGAAATTAATAATTTTGGCTGCACAGCTAGGTTTGAATTACATGTAGTAAATCATGCCTAGGGCAACACACTGAGTGAGAAGAAAATAAAATATTGAATAGCTGCTCATTAAGTGAACACCATCTATTCCGTGAACTGAATGAGGCAGGGTCCCATAGAAAATACAGTATGTGATTTTGTAATTGAAGATTAGAGAAGGACTGAATTAAGGTTGCACAAGCCTTTCCTTATGCCTTTCCAACATCACGGATCTAGGATGTTTTTTTTCTTTTTACTGTGCAGCTGACCAATTAGCTATCTGCATCTGCATGCAGCCCAGCTTGCACTGGATTTACAACCAGGGGGATCCTTGTTTGTGCACGGCATGGAGGTGGCTGTCAGACTGTGCACATTCTGGCACGATTCTCCTCCCAGAAGACAGAAGGGACCGCCTGGACATATCTGAATAACCACCTATTCCTCCTGTCTCTCCAGCCTGCAACAGGGAGATGCTCCGGCGCGCACTGTGTGAATAACCCCCACAGTACTCTGCCCTTGGCACAAGCAGCCGGAGAAGAATGGGAGGGTTGCACCGGCTCGCCCACAATCAGTCTCTCAGAGCCGGGCAGAGAATAGCATTCTGTCTTGCAGAGAAACTGGAAATTTATTTAATCCCAGCTTGGGACTAACCCCATCTGTAGAAATTCTCTCTAAATGAAGGTTGGAGGAGTGATTAAAATGTTGACTGCTGTGTCAAGAATATTGAGTATCCCAGACAAAGTACGTTCCCCATGAATTTGGAGGTGTAGGTGGCCTTGGGTGTGAAGCTCAGGTTTTGGGTGCGACCTCAGAATCAGCACACAGACCACCAAGGAGGAGTGGGTATGGTCCCAGGAACCCATCCCTGTTTCAAACCTTGCACTTTTCTTGAAAGCAAGAGTTTGGAATGAAACCTGAAGATATCAGTGAGGCAGTGTACATCTTGTCAGTGTTTTTTAAACCAGTTGGAGCACTGTGGGCTGTACGCTGAAACAGGTGTGAACAGACCAGGGTGGTTAACATGAGTTATGACTGTGCCAGGAAGAGCTGTGGCTGAATAGGTGGCCTGCAAGAACTCACCCCTGGCCAAATCAAAACCCAGTACCGATACCTATAGCTTTATTCTAGCTGGAGTATTTGGTGTACCACCGCCAAATGCTGAGAACAGAAGATCTTGCTCTTTTTAAAAATAACTGATGTGGAGGACAAATTTTTCTAGTGTCATCAGTGACTTTGAGTCCCTCTGTTTCTCAGCGCATGACTTTTCCCTTAGCCAAGGACTGATTGCCAGAGTGGGGATGCTCGGATCTTCCTGAACACCCTGTGTTTTCAAAGTGGCCACTAACAAAGCAAGGAAAAGCCTTGGCCAGTTCTGAAAATCTTGACTCAAACTCTTCAAAGGTTACCCAAGAAGCATGTATTTCTCAGCCTTGGGAAATAAGAATTATTTATGGGCTCACCTAGAATACTTGGCTGGATATTTTTCATGTGAGTTGGTACAAGGGAGTCTGGTGTGACTGTACGTACGATACAAAGGCAGACACACCCCATATTTAAAATATTCCTGTTTTACTGTAGTCAATCATATTTCCATGTTTGTTTGTCATAGTATGTACATCTGTAATTATGTGCTGATGGCACATTCTCATTAACCAAAAGTATTATAAAAAAATACAAAGCTATCTCTAGCAGCAGACCTGGTTTTTGACAGCAATGTTTACTATTGAGTCACAAACCAACAGAAAACAGTGATTTGCACAAGAACGGCTAATGCATAAGAAGTGTGCTGAACACCACTTTTGCACAGGAAGAGGGAAGGAAGAAAAACATCTTTATCTCAGTAGTGGTTAAACGATAGTGTAAACTAGTAATTATGTGTGAATTATGGCCTTGCCCCCTTGCAGTCAGCTCCTCAGTAAACATGACCGGATTTAATTTCCATCCCGTCAGCAGTAAACATCATTGTTTTCAGAGCAAGTTCAATGCTTCTCTTCAGATCTTTTTTTCAATGAAAATCTGTGTTTTTAGAGATCAAAACCTTAAATAAAATGCTGAACTTTTTCAGATTTTGGGGATTTTCATTGAAATATAAAATTGATGGTAAAATACTACCTTTTATAAATTCTGCTCTCTTCCTTTATGCTTTTCTATAACTAAAAGGAATTACGTACAATTTCAAGTTAGAGGGTTTTTTTTAAACATCCATATTTTTCATTTTCTTTTGACATTCTATAACATTTCCAAAGCTGGAGAAATGTTGAAAAGTTACAGAAAATAAAGTGATGAAAGAAACCCTTAACTTGGATATCATGTGTTGTACAAGGAAATAAAAGCAAAATACAGAAGGAATGTGGGAGAAAAATGGCAGGGAAGCCCAGAAAATTGCATTTTTAAAAATACAGGTTCTCTTGAAAAAAAAAACACATTTTAAAAAATATTAAAGAACCTCACTGAAGTAGAAGTGACTTAGAAAATTAATGGAACTTATTCCAGCTTTTGAACATTTATAATTTTTCTATTTATTTAAACTATAACAGGCAAATAAGAATTAAGCCTCAGCGCTTATATATTATTGTGCATTTCTGTGTGACAAACTGTACCTACACACAATTATCCTGTGCTATCCGTTGCTGAAGTGGTATTCGTTATTTCCTACCTTAAGCTGTCCTGTAAATTTGCTCTGCACTGCTAGGCAGATATCAAGTTCTGCCTGGAGACAGAAACACTGCTGATGAGCAAAGGGGTTCTTAATAGCTAAGTTTGTTGATGCTTGTATTAAACTTTAGAAACATTTTGAGTAAAAGACAGAAATCGTTCCTCCGTGAACAGTCACATTGAATTTCTTCAGCATTTCCCCTCTAACGTTCTCACGAAGCAGAGAGATGTTGTCTTGGTTTCAGTTCCCTGGCTCGGGTTAAAGCAGAGCATGTTTTGATGCAGACTAAAAGTGATCGGGGTGCCTCTGTGGGGAACCCAAGTGCCTCGGTGTCTGTACCTGCACTGTGCTTTTCTGAGGTTTCTAGGGGCACGTCCCGTGGTGGCTGGAGCAGCTCCAGCCTGACCCACCACATTAATTCTTCCCAGGAAACTCCTCTGGGATATCTACGCGGGCTCAGTGTGCCGCAGCAGCATGGGGACATGCCGGAGGATGCACGGTCCACGCGGGTGCTGAGTGCAGTTAGGCGCAGTGTAACCCCCCGTCCCACCAGGCATTGCGAGTCAGCAGCTCCACCGCAGCAGGGCTGGAGGCTTTTGTGGTTAGATGGGATTTGAATAATTGGCAGGCCCAAGAATGAAACCTGACTTAACTTGATTAAAGAGGAATCCTAGCGCGGCTCTGCACGTGTGAAATGCTGCTCACTGGTGTTGCTCTGCTGGAAGTAGAAATGAGTTTACTCCTATGACCTACCTGGAGTTTGAACTCCCTTTTTCCCACTAAGACACACCTTTAAATGCTTTGCAAATATCAGCAAGCTCAGTTTCACAATAGGAGTTTCTGCTGGCAGGCAGGCTGCATCATCAATTTTTGGATGAGGAAATGAGGCAGGATTGGTGGCTGGCTCCAAGCCACATCGCTGTGTCTGTGTGGTGCTGAGAAGCGCTGTAGAAAGCTACCAGGGCTAGCAGGGATTTATATCAGAACTGGGCTCCACCCTGGCTAATGAGTCTGCTGGGGAGCAAGGTCCATCCGGCGGGGCGGAGAGCTCTGCTAATACCGTCCTGCCTCCAGAGGCCTTGTGTACGGATCCCGTGGCTGGGTCTGCAAGGTGCTTCGCATCCCCATGGACCCTTCAAAGGGTCCAAGGACTTCACGAGTGACATATATTTTGTGGTTTGAAGATAGCATTTCTGAGGACAAGTTTCCTGCAGCTGGGCTCAGAGCTAGGAGCTCAGAGCTCCTTTATTTTTATTTTGTTTTTATTTCCTTTTTATTTTTATTTCATTTTAATTTTTATTTCCTTCTTATTTTTCAAATTGCTATTATTTCATTATTGAGCAGCAACAACAAAAAAAGGGGGTTAATTAAAAGGACTCAAACCCTAAAAATATGCTACTGTAGTTCATGAAACAGTGAAGTCAGGAATTTGCTGTGACTCAGTGGCTGATTGTAAACTACAACATAAAGAGGGAGGGCCTGACTCAGCAGATGCCGGAGCCATCAAAGGGATTAGAGCCATTGCCAAGGAGTTCCACCCTTTTTTTCCTCTTTAAATGTCTCTTAAGTATCTTAGTCTTGAATTACATTATATATAAAAAGCATGTATGCTATTGAATTGGCACATCCAGAATAGAAAGCACTTAAACATCAGATTTTCCTGAAGGATTGCGATTTGATTATATCTGCATGTGCACACCATTTCATCACTCTGCAAGTAGTAAAATCCCTTCCATACAATTAAAAACTCTCAAGCTTTATTAACACGGTAGCTGCAAACATTTCAAAATAGATACTTTAAAAAAATAACCCAGCCTAAATCTTCATCAAAAAAATATTTACAACCCAAACATACCCCTTGGCCCACAGCTTCCAGTCCCTCAGCATGCCTCTGGAGCTGATGTATCGCTGTCATTCCTCGGGGAAATTGCCCTCCTGGGACTTCTTCATTGCAAGACAAGGTGCTTTCTAAGGGACCAAGAAGTTCCCCACGCCTGCTGCCAACCCATTTCATAACTTCTGCGTCTGTGTAATCTTTTTAACTGAAAAGATAAAAACGTTGGGAGTTGGTCTGTACTTAAAAAGTTTTGCTGGCATAGCAATGGTATAATTACGACAGCAAAATCCCTGCTGTGAGCTCAGTCCTACCATCAAAAGGCCTTTTTGTTGTTGTTATAATGTAATCTGTTCAGCAAACTGGTTTAGTTCTTACCAGCAATACAACTTTTTTTTTGCTGGTATAAGCGGTTTCTCCACTCAGGGTGTTGGCTGTTGCAGGACAGGTGCTGTACCTCCACTGCTGCCGGTGTGCCTGGAAGACCAGCCGCCATTTTCCCCCTTGCAGGCGAGGGCCCGAGCGCTCTGCACACCAAAGGGATGAGGAGACGTGTGACGACTGTTGGGTCAAGAGGGAATTTTGATCCACCTTTCAGTCTGACTCCTTTGCTTAGTCCTTTGTGTTTTTAAGTCTGCGTCTTCATTCTGCAGATTTTTTTGGCTAGGACTGAGCAGGGTTGCCTGCACACCCCAGCACTGTTTCTGACATTGAATGCATTTTTGGACTGATACTGAGAAAAACAATGACTTTTCCACAGGACTGTGAATTAAAACCTCAGGTTTAAATGTTCCGCCCTCTCAGCCCATCATTTTTTTGCAGGTAAAGTTGTTTTAATCCAGCTGTGGCTTTCTGTATATGTAGATATACTGAATTTCACCTGCCAGTCCATGGTGGCTCGGTGACTCCTGTGTGAGGCGCGACTGGAGAAATGCAGATGCTCAAAATCAGGCTTTAACATGCCGTCTCCACCCCTCAGTCCCTCCCTGCTGTTTTTGTGTGGGGAGGGTGCACGTGTTTGCACTTGGCAGGTCAGGGATGTCCCAGTCACACTGTCCCCGCCTGACCCCTTGTCCTCCCCAGGGATGGGAACTGGGAGGTGGGTGGTCCACGGGGCAGCGATGGAGCAGGCCATGGATTCTCAGGTTCTCAGATTTCTCTCTGAAACCATCACTTGCCCTAAGAGGAAAGTTACAGCCATATCAATACAAGATGTATGGCTTTTTCATAATGCATGTGGCGTGTTTGTTTTTATGCATGTTTCCTCAGTCTTCCTTTTAATCTAATTTCAATATTATGTGGAACTGATACCAGAAATAATAAAATGCAGCAACAAGCATTGTATCTTCTTAGCCAGCACCACTATTGCCTGTTTTTTTTTTTTTTTTTCCTTGAGAAACAAATGCTTCAACCTGTTTTAGCAGACCTCCTGGCCCTCCCACAGCAGATCACCAGAGCCATTTTCAGAGTATCATATGCCAAAAAAAGCAGGGACAATCTGGAAGGAACAGGTGTATTGGCTCCTGTTGCTGCTTGAAGAGGTAAACACCTAATTTGCTGCTACTGCAAAGGTGGTAAACATTTAGCACACAGAAACTTTCCTTCCCTCTGAGAAAGTCCCACTGGTGTCGACCTAAATAAATTCCAACAGTCAATCTTACAGTCAATCTTTTTTTTTTCTTTTTTAAAGTTTCCTCCCCTCCATGACACTGGTTATTTTTGCAACTGCTTGTAAAGAGAAACTTTTAATAAATGGGTTGGCCATTTTACTCTTCAAGGTGTTTTTGGCTGGAAGGAACCGTGCCGAGGTATGATTGTTTGGACTGACCTTCTTCATGCTGGTGTGCTTCAGGCTTGTCATTCTCAGCTGGTACTTTCCAGGAGATGGTTTTCAGTCCAAACTGTTCGCAGGATGAGGGAGGTAAAAAAGAAAAGAAAGTTATTTTTACTGCTGATAAAAAGGAGTATTTGAAGAGGTATCTTTTGAAGATTCCATAAATTACAGTGTTTTAGACAACTAAACAGACTGGGTGAAGATTTAGGGAAAACTAGTGGGTAGATCTACATATGTTCAGTGTGTGCCCAGTGAAGTACCTGAGCTGAGCCTAGAGAGCCCATCCTACCCATCACGCCTATCCTGCCCATCCTGCCCACCTCATGCCCCGTTCTGTGTTAACTTCAGGCCTTCAATGTGGGACTTAGGAAGACTGAAGAAGAGAAAAGAGTTGAATCTGGGGATGATGACACTATGTTGGAACAAAAACAACAAAAAGGGCACTATCAATAAATGGCCTTTTTGCTTTACTTGTTTAATGCAACAAACCCGACTGTCTCCTTCCTGGTGACTCTTGGCTTTTCTTAGATTGCTTAATCTCCAAAGAAGCTTAATGTATACGTTGCAATATTTTCCTATGGCATCTCAGGGTTAACCATATTCATGCTTTTAAATAATTTTTTTTTGTTTCTTTTCAAATTATTAGATTATTTCCTTGAATTGAAAATAGGCCCAAAAGTCCTAGACCCTGTCTGCAGGGTTGTGTATTTAGCAATAGCTCTCATAATCACAATTCTCATAAATCTGACCTGCAGCAGTTGTTGGTTTTGATCTGATCAAAATCTAGCTCTTCTATTTTCTCAAGAGTGGTTTTCTAATTTTTTAGAGCGTGTCTGCAACAACTGAGCCTTTTTGAGGTTTGCATTCAATTTGCAAATTGTACATCTGAAGCTGAAAAATACACTCCATATTTTTGTGGTTAAGTGAGGTTTGCCAGGCCTCTTCAGAAACGACAGCAATGTTTTGTGGTTTGCACATGGGCTGCAGTCAACGCGTGAACCTTTTGGTGCCCTGACTGAGTGCACAGCCTCCTTCCCTAGATGAGTGTATCTGTGCAAGGGTTTTTTTTAAAAAAAAAAAAATAACACCTGCAGAGAAGTGGAGAGCTCTCTGATTTCTAGTTTTGGCTATGTGGTTGTAAGACAACTGTGCCAATATCATCCTTCAGGACATCTGCGAACAACTGTGTTTTCCACCCACTTATAGCTGCTCAGTCTTAGAGCACAGTATTCTGTTGCTCAAACTCTTAAAGATTTTTTTCTGTCATATCCACTGGGCATTTTTCACAAGCTTGTTGCTTTAGACAGCCAGTTTATGCATGGGATTTTTTTCATAGTCCAGGATCCCAAGGAGTTGTACTCATCTCATGCATGTTGGAGAAGGAATGCTACAGATGGCTGTATCATTGCTATGGTTGTCTGTGCACATTTTAGTGCTTTTTGGGGGGGCTGATTTGTTTTTTTCTTCTTTTTTTGCTCTCCAAGAGATTATATTTATTTTAAATTACTTTTTTTTTTTAGGCTTTAGTCTAGCACCTTCTTTCCAAAACTGCTTAGGCTTTCTTAAACTTCTTCCTGTTCCCCAAATCATGCACCTCTTTATACCATCCAAATTTCTTGCATTTTTCAAGCAAAGTACTTGTTTGCCAAGTCAGAGTTTTCAGAGCCAGGATGTCCCTGTGGGAGTGTTGAACATGTGCAGATGTCAGGAGGTTTTCCAGGGAGCACCTGCCAGAGCCCTGCTGGTGCCCGGCTACATCAGACCAGTGCCTGGCACCAGACCTCTCTCCAGAATGATTTCCTCTGGGGATGGTGGATTTACTTTTTAAAAATACATGCATTTACTTCTGTGCAGTTCTTCTGTTTCTCTTGCAGTGACCCCTAATGAAAAAATGTTTATTTTCTCTTGCCTTTGTCTATTTAGTGCCTCCTCCTGCTTTGGCCTGGAAGAAGAAGTTGCCAGAGGGTAAATTGCTGACTGATTGCTCTTCCAGTTCTGTGGAGATCTGAAGTCCTTGTCCTAGGAAAATATTCTGGAACTCCTCACCAGCTCTTCACGGAACTTATGCTCCCTCTCATTTTTATCCTACTGACAATTCCCTTTCCCTTGGTACAGTCTTTCAAAAATGATTATCTATACATACTTCATCTGCATTGTCCTTTACTGAGGAACAGTTACTTCACCTTTCTATTATATGGTATTTTTCTAATACCTTTGTAATTTCTCTGAACTAATTTTACCTTTTCTTTCATTTTAAATGACATAGAGCTATGACCTAGTGTCAGAGAAAACTCACTGGAAATGTTGCTGTCTCTCTGTTTCCATTTATCTTTTAAAACCTATCAAAGAACCAACTTCCTTTCTCAACTAATGTGTGTGAAGCTGGGTTTGGTTTCACTCTTGTTTCTTATGTGAATCAGAGCTGAATGTCTGAGAGAAATTCAGGATTATTATCTCAATGCTGGTGCCTTTATCAACAAAACTTCCAATCTGATTTTTTAAAGTTATCAATATTTTTTTTATATAATCTGCTTTCCATAAACCTGTTGTTTGCTATTACTTCTATTCTTAGCCTTAAATTCAGAACTCTTATCTGCTGTGTTTTTGGGGTATCTGTCAGATCAGCAGGCTGGGCCGTTTATGCTTTGAGTTATTGGAGTAGCATCAATTCCCTTCCAGGTAACTGGAACTTATGACTGCTTTACTGAAAACCAATATTAAAGGTCTGATGACCTTCTCCACCAGCTCTTAACACTTTGAGACTACGAGTTATCTGGATCAGTTCATTTCCATATGTTTAACCTTGTGTACCTTGATCTCACTTCTTAAGTATTTCTGCCTCTGCTGCTGATCTTTCTACAGTTCTTAATGGTTAGCTGATACTTAGTTGTTGCTCTCAGCTTTCAGTCTTGTAAAATTATTATCCATATTTTTGTGGGGTTTTAATCTCCTTTTTAAAGTGAATTGGCATCTTAACCACACTTTTTGTTTATGATGGTAGTTTATTATTATTTTATATATAGCATATATATATTTATATGTAACACAATTTATTTATTATCATCTTTTTTGACACCTAGGAAAACTTTCTTAAGCATTTTCCAGCTATTATTGATATTTTTCTATTTAAATTTCCTCTTCCAGGTGATTTTGTGCATAACTATTCTTAGCCTTGTGAACTTGGAATTTCCACAGAGCCAAGCGTATAATTCTGTTTGCACATAATTACATCTGTTAAATGACCTAAGCAACAGCCAATTTCTATTCTCTGATCAGTTTTTCTGTGGCAGATTGAGATGTAAGACAGAATCCCATTTGTGTGGATATAATTTGTTCTGAGCATGAAAACTGACACATAAAATGTCTTCAGGACACTTTGGTGTTGGCACCAAGAGACAACCATTGCATTTCACTCTGTTTGAAGTCTGTGTCAGTGCAGCTTTTTGTACAGTTTGGGCAGACACTTAAGGAAATGGGCACTTTGCACTCTGTTGTAATTGCCCAGGCTGCCTGTTACCTCTTTTTGTGCTTGTGCAGTTGGGGCGTTCAAGCCATCTGCTTCTCTGTGGTCCATGACCCAGGAATGGGAAATGACAGAGAACAACTTTTTGACGTTTGTGCTCACTGAACCCTTCCTAAATTGGAGGTAAATCTTGATTTTGAAGTTCTTACTATGAGGATCTTCTTACCAGGTTTCAACAGCAGAAATTGGGGTGAATTTGAGCTCCTACATGAGTAGTCTAAGACCTTTTTGTTTGTGGCCCATGCCCATATCACTGGTGCATAGGCCACTGGAGAACTCCTTCTCTCCAAGTCTTGTAGTGATTTAATTAATTCTGCTCCAAACTTCTTTATCTTGAACTGAAAATGTACTTTTGTTCTTCCTTTCTTGATTTCCTCCTTTTTGTTAGCATCATGTTCTTTGGTCTAGTCAGCAAGTAACCTCGAAAGTTGATTTAGTTTCTACTGAGATGGGGCTGGCCTGAAGTCTGCCTGTCCTTCTCCCTGGTCAGGGTAAGACAAAAGTTCCACAAATCCTGTTTCATTAGATACTCACTATGTACCTCCTGATTTCTTCAACAAAAAATTAGGAATTTTTCTGTGGATCATAGTTAGCACCCTTACACACCTTCAGTTCAACTTCTGGCTTGATTAGTTTTGTATAATTTTAAAACAACACCTTCGTGTAGAAAAAAAAAAAGTGGTTATATAATTAAAAGTTGTGTGGTGCATACAAGAAGACTGAATTAAGATGACACAGGCAACATCTGTTCCAGTGTATCACAATTTTTGAATGCTAAATATATCATGTGTTTACATTGTTTTGTGTATGTAGCATCTATATCAAGGAGTTTCAAACCTTTTCATTTTATGTGTCCCTATGAATTTCCCTACTGAATATGAATCCTTTTAGGTGAAACTTTTCCTAGACAGTTTTATAGGAAAAAAACCAACAAATCACAGACCCTTTCAGGGATATGAGAACTACCAGTCAGAAAACACTGATGTATGACAAAGACTCATTGAGTTGTGGTGATAAAGCGTTGTCTGAAAAACAGATATAATATTTTTCCTAAAAATTCTGGATTTGTCTAGTCCTTTCCAGTATCTTTTTTTTTTGCAACAAATAATTATACTTTTTCTCTGTTTGCTGCTGGAATATCATTTGCCAGCTGAGTTGCAGGTGGGGAAGTGGTCTCTGTTACAGCTTAACTTTGTCGATGAGTTAGTTCCTAGTCTTTGAAATGGACTGGGAATAAGTGAGGAGGCGGTGAGCTGTCCCCCAGGCTCTCTCCCCTCTGCTTGAGACGGGGGCTGTCACATGGCGGTGGAGCCAGACCCTTGACATGTCCTCCCTGTTTAGTTCAATCGTGGTGACTCAGCCTAGAGCTGAAGATGATAATTACAGTGCATCCTTGTGGATAGAAAGGGCAGGGGGAAAAGCGAGCATATTTCGTCAGTAATACCGATTAATAATAACCTGAGTTTAGCTACAAGTGGAGGGAAGGTGGGAGAGGTGGTGGAGAAGAGTTGGAGAGGTCTGAAACAGGCAAGTGGTCTGCTGCTGGTGGAGCCAAAGGCTTGAATTTCTGCCATTCGGCATGAGGGAGGCAGCAGCAAAGTGATTAATTTCTCCTTGGCGGGTGAGTCGCTCTATACTGCTTCCAACTGAGGCTGCCAAAGTTGGACAGAAACTTGCTAAAGGTGCTCAAATACTCCAAATGTGGAGGCAGGATGAGGAGACAGAAATTTACTTCAAAAAAAAGAGAAACCTTTACAGAGCACTTACAGGATAAGCAGGGTCCAGAGCTGATGGATGGCTGTAAGCAGGGGAGCAGGGTAATAATGTGCACTTTAAAGGAGAGCCAGGAACTCTGGAATTTTACGCCAAAGGCTCATGCCAGCTCTCTCACAGATCCTGGGCAAAGTGAAGTCCACTCCTCTTGAAACCACGGGTAGTTCTCGTGTTCAGCTCAGCAGGGCCAGGATGTCACTTTTCTTGAAGAAGGAATAACATTGACTGAAGGGAGGAGAGGAGTCAGGGCATAAATTAGTTACCTCTTCCAGTGATTCAGCTATATGTTGTTATTACTTATATGAGCCACATCCTACAGTCCGTTGCACATAAACTTAATATTAAGGCTTCAAAAAAAAAAAAAGAAATGACAGCCCAAGCTATCAGCTGATATCAACACGAGTCAAAAGGCTCTGCACTGCCATATGTTGCAGTGTCTTATGGCCCCATTACTTTTCAGTCCCTTCCCATAGCTGCTGAGATGTTGGCTTGCCAGAAACGCCTTCAGTCCATCATAATCAAAAAGTAAATATTTAATATGTTTTACCCTGCACTTAGTGTGGTTGGAGATGCAGTTGCAGCATCTGCCCCCAGCCTTAGAAATTCAGTTTTTACATGTTGGCCTGGGAGCGGAGCTGAGGAGCGTGATGGAGAGAGCAGGGGTGAAGGAACGGGTAACTCTCTGCTGGAGGTTGGCTCGGTTTCTGGGGTATTTTGCACAAGGCTTCATTTCTGGCTGTGAGGGAACTGCTGATCACATCCCAGGCTAAGAGGGACCAGAAGTGCCTTGTCACTGCCACGGGGTCATGGGCTTTTGTTGTCATTCCCGCTCATTCCTGTTGCTGGAAAATGAAACAATTCCCTGTGAATTAAGGAAGTAATGCTGGTTTCAAATGAGCGTGCATGAAATAATTAGTTTCCTTGTGTTAGAAGGTGTCAGGATAGGTGTTTTTTTCCACTCAGGCAGGTTGCTTTCAGAAAAACAGGGGCTAATGAGTAAGAAGTCTCATAATATGAGAGAATTAAAAGGTTTCCGTTTGCATGGGACTCTGAAAACTCTATTTTTTTGTGGGGTTTGTTTTAAATAGTTTTATGCCCGTTCAGTTTCACTTTAGCTTTTTGTATTTGAATATGCCCCAGCGTGAGAACCACAGGGTTGGTCTTGGCTTACAACAGAAAGGGCGTGAAACAGCAAAGCCTTCAGCAAAGCCCTCGCTATCACCGGGGAGTTGGCTGTGTTTTGGGAAGGGTCAGGCTGCCAAACTGCATGTACCACAGAGCAATGGGCACCGCGGTACACCTGCAGTCAATGCTGAACTGCGACTAGACAAGGGCTTGGGTCAGTTAAAGTTCACAAGCATTAAATACGATTACAGAAAATCACAAAGCTTATTATCATTGAAAGATGCAAATGTGAACATTTCAGTATCCTGAAAATAACTTCTAATGAAATTACCATTAGTTTAATTTTCACACAACTTATGCTAGGATTTGTGTTACACACAATCCTAAATAATCAGGAAAAGGCAGGTGAATAGCAAGGTGATGACTTTTCCAGATAATACACAGTTGTTTGGGACAGAGGAGACCAAGGCTTAAATAAAATACCCTTAATTTTAATTGGATAATAGAATCATAGAATGGTTAGGGTTGGAAGGGACCTTCAAAGGTCATCTAGTCCAACCCCCCTGCAAGGAGCAGGGACATCTCCAAAAAGATCAGGTTGCTCAGAGCCTCATCCAACTTGGCCTTGAATGTTTCCAGGGATGGGGCATCCACCACCTCTCTGGGCAACCTGTGCCAGTGTTCCACCATCCTCATTGTAAAAAACTTTTTCCTAATATCCAACCTAAATCTATCTCCCTCTGTTTTGAAGCCATTACACCTAGTCCTGTCACAACAGGCCCTACTGAAGAGTCTCTCCCCGTCTTTCCTGTAGGCCCCCTTTAGGTAGCGGAAGACTGCTGCAAGGTCTCCCTGGAGCCTCCTCTTCTCCAGGCTGAACAGCCCCAACTCTCTCAGCCTGTTCTCAATTAAAATGTTATAGAGCATCAGCATTCAATAATGAGGAAATCTATTTTAGTTAGTACCATTCAAACAAAAAAAATATTTTAGACAACGTAGATAGCTTTCAGAGAAATCTCATATTGTTATTCAGAAGGGTAATAAAGGTAAGTAGCACTTTACAAATTATTAGAAAAATAATAGAGAGATATAATATTACCACTATATAAGTTCAAGTACCCATCCCATATACTAGAAGTAGTTCTAGTTGGTCCAGTTCAAGAAATGATACAGCAGAATTGAAACAGGTTGGAAAAAAAAAAAATGTAAGACAACCACAGTAGGCTGGCACTCTTTGACTTGGAAAAGATAAAGTATCATGAAAGGAGTATTGAATTTTTTTAAGATCTAAGAGGTATAAGAGATAAAATTATGCAGATTGCATGCTATTCTCTTAGTACAACAGATTCAGAGGCACCCACAGAAATTATTAAATAGAGTGCAATATAAACACAAGGAAAATCTGTTTCACATACTGTATAATTATGTAGAATTCATTGTTACTGAATGACATGCAGACAAAGAAAATAAATGGTCTCAAAGGTATTAAGTGAAAAAGGGAAGCTTAGTCTCTCTGTAGCAAATAAACACAGTACATCACTCCGTTGTGGAAGTCTCTGTCACAGACAGCTGGACCAGCGAAGGGATCACTCTCAGTTCCCATGTTCAACATACCCCACTACAAGCAACGACTGCGCCACTGGAGACAGGAGCTGACCCGTGTAGCAGATCCTGCCTTCCAGCTCACCCATTTTGGGATCTGCACCTTCTGTATTTCTGTGTCCAAATTTTCATTTTGGAAATTCAGATTTGCTTACTGATTTAATAAAATCAGATCAGGATGAGTTAGAATTTCCTGTGGGACAGACCATCCTAATTTTGTGTAATTCTTACAGCTGTGACATGAATCAGTCTTATTTGCATTGAGGAGGGAGCCAGGCTGTGTTGAAAACGAATCTGTGATTTCTTAAGGAGGAAGTTTGTCTTTAGAAGCAAACATTTTCTCTCTGAAGCCAGACAACATTATATGTGATGTTTTTGACCCTATGTGATATTATTGCTCACCTGGGTACAAGCTGCGCGTGGTAATTTGGTGCCTGAATACAGGTCTAGCTGTCAAGACATAAGTGAAAAGCAGACTTTGACAATATGTTTGGCTTCAAAGGAGAGTTACAAAACTTAGAATTCTCCTTCAAACTTGTCATGTGCATATAATGTAGCAGTATCTGTAGGCGCATCCCAGTAGTGTCCTGTAGACAGCTGTAGCAGAGGGTAGCTGTCGGGTTTTTTCTCAAGACAGCCGTGCTCAGACCCACACCTCCTGTATAGAGACAGAGAGCAGGGCCACTGCGTATGCAGGTGCACTGATGCGCGTTAGAATTTATCCTGGCTTTTCCAGCAGTTTAACTAGGTCAGTTAGGGGTGTGATTGTTTAGTCTAATAATTAGCCTTGTGAATAGGCACCTCTTTCCTGGGGAACGAACTAGGAGAGTAATAATAGAAGCATACAATGGTTTGGATTGCAACGACCTTAAAGCTCATCTAGTTCCAACCCCTCTGCCATGGACAGGGACACCTTCCACTAGACCAGATTGCTCAAAGCCCCATCCAACCTGGCCTTGACCACTTCCAGGGATGGGGCATCCACAGCTTCTCTGGGCAACCTGTTCCAGGGCCTTATCACCTTCACAGTGAATAATTTCTTCCTTATATCTAATCTGAATCTACCCTCTTTCAGTTTAAAGCCATTACCCCATGTCCTATTACTACATGCCTTTGCCAGAAGTCCCTCCCCAGTTTTCTTGTAGGTGCGCTTTAGGTACTGGAAAGCTGCTATAAGATCTACCTTTGTGCTTGTAAAATGAAGTCCAAAGGAGATGACTTATATCTTTTTAGTGCTAAAAATCCTGTGTGTGGATACAGCCCCGCAACGTATAACCCTGGAAATAGATGGCTATGTTTTTCCTTCCAGTATTTCAATTCAGTTCCTAGTATCGATATTACAACACAGGTGCTAGAGAAACCGAGGGACATAAGACATCAGAAACTCATCTCTAATGTGCCACTGACAGGAAACCGGGAGCATCACAGGGCGAACAGAGGGGCGTCTTCAGATCGTTAACTTAAAAAAACCCTCCCAAAAACCAGCCACCCACACCCACACTGTTATTAAAAAAACAGAATATCATCAGGAAGTAGTGAGTCATTACGTGACCATTGCCCTTTTTTTGTTACGGTGTTTCCCAAATGTAAAATTTAGGCTTCTTCTTCCCTTTAGACAAAGTACCTAGTACCACTATGGAGACAAAAGCCATATTATGTTTATTAGCATTACTACTGTACATAATGGCATGGCGGAAAATAACTTGGTTACTAATGAAAAGGATGAGCATCCAAATGATGTGGGCACCGGATCCTTGCCTTACAAGAACTGGAGAGACGTTTCACAATGTGGCCAGCAAGCCTGTGCAGGGGCTCGGCTACATGATGCTGCGCACGCCCAGCGTGACGCTCGAGGTGGGGTGCAGGGCCATGGCCCCTCACCTCCGGCCCCTCCTCATCCCGTGCCAGTGGAGGTGCTTAAGCAGAGGTCTGAGCTGAGCTGCGTGGGTGTAGGGATCTGCACCAACAGGTGTCTTTGGAAGGGGAGGCGTAGAAGGGCCCAAACAAGTTGCCCAACATATTTTCAATAGATTATTGCCAAAAATAAATGACAGAGGATCAGAGTTATTGCCTCAAGAAGGTCATGGAAATCATTTGTACTTTAAAACATCTTGTTAGCGTACATCGTGCCATTACTATTAAAGTAACAAGATCAGTCTAATGTAATACATCTAATTATATGACGTGAGCCTCATCTGATGACTTTTGCCAATTATATCTGACAGGGATATTTTAGAGGAGAGGCCATGTGTAACAGCAATTTCAAGAGATGAATATAACAACTTATGTTTTCAAAAATAAAATATCCACTATGTTATTTGCCATGATTAAGTATGTACCAAGGCAATTGTAAGGTAGGGAAGCAGGCCTTTCTGGTTTGTGAATTATGCCTGTGCTGAGTCATCACTGTTTTTTTTTAAAGGTTGTTTATGAATGAAGGGCTGGGTCAATGCCAAATTCCATGTTTCTGGCTGCTTCTTTTGTTCCCTTGCGAATTATTCAAATCCCTTTAAATAAATATCTTCTTAAAAGGAAAATTTCCAAAGTTGCAGGAGAGGTATCTTAAACTCAAAAACTCAAAATAACTACCGCAAAGCGTGACCCTGTGGACCTGAATAGAAGATGCTGCCAAAAATGAAGAATATGACATACACTGTCATATGACAAAACTCTGTCATTTAAAATTAGTATGATGGTTGACTATGGGAAGACAAAACAAAACAAGCTATTAACATTTTCTGCTGCAGAACAGAAATGCAGCCTCATATGAGAATGTCCGGGCAGAGGATAAAAGGAAAGTAAAGGCATCCTCCATTCCCTCTGAAGGTATCAGGGGGATAAGAAGAAGTGGGTAGAGATTAGAGGGCTATTCTTGGTGCCTCCTGTTGCTGCTCAGACAGACGCTGAGCAGAAAGAGTTCAAAATTCATAGACTAGAGAGAAAAGATAGAGAGCACAGGAGACAGGAAAAAAAAATCATTGAATGGTTTGGGTTAGAAAGGATCTTAAAGATCAAGTAGTTCCAAACCCCCTGCCATAGGCAGGGGCACCTTCCACTAGAGCAGGTTGCTTAAAGCCCCATCCAACCTGGCCTTGACTACTTCCAGGGATGGGGCATCCAAAGCTTCTCTGGGCAACCTGTTCCAGTGCCTCACCACCCTCACAGTGAAGAATTTCTTCCTTATGTGTAATCTAAATCTACCTGCTTCCAGTTTAAAACCACTACCTCTTGTCCTTGACAAAAGTCCCTCTCCAATACACTTTATCTGATGTTTTTTTAATGTAAACGTGCACACAGACTTTTGTACCTCAAGGGATTTCCTGCAGCACTGGCCTGGAACAACGGTCTCCCTCATATCTGTGCTCAGGCCGAATGTACTCAGCATTGCAGAGAGGGCTGGAGACTGCCTGTACCCCAAAACATATCACTGTGAGGAAGTGGGAGTGCTGGATTGCAATATCCCCAGGCTGGGCAACCACAGAAGCCGGTCCCTGACACAGGAGGCAGGCTGCCCTCCTTGCCCTACTAAAAGCAAAGTGGTCCCAGCACAATGAGCTATATCTGGAAGCTGCTGTGGTCCCTCCCTGCCAGGTAGAGCCCACGTCTATCATTAGATGTTGCATATTTTCAGGGCAGATGGGCAGTATCAGGCCCCTGGGTGTGCATCGACAGAGGGGGCTTGGGCAGGGAGATGGCTCTGGGCTGCTGAGTCCTGGCTGGCTGGTGGCATGGCTGGCACACGGAGTGGCAGCAGCAGCCTTGGAAGGGACCAGCAGCTCCAGTGTGCACATCTCACTGAGGGATTTCTACTCTGTCTCAGATGATCCTGAAATTTTTGCAGATCTGAACCCTGGTGCATGCTGGGCCTTCGCTGGGATGACAAGTGAGATGCTCTACTTCCTTCCAGCCTGCGAATCCTGCCTCCGAGGCACTCCCAGCACCTTCCTCTCCCCACGTGCAGGAAAGCAGTGAGTGGTACCCACAGTCTCCTTCACTGGGAGACTGGCACATTAGTCTGAAGCACTTATCTGAGGTATGAGAAACTTGCATCCAAATCTCTTCCCTGCCCCTTAGACGTGCCTGTCTGTCTCCCAGGAAAGCCTAAGCCTACACTTCAGGGTATTCTGGGTCAGATGGTCTCAAAATCTCTCATTTAGGTTTTTCAACTTTGGCTAAATATTTACATTGTTAAGCTGCCCCTACCCTCAGCTGAGTGTAAACCCACTTAACTTTGTACTAACTTTCTCTTTTGCTTTGCTCCAATAGGTACCTAATTGCTTCAAGAAAAGTGGAGTGGTTTTAAAACGAGGGACAGAGCAAGCCCTTCAAATACCCACTGCAATACCTAGGCTAGACTGCTGTGCTGAATATTAGAAGCTGGATGTTAAAAGCCTCTGGGCTAAAAAGAGTGTTTCTACCTCTCGGATGAAGTCTTTAATCATGAGATTATAGGATAAAAGGCAGTGTGGGTGAGGAGGGAGCATCGTGTTCTCGCTGTATTTTGTGGGAAAAGCTTGTCTTAGGTGCTGAATGCCAAAAGAGCATTTGTGGTCGACAGCACTGTTAGCAGAAGGAGATAATGTCCTCTGGCATGGGATCACCTAGACTCTCTTAAGCGCTTAAACTTTGCATCTTTCCTTCACTTGTCTGAGATAATTTAGGCGGCTCCCTATCCAACGCGCAAACTGGAGGACGCCTCTGAAGACAGGCGCAGACAGACGTATCCATTCTGCCTGTGGTCTGAGCTGGCCAGATGAGAGCCAGCTGTGCTCCAGCAGCTGTATATGTGAGGTTAGTGCGTTGCTGTGCTTGAATCAATACATCCGGCTGACAGGCTGGGCGTATTTGCTGAGGTGCAACACGTCTCTGAACCACAGCTGGCTTGCATCCAGCCAGCTAAGAGCCCAGCCAGAGGAGCCCAGGTCTGCCTACACCTACCTGTATAAACCCAGTTCTTCATTAGTGCCAAGCTCTCTAAAGAGTTTGGGAGCCAAAGTGTTAAGCACTGCAGCATTATGCGTGGCACTTGTGGATGTTTAACTTCAGATTGAGCTGAGAGTCAGGTCTGAGCTGAGCTGATCTAAAAACTGCAGAACAGGAGAAGTCCTCTGTTGTGGCCACCAGCAATACAGCTCTGGCAACGGGAAGCCTGACTTTCACCTGAATGTTGAATAAATACTCCAACATATAAGCCTGTATCCTGAGTTTTGTTTAAATGTGTCTGCTGTCTTCAAGTATGTTGTTTCCAGGAGCAAGTGTTCTGATTCATTCAGAGTTTATTCAACATCAGTTCCTGCAAGTTTAGGTTCACCAACACCAGCTCAGGTGATAAGCACTGAGTCATAAACATTCCCCCAAGAAATTGCCGAGTCCTTTTTTCTGGCACCCAAATACAAGATAAGATCCATATTTAGCACTGGGGAGAAGTTATTTCCTTGTGTTCTTTGAAGAGTGCAATGGAAACTGGTTTTTGGAAGGTAGCAGACATCAGTTCTTTGCAGTTTTTGGTTAATGGGTATTCTGTCCTTCATTTTTGTGTTCCTTCAGCCAGTGGTATACTGTTGTGTAATGTAGGAGAGATTCAGGTTAAAGACATGAAAAATATATTAAAGAAAATTTATAAACCTCTAGAATTTTGCATTCCTAGAGTGCATTTTTTCCAAGATACTGACATATATAACCATACTTGCCAAACTTTTCTAACTAGTGTGTGTATGTGATTTAAAAATGCAAGCAACCCCATCAAAGGGCCTCTAGCTTTTTGATTCTCTGAGAAATGAATAATATTCAGCACATTTTTTGGAAACCGCATTTAAGTCAACCCTGAAAGTGGGGCTGGACATTTAATATTCAGAGAATTTTAACAGCTTCAACATGAAGTAGGAAAAAGTAGAGTTGCATTTGGGATCCTGCTGTCTGCCAAGATAATACTCTTATGTTTTTTGTGTTCATAGCACTTTGGAGACAATGAACACATGGATTTAGGTGCTTTAGTCTTGGACTATAAGCTTGGTGGTGCTTAAAGTGTGTTACATTCATGAATGCATAGAGTCGCTTCCTGATTTAGCGGCATTGTGTACCTCAGTGTAACCTAAGAGCTGGTCTACAGCCTGAATCCGGTCCAGGGGATGTTTGGCGTGGGTGCTCGGCACTGGTGCTGGATGCCTGGGATGGCCATCCCGGCAGCAGCTGGGAGCTGGGGGAGCTGATTCAGCCAGCAAGAGATGGCCCCCTGCCTGCGGTGTGCGTGCCTGTACGGGGCCGTGACTGGGGGAGCCTCATAGGCTCCAGACCTGGATGCCCTGGCTTTTGAGGCTGGATTGCTTGACTGCACATTAGAGTTTCCACAGGCCTCTTGTTTCACTTGGTGAAGAGCTGTTTATTTTTTGCCATTTGGACATTTTTCTGATGTTACCAAAAAATTTAGGGACATTAATTTACTGTCTTTGCAGCTTCCCTGTGAGTTTAGGTGATCTTAATCCCATTTTGCAACTGAGAAAATAAGGACAAGCTTGCTGAAAATATCTTCTGATATTTGTTATCCTTTCTGAGGCACTGAGACCCTGGGTCACATAACATGGAATTAAATCCAGGCATCTTCACCCACAGCCAGGAGCAGTCCTCCTCACTGCTGCGTATCCACCCCAGCACCCCATAGCCATTGCTGAACACCCACCCGTGTCTGACATATGGAAAACTAGGAACATGCAATGGGTTACCAGCTATTCCATGCGACTTGATCTGAAAACATTGTCTGGTATCAGAAAGGGTCCTTCTGCCATATGTTCAGAGAGAATGGCACCTCTAAATGGCATTTCTTTTTAGGCAATGTAAGTGTTTTTCCTCTTTCTCTAATCTTCTGCATTGTTCCCCTCTTGGTTTCTCTGGCAAATGCGGGAAGCCTGCCATGGACAACATTTGAGTTCACTGCATAACACAGCTCTTTCCAGGTGCACCAATTGAAGCACCAATTGTATTTGAAATAAAATAGCACATGACTGACCAGCTTTAATTCTGCATTTCCTATCTTTGGAGAGTTTGACTTGGCAGTCTCAGCAGCTCTGTTGTGCAATAATTTATGAGTGTACAAGTAGATTAGGTAGAGACTATTTGGAGAGGGATATGGATGTGTTTGTGTTCCTGAAACTAACAGCCCAAACACTGTGTGATGTAAGTAGGCAAGTGCCCTCTTTTTACAGAGGAGGAAAAGGCTGATAAAGTGGTTGATAAAGTGACTGTAAGCCCATAACTGGATTCTCAGCTGTGCTCAGCTCATGTTTCCAGTATTTAAAGGGCACACAGGCAGTTCCCCACTCTTGGATCTGCCAGGCATCTAAAAGCCTCTCAGCTGCTGCCGCAGAGCAGAGGTTTTACCGCCAGTGAAGGGCAGGTCGGATCTCCTGCCATGCTGTTTCGCTGTGGAGGGAGACTGTGATACCATTGCACCAGCTGTGCCATTTTGTGGGACCAGAAGACCTCCTCTTCTAGTGGGGATCCTCAGCTGGGCCATGAAGGTTTGATTCATTGTTGGATCAAGGTGACAACCTGGCCCAAATGCTTTTGTGTCACCAGTATGCACATAGATCATTAAAGTACAGATTTATGCAGAAGCTGGGACTAGCAAGTAAAAAGATTGTTTTATCTTTTTCGGTGTTAGCAGAAGAAAATGGAAAAGGGAGGTAATCTGTTCTCCTTTAATTGTGTGGTCCTGCTCTATTGAACTTAATGGCTATTCCTATATGATGTTCAGTGGGAACAGAATCAGCAATGACTGCCTCCTGTTAGAGTAACACAGTTCCTCAGCTGGCTGTGGGGACACATTCTTTCTCTTTACCATGATCTTGCAGGCTGCTTGTGATATGGAGGAGAAAAAAAGAGAAAGAATGAGAAAATAATAACCCCCCTGTACCCGTTGAGACAGAGCAATCACGGACTGCTGGTCCCTGGCGCAAGTGGGGGTGTCTTCAGGACCTGTTTTGTTTCCTGAGGCCATGCAGAAGATGTGGAGAGGTTTAGATCCCCCTGTGAACAGGGATTACCACCATGCACAGCCCTGGGCAGGCTGGCAAGTTCCTCTGCTCAGCCAGTGTAGCTTGAAACTTCATATCTGCTCTATATTTTGTCATTCACTTTCATTAAACCTGTTCAATGAGGCTGCCACCTCTGGGAAAGCAGCATTAAACGTTGCCTCATTCTGCAGTCCTTGGGCATCTCCTCTGCCCTTCCTGGCACGGTACGCCATCCTGCCCGTGTGTAGGCAGCACTCATCACTGCAGCTCGACAGCTACAATCGGAAAAGCTCCTCCTCTCCATCGGACTCTGTGCTGCTGTTGTACAGTTTCCCTGTCCTAACAGGGAAGGGTCGTAGCTTGAAAACTGCTCCTCTGCTTTTAGCTGTTGTCAGCACATAAAACTCTTCACAAGAAGAGCTCAGAGGTCTAACAGGTACAGAAAATCAGAGTGTCAATTGTAGAGGCAGATCTCACGGCGTTACAAGTTGAAGTCTCGTGTTAGACAGCTCCTAACCTGCTTTTTCCTTTTCTGCTCCCCAGTCTAATACACTTTTCTGCTCAGCAGGTGGTAACTATGCTTTTCTCTCAAGTGAACAAATCAACTAATATAATTTGATTGAACTAAGATAAATTTGGCCTGAATTTAGTCTGGATTTTGCTATTTATTGTCAGATGGAGGAAGAAACATACCTTTTTTATTCTTTTTTTCCTTATTATTCCAATTGGCCTAATAAAAGCCATAATTTCTCCCTACAGACTTCACCTCCTTGTTAAACTGAGACCATCACTGCTACAATGAATAGATACTGTAATTCTTCATGGTGTTTTCAAGTCTATAATTCAGGTCTAATTTTTCAACAGTTATCAGTTTATTGCTTCTTCAAATTTGAACACTTTGTTTATCTTTCCAGTAAGAATCTACCACTACCAGTGCATATCACATACCAATTTCTTTGCCTAGGAACATGTCCCGAAATAAGTAGTTGAACAGTGTCCCAAGAAGCCTCACAGAAGGCAGGGAGATGCCCAAAGACACCAGAGAGCCATACACCAGAAGAAAAGCCAGGGCTAAGCAGTCAGGAGAAGCAACTGGGCTCGGCACGGGGAGGAGATGTCTTTAAACCTCAAGTCCAAGTGAGCCCCTTGCTAGGCTTGCCCAGGTTTGAGCTCCTCTGTGCTGAAAGCTGAGAGGAGCTGGGATCTGAGCCTGCACTGCGTTTGTGATGGGGAGTTGGTGCTTTTGCACTGAAAAAGTCAGTAAAGGTCCTGGGATGTAAGATGAATCCAGGCAGATGGTTTATCAAAGTTAAAGGTCTGGATCACCTTCTCACATGCATGCATACACCATGGTGGGTTTTTTTTTGTGTAAAAACCATCTTGGCTCAGCCTCCTCTCTCCATCCCAGCAGTGTGCCTATCCCCAGTGACAGCAGGTGGGCTCCAGGATTCGGGTCCCTGTGCCCGCCTCCTCTGGGGGATTTTGCTTACATTTGTTTAACGGGAACACATTTTTGAGGGACATTAGTACTAATTGTTATTGTGGACTTTACCTTTTGCTTTTGATTTCCCTGCCCTTCCCCTACTGCCATTGCTGTCTTTCCTTTTTTTGATGGTGCCATACATTTTCCACAAATGAGTATTTTGGTTTTCAGTTCGTTCATTCTTAAGGGCCCTGCAATTACTTTTTTTTTAGTAAAAAAACCTGTTAGTTTTATTTACTTGACCGCTAGATGGGGACACTGAACACCACGAACCTGGTTTAGCTCCACCGTGAGGCTGCCAGCGGACCTGGAGCTGCAGAAGCAGCCAGAAGCCCCAGAGCTGGGCAGGAGCAGGTACATGACATCTGCTTTGGGGAAGGAGTGCACAAACTCCATTACACTGCAGCTTTAGAAGTCCACCAGCAAACATCTCCAAGCACAGGGCAAATCTGTCTTCTTTCTGTCCCGAGGAGCAAGTTGATCAAATCGCATGTCCACTGGAGAGTGCGGCACGACAGCGAGAGGCTGGAGAGGGTCAGAGGTGTGAGCCTTTCCCTCGCTGCCTCTCTCCTAATCTCGTCCCTCTTTGCTGGGGTTTACATCCCAAGGACTGCTCTGATCCTTTGATCCTCCCTCGCAGTGCAACTATCTCAAGAAGTGGCCCCCACCACTCTGGAGCATCTGGCCGTATCTGTCAAGTGAGGCAGGAAGTTAAGTAGAACACCAATAGCTTATTTAAAAAAAAACCTCACAGTTTAAGCTATTTTTAAAAGACCAAGATCAATCTACACTTCAAATAGTGTTTCTGTAATTTATCTATTCACATTGTAAGTGCAGATAGGGCTTAAAGTGCCCATTGTCTGCATCAGCTTTTCTTGTCTTTCCTCTCATCTGCATTGGGAGGGCTTTGTTGCTATTGTTTTCCTCCATTTTCTGGGCAGAGCTGGATGTTGAAGAGATGAGACTTCACCCAAATAGAGACAGTGATGTTTGGACAATTCAGATCATCGTTCTAAAGCAGAGAAGGAATGGGACTGAAAAGCAGACATTTTAGCCAGAAAGATCCATGTATTTAAAATCCTGAGGCTAGTTCTTCCTTGTTAAAGCTCAGACATGATGCCTGAGGGACTAGTGGTTTTTTTTTAAGATAGAATATGTAAAACAAAGCTGAGACTGCACTTAATGATCAAGGACATAAAACTACAACTCTGTGATATGGCCAGATCGTTAGGGGAATATGCCCACTGACCACCAGAAACAGCTGGGTAGGCTTTATGCAGATTAACTGATACCTGGTGGCAAGGTCCTGCTGTCAAACAACCAATTTCTCTGCGTTAGTTCAGCCCTTGTGATAGGTTTGTGCTCTCTCCTGTTAATCCCTAGCAGATGTTTAGGAGATGTGGATGCCCACCACCCGGCTGCAGCGGTGTGACCTTGTGCGGTGAGGAGTGGGTGCCGCTCGGGATCGCAGCTCTGCAGTGCGGATGGACGAGCCTGGGGTCTGAATGAGGACTGTGTGCGCATCTGGAGTACAGAGAGTCCTCCCTGACAAATAGTGGTAACCTTTAAAGGAAGCTGTGTAAATGATCCTTGTCAATACTACCATTAAATTAGTGAGGGACAGCGACTACTCCAGGGCTATGAACTGCATTACAGTCACTTAATAGAGCTCATTGGTAGTAAACTGACTCAGTGATTTGCTTTTCATCAGCTCTGCCGGCTGACTTTTGAGTCTCCTCTGTTCAAATGGCATGTGAAATCTCTGGTGTCAGCTGGTAATTTAGCAAAAGTTAACATAAGAGCAACCAGATTGGCAACAGCTAGCCAGGTGCCCGTGAGCTGTAAGCAATGCTGGCAAGAGCTTAAGACCTCTACCCCTTCAGCTTTCAGTTGTGTCATCTACATGTGCAGGAAGGGTACCTGTCTGATTTTTTTCCTCTCCTGTTGTTTGCACAGGTCTGTATGTGAGACTGTGTGTGGTTTGCAGCTGCAGGGGCCATCCCTTGGCAGCCGCCGTGGCAGTGGCAGTGCCAAGGAGCAGGCGATGGGGTGAACATGGGTGGAGGGACGGAGGGTGATGGAAACCCACCGACTCCCCCCTTTGACTCCGCCATGTGCACTAAGAGCCAAAGGCTTCTAGTAATTGCCGTCTCCTGCCAGTCCTTGGTTTATATACCTGTACGAAGGTACTACATACAAGATGGCTGAATGCTCAAGCACCCTCCAAAGAAATTGTCAGCTTGAACAAAACTGAGGTAAAAAAAGTGTCAAGGACAAATTCACCATATTCCTAGAATTAGAGTAGGTGGAGATTTTCCTTGTTTTACAAAAGCAATTGTGTGTAAAATTATGTATTATGTAGTTGTTCAGTGGGCCTGCTGCCACCCACCCAGGGCACTGGGCAGCATGGTCAGGCAACGTGGTGGCGAGCGTGGAGCTTCTTGTGTGCAGGCTGCTTCGGTCACCTCCATGGGCTCACTTGGCTGTGCTGTCTCCACCTTTCCCTTATCTTCCAGAGGTGTTGTGAAGACAGATTGACGCTCAAAGTGACCATGAGCTCTTTTAAAAACTGTCTGAGTATTATTATTGGCTGCAGCAATATTGTACTTGGCAGCAAGGAGGCCAGTTACAATTACCTCCCCAAAGATGCCCCAGATACATAAATGACTGCAATTGTCCCACCAGGGAAAGAGGACTTTGAGCTGGTCTGTGCAAGAATATTTTGTCAATGGAGGCGGGGTTCTGTTTGTAGATGTTTGCATCTCTCCGAGAAGAAAACTTGCTGGTGGGATGAGAAAACCCCTCATCCCTACAGCTTGAGTACTGCTATCTACCCGGGCTGCGGAAGCCTTCAGTCCCAGGAGCGCTGCTGAAACAAAACCCGTGTAGACACGTCATTGCTCCCGTCAGCTGCAGCAGCGGTTCTCCCGGCTGCTCGCACACCGACGTGTGTTCAGCACAGTCCATCACCTGCCTGTCCTGGGGGATGCAAAGCGCTTCCCAGTCTGCAAGGTGCCGCGAACGACCCCACATAAAACAGCTCTGCTGGCAGCAGTTTTTAAGGCTCAAACTACACTTCTACTGTCACGGCTCGTTTCACCCGCAGAGATGGCTTTATTTTGCCACCTTGCTCCTGGCAAATACAGCTCAGCTCTTTTATGCCCTGGAGAAAATACAGCCGTATCCCAGGGTTGAGTGATGGCCCTGCTGAAAAACTGGAGGGAAAAATTGGTTTAGTTGCAATATTATTACCTTATTTTTTTTTTCGATCCAAAGTGCAACTTTTTACTTCGCTTGTGGTTTGTTCAAGCCTTTCAGAAATGGGTAGATGTCTCAGAAGGATTTTGTAAAGAAATATTTCATTTTGAAGTGTGTCTATGAAAAGATTTGAAAACTTTAGGAAATTTTACTTTTTTTTTTCAGGTTCAGTTTGAAATCCGGTTTCTCTGAAACACCAATGAACACCAGATCTAGGTTAGAAAACATCATTGACCTTTCACTACAGAGTTAAAGGCTGGGGCCAAGGATAAAAAATTCCTTTCCTAACAACATGTAGCAATGAGAAATGAGAAACAACTTCTGACAAGCACAAGTGTCCTCAGGCTTTCAGAGCACTTTTTTTGTCTTGTGGAAAACCAGTGTTTTAGGTAAATGCAGTTCTGAAACTTCACCCAAATGCTGTCTTGATTTGCATAGCTGAGTAAGAAGCACCAGCACACACGGTAGCAAAGACTGTGATTGCCATCTCCCGAGCTTCCTACAATGTAGTGTGCTGCTACTTTTGCAGATGCAATGTCCAAGTGATTCTCATGCATCCTTCTAGCCCGGCTGCTCTCTCCCTGGGAGCCGATGGGGAACAGGGGGCTGGTGTGGGATGGGAGATGCTCTTGAAGGTATTTTTCCCTGCCTGAAGAGCCAGGGGATGGTCCCAGCAGCTCATCTGCTCGTGGCTCTGGCTCCATTTGGAAGCTAAGAGTGGGGTGTTGTCTCTCCCTGGGGCAGGGAAATGCCAGGGACACAGAGATGAGATATTAGTGTACTTCAGAGAAGCTGGTTTCCTGGCCCTGGGTGAGTAGGGATTGTAGGCAGCACATGTCACCCATATCTGGTGAGCAGTCACCCTTGTTTGCTGTACCTTTTCCGTTCCCTTGACGCTGTGTTTTGATAGTAAATCTGTTTGGGAACACAGATGCTATTGATTTCATTTGTCTTCTCACCTTAGTTATCTGGTGGACTCATGTGGAAATAAAAAGCGAGGTGACTCATTTGATGAGTCCCTAATGCAGGGAGTGAGATGGAAATCAGTTGTTAACCATTATACATCGCAGAGCAGAGGTGTCACGCTCTGGCTGTGAAACTCTTCTTAACAAGCCAGCTGACAGCTCATGCTCCCCCCACAATTTCTGCATCGAGAGTGAATTGCAGCAATCCCACGTTAAGGTGACACAGGTGTGGATTCATTTCCAAAACTGCGAGTCCCTCTGGACTCCTTGGTTTTAATTAATTTTTTTTTCCCCCACTGATGTCAGTACAGCAGTAGATTAAATGCTAGTACTGCGCTGCTTAAAATCGTATTCCTAAAATAAGTTTGTCCTTTGGTATCATTCTGTGTGATGCTTTTGTTTCTTTTTAAATTGTTAGATTTTCAAAGTGAAATCTGGAGGAGAAATTGGAAAGGAAAGTTTCAGAATAACTTTCGTCTGCCACAGGTATGCACTAGCTGCTCTTGGATTGGACAGTCCATTTTTTATAAAAATAGGTACAATCAGTAGTAAGAGAGACCACTATATTCATTGCTGAAGGACTGCTGAAGGAGATGGCTGGTGTCCCCTACATCTTTCCCCCTCTTAACGTGTAAGTCTGTATTACCCTGTCTAACGACTATGGGTATTTATAAGAGATGATTCCTGTAGGACATGCCAAAAATCCTGCTTACTCATCTCCACTTATGACCTAGATTTTCTACTTGGTGACATGTTTCAGCTAATTCAGCCCCTTTCCTCAGTATGGAGAGCTGGAAGGTGGCACTTGTTCATTTTTGTGATGGAACTGCCCTGGGTCCTCTGCAGCTGGCTCCTTACCACTGAAATGAGCTCTTCATGGCATTACACCTAAAGTCTGTGTGACTGCTAAACAGTGTTTCCCTTCATGACTTATGCCAAACCTATTTCTATGGCTGACTCTCTTATTTACATGTTGCATACCCCTGAAAGCAATGATTCCTCCATCTTCTAGATGAGTGGACCTCTGACAATTTTTTCCACTATGTGACCATCATGCTTTTAGTTGAAATCAGTAGAAAGAGCGGTACAATGCTGCGGATCAGCTGTAGGCCACTTGACATAACTTTGCAGAGAATTAGGACTTTTCTGACTATGGTTTAGGAAAATTGGCACAAAGCATTAAATAGACCTGAATGAACTCTTTGCACCATTTCTTCTCTCTGGCATGGTCAGGAGCTGCCATCTGTTCTGTCTGATGCTGTTTTCTGCCAGGCACCTTGGATGCTTACCTCTGGCTGAATGTGCTCTTTGCGTTCAATGTCCAAAGAGCAGGCTGACTTACAGGCTTACAGTTCCACCAAATAAATGTATTCCAGGGAAGGAGCAAAAAAAACCCCCAACTTGGATTTAAAAAAATCCATGTGGATTTTTCTCCTTAAGTCTTTCTCTCCCTTCTTAGCAATTATATTTTCTTTCTCTTTACAATGGAAAAAGGTAAAAGAGAAAGAAGGAAAGATCCGAATAGCAAAAAGTGGTGGGGTTTAACTGGGTTTTTTTTTTTGAGGGAGAAGGGTTAAATATTGGAAAAAGTACATAAAGTTTCTGCCAAGATTTGCTTACATTTTTGAGAAATGCAATTTTCCAGTGAGAAATTTCTGACTCTCCCCCTTTTTAAGAAGTTCTACTGAGAGCTACATTTGGAAAATATTTCATGTATTTGCAAGGTAAAAAAAACATATTTATCTGCAACAAAAATAGCATGTGATTGGACCATGTAGGTCTCATATTTCTTTTAAAGTTAAAGTCCAGGGCTCACCTGTGGCTGTGCTGATCTAACAGACCTTACAGTGGGCAGGAGGCACCTGTGTTTCCCATTTGCCCTTTACCTAACATAAAGCTGTAAAATATGGAACAATTTCATGAAGAAAATGCCAAGATTTATCAATGACAGACAGTACTGATATCTTCGCTCAGGAGACTTATATGCCTGCAGCTGCTGGGTGAGGGCTGTTCTAGCTGGGGTTAATGGATTGGCCTGACCTGCAGACCCACTGCTATAAGGAAAAGAGAACCTTGGTGTGACAGTTTGCATGAGAATGGTGACTTCTGGGGGACAGCTTTTCCTAGGAATAGATTTTACACGCATATGAGCTATAACAGCACGGTGGGATTAGTGGGATTTGCCCAAGTGCTCACTTATTTAGGCTCCGAATGGGCTTGTGTTCATCCTCCTATCCTTCAGCCACTTTGAAGCATCCAGTAGATCCTCATGGGCACATTACAGGAGCCATCCTCTCATCCAGGGGAACACGAGAGGTGGGTAAGGACAGGTTGCAATGGTGCAGAGCTCTGCCAGCATGAAGATGACCATGACATTAGTGCTAGTGAGGCTTACTTAGTGTCTGTCTGCAGGTGTGCCTTCACACATACATCAGAGGTGAAGCTGAGATTGATGACTCCCTTGTTTCAGAGTAGCTAAATACCTACTCTAAGCATTGTTTTCCAACTCATTTCTCAGGCCACTAGAATTAATTACTTCTATGGCTGCTGTTGCAGGTCAGCCAGGCATAGCTCCAGCATCCCACCACAAACATGTTGTTGGAGGATTACAGACAAAATTATCCTCAGAGGTAATCAAGTGCTGAGCAGGTTGTGGGGGCACAGAATTTGCTTTTGTTGTGAAACGCTTCTGAGGAAGGTTCAGTGGGAATAAACTCAGTACTCTCCCCCAGGATGGGACCTCAGCATTGCCTTCACTGCAAAGAAGTGTAATATAAGGACAGTTATCATTATGGATTCAAAAAAGTCCTTGTCCACAACCTGCCAAATCTCTGATCTTTTTGCACTCACTTCACAATGTGGTGAAGCTCCAGTATAAACATCTATAGTTATTATTATTTTTAATTATTGCTATTATTATTAATGTACCTGTGCTCTAAAATGATTGCATGGTCCTACATGAGCCTTAGGATGCACAGACAGAATGGCTTATCTCCTAATTTTAATGTGCAATGGAAAGTTCCAGTTTCTTTTCATTGTTTCATGTGTTTTGTTTTTTTTTTTTTTAATACAGGGAAATTAAATACAAGAACTTCATAGCACAGCAATAAGGGAAAAAAAATTAATTGAGCAAAAGTCAGCAAATGCAGAATTATGATTCCCTCAGCAACTGTAATGAAGGCAGAGAACACATATATACGCTGGTGTTCGAGTTAACACTGCAAACTGCCTGGAATACAAATCCTAACTGCGTTCAAGAGGCTGACTGATGATTACTGCGAGAACCATAACTTTACATTTCCTGACTTTTTGCAATTAAAATCTCAACCTGGATGATGCATTAGCATAGGCTTTGCATTTAATTTGCTATTTTCTTTAGAATGTATATGTGTGTTGATTACGTTTGAACATTTCTTACCTTTTCATCTCATTTATTCTTTTGTAAGGGAAAAATCAGGGAAAAACCCATTTACCACATCAGCTCTCTTCTCCCTCACCAGTGAGGGGGAAGAGGGAGGGGAGAAAAGAACAAAAACCTTACTGCAAGTGGTGCAATTAATTGTATTTTTAGCTCTAAGAGGCATTTACTGATGAATGTAAATTTATATCACTGCTTTTCTGTTAATATTTGTACAGAGACTGGCCAATCCGTACACAGATGGGTCTCCTCCAGACATTTAACCCATACAGAGTTGATCTAAACGTCTTTTACATAGCCTTGGAGTGCCAGAAGCAAGTCTAACAAGATCTTTGGTGGCCCCAAGCTCACTGATTTTTTCAGCCCACTGACATTACAGTTCAGGACTCAGTTCTGCAGTCCTTCTATGTGAAGCACCAGTTACTTGAAAAGCTCAAACTTGTGAACACTTGAAAGTGTGTCTTCATTGTGGGATCTAACTGGACTCTTCTGTATCATACTGTACCTCCTCACTTAGCCACAGGGGGATTTAATGGAGGTAAGGGTGCTTCACACCTTGGCTAGCCGATGTGTTGTGAGGTACCACCAAAATCCCACCAGTGCTTTTGCTGGGGACAGTATCCCTCACAGCATGATGGAAGATCAAACTGAATTTCTCCATGTTTTTCTTTCATTTTCCTCTCTCTGGAGGGAAAGACAACTTCCCTCACAACATGCTGGAGCCTTGGGAGCACTGGCAACCTTGTGGGCAGAGCCCAGGGACCAGCCTGGCCAAGTCTGTCCCTCAAGCCAGTCCCCCATAGCAGCTCTGTAGAGAAGCTCTTTGTCTTCACCATCACCCTGCCCAGGCACAGTCATTTGTGTGGGTCTGACTTTTAGTCTTTTGGGCCTAATGACAGATCAGTAAGAAGGGAAGCATGCAATGTAGCCGGCTTTGTTTATGCTGTGATTTTTTTTCCCTTCTATTTGTTTTTAATGTATTGATGCTTACATAATTTTTTCGACCTTTCCTTTTGCACTTTAACCTTTCTTAGCAGCTCTTTTTTTTTGCTTTGTGCTCAACCATTTCATGATGGCGACTTCTTCCTATAATTAACTCTATTCCCTTTGTTCTGGGCCTTGTGCTTTTGTATCCCACTTCCCACAGAGCCATCAGATTTCTGTTAACCTAAAGGCCCTCTGCCACCAAGGGTAAATCAGCCTCGTCTAAGCTCATTCACTTCAGCCCACCAAAGAGAGATTCCTTTCCCTTTCTGTCCGTCCTCATATGAGCTCATGTCCATGTAGAGATGTCAGGCATCAAAGTTCAAAGAGAAAATAGCTTGGCACTCGTTTTCCAGATGCTGTCAGACTGTTCCTTAGGCTCTGAAGGAATTAAATTATGTGAGTACTCATGCTGCTGTCAGAGGCTTGATGTCTTCCAAGAACAAACACTGTTATCTTTAAACATATCTAGTATGCCTGAAAATCACAAAGTTCTATTTCATCAATCAATTTACCAAAAATCCAGAAAATTGTGAAAGCCTAGGACTGTTAATTAATGGTAGTGCGTAGGATGGATAGGCACCAAAATATATGAATCCAGCAAACCTGTGTTAGAGGATTCTGCAAAAACAGAGGTGACCTAGAGCAATATGGCTTAAAACACTAGAAGGATCGGCTTCTGTAAAGGCAGCGTTTACTCTGTTTACTAATGAAATTTTTATTTTTTATTTTGACATGGTGGATTTTGAAAAACTTCACATGTCATTCCTAGGACAAATAGCAGACAGACAGAATTCATTTTGTTAAAACCTTTACTGTATCCCATTGGCAAACTGTGTTTTGTCAAGCTCTTTTGTTCATAATGTTCACAAATGACATTTCATCACATTTTTTGTCAACAGAATGTAATTTTATTCCAATCATTCTGTCAACAAAGAGAAATGCCATAAAATCACTTTGCTCACAAACATAAATTATATGTTGATTTTGTTTGTGGAAGAAATGGAAGTATCAAAACTTTTTCTGGGGAGACAATGAAGACAGATCACATTCATTCTGTGGACAAAATATTACTGTTACAGGCAGCAGTTTGTAATTTCTAGGCTGGCTGGAGAGCAGAGCACGCGTGAAATTCAGGGTGAAGGAAAGAGGGAATATATGAGTGTGCTCATTCTGGCCCTGATTTGGGACATTGGAATGTAATCAATGGGCTTTGGATCAGGCCTTTAAAGTGCCAGATGTGACACAAGGCGTTGTATACATGGAAAACAAGTAACCCATTAAAGGAGCTACGCCTTCATGAAGAGATGTCTGGGATGCCATGGAGGATACTGTAGGGCCTTTCACATGGCATGAGGTAGCTGTGCTGAGGTGCCAGAACGGAGTCCCCAGTCTGCTCTTTCACTTACTATCTGATGTTCTGGTAAGTTTTCTTTTTTTTTTTTCTAAATAATGACTTTCTTGCACAACACAAGTAAAGCATTAGTTTCAAGATACATCCTTTAAAAGTGACTATTTACAGTGTAGGGCCATTGCTCAAGAGCCTACATACTCCAGCACGATATGAAAAAAAAAGCTCTGTGTATTTTAGAGTGATTGCCAGCAGCTTTCCATTTTCCCTATTACGGTACGTGAACAGCCTCTTCCTTTCTCTTCATCCTTCAGCCTAATAGCCTAAACATAGCAAAAGAGGCATCTCAAATAATTGTTGGATTTTGAGTGTTTGGCTCACAACTACATGTGCTTTTCGGTTACTGGTCAAAAGCACTTGTGCAGAATACAGATTTCATTCAGATGTATTCGGCAATGTATGTTCTTTTTTAGCTACTAGGTTCTTTTTTAGCTACTAGCTTTTCAAGAAACTTGGTTCCCACTCAGGTGACTCCTCACACCATAAATGATCACTAGCGAATAACGAGCATAGACAAAGGGCAGGAAAAATGCTCATCTGTTAAAGACAATTGTATGAATTTTTGGAGGGCAATTACAAGCAACTTGCAGAGAATTTTCCTCTATTAAACTGGCTGCAAATGGAGAACAAGGTTCAAATCCTGTACTGGACTGGCATTCGGGATCCTTGAGTTCATTTGTCAGCTCTGCCACTGACGTGCTGGGTAACTTTGGGGAAATCGTTTCATCTTTCTATGCATGAAGGTCCCATCTATAAAAAAGAGCTAACAGTTCATGTTTCTGTAGTGCTTAATACCTGTGTGAAGAATGTTGCAGAGAAACCAGGTTTTGAATTGAATAAATTACCATCTCCTTTTTAGTTTTTCATGCTTTAACACCTTCTCTTCCCTCCTTATACACTTGGGCAACTGCTCAAGGCTGATGAGGCTTTCTCCAAGTTCTCAGAGAGTTGTCCCTCTTCTTTTGCTTGTGACCAAGATCTGGCTGATGCTCCTACTCCTCATCTTGACTACTGCAGGCTGTATTTACCTGGTCCTTCCAGTTTTTTTTACAATTTTTTTTTTTCCTGAAGTGATCTAGAACACTGCTGCTGAAACCTTGTCTGCATTTACCCTGTGATGTGGCTCTGACTCAGATTTGTATCTGAACATCACCTCCCAGCCTCCTGGAGTGTGGTTTTCTGATCTCCATGTCTCCTTGACTCAGCTGATTAGGAGTGCCAAATGTGCTGCCAGGGTGGCTTATTGCTTGGCTTATCGCTGGCACTTGCCTTTCCCTCTGACTCTTCCTCCTGTCCCAAGCCCGCACCTCCCTTCCTGGCCACCTCCAGCCTCCATGGCTGGTAGGCTGGAGGGAGGAATGCTTTTGTGCTTACCTGCTTGCTCAAGTATCTCTTTGGCCTTTGACAATAGTCGTGCTTCAACTCTGAAAACATTCCATATTCCAATGAACTTCTAGTAATCCTGCTTTTGGAGCCACACTGATGTCCAGGGATCCTCTGTACCTCCATTGTTTCTGTAGCTGGTTTCAAGTGATACGTTGTGGAGGGGAAGAAAATTGTTCTTCACTTGTAGCTCTGTATGCAGCTTTCCATGCTAGAACAGTTTGTACTTCATTGTAACGCTCAGTGACTTCTGTAACTCTGAATGCATAGGCACAAATGTTGACTTAGTTTAGTTTAATAGACTTTCTGTGTATAGGTTTAAAAGAGAATGGGAGGAAGAGATGAACAGCTAATTTCTGAATACTCAATAGCAGTGTAGAAGCAACTTCCTGAGACACACCAGGGAGTTTCGCAACTTCTCAGGGTTCTTGAAACAGCAGGTGCACACTATTTGAATCTTGCTTGTAAAACAAAATTTTTAGAAGAACGGAACGGAACAACTCTCAGCATCTTGTCTTTGGAAAGTGTGTTATGGTTATGCATTAACACAAGAAAAAGATTTTAACTGACAATAAGTAAAATGGTACAGTAACTAGATTCAAGCATGCAGGCTCAGAGTTCATTTTTAAAAGCATCCAATAAGATTGTTTTCATGCTGCTTCTTAAACTGGCCCAGAAGACTATGGTATGTCAGTTCACGGGCTTTTATCACAGAACGGTGCTTTAAAGTAAATACAAGTATACATTGAGTCTTAAGCAGTGATACAATATATTATCTCCTTTCAGAAGTCAACTGGAAGTCAGAGAAGAGATAAATTAATAATTATGAATGCTGCATAATTGCACATAAAGTCCAGTAGCCTTGTATTAGTTGAAAATCCAGGCCCTCATGAGATCAATGGGAATTTTCTGTTGGCTTTAGCAGGGAGATAAGCTCCTATTCACTTTGAAGGCAAGCTTGCTTGCCCAGATTGGTGTTGGTTGAGTTCCTTACCTTGCAACGTGAATGTCCTTGAAGCAGAAGAGTAATCAGATTTTACAGCCCCTCAGTCCTCTAGGTCTGCCTTTTCCACCCTTTCTGCTCCCCTCTGTGCTAAAGCTGTGCCCTGTTCGGCCTTTAACACTTCTTTCATTCCCGTTTTTACAGTAATTGGTTCACCTCAGCCCCAGCACGCTCAATGTGGTGACCACCTCCGGGGCTATGACGTTCCCTCCGTCTGTTGGCATCCTGCAGAGTTAGAGAAGGTGGGGACCGGGCGCTCAGCATCACCAGCTCATTAAAAAGTTAGAAAACAGTTTCTGAAAATCAAAGAATGGGAAATCACAGCTGTAGTCTGGCAACTCTTTGAAGCTCTGCCGAAGGGACAGGGGAGCGTAATGGGGTTCTCACAGCTGCAGGGGTGGCAGCGTCCCCAGGGTGAGTGGCAGATGGATGAGGAAGGGCACAATGACTCCTAGGGCAGAGGATGGTGGCAGAGGAGATCGCTGGTGGTGATGCTACTGTGGGAGAGAGTGCTGAAACCCCTCTACAACAGGTCTTACAGCTGGGTCACCTGTTTTGGAGCCATAACTGGAGGATCTCTTTGCAGCTGGAGGAAAGGTGACAGCAGGTGACAGGAGCTCTAGAGCAGAATGGCAGCAGCAGCCTGAATTTGGGAAATGCATCTGTGCATTTGGTGTCCTTCTGGTGGAAATTAGAGGGAAAGCAGGAAGGATTTTGTGGTTATGACAAAGAAAATAATTACTGTGGAGGCTACTGTGTATGAAAAAACTGGCTTTCAACATCATCGAGGGAGGAAGCCACGTACGTCCCTCAGCCCATCTTCAGTCTCTCATCAAAGATGGAAAGCAAGCAGAAGACAAAATTAAGTGTGCAATTTCTGATTGATTCTCACTAGGTTTGTGCTGATTACTTAAACAAAAAAAAAAATCAAAGCTGGGATTACAGGCTTAGCAAGGGGAGTGCATATTTCAGCACATACTGGGCTCTTTGTCATTCTGTCACACTGCTAGAATGAGACTATTAATGCATTGTCCCAGGCAGGCTGCATTGTAAAGCCCGGTGGCTAGGTTAAATGAGAGCCCTCTAACAAAAACAGGATGCAGCTTCCTACTGCTCTCCCTTTCTTGCAGAGCTATCTAGGTGAGGCAGGGGAGATACAGCGGATGAAGTTGTAAGAGCTTTTCAGAGAGGAGAAACTCATGATAGTCAATAAGGTTCCTGGGCAAAGCAGATTTCCAGTGTCTGCTCACCATCTTACAAATCCTCCTGACTTTCTGAAGTGCTACGTGTCAGCAGGTGACAAATATTCTCTCTCTGAGTGTGGGGAAGGAATTACATGGTGGGCTGTAAGTGCTTTCCCCAGTTACCTGTTCAGCACCACCAAAAGTGTCTGGGGCATGCAGGGACACAGACATCCCATTTTTAACCATAACATGAGGATGAAAACAAAGACACTAATTTTGAAAAAAGCTAAACTACAGATTGTACAGCCCTCTGCATCAATATGAGTTACCCAGGGGCAAAGGCTTGCCTCTTAATTATGCAGTATGCCAGTGACTGACAAGTTCAAGCATCCCTTGCAGAAGACATGAGGACCAGCAGTAGCCCCAGTGCAATTTGGGAAGCCCTGTCTCTTAATATCTGTTAGTAGCTCAGATATGTTAGTTAAACTCCCCGCCAGTGGTGTAACCCACACTATTTCTTGCCTCCCAGACGTCCATTTCTGTAGCATGCGCAGGTGTCTAGTGCTGAGCCAGCTAGCCAAAAACTTGCTGTTCTTCGCAGAGATTAATCACTAAATAACAGTAACAACCTGCCTTGAATTAGTATTATCTCCTGTAAATTTTGGCCACCCCTTGTCAGGGTGATCCCTAAGGAAGTTGCCTGGGTTTTGCAGCAGACCCAAAGCCATCACCCATCCCTTTAGCACCGCAAGGGCAAAGCAACCCCCCTTTCAGTGCTAGCTATCCGGTGGCTGAGAGTGGCAGCTCACTTTTGGGGAATCAGTGCTAATTACAGCTTGTAACAGATGTCTCCACTCCACTGTGTTAGGATGCAGGTCCCCCATGAGACCTGCTGTTGCTCTCTGAGAGTCGGAAATGAGCACTGAAGTGTCTTTGCCACTGCTCGCGTGACTTCGACATCCCGCTGCAGCACCCGGGCAGCTGCCGGCCGAGCACAGGCAGCAGCGTGTGAAGATCTGGGCAGGCTTGGGGGGATCACGGTGTGGGGGACAGGCACTGCCGGAGCAGGGCTGGCAGGCTCAGGTGGGTGTGCTGACCCAGAGGAGCCGCCGTGCCCCTTTTGCACCCAGGGTTTCCATTCCTGTCTCTGCAAGCTGCTCACAGTGTCACCCCAAACAAGTCCATTCACCTGCCTATGTCTCAGTTCCAGCTGCTGTCAACTGTGTAGTATAAATGCCCAAAATCCAAACAAAGAGTGAGTACCCTTTATTCCAGGCATTTCACAAAGAAATGGAGAACAGGGTATGTCAGGGAGAACTATTCTTTTAATGCACAGAAATGCTGGGTAGCTTAATGAACGTTTACAAAAGGTTTTGAGTACCAGTGTGAGGAAGAGTGCTATAAAGGCAGAAAATGTTATTTTGTCGTGATGCTTCTCAGCTGTTTTTCTTCTCTTTCCAAGACAGAATGACTTGGGAATTTCTCTCTTTTTTTCCCCCCCAACACTTACAATGTTTTGTTCCTTTCTTTGTATTTGTCAAAAGTAATACTGTGAATGGGAAGAGCTGCAAATACGAAGAAGACCATCCCTTCCTGGGAGTCACTTCTTCCATGGGTTTCCCATCCAGAGTCTGCCGGTTCACATATAGGCCACAGGTTGCTCTTGATGGACCCGTGCCTAAATCCCTGTGGCTCTTCAGTGACAACTGGCTGCTCAGGTCCCTGGAACAGTTTCGGGGAGCCCACCCAGCTGCAGCTGGCAGCTGCCATACAGTCACTGCAGGCAGCCCAGCAGCACCCCGCTAATCTACCTCCAGCTGGGTGGGGGCTAGTGGGACCCTTCTCCTCCCATTTCCCCAGCATGGGCAAGACTGAGTTGCCTTTTGGGCTGCTTTTATGACAGAGATGGTGTTAAACATCAGTGGATCTGGCAACCTGTCTTCTTACTGCTTCTTTCTGAAGGAAAACAAGGCTAAAATAAAAGAGCCTTTTCCTCTTTTATTTGTCGTGTTACTAATTGCTGTATTACAGCATTTTCCAAGACCAATTACAGACTGTTTGGGGAGATTAGCAGAGCGCAAAACCTACCATGGTTTATTATGCAGTGATGGCTCATGGAAGAAAAGTAGCTGAATTCAAGCCCTTACCATTTCATGTATTTATCCCAATGCAGGTTTCATATATACATACATATAATGGAACTGCACAACAGTCAGCAATGTTTAAAACAGAATTTCTTCCCCACGAGGGAATGAATAAGAGTCATTTGTCATATGTTTCCTTTAATTCATGGCTACAGAGCATTTTAGAATTGCTTGATGTAAATCTGTCTCATCTATTTGACAACTCTGATATTGAGTCATTCATTTTTATTCTATAACTTAAAAAATTCTATATTGCAGCTAGAGATGGGTGGCTAAAGTGCTAGTTTTGGACTATGGCTTGAATGTAACAATAGCTTTTGACCCTAGCTCCAGTCCCAAGGAAAGTGAATTTGGCAATCTCATTTCAATTCATAGTGAATAGCTGTTCACATAAAAAAATCAGCACCTACCATTTGTCATACTTGGCAGCTTCTGCTTAAGAATGGTCCAGAACTGCATTACCATGGAAACTAAATTACCTACTCCTACTCCTGGCTCAGAAGGTGATTTCAGCCGGTTGTGGAAGTTTCATATTGCTGACAGAAGGAGGTGGGGGGAACCTGGGGGAACTGCAACACGTATAACCCATAAGTACGCTTGTATCAGTCCTCTGTTTTGAATATTGCCATCTTCTTGTCACGTGCTGTTGGGTTCAGGCCAAATGACTTTCTTACACTTCACGATTTATTTACTGATTTTTATTATGATAACAGCTACCGACTCCAATCAGAACCAGGACTGTGTTGTGGTTACATACATATGTTTAGAGACAGTTTCTACTCTGAAGACCAGGCAAGCATGGGAGATTCCATATATTCCTTTTTAACTAGAAAATTAAAACTAGATAATTGATTTGCCTGAGATTACACAGGAAAGCGGTGGCAGACCTAGCAAATGAATGCCCCTTTCTTTAGACTCAACCCTTCCCCAAAATGCTTTATCCTTCCTCAGAATTACTTCTAATCTATGCTAGGCGAGCTAGGAATACCACATGCTTGGATACTTTTTGTTTCCTGCCATCTACCGAAAGGCTACCAATTCACAGAAGAGTATTTTATTTAAGACTGGTCAGTCCTGGAATGAACAAATATTATAGATTAGAGATCGATGTTTACTGGACGCTGAAAGTTTTTAAGGTTATTTACATACTGTGTGTTGATTTTGTAATTGTAAGCAAAAACTCTGCTGTAACCACTCCATACTTCAATAGTGACTGAAACAAAAGATCGTTTCAATCTGCTGAGCTGCATATACCACCTTTTTTTTTGTCCTAGATACTGCTTCTTAGTGAGATGTACACTAGTGGAAAGATGAGAAAATAAATAAACATATAAAAAGCCGACTGATGTGGATCTCTCAAACTCATACAGCTAGAAGCTCAGCAGAGAGAAACAAAAGGAGCTTTGCCGTTGATAGTGTGGTGGCTATGCGAGGATGGGAGAGCTGTGAGCATCCCACGATGATTCGCTTCTGAGGGCTGAGCCCCGGCATTGGGACTGCTGCGAGAGTGGTGCAGCTGGGAAAATTCAGGAGCAGCCACCACAGTTAGGCTGGCTTTGGTTTTAGGAGATGACAACTCTGCAAAGGCTACCAGGTCTTGCTACAGGGTTGTAAAATCGGACAGAAAAGCACACTGAGGCACAGGCTGTTGAGGTCTCCCTCCCACCCTATGGAGAAGCCCCAGCCAAACCCACAAGATGCCTCATGCAGGGATTGCCAGCCCAAGGACTGCTCCCTCGCAGAAACTGGCAGAGGGAAGTCCCCCCCTCCACTCCCCACCTGCTCACCCTATCCACCACACCAGTGGTGGCTGCAGCTCCAGCCTTCTCCAGAGTGACCTCTGTGCCTCCTGCCATGCCCTTCCCTTGTCTTGACCACACCAGAGCTGGTACCCAAGTCCCTTTTGAGCTGTGCCAGAGGAGATGTGTGCAAGGGGATGTGCTGTCTGGGCTGTGGTGTGAAGACCTGGCTGGTTGTGGCTGTTGGCCCATTGTTGGTCCTTGACTTGCTGCCAGATTTGCACCATGGAGGATAAGAGTCCTTCATTTCCCGGCTGCAAAGTGGATGGTGCTAGAAGAAAGAAGAAGGTAATGAGCAGGACAGCCTGGCATCCAGGTGTTTCCTACCCCCACAGGCCCCTGCCACATCTTCCTCCATCTACAGACATGGACTGTTCCCAGTCCTTGGGGCACAATGGCAGCAGGACCTTTGTCTCTGTTGGGCACCTCCCTCCATGGGATGCCGGGGGTGGACATCCTTCTTGCTTTGCCCTTGCCACAGCCCTGGCAGAGTGTTTGGGTCCCTTCTGCTCTGCCTTTGCTTTTTATATGCATCTTTCCTATTTAAGTGTCACAGATCACTGCACCAGCTGATTAGTCTATACATGGATGGAATATAAAAAAGCAAGTCCCCAAGTTGTAGGTAAGACCTTTTGTGAGATTGACTGGCTAAAAATAAAACGGAAATTGGCTCTGAGCTTTTGAGAATCTGTCTCTTCCTCAGGCCACAGGAAAGCAGAGCAAGGGGTAGCACTTCATAATTAATTATGAATTTATAATTAATTTGAAGCCTGAATCAACAACCTACTAGTAGAGCTGCTATTACTTGCTCTGTCTTCCCACAGTCTGACAGAAAGTTTGATTCTCACAAGCAGGTATCAAAAATTCAGGGCTTTTTCTATTCCGTTTGCATTTTTCCAGCCTATTAGTCTTGCATACAACTCTGGGTTCTGGTAGTTTTTGTGTTTAAGGGACCAGACTAATAGCTGTACTTTGGATCTCTAGGCTATACAAGTGAGTGCAAACAAAGTTACCGTCCCCGGGTAGGAACGATTTGTTTATTTGTGTAGGCTTATATATTGTTTGGAAGGTTGGTTCTTTTGACAGATAAACAATGCAAAAATATTCTGTGCCTCTGCAGCACATAATCTGATGTTTGTCATATAGAAAGACTCCTTACTCCGTGCAATAAATGCCACAAAACTTCTCTCCCCTCAGAGTTGTGCAGGGCTTAAGCAGATCGGTGGGGTGGGATTTTGAAAACCATTTGAGGCTGACCTTTCCCTACCTCCCCCCTAAAGCTGGTGGTTAAAATTCCTGCTGACTTCAAGGACAGCAGATCTGGGTCAATGTTGAACACTTCTGAAAATCCCACCTGTAAAGCCTGCAGAGTTCATTATAGGGGCAAAATTTTGTATAAAGCCCAGCAGGGACATACAGAAATTGTTAGCAGCTTATTAATGGCCTCCATGGTGGATGTATGTATTGAATTTAATTGGGCTGCATCTCAGTAAGGTCCTGATACGCTTCTGATTAATTTTCTCCACAGTCTACCCTTTACTTCTCTTCTTAGAAACTGGACAGACGCTAGATGTTTGTGCTTGCATACAAGACTGGCAGTGAAATAAAGCATGCAGGTAATTATTTATCATGCCCCGAGGAAGAGCAGTGAGTGAGGTAGGCCCTTAGCTAATGTAGTTGGATGCTAGTAGTTTGGTATCAATCCCTCTTGATGTCCTCCGAAAATAAAGTAGCATTAAATGCAATACTATTTAATTTTGCGGGTACGAGCATGGTTAAGGTTCTTTGTATAAGGTCTGGGTAGTAGCATGAAGACATAAAGTAAGCGCTGAGCACAGTGGCACACTTGAAAGGGCAGGTTATATTTAATCTGTGTTGTGTCAAGGGCATGCTGCTTGCTAACTGCAATTAGGCAGTGTATCTGGAGGTCTGCATCCACACAGTGAATGTCTTTGCAGAGTATAAAAGGACTATTGTGCTGGTCCTCGGGTCTGGAAGGATATGAAGATGTTTCCCTCTCCTGCCTGTTATTACTCATATTTGGTTACTTTTATGTAAATCCAGTGATGAGGAGAACTGACAAGACTGTGACATAAAGAAATTCCACGTTTTTCACTGAAACAGGGCCTTTATTGTCAAGTAATACTGTCTTAGTCCTCCGCAAAGGAAAGAAAGAGATGCTGTTGAAAATCCCATAATTAGCAGCTTAAGGTATAAACCATATAGAAGCCTGTGTTCTACCATAAACTCCCTAATTAGCTTTGTAGGGTCTGTTTAAAAGCAAACAGACATGCATCCTTATCACTAAATAATTATTTGCAAATAAACTCTTTCTCAACACATCTCAGGAAAACACAAGATTATTAGTTGGCAGAGTTAAGCCAGCTGAGTAGCTGAAAAAGCATGAAAAGAGCTACAGAAGTTCTTTTCAGAATCCTCCTCTCTTTGGCTTTATTTCTCTAAAGCTTGATTTATCAAGAGGAGAATACAGTATTTGGTTTCCCCACAAGTAAGCTCTTTTCATGTTTTGTCTTTGAAATGAAAATCGTCTTTTGGAACAAATATCTGCTCTATCAGATAACTGCATGCTTGTCATCCCAAACAGTGTGCTGGCAGGAAGGCTGGGCGAGGATTTTTCTGCAGTACATTGAGTACACAGGGCTGGCACTAGATCAAGAATCAATTCCTCTGATATCGGAATATTGACTTTGCATGGCCAGTCTGATTGAAATGCTTATCATTCTTGACTTTGTAGGCCACATGCATACTGCAAACATTTTTCATGTGGGTCTGAGAATAAACATCTTTACAGCTGCCTGGCCATTTCTAGCAGAACAACAAAGGGGCTGTGTGTGTGTATGGGAGCCTGCGTATGTGAGCGAGATTGCCAGCAGATTAATGCAACTGCCACATCTGCGTAGGGTCCACTTGGAAGAAGCTGGGAAGGGTATTTTTAATACCCAGAATTAGGCAGTGTTGTTCCTCCGAGTGTAAACATGGGTTTCACTGCTCAGTCTGGATGGGTGTTGACCACAGAGCTGAAAAAAGGGAGAACACAAACAAACCCTAATGCAATTATTAAAACATTTTAAAATCTTTGTGATGTGAAATACTAATACTACTAATAATAAAAAAGTAAAGATAATTTCCCATAGGCAATCAGAACACCTATTAAGTTAGCAACGATGTTTAATTGGCATTATCGTATGCTTCAGTGAGGAAGACAATGGATCTTGCGGGTGCGCAATTGGAACGCATTTGCATTTCATAGATGATTAAAATAGATTTGACTGCATTTGTCTGAAGCCTGGCAAGTGAGGGCACATCTGCCACGTTCCATGTGCCCTGTGTTTCCTAGGACTAATGGAGTGCACTGAGTCACCGCAAGACGGGCTTTTACCTCCGAAAGTCCCACGGCACCTTCTGCTGCATGGCCAGCTTCTTTGTTAGCCCTGGAGACCTCTTCTTATAAAGAATTGATGTAAAGTGGAGCGAGATGGGAAGGATTTGAAGCAGTGAACTTGTCTTCATCTGGTTATGTAAGAGCCCTTGGGCTTTCTGCTGCTTCAAGGTAGAATTTATAAGGTGAGATGAAAGGTAATTTAAGTCATTAATTTGTGTTAAGGGCTGGCAGAACAACAACAGTGCATTTAATCTCGCTGTGGAAAAAAATCAGTGATTTGCAGAGTAGGGGTCAGAATTAGTGGTCTGATTTCCTCTTCCACTCAGCTTAAAAAAGACTGCTTCAAAAAGGAGATTTTTGTTTACTAGAAATATAAAGCTGAGTTAATTGACTGAAAAAAAATCCCAGAACTTTGAATATAATATAGAAACCAATTAATTAATGGTACTAAAACATTTTTCTTGTGCTTTTCATTACTTTCCCATCTAAATTCAACATTACAAACACACTCCCGACAGCACTTCAGCTCAGACTCATCTCCCGCCACCCGAGCCCGGGGCTGTGATGAAGGGCAAGGGCTGCCCTGTGCTTTGCACAGGGGTGAAGCCCTCACTGCCTGAGAGCCAACCTTTCTCTCCCCAACCCAATGGCTGCCCAGCAGCTTTCTTTTTGGCAGTGCTGTGCTTTTTTTTTCCCAGCCAGCGTGAACATCCCGTGGCTGACGAGTAACTTACAGTGCTCTTGTCCTTCTCTATTACTTTCTCCACTGACCCCAGTGGTTCTCCTGGCCCCTTACTGGGGTCCTTGTCTATGGATTTCTGCTCTTTATTGTTTTCCCCACTCTGAGGTGCCTTCTATTTTTGCTGCCTTTGTGTTCCCTCTGTTCTTGCTACACATTGTGCTCTGCTGTCCTGTATTCTCACAGCATTGCTCTCTTTCATGTGCCAAATGACTGCTCTTCCCTCTGAGAAATGTCTCTTAAAAATACACGGCCTTTACATCAAAGAGTGAAATAAAGATGAGCTGACTTGACTGGGAGAATCTGGAAAATACGCTTCCTCATCCAATGAAAGCAGCTTGTCCTGGGCATTAATATTTTGGAAGAGCTGGATGCATTCAACAGGAATGATGACAGCTTTCTAAAGGAGCAGGTTTCTTGAATAGCTCCCGTGCTGCCACCTCCAGTGGTCCTTGGGTGATTGTGGGCATGCCTCTGCTCCCAGCACTCATGGTAGGCTGTTGGGGTTCCTTATCCTGCCTTACAGTCCTGGTCCTTGCTCATAGCATCCTTGCCATCACTACAGCTCTGACATTGACCGTTTCTTGACTTTCATCCTTTCCACTGCTCTGTTCCCTCAGGAACAGCCCCAGCACTGCCCAACTTCGAGGCAGTGGAGCAAATAAACCTTCTGTCATTAGGAGAGCTCATATATCACCCACGCGTTGCACTTTTCACTGGGATCTCCCTGCAGCCCCTGCTCCCTGGACTTCTCTTCTTCTGCCTCATTGGTCTGGATTACCCCTGCACATTGTGCAGGACATGTTCTATGGGTTAGGTGGTGGCTACATGGAGACGGAGTGCACAGGTGCTGGAGTTTTTTTGAAACAATGTTGTGTTTTTAAAGAAAACAGAAAATTACTGATGATGTATGTAACATTGTTAAAATAATAATTAGTGTGCCTGTTGTGAGTCTGATTTTAATCATGTACATGTTGCAGTTTTTTTTCTTTTTACTTAAATAAAGTATTACCGTAGAGAAAGAGTGCTTACAAAAAATTTCTCACCGTTTATTGCCAAAGCTTTTCCCTTCAGCTTTGTTGCTACTTAATCTTAGCTCTTGGAGGCAAGTTGCACATATTAACCTGTCAGAGCAATGTTAAAATTGTGTGACACTTAGGAATATATTCAGAAAGTCCATAAAGCCATCATAATGGCTCTGTTTTACCTCCTCAGCTGGTCATGCACTGTAACAACATTTCTCCACATACTGTACCTCCGGTACTATTGTTTGTTTAGTGTGATCTTCCAGTTGGAAAGGACTTTTGGAGATTTTTGGATCACTGGCCAGAGAAATGTGTACCTTCGCTTGTGTTCATTGCTGATCAAGGGTCTCTAAGACTTCAAGACACAGACAATAGAAACACAATTCAAGGCTTCCTTTGAGTACTTCTGCTTGACTGTAGGAAAACCAGCAGCATAAAAGCTAGAGCTGAGTCCTTCTGGATGCTAACTGATGAAGTAGTGTGGGATGTTACCTCCATAGAAAAATTAACAAGTTGTCTGACCTGTGTCTGCTTATGTACAACTCCCTTTTATAAATTACTGATGATTATTTGCTTGCTGTGAATCCACTAATGGGCTGGGGCATTTTATTAGCTTATGGGAAAGGTCTGTTTTCTCAGGTGGTGTTGGTCATCCTTTCTGAGGATGGAGGGAGATGTAAGTAAAGGTCAGGGGAAGAGGAACTTGGAGAGTAAATAACTATGATTAATGTTATCTGCTTTTCAATAATGTTTCAGATTGTTAAGTAGAAATTTGGGCATCCAGCTTGAGACACACAGTGTCAGAGTCTGGGAAACAAACATTTCAGACGGGCGCCCTGGATTCTGCAGTCGAGAGCAGTCCTCACGTAATACAAATTGCTCTTTCCGCATGAAGACATGGACACCAAACTGAGGGGGAAGTACAGCTTTTAGCTTCAGTAGTGTTTATCTGTGATAAACGCCTGGAATGTTCTTTATCAGGGCATATGAATATATAGTGGTGTTTAGGCCTCTCCATGAAGCAATACACTTGGGAATATAAAAATCATGATTAATACACAGGTCATGAGTTTCTAGATTTCATTTTTATTCAGATAGGGAAAAATGTTTCTTGTTTGCAAGTCAGTAAGCATGTACATGCTAAAAAATTGTTTACCATGTTTCAGAAACACAAACATAAGGCTAAATTAAGCTTGATCAGTCAAGTCTGACTGTATCCTCTTTAATACAGCACGGCTGGCAACTCTAATCTTGAAGCTTGCAAGCTGTAGAAAAAGCACAGTTTTCATGCACCTTTGGGAGAGAGGATCCTTTCCTGGTAGCTAAGAAGTTTCTCTTACAAGCTCAGAAAAAAAAAATGTTCATATGCAACAGAAAGATCTTTATTTGAAGGCAAAAATAGCACCTCTCTGTCATGTGCTCTAATTAACTTGCTGTGATGTCGCTCTGGTGATGGACACAGAAATAGACATTTGCTTTTCTAAATCCTGAAGTAGAAAATGAGGCATGAGTCAGGAGGATACAAGAGGGCAGAACTCATTTTCTTTTAATTACTTTTGTTCAGGTTATATCATCCAGCAGCTGTTCAAGTTTCATTTTGAGAAGTTGAATCCTTCTGAAATCCCAGCATGTCATGTTTGATGGCACTTACTCTCTTCTCTACACATACATAAGATTTTTTATCTTTGTGCTGATAGGGAAAGTAGACACGGTGAACAGTGTTCCCATTCACTGTTGAAGCATATAATTGGCCACCAACTCTCTGCCAGTAAAATGGTGGAGGAAGAAACGCTCTGCAGAAAATGTGGCCAAATAATAGGAAAGTTCTCATTACTAAGCAAATAGCTGGGGAAGTGGTTAGCCTTTTCTCAAGTTGGCATACATGTGTACCACGGCCTGCTTTGGGGAATACCAGCGGGACACGTAGCTACATGGCAAGCTTGGGATGGGCGCGCAGGCTCGTCACAGCCTCTGCTTGGCAGAGGAGTTTCAGGGAGCTTTACTCACTGCGGCTCTACACCGGGATGGCAAAATTAAAGCTGTAACCAGACGAATGTTACTCCCCGGTGGCTGTCTCTACTTTTTAGCCCGCAAGGCGGGTTTAGCTGATGGCTGAGGATGGCTCTCCAGAGGCATATTCCTGCCAAGCCCTCTCCAGTCTTCTGGCTGCTGCTACCAATGTCTGTGGTGCTGAGTCAAGGCCTCAGTTGCTGTGCCTCAGCTCCTCTCCCCTGAATAGAGGACAATAATATGACTCTTTTCTCCAGTGACATGTGAAAATAAAGACATAATGCCTTCTGAACGATCACGCACTGCTGACCCCCACCCTGAGGCTGTAAATGCTGGTGAAGGTAAATGCCCCTGCGAAGCAGCAAGGGCTCCTCTTCTTCTAAAGGAGGCAGTAGACAGAGTTGCTGGGGACTGCATGGACTTACCACTTAAAATATTTCCACTCATTTTTCTGCCTTTTTGAGAAAGAGTAGGAAATTTTGGATAAGCATTACTTAGAAAAATCTGCTTTTCAATTCCTTTTTTTGTTGTGGCCCCTGTCTTTTTCTAGTGATGGATAAAGGACTGGACCTTCTATCAGTGGCCTGATTTTTGACTACAAGGTCTGTAAATACAGTCTCTTGTTGGATAGCACTTGTGTGCTTTTTTGTGGGTAGTTCTTTCTCATGCCCTCTTCGAGCGCAGGAGACTGGGCGACAAGTAGCTGCTTGGCCTTATAATTTCAGATGTGACTCCTGTCTGCTTTGCTTCTGAAGGAATGCGGAGTGCCTGGGACAGCACGAAGAAGGCGATGTAGAAAAAGCTAAAAGTATAATTTAGTCAAAAAAAAAGAAAAGAAAAAAGCTGAAAACAAGAATATCTGGGGAGAAGTCACTCTATCTGCACTATTTTGAAGTTATTTAAAAGTCTGTAAGGTCTCTGAAGCTTCTTTTCTTTGTGAGTTTAGGATGCCTTGACAACATAAATCAATATTTCAGTATTTAAAACATAGGAAATGAATAGTGTATAAAATGGAACTGCCTGAGCGAATCCTGACAACAGTTCCTATATGCATTATTTATTTTTTATTGTTTCATTTTTTACAGATGTGGATGGTGACTGAGCCACTAATGTAAACTTGTATCCAGATAGCTTTAAAACACATATTATTGGCCTGGTTCATAGCAATAATGTGGTTTAGCTGTAAAACAACTTTTGTTACAAACAATTTTACAAGCTTAGAATATATATGTCAAACTACTGAATATATAAGAAGCATTTTCATCCATACCTGAAAGGCTCTTATATTGAGTAGTTGATTCATAGCTGATCCAGAATACATATAAACCTCCTACAAATATATTTAGGAAAGGAAGTGAAGGCTGTTTTAAATTTATGAGGAGCTGGAATTAGAAAATGTCTACAGCAGTGGAACTTAACACACAAACTCCTCCGAAGAGAGAGTATCATATCCTTTGGATTTACAGACTGACCAGGGATTTGATTTAATTTTCTGACTCCAAAGGACTACCTTTTCCCACCATCATGAGTACCACGTTGTGCTTCCTGTTTCCCAACTTAGCAATGGCATCGCTGTCAATCAGCACCTCCAGATTATACAGCACAGACCTGTGTCCTGAAGGTCCCAGGTGACCTCGGGCCCATCCTCAATCAGCTTTACAGTTACTGGCATCAGCCTCTCCGAGTCGAACATAAAGGCTCAATACTGCACGTAAACCCTGAAGCCTGCTCTGTTTTAGGGCTTTCTTCTTTTTTTTTTAATATTCTTTGTTTAAGATTTTTTCCTCCCCCTCCAAGCTCTGTACATCTAAGATTCTTCTAAATTGATACAAATGACCCTTATTAGAAAAGCAGAAAATAACTCCCAGATAACAGCTATCCCCAGCATGTTTTAATGTCCAAATTAGAGTACCCTCCCCAGCGCTAAAATCGGGTTTTTAATGCAAATGCTGACATCCTCACCAGACTCTATGCGCCTGTTGCTCTTTTGTCCTGCAAGTTATTAAAATCTAGCCTGGTTGCCTAAGAGACAGGGTAGCTACTTAGCAGATATTTAGCCATCAGTAAAAATTAATGTCCTACAATGTATTTATTGGAAAAATACACTTAATTAAGTGCTCAAGTTATACAAGCCACCCACCAACTACAAGTGTGTTCTGGCAACAGAAGTGTTGTTGTTACCGTGGTTCTGCTTCACGATGGTATTTTCTTATGTAAATGCATTTTTCAGCCTAACAGTTCTGGCTGCAGCATATTGATAAGATAACTCTACACTAAAGGGAGCGGTAGTATTTTTAGTCTCCATTTCCAGCTACCAGTAGTTCATTAGTGACACTGTTCTGAGAGTGTTGATTCATTAACAGTCTTTTCATTAACAGTCTGACATTCATGTGTAGAAGAAAAAGCCAGGAAAAGTAACAAGACACTCAGCATTTTCTTCCGTTTCTTTGGTACTTTTGTAATATCAACAGATGAGCTGGGAGCTGTCAAGGCTGTAGGTTTTAAGCTGAATCCAAATGTGAGCATTTTTTCTGATAATTTGCACACTTCATGTTATTTCACGGGCCAATCTATATTTTGCACATGCAAGAGGTCTAGTAGATGACAACTGCATGGGAAAATCAGATGCGAAATTTTTCTGTTCTTAAATTGCTTTTAATTGGAGCCTTAAAGGCTAACAGGGAAACACAGGGGAAAACACGACTTTTGCTTTGTTATTTAAATAGGCTGTTGGCCATATCCCTAAACTTTATATGGCTTTGGATAGATTAGGAGCTCTCTGCTAAGCTATCAAATATGTCATGCTCATGTAAATTCCTAGCAAATATATAAATATGAATTTTTCATTGTTTATAATTGCCGTTTAATTGCAGGACCAAATTCCGTAGCTTAACATTTATATAGCGCTTGATACTTTAAGCATTGCACAAATATCAACTAATTCATAAAAACATCTGAGCAGCCCTTCTGAGACTGCCAGATTCCAAAGAACTAAATTCCTCTTCTTAAAAAAAGGGACTGTTCAAGCAAACACACTGTAAGCATTTAAATGGCAAATCCAAAATGACACAGTGGGACACCTTTTCAGGTCTGAAATCTGAGCACAAAGTCTTTATTTTTCCAATATTTTTTTTTCCCCAGTCTTGTAAATAAACACTAGGTAATGACTTCTCTTAGGAAGCAGAGGGGAGGCAGGCCAGAGATGAGCTTGACATTGGCACTTACTTTGTTTTCAGCTGCATATAGTATTTCACTGGAATATAGTATTACATTGACTTATGTATTCATTCAATCATTAAATTCAACAGGACTTTTCAGTTCTGTCATCAAAAAAAGCAACAAGAGCAGCAAAGCAAACTGTATGGGTTTGGCCTTTGCTCTCCTTGCTGAGAATTCGTCAAACAGAATTGTGGCCTTTATGAGTTATTTTGGCTCTGAAAGGTCTGATTTAATGATGCAAAACTATGTGAATACCTCTGGCTTGCAAACAAATCTGAAAAAAAAAAAAACAACCCAAACTCTAAACCAAAACATGTTGTTTGATAACTTTATGCTACACCAGCCCTTCGGTTTTCCTAGAGTCAGGGCTTTGCTTTCCGTAATGATCTTTCATTTCTGGTCCCCACTGTCTCAGTGAAAGAGATGATATTTCATAACACAAGTGACCACCAAGCTGTTATTGCTGTATATTCTTATATTCAGCATTGTGTCTGTAGGACAATCAGGACAAAGCAAATCTCTACTGTAGGCATATTAGAATTTAAGATGGATACCACATAGTAGAAGATTAGAGTGAGCAAAGGGCAAAAAATGGCTTGGGTAGAAGGGGCTGTAACTGGGTTTTTCTTTTGAAACTTTTCTCCTTGGAAATTGACTTTTTGAAAAATAATTTTTGCTTTTTTTTTACTTTATTGTTTAAAAAAATTCTCTTTTTTGGTTTGTTTCTTTCCTTCCTTTTCTCTCCCCTGTCATCTAGGGCAATGAGGAGACAGCGTATTTTTAATCATGGATTGTCATTTTGAGAACTGAACAGGGTTTTTATGCATGTTTCTCATTAAAAAATAAATATGGAACATATTTTGACAGAGCTTTTTCTATTTTCTGAAAAATTTCTAAGCATGATTTCCATTTTGGGAGCAGTGCAGGAGCCATATGGGGCATTTAGGGCATTTGGAAACCATAATTGCAAGGCTGCAAGCATGGCATAGTAGCTGCAATATCACCTTTGGTTTATTTTACTTGGGGAGTAGTGTTAAGGGTGAATGCGTTGCTAGCTGGGAGCCTCAGAAAGTTAATCCAAGAAGTAAATTGGAAAAAGGGGTTTGAGGAAATGAAAATGACACTGACATAAGCAGCAGGAGTCTCAGAATCCATCCAACAGTTTGATCTGTTGCCGTGTTGTCAGGATGTCTAATTAAAGAGATATATATATAAAAGACAATTTAAAACGGTGAAAAAATATTAAAGTTAACGTAGATGTGATTTCACAAGAGATGTGCCATTTATTTTGTTTGACAGCCAGGGATAACTGAATAAGAATCAAAGCAGGAGGGTATGACTGCAGCATATTCATTACCTAAGTAGGATTTTGACTCTAAAAGCAGCTTTCTGCAATTTCTCAGTTCCCCTTCACATTGCTCAACCTGCTGTATCAATATTTATACGTTTTGGATAACCACCCAGTATCGTACAGCTCGATCTACTTTTTTTTTTGGTGCATGTTCTCTTTCCAGAGAACTGTGCTTGAGCTTGTCAGTTCTATGAATACCACTTCAAGCAGAAACTCTGGGCCCCCTTATAGCACGATTTGGCTGTTTTGACAGCGTCCTTGCATGGCAAAGACAACAGTTTAATGTTATGAGATGAACAGAGATTAAAAAAAAACAAAACAAAACTCTTCAAATGCGACACCCTAGATAGAAGTGTCAGAAGGGAAATTAATAATCACTAAGTGTGAATTTACAAGGTCTGTTCACATTAATAAATTAAAATACTCTCAAGAGAGGATCAGCAGATCTTAGCAGACTGGACAACGAGTCTGGCGCAGAGCCACAAATAATTAAAAAGTGTTTAAAAGTAGAGGAATTTAGGATTGGCCATGCATGATCAAAGTTGTGTTGCTCTACTTTGAACAGAATGCCTGGAAATAGTGCTTAAAAAAACAGAAAAAGTAAAAGCAAGGAAGCCTGAAATGAGAAAGTATAAGCCATCCCATTCACAGAGCAAAATTTTTTAACCTAATCAATCATTACGTGACTGTGCCCTAAATCTGCTGTTCTTAAATATTTAATAAATATCTAATTAATATATTAACAAAAATATGTATTTAATCAAGCCTAGGATATCCATAAAAACTATCCCCAAATATCCCATATGTTTTCCAACTTACTCATATCAGAGCGATGTGAGAGCCCAAAGCTTATTTTGAATGGCTCTGCTGATGTGGATCTTGTCCCCCCCGGAGCCAGCCGCTGGCAGCAGGTCTGCTATAGGGGCTGGGCAAAATGTGCTGCTTTGCTTTCTGGGCTATGGGACACATCAGCAGCCTTGTGTTGGAGCAGGAGGAAAGCACATGTTCGCACTCATTATTTTGCACTTTCTACATCTCATGTTTTTTAGACGGGGTTTCTGATGACCCCTTGTGAAGGGTTTCATGTGTTACTGAGGAAGACTGAGGAATCTGTCCTTTTCTAGTCTGACTGTAATTTTATCAGAAAGCTGAGATGTTCTGGGCCAGATCCTCAGCTGGCAGGAGTCAGCATTGACCCCACAGCTGAAGTTGGTCTGGTTTATCTCAACTTTTGGAGGTCATTTGATGTAATTTTTCAGCAGGTATTTAAAGTTCTTCTTGATGCATTTTATTCCTAATTCCTTTTTTTTTATTTAGTTGATTTTCTTTTTTTTTTTTCAAGTGTTTTTCTTTTGTTCTAAAATCCATTTATGTTTTCTTGTAAGGGAAGATCCCTATATTCTCCACAGCAGTATTTTAAAATGACATTATTCTTTCAGTTAGAAAGTATGCTAACAGTTTTGATTTCTTTCATTTTTCCTATTTCTATTGATAGCTGCAGCTGCTGAAGTTTTTAATATACTTGTATTTTTGAAAATATTTTTAATAAAAAGTACTTTAAACTCTCCCAGTCTGCTGTTCAAGGACTCTCACAATTTACATTTTAAAAATAATTTTCCATGAGAAAGCACCATACGCATTCAGCACAGGGCACTATACACTATTCAAGCAGTGTGGAGAAGTCCCTGGGGACAATGCAATGTGGGGAAGGGATGTGGCTGCAGGAGAATAGTGCTGTGGGACCGTGCCACTGGAAGATGTGAGCTTTCAGATGTATTACAAAAGAAAAAATAAGCTAACTTTCTGCCCATTAATCTGGTGGCTGTTGGAGCAGTGCTACACAGCGAGCAGCTGGTGAAATGGCAGGAGGTGGGGATGCAGGTGAAGGCAGCAGTAGAGTTGGAGATAGTTTGGAGTACAGGGAGATGCCTGAACTGAAAAAAACAATGCAAATACTGATACTGTGGAAAATAAAAGGCAATTGAGATTGATAAGGGCATTTTCCAGACATTAAGCAGTAATCAGAAAGGGAGTGGGCAGTGTTGTGCTATGAGTCCTACCATTGCTACCAGCAGCTAGTACTTCATACAGTGCTCGGTGATGAACGGCATATCCTTTTGTGGGAGCTGATACTGAATTGCAGAGATCTGCTCGAAGGCATCTTCCAGGCCAGTTGCAAAATCAGGGGTACAACTCACTCTCCAAAAGCTCTCCAACGCTGTCGCCACAAGATCTCACTGCTGCAAGCAAGGCTGGGCATAGCCTGAGCCTGAGCGTTGGCACTGGGGCAGAGCACATGCGTGGGATTTTTGAGTTAAACTGTCTATGAGTTTTAATCAGTTGGTCAAGGAGGAGATGGAGACGAAGAGCACTCAGCCATGTCAGCTAACTGTGACCATACACTGTCTGAATGGCATCATGTCCTCACTCACCTGACACTGTCCCAGACAGCTGCATTCAGACGCTGCTATGTATTTTAAATTTAAGGAACAAAAGTGGCAGGAAATGGAGGGCCAAAAAGGGGAAGAGCAGAGGCAAAGCTGACAAGGTTTTGAGCGTGGCTGAAGGGCAAAGACGATATGTTAGGGAGAAACCCTGGAAAGGGGAGGGGAAGGGTGATTAGATAGCCTAATACAATTTTTTCTTCAGTGTTTAATTTCCTTAGGAGTATATGCTGCTTTTTATGACAGTGATAGATAATGAAGGAGTTGTAGGATAATAAGCTTGGTACTCAGAAAAGATTCTGAGAAGTGGAATGTTACAGGTCTGTTTGGAAAGCTGAAATTCTCTGGTGATAGGAGATGGATGGGTTGGCTGGATGCCCCATGAGATTTTCCTCAGTCAATCTAAAATTAATTCCCCTTCATAATTAAAATACATTTAATATTTTTAGGAGCAGCTCTTTAAGTGTCTTTTTTTTTTCCTACTCCTTTTTACTGTGTAGCAGAAAAAGGCCACTTTAATTGCTAGTTTGCCTGATTTAGGATGAAAAAACCCCCAGGATATTCATGTCTGCCTGTCTTAGCCACTCATTTGATCTTGTACCCATAGTATAAGCTATAATGTATTTATCCCTGCAATAGATCTTTAAGGCAGTGAACTGCTAGTATTAATTTACAGATAAAGAGCTGCAGCACAGTCAGATAATGCAGGTTTTCCAAAGTCTCACAGAAAGTTGAAGATGGACCAGGATTTCGTACATCAGCTCCTCAGCCCTCAGCTGTTCTTCCTTCACAGATGGCTGAGGTCAATACATGTATCAGAAGGTATGTAGGCACTGTGTGGAGTCCTGTAAGTGGTGTTCAGTCCTGAGGGTCCTCGTGGCACAAAGGGCCAAGTGGAGTTTTCAAAAGGATGCTACACTGCTTTATACCTCATCCTCCTGCAGTCATTGATAAAGCTCCCACTGGTTTCAGTTCAGATGGTCAGAGCACTGCTGGAGCCCTCTGGAAAAAACCCAAAATGCACCATTTTGTCATCTAATTTTATTTTTTTTAGCATGCTTTGGAGTAAACCCAAGCCAGTTCACTCCCACTTCCCTCCCAGTTTTCATTTTGTCTCTTTAATGGAGAATATCCCAGTACTGACCCCAGTCTCTGAGCTGTCTTCTGTTTCTGTTAAAGGCAGTAGGAGTTCAACATCAAGAACGACAACAACAGCAGCATCTGACCCTAATTTAACGTAGTTGCAAACCGGAAGATGGAAATTCAGTAATATATGTTGGCAGATTTCCTGGTGCTCCCAGACACTGGATCACTGCAATTCATCTGAATTCCAGTTTACCCCATAGGAATACAATGAGTGAATTAACCTTTTAAATAAATCAACTCATTCCAGAGCAATCACACAGCGTCTGTTTCTGTATTTTATCAGTTACGTAATAAAAATCTTCCTCTTGTCTTTTTGTTTCCTATTGCATTCTGTGCTATGGATAAACACCACCAGTGCCTGACAAGTCACAGTTGCAGAGACCTACTGTGGAAAATAGAACCAGAAAGATCTGGAGACACGCACTGGGAGAAGTCCTCTTCAAATTGAACGCCTGCAGTGCTACATGGCAAATTTAAAGCTAAAATCCACACCTCATTAACAATGAATCCTGATGAGTAAGTTAAGTAGAAGAAACATCAATAATTTATGGTGATGAACTCAGTATTTTCTCTCTTCTTATTTCTTTTTGTGTTGCATCTGTCTTTGGAAGACAGATATAAACCTTGTATGTTACAAATGAAGTGCCAGAGATGAGCTAGAAAGAAAAAAGCTAGAAGCTTTTCCAGGGAGACAGAGAATAAATATAGAGCCCCCACAAATGCAAACACACGTACTTTGGACAGTTAAGAATTTTTAATCGCACAGTGCTTTATCTTCTCAGAACTTCCCAAGTGGCAAAATATATCCCAAGGTAAAGAAATGACAGCAGACGAAAAGCAAAGAGAATCAGAAAACAAAATTCAAATCAGAAAGCCTACTGTAATACAGTTCAGAATTACTTGTTCCCTGAATGATAAAAGAAAAGCAGTAGTCATGACTATGATCAATTTCGCTCAAAGAAGGCTACCAATTTAACAGTGGGTAAACGTCTTACAGATATCCTGGCTGAAGTAGAACAGAGGGAATGAACCAAATGATGAGATTTCAAAGTGTGAATGAGCTTGTGTCATTTTTAACAGACTTATTTGGAATATAGCTGTGTTTTGTGTTGATGTTTGCCACTCTGTTATTTCTTCAGTTGCCTAGCATGGCTTTACCTTAGAGCTTTATCCTACAGTAGTTCCCAGATCAGATATCTCATGTGTAACAGTAGGAGGGACTTTTTTTTAGAAAGTCTACTATATGTTGATGATCTCTTTTATCCACCTCTATTACTGTTACCTCCCTTTTTGCATAAGCGCTTGGCAAATATAATTTCTGCTGGTGAAGGAAATTGAGAATGGAGTCAGGTGTTCCTTTGAAGAAAAGTTCTTTCTTTTCAAAGACTCTAAAAATTCTGCAATAAAAAAAAAACCCAAAACACTATTATCAAGAAGCTTTAAATGAAGTGGGGTTTTTTTTGTTCGAAGTCTCCAAATTCTTGCCATGATATTACACCTATTCTTTTATTCGGAGTCATAGTACGGGAAGCTTTCCTAATGTGGATCTTGCCTTTGCCTCCCTTTGAGGCAGTCATCTGCATAGTACTGTATTTAAATCAAACCTCAGTCTGTCTTCTCGTAGTCAGTGAAATTTTCTGGTGAGGCTTCCATTGTTTCATCAATCACTAAGAGGAAATATTGAAGTTGGTGACAGAGAGTCAGGGTTGTCTGCAGTCCAAGCAATGTTCAGTGTGTGGCAGGTAGTGGAGAAGGTTATAATGTGATATAAACCTTGTAGCTCTAGCAAATTCATGTTTTTCAAGTAGCCAGCAGAATTCTGAACTTTTATTTCCAGGCATATGTTGAAGGTTCACGTCTCTCTTGAGTAATAGGATTAGGAGACCGAAGATGGAATTTTTTTTTTTTGTGAGAAGTGCTCTCCTACTGGTACTTGGATGTTGCTCTCCTGTATTGATTGACTTGTGAGTTTGCTCTGGGAAAGCATTACTTGGTTTCACAAGTGTGGTTTCAATGCGGGAAGAAGGTGTGTTCCATGGTCATACACCTCCCAGGGTGTCTGTTTGTGGGATCCATGCTGGTGGCTGTGGAGATGTCTTGTCAGGTCCTGCATTTATTCCTCAGGCATGGTCAGGTTCCTGGTTTGCAGAGGTTTACATTTCAGATGACTTTAACAAAGTTAGGATGCTGCTAGGAGGGGAAGTTTGAGAAATTTTCTTTAGAATGGGGCTGTCTTACAGATAATTACCTGTATAGGTCTTAGGTTAGGATGATAAATAAGCTCTTCAGAGTAATGTTCTGGCAAGGTTCAAGGTCCTTTTGAGTTCATTAAGGTGGAAATTTTGAGTGTTCTCTTTAGAAAAAAATTGGAGGGAACTGAGAGTATGGTTGTACATTTTTTTTTCTCATGTGCCTGCTGATTTCATGGAGGTAGCTTTAATGCTTTTAAAATATTTTTTTTTTTTTCTAACAGAAAACACTTGGTAGGCTAGCACTCCTTATGATGTTCATAGGAAGATTTAGGGATTTAGAGACAGTTCTATGAAGCATGCTATGTCATTAAAATTTGTTCTGAGTTGAATCAGCTGGAAAAGCTGAAATTCTGGTTGGTGGTTATATTCTCTGTGCATACTAAAAGAGGTTATGATGCCACCTTGGAGAGGGGTACTGGGATATATACCAGTGACATCCATGGTGCCAAGGATGACACTAGTCTGGAGGTGAGTTAACTAAGATATCACAGACTTGTCTACACATTAATAGATTAGGCAAAATTGTACAATTTAAAACTAGGTAAATCAACTTGAGTTGGATGACAGGGTTTGAAAAACCTCTTTGGTTGTATTATTAAAAAGCCTCAACCATTTGCAGTTGCTTTAGTCATCTAATGATCAGACTCTACAGACTGAAGAATAAAATGTTTTCTGACTTTATGAAAATTATTCAAATTTTAAAGAAAATAATCCTGTTCCTTTAGAGTGAAATTACAATTTTAATTTTTTGAATCTTTGTACAAAGGACAAGAGATTGCATAAGATTTATTGGCACTTACTGACCACAAAGAATTTAGTGAAAACCCAGAGAGTCAAACACAGCCCTATTGTGAATGGAAGAAGAGGAGAGAGATGAGCAGTTGTTTTAACACTTCAGGTGGTGTAGAAGCATGTAGGCTAACTGACGTTTAGTAAGAGAATTAAAGACTTGTTGCAGACTTGAGTAAATCCACAATTACTGTACCATAACTAATACACACAGAGGAACGAACCTGTTACCAAACACACCAAAAGTTTAATTTCATACCAAGAGGTAAGGAAGCATGTCAGCTGTATTTTCAATGCCTGATTAGAATGACAGTAACAATTATTTCTCAGGGGTAGTTTTATGGAGTGTTTTAAAATGTTTGGTACATGTGTCATATAATTGACATCTGTATTGCCTCAGGACTGAAACGAGGTAATCAAAGACTGCAGCTAGATAAACTTCCCCTCTTCTGTAAGGGGAAGTTTTGTTTGGGCAGTGGTAGGCTGAAGAGTCAGGATGAATTGTGTAAATATCAATTTAACTATTTCCAGCTCTTTAGAGACACTGGCTGAACTGGGTAAGAGAGACTTCATTATTTTCCAGGGTACTTTTTAATGTCAACTATTTTGGATTGGACATAAAGATGGAAAGAATTATGAAGAAAAAGTAGGTGTTCCACTGATTTATGTATCACTCTGGTATGGAGAGATATTTCTGTAGCTGTTTATGTTAGATGCAGATTTACTGGGCACTAGGATTGAAAAAGTGGGAAGAAAAATATAATTGGCTCGGCCTTGTGCAATATGTGTGCCCCATGTCACATGAGCCAGTAGCTGCCACAGGCCTGTCCCTACTGCGATGTTCTCATGACCAAAATAGCAGAAGGAAGTACAGGATTGCTGGATCCACAATAGAAGAATATTTTCAAACTCTTCTTGTCTATCAGGGAAATAAATAGATTTTAAGTATGCAATGGTGAACGACTACTTGAATAGAGTATGAATGTTCCTTTCATAGTACCAACAGATTAAAGAGTATCTCTGAAAGCTAGTACCTCAAAAACACTCCTGCCTCAGCCAGATATGCAATGTGTCTTTCAACGCTAGCATCTTGCACATGTTTTACCTGATGCCCACATCTCGCTTCCTATTTACTGTAAGTCCTTGGACTTCATTCTGCTGGTTTTCTGCTCCTGTGTCGGTGCTCTTGTTCTGCACCTGTCTGCAGCCCCCTGGCTTCCACAGAGCAAAATGGTCTGTGCTTTGTTATCTCTCCTGTCCTCCTGAGAACAAGCTCCACTGAAGTTGGCCTTGTCCCCTACCAAATCCTGCAAATACCTTCCAGTGGGGGTTTGCAGCACCCCTTGAGCCAAGCTTGCTCCTGATGTCTGTTTCCAGAACCTGTCCCTCTCCCAGGCTTGGTTACCTTGGTCTCTGTGCCATTTCTGATTCTGCAGAGATCTTATCTCACTTACAACTCAGCTTCTCATAAGTTGGGCTAAAATTGACCTCACCTGAGCTGATGAGTCTGGCCAACTCCACGAAGAGAAAAAGAAGTTGTTCTGGCATGGCTGCACAAGTTCAGCTGGTTGCAATGTTTCAGCTGACCATTGCCCAGGAATGAGGAAGAGGTTTAATCAAATCAATCCAATCCAACCAGATAGTCATCACCATGCAAACAGCCATCACCCTTTGACCTTGTCCCATCCACTGTAACTCATCCCCCGTGTTCCTACTGACACAAAAATAAATACTGCTCTCCTTCTATGGCTGCCAGAATGGAGAAAGCACCCAGTGGTGGAGATAGATAGGGTAGAAACAGCATTTATGAGGCTTCTGTCGTCCCCCAAGAGGTAAAATCATGCCCCGTTAGGGACTGAAAACTGCTGCTCTAAGAAGAGTTGAAATTACATTCATTCTTGCTTATTGCCGCATTTTGGTTCCAGAAGATTAATATCAATGTGTGGCTTAAACACCAGTAAAGCAGAACACAAACACATGGCTGACTTCAGCTGTTGTATCAGTGTTAATCAGTGAAAGAGTCAAACAAGTTTTAGTGGTGAACATCTCTGGAGAACATGTGTATTTTAAAGGTGCTGTTATTCCAATAGTATCTAAACTACAAGAGTAACAGTGAATTTGATTTAGCGGGGGAGAGAAAAGAGGCAGGCAGGTACACTGAACATGCGTTGCTGGAGAAGAGCTTTCTCCCCTCTGGCTACCAAAAGCTGGCACGCTGTAAATGCCAGGTACCTTGAGGGCTTGGCAGTTGCTTTGCTCATTTCAGGACATGATGTCCCTGACTTATGTCTCAAACCTGAAGGAGATTTCTAGAAAGTCTTCGCTAGTCTTGCAGTTGTTGCCAGTCAGGAACATCCTTGGCATAAGGAGTGTGGAAGACATTAAACAAAAATTATTGGGATAGTTTTTGAAAGCGCCATGAAACCTGTGAGAAGCCAAGGATATGTCAGTCCTCAAAGGGAGAAGAGCAGCATGCATAGCCTCTTTAAGGTGGTTACATGACAACACATCAGTAACAGCCTCCTATGGGCTCATCAGGTCCCCGACACTGATTTTGCTCTGTGCTGTAAGATAATCCAAAAACTAACTCAGTTGTAATCTTAAATTGAAAAGGAGCATTTGGGGTAGGGGTGGGGGAGTAACAGTTTAAGGAAACAGAATTTTACAGAAATACAGTTGTTAGCTTGTGTGAAAAATCAGCATGCACAAACATCTCCTTTGAGTCCAGAAGCACTTTGTAAGGATCTCTTTTTTTTTTTTTTCCTTAAATGTGAAAAGCACCAGTGTCTTTTTATTTAAAAAAGTGCTTTACATGGATTATCTTAAAAGAAGGATCTGATCATTTGGGCTCAGTAACAGTCTTCCTAGGTCAGAGAGGGGTTTCTAATTAACCTGATGTTCCAGCTATTTTAATTACCTTTGTAGTTCCAGGTAAAGGCTATATTCAGTGCTCCCTAACTTCAATTAAAAAGCAGTGATACTCTGCACATTACACCAGAGTGCTTCTGTATTCCTATGGCTCAGGAACAGAGTCAAACAAAAAAATTACTGTAAACATATCTGTTTAAACTGGGAAGTATTTTAGCATGAAAGACAGCACAGGAGAGGAAAGTATGGTATTGATCTTCCCCTTAGAAAAAGGAGAAAAACCCAAACCCAAAAATTAAGTATGAGTGAGCATTACCAGAAGTTTTGCTTTACCACTAAAATGCAGCTCATGCCCTTTATAATTGTCTGCAGAATGGGAGCAGGGCATCAGTGCTCCATCCTATGTAAAGGGTGATGTCTGTGCATGTTGTTTGTCTTTATTTTAAACCAGTGAATCCAAATGCAACTTGTGGCAATCTGAACCAAACAGGAGAGTCAATGGCTCAGATGATGGTCTGGTCTCAGCATAGCTGGCCTGGGTGGGTTCCTCTCTGCGCACGGAGCTGCCGAGCTAGAGCACTGAGCAAGCAAACCACTTTGTGAAATAAGTCTTGCGGGCCTTCATAGGCCATATGCTCTCTTTCATTAAATAACGCACTGAATTGTCCCTAAGCCAGTCCTAGAGGGTTAGTGGTTTGGTAGCCAGCCAGCGTCTTGTTATAAACTTTCTGGCACAAACCAGTAATACCTGTTACAAATTCTATTGATGTGTTAATGTAAGGAATTTGGAAACACTCACTTAGATGTCCCAAAAGAGGATAAATTTCAGTATTTTCATGACCTATTTCACCAAGAAGATCTTTACCAGAAAAACATCAAGTCAAGATTCGTGCTTAAGAAATAAAGCAGAAAATCATGTGTCTGATTAACGCTGTGTGGTGTCTTTTTTTCCAGCTAGTGGGATATCCATAAGCAGGTCATGAGTATCTCTTATGTATATCTGATAAATATTTTTTCCTCTGGCTTGATGATAAAACTTTGCACTCAGCATAGCAAAATTCAGACATTGTTGCTTAACAGTAATTTGTAATGTAAGTCACAGGGTGCTGTTTTTCTACATATTTTCCATAATTGTGTGAATAAGGAAGAAATTCTGAAATGGCTGTTTCCAGACAAAAATCAGGCTTTCTATCCTTAGTGGAACTCAAGAGGCTGTGGTAAAATCCATACTAAGGCATACAGCCAAATGCTTCTAGCTTGAAAACTCATTTTGGCAAATTCTTGTACTGAAATTTGGCTTTTGTGCCCATAAAGCACCTGTGTCTGTGTGTTCCCTAAAAGGGGTGAGAATTTGTTTTCAGCTTTTTCCTGCTCCCTCTGCATTGTACATGGGCTGTTCATGGTTTCAGGATCTGGTTATGTCTACTCAGATGAGCGTGGACAAATATGAGTGCCTCTTCTTGGACCCGAGGGCATGCAGGCCAGCTTTCGGCTGGTTGCGTTAGAGTTTCCTTAGTGCAATGCTGTTGCTGAGATGATTCTTTCTCCCAGGAGGATTTATTCACTCGGGGTACACTGTGGCCCCTGGGATGAAGCAGTGATCAGTCTGGAGTGCTCAGACTCTTGGCAAAGTCTGTGCTGGTCCATGTAGATGTATTCTACCCAGGGACTGGGTTCTGTGCTGGAGGTGGGTGCCTGTGACTGCAGCCCACAGGCTTGCATGTTGACCTAGGCTGGAGGGACATCTGCAGATGGCCTAGTACACCCCTGCTTTGTGAAGGACGGGCCAGCCTCTCAGAACCCATCCAGTGGTGTGCTGTATTGAAACCTCTGGAAACCAGAGCACCTCTGCGAAGCTGTGTTGGCAAGACTGCAGCCAGCGGGCTGCAAGAAGTGAGTATTCCCCTCTACTCAGCACCAGTCGGAGGTCAGGTGGAGTACTGAGTCCAGTTTTGTGTTTCTCAGCACCAGAAAGTCATTGACCATCTGGAGCAGGACCTATGGAGGGGTCACCAGAGTGGTTAAGGGCTGAAGCAAATAATACAGAAGGAGAGTCTGGGGTAGGTGGTTTATTTTAGCCTGGAGAAGGGACAGCTGAAGGGAGGTCTCATTGCTGTCTGCAGCTATCAATTGAGATGGTGTGGAGAAGATGAATCCTGTTTCTTACTGGAGATGCACAGTGAAAGGGCAAAAGGCAACAGACACAACTTGGAAGACAGGAAATTCCATTTAGCTATTAAGATTTTTTTTTTTTTCACTGTAAGAGCAGAGATGAGCAGATTGGCTGCAGAGGTGGTAGAGTCTCCATCCTTGAGATGCTTGGAACTCAATGGGAGAAGTCCTGAGTAAGATAATGTAGTTAGTCTTGCTGGGGTTGGACTAGATGACCCACCCTGGTTCTTTCCAACATAAATTATTTTGTGATTTTATAATGCACAATAGACCAGCACTGTCTTAAAAAACAACCCTACATCGCATAGGCAAAGGTGTGTGACTACATCTCTCCTTCTTGGAAAGTACTGAAAAAGTAGGAGAGGGGGAACATTACAGTAGATCTACCCAAACTCTTTTTAATGGAAAGTCCTCCTTCCCATATTAAAAAAAAATGAATTAACAAACAAACAAAATCCTAAAAGCAAAAACACCCAAAAGGAAGACAAAGCAAAAATGGTCTAGATAAACATTTTGTACAACTCAGTATAGAACTTGTCACTCTCAGCTTATGTTACCTTTTTCTTCTTTTTTTTTTAATTACTAAACACAAAATCAAATTCCTAAATAAAAAAAATGCTGTCTAAAGCAGATGCAGAAATGTACAAATGTGAAAATATTGAAATAAATATTTCACTTTACATTTCTACCTCTATTTTAGGGTCATTGTAATGGAAAGTGAGGCAGGACTTTGAGACACTCTCCAAGCCATCCTCTGAGGCTGATTTAGGCTGTTTTCAGCAAATCTACTCCTGTCTGGTATGGTTTTTTTTGTCAGAGATCTGCACACAGTTTCTCTAGTTCTTCTCTTCATGCCACAGGAAACGTCAGTGAAGTCAATAGCTATCCTGGCAGCAAAGCAGAAATGAATGAGACTCTCTATTTTCAGATCTCTGAAACAGCCACTGAGCCATCCTTTGGAAAACACTGGTGTCAGGGATGTCTTGTTAAGTGGTGTTAGGTTTCCAAAGGGGCAGAGAAACAGACTACTGTACTCTTGAGCATTTCACACTGACTTTCTGTGAAGTGACAAGGATGGCTTCCCTGGAGGGCAGGCTAACTTTGGGGGTGAGATTAAATAGCTAATTCTACCTCTCCTAAATAACGTGCCAAAGATATTTCTGCCTCTCCTGTGTCAGTGCCTGCTCACTGGAACTTCTGCTGGCACTGAGGTCTGGTTAACGTGGTAGCAAGATCTGTCACCAGGGTCCCCTGCCACTTGAAAGTACATATTTAAAGGCAATCTTGAATCCGGAAGGGAAGAAGGAAGAGAGTGTAATGCTGTGCTGTTTCAGCTGCTAATTGTGCCCAGATTAGTTAATTAGATAATTAACATAAGAATGCTCTCTTTTCATATTAGAGCATCATACATTTACAATAGAGCTGTTCATAAGTAGAGTGCTATGCTGTGGGAAACACTAATTAATTTTGCAAATTTGGACCTTTAATTGCTAAAGTGCTGTGCTTTCTCAATGTTTGTTTTAGAGTAATGTTAACTGATTACTGCCTGTTCGGAGAAGTATTTATTCTCCCTGCCAGTTGGACACATTCCCCTTGCTGTGCAACCAGAACCCTAGTTTACTTGCAATATTAACCGCATTGCACTTCAGAGGAGCCTGCAAGAGATGAGATTGCCTATGAGCCCAGCTGACACTGGATCCCCTACCTGCAAAAAGCAATTCACCCCATCATTTCCAGTTAGGACCTGTCCTAGTCAGATGTCTCTGCTGCCTATGTACTCGATTATTATAACAACACTCATCCTGGCTTGAAAGCAGGATCTGGAAAAGCTGCAGCTGGCAGATGCAGCCGCCTGCTTCCTTTGCAGCAGTTCTCAGAAAACATCAATCCATGCACCAGGCACTTTGCTGGCTCCCTAATGATCTCTAGGTCAATATCCAAGGGCTGGGGCTGGGTTCTCAGAATCACTTATGTGAGTCAGGGAAATGCCAGCAATGTCTGCGCAGCCTTATGGTCTCCTCCTCGCACTCTAGCTCTTACCACCTGAAGAGAATTAGATCTGTGGGCAACTCTGCAGAACAGGTACCATCCACACCTCCTTTTGAAGTTGTGCCACTGCTCAAGGAAGAATTTGGAGTTATTGAACCATAAAAAAAGCAAGCCTTGATGGGACTCTCTTGCCTAAGACGACTAGCATTTGCCTAGGTGAAGGGAGAGATGATTTTGCTCCCTGCTCCAAGGCTTCTTTATGCAACACATGAAAAAATTTGAGATAGGAAATCAGAACGTAGCTCTTCAGCATCCTTGGTGGATACTTTAATCGCTTAGTTAGGTCACCAGTTGTGGCCATTTTTCGTCTGGTCTGTATGTGGAAGTGGCACAGCATTCCCACTCTGTTCTCTCTGCACAAGGAAACAGAAAAATATCTAAATCAGGAAAAAGTCTGTGATGTCATGTCTGTCAAAGCATCTTGAAGGTGAGATTTAAAACATATTTTTATCTTTTTCTACTGGCTGACAGCTGCAGTAGAGCTGTCGATGCCATGCCAAAGTATATTGGCACCATATTACACAGAGGACTTAGCTGCCTAGCTCGGGGACATTGCGTCTAATCTGAATAGAAGATGTCTATGCAGCTTTCTAAGCACAGCCCATAATTGTTACTTTCAAATCTTTTGGTGAGTGAGAGCTGACTCAACTGAATAGAAGTCTTACCTGTGACTAAACTCTGGCTGAAAAGGTTCAAGTTAGCCACTCAATCAGCAAACCTGAGTCAGCAAAACTCAGATACCAAAACTGAATAGACTGACGGACTTTAAAAAAGCACATTCAACCTTTTCTACTTGTTAAACTATTTTTTTCCAGTACCTTAACCAGCTTCAACAGGGAAATAGAACAGAAAAGAACAGAAATACAGGCTGAATAAATGCATGTGAGGATATTTTTAATACAGGCTTGGTCATTTTGAGAAATGAGCTCAAATCTTTCCACTGTGATCTTGCTGTCCCAAAACGCACATTGTACCTTAGCAGCATTCCTGGAAGACGGAGAAACAAGAAGAAAACAAGTCAGTAATTGTGGGATGAAGATGAAGGGTGTGGAAAAGGGCCTTTAGTAAGGGAGGGGCAGTATGACACTACAAACTACATGATGCATTTACCTGTTACTCCTATTTTGCTTTCCACCTAAACCGCTACTGTTTTCATTTCAGGCTTTAAGATGCTGCAATTATTCACTGAGGCAACAGTTCAAAGCTGCGAATTCGAAGACAAGACTTTGCTCAGTAGCAGAAGAAAATGAAGAATTCAAGGGTAAGTCTGAAGATTACAAGGACCTTGAAAATCCTACAGAAAATGAGCCTTTTATTTTAAGTAAGAAAATAAATTAAGGTACAGATTTTGCTCTCTGCCTGCTGAGTTAGTTCTATTGATTCCAGGTAGGCTACACATTATTAAGTACCATAACAGGTTTTATATAATTACAGTATTCATCCCTCGGGTAGCATACTTTTTAGGGTTTATGTCTTGAATTTTATCCCTTAGATTATTTCCAGTGGTATAAGTTTTTGCAAGCATGAAAAGACTGTATGAACTGTTTTAAAGAAGCATCTTCAATGCCTTCTTTGAGGATAATTATTTGGTCTTAAATACCTGGTCCATCCAGTGAGATCCTCTAATTCCTTCTAAGCCTTGGTATTTCTGAACCAACAAGGTTCACGTTTCATCGAGCAAGGGGCAGGTTATGGGATTCATGTCCTTGTTTTATTATATTCTGAAGATAAGTCTACATCTGATTATGCAGTTTCTCAATGGCTGCTTTCATCTGCCTTTTCTTTTACTCACAGTATTTTCCCTGAAGCAAAGCCCTTCACTTATTCCAGCTCAGTGTTTACTGTGCTGCCCAGTAATGTTTTCCAGTGTTTGTTAGGATTACTGTGCTCATTTTGTTTCTTTGAAAACATCCTCCATAATCTTTGGAGGCTTGTGCTGGATGTGGTAAAGCCATCTTTACCCATGGAGATCAGAAAGCAGCGATGTGCAGAAGACAGCCCTTCAGTATTTATTTATTTTTACAGCAGTTCCACCAGGCAGCGGATGAGGGATGCTTCTCCAGCTGGGGGTGTCTAATTGGGTTCCAGTACTGCAACATTTTGCTGTAAGGCTTGAAGACATAGCCTTTTCTCCCTTGTGCTTTCTCTCTCTCTGTTTCTTGCATGCACACATACATGCATGCGCTTTCTGTTGAAATAGGTAGTTCAGCTGGTATCTATGCAAAAGGATCAGCCTTCTCTCTCCTGAGATTATTCGCTTCCTCACGTGCATAGGCTGTTGTGTGTGGCAAATGATACTACAAGTTGCCCTATTTGTATTAATGCTCATAGGAGACTTTTTTTTTTTGTGTTTCCCATCAAGGGTGCCTGTGCGAGAGGAGCAGAGACAAGGCTGCTGCATAACTGAGGCCGTATCTCATAGGGGAAACCTCTCTTCATATTGAACTACGGGGTTTGGATGTAAATTTTTTTTCCCCTGTAGCATTTCAGTACTGGCAGAAGCACTAGTGTGGATCCAGTTTAAACTAACACAGAAGAATATCTTTGCTGGTGTGGTTTCGCTTTTGGGGAGGAACTGGCAGCAGCACAGCTCTGCCAGCAGGAGCTACATCACTACAAAGAGAGATTCCCCTCTAGTTAAGGTGGAAAACACTTCCCAGTGTCAGTGAAACTTGAGTGGGAGTCCTGCAATTACTGTGGGAGTGTAGGGAAAGATGTAGCCATGGAATTAATAAGGTGTTAAGATGAAAAGTGTGTTCTAGCAAAGGATTGTCAAAAAGTATTGATGACTGAAGGTGGAAATATAAAGCGGATCCGAGGTAAAATTTTGGCTATTCGTGCCAGCTTCTCAAGGAATTAGTGACCTTTGGAGTGGTGCTGAAATGGCAGAACCAGCAGAGTGATGTTTGTTGTTTTCTGTAGAACTGATTCAGACACGCGATGTTGACGTTATCAAGACATTCTCTTTCAGTCTAGGTTGCTCAATCACAAGAGTGCCCAAGCAACAAAAAATATATATAGAAATGGGTGATAAGTAATGAGAAACATTATTTCCCAGCCAAAGATTGAACAGGGGTTAGATTCTACTTTCTTTAAGTCTGGAAATCTTGTTGACTTGAGCAGGTTTTGGCTCAGATGCTGAAGCAATGGAGACATGTCCACTTGGATACAACTGCATTGATGGAAAAAAATTGCTGTTCTTGTGTACTCATCACTGTCTGCAGTGGTGATTACTGTCCCCAACAATTTCCCAGTTAAAGTCACTTAAGCTAACTTAATTGATTTTTCCTGAGGTAAATTAGAGTGCTCTGATAAACTGCTCTGCCAGCCTTCTGGTGGAGGCTGTAGCCTCCAGGAGAGGGGTGATTAGGCTGGCACATCTGGATCCATAAGAGGACTTCTGTCTGTCCTCTACAGAAAGAGAGGACATTTGCTGTTTGTCTAGATCATATCAGATCATTAATTTGCCTGGGAATAGCTTGCATTGGACTTCTAGATTTTTTTTAAAACTTTGTTGTTATCTCTAGATTATAAACAACATAATGTACTAACCCACATTGTGAGTTTTTTAATGCTATGTCCACTTTTAGCTAAAGCAAGAAATAATTAATATGATCAACACTTTTTTTTTTAATACTTGTCCTCTGAAAAATGCTGTGATGTTGAAATCAAAACGTCCTTCAAGACAATATTGATTTGAGTGAGATCTGGCTGTGAAAAATGGCTTAAATAGAGTTGATATAATGTGCTATGAAATTTCTGGAATACAATAATGTAATTTATCATTTTAATGTTACATTTTGAAGTTTACTTTCATATTTGTGCTGAAAGAAAACATTTTGATTAAGGAGAAAAGGGTTGACCCAAAATGCCTTTTTTTACTTAAGAATTTTGATTTGCTCAGACCAATATTACAAATTGCAGAGTTTTAGGAATCCAACTTACCATACATCTGTAGAAATGTATGAGAGTAGGTAGATGGTGCAGGTGACCTCTCAAGGTCCTCTTGAGTTTTAAGACCCAAAAATACATGTATTAGTTTTGTTAGGATGGCTAGTTTGATAAAAATACTTATGTGGATACTACTGTTGTGCAGGCATTTCTATGCTGTGATGACATTAAAGAGTTTGTTGTTGTCATATCTATATTAGCTCCACCAGTAGCTCAAATTATCTCCATCTGTAAAATCCACTGACAAACCTTCCCAGCATGAGCAAAGCCTAAGTGCCTGAAGAAGAATGGTAGGTTTGATTTTTGTTCCATTTACTTGTGTGAAAATCTAAATTGACTCAGTTTTGTTCACCTCTTAGCTGCATTCTCTTGTAACATGATAAAACGAAAGACAATGAAGCTCAGATGCAGTAAAGTTGCTTTTACAGAGTGACTGAAAGAAAAGCCCATATTATTTCAAGCCCTCAGAAGGCACAAGCTGCTGCTCTGAACATGTTGAACCCTTGTTTGTTGTGAGCTTCTTATACAAGTGAAAGGAAAGTGGTGCTAGGGATCCTGCTGTGCGAGAGGACAACACAAATGACTACAATACTAGGAAGACAAATGAGCATACAGAAGGGCGCATTAGTAATTGCGACCTCTCATTATTCGGCACTATCCTATTCAGTACCATAATTTTGTTAGTAATTGCTACTAATTATTTTAATTTCTCCCTCCTGAGCTTTCTTAGAGCTCATACCATGAGGTAAGTTTTCCTTGGCTGCCTCCAAATGTGATAAATGTAAATTTTATTTTTATACTTGAGTCATGACTTTGCGGAAATGCCTTCTTCATCTCTTTGTGCCAGTACAGAAAGGAAGCAGGAGAAAAATGCTACAGGCTCCATTGCTTTGCTTTGATCCTTCCGTCAGAGTTATTAAAAATGGAGCCTTTAAGTAAACAACTGTAAAAATTAAACCACTACACAGGGCTTATAGGAACCTCAGGGTCTGCTGTAGCAGCTGTCTGACATTGCGGCATTACCTTCATCCCCAGGTTAGGGCAGGAGGAGCAGCAATTGCATCTCCACAGTGCTGTGCCTGGCTAAACTAGTCCCATCCTGTCCCAGAGTGATGCAGGGCAGGTGCTGTGCAATGCTGCTATTCCCATATCACTCCTCAAGTCCTGCCTGGCGCTGGCACGGAGTGCCAGCCCCGCTTGGCCGGGTGTGGAAGGTAGGAGAAGGGCATGCACTTCTACCAAGGGATGGCTGGCAGCAGCCTGCTGAGGATGAAGATGGATCCTTCATTCCCAGGTGTCCTCTGTCAAGGTGAAGGGCTTTCTGACATACATTTCCATTAAAAAAAAAAAAAGAGGAAAATAAAAAAAAAAGAAAAAAAAAGTACTGGTTAGTCAAACACAGATGGTAATTACGTTAATCAGCTGAGCAAAGCTGGCAAAGAGGGGCTTTCTGGCCTTGAATTTAATAAATCTGGAGGAAGGAGGAAGAGAACTAGATTAAATTACATAAAACTTCTGAATGTTATTGGTAGTTTCTCTATAAAAGAATTTTAGAACAAGGGTTTTTTTTTTTGTTGTTTTTGTATTTTCTCCATCCCCTCAGTTAAATTGGATGTTTCTATGACATTCTTTTTCACTGCAAAATAACTTTAATTAGCTCTCCTATCGTGTAAAACCTTCCCAGCTTTAAAAATATAGTTACATTAAATGTCCATGTTTTGGGGCTTGCAGCTGCCTGCATTAGTGAGGCAGCAGTGGAAAAGGAAAAACACAAAATTGAGGTGGGAGGAGGGTTTTGATTTGGATCCTTCCTGGTGGGAACAACTCATAAAACAAATGTTCAGTTTCCAGATTTGGAAAAATTATAGAGTATTTTTTGCAGAGTTGCTTTAGAAGCAACTGGATATGAGCATGGTATCTCAACAACAGGCACAGCCTTTGAATTTTAGAAGAGGAAACAGTAGACTATAACCTTGAGAAAGTCACATGAAGGGCAAAGGCAGGGTTTGGCTTGCCAAAGAAAAATAACTCCAATTTAAATGGCATGGAGGCCTTAGAGTTTTTGTTTTATGTTCTGCTTTTTTCATTTTCACGCTTTGAAAAAGGAACGAAGAAAATCCTTACAGCTGTGGATTGGCAGAAAAACAGCTCTTGCAGACAAAGGCCTGATATTAATACATATGGACATGGTTGATTTCAGTAGGGCTGCTCAGTTCAAATGAGGACAAACTAATGTCATCAGTTTTTATCTTTGGTGCAACTGGGAACTCTTGGCCATCTGATTACGGGCTGGCAACACTTTTATGGAAATTTACCAGCCTGCTTTGAAGTTTTCTATACTTCCACTAGCATAGTGATCACATCGATAAGAGGCCTCATGGTGCTATGTTCACACATCAAAATTATATATGTTGTCAGAGCAGTGAGGTTGCAGTTTAAAAACTGTGATAATGCAGCTTCAACCTGAGCTCCTTCCCCTCACTGCATTAGAGCTTCTATGAGACACTCTGTATTTCACAAAGCTGGCAGCCGCTATCAAGATCACAGCTCTACCGAATGTGCTTTAATGGACAGATATCCATAGGCAAGCCCAGTTCAAAAACACAATCACAGGGTAGACTCTGCCATTTACACTCACTTTCAAAAACCCTGTGTTCCACAAAAGGCTTCTGTTGCCTCAGACATATTATACTTCCAAATTTCCTGAAAGCTTACTTTTATAATCGGGTAGTTGAAATCGAAAATTCCCACAACATAAAGCTTTTACATTTAATGGTCACTGTCCTCCAAATCAGCATTGTTTTTTATAGAGGAGGACACACAAATGCTGCAGTATGGAAGGATTCATAACCGCTCAATAGTATGTGAACACTATTTGACATTTATATACGTATAAAATAGGTGTTATCTTATGGAACAGACAACATGAATTTTACTACTATTAGCAAAGGATCTTTTTGAAGGTAAAACATGCAGCTTTCCTAAATCAACACAGTAACTAGCATCTTATTCCATTAATATCCCGGGAGTATCCCACTAATGTACTGTGGAATAGCTATTCTTATTACCCTGATTATAAACTATACCTTTCATTGCCTAATTAACCAAGGCTCCATGAGAATGAACAAACACGTCATTCTGCTGAAGTCGGCCCAGCCCACATCTGTAACTCCTAACCCAAGTAAACCAAGGTTAGGACAAATTCAGACTTTTTTTTTTTAGGGTAAAGCTCACCGGGATGCAAATAAGCATCTCACTCAAAGTTAGGTTGGTAGGCTGTGTTCTATACTGGGTTTAAAAATTGTCAGTGAGGGGAAGGATTTCTTTTCCTTGCCATTGGATGTGCTCCCGAGGCACTAAGTGGGGTCCCCTGGAGCCCATGAAAGCCCCTGCAGAGGCAGGCACAGGCCTGAACTGTCTCGCACCGGCCCTCGAGACCATGGCAGGCGTTGCCAACTGCAGAGCCGGGCAGTCTGTACCGAATAGTGATGCGGTCATAAACATGAAACAACATTCAACGCACAGCTGGGAGCAAAAAAAAATGGCTTTGTTACTGCCCTATTTAAACGTGCTGGCTTGGATTTGGGGTTATGCTTTGGCTGCAACACTTTGTAGCTGAAGAAGGCACTCAGCAAAAGCTGGTGTTAAGCTATCTTTAGGCTCCATCAGTTCTGTCTGGCTGGCCTCTCTTCCAGCATTAGACAGAGCAGTGTCAAGAAATCCTGTTTTCCTGCTCTCCCTGGCCCCAGAGAATGGTTCTGGGAACCGAAATCCTCTACACTGCAGGCGGAGAGCCAGATAGGAGGGGAACCCAGGCACCGCGGCGGGGTTGGGCGGCTGCGCCTGCATCAGCAAGTAACACGGCAGGAGAGGAGCGGAGAAACCCAGTGCTGAGGGCACAGGGGCCACACAGGGAGCTGGAGGGGTGTCTGGGCTCTGCCCCGAGGGGACAGCATGATGGTGGGTCAGGGAGCCCATCACCCTGTGCTGCTGCATGGGGTAGCATCCAGCTCCTCCGTGGGCCGGCCTGCCCTGCTGAGTGCAGCCAAGAGACCCTCTCTGCCAAACCTGTGTCCCCAGCCTCATCTGCGGTGTGGAGGCTCTCCCGGCTCTCCCAAGGATGCTCTGGGACCAGGTCTGCTACCATTCAGCTTTTGATTTCTGTTCAGCTGTCACAGGCATGGAAAGCTGCTGAGGAGAGGAAGGGGAGACTGGTCCTCGCTTCCCAGTTGCCAGTCCTCAGATTTCTCTTCATCAATTAAAAGAGTAAATCCACTGTGATACAGAATATTGTTCTTCATCAAAAGATGTGATTGGAAATGGTACATCTTTGTTTAATTGAAAAAAACCCAAACATTTCTATCTTGAGACATTCAGCAACTTCACAATGAGACAGCTATCTGCACAGCTTTACTTCCAAGAAGTCATGACATAGTATATCTTAGGAAAATCCTGTAAGCCTTATTTCTGCTGTTTTATACCTAGATAAAGAAGATAACTTCCATTTCTCTTTAGATAATCCCAGTTGACAGTTTATCAATGGACATGTTGCTTATCAGATTATAAATGGTGCGATTTTTATGATTTATAGTCCTGCTTTCGCAGACTAGCAGCTATCTGTATCTCAGCCTACATCACTGCATTAGCTCTGTGCCTTCCTACCAGCGCGCTGCATACAAAGTTTTGTAAGTGCCTTTGCTACAGCAGCCATTAGCAGCTTTATTGCCTATATGAAACGATACTCGGGGTTGTATTTTTTTACTCTGCTGCAGTGATATCTGCACATGATGACTACTTGGAGACAAAGAGCCATGTCAAAAAGGAAGAAGCAGCTTCAGAAAGTAGTGGGAAAATCCTGCTTTGCTCTGAGCAAAGAGTTAGTTTAAAACATCTAACTGCTCCACACTGAATACAAGATATTCCCACTTCCGGAGGGGAAAAGCAATTTAGTCTATACAGTGTATATAGAAGCCCTTAAGGCAGGCAGGCAGCTTATAGATCTGACTCTAAGGAATCAAATCACAGCAAGGTTTTCTATAAGGTTTTCCATGTTTCTGGAACACACATTTTCTCCTGTCCATCTGGTATGCAGAGAGATCAAACCCACATTTCAGAATGCAACAGAAACACCAAAGTTTTACAGATATGAAAAAAAAATATACAAGCAGATATATATGTATATAGATAAAATTTGTAAATATAGATTTAAAGAAGCCTTGTAACCCCAGCCAGCATTTTGAGTAGGTTGTCCCTCTTGACATCTGAGCTGCTGAATGCCTGTGTTTTACAGGGTGCCAGCTCCCTGTTTCACTGTGTCGATCCCTGTTTGGGTCTCTCACCAGGATGGCAACCTTTAGAAACTGCACAGCTGGTTTTCCCCCCTTTACGTGAAATATTTTTCACTTGAAGAAATAAATTAGTTTGCAAGTCACTGGGATGTAAAGCCAACGTTGCAGCCATGTCGCTGCTATAGGCGGAAGGGAAATATTAGTTGGAGTCTAGGAGCAAGGGAGAGAAAGGAGGGGAAAGAGCTTTTATGGCTGCATTAGAAAGGCATTAGTGACAGGTGGGGACAGCATGCACAGGGAAAAGAAAGAATATAAAATAGCTAGTCACTGGTTTTACCACAAAAGCTGGTCCTTGGCAGTTTCTGCCGCTGAAGAGAATTAGACAGAAACAGTCTCCTCGAGCATCCTATGATGCCATCTGGCTTATTATGGAGGAAATCCCCATTGGCAGTCTGAGTTTTTTTCCCTTCTTTTTCTCCACAACAACCTGAACGAGTGCCAAGATTATTTCTCTCTCTCATGCTCCCTCTCTTTGGCATTGAAACATCATTCTATGGAAGGGGGAAATAGGCACTGCATTGGCTTAGATGAAGGCAGCAATTTAAGAAGCAGGAGCCTTTGCAAGCCTGAGAGGGAAGCAGGGCTGATAAAGGAGATTAAACAAGCTGAGACTCCTTTGATGAACAAACTGAACCATCTTGCTGCTGAAAAAGTGGAGATACAGTCAATAGCTCTGATATACTCTCTGTTCCTTGCCAGAAGAGCTATCTATTTCCATTATTAGCCTAAAGGGCGGTGTAGGCAATGAAAGTGAGTCACCGAATAGGAGGAGTTCAGGTGAGATGAAGGTAGCATGAGCCGGGAGCACGTCTTTGTTACAACTCTTCATATCACCCAGTGTGGGCAATTACTTGATCACCTCCTTGTCTTTTCTGCAAGGTTTCCTTCCCTGAGATTAGCAATGTGCATGCACAACAGTGGTCTGTTTCTGACAGGCAAAGAGTTGGAAGTAGTGTGGTTAATTCTAATTATTTTTCAGCGAAACATTCATATTAGATGCAGAATGGAGATGATTTAAATTACAGCTTGTCTGAAAACTGTGATTGACCTATGAAAAGGTCCTAACATGTTTAAAAAGATGATTATACTGGAGGAAAACGTTGAATAGTTTGCCAGATACTGAATATTAATTCTTATCCTAAATACCTCATTTTGTGTATGTGTGGAGTCACACATGTATACACAGAACTGAATTTTCTGTAAAATACATATTTTAAAAATCTTATTTGCCATTTTTTTCTAGGTGAATAAATTTTGTGAGTTGCTCGTAATCTCAGTACTCTTTTAACTGAAGAAATCTTTGTGATGAAGAGCAGCAAACTGATATTTTACTCAAGCTAATAATTTTCATGTCAGTTTGAAATGTTAATGAATATTTTGTAAATGATGTAGTACGCATATGGGACATGTATCCATCCCGCATGGAAGTCTGTCCCTTATTTTTGATCTCACGTTGTGGTGAGGTAGGACACTTGCTCAGTTCTGGCCCTGATACAACCCATGTCCCTTCAGTCTGTATTATTATCACATCATATTTAATCTGTGGGATAGAAATAGGACTGTCACATCTCCCCCCTCCTTCTATTGTTTATCCAGTCATAAAAATAGAGATTTGCCTCTCAGCCATGCTACTTTTTGAAGATTATAGTTCAATTGCATTATTGTTGTGCTTCCCTCTTTCTTCACTGTAATATAAAAGGCACTGGAGTATTTGCTTTAAAAATATAAAACTTGTTCAAAGCATTTATGTTACGCATAAAATGGCCTATCGATACTGCGCTATCCGGGGCAGGGGGTGTTTAACAAACAGGAAAAAAAAGCAGGGTGCTCAGCAGGTTTGGAAGAACTGTATCAGATGTCTGCAAAGCAACTGTTCTTATGTTAACACTACTGCTTCTTGGCTTTGAAGGGTACTGTGAGTGTATGAAGCATATTGCCTAATGTCTAGGTTTTTTTTTGCACTTCCTAATTCACACTGAAAGTTTCTATTATTTCTTTTATCGTACAACACCTATATTTAAATTCAGAATATAGTCACAACGGTTATAGGAAGAAAAAGCTTTATTCCATTACAGAAAAGGAAATAAACATTAAAATATGGGCTTTCAGATATTACCAAGAGCTCCATATTACCACTGTTCCATGGAAAGAAAAGTAGTAGGAGGGGGAAGAAATTAAAAAGGTAATTCAGTATTGTACGTGAATAAGGAAAGATGAGTTCTGTTTTCTCCTGACAGCTTTTGGTTTTGATTTAGATTCCATCTATTTTATTTATTGTTTTCTACTGTTTGAAAAGTTTCTCACTGTGGATTCCAGCTCTTCAGTGAGAGACTTTGCCTGCCTGCGAGGGGACCTGGATTATGCACGTGGCAAATACCTGGGGCAGCTTCACTGCTGTCGACTGAGTGGTACTGGTGTGTGAATGGCACAATGCCACAGAACCGAGTGAAGCCTGAATCTATTTAAAGCCAGCAAGACTTGAGGTCGGGATTCAAAGTTTCCGTAAGGAGGTGCCCTTTATGGCCTTTGTGCAGCGTAATCACATGGCAAAGGGACTGACGTCTCCCCTACTGCCCTGAGCACTGCACTTTGCAAATCTCAGCAAACTGTGATTTGGTGATCTCAGGAAATAACAGCTTTCTCTACACTGCTCCATTTTCCCCATCTACATGGTGAACCCTGCCAGCAGGTGAAGTGGTCCTGACTGGCCTGGGTTTATGCTGCTCAGGGCCAGAGCTTCCAGTCTGCATGCCCTGGAGCGCATCCGGAGGACACAGGGTGGGAAAGCAGGGACCAGGAAATTGCGAATAAAACTTCCAGCTTCATGAGAGTGACCTTTGGAAGGGACTGTTCCCCTAGACCTCACCCTGGGTTTTTCCAATGGGAAACCTTCCAGGCAGAGCTTGTGAGCAAACTCACTCTGATGAAACAGGGGTGATCAGTCACCAAGACCTGGGAGTCAATTGAGGAGCTGTATTAGTTGATGGTAGAGGTGTGCCCAGTAATAATAAAGACTCAAGAACTTTGTTAGAGGTTTGTTACTATTTGATCTCTGCTAGTCGATATGAGAATTATTATTCGAGTAACTCTTTCCATGAAGATGAAAAATGAAAAAAAAAACCACAACCCAGCATCTAACCTGACAAACTGTATGCCCAAAGCTAACTCAGGAGTTAGCTTATTCATATCTAATGAACTGCATAGTTGTTTGAACAGCGCTGATAAGTTTTTGATAAAAGGCCATGTATTATTGCTTTTACTTGGTTACATCGCCCTTGCAAAAGACAAATTGCTCAAAACAGAGGACAAATGTACTTCCTTAGAAGTCTCTTCAGAGAGAATGTACAAAAAATTAATGAAATAAATGAAAAAGTAACATATAATAAACAAAATACTGACATTTATGTGCAGAAGGTATATAAAAATTGCCTTTCCAATAGAAAAGACATCTTGATTGTGAAATTGGCTGCTGTTGGAGTAGCAGAATTTTAGTAATCTCTCTATCCCAAGCACAATATTTTACTTCTATTTTCCTTCAAATCCATCACTCAGTTTATTTGACTATAGGAGTTTTCACCAACAAACATTGTACCAACTATATCGGTAATTTATATCTGATAAGAAATGAAAATATTCATGGATTTCTGCAAATCATGTGTACGTTGTTGGAAGAATGGCAAAGAATGATAAATAGCCCTGAGTATCTGAAGGTATTTGTGTGTATTCCAGCCTTTGCTGGAATTAATAAGTCTGTAGTGTAGTTTTGCCTGTTCATTAAGATATTGGGCCTGGAAAAAAGGTGTGTGGAGAAATTAGGGCCTGCCTGGTCACTGGAGTTTGCCTTTCCTCAGAACAAAGATGTATACCATGGTTACATATGTAAGTCTGGCCTATGCCATGGTCAAATCCCCTTGCAAGCTGTGCAGATTGTATGATCCTCTCTGCCGATGTAGAAATGCTAAATGACATGGTTTAGCTTGCTCTAGCTTCTAGCACAGAATTTGCACCGGGATGGGGCAAGGCAGAATGCATTTGTTCACTTTGCAATTACAAACGGACATGTACTATTTTTTCAGGGAAAAAAGAAAAAAAAAAGGTTGTGTCCATTTCTTAACATAAAGGCTGGATGTTGACGGTGGGGTGGATGATACCAAGATACGAGGAGCAGTTGGGTCCTTCCCTGCACTGCTTATTCCAAAGCACAGGAAACATTCGCGGCAGACCAGCTCTTCCTGTCTCCTGCAAATCCAGCTGCCTGGAAAAAAAACAACCCATGGTGCTTCGTTGTAACTGCTGCGGCATGGGGAGTTCCAAGGTGGTTCTCCTCCTTCTGAGCACAATCACGTTAAGAAGAGTGCAGGTCTTTCTCAGCACTCTATGTCCAAATATTTTGTATGTACTGTAGCTTAGCAATGCTTCCCAGGAAATATTACTCTGTCAGTAGGCAAACAATTGCTTAGCTTGAAAGAAATGTAATTATTTAAGGCATGCACAAATGTTTTTGGCTGCATGGTGCTGTAACGTTATTAACTGTGGGGAAAAAGAGAGCTAGCTCTATTTTAGAAAGTGTATTACCATTGTCCTAAAATGCAAAATAGCTGTAAGTCCTATCCTGACCAGAATTCCACATTTGCTCTTGATAGTAGATTGAATTTCAGAGCAGGATTAAGTAAATAAGTCATATTAAAATGACAAAATGGGTAAATAGAATATAATGTGAAATGAAATGTAAATTGGATTTAGGCAAACACTTTTATACAGACCTCCCGTCAAACCCTATCAGACTGCTTCAAATTCCTACTGTGATTTCTGCTCGCAGTTCTATTACATGTTGCCACTCAAGGGCATTTGATGTTTTCTCTCTCTGGAAATTCATTTGCATTTAAATGATTTGAAATAATCATAAAAGCCAAGTGCTATGAAGTTTGAAATTAGTTACTGTCTATAAATTGCGATGCCATTAAAAGATGATTTTGAAGAGCTTTGCTGTCTCAAATGTATGCAGATTAAAATCTAACAAAGTACACCTTGTTACAAAACTGTAAAGAATGGTGTGACATGGACTTAAATTGATTTATTCTCCTACTAGTGCCTATAAACTTTACATACTTGGGTTTCTTCGGAAAGTGGAAAAAAATCTTCCATTTGCCTGCTGAATCTGAGCCAAATTCTGTTCTTAGATGGGGTTTCATTGGGTGTATCTGACACTAGCGCTTGGCCTTCAGAGTTTAATCTATACGGTCTATTAAATTTCTGGAAATACTGTATGAATAGTTGGGTCTCATAATTTTTTTTATGGTAGGCATAAAGGAATGGGATCAAGAACAGTGGAGGCCATTTACTGTTGGCAGTGTGCGTATGCACATTTATACGTATATACATTCAATTATCCCTCCTCTCCCTTGAATTCCATGCATTCTCCTGGTAGGTGCTTCTACAGGGTCTTCTCCTGGAGGATGCTGGTACTCCTGGTGTGTCACCCTCAAGCTGGCTTTGCCTTCTTCTTGCCGATGGAAAGCTCAAACCTGGTTAGGAGCACAAACACATTTTGAAATACTGAAGCCCCCTTTGAAACAGAACTCTTTTCTCCATCCACCTCTAGACAAGCTTAGGCAATACAGAGCTGTCACCTCGTAAGCTCCTCTTCCACCTGGCCTCCCCTTGCACTGTTCGACTATTTAACCTACTCATGCTCTCTGCCTGTGAGACCTTATTGAAGTATACTGCCTAATATAAATTCCTACTCTCTCTTTCTTTATACCATTGGGATACTATATTGGATACCAGCAGTACATTCCAAATATACTTTCCTAGCCTCAAATCATTTTAAATGGGCTTAACCACATATATATGTTCAACTATGTCTAGTTGTATAACTTGATCATAAGATGTTTGTAACAAGGAAAGCAAAGTGGCCTTGGTTTATTAGTCTCAGAACCCAGGGCTGGAATTACCTCTTTATAAACGTATTTATGCATCTATTTTTATTATTCAGAAGAATGAAAGAAGTGTGGAGCACATGTTTTAAAGGGCAAGAGAATGCAGCACTTTTATTTTTTCAGTGGTTCAAAAATTCCTAATATACTTTTCTTAAGATAACTTTAGCTCTACAATTCTTATGGTTTCTATTACAATGAAGACTCCTATACTTGTTTGCGTATGAGCCATAAAGCAAAGTAGCCATTTTAAGTACCTCTGTAATAAAGAGCTTATTTTCTGAAGTTGTCTCAGTAGCTAGTGCAAACTACCAGCTAATCCTTCCTTAATTACAGCGTGCCAATTCGATGTATGCACACTAGTGTGGAGAAAATACCTTGAGTAAGGTTCTTGGTTACTGCAGTGTCAGATCAGTGGTGGAGAGTGGGGGAACTGAGACAGGAGTGAAAAGCGTGTGTCCTTTCAATGTGATACAATGCAGGTGAGTAACAGAAAACATCATCTCTAGACATGGAAAAGAGGCCTCAGTACTTCTCAAGAACTGATAAATTTAATAGATAAAGACCTTGTTATTCTAGCATGCCACAGGAATCTCACGTTAGGGTTCTGGTGGAGGCCTGACTGACTTATGAGAAGGAAAATCCTGGTAGGTTCACTATGCACTTTAGGCTAGATTGACCCAACTAATTGGTGAATCTGTTCAGTTCTGAACATTGCCTGGAAGAGCAGACTGAGGACAGTGAATTTTGCTGAGGAATTGAAAAGCAGACTCCTTGCCCTGGGCAGATTTCATTGCAAAAGTAACTTTGGCTTTCATGCCAGTTTTGCTGAAAATCCTGTTGCCTGAAGTATCGATCCAAGAACAAAGATGCTTTCAGTTCCAGATGATTTCATCCAAGTAGAATCACAGACTACCAGCGTCTCCTTCTTTCATGGAAATGACCTGGCCACTTTGCAAATAATCATTGACTTCCGTCACTTTTCACAGTCTGCTTCAGGAGCTCAGGAGGACAGACAGATTTTGCCCAAATGCATCAAGGAAGGGCCCTGGAGCAATGCAGCTTACTGCAGCGCAGAAAAACAGGGGATATATCCCTCCTATCAGTGCATGAAAGTGCAAGAAATTGCTGAGGTACAGTTGTAATTTGGGCAGGAGTGAAGGATGCACCTATTCACTGACCCAAGTGGTTAATCCAGGTGCCTGCTTTTTCCTTATGAGAGAAATGAATGCTCCTGAGAATGGTGGATAGTCCGTGTTTCAATGGGAATCCTTCTTAGGATACTCTACAGAAAGGCTGGAAAAGTTTATGCTTGGGCACAGCCCTCCATCAGGGTGGGGTTTACTTACATAAATGAAAAGCTTGTGAAAAGATTGATTTTCTTGATACCTCTTTTACATATGTCCTTTTAAGAAAGAAGCCAAATAAATGAACCATGGTCATTGGTTCTGTCGTGCTTTAAATCTACATTCACAGCCAACTGAGGAAAGTTTTGCAAATCGTCTGGCTTTAAGAACTCTTACCACTCAAAATGAGATCTGGCAAAACAGATAAAAAATTACTGGTAATGGCAGATGAAATTGTGGCAGATTTAACTGAAAAATATAACATTTCATGAACTCAGGGCAAAACAATATCTCCCAGAACATATTGCAATTTGATCTTTGCAGCTGTTATTAAAATAATGCAGAGTTTGATAAAAATGCATAAATTATACTTCATTGTTACAGATTATAAAATGTATTCTGAAAGGGATGGTAAGCACAGCAAGCGTTTTGCTTTATCTAGTTTGACAGCTCTTCCTTGCCATCAAATGAGGAGGCATAGCTTTACAAGGAGGAGGAGGAAAAGCCCTAGACTGAAAACTTTCCAAGGATGAGACCGTCTTCTTGTGTGTTTAAACAGTGCTTAGCTGAGAGCCTTGAGCGCTCAGCACTCTTCCTGGCACAGACGCTGACACCAATAACAGGAGAAACTTTCTTCTTCGTTCTCAAATGATAACTTTTCCCTTGAACTTTCAAAGCCTTGCGTTCTCGTGTGGAGTTTAAGTGCCCTTTTGCTTTCATCTGCCCTTTTTCCTTAACCACTCCCTGTAGGCATCTTTCTGAGCTGTGCTCTGACCTATACTAAGGAGCACAGAGTTTTGGCTCCCCAAACCTGTGTGAGTTCAATATTGCAGCTCAGACCTGTCACTGCACAAGATGGGTTCGAGGGCCAGAACTGCAGTACTGAATTTAAAACATAGTGGGAGGTAAGCCCATCTCCTACTACTGCAGTGACATTTTTAGTTTTAGGGTTTTTTTTCCCTTCAGGCAAGCATTTCTGAATGTTCTGGAGTCGAAACTAACAGATGGGATTTCTTTAAAAAGATACAAACTACAGTTTAGGGTTTCAATCTGATTTACTTTTTTTTTTTTTTTTTTTTTTTTCCTACCAGAAGGGAGCCAGACTGTGCTACCTACTTAGGTAATTAATGATTCAATGTGCAGCCACCATACACTGGAATTTAAGCTGCTGGAAATCTCATTTGTAACCATAAGAATGCAAAGGGACACAAAAAGCTTGATTTGTTTTTGTGGCTTTCCTGAGTTAAAATTAAACCTATTACTGAGAGCTGACAATGCAATATTGTTGCATTAAAGCCATGTTTATACTTTTTTCATGCAAGATACTTCCTATGAATAATAAAATATAACATTTGTGGTATTTTTTGAAGACAGAGGTTAAAGTTATTGCTTTGGTGCTGTAATATCTGTTTGTAGCCACGCACGCTGTGGCTAGTGCCTGCATATTGTCTCTACTTTGGCTACCCTGATCATTGCAGTTAATAGGGATATTAGGCACCCACTAGACAATTTAGTCCCTTTTAAATATCCAGTAGGAGACTGCATCTTGTGAACATGCTGATTGTGTCCCAGATTTATCTTTCTTTAAGCCAGCTCTCTTTGGAGCCAGAGGGCTGCCCGTTGCACCTCTGTTCCTCTCGTTCATTTTTGAAGGCACAGTGTTATGGAGCTCCTGCTTTCCATTTAGGCATCTGTAAACAGGAGACAACTGCCACAGAGGAAAGCAATTGTTTAATTAATGCATTGATTTAGATTTGCTTAATATAAACATGAGAATAAATATAAATAATGGTGAAACACAAAATACTTGGTTTCTCTGCTGGAACTTGCGTAACACAGTGAAGAAGTGCACCTGGGCAAACAGTCATCCCCCCTTGCAGAGACAAGAGCCTTGTGCGTTTTTTGCACTGCCCCTGAGGAATGAAATGGCCTCCAAGAACAAGGCACTAGTCAGAGAAGCGGTAACAGCTTGAGGCTAGAAAGCATTTAACAATGTGCTTAAATTTAAGTTGGTTTTTTTTTTTTTTTTTTTTTTTTTTTTTCCCGAGTCCCACTGGCCTCAACAGGATTTAACAAGGCACTTAACATCCTTTCAGAACAAGGATACTTTCCTGGAGGTGGCCTTAACATGGAAGCTCACTAATTCCTTGCGCTAATGCTCTTTGAGTCCTACCTCTTCTGCAACACTTCTGAGGAGCTGGCTGTGCTTTAGGCAGGTAAATAATAAAGGTAAGGGTAAAGTATAACGTAATCGGCTGCCATCATATCTTTGCATAGCATCCTGCTTGCCTGCAGCCAGTGCTTTCTTTCAGTCATCCTCACCTGGATCTCACCAGGTAAATGCTGTAGAAGGTCACACCTGAGGTCCCAGCACCTGCACCAGAGACTGACCACATCACAGACCCCAGAAAAAGTTAAGCAAGGGCAGGGAGGGAGGAGTTGAAAAGTAATTTAGAATTGCTAACTGCTTTCCTGCATAATTTTGGCCAATTATTTGTCCAACTGTTACTGTTGATTTAAAGTGTAACACTATCAATATTTTTGCATGCTCTTTTCTTAGAAGGAAAGTAAGCAGAAGAATGAACACTGATTAAAGGAAAGTAAAGCAAATCTGTTTACTGCTAATATGTGTAGCAACTCTGAGACATGTAAATGGCATTCAGGGATTGCTTTCTGGTTGTGTGTATGATCTTCAGTATATTTGTGCATTTCTCATTTACTGCCCAGGCAAAGTTTGGATTTCCAAATTACAGATGTATCACGACAATCTTGTTCACAACGAGGTTCCAGATGCTGTGCCATTCAACAGACCTGTGCTGCTATTTAGTAATAGTGGTGAATGTGATTTTACTGGCCTCTGTTCTCATTGGAGAATATACTAAAATTCAGATTAAAGATGAATGCCTTCTTTATGCACTGGAGTTCTTCATATCTTCTTCCTCAGAGCAGCTTTTCTTTTCCTCATTTCATCTTGAAAGGTCATTTTAGGAACTAAAAAGCCCTGTTGCCAACTTTTAAAATACTTATGATCTCCAATAAAATGCCATCTATTTTTAACGTTGTACTTTTTACTGTGTCTTCCTTAAAGACACAAAGTTGATGACTTTTGCCATGAATAATGTATGACTTCAGAGACTTTGTCTGCTATGACATAAATTATCAACTACTTTTCCATTATTTGCTGATAAAGTGGGGGTGTTTTCCGCATACTCTGTAGTCAGCTCGTGTTTGGAATTGGCTTCTTTTTGCTGCTATATTTGAATGATGACATTTCATCATAGTTTATACCACTTGATAGCAGAAAATGTCAGGAGGAAATGATCATAACACTTCTGCAGGTGATAAGTATTCCCTGCCTGTGCTCGGTGAAGTACAACACGGCGCACTATGCAAAGTAAAAGCAGACACTTTGGCAAAGGTACTGGCATTAGGAACATGGAGTGTGACTGGTTTAGCATAGGAAACACCTAGAACATATCTTTCAGAAAAATGTCTGTTGTGTCTTAAAGATTTCCAGGGATGAGCAAGATTCACAAAAGTTAGGGAGAGCTCCCTAAGCTGTGTTCAGGGTCTGGTGGAGTAAGATGGTGGTGATGTAGCATCCATGGTCAAAGTAGATGTATTTCCATATCTTCATTGGCTGAGGTCAACAATAGTTGAGATGTATTTGAACTGGTAATTCAGACATGCAGCAGAAAAACACCAGACCGTTTGAAAAAAGGAATGAAAAAAATATATGAAGTACTTAGGTAAGGCAGTTAAATATTCAGGTGGCTCAGTGTGCTTCAGGAAATAGTGATGTTTAGGATGAAGGGGAGAAGAAAATTAATAGAAGTGGAGAAAAACTGATAGCATATTTTCAGGCAAGGAGCATATTAAAGCAAATAAAGAACTGGAGGGGGTGAGTCCGCTGGGACCTGGAGCTTAGCAGAGATGTGGTAGAGCAAATAGCGGGAGTTCGAGAGAATAAGAGATGGAAACTAAAAGGAGAAAATAGCCTCACAGCATATGGAAGCAAAATATCTGGAGGAGACTCTGGGGGACACTAGTGTGGATTTATGTCCTGCAATTCTAATTAGTGAAAATGAGGGATAAAATGAGATTTTGAATTTTTAGGAACACAGAACTATTTCCAAGTTTTTAAGTAAGTTGTATGTTTTCTACGTCTGCTAATGTCTCTCTGAACTCCCTGATACCATTGCTAGTCTTTCCAGAAAGTGCCTTGTCTGTGATGCACCCTGGGATGAACTGCAGTGGAAGACACAGCAGGAAGAAAACTCTGGAGAAACTGCGAGATCCATTTGGAACAAACAATAAATTGCATGGTCAGAAATAGCATCCACATATAAACAGGATGTGGCAAATGGAATGGGCATCTTAATGCTCAGCAAATGCTATGATTACAAGAGTATTTATGATATTTTAAAAAATGCTTTATGGCTGTCAGCTCCCTGGAAGAAGGTTCTGGTTTGCACTGAAACTTCATGAAGTAGTTAGACAGGCAGAAACATGAACCACTTTTATCCCTGGAAATCCAGAAATCTGTGAATCCTCCAGTGGAGTCCAGATGCTGCAACCTGCAGAGCAGCGCATCTACTGACAGACTGAGAAACAGACCCCACGTCTGCCTAATAAAGCCACATTTTGTGCATCTATATACCCTTTGGGGAGGAAGATAATGGAAATGTGAGGAATGCTTGTCCCTGAGTCCACACTTGTTTTGAATGTTCATAAGATCAAATACTTATTAATGGAAATAAGCTGTAATATATATATATATATATATTTATCTGTGGGCACTTAGGATGGCTGTATTTTAGGGATGTGTTGCAACTTTTTGTCGCTTTGGAAATTACCCAAACACCTAGTCTTTGAATATTTTGCAAAAACAATCTGAGTAACTTTGACAAATGGACAATCTTGGGTAACTTACAAATAGAAAAAGTGACTGAATATTTCAAATGTTCAACTACAAATAATTCATTACAGTCCAGCAGTAATAATGTCAAATCTGGCTAGTAGCACAATAATTGAGGATTCATAAAGCATTTGTGGGAATCACCATGTAATTACCATTGTCTCCAGTGGTGGCACAGGAAACTAATATGCAATATTTCAAGGTATTTAATTAAGTAGTGTCAGTGAGTTACCTTGAAGATAACTTCTATCACCCCCATATGACATGCTTGTTGATGACTAGCTGATGGATGAGTCCCCTCAGTATGAAAGACAGATGAACTGAGGAACATCAACGTGATATGCAGAACTCAGTATGATGGAGTACGTATAATTATTTGTTATTTACTCTTTAAAGGTGACCTACAAATGTGATGCTTTAGGGTTTGTTTTCTTTTCTTCTTTAAAATATAAGAAAAAAATCTACAAAGTTCTTCAGAAGAAATTGTACCTTTTTTCTTTCCATAGAATTCTTGTCTGCTTTGTTTTTTCCCCAAAGACCTCTGATCCATGAAAGAATTAACAGGTTTATGGTATCAGATATCAAGGGGAAAAAAGATGATTGTGTGAGAGTAATTTCTTATGTGGTCTCCTTTGGACGTGGGAGCTGTTATGAATTTATGTGTGGTTCACTAGTAATGTCAACAGCAAAACCCATCATCCATGTATTGGTGTCGTAGTTCAGCCCCGATCAGGACCAGACTACGCAGTCTCTCTCTCACTCCCCCCACCCTCCGAGAGAACAGGAAGAGAAAATAGAAGAAAAACGGCTTGAGGTTTGAGATAAGGACAGGGAGAAATCCTTAAAGTTACCGTCACGGGCAAAACAGACTCGACTTGGGAAAAACTATTCATTTATTGCTACAAACAGCAGGATAATGAGACAGAGAACAAGATAACCTCCCCCCACCCCTCCCTCTTTGCAAGCTTAACATTATCTCTACTACCTTCCCCCCCCGAGCGGCACAGCGGGGAAGAGGGAATGGGGGTTGCAGTCAGTTCATCATACGTTGTTTTACGCCGCTGCTTCGTGGTCGGGGGAAGAACTCCTCACATTCCTCCCCTGCTCCATCATGGGGTCCCTCCCACGGGCCACAGTCCTTCGTGGAACTGCTCTGGCGTGGGTCATCTCTTCCATGGGTGCAGTCTCTCTAGAACAGCTGTCCCAGCGGGCCCTCCACGGGCCACAGCTGCCTTCAGGCATCCACCTCCCCCGGTACGGGGTCCTTCACGGGCTCCAAGTGGATCTCTGCTCCTCCGTGGACCTCCATGGGCTGCAGGGGGACAACCTGCTCCACCATGGTCGTCACCACAGGCTGCAGGGGAATCTTGGCCAGGAGTCGCATTACTCCTCCCCCTCCTTCTGAACTGACCTTGGCGTCTGCAGCGGTTCCTCACAACAGGCTGGTAGATGTCTCTCAGGATCTTTTTTTACATCTTATTCATTTCTCAACTTCTTTCCACTTCTTGCAGCCGGGCTGGACTGAGTTGGGCCCAGTTGGCTGCCTGGCAAGAGGCCAGAGGGTGAGGCCTGCAAGGCCCATGAGGCCTGCGCCTCCCCCTCTGCGCCTCTGCCCCTGCTCAGCTTCTTCACATCTTCTCTTCTCTCTTTTTTTTTTTTCTGTTTTCCCCTTCTTAAATACGTTATCGCAGAGGTGTTATCACGAGACATTCTGCTACCAATCGGCTCGGCCTTGGCCAGCAGTGGGTCCACCATAGGCCTGGCCAAGTCCCCTGAACAAAGGGGAGTGACTTCTAGCAGTTTCCTACAGAAGCTACCACCTTAGGCCCCCCCTCACTAACAAAACCATTACAATTGGGAATTGTATAAAAAACCTTGCAGCCTTCATAACAAAAATTTGAGACCAGAGGAAAGACAGAAAAGGGAAGAAGTTGAAGAAAGATGACTCTCCTAATAGTTTTTTCTGTCAAAGAAGTTAAGGAACTACCATTGTCTATTTATATTATTTAACATAAACTGTGAGCTTTGTGTTCCTTGCTCAAGTAACTGTTCTCTTGCACTCCCTGGTTCACTGCACTACCTTCCACTTTGACATACTGCACTTTTTCTCCCTGTCACCATGTGACTAACTTGATCACAGCCTTCAGTTTGGAAATCCTTGCTTTTTACTCAAGTTTCTCTCTTGCTCACTAGCCCATTTGTCTTCTACTATATCAGTGCACTTCTCTGTGGACCCTAAGGTGATAATTACATTAGCTGTACTTCATCACAAGCTTGTTAGGGCTTGACAGTTGATTTTGGCTGACTGTAATCAACCTTGTTCCCACTTGTCATTGTCCCTTTGTGCAGTGGTTGAACATGACTCTTTCTACATTAGCAAGTAGCGTGCTCCAGTAGGAGTGGATCTGCTGAGTGAAACAACCTGCACTGACCTCTGAACTACATGTGGTTTTGAGGATTTCATGCTCGCGATAGCCTGGTCCTGTAGACTGAATGCTCATTAGTGGCTGGAACACAACTTTGCGTTTAGTTTTAGCTGAAAGAGATCTGATTTGTGTGCTCTGAGACAGCTCTGTTGTGTAAATCAGAGCATAGTAAGGGGGAGATGGTTGGGAAATTTGAATATGCAGTTTTGACTATCCACACTGATGAAGGCCGCGCGCCTTTTCTGCTTGCTGATGGCTCCAGTGTAGTACTGTCTCAGCTGGTCTAAAGTGAGTCCTGGGATCCCTAGGGTTTCCCTGGCTTCTGGATTAAGAGGTAGGTGAAACATTTTTTGGGTGTGATTGTTCTACAAGTAAATCTTCTCTTCCTGTGCTCATTTAACAGAGAACTAAGACCCTTCTTTCTCAGCATGTGCATCCTGATAGGGGGTAACCTGGGTTTATGCCCATGTAAGTATCTCAGTGCAATATCCATCTGACTTCAGTGGATGATCTCAAAACTAGAACAGGTGAGTTCTCTTGTTTCTTCTACCTCTTCAAGATGGTTGGGGCCCTTTTTAGTTCATTATGCATAAATTTGGACATGAACAAGAGAATCATTGCGTGCACCTACACTTTATCTTCCTCTACTATTCGTATATGCCAAAGAACTTGATCTGGGTTGCTGAAGTCCATGCTTATTTTCTGTCATGCATCTCTCATATTGGACTGTGCATATATTTAATAATAATAATAATAATAATAATAATAATAATAATAATAATAATAATAATAATAATAATAATAATAATATTTAATTAAATTCTGTCATTGAGTGTGAATTTAAAAAAGAAGACTGGAGTTTATTGAAAGACCACACACATTAGGTAAGAGTAGGTGTGGCTGAGACAGATGATGAGTAATATTCTGTTTGAAGAAACGATCCATTTATTTGACAGGAAAAAATGTTTGAAATAGGATTCAAGGTAAGAACAGAGTCTACTTTTAGCAATTGTTGCAACCAGCAGTTGCCGGAAGTAGAGCAGTTGAGAAAACTGGTTGTGGTGGATTTTACATCCACTAGCTGTGGGCTCATGTGCTGGGAGCAGAGGTGTATCCATTCTGATTCTTTCATTGCAGAACCCCTGGTGTGGAGCCATAGTTATACAGCATTTGGTTCAGTGGGGCCTTAATTCATATCAGAGATCCTACAATGTGCTTAGTACACAATGCTACTACTACTACTACTGTACGGGGGAAGGCTCCCAGAGATATAGTATTTGCTCATTTTTCTGTGATTCTGAATATGACCTTGTGCAAAACACATGCTAGTTGATTTTGAGTAAACTGTTATTTTTAGCAAATGTGACATCACTACCCTAAATTCTTCCTTAATCTCTTTCTTCCCCATGTATTTCTGCCATTTTCTTCCATGCAGGTCTTTCATGGAATATCCATTATTTAGTTTACTCAGTTCTGCCTTTTTCCCCAAGCTTTTCCTAAATAATGCTCTTCTTTTTCTTCTCCCTGCATTGTAGGTCAAGACTTGAAGCAACGACAATGCTTTTTTTTTTTTTTTGTAACACAAGCCTATGCTTGTAAAGATTCATAAATAATTTTAATACAAATAAGCACTGTGCAAAACTTGTTGACCAGACAAGAGGCATGTTTGCAGACAGAGTAAAAGCATAAACAATGTATTATCACTGTTTCACATCAAAAGAAAGTCAGCACCAGGTGAAAAGACTATAAGCATTGTGCATCACAAAAGTATCTCGAGAAATTAGAAACCGGCAGCCAGATCTTCAGCTACAAAAAACAGGCATAACACTGCTGATGTTGCTGGAAGTATGGCAATTTATACCAGACTATGTCCTAGCCTTCTGATTTTTATTCTGCATTTTACACATAATTTCTGTAATTTTTCTTCATTAATGTTAATGGAAAATGCACATTTCAAGTAGTCAGGAGTAGCCAAAGAGGTGCATTCATTGTTATAACTGATAAATTAGTATCTTTGTTCAAACAACTTGCATTTACATTCACTGTTAGAGAAGGAAAAGCTTCTTAAAAATTTATAAGCTGACTATGCAGGTTAACTTAAATGTGCAGTCGCACTGTGTTGACTCAAAGTTAAATTTAGGAGCACTTTGCAAAAACTGGTGGAAAGTAGAGTTTGTTCAACATCACAGACTTGCAAGTGGTTGAGCTAAATATAATGGTGAGTATTCAGCCACCGGTCAGACACATACAGAGTGCTTAGAGTGCTTTCTGTGCATTGATTGGTCTAATTTTGGAGATCTTTTTGTGTTTTATTCAAAACTAGACAAGGCTGTGAGCAAAACATGGACTTATGGGATACGGAAAGACTGATAAATAGAACAAGCCTGATGCTCTGCCTCTGTTTTTGTGCCTTATGCGGTCACAGCTGGAAACAGCAGGAGCCTGTCTCGGGCCTGATCCTCTCTGGGCTGCCTGTGAGTTACCTCATACAGCTACGCAGGACATCCCCAGCCCCTTGGGATCAAAAGGATTTTATTGTTTATCAATTATTTGTCCAGAGGCCTCCTCTAGTTCTTCGCAAACTGGGACCCGGACTTTCAAACCCAGGCGTGTACTATGTGAGTAAGGGTGTAATTTATGTGTGTAAGTGCCCAGTATGCTCACATAAATCAGTTGCTTTCATTCCATGTGTGACCAGGGAGCTGCCTAACTGGCTATGTTCCCATACAAATACCTTCTTTAGAGGCAAGCGTTAGGCATCCATGACATGTGGATGTAACTGTATGCCCTTAAACTGATTAATGTGTTGTGTTTTTTTCACCCTGTATTTTTTTCACATTCTCTGCTCTCCCTCCAACCTATCCCAGGACATTAAACACTCTGAAGTGTCTATCCAGTCTTTTAGATCATAAATTCCTCTGGGTAGATTTGCTTTATATCTTTTCTCTTATGAGCCCAGTATGCTCTCAGGTGTTAGGGAAGTGCTTATGCACATGCCTGCACTTCTCAGTAAGATCAATGTCCAGGGGCCATGAACTTGGCATGCTGGCCCACCACCTGTCTCCAGAGCTGCCATATACCCAGCTTGCAGACAGCCTGCTGGTGCCAGGAGGTGTCCTGAGTTGCTTGGTCCTCAGAGGGTGTGCAGACGTTGTGATTACTCATGCTGAGCTTGTGCTTTCCTGTGCCCTATCTGAACCATCTACACGACTGATCTTCAGGTTGACCCCAAAGCCACTGGTAGCTTGCTGTACCAATGCAGCTACCATGTCCAAAGTGCCCTTAGGGGGAATGAGAAGAATCTCTGCTGTTTAATCAGTTTGCACATTCTGGCGAAAATTTGGCTTCATTTATGCTACTTTTTGTTTGCCATGGAGAGAAGAAGTTGAGGATGACTGGGTAGTTACTGTGGATGTAGAAAAGAGGGTGTAATTTGTGAACTGAACATCCACCCCTTTTGAAGGGTCATTTTAACAGAATGCACTGTTGGGGTAAAGAGTCCCATGTATTCTTCAGTTAACTGACTCTAGCTGGGAATGCCATTTAATCAGATCTAGAGAAATTTTTAAAACAGAACATGACCATTTAATACATCTGCATTTAGAGCATCAAGTAGCTTTGAAGTCATTAAAGAATGAGATGAGTTCAGCTGCAAATGTTAGCTGAAAAGGAATGATCACTCCTGCTTGGATACAGGATGCTTCTCATACGTTATGAGAATGGCTGCAGAGTCCTTTTTGAATTTGTTATTTAGCCGATGACTTGCTGACATCTGAATCCGCACAATTTGCTATGAATAATTTAAAACATAGAGAGCAGAAAGTGTGACTGAATTAAAAGACAAAAAAATGCTTGAAAATGCTTTCAAGATCCTTTTTCTTGCTTAAAACTTGAAGATCAAACAAGAAAAAATTGCAGTTTAGGATTACTACACACTGTACAAGAAACCAGCAGAGTTGCAGAGTTGAGCTCACTGGATATATCCACTTTAAATGGCATCTCTTTGTAGTTGGGAAAAAGCTGTAGACATTAATAAGGAAATATTAAACATTTATTTTGTATGTTTTGACTTGTCTTCACAGGATCGTTCTGTAAGCAATTTTTGTTACTAGATAGGCTTCATTCGGCTGTTGTGTACAAATGGCCTGTTGCTCCCTTATTAATCCTGCTTTTCTGTTTACTTTTCAAGCCAGTCTCAGAGGGACAGGTACGTGGCTTGAAAGAGTCCACAGCCATGCTGGAATACATGTTTTCTGAAGTTTTCTAGCAGATATCACTGCTAGAGCTCTTCCGCTAAATTGAGAGAGTTAAGATTTCTGCAATAAGCTTTGCTGTGATGAGAAGGATTGCCAAAGTTGGGGTGTAGGTTGCAAGTTAATAGGCAGTGGGGGGTGAAGGAAGAATGTTGTCTCTCTCCTCTCTGAAGCACCGTATCCTGGTGGCAACAGATGGCTCGATTCTGGGATCAATGAAATTATGTTCTTTTTCACTGTGATAATTGTGACACTCCTTGCTGTTTTCCATGTTCATGATCATGGGTGAATTTCATATATTTGAATAGAAAAAGGTCCAGGAAGTTGTATTTTCTGTACCGCAATCAAGACAACTATAATCCTTGGTAAAATACACGTGTGCAAGGTTGTTAGCACAGTAAGCAAGTGCAGTGACTGCCGGACTAGATGTGGTTGTCATTGCTCTTAGCAATGAGAAGACCAATGTTTCCTTGCTGGTGCTGTGGATGAGTGAGTAGGGTTTGTGCAGCCCATCACTTCATGAATCAAGAGGTTACTCTCATTCAGGTGTAGAGAGCTTCGCTTGTACCTTATGGTGGAGGATGAGCAGCTGGGAACACTCAACACAGAGAAGTGCTTTTCTATTAGCTGGCTATTTGCAGTTAGCTAGCCTTTTTCTAACTAATTTACAGATGTTTTGCAGGTCAACTTGCTACGACTTGCTTTGATGCATGAGGGACATGGTATGAGCTGAATATTTGCTCCCCTATTTTCTTGGGACAGTCAGCACTTAACAGCTTAACTGTGCAACAGTGTGTATTTAATATCCCCCAAAAGGCTGTCCAGTCATAAATATCTCTAGATTTCTGAGCACAGAGTTTGAAATACGAAGTCAGCAGACTCCACATTCCACATGATGCTGCAGGAAGCAGCCAGGACACGTTTCCTGAGCGTGCCATGCTCAGATAGAGGCCATATAGGCAAATGGTCATGATCCAGCTGGCAGTGAATTAAACAGCTTCCAAAGAGCACTCACCTTCCAGAAACAGAGAAGTGACCCAAACTATGATGGAAAATGTGTGTAAACAGCACTTATTTCACTCCATCACTGTTAGCCCAGGACCAGGAAAGACAAGGAGTAAGAGTGCTTCTACAGCAGAAAAATTTCCTCTTTGTTGACTTCATGTTCTGCAACAACATTTCCAAGTCTTTTTTTTTTTTTTTTTTTGTTCCCTGCAAATTTATTGTTTGTAAAATTCTCTGTATAACTGTGATTTCTTCTAGAAGACCATTAGGAAGACCTGTAAGCTGTTTCCTGACAGGAGATGGAGAGGGGAGAGAAAATAAGCTGTTAACAAGAATGCTGCCTCTTGTCTGAAGTGCTCTAATTCATGAAGGGACATAAAGCTTAGACAAAAATTTATGGTGCCTTAACCCTCAGAATGGCTCAGTTGTTTAACAGCATGTTTGTGTTCACACAGGCATAGATCTGAGCTGAACCAGAGCGTCAGGCTGGAGCACTGCCATGGATGTACAGAGGGTCTTCAGGAAGGACCATCCAGGGGATGGCAGGGAGTTTCTCTTGCCATGTGAGAGCAGGAGGGATGCGTGGAGGTCTGCCCTGGGATGGATGATGAGCCAGCTCAGAGCTTGCAGGTTAGGATTAGCGGGTGTAACAAAGTGGGTGACTTTGTAATGGGTGCCTGCTACTGACCAGGAAGAAGTAGATGAGCACTGCTGCAGACAACTGGAAGAAGCCTCACGTTCACAAGTCCTGATCCTCCCAGGGGACTTTAATTCCCCTGATATCTGCTGGATGGGCAACACAGCAGGACACAAGCAATCCAGGAGGTTTCTGGAGTGCACTCACAGTAACTTCCTGACACGGGTGCTAGAGGAGCCAACAAAGGGGCACACTGACAGATATGATACTTACAAACAAATAGAAACTGGTGGTGGACGTGAAGGTTGGGGGCAGCCTTTGCTGCAGTGACCATGAGATGTGGAGTTCAGGTTCCTGAGAGGCAGGAGCAGCGCAAAAAGCAGGATCACAATTTTGAACTTCAGAACAGACTTTGTGTTGTTCAAAGACCTGCTTGGAAGAATCCCATGTGACATAGCCCTGGAAAGAAGAGAGGTTCTGGAGAGGTGATTGATTTTCAAGATCACCTCCTCCAAGCTCGGCAATGGTCCATCGTAACAAGCAGGAAAGCACACAAAAGTGACAGGAGGCCTGCATGGATGAACAAGGAGCACCTGAACAAACCCAGTTATAAAAAAGGAAGAACACATGACTTGGAAGCAGGGTGAAATCACCCAGGATAAATTTAGAGACAATATTTAGACAAGTATGGGTGGGGCTTGGAAAGTCAAGGCCACCTGAAAATGAATTTTGTGATGGACATGAAGGTCAACAAAAAGGACTTCTACAAGTATATTAGCAGCAAAAGGAAGAGTAGGGAAAATGTGAACCTGCTGCTGACTTTATGACAGAGAACATGGAAAAGGCCAAAGAACTTGATTTCTTCTTCACTATGGTTTTTACTGGTAAGACTGGCCTTTGGGAGTCCCGTATTCCTGGGACCAAAGGGAAAGTTCAGAGCAAGGAAGCTTTATGCTTGTTGGAGGAGGAGCAGGGTACAGAATATTTAAACAACTAGGTGTACACAAATCCTTGTGACCTGAAGGAATTTGAAGGAATTTCCCTGTGGAAAGAGGATTCTGACCATCTCTTGCACCTTTCTGTGACACGTGATTTTGTTTTTTTTTTCTTCTGGAAAACAAAATCTACTGAAGGCTGATTTACCTTTCTCAATATAACCTCTTCTCCAACCTTGAAAACTTACTTCATGGCTGCAAGGCAATAGTAAAACTATTCAGAACTCACTTTAAAACAAGCAAAAAAACAGTCACCCAGGCAAGAAATAAAACCAATAATTGTAAAGAACTGAATACCTCGAGTGATCTAAAGGCAAAGTAGATAGTTTATGAAATGTACATAGATAAACCACAATCTACTAAAACTCCTATCAAGAGTAAACTGCAAACAGGAGATGAAGGGCTACAAACAAGAGAGTATATCCTTAATAATAATTTGACCACCTCTAAAGTTCAACATTTCTTAGGGTCATATTGACATATTTATATAATAAACATAATATTTTCAAATGTGGATTATAGAAAACCACCGAAGGCTCTCTTAAAACTGTATTATTTTTCATGCATGTTATTTTTTTGTGTGTCAGAATCTGTTAATTGACTCTGGTGTCATATTTTTGTGAAAAGTATAATCAATTTATCCAAGCTGCTGTTCCATTTCAAAAGATCTCAGAATAAGATTCTTCACCTATTCAGATGAAAGCTAGCTATCCCACAGAGCCATTCTTTAATCACTTCAATGCATTCCTCCATAGAGAGCTGAAAGTGTTCTTGACTTTATTAAAACACAGTTCTCCTTCCAAACTGAACATTAATCCAGATTCAGAGTCAAAAGATCATCTTGCTCAGTTCTGGAAGGTTTTTAAATTTTTTGTTTCTGATGTTAATAAGCCTTGAAAGTTTGAGTATTGTTGCTGGTATATACTTTGATCAGTGGATTTGAAATGTAAGCTCTTTGGCCATGGCCCTTATTTTCATTAAATTCAGGCAGCGCTGAGTACAGTGGAGACTAAATTCATTTGGAGGCCTCTTAATGCCAACAGTAATACATAGTAATTATAGGAAGAATATTAATAAGCACACAAGTTTTAGTGAAACATAAGATTTTGTTTGATTTCAGTCCCTTTCTTGCCCTGTGATTTTTGACCTGAAGTCTGCCATAAGAACTGAACAGGATTTCCTAAGAATTAGTGTGTTTGTCAGACTGCAAAATGTGTCTCTAAGCTGAGTTGGGGGATACTAATGTCCTCTTTCCAGCTGCAGATATATCTGTGGGACCAGTGGCTTTTGCTTTTAAAGTACTGGTAAGACTGAGCATGTCTGTAAGCATCACAATAAAGGAGAAAAAAAAAATGAGGGTGCTGCAGCTGGTCCTAATCCTCTCCTCCTCTCCTGACTGCTGTTAGATGGTTTTCAATCCATCTAGCACAGCTTTACTCCTGGATCTGCTGTAACAGCCTGTTTGGATCTTGAAGAGAAAAGTATTCACGTTCCTTTTCCCCTTCCTCCTGTAGGATGGTTCAAAATATGAAGCAGCCCAGCTAGGAAGTGGCTAGCCACTGAAAACTAGCATTGGTGATTGCTTTGTTAAATGCAGGACAACAAAATGCAAAGCAAAGGTGCTCTGAGGATGCATAGCCTGCGTGCTTCCAGCTCTGACAGGTACAGAGCTCCCCACATAGCTGCAGGAGTCGCAGGAGCCAGGAAGCTGAGAAGAAGTTATGCAAGCTAAAGAAGTCCTCACCCTTTTACTGGCTTGGCTTTTAATTTGTTTTCAAAAGCTACAAATATATATTACAGCTTTAGAAACTATAGTAATTTATTTGGATTCTGGTTTTGTTTTCTTGCAGAGTACAAAGAGCATTATTTTAAATCAGCAAGAGTTCTGTTTTACATTAAAACTTCATTATAATGCATTTTTCTATCCTTCTGGCGCACTGCTTCAGATCACCGGCATCCAAAAACTCACCTCACCCAGCTGAAAGATTGATCTGAATCACATTTTCAGGAAAAGATATCATGAGTGATCGGTTGTGGCTTGAAAACTTGGACAGCAGGTTCCAAAACGAGCAGCATTTATGGCTGATTTATAAGCACTTAAAAAATAGAATGGAAATACCAGTATAGCCTTGACTACCAAAGAGCCTTTATAAAATCTCCCTTTAAATTATAATGCCTTGAATTTAATGCATTTTAATGTTCTTAATTTTGGATTAAGAAGGAAAAGGAATTAATGACATTTGCACTATATGGCTTTACTATGGAAAGTCACAGCATCTCATAATTACTTAGATGGCAATAATAAATAAACAAAATGGGCCTTAGGTTATTTTTTTTCTCATTTGTATGCGCAAAGAGACCACCAAAGTTGCCTGTTTCTCTATGTAAGGGTAACACAGTCCTTGTTTAACCTATGGCTGTTAAAGTCAGTTACCATCATCTTCCTAATACTTTGTGCATGTGGTTGCAGTCCTGGGTCCATAGCACCTCCCCTGCTTGCTGTTGCGATGTAGTTGAAAATCTGGGCAGAAGTGTGAATTTGTCCATCTAATGAAGCAATGTGTAAAAAAACCCCCACAGGGTTGGATATTCTGTATTGCACCTTGGGTTTTCCATGGCATAAAAGAACCCACTGATGGGAGCAGACTAAACACGGGTGTCTACGTGGGAATTGGCCTTGGTGGAGGATAAAGAAGTTCATGTGTGCTGGGGAGTAAGTTTACTGGCATTTTCTGTTGCTTAGCAGTTTATTAGGTTGCACTTACCATTTGTAGGTTCAGTGGTTTAGTTACAGTTCTTAATGAGAAGGTCTAGTTGTCATTTGTGGTTTAAAGGTAGTTTTGTATTTGTGTGTGGTGAGATGTCAAAGGTCTTGTGGCTAAGGGAGTTAGGTTTCCTGTCTTTAACTGCTGACAATGGACGTTCAACTCTTGAAGGAGACAGGAATGACTTCACTAAAAGTATCAAAAATACAAGTGACTAGTGACTGAGAGAGCTTAAAGAGCAGTGAGCTGCAGAACTTTTTGGGGATTCCTGTGCTTGGTGTTTTATATATTGATTGTGTGAATAAGCAGCAGGCTAATACTGTCCTTGAGGGGTTACCTGAGGAAAGTACTTTTTCCTGAAATGAGATCGGAAAGTTCTTGACTGGAAAAAATTTAAGGCCATGGATAACAATGGAATTCAAAAGAGTTTGAAAAGAACAGGATGAAAAAGGGAGGGGAAACTGCAAGGACAGTTTCATAAACATACATCCCCTTAAGTCCAAGACGAAGCAGAGCTAGGACAATGGAGAAGTTTTTTGTTTAAGGAACAGAAAAAATGTCTTGTGCACTGAAGAAGGAAGATAAGCAAGCAGAAAGAGAAGACAACATGGCAAGAAAGAAGACATAAGAGAAGCAAGTTTCACAAGAAGAGAGGAAAGGAAAATGGAAATAGCTAGGGATAAAGACTCCAGGAGAGAATAAGATAACAAGTTGTGAATAAAAAGCAGAGTATAGTTAGAGGAGTGGGTGAAAAAAGCATAGTGCATCAGTACAAAGGAAGGTAAGTGAAGGGACACTTGTTCAATATTCAACAAAATGAAACGTGTTTTCTTTGAGGATAGCAGCTCCCTGAGGGTGGCAGCTCCCTGAGGACGGGAGCCATAGGCTGCAGCTCAGAAGGGCTGTGCAAGGGAGTGCTCACCTTCACATCAGGACAAATGGCATCACCAGGTGACCTTGGGACCAAGGAAGTGATGGCTTATGTGATTTTTAGCCCTGAGAAGAGGCTGAAGGTGTGAGAGAATAATGCAGTTCAACAGATAGCCCAAGGCTGATACTGTAAGATCTTGGGATATTTGGCCATTGAAATATTAGATCAGAGTGGACCTTTGGATCAATGAATCCACGCTCTGCTGCTGTAGAGAACATTACACATTGTGTAATGTCTGTGGAATCACAGAAAACAGACTCCCCATTCCTTAAAAATACGATGAAACTATACTCTGGTATCAAGACTACTGCAGCTGATAAGAAAAACTTGGATAACTAGAGAGTGTGAGGGAAGAAAGCTGCAAGAAGTTCATAGTCATCCTTCCTGATGTTTCTGCATGAGGAAAGGAAACAGCAGCAGTAAGGGTGTATCACAGCTTAGGAGAAAGCAGGCAGAAACGTTACTCAGCAGTCAGTTATTGGTGGGAATAGTGAGTCCTAGCTGCATGTCAAGGTACAGTTAAATGCCAGAGTCTGGAAAAGAGAATGACTGGAAAAGAAAAGACTTATGCTGCTGTGCTACATGAAACACTGATGATTCAGAGGCTACAGAAACCTGCTGGGATAGCAGTCATGACTGAAGTACCAGTATTCATGTATGTCATTGCTCAGAGAGGACGGATACTGAAATATCACCTAGTACCTAGTACCCCAGTCATCTTGGTGACTCCTGTCTGTGATAGACTGCAGAGTGTCGGAACAAGTTTTGGTGCACAGGTAAGTCTGTGGCTGGGATTCACAATTTCAAGAGGGAGCTCAACATACTAAAGGAATAAGTGAATGTAGTCAGCCCAGACTGAGGAACTTGGGAACTAACTCCAGGAATGTCTTTCTGTGAGAAGTATGCAAACTGTCAGGAAGCTTTTTCCAATCTAGACTTGGTCCTTACAAATCAGAAAGATGTTAGAAATAAATGAAGAATCTATTTGGGGAGAAAAACTAATGACCAAATAAAGCTTTTGCAAGGTAGGGACTATAGGTGTAGAAAGAATAGCGCTGGAAGTCCAGCTAAGTTAGAATTGGAAAAGGATATTCAAACTAATAGAGAAAAAACTTTGCTTAGCTATAGGAAACTTAGGTCAAGGAACTTTTGTCTAAAACTAGTCCTCTTAGTGTGATCAAAGAATGCAAGTATTTTACACAGGCAGAGCTTGGATTATTTAACCTGACAGAATGAGAGCTGAGAAGGGATATATGAACGCTGTCTGCAAATGTATCTGGGTGGGAAGGCACTGCAGAGAAATAAAAGTTCAGTCTGGAAACTGGAAGAAAGTTTCTGACCATGAGAGCTGTGAGGTTCTGGAAAGGCCTTCCAGTGGGAATAAGGTGGAGCTGGCACAGTTTATGGATGAGATTATCAGACATAGTTATCTATGACAGCAGGAATTTTCACTCAGTCATCTGGGAGTCTCCTTCCACTGCAATGTTACTTCTAATTTGAGAGCTAGCATAGCAAGTCTTTGTGCCAAGAAAGGGAAAGACAATTGTGAGGAAAAAAGTTGAAAGAAAATGTTGGTTTGCATAATAACATAGATGGGATGTATGGCAGTGGTTTTGATGGTCTGGGTGTATAATTATTATATCTGTGTTATTATTAGCCAAGACTTGTGGGGTCTATGTAGTTTTAAAACTCCCTTCTTCAGTTACAATTCATCTGTGGCTTATGGCATAATATTTCTTTGGCTAGAAATGAAAATAGAAATGTCTCGAGAAAACAATGGATATTTTTCTTTCATGAGATGAAAATAGTTAAGTTAAGGATGGACAAAGCAGAATGATTCAAATGTAATCTCTTCTAATAACCTACCAAACCTTCACCCTAAAACTGAATTGAATTAAATTCCCTTTCTCTTTTCCCTTATCTGAAAGCTTTTCATGAGTCTCTTAGAAGAGCATTGGTCTGCAGTTCCCTTTCTTGGTCCCTTTGTTCCTTCTGCACATCACCTTTTCTAGGAAAATAGTGCAATGATTGGAAGAAGTATCGTCTCTGTCTGAAAACAGATGCAGGAATGCCCATGTTTCAGCTGTGGGACAGATTATTGAAGGTTTGTAGGATTGTAACGTAGAATACACATATGTTTTGAAAATACGTTGTTAGAGGCACCAAGCTTTATGGGATATGGATAAATAGGATTTTAACTGGAGCTGAGGTGTCAAGCAGCAGCTCTATTAATGTTTGAAAACAATATTTGTAAAGTAACTTGTGAATAAACAGGTGGAGAAACTTCAAACAAGGCATCTTCTGCAAGAAAGAGGATGAAATGGATGTTGCCAAGATTCCCCAGCAACCTTAGGTGACAGTCAGTTGTTCTCAACAGGCTACATCAATATTTTGCAGCTATCCAGAGATGCAGCACTGCATACCCAAAGGGTAGGAAAATGTGATTTGTAGTAGAACAGCTGCTGCTAATAATGCAAGTGATGAACTGAAATGAACAATGGAAATTAAGTTTTTAAAGTTTCGCTAGTCCCCTCTGGCTATGCTACCTATTACAGGCTGCTTTGATTTCACACCAGAGTGTGAAATGGGAACCATACAAGTTAAACCCATGTGAAATTGAAATCAGACCATGTATGTTTGTGGGAACAAATGGGATAGGATTTAAATATTTTGTTCATGTGTTATAGTTTTCTTTACAATCAAGGTTTGAGGGGTTTTTTATGTGTATATAAAAAAAAACTCCAAAACCAGAAAGAATAGACAATCTGGGAAAACTGTCTTGCAAATTAGAACAGCCCCAGATCTTTTGTGTGATGATTTATGACATTATTAAGCTTAAACTGAGAGATGCCAATGCTGAAACAGGTGATTGAGAAAAATGTGAGTAATTTGTTCTGTACAATAATAATTCACTCAGTTAGCAAACAAATTCCTAAAGATCTTCAATTGTTTTTGTGAGAAATCTGTTGTTACTGCAGACAGAGGTTGTTATGTGCCAGAAACAAAGCATAGAAGTCAAATTCAGAGACGTTCGGTCATGATGAGAAGCACTTTATTCGCTTATTTGACCTCTTGATTTCAAGTAGGGCACATCTGAATTTATCTCAGTTGTCAGACCTGGACTGTATGAAGTGGGTCTGAGGAAATACTGTAGGCTATTTTTTTTTTTTCATAATACATCTCCTAACTTTTGTCCTTCAGTTTTTATCCATTTTCTTCCCCCTGACATGTTTGCAGTTTTGGTGGCAACTTGGTAACATGGCTGGCTGTAGGTGGAGAATGGTCTGTATTTTCCAAAAGAAAATAGTGCTTCTTGCCCACAGCCCGCAGCAGCTTGACAAACATCTTGTTTGGAGAGCAGAGACCAAGTCAGATTGCACACAGATACACAAGTGCTTCTGACTTAATTTTCTGAAATGCTGCTGTACTCTTCAGGTGATTTACTTCCTCACTCTGGATTGGGATGTTTATTCCAATTATGCCTAAGCCGTTCAATTCAGTGGCTCTAGCAGAGAACAACCAGCCATTATTCTGTTTTGTTTTGTTTTGGTTTGGTTTTTTTTCACTGAATTCCAGTTTTTCAGCTCTATTCATGTTTTGAAGAGTAATCAACAATTTTATTCTTACAGTGCTTTAAATTATTGCCATTTGCTTCTTTTTGATCTTCTTTCTCTAAGGAGTCATCATTTGCCTCATTTGCAGCAACATTTTTTATTTAATATCCACTTCTTGTGCTGTGTCTAACATTCCTGCTAAAATTGTACCAGAAAAGGGGAATGAGCTACCTCCCTGGGCAATTGTCTCCTGAATCTCACGCTTCTCTACTTGTGGTATCTCCTTCAATGTGCAAAATAATTAAGTAAAAACATTTTTTTTTAAATCTAATAGATGAGATCAACCCCCCTTTCCCCCCCTCCTTTTTTTAAAATTTTTTTTGAGAGCTCTTCTTTGCCTGCTGCCCTGTGATTTTTCTTACAATGATGTTACTTTTAGATCTGCAGCATGTCCCCTCTGGAGTGAAATGTCTGTGTTGTTCCACAATAATGATTGAAAACAATGTACCCTGCAGAACTGATCTTGCAGTTTGGACTTATTTCCATAGACTACTCCAGTAAATAATGTTTATAAGAAGTATAAGGAATCACTTTTCAAAATGCAGCAGAACCTTAAACCTCTTCAAAAACATAGTTAGCAAGTTGGATGCAGAAGCAAGCCATACCTGATTTCTTTTTAATTCCATGTCTTTTCTGAAAAAAAAAAGTTAAAGTTTAATTATTCCAGGACATTTTGTATTTTATCTTCTATTTCCAGACAACTCATCCTTCTTCTTGGAACGAATATGTCTTCCATGGCTCATTTTTGAGAATTCAGATCCAGAAATGTTCTTATCTTGGTGACAACCATTGGTGGTATCAGCAAAGAACAGTTACAAAGGATTGAGTCAAAAGAAGAGGACCGCAAGTCCTTTTGAACACATGCAGGAGAGCCACGCAAAAGATGGAAAAAAAAAAGGAGTTTGGCTTGATTAAATGCAGGTGTTATGAACATGGAGCAGAAGAAAAGACTTTATAAAGCTCAGGGGTTATTTAAAAATTTATGAGACTATGAAAAATACCAGCTCTTTTCCAATTAAAAAGAAAACCACCACCAACAAAAAAGGATCCTAGGAGCTGTGAAAGAGCAAGAGGTAGCAGCACTGAGCAAATCTTGTTTTGCTTTATTTGTTTGCTTAAAGGGGCCTGGGAGTTGGCTCAGCCTTGCTGCAGCCATAGCCTCAGTCACACTCCAGCCGAAATCCAGGGTCCCCCTCACTTGCTGCGCTGTGGCTGCTGCTGCAGAATGACTTTGTAATCTCTAAGCAGCCTTCTTGTCCCAGTTCATGTTCCCGTGATGCTCTGAAGACGAAAAGCGATTTATTAATTAATACTCATTGCAACAGTTATCTGGCTTGAAAATATCTTGGTGGTCATATAACTTCAATTCTGGGTGGCCTCACACTGTTTTTACCACTTTTTATAATCTTGATATTCTTAAGAAAAAAATTCATTGGGTTAGCAGCATGGTCTGCTGATGGGAGCATACTTACGAGTCATTTCTGCTTGTGTGGAGGTGACTGACTGGATTTCCTCCTGTGCCAAGTGCTTTGTTTCCCCTGGCATTTGTGTCTGCAGCACAGGAAGACTTTCCACTGCCCAATCCCCTGGCTGCAGCCTTGGTGACTGCTGTTGTCACATGTAGACCTTTCCACAGTACTGTGTTCCACAGGCATGATCTAGAAAGGGTTTCTAAATTTCCATACTAATTCTTCTAGGTTGCCGTGTTGTCCTCTGCCTATGCTGCTCAGTGCTCATCTGCCAGAGGACATGGCGTTGCTTGCTCCATTGGCAGCAGAGGCTAACTTTTGATTTTAAACTGTGGAAGATTTTTTCCTCTTAGCCTGAATGTTTCCAATTTGTGTGTTAGTATCGGCAAAGATTTTCCAGCATCACAAGAAGAGACTGAGACACCATCTAAAAATATCAACCCCATGACATCGTTTAATAATTCTTTGGCCAAAGAGAGACTTCTGAGGATGATAAAAGTACTGGTAACATTGTAGGTGACAACAGTGGTGCCTCTAAAACCAATAGTTTATTACTTCTCTTTCAGAATCAGAACACGGCAATGTCAGAGCTCAGCATCTTTCTCACTGTTTTTCTTTTCCACTCAGCAGAGCAGATTTTGTGAACTCTGCAAGTGTTTTCCAGGCACTTCTACAATGTGTAGTGATGTCTGGTGTGAAGAAACTTGTAGAAAGGCTGCCCTGAGCTGATTTTTCAGGGCCAGAAATTTGAGATAACTGTGGGATCCAGGACCCACTGGGATCAGCTCTCACTTCAGTAGAATGGTATGTACTAAGAGCTTAATGATGCTATACTTCTTCTTATATCTATTTATGGAAGAAATTTATGGAGAATTTTTGGTGTCTGGATGAAGCAATAATTGTAATACTTTCCTTAATGACACTAGATGAAAGATTGCCCCTGTCAAGTTCTGTTGTTGAAATGCATGGAAATGAATTGCCTTGAAATTGAACACGGAGTGAAAATTGGCCAAAAAGAAGCATTAAACAACAACAAAACACTCCCACCTCCAAAAAAAAAAAAAAAAAAAAGAGAGAGAGAGAAAAAAAATCTTTGCATGACTGTTGCACATGTCATGTGGAACTAGCTGCTCATTCTCAGTAGTTATCCAATCTGTGTTATAGAGCATGACTGCAGTATATACATTTCTAAATGTTGATATTACAGTATTAAACCCAAAGTAACGGCAGTAACGAAGAAAATTCTTGCAGACTTTAAGCAAAGATTGAAGAGCTCCCATAGAATTTGTCCAAATCATGCTGCAAATCCATGTGTCCGAGTAGTAAATGGCACTTCTTAGTACTTGGAAATTACATCTGGAAGTAGTACTTTCTCTATAGCCTAGAAAATCTAGTCTCTCAGCAACTCTGGCTCTCCAGCCTCCAGAATTGCTGCTTGAATGGATATATTGTGAAAAATCAGATTGATTTGGCATACAACAGGGTGCACTCATCTTGTCACACAGAAAGCCAAATGCTTCATTAAATATTTTGCCAGTTCTACTTTTTAGAAACAGCACTTAACTGCATAGTTACTACAGCCATTACAATCCATCAAAGTGCTGCAATAAATTGCCCGTCACCTGAATGAGAAAGTTTACATAATAGAACAAAATACAAGGTTTTATACTACCAGCCATTGAAAAAAAATATATATACATTTACACAGTTTGGACACTGGATAAAAACTGCTGGTACCACAGTATTACAGCCAGGACTGCAGTTAGTAAGTAGTATTAATAGTCACTGTCTTTCTCAAAAGGGTGCTTTTAATTTCTGGTTTTAAAGTGAATATTGCTACTTCTAACCTTGAGTACTTCAGGGAAAATGAATGGGCTCAGTTTCTTTTTCTACAGCTAACTGTCCTAGGAAGTAGATGCTAATCTATAGCATGTGTATAGACACAAGGCCAGAATCTGGGCTCTGCTGATGTTTTTCACCCATTCTTCTCATCCCGGTGGTCCTTACGTGGACCTGCTTCTGCAGAAGCATGGTGTGGAAGAAAGCCCAGGGAAAAGATAATGAACTCATATATTAGTTACAGACACCAGTGAGTTCTTATTGCAGGCAGGTATGTCTGGTGGCCATATATGAAAAACATTGCATTCTAACATATGTAATGGATGCAATGAGGCTGAAGCAGCATTTCTTTCATAGAGAGAGGGGATTTTCACAGCCCGCAGATAATAAACTACTTAGAGCTTCACAGGTCAAAGGTAATGGATTCAGAAAAGCCGCGTCTGCTCCCAGAGAACAGGTACCACATCCTCATGGCAAGGCACTGACCAGTGGAGGTGATGTTGTGAAAGAGATCTCTTTTCCAGGTGGGTCATAAGGGGAGCACTGGCACTGCAGGTTTCAGATGGCAAAGGCTGCAGCTGGGGAGGCAGTCTGCTGGAAAGAAAAATGCTCACCAGCCTCCTGGCCACCCAGGTTACTGCTGCTGTTCACTGGTGAGGGAAAAACAGGTGGGACTCTACCCTCAGATGAAGATGATGGGAAGGTGGTGTCAACAGGTGGACAACGGCTTCTGAGTGGGATTACTACAGCCTCTGAAATTCCAAGTTTGGTGATAAATAAATATAATTCAACAACTTTCATCAAATATAAAGGGATTTTTAAAATACACATATATACATTTACAAAGACAAATAAGTGCATTCCAAACTTCTTCCACTGAAATGATTTATTTGGACTCAAATGTTTTAGTGGTTTCTAGAAGTTCTCTTTGTTACCTGAGGTGACTGACGGGACTTGCTGGTGTTTGCTCAGGGTAGTCTGGGTGCATCCTTGCAGTCTTGCAAAGAAAGGCTAGGCATGGTACCCTTTAATTTTCATGGACAAGCTTGGTTGAGTCACTGGAAAAGCAACCAGTGAGCTGTTCATAAACAGGGACTTTGAATGTATTATGTTCTTCACATATATTATGAACTTGTGTGGCCCTCTAATTACCATCCAATCATCAGAGCATCAAAGTGCCATACTTTATTTACAGTCCTGAAAAACTGAGTCAGGTTTTATGAGCCTAAAAATATATCAGGAAGCATAATTTTTGCTTTATATTATGGGATATTTTTTTTTTTAATCACATGAGAAGAAGCTTTCTACGTAATCATGGCAATAAAGCTTTTGTGAGACTTCAGGAAAATTATTTTGTACTTGCACTGCTGAAAATTGATGCCGGGTCCTATTTATACATTTAAAAACAGGTCCTTAAATCTTTTAAAGTACAGACAGCTTGTGGGACTTCCCTGTAGGTGCCCCTGTTTATATTGCCAAAGTTTAGCTAGTGGTTGCAAAAACCCAGCAGCCAACTTACTAATGAGCTTGTTTTGACAGGACTGCATAGCCCATTGCTTATTAATGCACCGTGTTGCTGGCTGGATCACACAACATTTCTGGAACTGTAAAAGTGATTCAAGAGACTATATTAAAAACAAGCTGCAAACGAATCAGATTCACTGGTTTAACAATCCAGTTTAGATATTCGTGGAAGGAATGTCATTTTCCCATGTACTGCTATTTTCTTCAGGTCAAAACTTTTAGAGTCTTCAGTATGCAGGGACAAATTTATCCTGGGGATAACCCTAATGGAATGAGTGAAGTCACACCAGGGATTCATTTGGCTCATTGCTAATGTCTTGTCTTCTACCAGCATGTTCTGCGTTTCTCAGTTGACACACTCAGTGCTGTGATGAAGACAGAAACAGTCAGTTTGGTTTTCAGGCTCCTCTGTCTTTTCCATGGCAAATCGGATTTTGGATTCTTAAAATTAGAGCAGTGTAAGTGCTATGGGCTGAAAAAGTGTAAAAACTAGGCAATATCACAATCATAATAGTAAGAATTTCAGTGATCACTGGGCAGACACCTTCTTCAAACAAACTGTTCCCTGTTATGATGCTAGACAGTTCAAATTTTACCATGCAATACATTTTGTTAATGTACCTAGGGATTCGTGATCCTATTGATTTGCCGTATGACTTCCTGTAGGATTTCTCATATGCAGTATTTCTGGGGAGAACATTTTTCCATCTGAAATGTATAAAGACTGATTAATATACGACATCAGTAATCTTTGACAACGTTGTAGAGTTGATCTGCTTGGTCTGAGTATTAATCTGTCATTGTAGTCTCAACATTGTCTACTTGGGAATGACCTCCGGCATGTTTTGCAAAATACTTTTATTAATTTAGATTTTCAGTTTGCATAATGAGACCCCCAGAATAAATACAGTAGTTGTGTTTTATTCTTCTATTCAACAAATACATAGAGAGGAATTATAAAGGAAGACTAAAGAGTATGAAACTCTTTATTAAGACCTTTCATTTTTTAATTAAAATCTTAATTGTATTGTGATTACATTATACATGTATGTATACATGTGTGTAGTTACATACAAACACATGCATACATGTGAATATATGCACACGAAGACATGCGTATCTTCCTCCCTGAGTATGTATGGCATTTGTATCTCATTGATTATATGGCATTGTCCTTAAGAATCACGCACACAACATTGCACAAAACTTTGTCAGTACGTATCTGCCAAGACAAGTAAGTCTGAGGCTACATGGCACCATGTCAGATCAAGTCTTTGGGGATCAAGGCTTGAGAAACAAAAAAACTATATACCTATACATAGAACTATGATTCTAAAGAATTTAAAATATATCACTGATTTTGTTCCACTGTTAAGGGTTAAATGTATTACGATAGATGTTTCCTCTGGCATTTGAGCTCCTGTAGTGCTATTGGGATGCAGCGAATGACCAAAAAGGGGCTCTCTGGTTTTCAGTTTTCATAATTATCTCAGAATCACCATCTCACATCTGCTTTGGTAGGCAAAGAGGTTGTTGCTAACTGATGGGGACACCTCCGGGACTGACGAGAGATCATTGCAGTGGATGGGCAGGATATTCAGCGTTTTCTGGATTTGTACTTCTTCAGCCCAAGAGCTCTAGAACATCTTGTTTGTGTGAGTCTGAAACACTTTTCTTAGGAGTTTTGAGAAACATATTTATCTACAAGTCTATGTGTGTCTCTCTCTGTACATATATAGAGAGAGACACCTGGCCGCACTCAGAGTTGTGGTCAATAGCTTGATGTGGAAGTGAAAACCAGTGACAAGAGGTGTTCCTCAGGGGTTGATATTGGGACCAGCCCTGTTTAACATCTTTGTCAGTGACATGGGCAGTGGGATAGAGTGCACCCTCGGCAAGTTCGCTAATGACATCAAGCTGTGTGGTGCAGTCAAAATGCTAGAGGAAAGGGATGTCATCAAGAGGGACCTTGACAAGCTGGAGACGTGGGCTCATGAGAACTTCCTGAAGTTCAAAAAGACCAAGTACAAGGTTCTGCACATGGGTTCAGGCAATCTCAAGAACAAATGCAGACTGGGTGGAGAATGGATCGAGAACAGCCCTGAGGAAAAGGACTTGGGAGTACTGGTGCATGAGAAGCTCAAGAAGAACCAGCAATGTGTGCTTGCAGCCCAGAAAGCCAGCTGCATCCTGGGCTTCATCAAAAGAAGTAGGTCAAGGCAGGTGATTCTGCCCCTCTATTCTGCTCTCATGAGACCCCACCTGTAGTACTGCGACCAGCTCTGGAGCCCCCAATATAAGAAGGACATAGACCTGGTGGGGCAAGTTTAGAGTAAGGCCACGAAGATAATCAGAGATGTTCAGCCTGGAGAAGAGAAGGCTCTGGGGAGACCTTATAGCAGCCTTATAAGGGGGCTTATAAGAAATATGGGGAGAAACTCTTTATCAGGGCCTGTTCTGATACGATGACGGATAATAGTTTTAAAATAGAGGGAGGTAGATTCAGACTACACGTCAGAAAAAATAAATTTACAATGAGGATGGTGAAATACTGAAACAGGTTGCCCAGAGACATGGTAGATGCCTCATCGCTGGAAACATTCAAGGCCAGGTTGGACGGCGCTCTGAGTAACCTGATCTGGCTGGAGATGTCCCTGCTTCTTGCAAGGGAGTTGGAGCAGATGGCCTTTAAAGGTCCCTTCCAACCCTAACTATTCCATGATTCTGTGATATATGCACTAGATGGACTTGCCTAACCTCCTCTGTAAGTGTGTTTTCAAGACAGAGATATAGCAATACGGTTAGAAATCTATGATCAGACTAAAATCTCGTCTTCTATTTGTAGAACTCTCACAGATGCCATTGGAGTTACCTGAATATACCTGAAAGTCAAATTTGGTCTCAAGTTCATAAAAGTGAATAGCATCAGAATAACGTAATTAGAAGGTCTCACACTTAGCAGGAGCAGCAGGATTTATTAACTTATGATATTACTTCAACTCTGATAGATGTTCACTAGGTTAGAATAAGCCTTTGTCTTTTCCATACTAAAAGAACCTGCACTGACTGGCTTTGCTGAGGATATTTAATACAACATATAATAAAAGATTTTTTTTTTCTGTGAAAATAAATCCTAGGGACAACTTCTCTTTTCTTTCAAAAAATATTTCAAATCGTTTCAGATTTTTTCTCTGTTAGTGTGAATTAAATACAATAGTATTCTTTAACAATACGAGAGCACCTAAGTATTACCTTTTTGTTTATGCTGCTAGGTATTCTGCTATGCTGTACCCCTGTAAACTTTCAGCACTCATTGCTGGAATCAGAAACAGAATGTGGTACGTTGTCTTTGGCTTTATGATAAGACATAAATGTTTTGGTTTCAGTCCATGTTGCTTTCACTGTCATGGAATTTGGCTTTAAAAATTAGCTTTGAAAAAATATGACATCTCAAATTGAACAAAGCTGACTTAAAAGAAAGTAAAATGTGCACTATTTTGCATGCATTTTATGATACGTGATATATTCATATGGTATCCTAAATACTAAGAACCCTTCAACCTTCGTTGAGTTTAACATAAAACTCTTGTGCCTTTTAGTTAAATGTTTGATAAATATTAATTTCTCTGGTTTTGTTGAAAAGCTAAAAACTGGCCGCATTTCCTACAATTCTATTTTTTTTTTCCTGCAAATGTTTGATTCTGTGCCAATGAGGTAATTATACGATCTTTCACTCTCCTCTGAAAAAATACATCCACATAAAACAAGGCTATTATTAAGTGCACTGTGACACAGGATTCCTCAACGTAAACTAAACATATCATATTAAATCTTACTAAAAGGGGGAAGCAGGTTGCTATGCTGATGGTGTTGTGATCCTTTCTGATCACTTGTGCTGGGATTAACTCATCTAATTTTTACTGCCTTTAACGCAGAGGTCTTGTTTCAGCTGATGAATAAAGCTTCAGCTATTCTAAGATAAGTGAGATGAGCCTGGTCCCTGTAGTGATGTGGAAGAGCTGGAAAGGATTTAAAGAGCACTGAGGAGATAAGTTATGGGGAAAGGTAGAAGGAATCAATATGCTACTGAGGGTGGGAGTTTGTAGGTGCTCAAAGGAGATAAAAGCAGAAAAGGGAGAGCTCCTATTCAGCAAGGGAAAGGGACATTTAGGACGCACTTCATGAAAAACTTTCAGACTATAAACAATAAATAAATTTAGGGTGAGAAGAGTCTCTCAAGGGAAGCTGTAGCTAGCTTGTTGCTTAGGAGATTAAGAAATACAAGTGATCTGGGAAAAAATACAGAGAGCTCAGAGGAGGGGTTGAATTCCTTTACTAGTCTGTGATTTTCCTTGTAAAGACTAACAAACTTAAAATGATCACAAACAGAAATGCATTTATAAGACTTTCCCATTCTGTAGAGTACTTCATCAGAAATCCTCTCCTCCTCAGGAGGTCCATCATGACAGTGTACTGCAAAATGAGATTTCCTTTCAGTTTCTTTTGATTATAATTTTCTGCATAATGGGTATTTTTCAAAGAACTTTTAAAAGATTTATTGCCTATCTATAAAAAACTAGAGCATTGGTTGAAATGGAGGTGGCTTTTTCAAAGATCTACATCCATTTGGTTTGATAGTTTTGCTAAGAAGAATGCAATATAACACTGGTAACCCTGGAAATTAGGGTTTGAAGACGGTCTTTTATGGATGCATTTTATGAACACTTGCCATGTTTTCTTTAAACACGTTTAGATGTCTACCATATAATGCCCATCTTTGCTAAAAAGAGAGGAGATGTACTTATGTATCTTTCAACACCATATCGCATATAGATGTTTGGAGATAAAATAACAGCAGTAGCAAGAACAACAAAAGCATCTTTCAGGACTTTTAAAGTAACAAGCTTCCATGAAAAGTTCTTCCAGTCTATCATTCTCCATCGATTATTTCTGCAGCCTTGGGATACCTTGGAGCAGATGCAGGCTAGGGAAACAAGTAACTTGTTGACACAGGAGCCATTACATCTCAGCTGCTTGGATGGGGGAGGGAGAGATGTCTGTTTATGGAGCTGAATAAGTACAGAAATTTATGATTAGACCAAACTTGTTCAGAAATAGCCACTCGCAGCAAGTTGATCAATGCCACAATAATTTGTGGAATTAACGAACAGGAACAGATCATTAGCTTAGCATGGAATGAATTATGATTATCTGTATAACCTCAAATTCCTCTTGTTTTCAGAAATATATACAAATCAAATAAGAGTAAGGTTAAGACATCTGATTTTTTTAACATAAAAAAACCTCAGAATTTGATACAGTTGTTACTGATAGTTTGATGAATTGTCATACACTTTTAGGTGTAAATGAGTTATCCTTAACAAAAGGCTTAAAGAATTTTATGAAAGTGTTATTTTCCAGATATACAATATTGCTAGTTTGCTTTTATATGGCCGTCATGGATTTCAAAGTAAATTTAACCTTAATTATGTTGAAAGTCTCTGTAGATTTTTTAAGTAGCTGCAAATCTTCAATGCTGAATACGGAGCAACAAATTTCCTATTAGAGAAACATATTGTTAATTTGTTAAACAAGTCACACCTGATTGCCAGTTACACCTCATTGGTATGCTGTTAAGACAAGCCCCTTCACATTTAGTTAGGCATTGTTTCAAACAACTTGCCAACAAAGATTTTTTCTTGGATCTTGGAAGGCAATATTTTACACATACTCAAAAACAATAACATTTGAATGACAGATATTTTCAACTTGGGATTTTGACAAAGACTCTTAATTGTTATTCCCAAGAAAAAATCTTCATTAAGAGGGAGTCTGGGTTATAAATATTTATCAATTACCTAAGGGAAGAATCCTTGAGAGGAAACAGTGTTTTCTAAATAATTCAACCTATAAAAATTAGTCTGGGAATTCCTAAGTAAGTTTACATTTAAAACACATATGAAAGTCCTCCGTCTTTTGAAACTTGAATTATTTCAAATCCTGATTTTAACCACTGCTTTGCCACTGAACTTATACCCTTGCACCTGCCGCACTTGGTCCTTATGATCCAGAGTTTTTTCCCCAAAGACAAGGAAACCGGTTATATTTGGTGGGTATTTTGGATACAAAGTGGATTATCTGTAGTTTACTTACTCTACCATTATGAATTGTTAACACGCAAATTAAGTTTCCTTGAGTTTCTGCCTGTCCATTGTCAGGTTATGTCATGAGGGTGGACTTGGATGTGCAATTGTGTGACGACAAAAAAGTGTCACCAAAAGCTGCAGTGGGAAACATGTCCTATATCAGAGCCCATGTGAGGGCTTGGGAAGACAAGTGTGGGATTTTCGCTCTGAACCGTAGGAACTGATGGCTCTGGAGTTGGCTCCAGCTGGACTCCTGCATCTTCCTTTAGGTACTGAAATCAAAGACTTGGTCCCCAAAAGGGCTGTGAGCTAATGTTGTGTTTTTGTTTGGTGGGGGGGGGCCTAAGGTGGTAGCTTCTGTAGGAAACTGCTAGAAGTCACTCCCCTTTGTTCAGTGGACTCGGCCGGGCCTAGGGCGGACACGCTGCTGGCCAAGGCCGAGCTGATTGGTAGCAGAATGTTCCGTGATAACGCCTCTATGATAATGTATTTAAGAAGGGGAAAACAGGAAAAAAAAAAGAAGAGAAGTGAAGATGTGAAGAAGCTGAGCGGGGGCAGAGGTGCAGAGGGGGAGGCGCAGGCCTCATGGGCCTTGCAGGCCTCACTCTCTGGCCTCTCGCCAGGCGGCCGACTGGGCCTGACTCGGCCCAGCCTGGCTGCAAGAAGTGGAGAGGAGATGAGATGGATGATGTGAAGAGATTCTGAGAGGCATCTGCCAGCCTGTTGTGAAGAACTTTTCTTGTGAGAGGAACGGCTGCAGACACCAAGGTCAGTGAAGAAGGAGGAGGAGGAGTAATGCGGGTCCTGGCCAAGATTCCCCTGCAGCCTGTGGTGACGACCATGGCGGAGCAGGTTGTCCCCCTGCAGCCCATGGAGTCCCACAGAGGAGCAGAGATCCACTTGGACCCCATGAAGGACCCCACACCGGGGTAGGTGGAGGCCTGAAGGAGGCTGTGGCCCATGGAGGGCCCGCTGGGACAGCCGTTCTGGAGAGACTGAACTCTGTGGAAGAGATGACCGACGCCAGAGCAGTTTCACGAAGGACTGTGGCATGTGGGTGGGACCCCACAATAGAGCAGGGGAGGAATGTGAGGAGTTCTTCCCCCGACCACAAAGCAGCGGTGTGAAACAACCTGTGATGAACTGACCGCGACCCCCATTCCCTCTTCCTACCCCGTGCCGCTCGGGAGGGGAGGTAGTAGAGATAATGTTAAGCCTGGGAAGAGGCAGGGGTGGGGGGAGGTTATCTTGTTGTCTGTCTCATTCTCCTGCTGTTTGTAGTAACAAATTAATAGTTTTTCCCAAGTTGAGTCTGTTTTGCCCGCAACGGTAACTTTAAGGATTTCTCCCTGTCCTTATCTCAAACTTCGAGCCGTTTTTCTTATATTATCTCCTCCTATTCTCTCGGAGGGTGGGGGGAGTGAGAGAGACTGTGTAGTCTGGTCCCGATCGGGGCTGAACTACAACAGCTAACCAGCTGCTCCTGAATCCATTGTGCAGTGATTGGTTCTGGGTGCAGCCAGAACAGGGTCACTCACACAGGCTCTTGAATTTAGTCCCCTCTTTTGACTTTGAGGAACCACTTCTAAATAATATTTTTTGTTTCTTCTCTGTTACACAATTATTTTTTCTCTAGAAGTAAAGCAATAGCTGAACAAAGGAAAAAAACCTAGTTGGAGAGAGAGAGAAGGTTTATGAAAAGCACGGAGCAAAGGAACTACCAAACAGAAGAGGGAAAAGCATAATATTTTCTCTGTTAGGCTAACCTCACCTAGGCTGGCCAAAAGCAATGGACGTTGATGGGTTATAATTTCTGTCTCAAAAAAAGAAGTCAGCACATACTCAGAGAATGAAACAAGTTCATTTGGGGATGCCAGATTCTTTGCGTGTAACTCAGTGGATGAGGGCACTGCTGATGGAATCACACAGTTTCCAAACAGGATATTAATATTTCCTTATTTTACACTGCTTGCACTGTATTATTTTAGACATTGAAACACGGTACAGGAATTTAACACTTCTGATCCAACCCAAATATATGAAAAGGGTAAAATGCTCATTTAATGAGAATGGCAAAACAACTGATAAATTAATATACTTATAGAATTGTTGAAATACTTAATCCGTAGTTGCAGTCCGATGAAGCCTGCAGCATGTTATTGTTCATTGTGCTTCAGGGGGAATGTCATGTGAATTCCTCTCTGCTGCTGTCCAATGACAGCGAAACTGTTATATTAAGGTAAAAGCAGGAAAACAGATCAGCAGCCGTAGGACTTGCTGCTGCCTGCATGTTACACAGCTGTTTCTGCTGGTTAAACCACAGGTACTACATGCACTTCCTTAAAGAGCTGGCTCAGATTAGATCACTATTTAAACTTAAAGTGTTCAATGAATGTGTAGATGTGGCACTTCAGGACATGGTTTAGTAGGCATGGTGGTGTTAGGTTGATGGTTGGACTTGAAGATCTTGGAGGTCTTTTCCAACCTTAAAGATTCTATGATTCATAATAAAATACAAGTTTCTATCAGCTATAGCTGCAAGAGAAAACTTGACAAGGTGAATATAATTGCAAGCTGGTGCATGCCTGAGCCTGCAGGCAACCTGGAACAATAGCCCTAAGAGGTGCACACAATGTTGGTGTGCTAAATTCAGGACTCAATGTTTCATGAAGCTCAGCAAGCATCAGCCCAGCAGAAGCAGAAAGAGAAGAACACAGGAGGCTTACGCTAACGTATGTTGCTTAATTTAAGCATAGCAAGACTCCCAAATACTGTCTGCCAGAAGGAATAGGTGGCAAGCTCCTCTGCCAGGGCTGGGAGGAAGTAAAATATCCTCCTCACTTCTTGAAATGGAAAGGGAGATATGCAGTCTGGTAGGACTTTTGGACTGCCTTGGCTACTCAGTAGGAACAATGTTTGGTGGCAACAAATTGCCACACAGACTTGAGTACAGTTGTTTTTCTAGGTAGGGAATAGCAGAACCATTTCTTGATCTGCCCAGATGTTGAAATGCAGGTATGTTCTCCACTGGCCCGTACATTTTTACCCTAATAGACTAAAATCCTAGTGATGGCTGTCAGTCACTGTGCAAGTATATCTGTTTTACTGTGTGTCTTACTTTTAAGGCTTTCTTTCAGGGATTAAACTTCCTTGAGTAAATATGTAAAAGTACACTCAGGCTGATGGATATTTTGAGACTGTGCCATTTACCAGTGCTGAAAATGCATTTTCTGTGCTGAGGATGGGTTACTGCACCACAGTTCAGTCAACACAGCCGGTGGACACTTTACTCCCAGTCACAGCTTCCATTTTACATTTATCCTCTTGGTTGAGCAGGAAAATCCTTAGTAACTGACTGTTCAGCTTCTGTTATATCTTGAAGTGGGAAGAAAAGGGGATTTCATTTTACCTTTCTGTACAGAACAAAGAGGCTATTTGAACTGACTCATCGTACAAAGGAGACTGCCAGCTCTTAGACTCCATCCTATAGTCAGCATTTGCAACGGAAGTTCAAAAAATACTTTCTTTTATGGCCAGAAAAGTACTGAAGGCACTAAAATTGCTGATAAGTTTGGTTCTGGGGCTCTGTTTATGGTACAAAAGATGCGTGTCCATCATCACAAAAAATCTAGTCCATTTTTCATGAAGTGAGTTTGAAAGCAGCATTTTAGCAGTGGATTTATCTAGATACAAAGACAACAAGCTCTATTAAAGAACTGAAAAATATGGTTTCTAGCTTAGGGTGTGGCTAATTCCCTTCATAGTGCCTGAAAGGAGAAGTGAGGACTGGATGTAAGGATTGCACCACTTTGTGAAGCTTTGCTTCAAAAGGATCACAGGTTATTAAGATCCAGAAGTCACGTCAGACTCTCTCTAGAATGATTCAATTCTCTCTAGAATGAATCAGTTCTTGCCTTAGTTTTCTCCTGGGGAGGATACGACAAGTACAGGATACGAATCGTACATGGCCTGATGCTATTTGACGTTTCTGTGCCATCTCCTGCACTGGCAGCCGGATGGCAAAGGCAGCAGCCACGCTGTCCTCCCAGCCCCTCTGCTGTGTCATCCTCCCGTTTTTGCCTCGCTGCTGTTTTCCTCAGTCTCACATTTAAGCCATTCATATTGAAAGCACCTGGCTGTTCTTTCTCTAAGGAAATGCAACCGCTGGAAACATAATAGCAGGGAAGCAGCTAGGCAACAATTAATTATTTAATTTTTTTTTTTTAGTATTTAAAATGCTTTGCTTTCAGCAGCACAATATTTGGAGGAACAAAAGGGATACTAAGCAGAGATGAATTGGAAGGGGAGGGAATTGAACGGGTTGAAAGATAAATGACAATATGCCCAAGGGTTATGAGAGCCATCTAGCGATAAATACACTAGGAGTGAAAAAGGTCACTCTGAATAAGTGAGTGCAAAAACTAATCAGGCATTAGAAAGAGAGACATGCCATGTGTAAAGAATGAGGTGCTGGAGTTAAGAGCATAAATACTGATAAGGAAAGGAAAGGAAAGCGGGAGAATGAAAGCAGATTGCCCAAGAGCTTTGGAAAGTTGCATAATGAAATTGGCCTCAAGAACACCAGGACAAAGAGATTGGTGGAGGAGAGTGCAGAGCTGCTAAAAATGGCACGGACTGCCGTAAGGGGAGCAGAGCCCTGTGCCCAGCCAAACAGCAGCCAGGCAAGTCAGAGATGGGGTGCGAGTGACTGGGCAGAGCACAACCATTCTTGGGAAGCTGTTGTGTCCAAAGGCAACCCCTACAGCCGTGGGGCTGCTCTAACGGCAAACTGGGCCGAGGCCGGGGGCGCGGTACAGATGCGTCCCCAGCAGCCCCTCACTTGCCAGGCTACACTGCTGGTGGGAAAGGCAGAAGCTGCGTGTCCGCAGGGATCGCTCCGGGGCCGGTCGTGCTTGCTCTGCAGTCAGATTCTGTGCAAAGCCTCCCTCTGGTATTCAGGGAAGATCTGCCCTGACATACAGCTATGATAGCTTGCCGGGAATGTTTTTCACTGCTACGAGACTGAATCATAGGCAGAGCACAGTCATTTCAACACCCACCTGGTTCAGTTTAACATGAGAAGACCTATTTCAATAAATTTTACAAGTCTTCCATATGGCATATACAGAAGATTAATTTTGGACCCCTACTGCATGTTTACATCTTGATTCTGGGCACTTTAAGATGTAGTTAATGATGGGGAAAATCTCATGGGGAAAAAAACAAACCTGTTTCCTGCCAGCTTGTCTGACTTGTTCCTATCACCCTGTCCCCTGGGCTGTGAGAGAGCCGCAGGCTTCAGGCTTTTCGTCTCTGCGTGTCATGGACAGCCCACTGAGTAAGAACACTGAAAAACAGCAGCTGTAAGGCCAATATTTAGCCAAACAAGATGAATGCATAAGAAATCAAAGGTTTCACTTGACTGTTCAGAGAGACCCAAATGGCAGATAGACCTTCACAATATGGAAGAAAGTTCTCTAGCCCTCTTCTTCTCCTGTAATATGAGGATTGCAGACATAGTTATAGAAAGGGATGTTTAAGAAAACTTCTAAGATAATACTGCATAAACTCCACTAATATCTGATGAATTATACAAGAAGAGACCAGTGGTAGGAAAGATACTGATTTAAAAAAAAAAAACAAAAAACAAAACCCGAATCCTGAGGTAAAGTTGTGATTAGATAATGTGTTTGAAATGAGAAATATTGGCTACATAGCTACTGATGGGGGGATTCTGCATAAGGCAATTTTATTCTGGTATTTTGGGGGCTAGGTAGCACCTGAGTCAATCGAAATGCCTAGAGTTCTACTTTAGTCTTTTTTGTCTATAGGAGCCCTTGGCTCCCATTGATTACTCTGTCATTGCTCTGGTTGCTCTGGTGAAACTCCACACAACTTCAGTCAGAAGAGGACTGAAACCTGCATCACCAGTTGAGGAACACTGCTAGGAACAAAGTAGGGCATAGGCTATGTGTGATGCTCTGAAGGGCTTGTTTGGGACTTTGGAATAAGCACTGCTGGAAAATTATGATTGCTTCCTGGAAGGAAGGGAGAACACCCACAGTGATGAGATACTTTTACCTTTTTTTTTTTTCCTCTAGAAATTTCTTCTGCTCCTGTTTGCTAGTGAGAACACAACAAACTCTTTTTTTTTTTTTGTTTGAAAGTCTCTTCTCACTTGCCTTCTTCCATAGTTATTGAGTTGCGGTTTTAATGTGAGACCATCACTGAAATAACATTCAAATTGAGATGTTCTTTTCTTATTTCAAAGGGAAATTAAGCAAAAAGAGGGAACAATCCAATACAGAATTTCTTTAAAGATGATTGATCTCTACTTGCAAGGAGATCATCTGCATTTTTCCCTTAAGGAAAAAAAGCAAACCTTCTTATACTCCAGGGTGAGCTCAAGGCCTGTTTTGAAAAAGATTAACGTACAGTGTACTGGAAATGGCCAACATGAAACACGGTAAAGAAAACGTCACAGTAATGTGTAACAAGGGTTACTGGAGGTCGTTTGTGGTTGATTATAATGAAGATAGAAACAAAAGTTAAGAAAGTCTCCAGTCTGTGATGCCTAAAATTAAATGAAGATGGATAGTATTCCTGCTTGGTCTGGTGCGCTCACACCATTATTGCAGAGAATGTCTTTTTATACCCATGACACCAATGTGGATTTAGCAAAGAGATGTATGTCTCTCCACTGTGCAAGAAAACATGTGTAAGAAAGTTTCTATGTTCACAGTGAATCAGCAGCCTCTCAGTGCTGCCTGGCTTTGAAGGCTAAGACATCCCAGCCTGTGCAGTCCTGCAAAGGATGGGCTGCTTGACCCTAAGCTCAAGGGTCCGGTATTGAGCACAAGAGATGGATGAGCTCTTTCATTCTGGCAGAGATCCCAGCATCCAGTTTGCCTGGTGAATGATTCCCTCATTGTTTCACATATGAGACTGTGTGTATGTGTGCAGAGGGCAGCATTTTCCATCCCTGTGAAGGAAACTTGAAGGGGACTTTGCAAGGAGTGTGTTCCAGAATTTTATTTATGCTCTTCCTAAAGGCACTAGAGGGGTTAGGCCTGCCTCTGCCTTGTTTAGGTTGAACAAGCTCCATCTGATGTAGCAGATGGACAAAATCTGAATTTACTTCCTAGGTAATGAGAACAGAAATACTATTTTGGCTGAGTCCCATGTCCCACTCACATGTGATAGTGTGTCACACCCTGTATGTGTCATACAGAGAGATACTTGTGTCCCCAGGAGATGAGGGGAGATATTTGTGTGCTCTCTCTGGCCCTTTTTAGAGGTTTTGTTCTCATCCTTTCAGCTTTAAACAGCTTGCCTGTCATCTGGATAATCAGTGCTGCAGTGTTGATAATCAACACTGAGTGATTTTTCATGAAGCAAAACACAAAGAGTGGCCTTGCTGAGTAGGCAACATAAATGCATTCAATTTGTATTTCATTCTTATCGTGTGGATACTGACCCCATATTTTCTCTCATGACCATCAGGCTTTCAGTACAAATGATGAAGCAGAGGCACGCTCTGGCTTGCTACATGTTAGAGTATATTCACAGTTGTTGATGTTTCATAAATCACATCTGAGCAACTGAGTTTTGGTAGGGGTCTCTGAATCAAGCTTATATTGGCTTTGTAAATAAAATCACAGAGAAAGAAGTGGAGAAAAATATGTTACAGTTTTGTGGACTTTCATAGGAAGCATTTTTTAGTCCATGCAGAATTTTTTAGTGTTAACGTCATGTCACAAATATGCAAATGTCAAAGATGTTTCATCACATGATTTCATTTTGGTTTTGCCATTAATAGGTGCCTACATTCCTTGCTTTTCTTTGTCCTTACACTCCAGTTATTAAAACACTTTAATATTCCCTATGGATCTTGTTTAGTCAGCCTATACATATTAATACAGGCAACTCTCTGTGGGACGCAGTCCTTCTATCAGCACCCTCACCAGAACAAGTTTACATCTTCCTCGAATACAAAGTGCAGGCATATCTTTGGCAATTGAGTTACTTTAAAGAAAAAACATGGTGGGAACATCATGAACTCCTCAGTTACTCATTTCTAAAAATGACACTTTGATCTTCTAAAGAAGCCATTACACATCAATATGTGTTGGGCAGAGACTTGCCCTGAGTTGTGGGGTGCCACATTGGAAAAGCATACAGTGATCCCTGAATCAGTAAAAACTAACTGGTACTCCTAGACAACTGGTACCTGGAATCAAAAAAAAAAATTAACTGGGCTGCATTGTGGAGCTTGGAGGCAGTGTTGAATTGAAACTACAATTCTACCGTTGATTCTGCAGCCAGCTCTGTTGGAGGTAGCTTCTCTAGCCAGTAGAGATAGACATCGGCTCAGCTAAGCTCCTCTCTTAAAAAAAAAATATTTGAGGAAAAAGTTGATGGGAGCATTCTAACCAAGCCTCTTTGGTCTTAAGCATTTTTAAAGCATCTTAGTTGTGTCTAACTTCCATCTTCCAATGTCACTTTCCATCAGAGTCATGCTCCTTAGGTTTTCTACTCCTCATCACTGTCCACAGAATAGGTGATTCTTCTCATGGATGGCACGTTTTCAAGCAAATATCTATGCAAAGATCTATTTTGTTGCTCTCTACTCATGCTCTGAAGTGCACAATATTCTTGTCCTTCATCAGTACTTAGCATTATTTGAAAAATGAACTAGCGTAGCTTTTTCTCCTTTATGTCATGCATGTTGATATTCAGACTGGGCCTAATGCAGAACTCTGTCTTCTGGAGAAAAATCACCTTCTCTGCCATTAGCTGATGCAGAAAAGGACTCAGGGATGGATGTACAGCTTACTTTTCTCTGTCACAGTGATGACTGGCTTTCCAAAGAAAGCACCTCCTCATTCTTACTGTTCTATGAAAATGAGACTTTTTAAGCTCACTTTGCAGACAGCAATTGGCAGTGACATTCTGCCCTTTTATGAAAAGTAAATTCAGTCACTGGGAACCTAAGTCCTAGTCCTGCAAAGAGATGTGTGTGGCAGCCTGTGCCTCTTTGCTGAGCCATATTCATCAGGGATAAGGGTCTGTCTCTGTAGATAGCTTTGAAGGTTCAAGGTCTCTGTTGTGGTATCATGACCAGTTTGCTGAGAGCCTATATATAAAAGAAAGCTGGGAGATGAAGTGGAAAATCTTGTCTCTGGCCTCCCCCCTGACAGCATGGGAGGAAGGAATGTCAACTTGGGCATTTTTCAGCTTTAACTATGAATAGCTTCAGTGGAGTTAATGATACATAACTAGTGTTTCTGTAGACAGCTAATCTGTTCTTCTGATGCTCCCAAGGCTCCCTGCCTCCTTTCCCCCTCTTTATTAAAAAATGAACTGAGTTAAGGCAGAATTTTAATCTTTTGTGACCTGCAGTTTTCATAAAGAGCTGGTTGGACAGGAGCAACCACAAAGTTTCTGTATCTGATGGCATTGTTCTGAAGCATTTGTTGTGCTTCCCACTTGTGGTTTAGCTGATAAGCACAGTTCAAGGAACAAAAAAGGCTTTGTTGATTGTCAATGGGTGTAACAAAACCAGATTGTGTTCTGACAGTAGTTTGATGGAGATATTCTTTAAAAAAAAAGTGCAAAAAGTTGACTGTGCTGTTTTGGATAGATATTTTCTAAATGAACTAAATACAGTGGGAACCACAAAATACATCCAAATCTTTAAGATAAAAGAGATCAGGCAGAATTTTTTCTATCTAATCCATCCAGTTGTCTTTGGGATGGATTATGTGCTGTAATTATGGCTATAAATGGACTTGACTTAATAATTTACATAACTAGAGTATCACTAAGTAGCTTTGAAAAGAACAGCTGCATATATTTGTGTATATAGATAAGATCAACAAGATCATTCATATATATGTATATGTATATATATACACAAATTACATATATAGTCAAAGAAAGGCACCTAATGACCACAGGGAGTTTCTCCAGTCAAATTTTAAAGACTGGCAGCTGAAAAATGAGGAGCTGCAAATCTTTAGGAGAAGATTGCAAAATGTTTTATAATCCAGTACAGTGATAGGAAACCAACATTTAAGAGCTGTAGCAGCTCTGCATATGAGTAGTATTTGTATGGTGGTGGGATACAGAGGACACTATTGGAAGTTTTTGCTATATGCTGTTAGGTGCTTTATGCCAAGAGTCCCTCAGTAAGGCATAACACATCATATGGGTTCTGACACTCTTTGGAGCGAACTGCTGAAATGCTATTGAGAGAGGAAGTTTGAGATCAGATGAGCAATTTTAATATAGATATTTTCCAGAGACAACAGTTTCCTCAAACTCTAGTTCTAAATTTATTCTTCTCTTCTCTTCTCTTCTCTTCTCTTCTCTTCTCTTCTCTTCTCTTCTCTTCTCTTCTCTTCTCTTCTCTTCTCTTCTCTTCTCTTCTCTTCTCTTCTCTTCTCTTCTTCCTTTTTCTAAACAATGCTGGAAAAGAGTGGCAGGAAAAAAATATTTATTGACTTTGTAATGAGATTAAAGAGAATTGGAAGAGAGTATCATTAACCCAAGGGATAAATGTTATATATGCAATCACTGCTGTCCAAACCATTGTTCATCTGGAAAACCAATTTAAGTTAAGCCTTTTTTAATTGCTTCTCTGTGTACATTTACTCAAATCAAGGAAGGGGTAGAAATATTTATTTTCTCTCTGTAAGATTTTTGTTGTGAACATCTATTTTTTTTTCTTTTTTTCTTATGGATACTTCTTATGAACATGGACTTGAACAGAAATGTCTGCTTCCGAGTAAGAATGTTTCTGTCTCCTGAAGGAAAGAGGTGCTTGTACTACAGCGGCAGGGCTTGGGGTGCAGCTGAAGATGTCTGGATGAGATTCAGGAGTTCTCAATACCACATCACAAAAACACATTCATGGTATGTGTGTGGAAAAAAAGCTCCCACCCTCCCTCAGCACAATGCACCTCCATCTTTGACAGTAGTTCCTGTTCTGTATGTGATAATATTCTGGCAATGAATTAAGTGAAAAAAAATCTCCTGTAGTGAGAAAATTTTAGAGGTTCACTTCTGTATTAGTAAATTCTAGCAGTTTTTCTTCCTGTACCTCAAAATCTTTCTGAAAGCAAATCCATCCTTTAACAGTTACTCTTCATTCACCTTTCCTTGTACCCTTACTTATCCTCCAGCATCAGAGGCTGCGCACTCCAGCAGCTAGGCAGGATCACAGGGTAACTCAGGCTGGAAGGGACCTCAGGAGGTCTCTTGTCCAGTCTCCTCTCAAAGCAGGGTCAGCCATGAGGTTGGACAGGGTTGCTCGGGGCCTTCATCCAGCCAGCTCTTGAAAACCTTCATGGTCCATGCTGCTTTGTTGACACAGGGATGTCGGCAGCTGGCTGTTGTGCAAGTTTCAGCACAGGAACAGCAAAGCTTATAGCATCTGTATGTGGGCATGCGAAAAAGGGCAGTGAGTGACAGTCCCAAAAACACAGGAGATGTCAGTAACAGATTCAGACATAGCCTTGGGAATCTGCAAACCTAAAAGCAGAAACTTAAGTAGCGGTGCTGTTTTGTATCAAAATGAATCATTACATTCTCATTTTTCTTTGGCTCTGGAAAAATTAGAAATTCCTTGGAAAGCTTGCTACTTCTTTTTCCAGGAAATATGTGATTTTCTGATCAGCAAATCATGCAGTTTTACTGCAGGATGGTAAATAGATGCCACAAAGGGTCTTCATTGCAATTGTAGCTATAATTCTGGCTGCTTAACTGTTCCCTGTTTGTTTAGAGAGGAAGGAGCTTTGAAATGAAGTAATTTAAGTGTAGAGGATTAGTTTAACGTTTGGGACACTGCTGACTGTATTTCAGTACTGACCTTGAGCACCACCTCCTTAGTAATATATATATTAAGCCTTCGAGTCCCAACATTATTTTATTGATGAAGTAACCTTTTGCTTGTGGTAGTGCTGGGAAACCACTACATGTATTTCAATGGAATTTTTCTATGTGAGAAACGAAACAGTAAAAAGCTCAATTTTACCATTTTTTTAACGTGCAAAACAGCCCACAGACCTCTGCATAAACCATTTTCCCTTTGTCAGCATATCAGAAGGTAAATGCTCAGTGCTAAATCTTGGCACAGCCTGTATATGGAACTTCATGGCATACCTGTCAGATGTTCTGATTCATTTTTAGGAATCTGAAATATCACAGCTATAAAAGATTTAAAAGTTCAGCATAGATTCAGCCACTCAGTTCAAAGAGTTGTATTCATTAACTGTTTACCTGCCCTTTGCATACCCTCCAGGCTCAAAATGGGAATTGGCATCTTAGCAATGAGCAGTGCACCAGCATTACGCTAATGAGCTGCTTGGCATATTCACCTCTGTGCCACTCCACAGAAGTTCCTTGTCTTTCATGGTACACTGCGCTTAGAGAAGGCAGGCAGGCAGTCCAGGCAGAGGAAAGCCCCAGAGTTCATTGAAGATGACACAGCCCCATTCCCTTCTTTCACATCCACAAGCAAACTTACATCTACCAATGCAAAATGCTGTGTCTTGCAGTTGCCGCAGATTTCCTTACCAATCCCTTTAATCCTCCTTTCATTTCATGCCACTTCCCATCGGCTGGAGGAGTGTGGACACAGACAGGAGGTCCTTGCCTTCGATGATCTTCTTACATGTGCTGACAGCAAAGCTGCAGAACAAGTCTTTCCTGATTTCATGGTACAGATCTCAAGGCTGCTTCATGCAGGGCTGTCCACTATACAGTTGATCCCCCCGCTCACCAATAGAGCTGCTCTGAAATCCTCATCAGAAGTGAAGCCAAACACCGCCTTAATAGTGCTTGTAAAAGATGCAGATCTGCTACTGCCCCAGCCCTTTCCTCCTCAAGAACTAGGTTCTATTTACCGGAAATTTTTGGCAGACAGTCACAAGATGGTGAGTACCTACATGTTTCAGTGCTGCATTTGCTTTGCTAGGAGATGCTGTGGAATGTAAACTTCTCTAATGACAGCTCCTTCAAGCCCTTTTCAGTCTTGTCAAGTTTCTTTATTAATAGCAGAAAAGTAGTCTTGCTTCTTTCAATGGCAGTAACTCTCTAGGCAACCGCTAAATTTATAAGAATACAGATGGTCCTTGCCATTTCTATTTTTCAGCACCACACTGCATTCCTCGTCTGACATGTGGAACTTGTTTGGTACCATAATGCAGCAGCTGGAGACACTTTTCTTAGAGGTAAAAGCAGTTTTGCTTGCATTTTTCTTGGCAGCATTGAATTTTGCCCACCTGCAGGCAAGATTAATTTTTTTTTTCCCTTCTGAGATAGCAGAGCTCATGATGATGATCTAACTTGAAATATTTTGGCACTGTGCCTTTTCCTCTCTGCCACCATAAACTGATAGAGCTAAGCATCCCCCTCCTTCTAAGCAACAAAAATGCAAGCAAGCATCTAGATAAGTCTGTACATGGTGTTTAAAGTGTTTAAATGGAAATGTCACCCTTTGGGCCGCATCTCTGATGATGATGCTAGTATTGAATTTTACTAATTTAAACAAAACCAAACCTCTTTATTAGGAGAACTAAATGGAGCTGAATGCTACAGAGCTGGGTGCTCTGCAGCTCAGGCTGATCTTTCCTGACGATCTCTGTTGTGCTGCTGATTGCATGGGAGCAGCCGGCAAACAGACAGAAACAGGAGGATCTCATGACTGAATTTCAAAGTGCAAACATGCGCTATCATAGGGAGGATGGTTATTTCTTAACCTCTCATGGCAAAGTCCATATATTTGTTTGATCACATGCTAGTTAACCTGTTGGGATGTTTCCATACTGTGTTTGTCAACAGCTTTTATTGCAGCAATTTGGGTTCCAGACTCCTGGTTTTGTAGTTTTAACTCCTCTCTTTCTTCATAGCTTTCAAAGCAGTCTGCTGATCCAGTGTACAGCACAGATGAAGAAAATGAATTCCGACCTAGAATAACACTGCATAAAAAGGCTGGCCACTCCCAGTGTTGAACAGGCATGTTTTTGCCGGAGCAGGTGTAATGGGCCGTTCCAAGGAAGAAGGTGCCTCCAGTTGCAGTGTGGATGTACAACTTCAGCCTTACTCCATCGCATCTCTTCAGAAATAACATTCCACTGACTCTAATGGCAACATCTCGGTGGAAGACCCAAATCACCTGGACAGTGTTTTATTTCCAGCCTAACGTAACTATGCTCTTGGAAAGCCTTCAGCATCACTCACATGATGAACTGGCTAGATGGGTAGGACCACCATACCATTGCTGATGTTTTAGATGATGCTTCCAGCAACTGCCCTGCTCCTGATCCTGTTGGAGTGCTTACTATCTCAGTTTGTCAAGGCTTCAACTTTGTGCTACTTAGTAAAGATTTGTGGTTGGGATTATTGTCCGCGCTTGCTGCCAGTACTCACTGGTAAAGATCTAAGGTTAGTCAGAGGTAAAAAAGCTCAAGGAGCCCTTTCAAAGTAGGGTAATAACTCCTCCTATTTGTCATATTAAAGGTTTCTTCAGAGTTTTAACCCATGGTACGTAAGAGAAAGTACGCTGCCAGATAAAGGCAGATATCTAGGTGCAAGCAATTCTACTTTAGTTTCTAAGCAGAGACATCAGACAAGCTGATGACTGTCTTGTGTGCACGCAGAAGCTCCCATTTGCTACACACATTTTACATTAGCACATTGCAGAAATCTGGTTCCAATATCAGCAGACTTCTTTTCAAATGTGCAGTAAAAGAGTGGGAGCAAGCTGTATTCTCCAGCTGCAGCTCAGTCAGGTATTTTCTTCCCTTGTTTAGTGCACTGGCTTATTGAGATTGCTTGTGTAAAAAACAAAGCAGGAATTTTTTTTTTTGTGCAGGTCACTTGGATCTTGAAGTGAATTACAAGATCAGCTGTTCTGACAGGCCAAAAGGAATAATTTTAGTTCCCCAGTTAGTAAACCAAATCAGCAGGACATGACTTTTTGTGTGTTCTCTGTGAAAACCAACTGTTCCCTAGTGCTGGAGGTGAAAGGGTACATTTTTGCTTTGGCACAGGGAATGACTGAATTTCAGCCACTTCACTATTATAGTAGAGCTCGTTCTTGTAGGAAAACTTGGTGGGTAATCAGAAATATCTGTAAAGGCAGCGTGAACGGCTGCTTATTTGGCCCTTATCTAAAGTGTTTTTAAAAAGTAGCTGAGTAATTTTGATAATGAGCTGTTGAAGATTATTATTGCTTATATAAAACATTGAACAGGAATGTTACGGCTTTGTGGGCTGTTTGATGCTTACGTTTTGCTACAGCATCAACAAGGTCTCTGCTGAAGCACAGGCACCCGGAGGTATGGCAGGCAGCTGCAGAGATCTGGGATAACAAATCACTCTTCTCACTTTCCTCTTCTTTTCAGCCAAAAAAAAAAAAAAAAAAAAAAAGGTGGGGGGATATGGCAGAGATATGAAGGGAGTATCAGTGTGAACTAAGCCACAGAGCTAAAATAATACACCTGTATACTCCCATTTGCCCTAGAATTATATAGGCAAATGGCAAAATGGCAAATATCACATAAGATCAACAAACCCTTCTGGTAAAGGTTCCTGACTACTTGTGAGGGGAGATTGGATTGGTATGTTGCAACTTGGAAAAGGAGTGAATGAATCTATAAACCTGTGGAAGGGTCAGGAAAAAGCAAATATGGAAAAAATTATTTAATATTTCTCACAGTTTCACTAGCTGCCTTCTAATGCTTGCATTACTTGAAACAATCTGGGGAAGTTTTTGCCTTTTTACCACACAATGTTGTGTATGTTAAAAGTATAAGTGGCTGCAAAAGGCAATTCATGAAATTAATTAAAAAAAAAATCCTCAAGGCCTGTTAAACACAGAGGTAGGTACAACATCTGGCTTAGGACACTGAGTTTTCTGACAGCACAGAGGATGTATTAGGGGGACTATCCAGGTGTGCTGTCCTTTTTCTATAGTCTTTCCTTATACGTTAATTCCAGGTTTTGATCTGAATACACTTTTGGTCTTTCAGTTTCAGTCTTGTTAAAAGCAACTTCTGCTGTTAAATGAAGGGAAAAAAAGGTTCTACCTGATGCCTGTCAATTAGTGTGTTGAGCTCTTCTTTTCATGCTTCCCTTACATCCACACAGTAGCAGATTCAGATGAGCGGGTATCAATTAACTGAAGTTCCAGTGGTAACAAGCAAAGCAGGATGAATTACCCAAATGTGAGGTCTTAAGTCTTCTTGGAAAAAGTGTCCTTCTCCTCTGCATGAAAAAATTATGAAAAAGTTAAACTGTGGAGCAAAGTCTATCATTTAATAAGTCGAAGCTTAATTTGTCAGCACCCATCTGTGCATTTTTTAACCTGTGATGCTCCCTAAAACTTTTCTGTACTTTCAGAAGGCATACGTACTCAGGAGAACAACACTTACCATTCTATCACCTCAGAGGTGTCCACACAGTTCACTTTTTCAAGATATTTCCATTCACATTAGTTGTCTTTCTAGTTGAGCTGTACATAATAATGTAATACTGCTGGCTGAATGAAATTAAGTCCTGATTTTATAGCTGAATATTTGATATTGAAGGTTTCCCATTGTTGCACTACCATAAGTTTTCAGACTGCTATATTTATCTGGAGAGCATGTCTATTATTTTTATGCTCAAATAAATGCAAAAATCTATGTTCAGTTTTAACATTAATGTTGAAAATACAATATTCTTGACCATAAATATGGGCTTAGTGAATGTTGCAGATATGGGAGAGAGATGTAAAACAGAGTCGTGGGATGGTTCCCCTTGGTCCTGTTTCTGGACTTTGGCAGAAGCAGAGTTAGGACAGCCTTAAGCCCCTTTTAATCTGTGGTCCCTTAGTCTAGCTTTAGGAGCTTTTCCGGATGGTAAGCCCGCTCCCCTGGTATGTCTCTGCTTCAGCTCCAGCCCACTCCACTGGCCCACACAGGAGCCGCAGGACAGGTTATTAACAGTTCTGTGGGCTGTCTCTGCAAAACGGCAGAAGAGTATGAGACAACAGGTTCACCATCTTTACACGTACATGGCACACTTATAGGAACTTTCCGAGGGGACTATTGAAAAAGCTCAGCCACTTTCTCTGCATAACAGCCCTGGAAGTCTCCCCTTGATGAGAGGACACAAGGCAGGTGGGTGCGCAGGCTTTGGGCGGTGGGGCAGGCTATGGCAGGCGGGTGAACGGCTGCAGCGTACCTTGCTTCAGCCTCGTGCCAAGCACGAGTGCTCGGACTCAGGCAGGCACTGCACCAATATCACCAGTGCCATTGATCCATTTGTTTTCAGCTGTTCCCTGGCTTTGCTGCACTGTAAATCTTTCTGGTGGGGCTTCAAGTAAGGCAATTTTTCATTCACAGGCGGTAATAGAGCTCTGTTGCTCTGTTTATTGCCCCCTTTTTTTTTTTTTTTTTTTTTTTTTGTACTGGGGGCAAAAAAAGGGTCTGGAAAGTACCCATAAATGCGTATCTGCTGTTGGATGTTGCACGTGTACACCAGTCAGGTGTCTGGAGAGAGGCAGATGAAGTAACCAGACTGTTACCATGTAGGACAGTTGCTAAATCGCTTTCCCCATTAACTAGTGACATTTGAGTTAAACTAATGAGACGCATGTCTGCTGCAATGCAGTGTACATTTATCCTGGAGACTGCTTTTTTCAGCTTATGTATTGTTTCACCAACACTCTTAGCCACCATTACAGCTGATTAATGATGCCTTTCATTAAAGGGAAACTATTACGGACAGCCTTGTTTGATCTGCTTTGAAACTTTTCTATTTCTGATCATCATCTTCTGTCCCTCCCTTCTCCTCCCTCTCATCTTTTCTCAGAAATGATAAGCGAGGCAAGAGATAATGCATTCACAGCCTTTGATCAACTGCTGTACATATGGCACATGATGAAAATCAGACAAAAAGCAAAGTGATATTCTCAATAAAACAGGTACTTCTACATTAATAATTTGCCGTCATCTAAATTGCCATAAAAATCTCAGCTAGCTGATATAAGCCTAATGCCTTTTGCACAATAGGCAGGTTTTAAAGTTCAAAGCTACATCTCTTCTCTGATAAAATCTGTATTTTAATGGAACTTGCTCTATAAGAGATGGCCTCAGGATTTCTACAGCTAGGGTATTCAGCTACTTGCTTTAGGCTTATCTGACCTTGCCTGTTTTATACTTAGCTTTCTACAAGGAGTTTTCAGTAATATTAGAGTGCAATACACTCGGTTCTGATATTTTTTAACAAATAAAAATGCATGTGTGTTCTGGATAGACCTATGGGTCTACTGGATGGGGAGCGATGGCTGTGTCCCTGTCAGGGTATGTTTCTTTTTTGAAACTGAATTACATCTTTGAATCTGAATTGCAATCTGTACAATTCTTGTACAGATTTCTTGCTTCATACAATGAAAAGAAAAAGTGTATTGTGTGAATATTTCCCCTTTGGTTGCAGAAGTGTCTGCAGTCCTTGGAATTTTTCAGAACAACCAAGTGGAACAACAGGAATTCCCAGAAAAGCATGGACAAGACACTCTGGTATTTTGGCATTGTCCTGCCTCTGATGTGACAATATGCAAGAGCACATGACTCATTCCCGCCTCTATCCCTTGTATGTTAACCAGTCACAGAAGAGCTTTGTATGATTGGGAAGGAGGAACAGAGACATACTCTAGAAATGAAAACACATTTTCAAAATACTATATGTATCTATTATGTCTTGGGAATACTAATAAAGAATATATAATCCAGGTCATCAATTCCTTAAAAATATTTAGCCTACTGCAAAGACAGCACGCTTACACTGTGTTGGAGAGGTGAGGTAATGAGGGATACCTCCTTTCTCATAGGTCTGAAATTCCAATTATATTGGCATAATAATTCATCAGCTGTGTAAGACTTGCAATTTATCTACTGTATTTGCTTCTGTTCAGTTTTCTGCCTTCTACCACACTGTATCCTAATATTCTTGTGCAATATCCTACTCAGTCTGGGTTTGATTTCCTTTCACCCAAACTCAAGGAAAATAAAGAGGTGTATCAGCATGTCAAGAAAGTATCTGGACTCAGAAAAAAAAGAGAAAGGTAAAAGAGCCAAGGTTCCCATAGATGTGAGGTCCTGACTGAACCGTTTTCTACCATGGCAGGATACCTGCTAGACCAAATATCTTAAAATGCCTTTCTGCACCGGCACCACTCAGCTAGACACACAATCTCTTGTGGAGCTGTTATCAAGGTTATGTTTAGTTCCTTTACATCACCCAAACAAATAACCTTAATTTAAAAATATGTGTAAAAAGCAAAAAGTTTCTGTTGATTTATTGCTTTGTATCAGCCACTGTTGTATTTAAAACGTACAGGCAACTGTTCCTATAGCACATTTTCCCAGTCCTTTAAGCACCTCTTATATCTTTGTCCAGTACTGTGGCGGTCAGCTGTGCATTAAGCACTCGGAGCTGCTCACCAAAAGATTTTCTAAAATTATTCAGTTATGCATAGGTATAGTGTGTTTTCTGGTTTGGAAAAGGAAAGCTTTTTACCCCTGGAATTGAAGACACAGTACTGTATGTGTGAGTAGCTTCTTAAATATGACAGAGCATAGCGTATGAGGAATACAAGTGCAGTGAATGGCTTCTCAAGGACAGGAGCTGTTCGGAGTGTTTCTCGCCCATAAATACTATTCCTATTACCTACCAGAACAAACAGTATGATTGCTAAAGGCAGAACACTAGAAATCAAAGCAAGAAGATCTTATGGAGCTCAGTGGACTATGGTATTAGAAATGTGCTTTAGTTAACTGGCTCTCAAGTCAGAATCTTTATTACCCTTTTTCAGAGCAAGAAACAATATGATGCAAGATTTTTTTTTTTGTGACTCAAAAGTGTATTTTTAAGCTGAGTTCTTTGGGAATGTTCTCAAACATTCAGCAGCTCTTGAATGTTTTGTTTATATGATTCTCTTCCTCCTTACAATGCATTTCAGCATTACAGCCTCTAATGACATGTGGACTTTGCAAAGTGTGTTATAAACACAGTAAAGGCAAGAAAAGAAATCTGTGATAATATAGTGCTTTGGTTCAGTATATGAGCACAAGGTTAATAAGCAGTACATTGATGAACATTCAGTCTGCACTGAGGTGAAAGGAGTAAGACACACATTTTAAATGAATGCTGTAGCCTAGAAATTTTCAGCAACTCGTGCATGTCCTGCTGCTGATTTACCTTGGTTGCCCTTTACATTCTGTGGACTCCCTGCACTGCACGGGATGTATCAGCATTAGCCTTTTCTTAACAGTGAAAGGGAGCATAGATTTATTAAAAATAAAACCAACAAAACACAGTGGGGACACCTCATTTGCAGTCAGTTCAAATCACAGACGACCTCATAGTACCTGAGATGCCATCTTGTCCCCCACACTGTCCTTTTCCTGGCTTATCCAGTCTTCAAAATTCCCTGTATCCACTGCAGAAAACTCATTATAAATTAGCTACAATTATGCTCAGCTCTTTTTTTTTGAGTTTCATCCTTCCAGGTTCTACCTGTCAGTTGTGCTTTTGAACACCACCTTATCTGCTCAGTGCCCTATTACTGAGGGGGTAATACAGGACTTGCAAAACCAGCAAGTGGTGATGATGACTTGAATGTAACCTTAGCACAACCTTGTTAGTGCTGGGGACAGTGCCGTAACCTAAATATCTACTTATATACTCTGATTGTGGCGTAGTTTGCTGCGGGGACTCTTGTCAAACACACAAGTTTCTGACTGTAGATCAACAGCAGTACGAGCCAAGTCTGCTTTCCTGATCTATTTTAGGTGATCAGTTTTGCACTAAAGGTCTCCTGGCAGTCTGTACGTGGTGTGTGGCTGGCCAGGTTGATAAGGTTCCATATATCTCTTTGAATTGCCTGGATGGGAAGATTCTTTACTGTCTTTGAAAATTCTTACATGTATCTCATTTTAGCTACAAGCAGTAATTTTTTTTCTCAGGAAAAAAAAAAAAAAAGTGTGTCCAAATCAGTTATGGTTGTAAACTGGAGAGAAATAAGTAAATAAATAAATATGATTTATTCAGGGTTTCAGATTGAAAGAGAAACCTTTGCAATTTAATATTTTATATTTTTAAAAAATGTACCTTCTTTTTTATTATTGTATCAAAATGAAATGGATGGATAGCATTTCATCACTTCTGTCTGTGGGAATAACGGGTGCCTATCCCTTCCACTTCTTCCTTTTTCTTCCGTCGCTCCCTTCTTTTTGGAAATTGTTATGCTTCACATATGCTTGTGGGCACTGTTATGAAGTCCAATAATACATTTCAAAATGTTATGGTCTTGGAAAATTTAAAATTGTAGGCAGTTCTAAAAAGCTGAAGAGGCAGAAAAAAAATGAAGCAAATTTCAACCTAAAAAAATTGTAGGTTTCACTTCTGCTATTAAAATTTTCACAAAGGAATAAAGAAAAGAGAGAAAGTGTATGAAAGGGGAATTATTTCTACTGTTGTTTCAGGATTTGATATTAATATTTAGTTTTATTATTTAAAAAATTCAGATGGGAGATTTTAATTAAAATTTCATTTTAATTTTATATGCTTTTCCTCAAAATTGTGAGAAATGTCTCCTGCATCTGGCTTCAGAATTTAAATACCTGTGCACATGGTGGGAGTCCCATGAAGGGATTCATGCTACCTGTTTTAGCATGCAGTGTCTGCCTTAAGAGATGCCTATGTATCTCCTTCCACCATTAGAAGGAGAGTAGCCTAGAAAACTAGTTTAGACAAGACAGTTATGTTTTAGAGGGCTGAAGTTAGAAGCTGTGTTTTCCACCTGTCTTTCCTTTTGAAATTTGCATTTGTAGGTACTAAAATCACTGCGATGATCTGCCCCGTAGTGACTAGACTGCCAGTTCTTCAGGCATGAAAAATTTATGTGTGTGTGTGTTTAAAGCACTGAGCATAATAAGGCCATGTTTATGGTTAGGGATAATACAAAACAGTGTTACACAAACTTCAATACTTATTGTTTTGTATTGTTTCGCACACAACATTTTGTACAGAATGTGAAGCTGCTATGTCCATTGAACTGGAGTATCATGGACAGTTTCTAAGAACAAGAAATTGCTGGGATTCCCTTCCTGAATCAAAATCTCCTTTAGTTTGGTTTTCTGCTGCCTGGGGGATCCATGACCTGTTTCAGCACCACTTTATGCAACAATGGGTGTGTTTGCCTCACACCCATGATGAGGTGGGAATCCCAGCCAGGAAGCCCTTCGCACTTTCTCTTGCAATGTGCTGAAAGGCTCTGCTGAAACTGCAGCACAAGCTGAGGCAGTGCTACACTGCAGGTAGCTAGTATGGGCATTGCCCATGGCTTTGCAAAAGGGCATAGAAAAATATTTTGTAATCACATTTTCTCCTCTTTGTGTCTACTCTCACTCTTTTGCTTTGCTACCCTGGTTCAAGCGTTTTATTTTTTCAGAGGAGGAGATCTTTGGATGTTTTCTCTACCTGCTTTTGTCAAAAAAAATAGATCAGCTCGAGGCAAAATATTTAGGTCCAGACTGGGCCAAAATATCACCCTCCCAAAAAAGAAAGAGTGAATATTTATGGACCTGATCTCAAGAAGCTAAAGGTTGGATCTGAACTTCCAAAATCAAGCAGGTACAGGTAATTCATAGCTACTTCCACTTGTACCCTGGGCTTCAGAGGAGGTCACTAATAGTAAGACTACAAAAGGTGAAAGTTTGCAAAATGCAGGCAATATTTTACAATATCCCAAATGTGGTGGCTGTAAGAGCAGGCAGAACATAAAGTTAAGCTTTTATCCTAGGCTTCCAAAAACGCAGGTGAAAGTAAAGGGTTGGAGTTCTGCCTCCAAAGCAATTTCAGCTTTGAAGATGTCTACACTTCTGGCTCTGGTTTATATTGTTGCATGCTTCTGTATTTATTTTAGCTTACTAATTTTGCCATATTAAATAATTCCAAGGTGTTCATGTGATGCTGCTGTGTATTTTAGATAAGACAAAACACAAATAGTTTGGCATATGTGAAGCTGAAAAGAATAAATATGTAGTATTTCTTTTATGATGGTTTACATTTAATATTACGATCCTGATATTGAGCCTGGCTTTGGAAGGCTACATTACTAGAGATTGGTCTATAGCCGTGAAGCACATGATTTCACTGAGAGCTGTACCAGACTAGTAGCTCCTGAGCCTGTCTATTCCTTCTCCCTGAGTGGTATATCTGACATTCGTTTTCTTTCTGACTCTTCCCTATCCCTGTTATAGATCATGGTAACACACTGTTCATGGTATTTCATGCATGTGCTAGAATTTCTGGGCTGGAAGTCATAGCTGGCTTCTAGAAAACTTTGTAGTGATTGATGTGAGTTTATACCTTTCTCAGAAGAGTGTCATTAATATATCCAGCCAGTTAAAGCAGCTCCTATTGGTGACTCTAGTAAAGAAATAACATTCTGTGAGTAACCAAAAATGCACATTTTTAAAAAGTTTGATCTGTAGCACATTCACTCCTCAGTTACATTGGAAAGCATTGGTAGCTCTACAACATAATTCACATTTCCTAGGGCTGAAGGATAGTAGGACAGTTTAGGTTGTAAAGGAATGCAGGAGGTCTTCAGTGAAGCCTCCTGCCCAAAGCTGGGCAGCTGTGAGATCAGACCAGGTTGCTCAGGGCTTTATCTAGTTTGGTCTTCAAAGCCTCCAAGGATGCGGACTTCACAGCCTCTCTGGACAGCCTACTCCACTGCGTGGCTGTCTTCATGCGGAAAAAAAATTACAGTCTCTTGCTATTATCTCTGTCATATTTATCAGCTACCTCTTCTGCGGCTTGAGCACATTTAGCCTAAAAATTTTGTCAAAACAGCTTCTTGGAAAATAGTTTACGGAAGCACTAGGACATTTTGTAGTGTGTACTGATTTAAACCAAAGCCATTCAGGAAAAAAAATGCGGTTGAAAGCATTTTGTTTTGGAATTATTATTGTTGAAAGAGATCAGAGTTACATTTTGAATTTTTTTAAAAAAGATATACATATGTTTTGTTTTTCCATGACATATCAGTTTTAGGCATTACATGATACGACATCTATACAGACCTGCTACTAAGTACAATGAAATAAAATAACACAAATTCATAACCATAAAAAAGCTGGTAAAAATGTCTATATTTTGAAATAAATGCTGCATTTTGCAATTAAAATAAACATTTTTCCTAAATATCATTTTCAAGGTAAGAAGTTTACTGTCACACCAATGTTTCCAAAGCAGTCTTTTCTAATGATAATGGGGAAAAAAAATGCTAATTTCTCTTAAAACAAGCATACACAGTTTGACCAGATCTAATCCTAAATTCTACCTTCCAATTTTTTCAAAAGTGTTGCTTTGGAAGATCAGAGTAATGACAGAAAATACCTCAGTTTTCTATAAAAGTACTGTGAGTGTTATTGATCTTGATCTCTGTGCCATCTTGAGACAAGATTTCACTTTATACCTTTCACTACTTGGGCCTATTTAGGATGTTGAAAACAATTTCTTGGCAATATTAATACTCCTCTTACTTTTGTATAATCAGTAAATACTCATGTAAGTCTTACTCGAGTGTTTGACACGCAGTTTGCATATATATCTACATGTATCTATGCTCTTCAAAAGAGCAAAATGTACAGCAAACTTTTTAGGCTGATGAAGCTAAAGGTTTCAGATCAAATCCCCAGTGGGCACAAATAAATGACATTTCATTGACTTTGGTGGAGGAATTCCAGTACATGCCAGTGAGAATCAGTAATATGAAAAAAAAAAAGACATTGCAAGAGGCATGAAGAAAACAAAAACATTGAAATACTGTGATTGTGTGTGGATCCCCAGAGAGGGGCATTCTGGAAATACATCCAGAACAGCAATTACAGTGCAGATAAAGAAAGACAATGAACCCATCTCATTTTAGATTCATGAGGTCAGAAAAGAGAAATTGCCTGATTATATTTTCCCCCTTTGAAAACCACGTATGTTAACAAGAGAGGGAGAGCACAGCACTAAAAGCAGAAGAATTTGCTGTATTGCATGTAAAAGCTTTTAGAAAGGAATATTTTTGGGTGCTTAGGGAAACAACAATGCAGAGTCAATTCTGCAAATGGGGTTAGCCAGAAGTTTGAAGAGCTGAGGTGAAACCTGAAGTGAAGCTGAATATTTACAACTTCACTCCATCTTAATCCTAATGCTACAGCACGAATACATTTTCATAATCTCTGTGTTTGTGAGTCATCCTGGTGTCCTTTGCAGCACAAATTCACACTGGGCTATGTAATTATTTTTAGAAAATGGGGACTTTGTCATCTTTGCCATGCAGAGGGATCAGGTGATGCAATTGGATCCCCATTGCTTTCCTGAACTTGTGACAATGAGGAACAAGTTCGTACCAGTGATTATTCATGAGCTTTGTCATAATCAGGATGTGTATATGTAGATACAGAGCTGCTGGGAATGGTTTCAATTAGAGCTCTGTGTGCCTGGGACTAGTGATGCCTGCTTTGGGCTTTACAAGCCTGAAAATAACCTTCCAAATATGATATCACAGACCTGAAAAGCCTGAGGGGCTTCCCATCCTGAAAGAAGTATCTGGCAAAGGGAGAGAAATATTCTGCATGATTGAATGTTGTCTTCCTCAATAAAAAGGTGTGGGCCTAACAAAAAGTACTTGGGATTACTGGACAGCTAAGGGGCTGTGTGACCTTTGGGTCACCTGTGACATGAAGTCATTACCATCTGTCAGCTGCTTAGTGGTCTGTGTGAAATGAATATTGTCCGCTGCATCACACAACTGTAGCAAGCTGAAATGGCATGCATTGGCACATTTGCAAGGACAGCAGGACCACTAAGATCTCCTATAGTGTGGAGGTTGAACTGACTCTCTACATTCATGGTTGTTTCTCTTGTGCATGGTTCCAGCTTTTACTTGAGGTTGACCTTAATAGTAAGATTATTTATGTTGTATTTCTTCCACTCACCCCCTCCTGTCAATGAATATTTCATAGAGAATCATTGAATCATAAAATCATAGAATGATTTGGGTTGGGAGGGACCTTAAATATCATCTAGTTCCAACCCCCCTGCTATAACCAGGAACACCTGCCACTAGACCAGGTCACTCAAAGCCCCATCCAACCCAGGATGAGGCGTCCACAACTTCTCTGGGCAACCTATTCCAGTGCAGTATCACCTTCATAAAGAAGAATTTCTTCCTTATATCTAATCTAAATCTAACCTCTAAGCCATTACTCCTTGTCCTATCACTATGTGCCCTTGTCAAAAGTCTCTCTCCAATCTTCTTGTAGGCCCCCTTTAGGTATTGGAAGGCCACTATAAGGTCTCCCTGGAGCCTTCTCTTTGCCAGGCTGAACAACACCAAGTCTCTCAACCTGGCCTTACAGGAGAGGTCCTCATCTTTGTGGCCTTCCTTGGGACTTGCTCCAAAAGGTCCATGTCCTTCTTCAGCTAGGGGCTCCAGAACTGGACACAGTACTCTAGGTGGGGTCTCACGAGAGAGGAGTAGAGGGTCAGAATCACCTCCCTCAACCTGCTGGCCATGCTTCTTTTGATGCATCCCAGGATGCGGTTGGCCTTCTGGACTGCAAGTACACATTGCCGGCTCATGTTGAGCTTCTCATCAACCAAGACCCTCAAGTCCTTCTCCTCAGGCCTGTTCTCAATCCATTCTCTGCCCAGCCTGTATTTGTGCTTGGGATTACCCTGACCCATGTTTAGGACCTTGCACTTGGCCTTGTTGAACTTCATGAGGTTTGCACAGGCCCACCTCTCCAGCCTGTCAAGGTCCCTCTGGATGTCATCCCTTCCCTCCAGCATGTCAATCACACCACACAGCTTGGTATCATCAGCAACCTTCCTGAGAGTGCACTCTATCCCACTGTCCATGTCATCAACAAAGATGTTAACCAGTGCCGGTCCCAATACCGATCCCTGAGGAATGCCACTCATCCCTGGTCTCCAGCTGGACATGGAGTCGTTGACCACAACTCTTTGAGTGTGACCATCCAGCCAAGTCCTTATCCACAGACTGGTCCATCTGTCAAATCTGTGTTTCTTCAGTTTAGGGAGAAGGCTGTCATGTGGGACACAGTCAAATGCTTTGCACAAGTCCAGGTAGATGATCAGTTGCTCTTCCCTTAACCACTAACGTTGTAATCCTGTCAATGCTGTAACCCTGTCACATCAAATATATCAGGCATGATTTGCCCATACTGAAGCCATGTTGTCTGTCATCAGTGAGCTCCTTATTTTCCATGTGCATTAGCATACTTTCCAGGAGGGTCTACCCCGTGATCTTGTCAAGAACAGAGGTGAAAATGACTGGCCTGTAGTTCCCTGGGTCTTCCTTGTTTCCCTTTTTAAAAATGAGGGCTATGTTTCCCCTTTTCCAGTCAGTGAAAACCTCATCAGACTGCCATGACTTCTCAGATATGATGGACAGAGGCTTGGTAACTTCATCCACTAGTTCCCTCAGAACCTGCAGATGCATCTCATCAGGTCCCATTGTGCACCTTCATGTTCCTTAGATGGTCTCAAACCTGATCTTCTCCTACAGTGGGCAGTTCTTCAATCTCCCAGTCCCTGCCTTTGCCTTCTGCAACTTGGGTAGTGTAGCTAGAGCACTTGCTGGGCAAGATTGAGGCAAAAAAGTTGCGAGTACTTCAGCTTTCTCCGTGTCCCAGGTAAACAGGTTTTCCATTTCCTCCCAGAGAGGGTCCACATTTTCCCTAGTCTTCCTTTTATCAATGATGTTGCTATAGAAGCTTTTCTTGTTGCCCTTGACATCCCTGGCCATATTTAATTCTATCAGGGCTTTAGCTTTCCTAACCTAATCCCTGACCGCTTGGACAATTTCTCTGTATTCCTCCCAGCCTACCTGTCCTTGCTTCCATCCTCTGTAGGCTTCCTTTTTCTGTTCCAGTTTGTTCAAGAGCTCCTTGTTCATCCATGCAAGTGTTTTTGCCCGACTTCCTCTTTGTTGGGATGCATTGCTCCTGAACTTGGAGGAGGTGATCCTTGAACACTAACCAGCCTTCTTGTGTTTCTCTTCCCTCCAGGGCTTTAACCCATAGTTTTCTACCAAGCAGATACCTGAACAGGCCAAAGTCTGCTCTCCTGAATTTCAGCGTAGTGAGCTTACTATGTGCCATCCTTGCTGTCCTAAGGATCTTGAACTCTACCATTTCAGACCACCTGAGGCAGCTCAGACCACCTTTGAGCTCCACATTCCTCACCAGCCCCTCCTTGTTAGTAAGACGGAGGTCCAGCATAGCACCTCTCCTTGTTGACTCCTCTATCACTTGGAGAAGGAAGTTATCATCAGCACATTCCAGGAATCTCCTAGATTGCTTATGTCCTGCTGTGTTGTCCCTCCAACAGATATCAGGGTTGTAGAAGTCCCTGACGGGAGCCAGGGCTTGTGACCATGAGAATGCTCCAATCTGTCCACAGAGGGCCTACTCGCTCTCTTTCTCTATATATAGAAGGTTGTGAGTTGGCACCACCTCCCTTGCAGAAGAAGACCCAGTAGAACAGTCCTAGTTCAGACCCGAAGTCTGTCTAACAGCTCCCCGTTCTGAGTCAATTATCAGGGAAGAGCATGATAAAGAAGATAGATGTGGAAATATCCTTCTACTGATATGCACCTTCCCCCAGTCATCAATGATTTGAAGACTTTCTGAGCAAGAAGAAATTCTCCCTGCCTTTGTACTGAATAGCTCCTGATGGACCTGTTATCCGTGAATTGGTCTTATCCTTTCTGGAAGGCATTTGTATTTTTGCTCTCTGCAGCATGATAGCAGAGAGTACAGTATGCTGGGCTCCTTCCTGCCCATTACCTTCTCTTTCCAGCTCCATCAATTTTCCACCCCTGTCTGAAGAGTCACGGCCTCAGTGGGAGAACCAAACATCCCAGCTGAATCACAGTCTGATGGTCTGGACAATTCCCAGGGAAATGGAAAAAGTAGATTTTCCAATGGCTGTGAGGGGCTTAAAACCCTAGACTTCCCACTTTTGGTATGCATGCTTTAACCTTTGCTTTCACCTCGAATACTGTGTTCTGTTTTGGGCCCCTTACTGCAAGAAAGATATCGAGGTGCCAGAGAGTGTCCAGAGAACACTGGCAACAAAGCTGGTGAAGGGTGCAGAGCACAAGTCTTATAAGGAGCAGCAGAGGGAACTAGGGTTGTTTAGTTTGGAGAAAAGGAAGCTCAGGGAAGACCTTTTCACTCCCTACAACTACTTGAAAGGAGGTTGTAGCGAGGTAGGTGTTGCTTTCTTCTCCTGAGTAACACAAGTGATAGGACAAGAGGAAATGGCCTCAAGTTGTGCCAAGGGAGGTTTAGATTGGATATTAGAATAAAATTCTTAACTGAAAAGTTTGTCAAGAATAGGAAGAGACTGCCCAGGAAAGCAGTAGAGTCACCATCTCTGGAGGTATTTAAAAGACTTATAGATGCAGTGCTTAGGGATATGGCTTAGTGGTGGACTTGATAGTGTTAGGCTTATGGTTGTACTTGATGATCTTAAAGGTCATTTCCAACCTAAATGATTCTATGATTCTATGGAAGAGGAGAACTGTTCTTCTGCATAGCAGATGGCCATCCTCTGGACAGTCTAAAGCAAGGAGCAGGAAAGCCAGGGCACCTGTTTTTATTCTGGTTGTTACACAGATGAAGCAATGGAGGTCTAGAAAGCCTGATCAACCCTGCCTCAGATCAAGAAAGTCTGTCCACACTGAGAAATGCACCCAGCAACCTCCTTCCTTGCCTTTGACCTGTGCCTTTGCACAGTGAACTTACTGAGGACAAAAGCTATGGTTGATATCCCAGTATGGAGAACAAAGGGAATTGAGGCACCATGTGACAGGGGGCAGGGAGGAAGAACAGGATCCCAGAAAGCATTTCCAAGCATACTTCTTCTCTGCGATGGATCTTGCCTTGTACTGGTTGCAAGCATTGAAAACTTGTCACATAATAACTTGCAGCCTGCACAGAGAGTAAATTAAAGGAATTGACTGAATAGATTTAGATAAAAAATACAAAATCAAAAGCGCATTCTGTAAAATCACAAGTCCATAAACTCCACTACAGTGGAACTCCCCTGTAATGAAAGGTAAAACTCTGCAGGACTTCTCATATGTTCACTCCCTATTTCCTACAATGCTTGGGTTTTACACCACTTCTGATGAATGAAAGCCATCATGTTGTTGCTGTTGACTACACCTTGGTAAGGACTTTCCCGAGGAGCAGCCTTATGGGTTACTGCATAAACATGGATTTGATGTATAGAGCTCCTGACCGTGACAGTGTGTTGCTGAAGATGTTTTTAGGATGTCCTACAAATATTTCTGAGGCAGATACAACAGTGCCGTACACACTGATTCATTATGCTGTGCCCTGATTAAGTGCTACTGGGAAATGTAGATACATCTATCCTGTGACATATTTAAGAGGTAACTTCTAGTGAAAGCAGGCATCTAAATATCTAGAGCATTGATGAAAATAATAGTAATGCTTACAGTCAGTGATATTATTTTCTTGTGCAACAAAGAAAAAAAGAACTAAACCAAGTGAGTGGACAAGCTCACAAAGTTTTGACTCAATTCTATAATTTCTACAACTTAATGTGTTTATTACTTGAAGTCATCTCTGCTGACAGCATTATTAGTATAAGGCACTGTGAATAAAATCATTGTTGCATCATGAAATCAAAAGTATCCACCCAGAGAAAGCATTACAGAGAATTCCAGTTTTTTTCACCTTGAGGTTTTGCTCTGCTGTGTGAACCCCAGAGATTTTCATCTGAATGAATATTTTGAGAATTGCCTATTTCTAAATTTGCCAATTATGCTTGTAGGAGCTGAACATTTTCTGACTTATATTATATATTTTCTTCAGTTAAAGAAAATCCTACTTCTCATAAGTATTTCATTACAAAAAATGAAAACATGTAAGCTTGTCTTACAGATAAGATGTCAAGGTTTTAGGAAAAAAAAAGTTGCCAGGAAGAAGTCGAATTTCAGAAAGAAAACCAATGAAGAAATTCAGAGTAAACAAACTTATTTTAAGGTAAAAAAGAATACATTGTATGCACATTATATACTTAAACAGTTTGTGCAATTCCTGTAATTATATATACAAATAAGCTATTATTAGAAACTGCCAATGTTAATGTGGTGACTTGTTGAAAACACGCATACACATTTTAGCATAACAGTATGTTGAAATCCATATGCAGATTGATATTTATTTTTCTATTTGCTGATTTGTAAATAATATTCTATCACTACTGTATAAAATACACGTGTGTGTGTGTGCATAGGTTACACTACCCGATATTATATTTTGAAGTGTACTTGTTTTACAACTATATGCAGCAATAAAAAAGTTTGAACTGTTTCAATTTAAATTCAAATTCACAGATAAAAATTCTTATTACAGCAATTGTTTGGAATTGTTGATCTTTCTCCACAGATTACCGTTGCTGGTAATAGGATGCACTTTGTGAAATTTCGACTTTCTGAGTCAAGGGGTTAACAGTTAATCAATAGTTCTCACTGTTATAGGCTCTACTGGGAAATACGAGGTTGTGATATATGCTATGCATCATGAAGCAGGAGTTAGAGTCTGATAGAAAAATTATCTGATTGCAGAGTTTCATTGACAGTGCTCTACTCATACATTTTCTATTTTTCATTATTTTCCATGAAGTCCACATAAAATTGCCATGGTCTTTCCCATTACAGTGTCTAAAAGATGTCACATACCAGATTGTTATTGTGTTCTCAAATGTTTTTCCATGCTCCTGTGAAAACCCATGCCTGGTTCCCATTGGGAGTTACCAAAGCATGTTAATAAATGGGAGTGAAATGAATTGGTGCTCGTTTTTTTCCAGTAAAAGCATGACTATAGGGGTTGCTTCCTGACATAACTGGCAAAACTGTGTGTGCACGTCATATTAAAATGCAAAGATTGATCAGAATAAAAATCTTTGATCTAAATATTCTAAAGCCTTGACAAATTTTAAATCCAGGGTAAAAAAAAAAAATAGTAGATTCTAAAACCAGAAAGGACAGCTGTGATTATTTAATACAGGAAAAGTGAGAATTTATAGTGGTAAGATGATCCTTATTAATACGAAAAACTAGTCTGTTTTCTGAATTGGATGCCAAGGGGTCATTCCCAAGATGTGTCATGCAGCCTTGGCTCTACAGAAGAGAATGAGGCCTCACAAGCCTACATACAATCAGCCTGAATATTGGACAACATCTGGGCTGCAGCCTGATCTCATGGGCAAACGTAGTGGGACAGACTTCAGAGCCTTGTCAAGGCATGGCTATGTGTGGTAGTTTAGCTCCACTTGGGACCAAGCCCTATGTAGTCGCTCACTCATCCTCCCCACCCTCTGAGGGAATGGAGAAGAGATAATGTAACAAAAGACAAAGGACAGGGAAAGATCATTCAACAGTTACCATTATGAGCAAACCAGACTTGACTTGGGGAAAATGAATTCAATTTATTAACAATAAAATCAAAGTAGGACAATGAGAGACAAAACCAGATCTTAAGAGTACCTTACCTCACGCCTCTCCTGTTCCCAGGCTTAACTTCATTCCAGACTATCTCCACCTCCTCCCCCACGTGACACGGGGGGAATAGGGAACGGGGGTTATGGTCAGTTCATCACATGTCATTTTCCTCCTTCCTCCTCAGGGGAAGAACTCCTCACATTCCTCCTCTGCTCCAGCATGGGGTACCTCCCACGGGCTGCAGTCCTTCATGAACTGCTCCAGCATGAGTCACTTTTCCACAGGCAGTCCCTCTGGAATGGCTGCCCCAGCGCGGGCCCTCTACGGGCCACAGCCTCCTTGGGGCATCTGCCTGCCCCGGCATGGGGTCCTCCACAGGCTGCAGGTGGATCTCTGTTCCTCCATGGGCTTTCATGGGCTGCAGGAGGACAGGCTGCTTTAACATGGGCTGCACCACGGGCTGCAGGGGAATTCTGGCCAGGAGCAGCATTACTCCTCCTCCTCCTTCTTTACTGACCTTGGTGTCCGCAGCCATTCTTCTCGCAAGAAATTCTTCACAATCAGAAGGCAGATGCCTCTCAGGTTCTCTCACATCTCCTCTCTTCTCTTCTCTTGGCAAGGCTGGGCCAAGATGGGCCCAGACAGCTGCCTGGCAGGAGACCAGAGAGCAAGGCCCACAGGGCCTGTGCCTGGCCCTCCCTGCCTGTGCTTTTGCTTTGTTTTCCCTTTCTTAAATACATCATCACAGAGTTGTTATCTCCCTTGCAGGTTGGCTCGGCCCCAATCAGCAGCAGATCTGCCCTGGAGCCATCCGAGTCCACTGGACAAAGGATTCTAGCAACTTTTCACAGAAGCCACCACTGTAACTTCCCCTGCTACACAAACGAAACACACTATGGCAGGGAGTTTTGCTGAAGAATACTCAAGAAATTCCAACAGTTTCTGTGAAAGAGTAGATCTTTCATAAACATGTTATCTTCAGTTAAAATTTCACAGTAACATGTATTTGTTTTTCCTTCTGTCTGAAAAAATATTAACACCTCCATGCTGCTTCTCAGGACTAATTTTCATGTTTTGCATGCAAGTCTGATGTTTTCCTAAGAGCACACATTTTTTTACCGGTCTCATCACATCCATGTGCCCACTGGAGTCAGCAGGTGACCTTCTCACTGCCTTGGTTTGGCCTTTGTGGAAGGGGAATACCTGAAAGTCTCCATGCTCTAAGAGGGTTTGCTGACCACTGTGGACAGTGAATGGAGATTACAGGCAGTCCCATCTTCCTAGATTATAACAGCAGGTAATGGTTTTCCAGGAGAAGTTTTATTTCAGCACTTTGGAGACGGCTATTATACAAGAGTACTAAACAGGCAGAGGCTCAAGATGGAATCCTATTTATTTTTCTATTGTTAGGATCTATGCTCAAAATTTTTGGTCTCTCTAAGCTGCACATCAAGCAGAGAATTTCCCATCAGCAGCTCCATATGTGTTTCTTTTCATGCTAAAGCTCTTTTACCCTGGGGTTTTGTAGGTAAAACGATAACACAGAAGAGTGGTGTGTTATCTTTAATTACAAACATGCTTGCTATTCCCCTCACAATCTTGGAAGAACAGTCAGCTAAAAGAGAAAACAGATCACTCTTCCAGTATGTTTGTCGCAATTTTTATGCTGCAAAGAGGAATGACAACGTGCAATGTATCGGTTTACAGGGAGGTATTACATGGCAACTGTTTAGTACACATGTCACTAAAACTAGCTGTCTAACTCGGAGGAATCATTATTTTGCCACGTAGCTTAAAGGCGACCAATCCCTATAAATCACTCATGCACTATGTGTGTATATGGGCTTTTTTACTGCCTGTTTGGGGGGAATTTATTGAGTAGTTTTCCAATAAATAACTTAATTATTGAAATGTAAAGGCTGCAAGTGTGTTACACTCTACCAGTGCCATTCCAAAATGAGGCTACATCCTCCATACAAGAACAACACATGCTTGAAAAAATATCATATTACTAGCATGCCTGGAAATGAGCTACTAAGGAATACAGCAAATTTATTGTTTACATACAATCCTTTATTTTTCACCATACCCTTACATTGCCCGCTTTCATTCTCCTCCATCAAACTTCGGGCTGCAGGTAGCAGAAAGGGGATGCAAACGGCAAAGAGGCTCTATCCTATCACGGTTAAATGTGTATTTTTGGCAGTTGTTTCCCAACCCAGGGTGTGCGAGACTTAAAAAATCAAATCAAACCATGTGGAATGACTTGACATAACAGGGTATGGTATGCAAACCAGCTTGGAAGTAAGGCAAAAACAGTTCCACTTTTGGACAGCTCTGCTGTTCTCACCTCCATATAGCTCTGCTTCAGCTGGGAGCTTATACACATGCCCACCTTCCTCCCCTCATATTAATGCTAGCATCAATAAGTATGAATTACATTTTATTGTAGTTAGCCAGAGATGCCTGGTTTCCTGTAGACTCAGGTCACGTTCATAGGCTACAGATGATGGCTGCAAATGATTTGTGGCTCTGAAATATCTTTGTCTGTGAATCCTTAAGTGCGTAGCATAAAATTCATGGATTAAAAGTAACCATATTGGCTTTACTGAGTTCATACTGAACCATTTCCCAGTCACTTAATGCTTCATATTGCTTGTCATGTGACATACATATTTGACAAGACTGAGCAGTAAATCCAGCAAACGCAGCTTAATGGTGTGTCAGAGCTGGGAGCACGGGCTCAGTTCTGGTGCAGCTAGCTCAGCATCTCCTGCCAAGGCAAAGCCATGGTGTGTTGCGTCTTAATGCATCAGGCAAAGCCCAATTACAAAGCTCCCTTAGACTTTGATGATGTGGAACTGGGATATTAAACACTAATACCTTGATTGCCTCTCCATGTCTGTTCAAAATCTCACTGACCTTTCTCTGATGTTTCTCTCTGGTGTTGGGGTCATCTTTTTCCTTGGCACTGTTGTTTGTACAGAGAGCATAACTTTGGGTTATTCCCCCTGATTTCAGAAGGGCTTTCACTCCAATGTTTGGCTCACTAAATTAGAGTACAGAGCACAGAATACAATCTCACATCAGAATATGATCCTCACATCTTGCATCTTATGCCATATCTGGCAAGATACAAACCAGGGAAAAATTTGGCCCTGTTTGGCAAAAAAAGAGGTTGTCATCTGAAGGCTGTATCCTGCAGTAGTGACAATTTAGTGGTATTTCTTTCTGAATAGAATAAGACAAAGCAAAACAAAACAAGCACATTCATGTGATAAAGATTCAGTACAAGGTAGTAATTTACTTCAGCTGCTGACTATATTCAACTTGATTTAAATATCTTAATATTTAATTATCTACATTCGTCTTACTGAAATGCACATAAAGGAACATCTTCAAAGAAATTAGCTTTGAACATTATTTACAGACAAGGTGACAGCTGTCTCATTCATTCTCTTGTGCCAAGGGAGAATAGGAAAGTGATGTAAAAAGGTTTTGAACCGTATTATTTAATTCACATAACAAATTTCAAGTAGAGTCATGTGGTAGGATTCTATGTGTTTTGCTGCCTTTCTGCTGATTGTCTGATTAGATGTTTGCACATCTACTTCTGGCCCACCTAAATAATTTCTCTAGTTGTCTTGAGAAAACGTGCAATAGCAAAATACTATGTTTTCCCAACAGTCTGTATTCCTCCTCTGTGTGTGTGCACATACGCAGCATGAAACACTCTCAAAAGCACAATACTGTTTTGAAGACCTTAAAGCAGAGGAATGTTAATATAGTTGCTTTCAGTGCTGATTCTATGCTCTGTGCTGAGCAGGTTCTGTTCTTAAGTTGCTTATTGACCACAACTTGATGGCAAGCGGCAGGAAAACAGTGCTGCAGGTGGGTAGACAGAAAGACCTCTCAAGGTTCCGTCCAGTCATGATGGGATGCAAACGTTATTTGTAGTGAAAAAACAGACCACTTTTGGCTCTGATTTTCCGCATAAAACAGAGTCAGGAGTGCTGCGGTCTGCAATTTCTATAATCCTTTTAGCACTGAGCTGTGTAACGCTGGTCTTTCATTAAAATACTCTTGAGGATAAGAAAGAATGGGTATACTCCTGACCTTACGAAACTTAGCATTTTGGAGAGAAGGATTCAAACTTTAACATTAAATAGCTGGTGTGTCAGTCCAGAGCACAGTAAGTGAAAAGAGGACTGAAAAGCTGAGATGTAAAAAGGTTAAAAAATATGTTTCAGCAATAGGCTTTGCAGAAACTGATTGCTCTGATGTAGATTAAGCTGTACGCTGACCTTTCAAAGAATAAGCATTTTTCTCAACTGTCATTGTATCAATGCACAAAACAAGCAATGTCATTAGGGAAGGCACCCAGGCTGGAAGACTTTGAAGAGATTATGTCGATGAGTCATGACCCATCCATTCAGCAAATAAAGTGGATGTTAAAGCTTGTGTGATAAAATAAAGTTGACTGAAAAACTACAATTACATTTCTCTCTTAAAAAAAAAAAAATCTTGGACACAAAATCTGGGATTATTTAGAGCTAGTGTACTCCAAAATATTTCCCCCCCCCAAAAAAGGGCTAAAATTAGCTACTGTGAACCACTCCAACCTTTTGCACCTATATGTGTTTCATACTCAATGGGAGACAGCTTCCTTAGCCTACGAAAATTATGATGATTTCAGACATTTTTCACATTGCAATTGGCAAATGATATTGGAGAAATGCCCTCTGCAAAATAGCTACCTTGTTAGGACACAGACAAGGACTTGAATCTGGAAACTTCTTTTAAGCATATATCAAGAGTTTAAGAGATTGGGAAATTTTTTGTTGTGTATCACAACTTCTTTCAAACATCTAAGTGAACCAAAAATTGCTGAAAAATATTTTATCAGAGAAATTTCTCCCCAGCTCTTTGTGTGCATGTTGGAGTCAAAGCCTGGCTTTAGGCAGGAACTCAAGAGCTGATCTTGGCAAGTAGGTAGGTCTACAGCAAAGTTTTTGCAAACTTCACCAAGTAATCAACTCAGCTGTATCCAAAGTGGTGATGTGTCATCCATGTAAGAGAGCTATGTCCAATCATTCTTAGCACTTGTTAAGTTGAGCCATTCTGGGATATTTTCACTGTTCTTTACAGAAAAAAATGTGACTGCTCTTCTGAGTTCTCAGCAGAAATTGTGATACCAGGAAAGTATGAATGCACAAAGGTTTAGACTGTGCCAAACTGGTGGATTATTTCTTCACTGTGAGCTGCAGTCTGTTATATAGAACTCTGCAGTCAGTTATATACAACTCAGATGTACCAGTTGCTCACACTGAAAGTGTTCCCACCCTGCAGGAGGGTAAGGAAACTTGCATGGCAATGGATGTAATGAATGCACTGTTTTTAGATATAATGCTAAGCTGGATTTAATCTAACCACACTGGACAATTAATGAGGAGATGGTGGCATGAATTTCAACACCGAAATGCTGAGTAATCCTGCCAGAGAGCATGAGCTCTTACTTGAGGAGCTGAAGTATGTAAACAGGTCTTTGCTGCACCAGAACTCAAACTACCAAGATTAAAACTAGATTTTTTTTTAATTTATTCATGTTGCAGTCAGAACAGACATTGCTCTAAGTGCCTGGGTTAGGTGTGTGAGCTCTTGCTGGCTGGAGGGATCTAATTCAGGGCTGAACGTCTGGGTTAATACAGCAGTCAAGGAAAGCCTCAGAATGGAAAAGTAGCAAACCCCAGGCAATTGAAACCTTTTCTTCCATGCCTCTTACGCAACTGTGGAGAAACGGTCAATATCCAGCTCTCTGCTACAAGTCTTTGCAAACAAGACAGATATTTCCACTCATAAAAAGCACAAATGAACAGAAAAAAAAAATTGACTTCCCTTATCCAATCCCCTCATCTGTGTATGAAACTCAAGATCAGACTAATCCCTAGTTGATCACAGCTCACCGAACCACTTCACATATGTCAATCAAGGTTATGTAAGCTATGAAGTGCAGGCTGACGGGAGGAATTTTACTCACTCGACTCAATCTCTTTGAAAAGTGTCATTGATCTGGGTGATGCTAGCATCAGTCTTTGTCCTATTAAGTCTGAAAAGAGCAGTAAGAAAAGGGAAGGTGGGAAAAGAGGACGTGGCTGTGCAGGCTTCAGCTTCAGCTACTGCAATGAAGCCAAAGAGGCAAAGGAGTGCTATAGGAAGACAACAGTTGTGTTTTTATGCTAATCACTCTTCACACATTCACTGTGACTGGGAGACTAGGTGCTCTTAATTGAACCAAGACCCGCTTTATCAATGTACTATCATCGTAGTAAGATGGATAGAAATGTCCTCCTGTTCTAATTCTGTGCCCACTTAAGTCATGCTGTTCTATAGACAAGGGAATTTTCTGACAAAGCCTATTAAAAAATTATTTTTCCAGTTCAATTATATGCATAGTTATTGATGACACAGGCCTAGCATGAGAAAAGTTTTTGTAACATAGATGAATATTTAGACCTTTCTAGACCCTTAATAGCCATAACTTGCTGTGAAGCAGAAAAATATAGCTGAATACATATGTATAAATCCTTCCTGTACATGTGTTTGACATTTGAAGTTCTGCAAAGTTTCATAATGAGTCTGGAAATCAGTGATCACAGAAGAGAAGCTTGTGACCTTGACTATTACATTTCTCTTCATTTAAGAGGGGATTATAGCACCACTGTTGTGCACTCAGGAGCTCTGTTCATGGTGGAACTTTTCTCGTTCACGTGGACTAGTGCTATGCACGGTGACATCCCATTTTCTGCCTGCTCACTGGCTTTGAAGTAAATGTATCATCAAATGATGTGCATAATAATGCTTTTATGTCTGTTATATATACATACATATTATTTTATATATTTTGTACAATACTTGCCACATGACATTTTAATGTGGACTGTTGTTAAGCCACATTCATTTCCATAAGTGTCTTCTGTTAAGAAATTTCAGGCTTGTGATAGCTCCATAATCTCTGTCTTCACTAAGTATAAATGTCCATTATTCATGCTCCCACACACAATGTTGTCTTTCCTCTTTTCTAGTCTTTGATTTTTAAAAGAGACACAAATGGAAGCAGGATGTGCTATTCCATTCTGACAGTTAAGCCTTTCTCATAGTCCATCTTGCATATAAACAGTAACAGCATTCGCTTTCTCCTGGACCACTTTTCACGCTTCCTATTTGTTTAATTGTCATTGCCTCACAACGACATGCAAGGCAAGATCCTTTCCTTCACATTTCTCTTGGTGTAATGTTAGTCCTACTGTGTTTTGCTGCTTTTTGTGCACCTGCAACTAAGTCTGAACTAAATCTAGACTTCATGCTACACAGTCCTTGCCTACTTCGCTGCAGAAATCTGAACATCTGAATCTGCATCCTGAGGTGATTAAAAACAACTTCTGCCAGGAGCTGTCACCAAACCAAGTTTCATCAGTTCAGATAGCCCAGAATACTAGAAAATGCCCTTCAGAGGTCTCATTGTTATTGGATTTAGTTTCATTTCAGTTTCCAAATAGTTTCATCCAATGTAGAAGTTTGCTGCTCCCCCCTGTCCTTGTAGTCCATCAGTGTGAAGTTTTGTCCTTCTGGATTATGTGGTCCAATACATGAAGACTTGCTCATCATATTATAGACAACAGTTGCTGGAGGGTTTTCAGAACTATGACACTTAAGGAAAAGACTGGTTTGCACTCTGCTGAGGTTAATAGCTTTGCAGAACTCATAAAAGCATTCACAATTGTTCTTGACTGAATCATCATAACAGCAAGCAGGTGCTTATATATAATCACACCTTTTGGGAACTGTCTCAGATCATTTGTCTGCCTCAAAGGATGTTCCTCACAGCTATTCATCTGAAAGACATAAAATGACTCAAATTGGCCACTTGGCTTTCATTTCTACCAGAAACAGTATATAATTCAGGATTGCTTTGTTGTTTACACATCCTAAGCAAGAGACACAGAAATGGCATTTCTGTATGTCAGAAATGGTTTCTTTTCTGTTAATGAGTAAAAAGTCCCTCTACTTTTTGATCCTTTTTTTCCAAAGTCTGCTATGTGAATTTGATTTGTTTCATGAGATATGTTGGACTGAAAGGGTATAAATGTGCTTTCTGGCCTCTCATGCTTTTCAGCTGACTTCAGATACTTCAACATATAGTGCATTACTAGTAAACAGACCCACACAAAGAGAAGCCAATGAGCCTTTGACTCATACAGTGGTATCTTTAAAAACAACAGAAAATGTTAACTTTGTTGCACAATTTTGACATAAAAGCACTCATCCTTTCTTTTAAATGACAAGTGAGGAATAATTAAATATTTCTCTTTAAACTGTCCAGATAATCATTGAAGAAATCTCACTTTCCTATACTGCCTCTGGAATTATATCTAGATGGTTTAAAGTCTTAAAATCAGTATTTCAATGATTTTTTTCAGAGAATACCAGATGTACAATGCGGTGGAAGAAAGACTAGGACCCAATTGATGCTGTTTCCTACTCTTTGCATTAGCAAGGTGTAAAGGGAGTGTAAGATCCATGTACGATACTATCAGCAGGAGTGTAACATCTTTACAATTGCTTTGCAGTTTGTTTTGCACAAGCCAATGGTCACAGCACATCTTGGCACACCAGTTCCCCACAGTCCTCTGTGCAGCCTACCCTACTGTATCTCCTCCTTGAAACAGCAAAACAGTTTGGTGCTATGGAAAAAAAAAAGACAGGAAAAAAAATGGAAAAAAATATATTATGTCCTCCTGCCAATGGATCATTTTCATTGTGTTTTTTTTTTTTTTTTACATTTGTTCTTTTGTCCTTAATACCTTAATATCATTACCTTGCAGCAAAAATCAAACTGCTGAAAGAAAAGCTTCCAGGACTTGTTTCCAGGTCTCCAGAAAAGGCTGAACAGTCTTCAAGAAAATATCTTGGTTCCTTTATGACTTCTCTTTTTGCTTTGGGATCATAGCTCCATTTCAAGATGCATTTATAAAGTTACACCTGAAATCTCAGTGAAATATCTGGGGGGGCCCTTCAATGTGAATGAATTGCATGTGAGACCTAACAGGTGCTATGTGCCTTGTTTTGGTCAAGCTGTACAACGGGTAAACCACTGATTTAACAACTGAAGTATGACTTGCACGATTAATTACAGAAATGATTCTGAACTGTTTAAACTCAAATGTAGATATTTGTTACATTAAATAAGTAATACCAGTCTTGTAACTCAATGATTTTTTTTTTCTTTTGCAGATATGTGCAGTCGAAGGTGGATTTCACACTTTGGAAGTAGACAGCTTTTGTTATAACAACTTTTCTCAGTGGAAGTAATTGCCTTGGAAGGTGAGATATTCTTGTGTCTCTCCATAGATTAATTCTCTTGGATCTTATCTGCAGTGGCAAAAAAAAATGAACATGTGTCTCCTTTGCTGTAATTTAGGCATGCTCAAGCATTTTTACCACTCTCTTTTCTAACCCTTTAAGGACAGATTACCAGGTGGTAAGGAGATACTCACGTCATTTGCATTAGGTTTCATTCAATACTGGTATTTCTTGGTGGAACATAGTAGCTTGTACTGAGCTTTTTCTGAGTAAAAAGCTTCCAGACATCTAATGTATTTGCGAGGCCACTGGGCTCCTTACCCCCAGTGACAGCCTTCCTCCTGCCCTTTCCAGACCCAGATCTACAGCTGGCAGCACAGTCAGCCCACAATCAGCCATAAGGAGGTGTTCTGAGAAACCTGGAGAAAGTCAATAAACAACCAGAATTGAACCTGTGTGCTAAGGAAACAGATAGCTCAGGGTAGTGCTGCAGCAATGGTTTCTGAACACGGCAACACAATTCCTCTTTGTAATGGATGTCCAGAGGGGAAGTAGAATGGATGCAGAGCAAAGTAGAAAAAGAACAAAAAGTTCTCCAGAGACCTGGATGTCAAATGAATGTGTAAGGGAACATTTACAGTACATCTTGTTTAACTGGAATTAAACTTATCTTTAAAACTATTCCCTAACTTGCACTGTGTTAAGAATGACTGATTCTCTTTATTTAGTATAATCTTGTAAGATTATAATGTAAGATATCTAGTTAAAGCAGCTAATAATTAATTGCAGAAGTATACTATAATTAGCTTTTAATGAAAAGTACTTATAAAGATAAATATTTGTATACTCATTGTATCGATTGGATGTTTAAGGAAGGGAAAGGCTCAGGCCGATATCTGCAAGACCAGTCAATGATTCTTTAACTATAATTTTGGAAGGATTCGCACCACTTGTTTTTAAAAAGTGAGCTGATCTGCTCCAGTCATGAATCTAGTCATGTAGGTTCACTCTATGCTCTTCTCTGTAAGTACCTCCAGAGCTAGATTTGCCTGAACTGAGTTTTCTTTGTAGCTTTCTTCTAGAGATTAAAGTGCCCTGCATAGTAAGAATCAATATGTAAGACATATTTCATGGGAACAGGACTTGCTAGAACATTTACTAGAAATTAGTGTCTGGGCTAACAGAAATCCATCCTTCACAGCTAAAGTTGAGGAAAGGACTGTGAGAACAGATTGCAAATGCTTTAGGAATCATGCTGATGAAGCAGTTCCCTGTGACAACCTGCCTAAAGCCACGAGAAAGGCCTAGTGCCCCTGAATGTGCAAAAAAAGAACAGAGATTAAGAGCTGGAAAGTGGTTTCGACACTTCATCTGGTAGTAATGGTTTCAAATCAAGCTGTTGTGTCTGGTTTTGGATCTTGTAATTTTAAAAAAGACCTAAGAAATTCGATGGATCTCACTTGTGGTCTGAAAGTTCTCTTATGATGGAAAACATAGAAATTTAAATCCACTTAATTTATCCAGAGGAGACCAAGTAAGGTTTGATTTGATGGTCTATGTGCCACTGTGAAGCAAGAATAGTAACTATTTAAGAGCTTTCGAATCTACTGGAGAAAGGCACTGTGAGAACCAGCAGCTAGAAGATAAATCTGCAGAGACTCAACCAGAAGGAAGGCACACAGGTGCTCAGCATGTATTGGGAGAAACTGCTGAAGGAAGTGCTGAATTTTTCATTTATTGAAGCTTTCATATCAAAATTGACCGCTTGTCTGGCATTGCCTGAGTTGAAATCACATCGTTGTGCTCAATAAAGGCATGCCTAGATGTAATGTTTGATCAAGGATTTCATACTAAATAACCTAGTGGTCCTTGTTGATGTTAAAATCTAGCAATCTATTTCTTCTATAGGCTAAGAGGAGAAGAAAGAGATAAAGATTATTTTCATATTTTCAGTTTTGGAAGGTGCTCAGAGAATTGTGATGCTGAGGTACATATATAAATGGATTGACAGATGAGAACTGATGACTTCTTAACTTGAAAAGAAAATTCTCATATTTGCAATATAATAAAAGAAACATCAAAATAAAACCAGTTAATTTTTCCTTTAATTATCACAGTTTCTACAGCTGTTGAGAAAATCATAGCTTCTTTAATATGCCAGTTTTGAAAGTACTTCACATTATAACTAGCAGATAACAAGGGAATAAGAGTAATTGGAATTAAATTTATACAGTGGAGAATTCTCAGTTTTAATGTTGTCTAAATGGGTTTTAACATATTGAAACTGCCAGAAACTCACATGTGAATAGAAGCTGTTAAAGAAAAAGAAAAGGAAAGTAAAGTAGGCTATAAAGGAAATACAGCTCCAGAAAACTTCTGGAGTAAAAAAATGCTATGAAACTCACAGCTCCCGCAAAGTTCCACTACAATTAATCAGTGTTTGGTGAACATTAGTTAAGTGCCAACACTGATAAGGAATAGATAAGTCTCATAAAGCATGATTCTTCCGGGTGACAGTTTATTTTCCTTCATGACTTTAATCTTTTATTTCTCATGAGATGAGAAACTTCAGATGAAGCTCAGAGGAGAGGGAGGAACAGCATTCTCTCAGAGAACAACATTGTATTTTGATGCTGATACTTGTTCCAGGCCAGCACCAGTCATGCTCAGAGGTCTCTGCTGCGCAAAGCTCTCGTACACAGGCATGGCAGTGACTTTATGCAGTTGATCTTACAGCTGAAATAACCCAGATAGCAGGTAGGCAGTGAATGAAGCAGAAGCTGAGGTAACTTGCTCAAATACCCACCAAGAGTAGGACTGAATTCAGGCTCTGGGACTCTGAGCACAGTACTGTTTATTGTCCCCAACTGTGAAAACTGGGATGTGTATTACCACTGAAGTCTAAGATAAATCGCAAGAGCACAGCTCCTGCTAGACATACAGCATCTTCCTACTGAGACTCTGGTGTGTCTTGAGCCAGTCAGCCATCCAGCACATAGGACAAGCACGGTTTCATGCTCTTGTTCTTTCTAGTTCTTCACACGCCGAAGTAGATTTTATCTTGGGTGTGCACAAATCTTGAGCAAAATCCTATCTGCACGAATATCAGTGAAAATGTTCTGTTGACTTTGCCAGAAATAGGATGTTGCCTCTCAGGCTGATGGACAAGAAACAACGCAAAGATGGCTTTGAAGATGTGGCTTTTCAATGGCAATAACAGGAAAAGAGCATTCTTCCAGGTCGTCAAAGATGCTAACTAACTTTTAGGGTTTGGACAAAAAATATGTACAGAAATTGTCTTCCTCTCCATAGGCATCAGTGGTGCATCTGCATTACCATCTTATTTACCTTCTGAGGTGGAAGAAGCAAATTTGAAAGCAAATCTTCTGATTGCCCCTCATTTTCTACACTTGCAATCACATTGTAGAGTGGTTTTGGAGCACATGAACTGAATGCCTTATGGGTGAAAGGAAACCAAAAGATGCACTCTGCAAGGGCACCATATGTGCTTTAAGTACTAATAGATGCTCAGTCCACAGGGCTAGAGTAGAACTACTTCAAAATAAACCATGACTAAAGTGTTTGTGGGTGCTGCTCTGTATCATCAATGCTTTTGCTCTGCAGATTTGGTCCTGTTCTACCACATTCCTTGCTAATAAAGGCGCAACTATATTTTCAGTAGTTATATGTCCAGGTTGGCCTCATATTGGTACTGGCCTTTACACAGTCTCTGTTTGGATATGACCTAAAAAAATTAAATCAGTGCCCATCATTGTAAGTCTTGTACCTGAGGCAGTATTTGAGCTGTATCTGCATAGGTATAAGAATGGCTTCCATTCATGTTGAAACCCACATTGATTCCACAGACCTTCTGAGTATCCTGCAGGTCAGATCCTCTCTAAGCTTAGGGCTTCCATAGTTCTTCAAAGCACGTTATCCCAAAATCATTGAAATATTGGAACAGTCAGGGCAAAAAGATTGTGAGGTCTTGCTTTTTTTCCCGGGCCAAGATGACAAAAAAGTCCACAGTGGGTATTAGCTACCTGGGGAAATGCTAGTGCCCAGTTATACCCATACCCTGAAGAGATTCATCATGTCTGTAGGCTGGCCCAAGGCAAAACTGTCATGGATTACCAGAAAAAAATTCAGCTGATATTAAATCATGGTATTACCTGAGGCAGTAATGTAAAGAACTTTCCTTTCATGTGCTCTCATTTGAATCTTGACTCCAGTAAGAATGCACTGAAATTAGATGTTACTCAGTCACCAGATCAGGGCCATGATTTTCCCAAGGGAAAGGCCTTCATGTCCTGCTCCTTACATTGGCAGGGAAATAGAATTCTGTGTTATTAACTTCAGTATTTAAACTTCTGTTACAAACAGAAACCTATGAAGGAAAAAAGTTCTCTGTATAGATAGCAATTCATATTGGGAATAATATAGATGATTAATACTTAGCTGAAGTATTAATAAGAATATAATAATGGCTGTATCAATCTGGACTGCTAGTTTCTATGTCCATTTAATCTCTAATTTACAGTCAATAAGATTACTGAATGGCACAAAAGTGCTCCACTTAAATGACATGATTTCTAGGTAGCTGTCGGATATCAAGGTAAAGATGACAATGCCGCCTGGAAGGCCCAGAACACAACGTTCTCTAGAGAGCAGTGAAAAGATGATTTTATGACATTATATTCTGACACTATATGAATCAATTTTAATGAAAGATATACTTGCTTTCTTTTGCTGTGATGAATCTGGAAATATTTAAGCCCCCAGGCTTGATGGAAAAAAAAAAAGTTGCCATTTTAATGGAGTAAAAATGTGCTACATCTTTGTATTGAACATTAGTTTGAAAGCTGAAAGTAGATAAAAATACTTTTGTTCCCATATTTTTTTCACAGCAACCAAATAAAAGCAAAAGTCTATACTTCATTTCTCTATCAGTAACTGGGATGTGCCTATAAATCCCTATTGCATATGGTACTTCACTCAGATTTTTAAAGAAGGAAAAGATTCCACTTCCTAAGCCATCCCAGCTTCCAGAGGGCCAGATAAATATTTGTCAGAATTATGAGTTAATTAAAGTCATCTTACAGCCATATACTTTAAAGGATGAAAACACTTCTATACTTATATGTACAAAGGATGTCCAGGAGTCTTTTAAATCCACTTGTGAAATGCAGCTGTTTCTGGGGTGAAATGCAGCAATTAATTCATACTAAAAGTACACAATAGCTTGAAACAGCAGGTGAATAAAACTTCTTCCTGTCACAGCTGTGGCATAATATAAGTAAACAAAATGCAATTATCCAGTTGGAATTTGAGAGGGACTTTGTAATTAACTTAATTGTTTTTCTAAAGAAAATTGTGAGATCTATATGCTACAGATGAAACTAGAAATATCTTAAAGAGATTTCCTACATCAGGGCTTTGGTTTTGTTTTCATTGAAATAAACCAATACACAGTATCCTTTTCTCACTAGGAAGAAAGCTTGGTTGATCAACAACTTGAATATTAACTCCTAACACATTTATTTCTAAATTTTTCTTACTAATATCATCCTATCCGTTTCTGTGATCCTATTTTCATGGATATTTATGCATTTCTCTTAAGCAAGAACCAGACAAAATGATACCCTACCTGTTCTTTCTGGTGGTAATACTGTCTGTTGCCTTTATTTTCCATGGTGGACTATTTCTAAGTTTTTTATGTTCTTGAGAGAAAATAGACTAAGCTGATTATATCTGTTATGAAATGATAACTGATAAGATACTCTCCATCCTTTAACTCTTTACACATCTGTTTGAAGAGTTTTGCCTAACCTACACAGCAAGTTGTTTGTTTGTTTGTTTGTTTGTTTGTTTGTGGTCAAGCTGTTTTCTGTCCTGGCTTTGCATTCTGTTCAAATGATGATGAATCTAATTCATATTACAATCGTCATCATTATTATTGTGATTATTTGCTGAAATGAAGGACAATGAAGTTGTCCCAGAAGCTTACACATTATATTAGCCAAAAAAAAAAACCAAAACCCAACGGTTTAACACTGTGTGATAGGAAGCCTCCTTAGTATCAGAGTTATCGTTTCTCTTTCTGCAAACATCAAAGAATAATCTGCAAGTTTTGTGTGCTATTTGAAAGCTGCTATTGCTTCAAATGCACTCCACAGGTATGGCTCTGTAAGTTCCTGACTTTACTATAAGCATCATAGGTATTAATGGAAAAGCCATTTATTAAGCTTTTGCAGTCTTTAATGTTAATTACTACAATTAATGAATGGAACTGCAAGTAGAGTTCAACTAAGGGTTTTCTAAACTATTAACGGGGCCTCATTAATAATGCTCATGACTGTCTACTGGGAATTATTAAACAGCCATAAGACTTACTATGTATAGGACCTCAGCTTGAACTTTCATGACTCCTTTTCAAATAAATTAATGATGTCCCAAAACCACTTAGGATCACATCTCCTACATCTCCTCTTGTTTTTTGGAAGAAAGACAGTTTTAAACCCACCTTTGCACCCAACAAAATCAAAATGAAATTTTATAAGTCTGAATACGTCATGCAAATATATTCTAGATGAGAAAATTTACTTTACTTTTTACTCTGTAATACAGAATCCCACCTGGAGGACAAAGACTGGCATAACAATAGCTCTAAGCACCAAGAACAAAACTGCTAAACTCTTTTAAGTCACATCAGCCTTAGAGATGTTTCACAGCAATAAGGTAAATTATACCTCATCCTTTCATCATCATCATTCCTGTTATAGTTCCTATAACTTTTACTTCTCTAAGAGCTATCCCACCATAAAGCTGTATTTGCTCTTAAAAGATGCGTGTCTGGTCCACAATACAGTAAGACAGGTATCTTAAACACACATCTGCAAAAACCTACATGCATACTTGCCTTCAGGCTTGTTAGTGGATCCTTGCCTTTGAATTACTTGTTCTACTGAAGCTAAGCCTGGGCTTAGGTGTTTGCAGTTTTGGGTCCCTAACCAGACAAGTAGTGTTGTCAAGGGCACTTCGGCTGTTTCCCTGACTTCTCTTTGAAAACAGGATCCAAGTCAATTTGATGCACTCCCTGCTCACAGTTCCCCATGAGAGTGGCTCAAGCTACTACTCAACTTGTGTTTTTCATCAGGAGACTTTCTTCTACTGTACCCACAGAAGTACCAACCTTAGAAGCACAGTGTGTTGGGCTTTATGGTAGCTTTTTGGCCAGAACACAATGACCATGACCATAAACATCTTTAAATTGGCCCCTGCACCAGCTGTTCTTCCCCATTATAACCTCAAAACAATGTTTTTCTTTCAAAACCGTCCTTTCTAAAAACTGCACTTTCATCTATCTGGCTTCTTATTTTATTTGCAGTAAGCTTTCAGTGTATTATCCTGTATTATCTATACAGGAATTGACAGAAAGACCAGAATCCCCATATTACCAATATTTCAGTACAGCTCATGAGTTTGTGAATTTTAATGAAATCTGAAATCTCCGAGGTTTTTTTCATAACTATATCCCCAAAAAATTATGTCAGTGTCACCAATACAGTTTGCTTAGGAGTCACTGTTTTATCTGCTTTAGGTTCTCTTATGTTATGAAAGTGAAAATGATAAGATGGAAATAATTGATTTAAATAATTGTTCAAGTAAAATCTGAAGGATCAGTACATTCTCATCCAAAATTTTAATATTTTATTTAAAAATTTGCTCTTATATATTCAACTGATATTTTTTAATGGAAAGTCTGGAAGATGTGTTGCTCTGATGTGTTGCTTGTTGAAGTTTAAGGAAGCTGTGCTCAAATACAACAAGGTTTACACTGTAAGATGTGATCTGCACTTACCTTTGCTGACATTGAACTATGGACACATGGGTGGACATTACCCATGGTAGCGTTAGTGTTCTTGGGTTTTAGTGAGCGGTCTCTTTGAATAACTGAAATAAGAACTGCTCATAGATGCCTGATCCATGCATGTGTAATGCAACGAATCTATTCAGAGTAAGTCCTGGCTGTGTGAAATGCTGGCACTGAGCTGATGTGACAAACCAAGCACTTTTCTCCCATTTCTGTGTGTTTATCTGCACTGAGCTGTGCCATGCGATAAGTCATGCCAGGTGAAGAATGCAGAGATTTCCCAGATGTGGTCACAAAGATAAAACAGATGTGGCAACTTTGTTGCCTGCAGTGCATATATAAATGCACTAGCAACCTGCTAGCAATTCTTACATGAATTAAATAAAAAAGTCAACTAACCTACATCATAATAAAGCAGAAAAACAGGGTAATATAGTCTAAGAACAAGCAAGTGAACAGACCCCAGGGTTTAATGAGCTAAGTTACTTGCATTAGCACAGCATATTTCCAACGAATTTATGATACATTGAGAATTGCACTCAAGGTACATTTACCCCTCTGCCTCTTCAGTGTTTGTTCTTTTTTTTTTTTTTTTTTTGTAGGAGTGGTGGGTTAATGGACTGCAATGGGAGTCAGGAGATCTAAACTTAAGCTCTTGCTCTGCTACAGACTTCTCCCATGACTTCAAAAAGTCTTTTCATTTTTTTTGGACATCTTTACATTAAGGGCTACAGTTTGGAAATACCAGTGAGTTTGATGAGATACTGGAAAGAGTCTAGCTGTGATAGCACCTGCAGAAATACTTGTTCAGATCAAGTATCTTTGCAATGAATTGTTATCTGCAGGAGCTCCTATCAGCAACATTCATCAGTATTTTTGTAGTCCTGAGCCAGGAAGCTTCTGAGGTTTGTGAGTACACTAAGATTCACAAAAGATGTATTGTTTGCTGGAGGAGGGTAAGACAAGAAGGTTCTGTTGATTACAGCAGAGAGTGACCTCAGGATAAACAATTGATTTTATTTCAAGCACTATGAAAAAAAGGATGAGTCTGAGACTACACAGAGGAAGAATCAGTTGGGCTGGTTCACCTGTTGCTCAGTGTACAGGATCAGCATTTCCAACACCAAGATGGAACCTACAAATTCTCTCCTGCTCAAAGAGAGCAAAGGACATTTAACTTCTCTGAAGTCAGTAATTGCCATATTTTTTTTTTCATTTAGCTGGGCTAATTTTTTACATTCAAGGTATTTATAAATATGCAAATTTAGGTATCTAATTTTAGATGCTTCTTTAAGTGTATGGGATAAGCTTATAGATAGTCCTCCCATACTGAGACAACCCTCTGAGTGTAGATAGTAGTACACATGAATGAAACTCTTAGCTTAATGTTTGATAAAAGTGGAAGGTGAGCTGAGAGGTAAGCTGAGGGCACACAAGAATAGGATCTCTCCAGCTTACATGGAGCTGAAGTTCCCATGGATCAGTCATGCTGATTATCTTTTAAAACCAGAGCCAGGTACACCATAGCTTTGTAAACAAGTAAAACTGATATGAAGAGCAGACACAGAGTACAGTCTATCATGTAATGCCCAGCAGGCACTAAATACTCAGGGGGACAAGCTGAAAATCAATTATCTTCAAATAGCATAGCAAAATCCTCCTCTGTTCTCACTTACCAGCATCAAGTTAATTTAAATAACAACATCTCAAAGCACAAAAGCAAAGTAAAGACTCATGAAAGTCTGTTTCAGCGAGGACTGCATCACCCCAATCCTTTTGCTTTGCCTCTTCAAGGAACTCTTTCTCCCTGATGTGGAGATGAAGAATTAATCATCCTGTTATATAAAATGCATACTCCATGGGGAAGATGCATAAAGCACACAAGAGACGGATGGATTTTTTTGTAAAGTAAGGTCACCCTCAGGGGGTGGGAGCATAGGGAAAGTGCTCACTGAGTAATTACCATTTCTGGATCCTCTGGAGAATCGTAGGTCTGATACTATCTGAAAAAGCCTATGATTTTCAATTAACTCTTTGCTCCCATAGATTGATAATTACCTCAGTATATGTTAGGGTGCTGGTCTGCACTAACCTCAGCAGGGAGGTGAGGAATTGGAAATGGTCTCATTTGCCTAGTAGTCAATGGCTGCTACAGGTATGAAGCTTGAGCAGGGCTCTCTTGAATTTCTTGTCAAGAGTAAAGAGATTCTCAAATTTTGAGGAAGACCTTTACCACAACTCTGGGCAGAGAAATGAGTAGAGAGTGAGCACTGTGCTTGCAGCCTTCTTATCTGGTTCTAGCTAGGTCTGAAAATGCCCAGCACTGTCCAGCTGACCAGGTGCTGCTGGTAGTCTGAAATCAGCCCGGGACAGGACTGTGCACTGGGATTTAGGTGACAGAGGTAAGAGCTATGTAAATCTGGTACTTGTCAAAGCAGCAGGTACCATTGAGGAAACTAAGATATTAAGAGGAAGCAAAATGAAAGACAAGAAGATTTTTCAGGTAAGAAAGGGGATGGAAAATAGGGTCTTTTAAGGTTATAAAGTCTTCACTGTGTTTTAATTACTGCAAGCTAAATCTCTGAGAGCCTGCAGTATCTTGTTAGACACATACTGTAGTTTTAATTAAGTAATTAGGGAATTTGATGAGGAAGGCAAGGATTTTAGAATTTAAAGTATTCTGGAGAGTGTATAGGCAGGGAAGTCTTTCTCTCAGGTGTCTCTGTATTATATAATGATTAACCTTGAGTGAAATGTTACAGGAAGGACTGAGAGCTTTTATTCATGGGTCACAAACACAAAACCTGACCCAAAGGCTCTTTGAAAAAACTCTCTGAGAAGATAACTTTGTCAGTGTGAAGCCTGTAGGACTTAGGTCAAAATGTGCATTCAGGGATCAGGTAAGGTTTAGCAGAACAACATTTATCTCTTGAAAGGACAGACTTAATGAGCAATATCCATAGAAATAAGTAGAACTTTTGTGTTCAAACGTGTTTAAGAGATAATGTAGTTGCTGTTAGGTTTTGTGTGACATTAAGTTTCATATTGCTTATGGAAAAATCTTGAAAGAAATTAAAATCCAGTATAAGAAAATTAAGAATACAACTATCCTAGTAGCTTTTAGTTGACCCATAATTTACTGTGTAAAGTTATGGCCTTCTGAGTGTGAAGTCACTGGGATTTTCATACAAAGGAAAAATACAATCCTATGGGAAAGTATATACCACACTCTCTCTTGAGACAGTTGTTGAATCTGGTTATGGACATGGGAATCCCAGGGCTCCCAGGTTACCACCAATGCAGAAGATGTCCACAGAAGTCATAAGGTCATATTCCCATGATTAAGATGTATGTTTTAAAAAAATATGTGCAAGTATGTTACTGCTATATGGAATCTCAGTATATCTTTCTCAAGTAGGAACTTTTCTATCCAGCCAGGAACTTGGGGTTCTGAATTAACACTTCTGTAACCTTCACCTTGAGCTGAAGTGTGGTTTTGATGGTATATATATTCACTGAGGTAGGTTTTTTTTTTGCTCGGGTTATTATTTATCATCATGAATCCACTTACCAACAGTCTATTGCTGCAACACTGACCATGTTTTGCTTGGGATATCAAAAAAACCTTAACAAGCAATTCCAGAATCTGCCCATCTCTCCCAACCAGAGTTCCTAACTGTTGTAATTCAACAGTTTGATTAAAAGCATCTCAAGCGAACCTTGTCTCCAGCTCCTCTCCCTTGAGCTGTCCATGAACAAAACAGGGTGCCTCATGGTCTACTTTACAAAATGTTAGTTTGCTCTTGACTTCTTTTTTTTGTAGCCAACCAACTAGTTTTATCTGCAAAATGTCGAAGTATAGTATTTGGGATAGTTCACTCCAAGAAAAACTTGTAAAGGCAGCATGGATGAGAATGCACCCGATTTGGTTCTGTGTAGTCTACACAGTTCTCCAAGAGTATCGCAGAAGGCTTTACATCCTTCAGCACCCCACAAATTCCCTCACTCCATGATACCCACAACTACTCTTCAACACCTCCCCAGATGTCTATAAACCAGCCTTTAGCTGAAACCTGCTTCTCCCTAACAATTTTTACATTTTAGGACAACAAAGGCCCAGAGGAGACCCGGTGCATATACCACATGACAGGGACACAGCCAGTCTGCTCTAGAGGTAGGTTGTTCCAAGCAGGGTGGCACCAATCCTCTGCTTGGCCATCAGGGCTCAGCCACACTCAGTAGTATAGATTTGGCTTGTAAGCGTGCTTCTTGTTGAAGTCCTAAAGCGAGCACCTCACCTTAGATGAGATAGGACTCTGGGATGCTGCTTTACAAAATAATCTTAATGCAAAAAAAACTTTGTCTTTGTCTTCACAAGGTCTTCTGGTAGCTATCAAAACTACATAGGAGGTCTCAACACTATTCAGATGCGACAGTCTTTGAGCTTTTTGAGGTACAAAGAGAAATTCCATCATAAATAACATAAACTACCTAAAATCTCTTCAAAAGCCTATCTACTCAAACATATGAATACTTCATAAACAATATAATCTCTGTGCTGATAGCATGCATTTGGTAGCAATCTGGTTTATTATTAATAAATCAGTATATTTTGCTCAGTGGGGCACAAAGACACATTTAATCTTGAAATATCATCTGCATTGTGTTATTTTGTGGCACATTTCACCTCAAAGGTTACTGTATTCACTTCATCTTGCGCAGAAAGTCTAATCCATCAGTTAGTGCCATCTCATTATAGTTCCATCAGGGACACCTAATGACTATGGATACCTAATACAAGTTTGCAGGTGATTTTAAAATGTGGCTCAATGCACTTGGGAAGCATCAACAGCTCTCTTATATCTGAGAAGACTAAGAGAGGGAGAAGAAAATAGGAGCTAAAAAGGAGAAGCGTGCAATTAGAAAGAATAACTGGCTGCTGGAAGTGAGTATTTTTAAACTACAATTTAAGTAAATTTTTCAATAATTAAATATTTAGAGATTTTTTATTAATGAATACATATTTTCTGTTACAAACATGATATTACATGGTAATTATAATTATATCTATTTATATCTACCTATATATTACCAATTTTATCCACAGCTCTGTGTTTATATATACTATATACACAAACACACACGTGGATATAAATGTGTGCATTCTTAAAACGTGTAAATCCATGTGAATTGCCATTTTTTCATCAGTAAATACAGCTGGTGCTATGCTGGAATTAATTTTCTATTATAGCTGCACAAAGGTATTCAAAAGAAAGAGGAATTAGCTACTGATTCAAGGAAAATGTAGAAAGTTACACTGAAATAATCTGAAGCAGGAGGTATTTGGCTCCACACCTATGCAGTCTGGTGTGACCTCCTGGTAGCTTTCAGTGAGGAATGGCCTTCTCATCCCCTTTGTTCTGTAGAATAAACCTGCAGCAATTGTTTAGAAATTGGATGTGAATATCTTAGTGTTGGGGAAAGCCAAAAGCGCATTGATCTGAGGCTTTACTCCAGCCTTTGGATACACAATGCTTCTCGGGAAGAATGTCCTGCAAACAGAGCTGAGAATATTTTTAAAGGTTGCTTTTACATGAGCTTTGTAACCAACACTCACACAAAACCTAGAGCAGCGACGTTAATGTTTCCATTTTTATTTTAGCAAAGCTTACTCTAAAAATGATGGAAAAATAAATTTGTATGTGGGACATCAAACTGCTATATTGTGTCCTGTAAGCTTCTTACAATCTTTCCTGTTTGATAAATATGTAAAAAAAATAACCTACTGGGGTCAGTGGGATGTTATCCTAAGTAGAAAGTCAGAAGGATGCTTGATGCAGGACACTTCAGAGAACACTAGCTCTAAAAGCATTGGCATTACTGAGAATCCTCAGGACAGGGTTTCAGATGCCCTAACTGAGGAGATGTGTGGTCATACTCATGCACTGTACTGCAAGAAACAGCATTGTAACTATGAGTACTGACTGTTAGAGAATTGCAGGAAGAAAGAATCTGTTTGTATGTAAAAGTGGAATAAGGTTGTTTATTTTAATGAACTTGGAATAACTACAGAACTCACCCAGCTTGCTGAAGCCTTTGAAGTCTGTCCGGCTCATAATGTGCTGTATCACAGCAAATTAGCTCATAACTCACTCAAAGCTGAGCTCAGTATTACTTGACTGACCACACTTTGTTTGCTGCAAAATCCTTTTATTTGTTTTGGTGGTGATTTTGTTTTTTTTTTTTTTTAAGAAATGGAACTTTAAATGATGGTTTGTCTCCCAGGGCTATGAGTTGCATGGGTATAAGCAAGGGCAGAGCTTGGCTCTAAATGACTAAAATGCTACGCTCCCTTGGCTGTGAGATGCTGAGGGAGTGCGTAAAAAGAACATAGAGCATGAAAGTTTCAAAACTAGCAGAAAGAGGGGGCTGAGCCAACCTAGCATGCCTCCTCCTCCCCAGAGGGGCCTGCAGAAAGGTTTCTGTGCTTTCAGCTGCTCTTGCTTAGCAGGACTACACAGACTGACTCAGAGGTATGGGCGTAAGGCTGGGGAGATGCCACGCTCAGAAACCCACAGCAGTTCCCTGGTTGATTAAACAGGCTGTGCTGAGACCTTGGATGGAGAAGGGTGGAATGGACCTTTTGTGCGGGTGCAGGACTGCTGGTCTGGTGGTCCCAGCTCATTGCTCCCTATCTTTCCAAAGGCAGTGCTTGTGTTGCGTCCGTGGTCACTGCAGTTTTCCTGCAGCATGGCAAGCGGAGCTTCTACATTTTGGATGAGTTACAGCCTCTATAGTATGCTGTCACAGGAGTGATAAGATGCCCTCCCTGAACTGTCTAGTGTCTGTACAAGTGCATGCACTGCCTTGTAGACCACTTCTGTTTCCATTCATTGAATTTTTCTGAACATACCATTCTTAAGTAAGCTGAAAATGGAAAAAAATACAAGTTAGTTTCAACATAGAAGAGAGGCAATTTAATGAGAAAGAAAAGCTAATACTGCAGTTTTTAAAGCACAAGGGAAATTTAAGCATGGAGTACTAGAAATAGGATTGCAGTCTTTGTTCTTAATATGTGTTGCATCTAACAATTCCATTTGTTCCGCTGTTCTTCAGTGCCAGGGCTAAGCAAATATTTCACAATAAATAATTTAGCCTTTGAATTTAACCTTCACTCCTGCTCGTGGAGTCTCCACGTGCTGATTGTGGTGGTTTCAAACTTATTTGCAATTCAAGATCATGCAACCTTTAGGGGTGAAGTGAAGGAGGAGATATTTATTGTGATTGTGCCAGTGTGACATGACACTCCCAACTGGTCACAAGGTATTGCTTGTCCTCCCTGGTCTGATGGCTGTGATGAGACAGTGAGGAGGCAAAGTGAAAGCTGTCATTTTGAGATGAAACATCAATTTCTCCTTTTGAAAAGATTAACATATTGATATTTTTTTTGCACAGGAAGGTTAACACTGAGTCACTATTGAAACAGCGAGGACTATTTCTGTCTGAATAATTAATCCTAGACACTTAATCCAGGGTCGCAGCTAAAGGGGACACTGCTTAAGACAGGGTACTCTGAGACCTCTTCCAAAATAAATTACATCTTTTGCATTGCACTATGAAATGGATCTTTATGACTATGAGGAAAGTAAAGGATTTACTGATGCCTCCACTGTAAAAGAACAAAACTAGGTCACTCTGAGTTGTGTTTTTATCAGTCTTTCATTCCTTGCTGTGGTAAAATGTGTGACTATGATCTCACCCTGAGAGATTGTTGCTTTGCCTCAGACAGGGCCAATTTTTTTTTTTTTTTCAGAAGGAGTTACAAAAATTCAGCTAAGAAAATGCCCTAAAAGAGTTTCTAAAACTGCAGCTCGAAGCACACAGGAGTAAGCTGAGAGGATTACTGCCAAGCTGCTTTTCCAGCAAGAAGGAGAGTGAAGTGCAAGTTATACATGCCTGACATCATAAAATACTGCTATGGCAACAACTCACTGTTTATCTGCTTAAGCATCAATTCGTAGGGGAAAAAAAAAAAAGTATAACTACGAGAAACCAAATTCTCTTAATAAATACAGCAGATAAAGTTATCTGCTCTTCCTTTGGTGGGCAGCTTTTATACCAAATAAATCTGTTAAGTTTTCAGAATTAAAAGGGGAAGGTTTGGAACTGCCTAAGTATGGGATCTGTCTTTCTCTAGGTGATTACCTTAGAAAAAAAAAATGCCTCACAAGTCACCTTGCTGGAAAACTACAAAGTTTCAAAAGGTCAGAAAAGTGCACAGAAACCTGGTGTATCTTTCTTACAATTTGGAGATGGGAATCAATAATATGTAGGATGGGTTTGGCAGTGCTCGTCAGAAAAATAAACAGGAAAAAAAAAAAAGATATTTTAAATTCTACATGCAAATGGGAAAAAGCACTAGAGTAAATCAGTAATAAAATGTTATCAATCCAAAAAACAGTGAGAGAGATAAGAAAGAATTTAATTGACCTCTCAGCTTGTAATGATTTTTAATCAGTAAGCATTAAGTGCTTAAGAATTCAGCTAGGTACACCATTCCTTACAGGCACCCGGAAGCAATTTCCCGTTAGCCTCGGTCACAGAGAGGTATCACATTTTTCTGCACAGTGAGAACTGAAAACACAGAAACAAGGGTCTTGATACTCCATTATGTTCAGAAATCTGAACTCAGCTGCCAAACGGTATTAAAAATTCCACTGTTTTTTCTTTAAAAAAAATAAAGTTCCTAGACCTCCAACAAAAGATCTAATCCTTTTCTAGAGATAGAAACTAGCCCCTTAAACTACATACTGTTTTCTTTATTTTCTATCTTTATGTCCTTTGCTGTTTTCCTTTTAAAAAGATGTGATTTCCTTTATTAATTGCTATGTGAAGTTTTCTCTCTTTATTATTTATTTCCATCCTAGAGAACAGCATACAATACATTTTCCAGGAAAATCGGACAATAGAAAAAGGAAAATGAAGAACATCCTCACATTTTAATGCAGATACTGGCATACGTAGAAGTAAATGCCAAGTACTATGTGCAGTTCAAGGATAATCCTTTTGTGTACTACATGAACTTGTGAAATCATTATCCCAACAATTAACCAGCATGATTAATGAGACAGGGGGAAAAAAAAGAATAGTTGCTGCTATTCTGTTGGTGAAGAACCTAAATGTCCCCTGACTTCATCTATTTTACTTTACATCTTGCTTGAGTGTCTTCAGTCTTTCAGAAAGAGAGGCTGCCATGATTCTTGGCCCAGATATTTTTGTCTGTAGCAAATGTTAGATTGATATTGTCACGCTATCCCAGCTACTATTCTCTTTTTCTTTCCAACGAATGCACCAGGGTCTTATTAAATAAATCAAATTTAAAAAAAAAAGAAAAAGGGGGGGGGGGTAGAGAGGCACAAATCAAATGAAAGCTGAGTGGGCTCTGTTTGCAGGCTGTGGCCTTGCTCCCACCGGGCCCACGCAGCACGTGCCCTTTTATCTCAGTGCCTTTAAGCTATGGTGGTCTGTTCAACCTTCTGGGGCTACATATGTCTCTGGGCCAGGATAATTGTTCTCAACAGCATGAGCTTAACTTTATCATCCCTCCTGCCTCTTGACTTACTGTAAATTAAACAGTGGCTCCATAACAAAAAAAAAAAAGAAGCTGGGAAGTGTCAGCAGCTTTTTAAGACTTTTTTTTTTAAATAGAACTTGTTGCTTTATGGGTACTGTGCAACAGTTTTTCTAGTTTCTGTGTGATAAGATGGAACTAATTTTAAATCTACTTTTTTTTTAAAAAAAAACAACCCTCTGGGGCAAAGAACAATCAGAAAGAAATTAGATTAATGAGGAAAGAAGGTTAGACATGGACATGGAATATATGCATGGAAAACATGCAGGAAGCCAATTTCCCATTCAGAGTTTGCCAAATTACCCACGACTTCTCTTTCAAAGCCCTCCTAATAAGTCTCCATTGTATGCAAAGCCCATAAGAATAGAGTTAATAACAGTGTATGAGTATCAATTATACATTACAGATGTAAATCTTCCAAGTCCCCTCTACTCTGCAGGAAAGGGGCTGTCTTTGTGTCATGCACAGTCAAGAATGCCCTGTCAGCACTGAGCAAATTGTAAAGAATAGTAACAACAGGCAGAAAGCCTCCTCAGTTCATTGAGTCACATTTTAACTACTCGGTCTACAGCTCAGCAAAGCAAAGTTTTCACAGATGGTGTCGTCCTGATCTGTACCACAAAGGTTCTTTAACTCCTTAAACCCCCTTGAATTTCTTGTTCTTTAAATGTGTATCATCTTTGTCATTTCCTCTAAAAAGAGGAACCATCAGGAAATTTGAAACTTCTAATTCCCTTCCAGCACCTACTTCAGTTTAAATGAACTTTTTTGAACACGAACTTATGTTTAGTCAGATGACATTTTGCCAGCACCTTTTATGACAACATCCATATTCTTTGGTCTCTACTGGAAATACCTGCTTTTAATTATTATTTTTTGTAAACACCAGAAGGAAATATGTTTTCAGAAAAATATAAAGAATGGAAATCTTTAGGCCATCATTTTTATGTTCTTTCCTGGAAACTGTCCAAACTGGGATTTAAGTCAAACCAGCTAACATCATGTGATATTTCAGCTCTGCCAGCTAGGCAACTGCAATTTTCATTGTACGCATTGTTGTACCGCTGTCTGCAGGAATAACAGTTCTGTTGCTGCTCGAGATTTCTAGTCTTCCTTGCAGAAGGATCATGATCTCTCATAAAGAATTTCTATTTTTTTTTTAATTCTGATCCTTGTTTTCCTTAATCTATGATTAAAAAAAAAAAATGACTTAGTCTGAGAAACATGTTTACTTCTTCTGAAGAAGACATACTATGATGCACAGTTATACTGCACCGTAGCAAGGTTGTTCACTGAACTACCTTTCTTTCTTGGCCATACCCTAGGTCCTCTGCTGGGCTGCAAAGGCCTCCTGTGGAATTTAGACAAACATTTAAGTGGTGTCTCTGTGTGTTTATTAGGCTCAGGACTACCAGAAAGCTGACATTTCCTTTTCAATCTTTTTGCACTAGCTTTACCAAAGGATCTCAAAGGCTGTATATGATTCTTAGCCGGATTGCAAAGCCCTTAAGGCCAATTTGCAATTTGAATCTTTTTTTTTTCCCCCCAGGTCTTAAAAAGGGCTGTGTTGGGCTAAGCATCTCCCTTACAGCTCTTAAATAGTGTTGTATAAAACCTAAAATATTTATACTCACAGAGTGAAAAGGCATACCTTCTCCTTCCTGTTAAGTTATGATTTCTTTATTGGTGAATAAAAACTAAAAGTTCATTATCAACTCTTAACAGCCTTGCTGTGCTGATATCAGTACAGACAACGTGTTTCATTACCAGGTTTGTATCAGAAGCTGTAAAAACTCTAGTTCACTGATTCACAACTATCTAATGGCATTTGCTGTATAAATCTGCTGTAGATGTTTACCAAAACAGATATTTACTGGAAGTAAATAGGTATTTACTAAAGTATGTATAGGACAGTAAGCCCAAAGTTGCAAAATAAACTCTGGTGATATGTTGGTAACATGTCCAAGTCTGCAATGACTGCTGCACACCTACAAGCAAAGTTGTGGCTTCAAGACACTGATGATCCCAAAGCTGTGTAGACCTTCCTTTCCCAACACCTCAGCATTTGTAGCCAGCCCAACACTGCCATATGCCTTAGGGTGAGTCAGTGTGACATCTGTGGGATCTGCTGGACACTTTCAGGACAGGGTGGCAGGACATGCTCCTAAAGGACTTGAGGAAGAGCTGTAAAGCCTTCAGAAAACTCTGGTAAAGATAACAACACATTCTTTTGGGCCTACAACAGAGAGGTAAAACTTTGACTCAGCCTTCCCTGTTGTCCCAGTCATAGTTCAATGCATGTGCTATTTGTGTGCCTGGACATACAGTCTAAACTGACAGATGCTCCTTGCTCCTCACCATCACACCATCAGGGATCATGCAAAGCTAAGAAGAAGGCATGTGGTCTTTCAAGTGTCAGCTGAAAGACTGGTCTTTGGCCCCTGTCTTACTGCTGTCTGGTTCTTAATCAGTGTGGATGAGCTGAGAGACCTGCAATTAGATAGCTGTAGGTTTCCTCTGTGCTAGTCAAACAAAATATTCATGTGTAACACAGATCAGCTTTAAGCTGTATATTTTCTACAAACTGTCTATGTTTTCTTCTGAAGAAGCATTTGGCCTCTTAACTTTGCACATTGCTGTATGTGTGGAATTTGGCAACGTCTCCTGCTCATAGCCTCTTTAGGTCCTCTCAGTTGGCTTCATTTAAGTATCTGATTCATCAAACAACACTATACATTTTGGGCCTGGTGCAAAGCCAGTTTAAGTCAATGCTAAAATAAACCAAGCCTTTATATAGCCTGGTTCAAGCCTTCTTTTGTCATCTCAGCTTCGTGATCCTTCAGCCTTTTTGAGATACAAAGCTCCCCTAAAAGGATGGCTGGTCCTAGTCAGAGCCTGGTTTTTAAGGATACTTTTATCAATTTTCCTGAGATAGAGGCAGGCAAAATGCTGCGGTTGGTGTGCCCAGAATACAAAATGGAAAGGGCAGAGGTCGCCTACAGAAATGAGCCCCACAACCTGGGAGCAACTTCAGGGAACAAGAGCAACAAATGGCTTGGCCTCTCCATGATGCAAGCAATCCTAGAAAGGCCACAGCAAGTGGATGTAGTGGTTTCACAGAGAAGAGCTGAGGCTCCAGCAGTCTGTGTTATTCCCAGTGTCTGGAAGCATTGAGGGCTCCTGCTCCTTGCTTGGCCACCAGATCCAGTCACCTTGGCTCAGACGGAGCACCCTACCTTGCAATGGAGCCCAAAGTGCTGCACAAGCAACAAAGGGGCCCGAAGCAACATCAGTCTTCATGTGCTATATACAGACAGGATTCTTCAACAATACAAAACTGTCTGAGGTGCAATGCAGATATACCCAATACCTTGAGGGACAGTTTTCTCTTTAAGTATTGCAATTGATATGAAAAATATTAACAAAAAAAAATTTCTGTTGTTCTACAAGGCATGATGCAGGAATGAGGAAGTTCTAAGGCTTCAAATATTTATTTCATATTCTTCCACAGGTATTTGGTGTAAGTCTGGGTAAGTCACTCTGATGTAGCTGAAGGGAGTTTAGGTGCTTACTCCTATAGACAGGATTTGATCACAGCCTTTGTCTTCAGAGGCAGTTTCCCTCCTCTGAGTCAGTCTCTTTATGGAATGGCTCAGTACGGATTTATGCATGACATTTTAGGCATTCACATTAAATAGCTCTAGCCTAAATCCTTGTAAATAATAATAGGTGTTTTGAGTATAAATGAAGTAGTAAATCTTACATTTTAGGAGCTACCTGGGACTTAGCCAAAATATTAAATAAATAATAAACCTTACACATTTAACTGTTGACCATATTGAGTCTACTGAGAGGTTAAAAATGAAAAAAAACATCCCCAGGAAACAAAAATCCATGCTAGGTCAGACAGAGAAAAAGACGTTTCGAAGTTTCAATACAGTGAAATGAAGTAGAGACTCAGCAGATAGTTAAAATGCTGCTGTTGTCTCTAGCAAGAAACCTGACTACGGAGGTAAGAATGCTGTTTTATTTCCAGAGCCTACTAAAGCTGTGATGAATGCATATCTCGAATATATTTCTTCTTGTGTGAATGGACTACATATCACTATCATTAACAGTAACTCAGTATGCTTATCACAGTGCATTTCAAGGAGGTGGGAAAACACACAGGTTACTGCTATAATTCTGCAATAAGTCATGAAACCATCAACATACTCATTGTTTTTAGTGTCAATTTCATATTTCAGAAGCTTTTTTCTTCCTTAGAAATGGCTTATGCAAAACATACTAGAAATAGATCTGAATGCCATGCCTGAGTCTTGGTAGAATTCCTGCATATCAGCTCAAAGCAAAGAGCATTTCTTCACTCGAATGTGTTGTGTTGACTGAATAACGTGTTAGTGCAGTCAAGAATACAGTATTTGTCATCCCTAGCACTTTGAGAAGATATTTGCTCAAATAGAGTTCAGCCTAGTTCTGCAAAATATTTGTTGCTAGGCTCATATTCACCATTTGTAGGTAAGGTTTTTTATTCTTTTAAAATTTGTTCCCTCTACCGCACTGTTCTGCCTCACTGTTTTCAGCATCCAGATTTCTTACGAGTAAGAAGTAATTACCTCCCTGAGAAAATCCCCTCTCTTCCTGATTGAGGCCATGTCACTGCAGCAGAAATGTTATTCAGCAGCCATTAAGCATCCTTGGTGGTGACATCTGCTTGGTTGTCTGCTGAGGGATTGAGGTATAATCAGTCATATAGGTGTTGAATAGTATTGGCTTCCTGACAGACCGTCAGAATAGCCATAGCAGCAGTTTAAAAATCAGCCTGTTTGTTTCTACCACCCAGTGAAATGCTGATGTCTGCAGATCAGCTTTACTTTCAGCATTGCACAAAGCAGGACAAGAAATTACTTCTAAGCCAGAAAAATATGCCCATGCAAAAAAAAAAAAAAAAATTACAAAAAATGCTTTGCCTATCAATTTTTCTTTACTGATTTGTGAATCACCAGATGACTGACTCACCTATGGCATCACTAACAAAGAGTTAAATATCCCATCTTCTCTAGAATTTCTAAATGGATTACATATCATTGGCTAAGATTCAGATGAAGGTAAGGCAAAGCTTGCAGTTCCATTGTTATCAGTTAGTGAATAAAAGATGAAGATTAGCATGATTAAAGAGAAGTGAAACAGGGGTTCAGCAGTATTAACTCTAGGGAGTAATTCTCCTGGACACTACCGGGACTGTGTCCATAACTAAGGACAGAAGAATTATGCTCTAAGGAAAGCAAAAAGCAGAGCCTGTCTAACCAGCCCCCTCTGGGGACTGGGAATGATTACAGGGCATGCTGTTCTCTCGTCTTTTATGGGCATAGGCAGCCACCTGGAAAACATGTGAGGGAACCAGTGCAACTGGCATCAAATCTAATGTAAGTGAGTTCAGACTAGCAAGTGAAGATTGTGGCTTAGCATTTGCAGAGCTGAGAGTGGAAAAAGGAACACAGACACTGAGATTTTGTGTCTCAAGAGTAAGGTCCACAGTAAAAACATGGTTTAGACACTTCATTCTCAGCAAGGGAACAGAACATGGACAAAGGAAATTGAAGTAGGTGTAGCCTTGGCAGGAAGAAAAACAAGAGAAATTTGGGGGATTCATCTCACCTAACAGTAGGCACTACAGATGGCTATACCTGAGCAAGTAATCCAGACTCCATTTGATGTCAGTAGAAATAAATAGTTGCTTCTAGAGTGTAATTCATCTCAACTTCAAGTAAACAACTAAAATGTGTGAGATTAATTGTGCCCCAGAAGTGTCTGTTTCTCTGTTTTGACTGTGCAGAGTTGCTCGGGTGTGGCCGTGCAAATGGTAGATGAAGGTATGGGTCATCCCATGAGGTTTCAGTGGGACAGCACGAGCAAGAGACTGACACTGCACTGCACCCAGAAGGGCACCGCTCTCCCCATTCAGGTCCCCATAGACAGATGTGGAGGAAATCTGCAACTAACTCAGCATTTCTCCAGAAAATTTAGTGTTCATCTTTACTTCACTCGCTCAGTACTTTCACCTCTGCAAGCTGTATATAGAGGAAAACAAAACAAAAGAAAAAATGTAATTCCTTGTAGATTATTAGATAATAAAAAACTTTAAAATATAAAGACAGCTTCTAAGTATAACAGCATTTCAGTACACATTTCCCTAAGTTAACACAATTTATTTATGCATAGACCTGTGTAAACAACAGCCCCAGCTGCTATAAAAGAGGCTGCGTTCAAAACACAGCCCAGAAAGAAATGCTTTGTCAGACAGTTACCTCTGCTTCCTTCCAAGGATTTCCTTGCAAGCTTTGCCTAATGAACTCTCCAGATTTGCTGCAGGCAGGATACAGATGGGTTGGTGTCCAGAATCTATAGCTGCTGGACTTGAAAAAGTGCAATAAGATCTTAAAGGGAAACTCAGCCAACAGCAGAAGTACAGTTAGGATCCATTAGGGTCTCCATTAAGATCAATATATTGAGAACACTAAAGAAATGGTGGAGGATCTGTTATGTATCTGATGATATGAACAGCATAGGCAGTATCATATACTTCCAGAAATGGAAATATAAATCATAAGAAAGTTCTTGTTCTTTCAGTAACAGGAAAGCTAAAAAATGGTTTTCTGACGTGATTTCTGAAGGTGTTTCTGGCTATACAACTTTATGTCAGACAAAACCAAGACATTACAGGACCCTTGAAGTAAAACTACCTGGTGATACCATTAAGAAAGATGTTATATTTTTTTTGCTGTCCTTTTTGCTAGCTCTTGAGTTTAGACTTACCTGCTGTATAATGCCAGAACATTTTGAGTTACACAGTTCAGATGTGTTTTCTGTGACTGATACAAAGCTTCTGTAAGTCATAAAAAACTGATGAGGCTGACATGACAAGGAAGAAAACTCTTACATGATACTTTAAGAAAGTTGTACTGCGATGCACTGTGGGTGTTACTTTCCCTTCAGCATTTGTTAAAAAGCAATTAAGGAAGCTGTGATTCTTTGAGCCTTGTTTTACTAGATATTTAGCAAGAACTTAAGAACCAAAGGGTCCATTTACTCCTTTATCCCTGCATCTGTGAGAGGCAGTAGCATAAGGCAATTTCAGCCTGAAACAGAACTAAAGAACAAGAAGATATTTGTTTTTTCTGCCTTAAAGGGAACAGAAATATTTTAATATGTGGTATTTCCAGAGAGAGGATGAAAATGCATAGTAATGTTTTTTATTGTTCACAAGCCAGAAAGGAAAATAACACCCTCTGAACGTTCTGATCTTAAAAGGCATATTGGCATATTGCCTTCCTGTCTCCCAGCAATCAGCAACCCGGGGACTGTCTGAGTTGGAGGTCACACCCATACTGCTGCATTTAAAACCCAGTGTAATCCCTCAGCAATCTATCTTTTTGGCTTTCAGAACTTCCTGTGGGCAGGAGTTTTACAATTTATGTGTTGTTTGAAAAAGTACTTTCTTTTGTTAGGTTTAAGTTTGCTGTCTAATAATATATCTGAATGACCCGTGGCAGATGTTGTCAATATATGTTGTCAATGCAACCTCTTTCTGGCAAACCTGATTTTATAGACCTCTATTGTCTTTCCCCTTACTCGCTGCTTGAAGAGTCATAGCTTATTTAGTCTCTCTTTACGAGAAAACCATTTGATAATCTGATTTTTATTGCCCTTTCCTGCACCTTTTCTAGCTTTACGCTATCATTTTTGTAATAGTGGGACCAAAACTGCACAATGGATTCAAGAAATGGGTGTGCCATTGATTTCTACAGTGGTATAAAATTTTCTGTTCTGCTTTGCTCTCTATTCCTATTCTGACAATTCAGATGATTCTGTTTGCTCTTTTGACCATCATTAGGCACCGAGTTGACATTTTCCAAGAGCATTCACAATGAGTATAAAATCTCTTTCCTGAGGGTTATTAGGTAATTTAGAGGCTCTTGAAGTATACATGCAGTTAAAATTGTTTTTCTCACATGCATTGAACTTAGCAGCACTGAATTTAATCTTATGTTTAACCACTTGGATGGTCGGTGTTTTGAGATCCATCTGCAACTTCTCACAGTTCACTTAGGACTGACTTTGCCATCTCATTATCCACCTCACTTTTCACTGCTCCATCTGCAAAACCTATCAATCTCTGTCTAATTTAACAGTGCAGTTCATTTTTGTATTAGCTTGGCTTATCTGAGGTCATATTTTCTTGGCATAAATTGCTTCAGGGATTCCTTTTATGTACCTTGTTTTATAGTGTGACTTCGTCACCACTGTGTGTGCTTGGTCTTTGGAGACCAGGACAGAAACCAGTAGACCTATTTGGAAGACATTTTTTCTTTCAGTACTTTTTCTTTTTGTTTGGCCTCACCCTTTTTTATTTCGAATTTTGAGTTGCTATTTTATGAGACAGTACCATGAAATAAAATAATAATATGGATATAAACCCCATTATTCTGTGAAATGGATAGAGCATTTGATAAAGAGGAAAGTGAGCTAAATAATGATAGACTCCTTGTCAGAAAGCTACTAAATGCTGGCACCAGAGGGTCTTCCATATACTGCTTCTTGCACCAGAGTTGTAGAAGTAATATATTGAAAACAGGCTGCAGCCTACACCCCAGACATGATCTCCACACACAGACAAAAAATTCCTCAAAAGTTGCATAACTTTACAACTTGCATTTGCTTCATTCTTCACAAAAACAAGGAGATGTTTGAATTATTACTTTGGATTTAAAATGTGTAAATATATCCAAATTCTACAAGAATGTGATTTTTCCAGTCAAAAACTTCTTCCAGATGCACTAGGACTTATCTGAAACATGCCTTTCATAACAAATCAAAATTTTCAGGAGCTTTTCAAAACTGAAATGTTCTTTGTTTGCTGTTCTTGCCGCTGTTGTCTCCTTGTCAGCTCTGGAGAAATTTTGAAAAGTCCTATCTCCCTGATTCTGATGTAGATTATAGAGTGGGAGGTTTTCGTACTGCAAAAACAAAGTCATTGCTTGCCTACACTATAATGAAAGCTACTGCATGAAACATGACTATCATAAGTGATGACGGCTTTATCTGAAGCATTGGGTTTTATATTTAATTTTAGTTACTGTACTGATTATAAAATAAAGAGTTCAATCCTAATGATATGTATGTATTCATTAGGGAAAACAGTGTATTCACTGGCACTGTTCCCTTCTGCACTGACGTTTCTGAATCAAATAACAGCTAGGAATTGTTGGGTCTTATACTCTTCTTGCTGGGCAAATTAGGAATAACTCAAGAGAAATCAGTGAAACTAATGCAATCCTAGTTTATCTCTCTATCTGTCCATGCATATTCCTATTCCTATGATTTTTGCTTCCTTTCTCAATTCTACTACCCACTACAATTTGCCTTGAGGCAATTTTTGAATGCCTATAAAGACCAAAAAATTCTCTCAAGTATTGCTAGAGAAAAAAAAGTATGTAGCACAACATCAAGGACAGAGGGCATTCTTATGCGGAGACAAAGTAGATCTATGGTTCATTCTGCTCCAGATGGCCTTCCTCTACAAATGGCATCTTCCAGTTGGGACTGTGTAGTGTAGGTTTTTGTGTATCATTGATTCTACCTCATCTTCCCTGTTCTGTAGTGACTAGTTTTTTCAGGGTTGATGATATCAAGTTTTCTACACTGTGAATATCATGGTTTTAACAGTGGATACCTTTCTCTCCCCTCATAATTTATTCCTGCATATAGCCTTAGCATCCTCTTTCACTGTCTCTTTTTGCATGATTCCACCCTTAGTGCTTTTCTTGCATCTCCAGGTCCTGGATTATGTGGCTATAGGAAGGTATAATCTTTTGTATAAACAAAAATTAGCAAAGTTTTTACCAATCATACTTGGAAAAAAAGAGATGGAAACGTAATTCAGGTGCATCTTGAAATGTCAAAACTCACAACTGTTTTTGAAAGTCAGCAGGTTTTGAATACTATGAGTATAAAGCAAATTTCATAATTTTGAGAAGAGAATAAAGATATTGAAAGAGGTCCTTGGACATGATTACCAATTAACTGTTACAACTTCACTGTCAACTACCAAGAATTTTCCAGTGTTTTACTTCCTTACCTAATGTGAGTCTAACTCCAAACCTCCTGGATTCTAAGGAAGGACGAGTACGGGGAAATCCTGAGCTCTAACCTGTCATTTTATTACAAGATTTTAAATGTTAAGCTTCTTAATGAACACAAAGGTTCTCACACTACTGTATAAGGCTTATTTTTGTTTTATCCTTCAACTATAGAGCACAAAATCTTTTTTAGAAGATAAGAAACACAGACGGCATTTTTCATCAGATCAAAAGGCTTGGAATACTTAATACCGTCCCTTCTGGGTCTGTAGAAGTTTTTCTGTGGCACTGCAGTCTTTTATAGGGTGCTCTTACTGTTTTCCTTAGTGGGATAGCTTCCCAAAATGTCCTTCCAGTTTTCCATTTAAGAGATGTGTCGGATGAGTAGATTCTGTAGCTGCTAAAGCTATTTATTGTTTTCCTGGATGTGGATTATATTTCTTTTGTTGCCTATAAGAAAGCAGTTGAGGATAGAGATAATATCATCACTTAATATTTATGAATGGGTAGTTTTCTTTTAATGGTGAAATCGATACTTGTCCCTAGAACAGTTTGTTTTACTTCTAAAACAGAACAATGAGCAGGATTGCCTGATAGCTTTTCAGATTCCGTAAATGAAAAATATCTGCCTATTAGCTCTTTTTTTTTAATCTAGCCTTTTGTATTATGTTCTTGAGCCAGTTACACAATGTTCAAGAGAGGCCATTGAGTACATCTCTAGTTCTATCATATTCTTCTCTTTAATTGTGCAATTGATTTTAAGACCTGTTCCATATTTCACTGGAACTTATACATATAGATGTGGATGTGTGCATCTGTGTGTATGTGTTTATTTATGGAATTGTCAGTCTGCAGATAATTGCCTGTGACGTAGACAGATTTATTTATCTGGTTATTTGGAGCATAGTTTCAAAATAATTGCCAGGTGAGATTGAGATTTTATTGCTAGTCCTCTCTATTTCACAGCTTTGCTGAAGTGGTTTAATTATCAGCTATTAGAGGTGATAATTCATGCACCAAATCTGAAGAGCACTTTAAAAAAAAATGCTCAGTGCACCATCAACTCTGGAGAGAAGAGTTCTGCTTGCTATTTATACCCCTTAAACTTTTTTTTGTCATAACTAATAAACAATGGTGTAACGCTGCATTTGTCTTTTTGTCCTTTGAGCAAGGCTCATTGCAGCAGGGGCACAGGCATCCTGCTGCAGAGTGTGGTGGTTCACGTCTACCACCCAACCATCGAGCTTTTGGGCAGAGGATGTTGCTGATGGCGCCTGGCAAAATACAGACTGTGCAGCAATAAGGTTTTACCCAGGTGTTGCCTACTGATGCTTTTTCTCAATATTGATGAATACACACAAAGTGCTGATCCTGTTGTAGTTTTGCACTGCTACAAGGGAAAACTATTTCAATTTATTATCAATAAAACCAAAGAAGGACAATGAGAGAGAACAAAAACAACTTCGCCCTATATCTTCCCCCTTCCCAGGCTTAACTTAATTTCAAATTATCTCTACCTCCTTCCTCCCCTGAGTGGCACAGGGGGAATAGAGAATGGGGGTTGCAGTCAGTTCATCACAAGTTGTTTTCTCCCACTCCTTCCTCCTCGAGGAAGAACTCCTTACATTCCTTTTCCACAGGGTGCAGTCCCTCCAGAATGGCTGCCCCAGAGTGGGCCCTCGACAGGCCACAGCGTCCTTCAGGCCTCCACCTCCCCTGGTGTGGGGTTGGGGTCCTCCCCGGGCTGCAGGGGGACAACCTGCTTCACCACGGGCTGCACCATGGGCTGCAGGGGAATTCTGGCCAGGAGCAGCATTACTGCTCACCCTCCTTCTTCACTGACCTTGGCATCTGCAGCCGTTCCTCTCACAAGAAATTCTTCGCAAATCAGGCTCAGGCAGACACCTCTCAGGATCTCTTCACAGCTCTCTTCTCTTCTCTTGGCCGAGTCGGGCCCAGATGGCCACCCAGCAGGAGGCCAGAGGGTGAGGGCCACAAGGCCCACAAGGCTCTCATCTCCCCCTCTTTGCCCCGGCTTCTGCTTCTTTGCTCCCCCCTCCCCCCCCTTCTTAAACACATTATCACAGAGGCATTATCACTGAAGATTCCCTCACCAATTGGCTTGGCCCTGGCCAGCAGCAGGTCCATCCAAGACCCAGTCAAGTCCAGGGGACAAAGGGGAACAACTTCTAGCAACTTCTTACAGAAGCTGCCACTGGCCTTCCACAACACACAAAACCAACACAATCCTTAAACACAGCTTCAAAGATAAAGTACTTGAGGAAGGTGTGTAGCTGAAGCTGTTGGATATGGGGAAAAAACAGGGGAAACCGAGCCCCATATGAAGATCGTCATGAGGAATATACAAAAGAGCAGAAATAGAGCTGTAGTTTGAAAATATTTTGAAATCATGGCATCAAGGTGTACTCATCCTTTGTGAACTATGTCAATGTGATGTATATGAACTTGCGTAGACATAATGCCATGGTCTTATGGACAATAGTCCATGACTGTTACGAGATATCGACAACATCCAGCACACTGACAAGAATTCATGTGAATAATTACTATTTTTTGGTCAACAAAGCAGAATGTCATTGTAGCCAAGACTCCTCAAAACAGGATGGCTCAGGCACCTTGATTTTTCTTTGTTTGTATAAAGCTGCATGTACCCTGAAGCTGCACACTGTTCTCACTATCCTCCCTTGTTTCTATCTTGTGTTCTTTTTCTGCTTTTCTCTGTTTACAAAACAAGTTGAAAAATTGTTTTGAGAGCTAAAAAGCAGGGGGAGGGTTTTGTAGATTACAATTACTGCAATTAAAATGTTTTCTGTGTTAAAATAATAATAATTTGCATTATAAAATGTTTTACCTGGAGAAAATGTAGTATTTTTGCCTCTGTCATAAGCATTTTGATGTAAACTTACATGAGCGTATAGAGTAATCAAATGATCACTGTGGTTAATATCTTAGAATTCTTAATGAACTTTAAAGTTCTATGAAAGGAAATATCTTTCATTCTAAGCTTCCATTCTGTAAAAAATATTAAAGTTGAATAGTCTAAATAAAAGGGCATCCCCTGAGTTGTGCTGAAGTTTCCAATATTCAAAAATAAAAACTGAAATAAGAAGAAGAGAGAAAGAACACCAAAACAAGATCAAGAAGTAGAAAAGCAAAAATTGTTTATACTTACAGAACAAAACATTTTGATTTGGAAAAATAAGATAAAAACTGACATAGAGGGAATAGAATAAAACAGATATATGCAAAGAAAATTATTTTAAAATACAAGGAAGAGAACCTGAATGTATTATTTATATTAAAAAGGAAAGTAATCAAAAATAACAAAGGCAGAAAGGCCATGTGACTTCAATTTTGACTTTATTGGTATTAAATAGTAAGAGTTACCCTTTTTTTTTTTTCTTTTTTTTAATTATACATATCTAAAACTCTCAGTTCCCTTCTGGTTTTCTTTGTTTTTTCCCATCCTGAAATGAAATGACATCTCTCATCTGAATCAATCTTTTCTTTTATCATATTTTAAACTATTGTTTAAAATAGTATTCCCTATTTCTCAGTTTCCAGAGTCACAGGCAGCAGAATTGGTGTGTCACCATTTATTTATACTGCTGACTAGCATTCGAGAGAAAGAGACTGCACCAAATGCCTAATGCTCCTTCACTGACAGCAGTGACTCCATCACACTGGAGTGGCAATTGTGGGCACTGTCGACAGATCAGAGGAAGCACCACAATTGACACATTTATATAGCATTGTTAAAGACAATGAGGCAAATTATGCCCTTGACAGTAATCAGAAATTACGTGCTATGGATTTGTTCCTATAGCAGACCGTGGACTTGGCTAAAAATCCCGACGATATCGGATGCTGCTGCTTTGTGTGTTGTAAAGGGGTAGAGTAAAGGGAAGTAGAGGAGAAGGAAGGAATTTGTGGGGTGCTTCTATGGATAAAAATACAATTGTATTGACTCATTTTACCTCAGATGAGTATGTTGGGAGGGTTTTTATCTTAGCTCCGTATTGTAGCAGATGGGGATCCCAGCTGCTTGTTTCTTTCCATCCTGAAAATCTGGTTACATCAGTTTTCTAGCAGCTTGCATGTTGAAAGCTTTAATCACAAAGAAAGAGGCTAGAAATGTCCTTTCTTTAGAAAACAGAACTGAAGCTAGGAATCAATTTCCAGCTTATCTTTCAATTGGGTCATTGGTAGTGATAACAACCACCAAGGCTGGCTTTGTTAATGGCGAAGTGACCAAAGTATGCCATGGACACCTCACTTCTCATTAAGCAGTCTGTAGTCCTCTTCTCCTACAAAACAAAGATGACCGTCTGTCCAAGAGCTTTCCTGTCAGAATGGGACAAGGCAGCCTTTGCGCCCTCGAGTTTACACCTTGTAAATTTGCTTAGTTATATAAAATTTGAGGATTTTATTTAATTCCAAGTTAAGGTAATTGGACAATGTGAACTGTACAGCTCACCCTCTGAACTTCTTCGCCCAAAAGCTCTAATGACTATTTAAAGGGAGCACTGATATTAAATTGCAGCACTGATGGCTGTGACTCCCTAACAAATTGTCTTGAGAAACTTTACTTTCATTCTCAAATGAAGAAGGATTTTTCCTAGCCTAATGAGGCAAAGTCTAGATGATATTGAATCTGGGAGAAGGACAAGATTAATTATTGCTGGATTTTGAAGAGTGAAAGAAGAAAAGGACAATGAAAGAATTTTTGGAAGCTAGAAAGTCCCAATGAGAGATTCTTTTCTGGCTGGAAAGGGAGACACTTAAGAAACAACTGGCAGATTGTATTTTCATGAAGCTCTGTGGACTAGGATTACAGGTGAGGTCTTGAACCCTTCTTCAGCTTCCCATTTAAATACAATGAATAGCGTAAGAAGTGAAAGCTAAAAGATTTTTAATGCAGAAATGTGAGGACGTGCAGGAAACCATGCATAAATTGCAGTAAGAGGAAAGACTTGCAGTTAAAGAATTTATGTACTGATATGAAGAAATCTCTGTCCCATCCATTACATTTTTTTTCATGCTAAGCAAGACTTTCAAACCAAACTTTTTACAGTAGCTCATGAAATAAAGAAAAAAAAAAATCTTTTGTTCCATTTTCTAACCATTATGCTGTGATAAAGCATCCAGCATGTGCTTTTTCAAAGTTCTATGAGTTCACTGTCACAAGTTAAATTGACAAAATCTGATCCTTTTACATGGAAAATGCTATATAGTACTATGTCTTCTGAAAATACCAGATGCCAGGTGCCTTAGAATGGGCACCCAAGGCTAGTGGAGATTTTTACCTTTGTATCTCTGTGCTTCTGCTGCAGTGTGTTTAGCTACTTGGTACAGAGCACAGTCTGGAATTGCAGGAGGAAATGAGCAGTCCTCTCTCCAGAAAGTGTTTGAATAGTGTGCAGCGTGGGGCCACATATTAAACAACTCTCCATCTCCATAACACTCTTCTTCCTCTTCTGTGAGAGGTATATTGGGCTTTAACTGGATAAATGCTACTGCTACAAGTGCAGAGTGAGTGCTAATTCCTGAGGGGGCTATTGGTAGCCTCTTTAGAGCTGTAGTAAATAATGACTAAGTCCATGAATTACAGAGAGAGTTAATGCGTTGAGCCTTGTGTTCTCTGTATGCCCTACCTTCCATTGTAGCTGGTCTACTATATCCTACGCTAGTCTGCAGTTTCAAACAATGTTTCGGCAGTCTTTGAAGAAGACCGTGAAGAATCTCGCAAGTGCTCTGCTCTGTTTGCTGCACCCCAAAGTGTGGACAGTTGCCCAAAATTTGACTGAACTATTCCAACATCCTTTACTTTTTCAGCCTAGGAAGAAATCTCACGGAAGCCACTTTGTAGCAAAGCCAAGGTTGATTTTCAAGTGCTATTTCACCACTTCCGGTTTTCAGCTGAAGCAGGAGACATGTTGGTGCATGAAAATTTGATGACGCTTTCCAAACACTTTCTCACTAGGAAAAAGGTTCAATCTGAACTCAGATTAGATTCCAACCACTCTGTTGGTTTGTCTTAGTGAAAGATTTGTTTCTTCTGCTAGCATGATAAATCCCCCAAAATGACAACACAGTCTCCAAAAGCAGGATATACTTACATATGGAGTGGGAATCATCTTACCTAACTTTATCAGTTAATTATCTTCTCCAGGAAGGTTGTCTATGTTCCATCTGCAGCCAAAGAGAGAGGAGCATTTCTAAAGGCTGATTCATCCCATCCTGAGTGTCTGATGCAGATGAGTGAATTGCCCTCTGGATGTGCCTGCCTCTCGCTTTTTCTTCCCGCACAGAGTCTAGAGGGAACCTAGATAACCAGTTTAGACTAGACAATTTTCAGATGAATAAAGATAAGTGAGATGACTCCTATCCTCAGGTGTGCATCTGTGTGAGAGAAAAAGTATAGTTGATGGGAGAGATAAAACATGGGCACAGTCTAAAAACAGTGTGAAGATTACCACCAACCTCTGTGTATGTGTCTGTTTGTCTAGCATCTATATATGTTTTTGTTCGTGTGATTTTCCTTTACTGCAGGATAAGCACAAAAAGGGGATTCAGAGCAAACAATGTTTCCAATCAGCAACAGGTGAAATTGCCAGCAGTTGAATACTGTTAATTATCCACCTAGAGGATCAACACCTTCTTGGAAATCTTAGGAGGAATACTCCGAAGCACAGGTTGGCACCTTGGCACATGGGGCTTTAGGGGTTCAAATGGTGCGGAAGTGAAATATCTTCTATCAGTCCCGTGATTTGCATGTGAAATTGATTTTATTAGATTTATTTGATTAGGAGGCAGAACTCTTTCCCCAAGGAGTATAAATAAACATGTTACTGGAAACAGGGTGGATGTGGTTATCCATAAAGCTAGGAAGCGGTGACTGAATGTTAGCAAATTTTACGTAACTATAGTTATTTTACAAAGTTTTTATTTACTGTGTCAGTTCATGATGAAAAAAAAAACCACTTTGAAATGATAATTTGGGTGAAATTTTGGTGGATGCTAAACCCCATCATTTTCAGAAGTACATTCCTGGCCTTGAAATCTATTAATATTTTGTGTTTGAAATCTAGAGACATTGCTTCTTCTGACTGATTAATAATTTTATTTGAAACATTTATTATTTATCACTGCTCCTCATTTAAAAACCACTTTTCTCCTTCAGTTATGACAGAGCAAAGCTTAAAACTATTACAGTGAGGCCTGTCATCTTCAGCAGCCTTAGTTGCCCAGGGGTGGCATGTATGTACACATGAAAATAAGTGCATATATATAGACAAAGTGAAGCAGTATAAGTTGCTAATGCACCGTGTGGCCTGAGTAACATGCAAAGCACTGTGTGGGGATGTCACACCACCTGGAGTGAACTAGGTGATCCCTAGATTGTCACCTCTTCATGTGCACACCTCTTCTGTGATGCTCATCTTGACCAAGTTGTTAGCTTCCTGAAAATCAATTTTTTTTTTTCCTTTCCATTTTATAGGGCAGGTAATGGGAACTTCAAATGCCCACTTGTTAGGGGCTCTCATAATGTCCTAATGGGTTTTTCTTTCTTTAAAACCCACCAGCTTTCCTGGGGTTATGAAAAGGCCAGTCTCAGAGGTCAGTTTCAAGCAGATCATGCTTCGAATAATAAAAAAAAAGTAGTGCAACATCCATTAAAAAAGGAATTAATCTTATCTAAATTTAGTGGGTAAAAGTTAGGCTTCTGGTCCTAGCCTGTCAGTCAAACCCTTACATAGTCAGAGAAGAGGAACTTCCAGAGATTGATTTAGTAAGACGAGTCCTGTGGATGCAGTTTCTTTGTCAAAAAAAAAATTGTATTACAGTTTTTGAGATAGAAGTAATTTTTTTTTTCTTTAATCATAGCCATCTACCAGTTCTAGGTGCAGGATGATAAATTGATGACAACCACTATGAAACAAATTAATCAGCCCAGTGTTAGCATGCTCTTATATATAAGATGTTGCTCTAAGAAGAAGCCAAAGTTTCCAAGCTACACAAGCTCTTCAATCAGATTTACAGAACTGAACTAAAGGTAATTAAAATCTAAATTATATTGCTGTTTAATATTTGGGATTAATTGTTTTTTTTCTTATCTTTAGATTTCCAGCTTTTGGGGAAAGAGACTATTTACTGCTAAGCCCAAAATCAAGGTTAGTGTAGCAGGAAAAGTAGAAAATTCTACAATAAAAAAAGTTTATACAGTAATTTAATTAGAAGGTTTTTGGTTTGGAGAAGTGTAATTATTTGTGTATCTGTTTCTATTAACATAAAACCACAAAAACTCAATAAAAGTTTGTTATTAGCCAGAATGGAGACTTTTTCTGTAGGAACTCCTATTACTCTGTGTGGTTATTATACTTACGGTCTTTAACTGGTGTATATAATTCTGGTTGCTGTAGTAACCGTGCCTTAAAGTTTCCAGGCTTCTGTGTGTTTAAAATCTCAACCTGAAAATCAAAGTTCTTTTTAGAAAAAAAAAATCTTTAAAAAAAGGAAGACAAACAGAAGTGTTGAGCACAGAAATTTCACACGTATTGAGTATTTTACTTGGATGTCCCAGAGCAAAATTAAGCAGCGTAACTCCATGAACTTCACAAAGTTTGCTTTGGGCATGGATGTCCCAACTAGAAAGCAAACTTCACAACAGGAAAATGGAGTCTTGCACTTGTTCACAATGCTAAACTTGATGGGATCACTGATCCCAGCATCATTTGCCTTGGAGAGTCTTGACCTTCACCCCGGAAGACGAAAATAACCCTTCCCTCATAACAGCTGAAGGCAACCATGGCTGCTCAGGGCTCAGACTGTGCCATGTCCTGGGTCCTGTGCTGGAAATCACTAACTGTAGCCTGCGTAAGTTTGGAGTTATTTTTTACTATTTCATGCTCCGAACTAGAAACATTCACAGCATTTTACTTTATTATTCCCCTTCAAAATCTTTGTTCCCATTTCCCCTTTCTGTGCCACCCAACCTTTTTGAAGAGCAGACTGCTGGTCTGCTGGAAATGCTTCTGAGGAACAGGGTCTGTGCCACTGCTTCTTTAAACTCCTGTGGCTATCTGCCTAAAGGCATGCACTCCCTCTCATCTTATACCTCATTTCTAAGCTCTTGAGGGTCTTTGTGATGTCCATCACAACGTGTTACAAACTCATGGTCCCTGGCTAGAATTTTGAGGCAACATGGATGTAAATAATAAATGTGTTTAATCTTTCCAGAAAGATATGTTGGCCTTTGCTCCCCTTCAGTTCCAGAACTGCCTCATTCATCACACTCTTAGCTACCCTCGTGTTTAAAACCAAAACAAACAGAAAACCAATCACCAGAAGAACCCTCTCTGATACAACCCTCACTAACCCACTAGAAAACCAGCCCATAGCTTTTGCTGAGTTTCATCTATACTTAGCATTTTTGCCATGACTAATCCATTCTTTTCACTCTAAATTTGCCATGGCAAATGACACGCCTGGATCTTTATATTGAACACCAAACATAGCTAAACCCTTCACACGTGCTATCAGGGAGCTGCTTGATTTCAGCACTAGAAAGGTCATGCCAGAACGGTCAGAATACAGAATAGCCTGACATAGAAGGAAGTGACATATTGTTATGCAGAAATCACCCTTTTCACTTGTTGTGTATGAAATTACAGTGTCTGTGTATCATTCTCTAAAATAAGACCAAACCATATCAAGAGATTTTAACCTCCCTCTCATAGTAAAATTTCATTACACCACAGTAATTTTCATCTTCTTTAAGTCTTGCAGTTACTGCAGTTACATGCCCAAACATTCTGCAGTGTTTTTTTTCCCTATTGCTTAGCTGATTTTGTCAGTTTCACGCACAATTCTTTAAGAATAATTCCACATCAAACTCCTTAAACTTGAACTGGCAAACAACAGGAGGAAGATAACATTTAACCTCTTACACATCCATGACAGAAAGTCAATGAGTCAATGTGGTTACTTGGCCCTCCATCTGTTCTACTTTTCCAGAAAAAAAAAATGAAAACCATGATCCTGGACACTTCTGTGGTTGCTTGATTTGACATATGTTCCCAGTTTCTGTGAGAGAAGGCAAAGTACAAATGAAGTTGATTAGATCCTCTCCTTTGCCAAGTGCATTTCTGCTCAGACTATGGAGCAAAGAAGTTCTAATCCTAATACGTAGCAGAATATCCAAGCCAGACTTCTGCAATGTGTAAAAGTCTGGACCTTCTTTATGACCTTTCTTTTGATTAAGCTTCTGTGATGATAACGAGAGAATAAATCACCTCTGGTAATTATTAAGTATGAGATAAATCTGCCTAGGTCATACAGCAGTACAGAACAAGAGCACAGCCTAATGTTTCCTCTGCCTTAGAGATACTGTCAGCTCCCACCAGGACTGTGTGGCTCGGTGGCAGCTCCTTATGGGATGTGTTGTGTTCCTCCACAAGGAGCCCACCTTTCCTTACGGGCTATAACTGCTGCTGGAGGCTGCACATATTTTATATCTTCTGATAGCTTGGAAAATGTATGGCACCTTCAAAATGTGCTGTCACAGATGGTTCAATGGACAAGTCTCCCACTCTGGCTCATGAGCAGAGGAGAAATTTATGTTTCCTACATTTTTCCTATGGCTGCTCCACAGAGGTTAGGACAGAGCCTCAGGCATGTTCTAAAGCTTCACTAATGTTTTCCATATCTGCAGATATAGGGCCAAGTCTGAGTCCCTTTGCAGTCCATGGTGAAACTCACTTTGACTATTGGGACAGATACTTGGCGTATATTCCTTAGCTTGCGTTATTTTATCTGGTAGTCCCTTGCGCTTGAGGAATAAACTGTTAAGACTGGATTTATATATTCCCCTAAGAAAGAATGGGAAGTAACTCAGAAAACAGAGAAAAAGATTAAAAAAAAAACAAACTAACCCCTAAACCACTTTATCATGGCGCTGACAACCCACAGAGGAGAGAAATGGGGTAACTGTGCTGTAGCCTTGGTCCTGGAGGAGGCAGCCAGTGAATCTCAGCAGCAGTTCTGGAAGGCTCCGTGCCGCTTCGAGGCAGGGTGGAGCAGCCTGTGCCGGGTCACATGGTGAGCAGGACAAACTTGTTAACGTCTTTCTCCTTCAGAACATACCAAACCAGTGAAAGCATGCACGGCCTTAAGCTCAACTGGCCATGGCAGTGACATACTTTCTGTGGTATCTTGCTTTGCTTTCTTTGCTTTTCTTTCCTTTCCTAATAGTAAGTTTCAACTTAATAAAAAAAATATTATTTTTGTTTAGATTGCAAAGTACGCAATTCTATCAATCTCCCTTTTCAAGTGGGTACGAGAACGGATTAGGTCTAACTTAACTGGTCTGCTCCTGCAAGACATCTAAACTGGGATCATATTTGCACACCAGAGCAGCAAAGCCAAGAACATGCTGCGGGATGGAGAGCTGGTGATTCAGGTGGTGGGACTGTGAGGCTGCCGGTATCCATCTCCCTATTAGCACACTATGTATCAGCTTTCCTGAATGCTACAAAATGTGGTTGGTTTATTTTCTATAAAGGACCCTGTGTTTCTTCACATCTTGACTAAAGTACTGCAAATTGGGGTGGGTTTGGTTTTTTTTTGTTTGTTTGGTTGGTTTTTTTTGGTGGTTTCATTTTGGTTTTTTTGCTTGCATAAGTTGTTTTGTCTTTGGAGCTGTATGAGTTCACTCAACAGTGCAAATCCCATTCTGAGACCTGGTCACCAGGAATACAGTAGAGGGCATCTGTTACTCCTAGGATAGATTTGTCACCTTAATTTGCCCAAGTAGTCAATCCTATCACCCAAATCAATGATGATAGTGCTGCAGAGGAAACTAGGAAGATAATTTTGGGGGGGTTTTAGAATGTGATCAGGCTGTCATAAGCCTCAAGATGGCTGGTTTCTGCAAAGGCATCATTTTCTGAGCTTGTCTAATGAACTTAGACACTCTATCCTGGCTCAGGGAGGAAAGTCTGCTGAATGTGTAAGGGCTTCTGAGGGCAGCAGACATACCCAGCCACCTGGCAAGATGTCTCAGCACACCGGTTGTGTGGCTGCAGACCCATGGAGCACTGCCTGACCCTGAGCTGCAGCCCCTCTGGCTTCACACCATAACTGCCAGAGTGTCAGTACTTTCAGTTAGACATACGTGGGCTGTAAAGTATGTGAGGCTTTTTTTAAATGTGCATGTTATTTTGTGTTCCTGTTAGAGAAGGCAGATGGAAAGATTTACGCCTTGCACTTGAAGCTGAATGTGTTGACGTTTATTGTAGACCTTAGAGACTTCAGGTGTCTTGACTGTCTCAGACTAAGCTTCAAGGAAGTCCTTGCCCAGACAAGCTTTGCCTCATCAGAGAAAGTTCTGCGCCATTAGGAGAGCAGAGCTGTTGCCAGTGACTGAGACCTCAGGCTGGACTTGCCTTTCTCTCTGAAGTTCGTACAGAGCAAGCATCACAAATGAAGTCAATATGCCCAGGATCAACCCTGCGTATCCCATTTAACTGAGACACTGTTAATGAAGATTCTCTCTCCTCTCTCTGCTAATGCGCTGCGTTCCAGCAATGTCATCTCCACTGTAGTTGCTATTTCTATGAAAGCAGCAAATTTCCTTGCCGCAAGTACCTCTGCTATCAGTTGAAAGCAGGCAGGGATGTCTGTTGTGGAGATTTTCTTATCACTTACAGCTGTGATTTTATTTTGCCATATGTGTCTCTCTAAACAAGCAGAGGGATTAATTTTCATATCTGAAAAGATTTACTACCTGCAATATTGTATTGAAGTAGTAATATTTTTTGACCATTACTGGAGTGAGTGTTTCAGTTCATATTTTTAAACACTGTGAGAAAGCCAGAAATGATAGCAATAAAATAAAGCTGTTTGTTAGTCAGAGTAGAATGTTATAAATAGGAATATATCATCGATAAGGGAATAATTCAGTCGCTATACTAATAAAACATGCCTGTGCCAAGGGCAGGACTCTTAGGTTTTTTAATTTCGTGTTGGTTGTGAACCTGTCTATAGCAATGTTGACGCAGAAGTCCATATTGCCTGTGAAGATGGAGATGGAGATGGGCATGGGGATGGAAATCAGTATCACATCATGCAGCTGTGCTGCAGTTTTATCAAGATAAGCTGTTTTTATAGTATTAAAGTGGGTCTCAGTTTACCCTATGCCCCTTAGGGCAAACAGCCTGATGTAACTTGTCTGCATGGTTGGCACTTTGACCATCACAGAATAGAATGGCCTCTGAGTACCTTTCCTGGACTTCAGGTTCACCCTCAGCATTGCCTGTGCTTGGTATGGGACTGCACTAGTTGGCCTGGGCCAAATCCCAGGTCCGAGCAGTGCCAGCACTGGACAACCATGGGCAGCTGATGAAAACCTCCCGCCTCGGCCCTTGGCCCTCTTCCTTGTGCTGATGTCATTATTTTGAACTTTCCAATGTAGTGGATGTTTATTCCTGCATTTGTTTGCTATTTGCCAACAAGCAAAGCCACTGAACATGTGCTTCATTTGCACCCTTTCTTGCATCATTGATGGCATATGTTATATATTGATATTCAACATGTACATTTATACTTAATTTAGAGTAATTTACATACTGGGATTTACTTTCAGCCACAATCCTAAGATAGGTATTTACCAGAGGCACTTTTTTTGAGAAAGTATAAATGTCCTGCAATGTGTGCAAAGAGAGAGAGACAGATGCAGAGAGTCCTCAGGAGTAAGTAAAAATAAGTAAAGTAGGGTTTTTGCTCTAGGACAATGGTCTGAATGAGCTTATCCTTCCCTGTCGATATAATAGAGAGCATGGGAGATTAATCGAGTTGGCTGAGATTAACCATGCATGTCCTGGGATGCTGAGCATTCCTCATTGCTGCTTTCTCCAAGATGAAACTCACAGTTAGCATAATTGCTGTTAGTCACATTTTGTGCACCATATTTCACATTACTGTTATTTTGCACTTACTGGTTCACATTGCCAAAATGACTTAATAAACTACAGTTCACAGCCTGTTGTCTCGTGTGCAGCTCCAACACTTGCCTTTGGAATCTTTAGTGGACTTCTCCCAGTGCAAATAAATGGGGTTACTTATGTGAAAAAAATGTTCCCCAGAGGGAAGAAAAGGTTCACAGTCAGACTTTTAGCTCATTGTATGTACTTAGAGCTAAGTACATTGCTGAAGAAAGAGAATCTTTTTTCTTTTCCTTCAGAATTTCCAATTGTCAAATATTTAATTCTATACCCTCTAGGCCAGTTATGCATGTAGCATAATTATTTAGAAAAAAACAGTAAATCTCAATATATAACACATAAAGCAAAAAGATAAGAGAGTGATTCTGATTATAGCAGGAAAAATATTTCAAAATATATTTCACATGCTTTGTACAACACTCTTGTAATTACATGTGATTAGCTGGATCAGATGTCCTCTGATGAAAATACACACTTTTCTTTAGGAAGTGAGGTGTAGCATGATACATAGAAGGAGATGCAGTTCATTCAACACGAAAGCTCAGTCCATAGGTGAGGGAGAGGATATTGTTCAAGTCAATTGTATGAAGCTACATCTCTAAACAGCAACATCAAAATTTCCCATGGTGATACCATGGAGAAGATAACCAGCTTAACAAGACCACATAGTCTTCACAGCCATATCACCTTTGACATGGATGTCAGCCACTGAATTGTTTATTTAAGTTTCTCTGCATATGTGTACATGGGATTTCTGTGTGTCTTCTTTTATCCAAATACTGCTTGCATCATGCGTCTTATGAAAACCTATGGATTCCAAAGTAGTGCAGGTAATAGGATTAATAAAGACTGCCATGAAATTGACATTTTTTTACTGGCTCAAAACCAGTTTTATAGATTTCCACTTTATTTTTATGTCTGGCACTTTCCACAGCATGATGGATAATGTTACAGTGACAGTAAATAGAGTCGACAGTAGAAAGACTCCTTGTGGAAAACAAGGCTTATCTGCATGGCTCATCTGTTGGATGCCTCTCCAGAATTGGCTCCAGGTTGTAACTGTCTTCACACTATAACCAAAAGGTCACATGGACTGTGTATAATTGGATTTTACCTTGCGGGTTTAGCCTACAACAATTGTGCAAAAGTGATGCTTATTGCAGTCCTCTGAAGAATTTTTACTACATTCTGATTTTGTGGGGCTTTTGACTTCAGATTTGTTTTCCAATAGTTACCCACACTGGTTGCAGGTGTTTCATTTGCTGCAGCTGCAAACCAAACAAAGAAGTCAGTTACAGAGAATACAGAGGTCCTGATATTGGGCAGTAAAATAATAATAATAAAAAATCAATCATATGGGAGAGGCTGCCCACCTTAACTGTCTGATTTTACAGGAAGACTTACTTTGTAATAGCCATCCAGGTCAAAGCATATTGCCTGCATGCAGGTATTTTGGTGTCACAGTAATGAATGCCAGGGAAACACTGAAAATTCATTATAACTTACAATGCAAATAGAGGATGGGAAAAAAAAAACCCTCAAGAACATCTTTTCAGTAATCCCATTCCTTATTACTTGCTGTAGGGCTGCCTGAACCAGTCTACTTGGGAGGTTGTAACTGCCAGGACTATGGAGAACAAAGCCTAAACATTTTCAGAATGGAGTAGACTGCAGATATCCTTGTGAAAATGCTTATCTCTTCCTTATGGAACCATGGCTTAACCAAAAGGTCCTGGGAATAGATGAGTATACTTCTCTTTACTGCAGCTGATTTTGGCTCAGAAAACAGGATGCCACCTAGGTGTAATCCTAGGGCTTGTATTAAAACACAACTGAGGAAAGCTCAGTGTAAAAATGATTAACCAACAGTATGATTCACCACACTGGATCTACTATGTTTTACAAAGTTCAGCGTGTGACCTTTTCAATGTAAACATGATGTGATGGAAATGTACAATACATCTACATTAAACCTTGAATTCAGTCATTTTACTTTTGAATGTATATCTGATGACTTTTGTGAAAATTACAGTGCACGAGGAAGATGCACATGGCTGGAAAAGCGCTGTGTTCTTCCCAAAGGCACAGCTTGCCAAAGCGCTCCCTCTCCCAAGCTCTGAGTACAGCTTGTAGGATTCATGCCTTGTTATAAATCCCCAAATGAGCTTGAAATACTGCAAATTTGCTTTTCAGGAATATTCTTCTTGCTTAAATTCATATTTTTCTTTGACATTGCTACAAATAACCTCATTTACTAGAAATAGTGGAAAAGAAAGACCAAATAAGTGTTACTGTAGAAACCCAGGCAGTTAACAAGGTGAATATATGCTTTTTTACAGGGGGAGTTTCTGTGTGAGTTTCTCTGACCTGCACACCTGCTTAAGTAATTAATCTTAGAGTTTATCTAGGTTTATTTGTTCTTTTCATTGTCACCTCTACTTATTCCTGAAGAATATTTGGCATTTGAGAAGGACTTCATTTTAATGAAAATTGGTGGGCAAAATTCTAAACGTGTATACACTGCTGCACATCTGAATTAGCTCCATTTATGCTTTGTATATTCTCATATTACCTAGATCAAAATGTCAGCTATTCCCACTCAACTGTGAGCTTGACTTTTTCTTCTATGCAGATTAATGAACGTTTTTCCAATGAGTCTGTGGAGATTGTTTTAAGTCCCTCTCCCCCCAAAACACTCAAAATGACCTTCTAAAGCTTCATTATTCTTATATTAGAGGAATCCTTTTCCATGGATCATCTCAATTATTTGTGGTTACATCCACAGGAGGTTCAGCATTTGTGATGTGTGCTCACCAGACACCCATAACTTGCTCCTGACTATTGAGTCATCTTGCATTACTTTTCTCTTGATATTAATGCTATTATAGTATCATTTTCAGTAAGATCTCAGGAAGTATCAGCATATACACACTCACAAATTTAAGCTGTTCTGCTTCCCAGCCACATATTAATTAATTACTCAAATTTTATTTTGTTTCTGTTCTTCTTTATCACCATGGCATTTTTAAAGGAGCAGAACAATTAAATACAAGTAGCTAAGGTTCACAAGTCATTGATGCATGTTAGGCTAGCAGGAGTTTTACCTAAATTAAAGGCATATACAATTATTTAATTTGATTTAAATTAAGTGGGACTGAAAGGAACAGGTTAATGTAATATAGTGATCAAAAACCTCTCTGAGATCTACATTTATTAGCAATTTCCATAGTCTTTTTTCTCTGTTAATTCTAGCTACTGTTTTGCTAAATTTGTTTTGAAAGTTGTGGCCTTAAGTTTCCCGTAGGTGAAGTCACATTCCAATAAACACTTGTCTTTTTGAAAACTATGGAGGTAAAGGCACTGCAGGAACTGGGAAGAGTTCCCAATAGTACCACAACAAAAGGGAGTGCTTTTCTCAGGGGAGGTGGTTTGTGTGCTGTAAGTGTTTTTCATCTGTGAGCAGAATTTTGAAGCACTGGGAAAGGGAGACAGAGGCCTGATGAAAAAACACTTCTTTGGGATGGTGCCTTTTGGCCTTTGGTTGGTCAAAGCGCATAGCTGCAGTACATAAAGGTGGGGAGGGAAAGCAGGGGGCTCCTTCAGTGCTAGGACTTGCTGAGCAGAGGGCAGCGATTGGCTTTGTTCTCATATGGGGGGAAAAATAGTCCTATATATGAAAGTAAGTTTGGTTTATTATTCTTGGGAATGTTTTGTGGTCTATTTAGGGCTGAAAAATGAAAAATACTTTGTTTGGTGGTTTGTTTTTTTTTTTTTCTTCCCTAATTTGAACACTTAGTCATTTGTCTTGTGAATAGCATGGAGATCTTTTATCTACCCGATGTGAATGCTTAAGCCTCTGGGGAAGGTTTCTCTTGCCTAGTATCTTGTGTCTGCATTTGAGAGAAACAGATGACCTAGGGAGCAGTAGGATAGACATATATTTGCTCCTGCCCTCCCTACGCACTCTCTTAGTTTCCAACAGTTGTCAGCATGGAGGCTTTCTGAACCAGATATGGTCCCTCTGGGGGCTCTGCAATTTGCTACCCAGGGAATGGAGAGCTACCATCTCCTTTGTGTTCAGTCCAGCTCCTCTTTCCTCCTGAACTCTTGCAGTGGAATAAAAAGTGAACAATACCAGTAATGACTCCATGCATTATTATATTCTGCAGACTGGAAGCACCTAGCTTATTTAGCCATTCCTTACACAGATGTAATTTTCCATGGTGATGTTCTCAGAACGTTTCCTGGTTTTACAGTTTTCCTTTTACTTTCTGAGAACTAGGGGTAAGTGTAAAGCATAATACCTGAGATGCGTGCAACCTATGGATTTATTCAGCAGGAGTATGATATCCTGTATCTTGTTGTCTACTCCTCTCCTAATAATTCCTAGTATTTAGCTGGCTCGTTTGATTACTATTAATCAGTGATGTGACAGATCCATGAAATTACCTATTATAACCCCAATAGCCCATTGCTAATTAGCAACTGTCAGAGGAGTGGTGGTGGAGCTGGCTTTGTGTGTGTTTGGTGGGGGTTTTTCATATGTGCATTAACTTACATTTTTATACAGTGGTCAATAAACTGATTGATGAAAGTCACTCAGTTCTCACAGAAATGCAACTTTTCACAGATGGGCATGTATGCTGCTCTTGTGAATAATTTAGCAGAGTTCTAGTCTTTTCAGATCCTTCCATTCTTACTTTCTATGACCTATATGGGTAGGGAGAAGAGAGTATTATTGCACTAGTGGCTGTCAGAAATAAGAAAACTAATTAAGTTCCTCTTTCTAGGTGTGTGTATTCTGTCTTGGGGAGGTAGATGTCAAGATAAAGAACAGTTAAAGTGAAAATAACAGTGGGTTTTGTCTGGTTCAGCAGCATTCCTAAAACAAACAAAACACTCGGTCCTTGTGGCTGCAGATACCATCTCCAAAAGCTGCTACGAAATGACAGCCAGGCAGCAAGAGGACAGGACACTGTGCAGCAGTGAGGGGTCTGGGGGACGTGGGTGGGCAGGAGACCCTCACCACCTGCTGCAGGAGGAGCGAGCTGCAAAACAGCCATCATACCTGCAGGGTCTTTCTGAGAATTGCTGCCTGTCTCTAGGCTTTTAGGGTAGGCTTTTCCTGCATTTCTCTAAGGTTCAGGGCCTAGAAAGCTCCTGTGCTGTTGGGTTGTTCTGTCTTTGGTTGGTGTTTGTATACAAAGTATGTGGAAAGAGATGGGTATAGGGTGTGAATTGTTGCAGTTCAGTCAGACTCAGCATTTTGGTTACAGACAGCTCAAAACCCAGTTTCTCACACATCAATACTCAGGAAAGAGCTGTTCAGGAAACTTCCATCAAAGGCACCGCTGAAATTCTTTTCCATCACTTCCAATGAAATACAGTTCATTAAGACTTTTTAATCAGTCTTGAAGAAACACCATTGTAAAACAATGAAATTAAAGTGCTTCACCAGTTTTGGAACAATGTTTTGTTTTTTTTTTTTTTTCATTTTAAGAGGCCATTTCTGATGAAACTTATTTTGTCTATATAGTAAAGATGTTCAGAACCTCAAAAACTAGACTACAATGTTTCCTGGAAGAAATATACCCTAATCAGTCTGTCACAACTTTCTCATAGCTTCCTTATCAGGAAACAATGAAATACTTGTTTCAGTTCCAAAATGGGAAGAAGAAGAAAATCAAAATGGCAAAATTGTTTTTGTCTCAGCTAATTTCTACAGTTGGAAATGCCTGGCATAGCCCCTGAGCTCCTGATGACACTGTAGTCAGCATTTAATAACAATAAATTATGTAGTTCATCACATTCTTTTTCTTACAAATGATTCAGCTATATGACAGTAAAATGCCAGTGTATTAAAAAAAAAAAATCATAAGAGGCATCATCTAATCTTAATGTCATCAAGGGGGAAAAAATCAGCTTTAGAAAATCTGGTCAAAAAAGAGATATCAGATTTGAACTCTAATGTTAGTTATGTTGTAACTGCTCCTTGGAATTTTGTTCTTCTAACTACTGTGACTGAGCTATTTCAACAATGAAAACTATATGTCTCCATGGACCTCAATTTAATAACAATCTCTCTGGATTTAGAGTGTTTGAAATAAGTTCAAAAGTAAGCTAACACAGCAGAGGCAGATCCCTGAGCTTTGGGACTGATGAATAGCATGCAGCAGGCAGTGATATGCTTGCTGCGGTGCCAAGTGGATGCTATAACCTTGGACCAGTCCATTGCTCTTAATAGCTTTCTGCCTGCATCACTCTCCTACTGTCATCCCACCACTTTTCTCCAACATTGCTGGTGATGCTAGACCGACAACCTGTGGTATGCTGTCCTGTGTCCCCTGCCAATTGCCTGTGATTAAAAAAATAAAAAGTTACGTAGGAGAGTGTTTCAGGCTGTTGTAATTAGTTAGGAAAACTATTTATGAAGGCTGAAGTGCTGAAATACCTGCACAAGAGACAGTATGGAGATGATGACAAGAAGGGTCCTTCCATTCTCTGCTGGTGTCTAAAGAAAGAAAAGAGGAATGACTGTAAAATGGTTCATCCTCGAAAATGTCAGTTAATATGTATTTTTTTAAAATCTTATTGTGGAGGTTTTCCTTCCCTGCATTAGGACAGTATAATATTATTGGAACCGTATTGTAAGTTCTACTTTAACTAGAAAAGTGCTTCATGAAAAGATAAGTGAAACACCGGCGTCAAAGTCAGTTTTAATTTTTATGAATCATTCTGTTTAGCTGTAGCCTCTGTAATACACTTGAATGTTGCTATAAACAACTCAGTCTTTGAGGAGATTGTTTACAAAAAAAAAATGTGTATGATAATTCTGATTAGAACAAAAACTGGAACTTCATAAACTCATGATGAAAAGTTCTATGATGCGGTTGCCTGTAATAGCAAATGGTAGAACATGAAGCCTCAAGAGGTCCTTGAAATGCAGTATCCCATGTCCCTAAATTTATCTTGCACTTGACATTGAATTTGTTGTTCAAGTGCTGCTTTGTAATCTATTTTAGAGGCCTTCCTAAGTCTGTCAAGCACTTCTCTTTTTCTAGACATCTAGACAAAGTGTTGTTACCTGCAAATACTGATATGGTTGTTTAGCCCTTTTCCAAATTATCTTATTAATTTTGGTTTCTAAATTAGCTTGGCAATTTTTCACTATGAGCTTCTAATTTGGGAGTAAGTTATATACTTCTATTTGCTGCATTTTTGTCAATCACTTTCTGAACTACAGCAGAATATTCACTCTTCTTACATCATTACTTTGTTTTCCTACTTGGTTCCTCAGAAAATACTTTTTCAGTAAAATATATTGGCTTTCAAATGAACTTATTTATGAAATGGTCTTCATCAGTCAGGTGACATGCTGGTCTTTAATTTATCAGTTTAATTTTCCTACTCTTCTTATTCTGAAAGCTCAGCCTGACATAGCCTGCTTCTTATTTCCTGATAAGGGTAGGGCTTGGATAGGTATCTTGGCTGTATTTTCTGCAGTGAAGACTGATATTGAATCTGTGGTGTGCTATAAAGCCATTTCTAATGTCTACAACTTTACTTATTTCATCCTGTCTTTCTGTATTATTTATAGTCAGATTCTGTATTATTCCATCAAATTCCTATTTGGCCATAGGGTTCTGAAAAATATCTATTACATCATGGCAGTATTGGACTGGCAGGCAATGTAGTTAAGCAGTTTCTGATTTTAAGTTATTGGCCTCTGTAGATGGACCATCAGGGGCTTCTTTCCCAATATGGACAATATGACTACTCTTTTTAAATTCCCTTTCCTAACAGCATGATCTGTGACAGCAGCCAGTCCCTTTCCACTTCATAGAATCATAGAATAGTTTGAGTTGAAGGGAAACTTTAAAGGTCATCTAGTCCAACCCCCCTGCAAGGAGAAGGGACATCTCCAACCAGATCACGTTGCTCAGAGCCCCATCCAACCTGGCCTTGATGTTTCCAGTGTTCCACTGGAAAATTTTCTCCCTTATGTCCAGTCTGAATCTGCCTCCCTCTATTTTAAATCCATTACTCCTTGTCCTATCACAACAGGCCCTACTAAACAGTTTCTCCCCATCTTTCTTATAAGCCCCCTTTAGGTACTGACAGGTTCCTATAAGGTCTCCCCGGAGCCTCTTCTTCTCCAGGCTGAACAGTCCCGACTCTCTCAACCTGTCCTCATAGGAGAGGTGCTCCACCCCTCTGATCATCTTCGTGGTCCTCCTCTGGACTCCTTTTAACAGGTCCATGTCCTTCTTATGTTGGGGATGCAGTAGTCCAAGTGCGATCTCACTAGAGCAGAATGGAGGAGGAGAATCACCTCCCTTGACCTGCTGGCCATGCTTCTTTTGATGCAGCCCAGGATGCAGGTGGCTTTCTGGCCTGCAAGCACACATTGCCAGCTCATGTTGAGCTTCTTAACGACCATCACACCCAAGTCCTTCTCCTCAGGACTGTCGTCAATCCATTCTCCACCCGGCCTGAATTCGTGCTTGGGATTACCCCGACACATGTGCAGGACCTTGCACTTGGACTCGTTGAACATCACGAGGTTCTCACTGGTCCACCTCTCCATCCAGTCAAGGTCCGTCTGGATGGCATCCCTTCCCTCCGGTGTGTTGACTGCACCACACAGCTTGGTGTTGTTGGCAAACTTGCTGAGGTTGCACTCTATCGTAATGTCCATGTCACTGACAAAGATGTTACATAGGGCTGGTCTCACTACCGACCCCTGAGGAACGCCACTGATCACTGGTCTCCACCTGGACATAGAGCTGTTGACCACAACTCTTTGTCTGTGGCCATCCAGACAATTCCTTATCCATTGAGTGGTCTGTCCGCCAAATCCTTGTTTAGAGACAAGGTTGTCATGCAGGACAGAGTCAAATGCTTTGCACAAGTCCAGGTAGATGATGTCAGTTGCTCTTCCCTTATCCACTAGTGCTGTAACCCTGTTGTAGAAGGCCACCAAATTTGTCAGGCACAATTTGAAGTTAATGAGCCCATGTTAGCTGTTACAAATCATCTCCTTATTTTCCATGTCACAAATAACCTCCTTATTTTTCATCCCCCATTTCAGAGTTGTACCCTTGCATTTCTGACATCTCTTGCACGTTTCTCCCTGGCTCCTGTCAGTGTTTCTCTTTCTCTGGGTCTAAGCAATGCCCCAGAAGTTGTAAACACTCTGTGCCATCAATCTGGTTTCACTTTGATTTAAGTTGGAGATCATTTTTCTGTATAGAATTTCCTCACATACTTCCCCTAATGTCTAACGTACTTAAACTGCCTTCTGTGCACCCGCAGCCTAGATGCCCACTGGTTCTTTGTGGGATATTTGGTGTAACTTGTCTGGTTCCTGACTCTGGAAGAAAAAACCCAGTTGTTGACATGCTGGGTCAAAGTGTTTACCCCAGCAATCTGAACCTACCTTCCAAGACCTCCATATCTCACTTTTCCTGATACATTATGCTATCATGATGTTGCAATTGCTCTGAAACATTTTTTAAATGCTTTCTTGTCTTTATTTGAAATTTATCATATTATTTAATGTTGAAGTTTTAAATAAATAATATATTAATAAAGAGTAACCTTTCAATTTATGATATTCTAAATAGAAAACAAAGAGCAACTTTTAATGGGAAAGTGAGTTTTATGCCCATAGCCTATTTCAAAACGAGATGGCATCATTTCCTGCAAAACCTATTACTGTATAGGGAGATTGTCACTTATCCCAACACAGACTGTGCAAAGATCAATGTTTACCCTTCTCTGAATCACATATAAAACAAATGATGTGAAGAGAAGATTCACCATCTATTTAAAAACACTGGTTTCTATTTTGGACATAACATGTAAAATTTCTGTTTAGCAATTTCAGTTAATTGTTAGATTAACATTTTTGGGAACAGATTGCAAACTTCAAAATGGAAAAGATCATTTTAGGGAGGGAACCAAGGCAGCTGTCAGTGAGCAAAAATTAACATAAATTTGCATAACAGATGTACAGTAAGGTGTCTATGACAGACAATCGCTGAATATTAATGATACAGACCACGACATCATTTGCGTAAATGCTGTCTGCTGGGTATTGAAGCTGCTGCGCTATTTGCAGAAGACAAAGGAGTGCAGAGCTGAACAGATGCACCAAATACATCGATGCATCTTAATTTATGACATCCTCATGAAAGACCTTGTGGTGCGATTTCAGGTTTTATTACAAATAATTTGGAGATAAAGGAACTAAGTAATTATCTTTTCCACTACAGTCAGTTCTTTCAAAGGGGAGGGAAGCTTACTTGTGACATCCATTGTGATGATTTTTTTTTGTGGAAAGCCTCTTTAAAAAAAAAAAATACCTCCATTACAAAGAGTCAAATATTCATCATTATTAAAAGATTAGTGCATATTAGCATGCTTCATGGGACTTGCCTCCTAACGTACCATCACCACCACAACTGGAGTCTTCCAACAGACAATGCATTTCAACAACTCTGCAAGGGGTAAGACTGGAGAAAATGATAGAGATAATATAGACTGTTGAAAGAAAATATTACTGATGTAATGATGTTTTAGGTAAATATTAACCAGAGTTCACCCTCAGTCTATTGTACTCTTAGTCCTTGTTATAAGCTCCAGGTACAACTGGAACCACTCAAAGATTTAGAGGTATCTGCTCCATATAGAATATTCTTACTACAGTGTTCCTGCAGCTGGAGAAACCAATGTAAGTTATATGCTGATAACAGCAAAAAGTGAAATATTTTGGTCCCTGACTATATAATGCAGTTAAAGTTAATAAGTGAGAAAGGGATAAATATAAAAAAATAAGAACCTAAAATTAGACTTGTAAGCTATGTTTATGGAAAATTGTGCAAGGCAGGGGATACTTCTCTTCTCTGCTATTAATTTATTTGGGCCTTAATGGATTCCTCTGCAGGCCCATGCTACCATAAGAAAATGAATTGCTGACATGATGGATCTGTTGATAGCGCATATAGAGTTTTATGCACGTAGTGTTCAATTTTGTTCTTGTCAGCTAATCAGCAGTAGCCAGACTTTTTATTTCAAGGGATTTCCTTTTCCCATTTGAACAGAGAATATAGCCCAGTAATCACTCTGCGGAGGCACTGTGTGAGAGGTTATTTCCACCTGCTTTTTCCTCAGAATCTCTATCAAAGCCTTAATCCAGTAACCTGATAAAATCCTTTCAAGGTCCTGTAGGGTCCATTGTGAAATTGTACATCTGAATGGATTGTGAAATAACACGAAAGTTACCATGTCCCAGAAAGAGCCATATGGTGATTATTTTAATGGATGCTTACTGTATGCCCAGAAGGCAGTTAGCATGTTATTTCACATTTTGTGTGAGAGAATGGAATAACTGCAGTCTGACACTCTTCTGTCCAATTTTGCACCCAATGTCTTTTACAGAAATGCAGCTTTATTCTGTGTTTCTGTACACTTAACAGCAGGTGATAAGCTGATGCCCAAATATGCTAACAAGAGTTAATGCTGATAATCCCCTCCCTGTTAGCCTTTCTCTTGAATCCCCATTCTAACTTCACCTGGAGAAAGAGTTGGAGGGCTGAGTGGGGAAGGACCATGTCCAAGGTGTACCAAACAGGGATAAACTATGGAGCTGGACACTTTTGTTGATGTGATGGAGATCATTAATTGTGCTTTATTGTCTCAATAAATAACAGAAAAGATCTTGCTTACTAGGAGTGGTTTGGCATTGTTTAGGTGGTGTGAGGTTTTATATAACTGTAAGTAAGCAAGCTGCTGCTATTCCCCACAGTACCTTCTGAGCCTTGTTGACCAACTCTGAAGTTGGTCAGCAGTAGACAGAGGAGATGAGCCTTGAAGATAGTTGAGGCAGCAGTAAGGAAGTCTCTTCCCCTGCTAAGAGAACTAGTTTAAGACTCTTCCTCCTAGTCAGCCTTGATGGACCATAATTTTCAGCTCACTTTGCTAGTAGCCAGCTACCAGGCTTTCTCGGGCAGCAACTTGGCCCATATGTAGCTTGCAATGAACTCCCTCTCACCTTGCTCGTGAGGAACAGAGATGCTGTAGGAGTATGGGTCATCTGAAATCACAAGAGGCAAGGGAAAAAAAGGTCATTACAGTGGGCATGTTGGAGGAAATCTGCAAGGATTACATTTATACACATTCCAGCTGTTTGAATGCTTCAAGGTGAAACCCAGGCTCAGAACTTCCCTCCCCATACCAATTGCAATCATTTGGTCTCAAGCACGCTCACACTTATTTCTTGTGTGGCTGTTCTCTTACTCTCCTGCATGGTTCAAAAAGAGCAGTGAACATGTCCATGCCTGAGTCATTTAGGATGCTAAAGGGGGAAGATTTGCAACCAGTTTCTTCAGCTGACAAGCTTGACTCAAAGTGCGTGTTTACACCTCCTGTGGCTGTCTTAGAATCATAGAACCTTTAAGGTTGTTAAAGACCACCAAGATCATCGAGTCCAACCATCAACCTAACGCCACCATGCCTACTAAACCATGTCCTGAAGTGCCACATTTACACGTTTTTTGAACACCTCCAGGGATGGTGACTCCAGCACTACCCTGGGCAGCCTGTTCCAGTGGCTGACCACTCTTTCAGTAAATAAATTCTTCCTAATATCCAATCTAAACCTCCCCTGCCACAACTTGAGGCCATTTCCTCTCATCCTATTCCTAGTTACTTGGGAGAAGAGACCAACACTCACCTCCCTACAACCTCCTTTCACATAGTCGTAGAGAGCAATGAGGTTTCCCCTCAGCCTCCTCTCCTCTAGACTAAACAATCCCAGTTCTCTCAGCCATTCCTCATAAGACTTGTTCTCCAGACCCTTCACCAGCTTCATTGCCCTTCTCTGGATGCGCTACAGCAACTCAACATTCTCCTTGTACTGAGAGGCCCAAAACTGAACACAGTATTTGAGGTGTGGCCTCACCAGTGCCAAGTACAGGGGCACAATCACTTCCCTACTCCTGCTGGCCACACTGTTCCTGATACAAGCCAAAGAAGAAAGTGGCAGTCACTTCTGACTTCAGCCAGGAGCAGAGTCCTACATGTGCATTAGGTCCTCTTGATGAATAAACTACTGCTGTTTCACTGAAGCCTCCAGGCAGCTCTGTCTATCTGTTGGCTTCCCATTGGAGTTGGAGGGGCAGCCTAGCAGCCGGGGCTTTCTGACCCCTGGAGGAAGGTGGCTTAGAAGTGTTAGCACCCTCATGTGGAGTGACAACATTCAGGATTGAAAACTGAGATTTAGAAGCCCAGCGTTTTCAGAAGATGCACTTAAGGCAATCCAGGTCTTTTTTCATTAAACGCAAATGAAATTAAATATGACAAATGACTCCATATTCTTTCAGCAAACACAGAGGTTGTTAATAAATAATGCAAATAATTTAATGCAAGGTTGAAAGCTCATCTCCAAAAAGAAATTATCTGTTCTGACTGAATAAAAAAAACCATGATCATGAGTATTGTGGGAGTTTGGAGAGAGCTTGAACCCATGTTTGAGGGGAGGAGGAAAAGAGTAGATGATGATTGTTTGCAGTTTTTATTTAATGTTCTTCCTTCATGTTTGAGGTTTACTGAAAAAAATTCTCATTCAGTCCCAATTGCCACCTCAGGGAAATAACCAGGATGCCTTTTTCCCTACAATTTAGCAAGTAAGTGTGTGAGGACAACAAACCAGTCAGAGGAACCACTATGCTTCTGGCTAGGAAGTCCAGTTCTAGTAGCATTTGCAAATGGCTGCATTGTCATGGGGTATAATAGAGCTTCTTTGGTGCCTGCCAAAGGGTTCCCAAAACCTGTACATCCTGTCACTGTCCATTTGCCAGCATAACATGAAAGCACTTGGCAAATAAAACATGAGAAGCTTCAGAGCTCAATTTGTTCGCTTTTACGCTATTAGAAAACCATTGACTTCATTAGATTTACTCTGAATTTATCCTGATATAACTGAGAGCAATAAACAGTTCTGTAGAAGTAATATATATTTTATTCATTCTGTTTTGCTCTAAAACAATTTGAGAGCCTTGATAGAATGAGCCCTAGATTGATGCATAATATACCAAGCTGAGCAGTACGTAAAACAGACCTTTTTTCTTCTGCTGCAATCTCACTAGGTCACTTCTCAAAAACTGCTACAACACATTTCAATAAACAAATATTTTTGTATTCATTTGGATTCAGCTTTCAGAATGAGATCACCTTTGGAGCGCTATCCTGTAGCTAAGGCACTCTCAGCAAGATCCGCCTGAGGAACAGGCTGCAGAATTTGATAGTCTCTGTTTTGGATAAACAAATATCATATTTGTTCTAAATGGCATGCAAAGATCTTCCATGTCTGAACAGACGGAAGCTATAGCATGGTGATATCTTCTTTTTGTTTTGTTCTCCTTTGTTAATGTGATACAGCAAGTTCCTCTTTTCTCTAGTTACATTGTAAATAACAATTTATTGTTAGCAATGATTTAGTTAAGCTTCACTACTCATGTCCTTTTGTTGTAGGCTCTCAGACTACTTAATGGCCTTTGTTCTACCCAGTATGTGAAAATCCTCTAGACAGAAACCAGGCATCAGTCTGGCTAAGCATGGGGAGTAGGTACTCTGCAGGGATCTTATGCTAAGCATGGTCCCCTTGAGGAAGCAAAAGAAAGGTAGATTTCTGATGAGAGGCAGGAAGGATACCATAGAGGTAAACTGTAAATACCAGCCAAAATATCTTTTCAACTTTTGAATGCACTGTCCTGATCACATCTACAAACTCAATAAAATAATTGTTGGGAAAGAAAAAGGTAAGCAGACAGGTACTTCTCACAATAGAGAGAACAAAGGCAGGCTGGTATCTAGTTTCTCTGGTTACTCAAATTGGTCATGTACAGCATGGTTCTAGCTTTTGGATGAAGTGAGGCTGATATTCATACATGTGCATCTGGAGAGTGTTACAAGAAAATTACTAATGAGGTGAGAGAGGGAGGCATTGAACAACTTCTGCACAAAGGATTCAGAGTAAAAAAACTAAGGAGAAAAGGCATCGGAGAGTGTATTGGCATGACGAGTAGAAATGAGCCCAAGAAAGCTCCATAGAGGACACAGAGGTGGTGGGGGACAGGGCAATTGTGAAGCTGGTATGGAAATTCAAAGTAGGAAAAGCTTTCAGTGGGACAGGAAAGGAAAACAGTGTCAGAAAAATATGTCTACTGGGTGAATGAAAATAAAATGGTGAAATAAAGGGAGAGAAGATGAGTAGAGTAATGCAAGGTGAGAATTACTGGAGTATAAGCTAGTTTTCAGAGAACTTAAAAAGGGAAGGTGCAAAAGAGAAAAAGCAATAGATTTTGGATAAGCTGTGAGGGTGTAAAGAGGAAGAGCTTTTTGGTGTGAAATTGATTAAATGCTAAAGAAAACATTGTATCTCTTTTTTTTTTAATGTAAGATTGAATCCTAGTGAAGCATGCCAACTTCACAGCTTCATGTAATGGGTGCGCTCAACCCCCTGACCAAACTAGCAATAGTTTGGTACAGGCTCCAAAGGAGGTAAAGGCCTGTGCTGTAGCTGGGCCAAGAACTCCTCTAGTTTCAACCTGTTCTCTGAAAACCCACAAAGGAGCAGAGTGGCACAGCGAGCATCAATGCATATGAGCTTGGAACGCCTATTACGCTATTAACACATGAATAGCGAGTGGCTTTTCCAAGATTCATTTATCAAGGAACAAAGAAAGTTGTGTGTACCAGGAGTCTCATGAATACCTTTTCCATTGTATGTAATTTAACTACAGCCCAACCAGTTCATCCCATAAATATGATAGCCTAAGCCAGCCTTCTTTGAGCTCTCCCTGCTAGGCAGCGTGGCTGCATGGCGGTGATCTCCCCTCCAGCTGTACCTCCCACTGTTGCTTCTTGGGGCAGAGAGACCTTTACCAACAGCAGATCTTTGGTAAGCGACCAATATTGTGCACAACCCTTTGGTATGATAACTTTGATTCTGCCTTGGTAACTGCATGCTGAATTGCTGCTGATGAAACATTATATAAATTTTGCATATATAATCGTTCAGGTATAAACTATTGACTAAGTCTGAGACTAAGTCTGGATCCATCCATACCTAGACTCCCCTCTGAGAAGGAGTTTAGAAAGCAAGGGAGTATATTCTGCACCTTGTGACTCAACGAGAGGGTCATCCTTACTCTGTGTATCTCTGGTCTTTCTGTGAATCATTCTAACTTGAGTATAACTCAATTATCCTTTGTATGGTTTTCCATGTAGTAATCAAGACAGTGAACCTTGCCATCAAACTTTAAGTTGCACTTTTACAACATCATATTGAAACCAGTTTTGCTAACACCTTTGACAGTGGTTCTTTAAGCAATCTAAATCACCCTTTCACATCAAATTGGCGTAGTCGGCAGGACCCTAAATCAGGATTTGCGACACTTCAGCAGAAGTAAATTCCAAAACTGAGAAACTTAACTCCAAGTATCTTAGCAGAGCACAGTAGGCAAAGTTTGTGCACAAACCTTAGAGCAGCCCAACAGCTTGATGCAGTGGATTTCCAAAAATGAGGATGTGAAATGCCATTAAGATAGGCTAGGCCAGGAACAAAACTTCTACAACAATGCTTCTTAAAAAAATAATGAGAATGGTAAGGAAATCATAAAACCTTCTGAAGTAGGAAACTTGTATTAGTACCTTCCTTTATTAGAATCCTGAACCTTCCTTCCATCCAAATCAAAGAACAGATTGCAGCGTAAAATGTTATTCCAGTTTTGAGAAACTGAAAAATAATAAAATGGAATCTATTCAGACCTAAAAACAGTGGGCAAAAATCCACTAAACACCACCCACCTACCTCAAGACTGAATTGACCCATGTTATTGCTATTAAGTAGTGGAATGTTCTTGGGAGGCCCAGCCAGGAATAAGAAATGTAGCCCTGAGACTGGGGCATATGTGTCAGAAAAGCAGCTGTGTAAATAGTGAATCTTTTGTTTTTCTGGTATTTCTGAAAGCAAAAAAAAAAAAAAATTTTGAGTCGAGTGTAATGGAAATATTTTTAAGATAAATAAAATTATCTTTGGTCAGTTTACTTGCTTTATTTAACCTATAGCAAAATGCATTGCTTAAATTTTCTATCTTTTTTCTTTATTTTTAAAATAAGTTCTCAGAAATTTTCTAAATTAAATACTATTTTGAATGGAGAGAATATAAACAATCAATTTTCTTTAAATATCAACACTTTTTTTGAGGAAAGAGTACTTTAAGCCTTTTGTGGCTAAAGTTATTCAGTAAATTCATTGTGATTAGCTAATATATTTTGCTGTTCACCTACATATTTTAGCCAAAAACTTTCACCAAGCTTTAGTCCAAGTTAAGCCATAAATCTGTTTTCCACAATAGCAGAAGATATAAATGTTCTCAGAGAAGCAGATATCAAAACAACTTAAAAAAAAAAAAAAAGGTCTTTTACAGGTACCCAACAAAAGAAAGTCACTGACTCTAGAAAACCTCAGGTGTTTCTTCACTGACAGGCTTTCATGGGAAAATTTATGCTGGTTTTTAACCTCATTTGAAAATGGCCAAAGGGTCAGCTTGGGACCCTTGCCATGGGAGGCTGGAGGAAAGCTGGGTGGGGATTCCCCAGAGTGGGCAATGACCCCATGCTGGAGGAGCAGCCTAGGGGGTGTCGTGGTTTTGTTTAGTGAGGGGGGGCTAAGGTGGTAGCTTCTGTAGGAAACTGCTAGAAGTCGCTCCCCTTTGTTCAGGGGACTTGGCCAGGCCTAGGGCGGACCCGCTGCTGGCCAAGGCCGAGCCGATTGGTAGCAGAATGTCCCGTGATATCGCCTCTGCGATAACGTATTTAAGAATGGGAAAACAGAAAAAAAAGGAGAGAGGAGAGAAGATGTGAAGGAGCTGAGCGGGGGCAGAGGCGCAGAGGGGGAGGCGCAGGCCTCATGGGCCTTGCAGGCCTCACCCTCTGGCCTCTCGCCAGGCAGCCGATTGGGCCCGACTTGGTCCAGCCCGGCTGCAAGAAGTGGAGAGGAGATGAGAAGTGAATGAGATGTAAAAAAGATCCTGAGAGACATCTACCAGCCTGTTGTGAGGAACGGCTGCGGACACCAAGGTCAGTTCAGAAGGAGGGGGAGGAGTAATGCGGCTCCTGGCCAAGATTCCCCTGCAGCCTGTGGTGACGACCATGGTGGAGCAGGTTGTCCCCCTGCAGCCCATGGAGGTCCACGGAGGAGCAGAGATCCACTTGGAGCCCGTGAAGGACCCCGCACCGGGGGAGGTGGATGCCTGAAGGCAGCTGTGGCCCGTGGAGGGCCCGCTGGGACAGCTGTTCTGGAGAGACTGCACCCGTGGAAGAGATGACCCACGCCGGAGCAGTTCCACAAAGGACTGTGGCCCGTGGGAGGGACCCCACACTGGAGCAGGGGAGGAATGTGAGGAGTTCTTCCCCCGACCATGAAGCAGCGGCGTAAAACAACATATGATGAACTGACTGCAACCCCCATTCCCTCTTTCCCCCTGTGCCGCTCGGGGAGGGAAGGTAGTAGAGATAATGTTAAGCTTGGGAAGAGGGAGGGGTGGATGGAGGTTATCTTGTTCTCTGTCTCATTATCCTGCTGTTTGTAGTAATAAATTAATAGTTTTCTCCAAGTCGAGTCTGTTTTGCCCGTGACGGTAACTTTAAGGATTTCTCCCTGTCCTTATCTCAAACCTCGAGCCGTTTTTCCTTATATTTTCTCTCCCTGTTCTCTTGGAGTGTGGGGGGAGTGAGAGAGAGACTGCGTAGTCTGGTCCGATCGGGGCTGAACTACGACAGGGGGGCAGGTGGGACACAGGCAAAGCAATTGTCAGTGCTGGGGTCTAATAGCACCAAGGAGAGAAGGAGAAGGCTATAAAAAGTGAAACTTAGAAAAGAGGCAGTTTTCTAGCTAAAGGCAGGAAATCTTTCAAATAGCACCTTCTCAATTCCTTTCTCAAAACCTTTTCTCAGAAACACGGTAGGATGCTTTTTCAAGATGTATGGGATTTTCTTATCTGACAATTTGTATGTTTATGTTTTCTCACACTGTTTTCCAAAAAAAACCCACCCAGGCCAGACCTCTTTGCCCAAAGCATCCAAATCCCTCAGCAAGACTGTGCCTTGATGGGAGCCATCGGGAATACAGACAGGTGCTGGAGTGCAGCAGGATGTTTGGATGACCTGGAATCAGGAGTCCCATGGCTGCTTTTCATCCTGTGCTGCCACTGCCTGCTCCCTCTGCTGCGATTGTCTGCGGTTTGTACCTGTGATCCATTGGCCTAAGTGCATGAACTCCAGCCAAATCAGAGCCTCACAAGGCTTAGAAACTGAAGAAAAGAGTTAATAAATAAGTGAATTGTTTGAGAAAATGAATTTACTCACCTGAGGTTGAGAATATACAAAGTAAATTTTATTTCTGCTTATAAAGAATTTAAGAAATTTTGAAAATACAACTTTCCAAGCAAATTTCAGACATGCTAGGAATTAAGTCATGCTTCTGATTAAAGCCTTGATTGTGGCCTCTTAATCAGGAATTAGAGTAATTTCAATTTTTATTTCATAAATGCTCTTCTTCATGGCTTCCTCTCCTTTTTTTTCTCAGCTTATTCTTTTAATATTTGAGTGTTTAACCTTGGATTTTGTTCTCACTTCACAATACTAGAAGATCTCTAGGTTACACATATTCTTTGAGCTATTCTCAGATATGCAGATGGTGCATGTTCAAGGTCATGGTCCTTGTTCAAAGGCAGGAGAAAGGTGAAGAGGAAAAAATGATCTGAATAATTTTCTGTTTCTTTTGCTTCTACTGAAACTAAAGCCTATACTGAAGGAGGACTTGCTTCTTTTCATTATAATATGACGAGAGAGTATACTCATGATGGCATTACCAGGACTCATCTTCAGTTTTGAAAATTTAGTAAAGAGGAATATGGATCTTGTGAATCACAGGGAAGATAGTCTCAGTACATGTCTAATTTATGTCCTTATGGAAACACATGTGTAGAAATATACTCTCTTAGTGTGCTTATAGAACTGAAATTGGAGGCGAGGGGTTGTAAAAACAATTTCTGTGGATGAGTTCGTCTTTATATTACACAGACATTTTCAAAAAAGCTCATATGTAAATGAGAGACTAACACTTTTAAAATAGAAATGTTAAAATCAGATATTAGAAAGAAAAAGAAAAAATCCAAAACTTCAGAAAATTCTCCCTAGCTGTTTATCTCACCTGTAACCATTAAGCAGTGCCTTTTGTCATTTTGAGAAATAATTTTTCACCAATAACCAATTTTGGGCGACAAAAAAAAAAGATGTGTGCTCAAGTCTAGATGCTTCATTAGCTCAAAACCTGTCTGCTGAGTTACTGGCATCTGGAACTTCATAAGCAACAACTAATAGAGGACCTGAAATATCCAGGACATTCATGCCACCACTGTGTAAAATATAGAGATTAACTAAATGTTCCTTCTTTCACATTATACTACTCTACATACACATTTGTATGAACAAGTATTTTATTTAGGTTTTCCAGGGCCAAAATACACTTGATGTCCAAACCCATGGCAGAGATTTATTGATCCCTTTACAGTTGTTCAACTGAGGTTTGGAAGACTGAAGTTCCCCTTCAAACTCCATTTCAATGAGCATTTATTTCTTCAAAAGGCAGTAGCTACAAGAAGAGTTTGAGAAATTCCGTGTCAATCTCTACTCTATCTAACTCAATGCTAGGATCTGGACTTTGATCTTTCATATTTCACCAAAATCCAAAACTTTGTGGAGGTAAAAGCTGTGTTTTACTCCTCTAAAAGGGGAGGAAGTATCACTGGAGTACTACCAGGCTCAGAATCATCAAAAATTTCATGGTAAACATTTTTTTTTTTCTGCTTTGTCTACAGAAATCTTTACAGCAACATCTTGGTCATCAGCATACAAAGGGTGCAAGACTTTCATTGCTGATTCCAACAAGCGGTCCAATATTGAGAAACCTCCTCCTAATACTTCATCTTTTTCTTTTCCTAGAAAAGATATTTCATCTTTTTCTTTTCCTAGCTCTAATTTTGCTTGAAACACTCTTAATTTCATTATCATTTTGGGTGAACTCAAGTTTTGAAGTGTTAAAATGGAAAATTTAAGTTCAAAACATTGCTAATCAGAACATACTAATCCGTTTCTATACATTGAAGAAATATGTAGCTGTTTCAGTTGAGAAAAAAACACAGCAATATGTGCACTCAATACATATATTGAATTGATAATATTTTACTTGTGATAATTTTAAAATTCTAGATTCCATAAATAGTTACTCCTTAGTCATACTTGTAACCCATATGATGGAATTTAAGCATAGCCAGCTACTACTCCCAGATGAGGTCTGATCTACTACCAGACATGTAGTAGATCGTGTTTCACAGCCAAGTAAGGAAGAGTAACGTCACACATCAATTTCTGACACGGAAATTAACCCTGTACAATCCACAGATTGTTCTTTTTGAAGACCTATAGCTGTGAGAAAGCTAGGTCTCTTCACTAACGATGCACTGTCGCGCAGACAATCTGAGGCTCAGTACTGGATGTACATTATTTCATTTTTAATCAGAAGGTTCCCTTTGTTTTTTTATTTGAAGTCAGAGGAAAGTTTCTGTTGTATTTATGTGTTCAAGATCTTGTATTCTAACCAATCTGATCTCAGGAGAGGGTTGGTAGCTTTTTTTTTTTCAGAGGCACTGGAAATATTATTTTTTCCAGAACAACTGCCCTGTCAGCAGTGTAGTCAGCAATATTACACATACATTTCTTTTTCCCTTCACCCCCAATGTTATATTGCAGTGCATTTTTGGAGTGAACTCCTCCATAAATCTGCTCTCTTTGGTTCTAGAAAAGTAATTTGCAATGTTCTGTTTTCTTCCCAAACTTCACCAGGTACTGTTGCTTTCTTGATGCAAAATAAATAACAGGCTATGATAGAGACATCTACTTTGACAGTCCTGATTAACTAGCACAGCCGTGTCCCTTCCAAGAAGCAGCTTCTTTTGAGTAAGCAATACATTTCAAATGGTCTTTGGTCTTGTTGCTCTGCTGTGTAATCCGTTTTTTGTTTGTGTGTGTGTGTGTATGGGCTACTTAATCATAGCGAGCTCCATTGGTTCCAAGTGATCCTTGGAAGTATGCCAGTGTAAAAGTAGACAGAAGACATGAAAATTAGACCTTCTCTTTTTTTTCTTTTTTTTTTTTCTCCCCCAAGGATTTTTGTAAGTATTGGGACCTGTCTCAGAGGGTACAGGCCCATAACCATGCCATATAACTAGGTACTCCCTGCTTTTTTACATGACTGACTTGTAGCCATTAGAAGTTAATTAGAATCAAAAGCCTGCAAGCAAATACATCCTAGATATATATTATAATACAGCAAGGATTAGTAGTCATCTGCCATTTTAAGGAAAGCCCAATGAAACCACTATTTCTATCTGCACCAGCCCTCTGAGTTCTGTTGTCCCATTTGCAGTAAGTAGCCGAGCTGGACGTTCCTGCAGTGGCAGCTGCCTTCTTGCTGCGCTTTGTTACAAAACAGGGACAAAATTAGCTCGCCAACTTCCATCCTGTAAAGCCAGTTCTATTCTATTTCTAACTGTGGATCCATCTGAAAAGAAGGTCTCAGATTCGTTTAATTACCTGCAGCAAGATCTACATGACCATTGTATGATCTCCACTGTCTTTTGTCCATGGCTATTGCAGGATGTTCCCAGAGTAGCACCACAGCTAGTTCAGGCTTCAGAGATGTCTTCATGAGCTACTGTCTGGGGCTGATGGCAGGTGCCTGGGCAGCACCAAAAACTCCTTTACAGAGGACTTGTGATATAAACAAGACAGAGTATGTTAGTGCCAAACAGTGGATGAGTAGCTCTGGGATAAATATTTTCTTCACCTACAGTGTTAAGGCAGGTGAGTTTGCTCTGGCATGAAGCACCGCAGGGCACACATTGTGCTTAGGGCTAAATAACAGGAGTACTGTGTGCAATGTGGGATGTACTGCATCTAGCAGAAAGAGTCTCTTCTTCACTAAGAAGTTTCTCTATTTCTGCTTTGGGGATTTTTTTTTTTTCATAAAAATTCTGGGAAAGCTGCAATGTGCAAGCATATAACCTCCTGCCATGGATTTAATTATAATTTTTTCCTTAGTTTCTGATAGTTGTAGTCTTTTTCCTATTTACAGCTCACTACAGCCTGTTCTCGCTGTCATCCCATTCTGAAGCATATTCTTCATGTATTTTTTATTCTGCAATTTATGTGCTGCATCTAAAGAGAGTGCCACAACAATTCTGATGTCTAATGGGCAATTTCTGCCTCAGCTGCTAGCTTTCCTAGAGCTACCTATGGCACGGATCCTTGCGGAATCCTAAGGAATAGATCTGAGAAGGAGGCCACATGATAGAAGTGATACTGAAGTCAAAACTTGCGTTCTTTTGCAAAGGACAGCAGCTACTGATTCTCTGTCCAGATAACGGGGATGGCATGACTCCATCATCATGTTTGTGCTCTTGGAAATGGGAGGTCTGTGAAACTGGGAGATGTCACATTGGAGTAGGAAAGTCTCCGTGACCCACCTAGAATAACAGGTTCACATCCCTGAGCCATTTTTATCAGTCTTGCTTTATGATAGTTGAATTGATTACTGTGATTTTGTGTGTGTGACAGTAGTCTTGAAACCAGCTTCCTGTGAGCACTGGTTCTGGCTGAACTTCTCTCACTAGACTAACTTCCAAGTTCATGGCTAGCTGTGCCGAGGATATGCTCAGAGGAGAGCTCTGGTTAGACTTAACTAAACTCCCTTAGCAACCCTAAATAATTTCCTCACTGGCTCTCTATGTTAAAGAAGGAAACTTGGTTTGAAGATTAATTTTGGCTTCTCCCTTTCCCAGGGTGTTAAAGGTCAGTCCCCCGCTGATTCTAGTTTGACTGAGCCTTCAGGCCATTCCGGAATAGTCTTATAACTACAAAGCAAAGTTTGAGTCCTTGGGAGCAAAGAAAAGTGCTGCAATGCAGATCGGCAACATAAGAACACCAAGATGAAAAATGACAGCCCCAGAGTAATTTCATTAGTGTTGTTAATACTCGAAGAGGGCTGAGGGCAGAATTTGTACCAACCTCATGCATCAGGGTAAGATTAAAACTGAATATCTCCAGCCATATCCTGTGGTGATAGAGAGGAAGAAGCAGTTCTCCATTATGTATGGACTTGCTAGGGAGGACAAAAGGGCTGTTGTCTTTCGTCAGCTCCAATGGGTAGAATATTTACTTCTAGCCACATGGTGTGACAATTCTTTCCTCTGCCAGAGGAAAATATCCAGCCTGGACCCAGCCATGTTCCCGTATTTTCCTGGATCCAAGGAGAGCATTTAGTGCCTGGAACTGTGTAATTCCTTATCCTTGCATCTGCAGACAGTTGAGAAAATATCTTTGGATGTGTGCTTGATGATTCTGAGATTTTAGCTTAGTTCTTGCCTGTTACCACTGGGTCCAAAAGAAAAGCAGAAAGAAAGGTGAAAGGACGTTTAAGAAACTGAAAAAAAAAGGTCAGCACAGCTGAAAAGCAGTGTGGGACTGTGGGTGGGGCAGTAGATGGAAACTGGTGTTATTTTGTTTCTATTGGAGACTATCCTACCCCAGCTAGATGACAGTAAGCTGGTTACCTTACCTTTACAGCTGACATTAGTTTAGGCTTGGAGTTTCTTGGAGCAGATCTTTGAGTCATGAGTTTCTTTCTGTGGGCTCCCACTCCTGGCTGGAACATCTAGATGCCATTGTACAACTAGATAAATAATCATAACCAGCGCCGATACTTAGTTAACGGTGTACATGGCCTCCATTCTGAGAGGATGAGTTTTCCTGTGAGGGTTTCTCTAACCAGCATGAATGTTTCTTCTCCTAGTTTGTTCCAAATTGCTCCCATGAACTGCTGGCACTTGAATTATCCATGAGGGGTCCAACTGTTTGTCATGCCATGAGGAATAAAGCTTGTGCATTCGAATGCAATGGGGTGAGACAGGGGAGTCTGCAAATGCTACAACTGCTCTCAGGCCGGAGCTTTCCTTGCCTCTCCCTTTTCAGAAGCAATTGAAGTTCTCCTTTGGGAGCAGGCAGAAAAACAAGCGCTTTGCTTACATTACAAGACATTCACAGTATGGCAACAGCTTCAGTGGCTGTGCTTGGCTTGCAGCAGAAAAGTGGAATTCAGGAGGGAAGATCTCAGATGAAGATGATACACGTGCAAGGGTGAATGAGTTGTTTTCTCCTGCATGAGTGACAGCATTAAACAACTCCTTCCTATCTACACCAAATTTCCTTAGTAAGCATCACACAAAGAGAGAACAGACTAACAGATACAAAACTTGAGAAAGCTCCATTGCATTGATGAAGTTAAAGTAGAGAGCTTTCTATAAAACCTGTTCCCTAAATTCGCATCTTAACCTAAGGAAATTTAAAGGCTGATCCAAAGTGCAGGGAAGCCAATGGAAACTGACTGTTGACTTAAAAAGACATTAGATTAAGCTCATGAGGAATAAAGGGCTTTCTACATTGGCCAAGTCTTGAAGATTAATTCGTGAGAACAAAGTTCAGTCGAAGTCAAGTGCTTTTGAAACACCCTCTCAAAGTTTTCTGTTTCAATAAAATAGTAAAGTGGTATCCCCCTACTTCAGAGCAGTTGCCTTCTGAAACAAGGCTAAGCCATATCATTAACTTTGGACCATCAATTTAATGAAAACAACTTTTTTTTTTTTTTTTTTTGGTGTGTGGGTGCGCACGCAGCAAGCCTTGGGAAATTATTTTTTTCTTTCTTTTTCTTTAGGACAACTTCTGACAACTGGGAAGCAATTAGCTGTCAAGCTAATTCAAGTAGCATTTTTTTCTTTATATAAAACAAACCTTATATTCTGAGCTGGTTCCAGTAGATTCAAAGCACTGAAATTGGGCCTGAAAGAAAGGACTCACATCTGCCTCTCAAGGTCTACTCTCCCTGTAAACTCATGAATAATCATTGTCATCGGCTTATCACTGTCAGATTAGGGGCTTAGTATTACATTTTATTTAAACCTGATCCAGATGGCTGCGAAGAGATTTTTAGGCAAGTGAACTGTGAGGCAGACTATCATCAAGAAACATTTTATTGTTCATGTAGACAAGTGTGTTCCAGGTCTCCAAAGTATGTTACCCTACAGCTGACAAACTTTTTTTTTTCACTTTGGCACCTATCAACTTAATCTTCATCAGCAGTTTGTCAATATCATTTTTCTGAAGGCAGAGGAGTGCTGTCTATGACCCACCCTTCATCAGATATTTAATTTACTTGAATTTACTAAGCCATTCAATTAACAAGCTAAATAAAAGAAGCAGGAGTCGTGAAGTTATGCCTGTATTTCTAGACATGCAGTGACTTTGCATAGTTTGACATTGTTCAGAAAATACTATCTCAGCAAACCTGGGAAAACCATCTGTTTTCTATTAGTTTTTGTGTTTCCCATTGCTCAATGTGTTTGCTCACCTGTAATACATCTGCAGTAAAAGCTTTTCCCATCATAAGAATATGGAGAGATTCCTTTTGCAGGAAGGAGTGTATCTATCCCTTTCCATGTATAATCCCAACATAATATAAAGTCTCAAGAAAGAGGAGGTTGGGCAAAAATGCCAGGAGCCCTGCATGGATGAACAAGGACGTCCTGGACAAACTGAAAAAAAAAAAAAAAAAGAAAGCCTACAGAGCGTGGAAGCAAGGACAGGTAGGCTTGGAAGATTACAAAGAGATTGTCCAAGCAGCCGAGGACCAGGTAGTGAAGGCTAAAGCCCTGACAGAATTAAATCTAGCGAGAGACATCAAGGACAATAAGAAAAGCTTCTTTAAGTACGTCAGGGATAAAAGGAAGACCAGGAAGAATGTGGACCCTCTCTGGAAGGAAACAGGAGACCTGAACACCTGGGACATGGAGAAGGTAGAGAGACTTAATTACTTTTTTGCCTCAGTCTTGCCCAGCAAGTGCTCTAGCCACACTGCCCAAGTTGCAGAAGGCAAAGGCAGGGACTGGGAGATTGAAGAACTGCCCACTGTAGGAGAAGATCAGGTTTGAGACCATCTAAGGAATGTGAAGGTGCATAATGGGACCTGATGAGATGCATCTGCAAGTCCTGAGGGAACTGGTGGATGAAGTTGCTAGGCCACTATCCATCGTATTTGAGAAGTCATGGCAGTCTGGTGAGATTCCCACTGACTGGAAACAGGGAAACATAACCCACATTTTTAAAAAGGGAAACAAGGAAGATCCGGGAAACTACAGACCGGTCAATCTCACCTCTGTGCCTGGCAAGATCATGGAGTAGATCCTCCTGGAAACTGTGCTAAGGCACATGGAAAATAAGGAGGTGATTGGTGACAGCCAACATGGCTTCACTAAGGGAAACTGGCCAATTTGACGGCCTTCTATGACAGGGTTACACCATCAGTGGATAAGGGAAGAGGAACTGACATCTATCTGGACTTGTCCAAAGCATTTGACTCTGGCCTGCACAACATCCTTGTCTCTGAACTGGAGACATGGATTTGACAGATGGACCACTCTGTGGACAAGGAATTGTCTGGATGGCCGCACTGAAACAGTTGTGGTCAATGGCTCGATGTTCAAGTGGAGACCAGTGATGAGTGGCATTCCTCAGGGGTCGGTATTCGAACCAGTGCGTAACATCTTTGTCGATGACATGGACAGTGGGACTGAGTGCACCCTCAGCAAGTTTGCCAGTGACAGCAAGCTGCATGGTGTGATTGACACGCTGGAGGGAAGGGGTGCCATCCAGAGGGACCATGACAGGCTGGAGATGTAGACCTGTGCAAACCTCATGAAGTTCAACCAGGCCAAGTGCAAAGTCCTGCACATGGGTTGGGGCACTCCCAAGCACAAATACAGGCTGAGCAGAGGATGGACTGAGAGCAACCCTGCGTGGCCAGCAGGCTGAGGGAGGTGATTCTCCCCCTCCGTTCTGCTCTTGTGCAACCACACCCAGACTACTGCATCCAGCTCTGGAGGCCCCAGCATAAGAAGGATCTGGAACTGTTGGAGAGAGTGCAGAGGAGGGCCATGAAAGTGAGGGCTGGAGTACCTCTCCTATGAGAACAGGCTGAGTGAGTTGGGGCTGTTCAACCTGAAGAAGAGAAGGCTCCGAGGACACCTTATAGAGGTCTTCCAATACCTAGAGGGGACTGATAAGATAGATGGGGAGAAACTACTTGGCAGGCCCTGTTGTGATTGGATGAAGGGTAATAGTTTTAAAATAGAGGGAGGTAGATTCAAATTTGATATAAAGAAAAATTTTTTTTACAATGAGGGTGATGAAGCACTGGAACAGGTTGCCCAGAGAGGTGGTAGATGCCCCATCCCTGGAAACATTAGAGGCCAGGTTGGACGGGGCTCTGAGCAACCTGATCTTGTCAAAGATATGACTGCTCCTTGCCGGGCTGTTGGACTAGATGATCTTTAAAGGTCTCTTTCAACCCAAACTATTCCATGATTCTGTGATTTTATGCCTCTATTTGCAAGTCTTTGATAGAGGGTAGTAGAGCTGAATACACAACTGACATTTGAATACGATATCATATTATATATAAATCAGCTCCCACTTGATTTCTGAAAGATATACGGTATTTAACTTTTAAAAAATGACACTGTATAAATTAAATTAATGATTCACTTTAATTTCTGTCATATTTACATTTGATGTCATATTTTAATATTAAATAATATTGCCAATACCAAACCCACCTCTGGAAAGGTTTTGTCTGCAGAGAAGTAGTTGTTCAAAGCCTAATTTCTTAACAAAATCATTTTATTGGGTAAAAAAATCACTTGTGGAAAAAAATTGTGTTTAAAAAAACCCACCTTTCTCATATTAAAAATATATTCTATTTATTATTTTTGTTATATAGATTCTTTTTGATCTTTAAAAGGGCTGTATTATTTCATTGCACTGCAAGTAGATGACATTTTAATTCAGAAGAAAAGCTCTTTCAGTCAATGCTAGCTAATTAATGTAAAAATTATCCAGAAAAAAATACTTCATCTGTTACATCTTCTTTTCCCATATCAATAGTAGCACTATTCCATTCTAAGATTACTATGCTAAAAAATAATATAAAAAGAGGCTTCTCATAAAATAAAACTCAAATAAATCTGAATTCTGTTAATGAAACTGTTAAACTATTTTTTTTTCCCCAGAGTTCCTTTCCTAAGGAATTTTGAAGATACTGATTTATTTTTGCATTTGGGTTGGAACAAGTTTCCCATTAAAACATCCCTGCTTGATATTTTACTGTCGTAAAGGCCAGCATGAATCCCTTGTGATATCTGTGACCTTCAGACTTGAAATTATCTTGTACTTAGCTTATTATTTTCTCTCGAAACATAGGTTGAAATTTTTTGAGTGATGGAGGGGACATAGACACATTAACATTAATGGTGGATATGTACCTCAATCCCCTAGACAGTTTTGAAAATCTCAGCTGCAGATTTCAGATATGTTATCTTATGATGAACTACTGTAGTAGCATTGCAATTGTACAGATAATGGAGCCATTATCTAATCATCGTTGCTCCATGTTTCGCACTCTGCTTGAACTCATGTATTAGTGATTTTCTGCACGATAAGTACATTTTTAGATGTATTTGAGATAGCACATAAAGGCTATGGCACATTATGATGGCTACAGAAATCCCAAGACAGTGTGAGAATATAAAATCCTTGGTGGTATCCAGCTTCAATTTGGAATTTCAGCTCTTGGTATCAAACAGTGAGGCAGTCTGTAGGAGTGGGACAAGGCACCTCCTGGAGTATGAAAACACAATGGCAAATAGCATGGAAAGACCCTGGAAGAGCAGCACAGCAAATGTCCACACTCTCACCCAGGAGTCCTACTGTAATGTTAGTCAATATGCTCTGCCTTCTGTTAATTAACTCAGGAAGATCCCAGGGTGATGAAGGGACTGCAGAATTACTATGGAGTAACCGTGACACTTCCCTCCTTGTATGAAATCAAAAGTTGAAAGGACTGCAACAGATTGACATTTGCAGAGGTTAGGAGGAGTCTTAGACTCTATGGTCTTGGTTGCCCCAGGAGAGAACCTCTGGAGAGTGTGATTTCAAGGGAATGTGCCCAGCAACTTCTAACAGTGAAACCCCAATGTCAGCTCTTAAACTGACTCACCTTCCCATGAGAGAAGAAGGCAGAGATGGGGAACTCATCAATTTTTTCTTATTTTATTATAGTCTAAACTGTGAGAGCAACTTGTGTCTGTGTGCAAATTATCCATGTGCAAGCTCGAAACAGAAAGTGGACTATATGGTTATCTTTTTAGACCTGGTCAACTCTCAAAATCAAGATTAAGAGTCACAGTATTGCACCTAGAATGGAGACTACGCTGCCTTCAGAAATTGACTTTACAGTATGTGCTTCTCATTCTTCTGTCACATGCTATGTTATGCTGTGCAAATTTTTCTCCTATTATCAATAAAAGGACAGAGTAGGCAAGTTATCAAAGTGTATAATATAAATTAAACTAGATTTTCACCTGTTTGTAGCTTTCTAAGGACAATTATGGCTTGTGTCGCTTAGTATTGTCTGTTATTGATCTCACTGTGGAAAAATTGTTATTCATGATGTCACTATGAAAAAGTGCAGAGTCAATTTGAAGTGAAAGGAAAGCATGGCAATTGCAGAAACAGCGATAGAAAACAACTCTGCTGTGAGTCATTTCAGCCACTCCCTTCCATTCAAACAGCAAATAGTACAATGGTGTCTCTTCCTCATCAATCAGGGCATAAAATTTCTCTACTGGCACTGCCTTTCATGCACCAGTTTAGTATTTTTGTCCCTGTCTTTGAGATTTTCAATCACTCTGTCCTTGCCTTCATTTTCAGCCTGGCCTCAAATCTTGTGCCCCTCGTGATAGTGTTGTTCCAGCAACAAGTACATGCTAAATGTCTCCTTCTCCTCATCCTTCTGGCTTCCTTTTGCTTCTGTAAGGAATAATTTTCATTTCCTGCTCTTCTAGATTCAAGTCTTGTCTAGTAAGAATTTTTTTACTGCCAGAAATTTGGTCTAATAAGTTAAAAATCTTATAGATTCCCCTTGCCATCGCAGTGAATCTCACTGCACCCATTTGAGTCCATAGACTCGCCAGGGTAGGTTTTGTGCAAGACAAATTTGAGTGCAACTGTGGGTGCTTGGCGAGCAATTAGAAACTATGTTTATAAATCCATTGTCAAAATCGGTCCTTGTTTTCCAAAAGTGGTGGAATACTTGGAAGGCAGGAAGTAGCAGCCGACAGCATTGCTCATTTCTGTACAGAAGTGATTTCAATGATGCTTCATTTCTGCTGGGCTGCACAGACACAGGTTGCTGTCCAGCCTCATAAGCAGAGCACTGACGGGGCTTGACATTTGCCTTCATCTGCTGCAAGCTGTGATGCTCAGTCATCCACCACTGCAGCTGTCTGTGAAACTTGTTTCTTTTGCGAATCTCTCTGGATATACATGGCTTTGGGAGGGGCAGACTTTCTTCCTCCTCTGGGTTGCAAGGAGAGAGCATCATAGATCTCAGAGATCTGAAGTACCCTTCATTCAGAAATAGCTGCACCTTTCAAGCTCAGCACCTCTCAGGACTTGAAATATGCTCCTTGAATGTCAGGAAAGAAATGCTGTGCTGGCAACACATGCCCTAGCATCAATATTTGAAGCTGTTAGCTTTCTTTTCATCACCTCAGCTTTTCATGCCCACGTTCATACTCCCATCTATGCAATGGGGAATCATGGCTAAGCACACTCAGTGAAATCCTGGGCAGCACATTTTCTTTGTGATTAGTTTGAATATCAAACAGCTGTTGCAATAATGTGTTGATGCTAGTAAAAGTAATATCTGACATTTACACGGCAGCCTGCATCCTCAAATATTTTCTTAGGATTATATAATGGGGAGGAATATGTGTCTTATGAACTCAGGTTATGAAGTGAAACCCTACTACACTGAGACCCACAGACTCAGCAGAGTGGAGCTCACCTTGGCTCCACCTGGCAGGATGGATACAATCCCTGACAGGAGTTCACAGCCATTTCTATCCGAATCCATGGACACTCTTTCTCTCATTTCTCTGTGTAACCTTCAAAATGAAGACATCCCCAAATGGCTTTTTGACAAAACCTACATGGTTTTATTATAAAGAAAATTTACTCTGGAAGAAAAGGCCATCAGGGATTCCTAAGCACAGACATATCAATACAGCCTCTGACCAAACACGTCCTTACATTTCTGGCTGTCAGGCATTATAACTGCATCATATTGCTACATCTTTTTCCTAAGCATCTGCTCTTGGCCACTGCTGGAGAGGGAAACAGGGATAAATGTTTAATCTGTTCCAGTGCAGCAGTTCTTTTGTTCTTATGTATTATTTAAATATGTAAGACCCAGAATCTGAACAGAGTTGTCTTCCAGCAGGTCGCCGGCAAGCCAGTGCGTGCCTCTGAAGATCCTGTCCAGCTTCTCTGGAGTCAACATTGATCTATTGGACCCAGTTTAAATATATTCTCCCCCAAAATTCCAGATGTCTGTTTATAGTGGAGTCATAAAATCAGAGACAAGTAACAGATTGCTCATCTGGCTGCGTGAAAGTTGTGATGTGTAGCAGCTATCTAACTAATCTTTACTCTCTCTCCTTCTCCTCTGACCTTTCTCAGAAAAAGTTAGTCTGGCACAACCAAAGAGCGATACATTATCTACATAAATTTAGATAGGATTAAACTCAATTAACCTTAGCTATTTAAGGTTAGGTGTCCAGTCTCAAGTTCTCGTTTAGACCTTCTCTGTGGTCTGGCAAGGTAGACAGGCTCCTCCTCTCTAAGGCACTCCATCCATCTTCTCCACTGACTCAGGAAGGAGCCTAGAAAGTAACTCAGGTTAGATGCCTTATCTTTCATGAGCTGTTAATAGATTACATTAATTTATTCCACTCTGTTGCTCATCCAGTTTGTTTACTGTGTGTTGCAGGGAGGGTTTGCACCTTTTGTCTGTGTCTTGAGAGGGCTGAGAAAGCCAGTACATTGGATTATCCAATAGTGGCATCAAGCACAAGTTCCCAGTCATGGCATCATGAAGGCTTTCTGTTCAAACCTACCATGAGAAGTCACAGAGCACTCTGGGTGGTTTTAAGCAATTTCTTGGCAACTAGTTGGAGGATGAACAATTAGTTCATTTTACTAGCTCACCAAAACCAGTGGAGAAGGAGTCCTGGGCTTCTGGTTTTACCCTGTCTTTTCCCTACAAAAACATATTGTTTTCCATGGGAAAGGAGGAAGGGGGGCATGTGTTAGCCTTGACTCTCTCTTGTGTTCGTTAGATGGACGTGTATTGCAAATCTCAACATTTCACCTTTTCCACCAATATCATCATTTCTGCTGGGAAATGTGAGTTCCTTATCCTCCTGCGCCGTTCAGTTTGTACTGCTTGTCTGTGTCCAGCCAGGACTGGCTGTATTTTCCATCCTGCATCACATCAGGCATGTCGTTGCTGATTACCGGATAGTGCACTGTTTGGTATGCTGATGCGCAAACAGAAACAGCATCTCCTCAGATGCTCTATCTCTCTGTTTACGCCCAAACATGAGAGAGCCGACTAGGGGTAAAGGACTTGTCAGTTGAAACAGAGGAATTCAATTTGTAACAAAAGAATATCTTCAGGCAGTTGTTTAGACATATCACTAGAACAGTGCAGATTCATTTTATCCTCTGCTGCAAAAGGCAAAGGAAATTAGCCAGCTGTAGCCTCATTGGTGAGTTTATTACCTAATGCCCGGCAAGTGAATATCGAAGATGCTGGTGTTGCCAAGCAACTGCCTGAGGATGACAGTGGTCAGAGCAGGCACAAGGACTCTGTTAGAGGAGTACCGTACAGCTAACGTCAACTCGATTTACCATTGTGTGCCACGGCACATAATTAACAGAATGGCCAGTTCTGTCCTGGAGATGCAAGTAGCTCCTTTCTGGTTGAGAGCCAATGAAGGTAAACTGGAGACAGGTGGAGTAGCAATTCTCAGACCAGCACAATGAACTTAAAAAGGAAATCTCCTTGCAGTTTGTTGCATTGTTTGACCTTCATAGTGTCTTAAATGCAGGACTGAGCTCAGTGGTTTGCAGGTGCTAGTGGCTGTACAAGAAGATGAAGCATTCCTCGGATCCATCTCTGCCATATGTCCTTACATGTACCTCCCTTGCCCTCTAAAACTGAGTATTTGCCAGGAGGCAAATGGCTAAATGGGAATGGCTCCTGATCCACAGTATCTCATGAATCTTGGCTCAGGATCTTTTGGGAGACTGCTAGTCAGCCCTGGCCAAGCGCACGACCAGGGCTGTTCAGTTGGTACACACAACAGATGTCGAGTGCCCAGGAATGCTCCCTGACACTAACTTATTAGTACAGAAGTAGTCTATGATAGTGCTTCCTCTATATTTCTAGTCCAGTTTTTCATCTATAAAGTGATGGAGCCGCAAGTCCCCTTGTGTCCTAGATCCTACCAGCTTTCCCCTTGGCTGAGCGGTGCCACCATCTTCAAAGCTGCTTTGCTTGATAACTGGTGAAACACAGCAAGAATGTACTACCCCAGCAGAGATCCTGAAAGGCCAGGGGCAGTCCTCACCTGCACCCCTATTCTAGACACAAGACTCTTGCACACACCATCCTTCTGCTGGCAATAACGAATCACATGACCTTGGGAAAGTTATTTAGTCTCTCCTCTTAGCCTCCTCATCCCAAACGGATGTCTCATCGGCATGCTTGCGGTATTCATTATTTAACAGATAGTACCGCTGTTTAATCTTTGTATTATAGTAGCATCTGCAGGTCTCAGCTGAGAGGCAATATACAAATACAAAGTGAAAGACAATTTCTTCTCAAAGACTTGATATTGTAAGCAGAAAAGCAGCATTGCAGGGTGATTTGCACCAGATCCCACAGGGGAGTGTTATCAAAGCAGTATCTCTTACCTAATTTTGTGAATGCTGAAATAACACAGTTGTATCAACCTTTACATATAGAAATAATAGCATATACTAAAGAACAGTATGTGCTTTATGAAAGAATATTTATGATAGCCCTGAAAAGATCGCCAGGGCTAAAGAACAGTTGTCCAGAGGATAGATATAGGCAAAAACATAACTTAAAGCAGATACGTTTCTAAGACATCAGTGAATGTGCTCTACATACAGTTCTTCAGAAGGCCTACATCATAAAAACCTGATTGGAGGTGAAACTGATGATGTAGTTTTCATATCAGTTATATATATTGAGGCCTCTGAATGAAGTAGGGTGAAACTACTTAGTTAAAATGTTTTTAACTGAAAACTGAAGAGACAATGAAATCAAACTATTTTGTAAATTAATGTCTGTTTTGCCAAAAGGCACATACTGAAGAATACATTAGAAAAAATTCCTAAAGAATCAACATATTTGGCCAGGTCTGTTTGTAAATCAAACTTCTCAATTGTCCTTTCAAAACCATTTTTAAGTATGGTTTAAAAAGCTCAAAATGGTCACGGATATTGTTTTTCTAAGTTGACTGAAATGCAGAGCTAAATTAAAAAAATTAATATAATTTAATTTTTTCATATTTTTACTTTCCTGAAAATAATTTGATGCTGACCCAAAATATATTGTATTTTGAACTATTTGTACTTTATAGGATGTTCTTTGCAGAACTAGACTTCGCATTTTCAGGGAGACTCTTTGAGTCTCACGTTCAATTAATGTTAATGGTTGTCTGAGTACTTTACTGTCTTGGTTCATAAAGATATCTCTAGCAAGGAGAGAATGCAAGCATGTGTTTCGAGTAGGGTGCATGTTCTTAAAAGCTTTCCTGAGCTGGTCCAAGTGCAAACAAGGTATTGTCTTTTTGCATTATATTTTATATTTTTGATTAAATTCTAATTCACATATTTGCAGAAAATTGCATTTCTTTCCTTTTGTTTTCTCAAACTATATCATGGCTTGTTCTCTGCACTCACAAATGTGGCATCTTCCAAGTGAAGCCCTGGTGTTTTATTGGATCTGAAAGAGAACACTGAAGTTGTCCAGAGCCATCTGAGGTCAAAATGGGCACTTTATGTAATCAGGGACATTTGGATCATCCCTGAGGTTTGGACAGCACTGAAGGTGCTCTTTGACTGATGAAGCTACTCTTTAAGGTAGCAATGAACCTGTTAATAAAATTGCAAAATGTAGCCTGAGAAAGAACTCTCTTGTTCCTCTGGATAACAAGTCCTTTGGAGTTTATAACCTGGCAGCAGCTCATCTGGCACACAGCATGTTTGGCAGGAATCAGAATCTGCCCATTAGACATAAAAAACCCTCCTACCAATGTCACTCTGCTGGCATGAAATGGGATGGTCATAAAAGTAAGAATCTGCAACTTTATTGAATCTTAGACGTGGTTTTCTTTATTACTTTATTATTTGTTGCCTTATTTAGGGTACAGCAAAATCTCCTAACTGCATCTAGAAATAAACAGCAATACATGCATTCTGCACTCAGATTGCAGTCCGAGATTCACCCACTCCAGCAAACAGGTGTTTAACCTCGAGCTGTTCAGTTGCCTTTCAAGGGAGCAACTCACACTTAGAGCAAACATTTCTGTGAGCAAGTGTTTGGAACATGGATGAAGGAACAAAGCACATAAGCAGCATCTTTCTCAAAGCTGCAGAGAAGGCTACCAGCAAAAGAAACAGGCACTAGTTTTCCTTTGCATCTCCTGCTAACGTGCTGTCCTTACATCCAGTTGTGTCCCCTGGCTAATGGGTTTTGGTCTGGATACATGATTCTCTACATTAAGAGAAACATGGAGGGAAATAGAGAAAAGGAGTACTCCTCAGACATCTTTACAGAGATCTTGTAGTTTGATTATTTAGGATAGTCTATCCTTATTGTGGTGTTCCACTGCGGTAAATGGCAACGAGTATAGTCTGAGAATTAAATATCTCTCCTGCAAATTTCCCTGAACTGTGACACAAGTTGCTTACTTAGTCTTTAATTTAGATTTGTTCTGTGTTGTCAGTCAAGGTCTTTGTGTGCATTACTGGCTAGGGGGCAAACATCAGACTGAGGGTGACATGGGGCATGTAGGCAGCGGCTTCTGGCTTTCAAGCATTAGCCTCCCAGGCTCCCATCTGCCTTTCCATTGCGCTGAGAGGTTCTTTATAAGGCAGCAGGTTTTTTCCGAGGTTCACATTATGCAATGCTGAACAAAGGTATTTCTATCAGTGAATAAAACAGACCTGTGTCAGGACTTCTTGGCTTCGAGTGATTGCAGAGCAGCAGCAAAACAGAGCCTTTCCCCTTCCAGTGCCTGAGCTCCTTGATCACCTTTCTTGACTCCTTCACTTGGTCCATTCAATGTAGTTTGGGAAATAGCATTTTAGAACATGGCTGTTCTTTCTTGTTTTCTTAGTGTAAAGCTACACTGTGAGACTGGGTTAAAAAAGAAAGCAGTTGTATGCCTGCATTATTTAATGCTGTAAAGGGTTTCCAAATACAGTCTGTATCACTGGCCTGGGGGATGTGAGGAAAATGTAAGAAAAAGACACTCCCCCCCCCCCGCCCCCGCCCAATGTCACTGTTTCAGCTGTGCTAGAATAGAGAGTACAGACTTTAAGAGTGAATGAAAATTAGCCATCAAAACTGGTTTTGATAATGGTATTTCCTCATTTTCTGATTTTTATGGAGGAAGGGGTTTCAGAAAGTCAAGTGTCTTCTCTTCTGAATACTTGCACTTCTCATGTCATAGAATCATAGAATAATAGAATGGTTTGCGTTGGAAGGGACCTTAAAGATAATATAGTTCCAACCTCCGAATATAGTCTAGAGAACTTGGGAAATTGTACATATATCTGCATTTTCTTTTATCTACCTTATCTATGGTAATTCTCTGTTGCCAAGAACTCCTGTGATGAACCACTTCTTTAAAAAAGAAATCATGATGCATCATAGAGGAAGATGAAACTCGATGGCAAAATATGATGTGAAGACATAAAAATGACAGTCTCATTTGGAAAATGGCAATATTTCCTTATGAAGGTATCTGGGTTATCTGAGAACATATTTGGGAGTTTTAAGTAATTTTAAAGAGGGCATTTGCATGTCTACAAATTGTCAAGGCATTTTGGTTTTGAACTTTAAAAAAAATAATTAATGTGGATTCACATAGTTCATTTCTGTTTTAAAAGTGGAAAGATGATCAAATCATCAAGCTCCCACAGACACAGCTGAACCAGGTAACACAGCTGGGAATTTTTTCCTGAAATTCCCTAGTGTGAGAAGGCTGCTGATACGCTAACACTAATATCTCAGAATTTAACACTCTCAGGTTCTTGGGAAATGCAATTGAAACATAAAATTAGATCTTTATGGTGATTCAAAACTTGGATATTTGCTTTTCAGTCCAAACTAATATCCAATTTAAAACCATTCTAGAGGAGATAAATTTAAATATAATTAGTAAATTGCATTGCGTTATGGGTAAGATAACTTTAAAATCCACACAAATGAAAAAAAGGAAAGCTCTGCCAAGAAATTACATGTTCTCCTAAGCATCTTCCATGTCCACAAATAAACTCAGTTTTTCATATTTTGATTCATTAAAGATTTTTATAACAAATGCTTTCAAGGTTATAACTAACTTTCTCGGTTTGTTAAGTTTTGCTCGGGCACCAGAATCTTAATGAACTGTGCGATCTGTATTGGAGTTACTTCACATCTGGCTTTGCTGAAGTTTGAGTGGCAATAGTAAAAGCTTGTTCCTTTTAAATAGTTAATTTACCTATCTGTCTGTCTGTCTTCTATTTATTGTACCATTTTGTGTTTCTGAGTATTCAGGAGCATGGACTTCTACTAGGAGTTTGAGAATAAGTATAGCTTTAAAAGATTTGTGACAAATACTCTGCAAAGATCACTCAACATAGAAAATTTTTAGAAGAATAAATGAGAGAATGTTTATTTATTGCTACAAAAAATACTGTGATGTGGAAAAGAAAAGTCACTTGTCTTAAATTTAAGATTAACTTTATCCCCTTAGCTTGAGCCTTTAATCTATAGAAAAGCCTGGGGATTTATGAGTGTTAACAGACCTGAATTTTTCATTTCTGCTTCTTTCCTTTTACTTGTTCGTTTTCCATCTGTGTGTCCCCTAAGAACCTGAGAGCAATGATTGAAAGGAAAGATATGGTGATTTATTTGATATGTCTCTATTCTGCCACACAGGCAGCAATACAGTTAAAATCAAGGTGATTGCTAATGGTTTAACTGAACATAAAGTTTTGGAATTCAGTGACACTCAGTTTGCAGCTGATAGCAATATCTGGAAACGCACAGATTTTTAAATGAGCACTATTAATCTTACAGAACTGTGTCAGTCTATACCCTGAGAGGTGATCCACATCCTTTGGTGTTCAAAATTCCTAAAGAATTTTTCCTGTTGCTGATAAGATTGCTGAAGATCATTGTTCTAAATGTGAACCTTTAAAAGTATATATTGAAATATGCATTTACAATTTTTTTTCACATGCTGAATATTCTTTATTGAAAAATAGACAAACTATTTGTTTGTGATTCACATATTTTTTCTGATATGTGAATTTTGATTTTAATTTTGTAGTGGAGAAATGAACTGAAGCAAAGTCTTCATGATACTCATACTCTAACTACTGGGCTGTTGTGAAAAGGTCTAATATGTAAAGAATCCTCCTCTAATACCTACATTTAAAGACTTTTGAGATTATTTCAAAGTTATTTTTTTCCAAGAGAGGACACTATATTCTGCATCGTAATTTAAATGAAGACCTTAAGCTTCAAGGAAAAGGTGAGGTTTTGGATACTTCTGTGTATGGTGTTTCCTGTTAGAACAGCTTCCAATCCAATGCAGTAACTTTTTTTTTTTTTTGGATCATTATTCTCAATCAGTGTCCTCATATAGAGAGTTTATGTCCTAACACCTGGATTCCAAACTGAATTTTATGCCTAGGATTTATGTTTTGTAACATCTGAAGCATGTGACTTGCTAGCACTCACATTCCTTAATGAACCCAGTCCCAAAGAGGTCATATAGCTGCTTGTCCTTCCAGTTTTGCTGGAATAATCTAGAAAGTATTCCACTAAATTCAATGGAGTGGCAGGATAGCGTGGTTGATAGTGTTGGATCAGGTCTTTCAAAATAAGTGCAGTTAGCACCTGATTGATCTAGGAAAAGCAATTTAATAACTAATGAATATTTGAGATTCTTGCTGCAGGAATATAAATGCACTGGAAATAGATTAATGCAAAAACAAATGGGAAAACATAAATTATGGGAGGAAAAAAAATAAAAAATTCATCAAGATAAAGACAGTAATGAAGACATGCATTTTAAATTGAAGAACAGTGTCTTTTTTTCTGAAATGTATTTTCTAGGTAGTTCCAAAAAAAAAAAAGCCTTTCCTCTCATGTCTTGTAATATATGCTTATCTGGATCTTCCTGAACAATTGCAGGCTTCCTGTACTCAAAACTGACTTACTGAAGCACCTGCAAGCTTCAGTTTGTTTTATTTTATGACAATCCAATAGGTGTACAGGCCTATTCTGTTACTCAGATAAAACCAAGCACTTGCTGGGTAGCTCCGTTACATATCCATGAATATTGGGTGGATAAGGATTTGTACTTTCATTCCCCTATTTCACCACTTCCTCCCTTCCCCAAGCTCATAAATTGCAGCAGAAAGGGAAAAAAAAAATAGGTTTTCTTAATTGCTCATTTTACCATGTTTGGTCTTATACCCTGTAGAAGAACAGAAAGTTTAACCGTGGCTTTAGATTAAGCGAATATCCTTAAAACCGAAGAAAAGAAATATCTAAAGATTCAAGTACTCTATGTGACATGAACATAAAATGAGGGATAAATTGGTTTCAAACTGAACATATGAAAAATACCCCTTTTCTGAAACAAATGTTTCTAAACCTCACCACAAAGTTGAAAAGAGTAGGGGAAAAGGAAGGGGAAGAGGGGTGGCAAGGGGGAAGGAACAGGGAAAGGGGAGGGGAGAACATCTTTGCCAAATCAAACCAGAATAAAAGCTGGAAGGAGTTTTCTGTTATAACCTCAGTGATAGTACTCTTGCAATTCTGTTTGGTTGGAAGTGGGAAAGATAATTGTATTTTCAACTTTGAACCCTTGCCATTCATTTCTGTACTGTGACCTCAATAGTCTGTTTGATTGCCAGGCTGTTGAGGTACAAAGAGCAAAACAGTGGGAAATGACATAGCAGAAATCAAATTGCATGAGTCACTTTTTTTTAATTTCTTTTATGTTCCTTGTATAATTCTGTGGCAGCAGAGCTGAAGTTAATGAACAGTAGTAAAAGCATCTGCTGAAGCTGTGTCAGTAGATTCACCTCCGTATTCACGACTGCAGCCCTGCAAAATTTATCCAAGGTCTCTTTGAAACAAGTTTTTAAATGAAGTGAAAAGTGTCAGAATTATACAGCTCATTAAGGAAGCATATAGTGTTGTGGTACCATAAATAAATGCTGACATTTCCTCATTAGTAACTACAATAGTAGTGGGTAAAAAAATTTGGAAATTCAGGGGTTTTTCAACCCCATTAGGCTGCTATAAATTTTTTACAAGGTTAAGCAAAGTGAGCAACTTGAGCACTGTGAAATGTCCACTGTGCCTTTTACCCAGATTACTAAGGGCAAGTATCACCGTCTTCCCCTCAGGGGTGCCCAGACTTTCAAAAGTAAAAGAGAAGAGCCCCATCGGATTAGATTCTGGGCTTTGCAGCAGGAGGCATTGCTTGTACATAATTGCTCAGTTTCATTATTCATGGGCTAAGAGCAAAGTGCTCAGGCAAAAGAAAGTGACGAGGGCTGGGGCAGTATAGGGAAAATATTTAAGGGTTGATTCAATAAAATACTTTATAATAATTTATTAAAAATTAATTTCCTGGAAGAGGAAATACCAAGCATTTACCCAATTTGTGTGTGTTGGTATTGTCATGTGCAATCCATGTAAGGAAGACCATGGAGTCCAATTACTTTCTCATGGGAATCACATGAGTAAGGGTAGGGTTTTTTTGTTTCTGCTTTAATTTCAGCACCTGCTTCTGGAAATTAAGTAGTGAAGGTGCTCTAATAGCTCAAATTCCCACAAACAGTCCACTGGATTGATCTTTCTTCCTTGTACGGATGCGAACAGTGGTACCAGCAGGGTAGCAGGATGCTGGGCCAGGGGTCAGGAGTTTCTTGACTATTCTGAGCTTTGTTCATCGAGTTCCTTAGGCCTAAATCTTTAAATGAGAATCCTAAATCCAATGAGTCTTGCTTGGCTGAGACTGACTTAGGAAGCTGGTTGTCTGAATACTTTGGCTTGGGAAAGGTACTTAACCACATTTGCCTTGATTTCCCAGTCTGACAAATAAAGATAATTAAATGTAAGTGACTAGGAGCAGACTCAATAGAGATTTGGCTGCATAAAATCAGGTGTAGGTCTAACACAAATGTGTATGTTATAAAACTGTGACCTTGAGTCCTCTCTTCAGTTGGTACTTATCCCTGAAGAAGATTGGAAATCATGGACACTCGTTCACTGTCTGCTGGGCATCCAGAGCTCTCTTGAGCCCATGCCCAGAAGCACCTCAGTCCTGATGGTCTATGATATGGCATATCCATCTTAACTAAATTCATCATGGTCCAGATACCACATTTATGTATTTCTCCTCTGAGGCTCTGGCTACAGGCATATATTCCACTGAAAACATGCCCGATATTTTGTCTAAGTTTTGAATATTTTTCTGCATGCTTGAGTGAAAAATGCAAAGACATCTCCATCTTGGAGAATCTTTTAACCTGATACTTAGGGAGGTGGTGAACATGGAGATGGAATCTAGGCTACTTACCCTCTGACTGCTCTCAGTGGGTTCAAGAGTTATATTATGCACAAGAATACCCCTGGGAGAGGTTGGCTAGAAGAATAGTGGCCTCAGACCCTCCAGCCTCTGTTAGAAAGCAACCATCCTACTTTTAACCAGCTGACCATATTGTATATTGTTTGCATTAGCAACCTAGAAGTACAGTTGAACCAAGGCAACATTAGGCAGGTTCCTTGCTCAGAAAGGGTCTTCTTAGATTGCTAGGGTAACGCAGAGATATAACTTTAGGTGAAAGAGGGGTTGGGAATAGTTATGCTCTGCATTGCATGATGGGGGACGAGTCCACTCTCTGCTGCCTTGATATCACTGCCTTATTTGCTCATCAGGACCAGGCAGCCCTGAGGAAACCAAAGAAAAGAGGAATATTGTCACTACTCATGCTCATAAAAAAAAATAAATAATAATTGTAAGACATTTCCATTCAGCATCTTTTAGGAAAGGTCACAGGCTCTCTAATGAATTCTGAATAGATGCAGACACCTGAAAAAAAAAAGGCTTTATTTAGGAGATGACTCTGTTCCCCGAGTTTTCCTGGTGAGTGGTTACAAGCAATTCCCTGTTCAGTGTGTCAGCCTTAGGCATTTCCCTTGTAGAAAGTGCAGATTATGTTGAAGACTTCTATGATGTACCTTATTCTTCTTAAACACTGTGTAAGGAGCTGAGGAACCTGCCTCAGTGCTCTGGAGTTCAGGTTCAGGAAGCTCAAAGCGTCACTTTCCCTGTGAAAGCACATGGATGCCAACTTGGACCCTGTCTCAGATTTCTGTCTGGTTTTGCTTCCTTTAAAGATCAAGGCTTTCTAGCTATAAATATCACAAAAGTAACTAAGAGCTGCGCTTCATATATAATACAAATTACAAGTACTTTTACAGCCTTAAGACTGACAGCTAAAGAAAATAAACAGTTTGATCTGTGTCATGGTCATGACTGCACTTGAATCTATGGAGTGAACACAACTCTTGCAGGTGACAAACCACTAGTATCGGTAATAAGTGTGCAATGCAGAGATCTGCTGGATAGCAGAATGGTAGGGTGATGCTGGGGCTCAGAAGACCACTCTGCAGGGTGGCAAGGACAGGATCACACTGCCTTTTAATTCTCATGGGTTGTGAGCCCCTGAGAATGCAGCTGACCTCCAGCACAGGTCACAGCTGCTCAAATGTGCACTCTGGCTCGTGTTTGCTGTAGGTGGAAGGTTGTTACAGGGGAGGAGGCAGCTGACAAGTAAGGAGTTACGGCTCCATCACTGCAGAGGTCAGGGATCTCCAGCTCTCTGGTCTACGTGCTGCTCATCCTTGCAAAGAAACTGTTTCATGCAGTAGCCTGGAAATCATAATGCTGATTAAGTTGTTTTTTTTTTTTTCTAAAGTTCAAAAAGGGTTGGATTTGGTTTGCAACTTCATACAAAATTCAGATTCTTAATGTAAAGGAACCAGTGCTACCTAAGAAAACTGGAATCAACTAGCATTTATTGAACTATGGCAATAATAAATAAGGGATCATTACTTGCAGTTTTATATCCCTTTCATCTAGAATTTTCTGTATGCAGCATAAGCATTCATTAACTCATAGCCCCACGATAGCTCTGAGTTATAGCTATTTAACAGATAGAGGATTGACAACAAGAGACTAAGCAACTAGGTTATTTTCACAGAGGGACTGACTGCAGAGCCAGTGATGAAAAGATGCCAGAAATTCTGATATTATGCACTTCTAAATCATTGTGCATCATTCAAAATTTGCTGAGAAATATTTGCCTTCCCAAACCCTGAGACATACTGCCCTTCTCTTAAAGTAACGCAGCGTTACCCATAGTTGTTACCATAGTTGTATTGTCTCTTGTAATTCATAGACCCATGGAAGGATATGACTGTGAAGGGCATCAAGAGGACATTTGGTCCATTTCCCCAGATTAGTCATTCCTGAGAGATATCTGTTAGGACAGGCTGTTTTTCAACAGTATGATGTCCTTGAAGATCTCTAATATTAGCAATCCCCTGGCCTCCATCTGTAAACCTTTCAATTGATTTTCTATCCCTAACATTTTCAGTACTTTTCACAAAGTCTGACCCACATGTTTCTTCTTCTAATTTAAAACTGTTGCTTCTCATCCTATGTTTTGTGGCCATGAGCACCAGATGTTCCTCTTCATCCCTTCATAACAAACTTTCACATGCTTGAAAACTGTTATCATGCCCCTCAGCCTCCTCTTCTTTACACCTCTTTGATCTCAGGGTCAAGTTTCCTTGACTTCTGACTGTTATCATGTCTCTGCAACACCTCTCTGGCTGGTCTGCAACTTTTTAGGTTATTGCCTGAAACCAAATCTGGGACGTACCTGGGGCAGACCTGACCACCACCTGCACTTTGCAACAAACCCAGCTGTTTGGCTGCAGAACTGCCACCCCCGCAGTTTTTCCTTGTCTTTGGTTCCTGTGGCTGATAATTCCTGCCTGAGAGTTGCATTTGTCTCTATTGAATTTCATCTTGTTCTTTTCAGCCCATTCTTCCAACCTGTCAAGATCATTTTTGAATTTGAATCCTACCCTCCAATTTACTCACAGTCCTTCCTAGCTTCATGTCAGCTGCAAATTTAATAAGTGTGTGTTCCATTCCATAACTCAGGTCATATTGCATAGACTTTTATGAGCTCTGGGAAGAGTGAAAGGAATCGGCAAACAATTTGACAAAAGCCTGTGCTCCTATGTGCTTCTCAACTATGGAAAAAGTTTCCTTTGTTTTTTTCTAAATATATCTGACACTTCCTTGGTTTTGGTGCTCTTTTTAAAACTCCCAAGATTTTTATTCCTGCTTTATTTTTTTTATATTAACCATTTCTATAAGTGGTTTTTAAAAGTCTGTTGCAGGATAGAGATATCAGATGTAAAATGTTAGCCACTCACATTGTGCTAGCATTTTTAATGTTGTATTAAACTATGTAAATCACTAATACAATACAAATGCTGCTAATATGACAGAGATTATCCAAAACTGCTGACACCAACAGTCTCCAAGGGAAAATTTCTCTATGATCAGCTTTAATCGGGCCTTTCTCAGAAGCTTTTATGTAGGCTTCCACTCACGCAGGTCAGGGCATCTGCCAAAAGAGTATTTTCCTTGCTGTTTATGTAGTGCAGCAAGTGACCGTTTAGCTTAGAGGCAGGAACGTAAATCCTAATGTGTTTGATTTGACGGGCCATGGTGGCACCTTTTCCATCAGAAACAAAGCTTTCTTCTAGTTCAGCTTACTCAGCGGGGTTCGTAAAGCTGGATAATCCCATGAGTTTCAGCTGCTAAACCTGTTGCAGATATTTAATATAACATGACAGAGCCACTGTTGTTTAAATTATTTCTTTGGCACTTAAAAATCTGAGGCCACTGACCCATCGTGAAACAAAACTTACAGTAACAGTTAGTAATGGTATCTGTGTCGCAAAGCTTTGTGATTTACATTCATGAGCAATCTGAAGTTACCTGGGAAGCAGAGGATTTTAACTGAGGTTACATAATAATGTTTGTCTTGGCTCTTGTAAAAGGCACTATGAAAACCATTCTAATCTTTTAAAAACATCTTTAATGTGGGAAGTAACACGTGTTAGGAAAATATGTTTTCCTTAACCCTACTTTTCTTTAAAATTCCACTTATTGTTTATCTACATCGGTGATTTTTTATAAGTGATTGCAAACGTGAATCCTTGTTCACATCCTGCATTACCTGTCAAAAAGAAACTGTAATGGGTTTATATAGCTGCTGTATTTTACATGGGATCTTGTGCTACTTTTGTCTGTACAAGCCAGCAGAGTTTCCCATAATACCTAACAGCTACTAGAGAGGATGCACCTCCTCTTTCACCCTCTTCATATGGGAGTTTTTTTGTCTGTAGTATTTCTGATGGTGTCTGTGAGGAGATCTAAAGTTAGTCCAGGCGTCGGCCCTTCGGAGGACACCACCCAGAACTCTTAACAGACTGCAAGTTGAGAAGGTAAGTTGTGCTAAATTTTTAACTGAAAAGTCTATGGTCTTTTATCACCCAAAATAAAAATCCTCACTTCAAATGTTCTCCGTCCTTAACAAGGAAGATATACCCCAGAGCATAATCTTTCATTTTCTGCTTTCACCAACGTTTCTGGCAATGTCCTTTGGTTCCATGTTAGAGTCTTTTTTAGTGCAATGGCAAATCTCTTAAAACTTTGCCTGAAGTACTAACAACTAAAGTTTGTGGGATGACTTGATCCTAAGGAAACCTGAATATGTTGCCAAGAACGGGCATTGACACTTACTGGCATGCATTTCTTTTTCAGACTGTTGATATAACCTTAAGCAAGATAGCAAACAGTGCCAGCTGAAAGAGCCAGCGCAAATAAATACAGCAGTCAGAGAGGATGAAGCCATAAATAACACTTTAAATATGTATGAAAAGGAACTCTGGGCACAAGAGGACTTATTAATTATTTTTCACTATTTCCTCTTGGTAGGATTCTCCAGATCGTAGCTGGAATTCTTCGTGTTCCTTTTGTTCCCCCAAAGGAACACTGTCGTCAAAGTCTCCCTTTTTGTGTTACTTCTGTTTTCTAAGGCCCATGCAGACCAGACACCCTGTGTAAATTAAATATTAGATCTGGAGAGGCTCAGCCCTGCTATCTCAGGGCCTGTTGTAACCCCCACAAAGGGCACATTGTACAACAGGCTCAGGAGCAAATGGATCCAGGGTTACCGCAGTGTCCCCAAACCACTTTGTATTCTCGATTCTTCTCCTGTATTCCTCAAGGGCTGGTCAGCAAAACAGTGAGCGTGGGAGAATTGTTTTAGAGATTTGTTGTTCTTACATGTGACATCAGTTGTCAAGAGCAAAAGGAACTTGTCAGCCCAAAACAAAACTGAAAAATGTATCTTGTATTTCTGCAGAGAAGAATCATTTGGGAAGGAATCAAGAGGAGTAAAGTTTGATTGTGATTCTTAGAACAAAGTGCAAAGACTTTGAAACTGGCTACAAGGAAAAACAGCAAGCACTCCCAGACATACTCCCTACCTTCTAATTAGTCATGATACACCAGCTTGGACATATGTTTTTGTCTTTTTTGAGTAATAATCTAATATTACCAGCCCAAACCAAGAGTGAGTAATGTCTCACTTCTTTGAATCTTCACAGTATAAATCCACCAGTATAAATTCACTGCTCAGCTCAGCACACTGAAAGCTAAAATCTACGAGTGCTTCCCATATTCCCACAAGAGTCAAGAGTTGACATATGAAAAGTTGTTTTCAGCTATATTACACTAGGAGGAAAAAAAAAAAAAAAAAAAAAGAAGATATTTAATGTATCTATTCAGAGATGCCACACTGGTGGTGCAATAACCAGCAATGATATATTGCTGACTTCCATATATTCTCTCTCATAGAGTAACATTGAGAAAAATCAAGTGTGTTCTTACCACCAACAAAAGGTAGAACAGCACTGGCAGTGGCATATGAACCTACTTTCAACCACTGTAACTTCTACTCCACCATCATTACTTGTAGAGTTGTGTGGTTATTTATCTAAAATAACTCAAGAGTGAGAAAGAGGGACACCATTTCCTTTCTTCAGGCCCCCATGCTATGTGAACAACTGTCATAATTAACATTTGTCTCATCAGAAAGCTTTTCTACATTGTTATTATTGTTGACATTTTCTTTGGAAAAGTAAGATCTTTGCCTGAAAAAAAAAAAACCTGATAATTTGAGTGTGACATTGCAGTGTGTTATTGGTTTTACATTGTAACTGGCTTGCTTCACTCACCTCTTCTGCCTCACTGACAGGTTTCTCACATGGGATCATCCTCCAGTGTCCCAGAGGGTATAGTGGATCCCATAGCTTTGGAGGTGTGGGTTGTTCCTTCAAAGCCAGCAACGGCTGCACAGGGGACATTGTGTTTAGCTAAACTACCTGACTTCCAGAGAAGGGGGTGTATGAGGTAAGTCTGTGACAACACAGTTCTCCTAAATCAAAGTATCTTCAATTCCAGGCTTTCCATTCTTCTGTGAAATATCAACACTTTCTCTGGGCAACAGGCATTTCCTGGGGGAAAAAAAAAAAAAAATTGAAATTTCATCAAAAAATATATTGATTAAATATGATGGACAAACTCTAAATCTTATGACTTGTGGCACTATTTTCAGTTCAGGACAGTGGGAAATAATTTGGGAAAGGACTGAGAAAAAAAGTTTTAATCACAAGTGCTGAACAAGTGAAAGGAGTCAAGCATCAGACATAAGAGAAAATAGTAAGCTTTTCTGAAACCTAGACAGATTTATATCTGCTATATGCAATATTACAGATGACTGCAAATATAGCTCTATATTTCTATTTCTCACTGTTCACTTGGAGCAGCTATAAGTCAGGATGTCCAGAGCCACTTTTTTCTTTTTCTTATGTCTTTATGACTTCACTACATTATGTTGTCTTTCCTTAGTAATAAATTGAGAGAAAAATATTGTACATACCTCAGATGAAGAGGTTACCTACATCAGAGGGAACATGGCAACCTGTGTTTGTGGAAAGACATTGGTGGGAAAGGTTTCATCCAGCTGTGAAGAAAACCCTCTGAACAGGCTTTGTTTTGTGTCTCTGTTAAAGGTGAGAAGCAATGGCGAGATCTTGCTGATCAGAGTAGATTAGAGTCCCTGTGGATGGTAAGCAGAGAGGAGGTGACATAGAAACAACTCTGGGGACATACGATAACTCAAGCTGAAGTGGCCAAGAGATTGTGGAGGGCTACCAGTAAAAACCTGTTCACGCAGCACCAGAGCTGTAGACACTTTGTCAAGGACAGATGTGGATCACCCACACCTTTTAGGACATCCAAAAATGTGGATTCATCTCATCTTCATGTTAGATTGTTGTTGCTGGGGTATAGGAAAGAGATCACCACAAATGTTTCAGTATATGCAGGTATCCTGAAAGACTTCAAGACATTTTTGAGATCCTCAAGGACCCAGCTTCAAAGAAAAACATAGGTCACAAATGGTGGGTTTTGAATAGGATTTCCTGAAAGATATTTCAAGTATAACTGCTCCAACAAGTGACAGGCAACAGAGGGAAAACTCAGAGCTCTCCACTCTAGCCACTGCTAGCAATGGGAGAACAGCTACTGCTGACAAGCTGTTCTCCTACTGTACTTTTTTCATCAGTGAGTACTGATTGACCTTTCCCAAACTCATGGTCTGTTTCTTTGCCCTTTCAATCCTTCTCCAAGAGACTTGTTGTTTTACTTGCATGAATCCATTTCTTGTAGAGAAAGAAACAGAGTACACCTAGTTTCAGTTTTGCATCATTGAGTGGGACAGTAGCACTTCATGCCATCACAATGAAATGAGACCCTCACACAGTGTCCCTTACAATTGTGGACCTTACACTGAAGTCAAACTTTTTTCAGGTTCTGAAATGGTTTAAACAATATTTTTATTTCGCCACCACTAGCTATTAAGATGTATATCAAATGTGCTAATGTTTCTGTTGGTTTTACCAAGTTGGAAAAATGCTTGTCCAAAAAATTCCATCCAAAAGTCTACTTATTAGAGTTTCTCTCAGTTTTTCAAGAGGTCTAGAGAAGCTTTGGATAGAACTTCCAAACTGAAGCAATGTTTCAGCCATTTGGACATTCCCCTATCTAAGTGAAGTGCAAAATTGTAAAGCACCATTCTTTTCTTGCCATCATAGTTTCCCTTCATGAGTTTGCAACCAGCTGTTTATTTTTGCTTGTTCATTTGGAAAGTGATACAATTAAAAAAAAATTTGCACTCCCTTAGCTTGCCTATTTATATGAAGTCTCAACATGTTGATGATCAGCAAGAATATTTCACATCCCTTACGATCCTGTGCCTAACATTCAGATGTTGTGAACACTGAACTGTATACTCATGCTTTGGGCACCTACTGTGACTTTTAGAAAGCTAAACTGTACCAGAAGCGTATTATATTAAAACTAGTGGTTGGTTCACCACTTTGTTTATGTGATGGTCTTCCAGGAGTCTTACAGACTGATGTGTGATCTTCTAAGAGTTTTCCATCCCAAGAGGTGCTAAGAAGGGACATCCTCTGGTTTAACAAGCAAAAAGTGTTTCTGTTAATGAGGAAAGACAATATAACTCAGTTCCTGCACATATTCTGAAAGCACGTTTACAGTGGAGTGCACCGTGTACTTAGATAACAGAGACACTTGCAAGGCAAGGGTATGGCAGAATGGCAAGGGTATGCCAAATACCTATGGGCTATCTCAGAACTGAATTTTAGTCACATGTATTTTCTGCTGTGAAACATGGACTTTGATAATTAAAAGAATGATTGTACAATGACAGGATAATAGGCCTTGTGGATAGGAAGAAAATTGGTGGATGTCATATATTTTGACTTCAGTACACATCTGGACTCTGGTGTGCAAGCTCAGGAAACATGGACTAGGTGAGAAGAATTATCAGATAAGTACATTACACACTGGATAGACGTGTATTAAAAGAGTAGGTGTCACTAATTCCTGATTAAATTAGAGGGATGGATTGAGTGGATATTTACAGGAGTTATCCTGAACACTAAGCAATGCTTCCGTTTGTGATTTTCAAGACAGGATGGAGAACACATATATTAAGTTCACAGAGCGCACCAGTTGGGCAATATATGTATGACAAGACAAGACTAGAATTACAACAGTGTTGGTAAATTGGAGAAATGGCCTTGAACAATAGAATGTAATCCAGTAAGCTAAAAAAATGCAAGGCTCTGCCTTTCTGCGGGAATGGTAAACCACACAAAAGCTGGAAGGTAATGCAGCAGATCTGCAGAAAGGAACTTGGGTTTAAAATGAGTCACCAAAAAAAAAAAATGCCTTTGGCTCCAAAAAAAAAGACAAATATATGTGTGCTTACTCATAAATGGCTCTCCTATTGTAACAGTAAGATTTCTGAGTGAGGTTATGTCTTCAGTATGTTTCCTGTGGCCAACTTGGTTGAGGGAGCACAAGAAAGGTGTAGATTAGCTGGAGAGAGACCAAAGGACAACAATGAGAAAGATGAAGATTAAGAAGGAACATGTAGGAAAAAATTAAGGTGTTGGATATTTTTGGTCCAAACACTGGAAGTTTAAATAACAGGCAGCATAGATGAGGAAAGGAATAAGCTCTTCCCTTTGTCTGCCTGTCAGGTAAGAACAAAAGCTCTTAAATTATCACAAGGCAAATACAGGGTGGACACAAGGAAAATCTTTCCAGCAACAAGGATAATAAAGCACTGGAGCAGAGAATCCAGGACAGTACTGCAAACCCCATCTGAGAAATTTTTAAGAGCAGTTTGGGCAAATGTCTGTCAGGAATGGCATAAGAATAGCTTATCAGTCTCAGAGTACAGGAATGATTGGATGACTCCTTTAGTTATTTTCTGTTCTTAATTCCTGTAATTCCAAATTTGCCTTAATTTTTGACCGTGTGTGTATTCCATTAGCTGAGATAGCCCTACACTTGACTTTTAATTTTCCTGTGCTTAAGACACAATGATCTATCACCATTTCCACCAAACTGTCAACCAAAATAAAAGATCTCTCTTATCTGACATGTACCTGACATATCCCAGGATAGTGCTATCCATTCTTTTCCTGATAAATTATAAATCCGTGTGAAAAACTGCATGTACTTTTAATAAATTTGCACTTTTGGCCATTTCACCTTCACCCTGCCTTCAGTCTGCTTGTCGGTTTCCCCAGAGGTGTTTCTCTCATTCCAACCAGCTGAGCAAGTTCAAACAGTTTCCAAAAGGTATCTATATCCAGCAAGGACCCTATGGAGAAAAGAATGCTCATTATGAAATATATCGTCTCTCCCTTCTTCCCCCTGAGGGCAACAGGTAGTGTCTCAAGCAGAAGGATAAGAGATATTCATTCCTGATCTGCCATTAAAATGTCCACTTCGGTAGCTGGTGATCTTACTGTTTTCTTTATACTCATGCAGAGGGGTCATTCCTGGCTTTACAAAAGCATGTAGAGAACTTTTTCTAGTTGTGTAATGTCCTAAACAATTACATTTTTAAAACATTTTTAATAAATTAGGCTGAAATCTAGAAATCTATGAAATCAAAGGAGACGCTCCTATCGATTTCAGCAGGGTTGAATCAGAGCCTTTATAGACAACGTGCAGAAGTTAATGCACTGCTTAGGAAGTCTTTCTTCCCTTGTAATCAGTGTGTTTGGTCTCATAACAACAAAGGAATCTAGAGAAATATGTACAAAGAAACAATGCAAGAGTATTTTAAGAATATTGATTATGGCTTCTTTTGCTTACCTTTGAAATATCTACCATATACCCACTAATGAAAAACTCAGGCATCCCAATCTCCCAGTGATAAAACTTTTACATAAAGACTCCACTATTGTGCAGTCTCCTCTCCTCTGCTTAATGTTATTTAAAGTGAATTTTGTGCTGAGAAAGCACAAGTAGCCTAGATAAAGTGGAAATATTGCAAACTTGCCTGAGAGTAAAACTGAATTTTTGCCTGCTTCTGAATGTAATAGTTACATCAGTGATCAGTGACATTTCTGCTTTGCATTTTATACATCATTCGTTTCCGTGTTTTCCAAATCCATTTCTGTAGTGTGACGTATCTGTAAAATACCAATATTTTACAGAACACTGGCCAGCACTATTGTATGCCTAGAAGTGTGAACAGCTGCAATTCTAATTTAAGCATTTAAAAAATTCTCTACTGCCTAATAAAATTATTTCAGTCAGCGGTGTTGGTGGTTTGCATTGTACACGGGTGAAGCAGAGCACTGAAGTGCAAACTTTGATTTCATCTAGCAAGGATCATTTAGTTAGGAGTCAAACGAAAGTCTGCCTGAGGAGATCTCCATAAGAAATCCACTGTGACAAAACTGGAATGTGTCTGGGATTTTTCACCTTGTTTGATTCTGCTCACTGCCTTGCTTCTACTGATTAATGTGTGGTTCCTCAAAGCCTAAAAGATATATGGTATGACAGGTAGACTTTTTTTCCTATAGCTCTGAACTTTGTTTCTTTGAGATTTTCTTGCTGAACCACAAAGTTAAGCAGGGCTTTCTCTGACAGTGAACATCTGCATGCTATATTTTTGCAGACAGATGAGAAATACTATATTATTCAAATATTTTTTTATATATACCTGAATCACAAACAACTTGGAGATCAGCTGTCATGAAGTGCAGAGAAATGAAAAATAGCATTTCTTTCAGCAACAGCAGCAGATAAATGTTTGTTTTCAAAAACTGCAGAGCAGGGAATGGGGTTAGTTCACATCCAGATGGAGCAAACATGCAAAGCTCAATGAAAACCTTGCCTTTACTTCTAACAAAGGGATGCAAACAGCACATTGCCACAAAAAGCCAGATCACATCGGTGATTTTTAAGTTAACGTCCATAGTAATAGCTCTTGCAAATCCAACTCAAGACCTGTGTATTTTGTGTATTCTGAAGAGGATCCACCTTCAACCATTACTGGTGCATTACTTGCACCAGCAGATACATTACATACTTACGCTCTTCCCTTTAACTAAATTTGCTAAAATTGCAGGGGAAGATGTGCTCAGCTTTCCTTGCTCAGGAAAGTGAGCGCTCTGCAGTCTGCCTAGCAATGCAGAGCAAAACAAAACCCAGCGCAGAGGCTGGCTCGCAGGCATGCACATTATCCTCTTCCGAAGCTGATAACCACAGACGGCAGTGTATGAATGAAGGTGTCATGTGTGCAGTGATTACGCAATATGTATCTGCATCGTCCAGCTCACATTAGCATCAGTACGAGCATCTTATCAGGGCTAGGCTGCTTTGCAAATGAATTCTGCCAGGCTGCTGGAATTATCTGCACAGTCAGATACTCATTTTTAGCTTTTTCATCATGGCTGAAGACAGCTCCACTTGATCTCAGCAAAGTTATTTTAAAATCTGAGAGTTTGCCAATGTTTCTTTTTAAAGGATCACATCTAGTGTGACTCATTACTCCTGGATTTCATTTGTCAGAGCAGCCAAGTAGTCTAGCTTTTACATTCCCAAAGGCCATTATCTCTGTTTGTTAACAGTTAAATGGCTGATGCACAGATACGCATTATTCCTATGTTTTCTTGTAGAGAAAGCGCTTTTGCTGGAAACAAAACATTAAAACAAGAAACTAGAAAGATATGATAGTCCATAGATTTTAGAAAAAAAAAAAGATAGTATTGAGTGGAAATATGTATATACAGGATAGTTTACTGAATATTAGCTCCAGGGAGTTGATTCATTGGATTTCTTTCCTTTTAGATTATATGTTGCATGTGCTAAAATATGGTCTTGAGCTACTAACACTATATATTAAATAATAATTTCTACCAGAACTCAATACATTAATTCCAAATACAGCAATTTGTTACTGCAGAATGGTCTTTATTCATCAAACTAGTGCCAGAATCTGCCTAAAAGTGAGTGTGTGAATGATCCCTTATATATTCAGCCATCCATTTAAGCAAGTGAAGATGGTTCCACTGGCCACTGAATAAACCTGATTTTAGGCAAACACTTCAGTGACTTATGGTCTGAATCATTGTAAAATTGAACTGAAGAAGTCATTTCATCAGCTGATGTGAAGCCTGAACCATGTAATTACAAGATCATGCACAGCTGGGGTGGAATTCATTAGCCAACATGTTAGAGTTACCTTTGTATAAGGACAAAGAGGGAAAATAATTGTTGTTCCATACAATAGGTGTACTACGGTTTGTGCATGTCTGCAGTACGTTGCTGTAGCCACTTGTTTTCTGATTAGCAGTGAATCATGAGATCATGATGATATACAGTTGCTCAAAACAATTTCATGTGATAATTAACTCAGCAGAGAAAATTCCTACGACTAGCTCAAGGCGCCAAAGCAAATGTAATCCCAAATCTTTCAAGCCGTTAAAATTTCACATTTTTTAAATGATTCCCTCTAAACTGCTCCATGATAAGACCAGCATCAGCAGTAAAAAAAAAGGATATTAACATTAAAATTGTTACTGTGACCTTTAGAACATTAAATAAATTTTTTTGGTGTAAACAATGTACCTTGAGTAATTCTTCCTACTAGTTGTAGATCTATTAATGTGAATGATGCTGGGCTAATTTTGAGTTGGTAGATGTAATATAGGCAAGATTTCATTCTAAAAAAACAAACAGGAACATCTTCTAAGGTATGGAAAGCCAGACAGTTCTGGGAGACAGCACTTGCAGATGCATGTGGGACTACATCTGCAGCGCAGCTGTTGAGTGGGGTTTGCAATGAACCAGGCAAGCAGAAATTCCATTCTAGCATGTCAATGAGTTAAAGTTTAAAGGCCATGTGTATCAACATGCTGGCTCATCTATAACACAGAGAGGGCACCTTTCTGATGATCCGTGTGAGCATGGCACTCTCTGCTCTCCCTTACATCCAAGCATGCTGGTAAACCTCTGGACTTGGAGATCACCTGTTCTCTTGGGGTGTATTGCAAACCGTTACTTGAACAGGCTGTGTATCTGGCTTTAAGAGTGGCCTGGCTGTGGCCCTGAACAGGCATGTCTGCCTTAGTATGTCTCCAGTCTACCTGGGACTACATTACTTGTCTAGGTACCATTTTACATCAGGTACTTATAATAAGGAGAAGAGAGCTTAAATGCTCTTCATTCCCCTGGTAAATTCCTGCCTGGTGTACGTATTCCCACCAAGGTCATTTCTCCCTGCAAATGGGCTGATATGGTATGTCAACATATCATTTACAGAGAGAGCACCTGATAGATTAATTTCTAATACGTCACCTCTGTGTTGCAGGGGACAGTCCATGCTGGCGGCGGGGCAGCACGGCTGGTGGGCAGCATGGCACTAGCATTCAGGGTGTGTGAATCTTCTGCCTGGCTGCAGTGCATTTTTTTCTGCTGAGTGACCTTGAGTATATCATTTGTCCTCTTGTAACATGAAGAAAATTATTCAGACTTCAGCTTAAAACACTTCAAAATCTATGCATGAAAAGCGCTATATGAGAGACAGTTATTATTAAAAGCAATCCTAGGATCTGCACTAGAACCCCCCTGTTTCTGTATCTATTGTTCTTTATCTTCATCTGTCCTTTTGTCTTCACTCATGTGACTCCCACAAAACCTTTCCCATAATCAGCCTTCATGAGACCACACTCAGAATAGACCCCTTCAGCAGCCTGAAATAACTACTCAGGTTTAAGGCAAGTGAAGAGACAGGCAACAAGTCAATAATCAAGCCGATGAAGACTTTTCCCAGTAATCCAAAACAACCATCTAAACGTAGGTATAATTCTTATGCCCCAGCTCCTCCTGCAGTCCTTCCACTTTTCTTCTTCATTGTTTTCCCATTGTTCTTACTTGTCATGCTACACCTGCTTTAGTTCAAATGCCCTTAAAGGCAAGGGCTATATCTTTTTTCTCTCTTTATTGTGCCTCCCATAGAAATGTAGGAATGAACATTACATTTGAAATACTTTCAAAAGAACACTTTGATGATTTACTGTTCTGCATCTTTGTAAACACTTTGTTTTCTCCCCTGCAGGGAATCAACTGCCTCTTTTGGATCTTTTGTCACTGATTCTTTCTGAGTGATCCTGTTTTCTCTGTTGCAGAGCTGAGATGGGTGCTTTTGAAAGCGTTTGCTTCACATTAATTTATTTCTTGCAGAGTCATATCACCCTAGGGCTGATTCTCAATGCCTGTTGCGAGCAGTTGCTACCATCACTTCCCACTGGCTCTCTGAGGAAAGGGGATTTTTGCCTGAGAACTCTACCTAGTTTCTGAAGTAACCCAAAGACTGTGTCTGGAACTGGAAGAGAAGGAGCAAGGGGCTCTATGGCACCTGTCTCTGACAGTTGCTGCAAAAGGTAAACCCAGGGTGGCGCTTCCCTGGGACACCTCTGCAGATCAGAACTTCTTGACCCCCGTGGTTGTGTTTATCAGCCCACAGCAGATATTTTTTCCATGAGTTTCTATAGCAGTTTCTTGAACCCATTTATAATTTTGGCTTCCAAAGCATCCTGTGGCAATGACATTTCAGGTTATGGATTATGTGAAGAAGTACTTTTTGTGTAAAGCCTGCAGTCTAATGGTTTTATTTGGTGCCTCCATGTTCTTGTCTTATGAGATATAATAACCATCATTCCCTTCCTTCCTCCTTGCCATTCATCATTTTATAAACCACAAACCCTTTTTTTCCTTTTTTTTTTTTGTGCTGAAAAGTGGTATTCTGTTTAATATCTCTTTGGACAGAACCCATTTCATACCTCTGATTTTCCTTGCTGACCTTCATTGTACCTTTTTCTTTCTGAACTGGAATGGCCACAATCATGCGTAGTGTTTCAAACTACAATTTTGTGGAGTGATATAATAATGTTTTCTCTCCCCTTCTCTACTCCTGGCCTCACGAATATCCTATTAGTATATATTATCTATCTAATATACTGGGGACAGGGGAGGGAGGCTGTATGCCATTAACTCAGAACTAACATTTCCAAAGGAGTATCCACAAAGACTCCTGCAGTCTAAGAGATCATCATTATTAAATAGCATGGTTTGCATGCAATTCTTTTGTTAGAATCATAGAATGATAGGATCATAGAACCATAGAATGGTTTGAGTTGGAAGGGACCTTTAAGATCATATTGTTCCAAGTCCCATGCCATCAGCAGGGACACCTTCCACTAGACCAGATCACTCAAAGCCCCAACCAATCTGGCTTTGAACGTTTCCAGGGATGGGGCATCCACAACTTCTCTAGGCAACCTGTTTCAGTGCCCTCATGACCCTTCCTTATATCTAACCTAAATCTACCCACTATCAGTTTAAAACTGTTACTCCTCATCCATCAGTTTAAAACTGTTACTCCTCATCCCATCACTAGACTCCCTGACAAAGAGTCCCTATCTATCTTTCCTGTAGGCCTCTTTTAAGTATAGAAGGCTGCTATAAATAAATTGTTCCTTTTCATGGAAATCTTTAGTAAAAGACGAAATGTTTACATGATCTGAAGAGAAGCCAGAGTTCACTCATGCCATCAGTGCTGGATTGCTCTTACTGAGACAGTGACAGATTCTGATCCTGTTGGCTGAAGTGTTAAAAGCATAGATTCTGGTACAAATAGTAATAGAAAAGACCACATCGATCTTATTATTTATATAATGATGATGAAGAGTAGGAGATTTACTATGTCATCTAGCCAGAAGGCACTAGGTAATGGACTTTCACAGTGTGTTTCAGTTCACTGTCTTTCCTATAGGCTCTCACTTGATCCACACAAGTTGATCTTTCCAATTTCTCCTTTCTTTCTCCGTGTTTTCTTTTGAGTCTTCGTTTCCAATGCAAACAAAAGTTCAAGGTAAAATTCAGCCCAAACTGTTGAATTAACTATCTGGTCAGCAACAGGAAACCTACCAAGCTCGCCTCAGATACTGGAGCTTTCTGGGAAGACCCACCTTGTTCTTGCGACTCATCTGTGAGCCTTCAGGAGTTTGCCATGGGATATCTGTCTGCAGAAAAGGACAGAAGGAGGAGAGAGGAGAAGATAAATCCTTCAATATCTAAAATATTAAAATGGTGAAAGACATCAGCTTTTTCCTCTCCTTGACTATATCTGACCATTAGCTTAATTGTATTAAAAGTTATGAAAATATCTAGCTGTAAGTGCAGGGAAAGCCTGGAATAAAATACTGAGGAAACAGGTGGGATCTTTCCTTGGAGAATTACTATGAAACAGAAATATCTCTGAGATGACTCAGTTACATTTATCCTACCTCACTGCAAAACAATAAACTAGGGCACTAGGAGATCCCTCTCTGCTCTGCCTTGCCTTGAAATATGAATTCACATTGCAGACACTGCATCAAGAGGCCATAGCTTCCACCATGCTGTATATAACTGCAATTGGTTCAACAATACCAGAAAAAAAAACCACTTCTGCTCATATTTTTAAAGAGGCAGGCTTCAGAAATCTGTCAGTGAAATAAAGCCTGAAAGAGAATATTCCATCTGGGCTAACCTTTTTTCCCGTATGTCAGCCCCTGTGAAATGTTTTATGTATGTATTCTTTGGAAATCATCTAGCAGAAACAGCTGTGTGTGCTGCCCACCTGCTACAGCCTACAATCTAGTGTTATTTCAATTAGATTTGATTGCAGGAAAAGTTTATGAAACAGCTATCAATGATTTCATGCCATCTGGCTTCCGCTTTTCTCCTGTTTAGAGAAACCCTGTGTTTACATTGATTTGCCTTCTATATATACAAGCATGATTGAGTTTTATTATTCTTCTTATTTGTCTGATAGCAGTGTGCTTGGTGCTGTACAAACTTAAAACAGAAGAGAAGCTATCAAAGATTTCAAGCTATGAAGTTCAGCTCAGATATACACACTTTCAGCTCAGCTTTGTCTGAGAACACAGCAGAAGGGAAATTGTCTTTTAAAAATCCTGGTCTATTAATTAGGATATAAAGTTTCCACTGAGGGTAAAACATACTTTATCTTGGTTTCAGTCATGTAAAAACTAAGTCCTCAAGCAAGACAGTACTCTGGTTCCCTTCCAGGGTCAGCAGAACAACAGAGAAACTTTATGAGGAGGAGTGGGTCCAGCCAAAGTCCTGTCTCAGGTGGGGTGGATTGCCTCTGGAGATGCTGCTTTTCTTCCGCTTATCATCATGGGAGCTTGGACATGCAGCCTAGGCTGGGCTTACCTTCTCAACTCCTAAAATCAGAGGAGATGAGTCATCCCTTGACTACTGGTCTCCTTGGCAACTTTTAAAGCCCCCAAATTACAGAAATATTCTCTTTGGTTAAGAAATGTTCTCCCATGAGCTATTTTTGCTTCAGTGACATTTAGAAGTTTGCTCTCCTCTCAGGTGGAATATGAACATGAGTTTTGTTAAAATGCTAGCTTTATTTTTTCCTTCTCCCTCCAAATTCTTGGTGTTTCTGTTGTCTGTGGGGATTTGGTACATAAAAGTCAATCTGAAACTGACTGTCTCATTGGCAGAACAAAATCACCTTCTAGCTTTGTCTGGAATTTAGTTGTAGCAGGCTTTAACCTTGGTTTAGTTGAACTTGACATTTCAAACAAAAACTGAAAGGTTTATCCCTGTTTGGATGAACCAGCTCTGGGAAATGACAGTTCAAACTCACACAACCATCTTGCGTGTTTGTGCCTCCTGAGATGGACTGAATTTAGGTGCATGAGTTGACTTTGGAATTAACACCATCTGCTCACACTGTGCTTGCTTAAGGTTTGCTTCTGCCGCTTGCCTCTTCCTTCCCAGAAGGATGACATGCTGTGTGGGGCTCACAGGCGGTCTGGGCATATGTTAGGTTGTCAAACTCAGCGATCTGGAGGCATCCCTACACTTTGGAAATGCTATAACCTTTTGAAACTCTATAAAAAAGGCAGGCTATTCTTCCATTAGAGGATCCAGAACTCTTCTAAATTGACATTTCAGGGTTTACTCCATAACAATGTGCCTGCCTGGAATACTAGGTACAAACAGAAAAACTGTGTGCTCTGGTGAATAGTGTCTCCCTTTAATTTCTTTAGTGCCCACTACAATGAGGATTTGCTCCCTAACTTTCATTGCTTTGGGCAGCTGCAGGGTAGGTCTCACAGCACTCTTTCTATTTAAACCAGTTTGCAGGCATATGATGAAACTTCCATGGAAATCAGCAGTTTAAACACCTTGCAGACCTGGCCCCAGGTACTTGCAAGCTGAGATCCGCTCTACCTTATGTGCCCTGCTGCCTTTCAAGAACAGATTAAAAGCCTCAGTTGTCTGTATGCTTTCTTTGCTTTTACTATGGCACCAAGTTTTCAAACATTTTACTTGGAAAAAGAAAAAACACAGAGGCCAACTGGAGTGGAAAACAATGTACTGTTACCACATTTTTTAACCAAATATTTGAATAAAGTGAACAATTCTCTTCAAACCCAATGGAAGTGGGGGAAAAGGCAAACATATTTGATTTCACAGATTTCCTTATGAATTATTTACTACTTTACTAAAACAACTTATGCTAATAATATTGTAATAAGCAGTGCAGCTCTGACTCATGTTTGGCTGAAAAGGTATGTGAGAAGAATGCAGGAAACTTTGCTGTAGCATCCTATAATTCTCAGGAATACAAATGGTATAATTAGACCAGTACTGCTGAATGCATAAGAATGTAGAGAGATACAGAGCATAACTTCTACGTACTTACAAGTGCATGTTTAAAAAGTAGCTAAACACTGATTTCACCATTATTCATCTATATTTCTGTTATTAATTTTCATGACCAGAGCATGTAGTGGTTAGACTAAACTGCAATCAGTGCCACCAGTAAAAGACCATGTGTGTAACACCTTTAGATGTAAAACCAGTGAGTCCTACTCTGGAATACTCAAGTTCTGCCTGGATCGAGCTTTGACTTTTTTAAACATGTGAGGAACTGAGGCAAGGCTCCATGCATGCTAACACCGTGGATAGATGGGGACATTTACAATTTCATGCTTTATGGGAGTAGCGCTCTGCCTTACTGCAATCAGCTGCAAGGTTTTTTGCCTACATATGCATGAACACCAAGGCTCCTAAATCTGAGAAATTTCAAACCAGGGAATTAGGAAGCTGAAGGACTTTATGTATCTGAACCTCAGTGACTTCTTCAAAGCTATTTCATGTGGCTGTGGAAGAGCCAGGTGTTGACTCAGACTTTGTAAGTCCTAAGTTAGGACTTTGCTCCTGGATGAATCCTCTTGTAATTGACAGTGCACTTTGAAACTAACTGCTTAGTGTCTAATTATCACTAGATCAATTCCCTTATGTTCAGAAATATAGAAAACCAAATGCTATTTAGGTTCTGAAACTGCTAAGATTTACACATGTGCTCAATACTAATCCTCTGGGCTTAGTGGGACAGATGACGTGTTTAAAGTAAGGAAAACTGATAAGTCTTCACAGGAGTGAAGCTTAATTGTAAAAATTTTAAATCTCTATAATAACTGCCTACTCTCTGGCTTGATGAGTGCAAACTCCTGGAAAAAAAAAAGGAAGACATGTCCTCCAGTACAGAAAACAATAACCCCGACGACAAGCTAATACAAAGAGTCTGAAAGAACTGGGTTATTATCATGAAAAGAAAATCAGCAATACAATTGACAATTAAAGAAACAGAGACTGTCATTAAATAAATAGATGTGCAAACCAAAAGCTAGTATTATTGCCAAAAATAGACCTGCAGAATATGGAAGTGATTAAGCTATTACATTTGAAAACCTTTTCATACTTTGGGCGCATCTGATCTTAGATGTGCAGTGTGAATAAACAGTGTTTGGGTTTATATATATATATATATGTTTGTGTCTGCATGTAGAATAAACTCAAAGTGTAGGAAAGAGGTTAAGAATCAGTGAAATTAATCTTGAATCTGCAAAAACAAGGCAAAACTTTTGTTACAAGCCCTCAAACAATTATGGTTTTGTTAGAGGCTTAAAAATCATCTCAGATTTGTCAGGAGACGAAAAATGTTTCATGGAAGGTCTTGACTAAATGAAGGTTTATTTGTAATTTTCCATTGAACCCATGCAGATCTTTATTTTTCTGCATGGTTTCAGAGTGACATGAAACAACATTTTGCGACTTGACACTTTCATCTATGTTTCACCATAGGAGGTTTTTGTAACTCTGGATAGAACTTCAGCTGGTGTAAATTTTATTCCAGCTGAGCATCTGGTCCTTATTTTCACTGGTTTTATATTAGCTGAACAAATAACAAAACTGTGAAGAAATATGTTCATAAGAGGAACACGGTATTCAAAATATATTGCTGGAGAAGAATTGTTTCAGAACAGATGCTGGCTTCTGCATGCAGAAGAGGATTTCAATTGTCCTATTGAATCTCTTCCCTTTCTTATTAGACATTCAAAAATTTAAGAGAATAAGGACAAATGGAAGAAATGAGGTGTACAGCGCATCTGGATGGAAGTTAAGAATAAAATATACATACATCACAGCATCTGTAAGCTCCAGAGTATCACTTGTTTCTACACAAATGTATTGTGCATCTCAGAAACTCTTAACTGCTTACTGTACTTTCTGTTGCCCTCTTGTGTTAACTATGCACAGAAGAACAGAACAGAATAGAAAAGCATGTTGTTAAGGGCATTGTCCAAATGCCTCTTAAACACCGACAGGCTTGAGGCATCAAGCACCTCTCTAGGAAGCCTGTTGCGGTGTTTGACCACCCTCTTGGTAAAGAAATGTTTTCTAATATCCAATCTAAACCTTCCCTGGTGCAGCTTTGAACCATTCCCATGCATCCTATCACTGGATCCCAAGAAGAAGAGATCAGTACCTCCCTCTCCACTTCCCCTCCTCAGGAAGCTGTAGAGAGCCATGAGGTCACCCCCTCAGCCTCCTTTTCTCCAAACCAGACAAACCCAGTGTCCTCAGCCACTTCTCACAGAACATGTTTTCCAACATTTCACCAGCTTTGTTGCCCTCCTCTGGACACATCTGAGTTTCTGAACATCCTTCTTAAACTGTGGGGCCTAGACCTGCACACAGCACTCCAGGTGAGGCCACACCAACTGAACACAGGGGGAAAATCCCCTCTTTTGACCGGCTGGTTATGCTGTGTTTGATGCACTCCAGGATGTGGGTTGCCCTCTTGGTTGCCAGGGCTCACTGCTGACTCCTATTGAGCCTGCTGTCAACCAGCACCCCCAGATCCCTTTCTGCAGGGCTGGAAGTGACTGTTGTCCCAATTTATACTTGTGCCTAGTGTTACTCTGTCCTAGGTGCAGAATCTGTCATTTGGTCTTGTTAAATTTCATCCCATTAATGATTGCCCAATGCTCCCATCTATTTAGATCCTGCTGCAAGACCTCTTGTCCTTCAAGAGAGTCAGTAGCACCTTCCAGTTTGGTATCGTCATCACACTTGCTAATAGTGCATTCAACTCCTGCATCTAGATAATTGATAAATATATTGAACAGAACTGCACTAGAATTGAATTCTGAGGAACATTGCTGGTCATCAGTTGCCAGCCAGATGTAACCCCATTCACTGCCTGAAAGGTAATTCTTAAAAATTGACCAGTGGTCATGGACTCCTAAGCTCTCAAAAGCAGTTTCCCAGGGTACTCTGCTAAATAGTTCTCTGAATAGCTTAAAGTTTGCTCTCCTGAAATTCAGGGTTGCAACTCTGCTGTCCTTTTTTTCTCATTACATTGAAAATTTTAAACTCCATCATTTCATGATCACTGTGGCCAACATAACCACTTACAATCACATCTGATGTGAGTCCTTCTCTATTCACAAATAACAGTCTAGGAGGGCATCTTTTCTAGCTGGCTCACTGAGTACTTGTGACAAGAATTTGTCTCCTACAAACTTCAAGAATTTCCAAGACCTACTCATCCCAGTGGTATGGTATTCCCAACTGATGTCTGAGAATTTAAAATCTCCCATAAGGACAAGGGCTACCAACCCAGAAATATCTCCTAGTTGCCTACAGAAAAACTCATCAGTGCCCGCATTCTGGACGGACAATCACTACAATATCTCCTTTGTTTCTTATGCCCCTAATCCTCACCTAGAGGCTCTCAACCACGTCACCACTGACTGTAAGGGCTGTACAATCACACCTCTCCCTTGCATGTAGCGCAACATCTCCAACTCACCTGCCCTGCCTATCCCTCCTGAACAGCCTGCAGCCCTCCATCCCAGCACTCCAATTATGGCACTCATTCCACCAAGTCTGAGCACCCTCAGAGTCAGGACATGCTTTCTTGTGTTCAGATGCAATTTCATGGTTTTTCCTTTGTGCCCATTCTTGATCTGTCAGTGGTCACTACTGAAACAGTCTGGCCACCTTGCCCTCGTTCCCTCCCTTCAGGTATACACACACAGAGGCATATTCCCCTTAAAATGGAAGCAGATCAGAAAACTGAAAAGTGCAATGCATGCAACTGAGAAGTGCAATGCAGCTGTCAGAGTCAAGCTTCATTTTCCTGGCCCTCCAGCAGACCACAGCAAACAGGACCAGGGCTCCTGCAATGTTCCAAAGCGACAACTGCTGCAACACAGAAGAGAGCATGCCTTCCCACGTGCTCCTGCTCTCCTCAATCTCTTGCAGCAGCCGAGTCATCTGCTGTTGCAGAAACTCCTCACGCTGCCGCATGCATTCAGCTGTGTCCAAATCTGGCTGGGGAGCTCCTTTCAGTCCATGCTCAACGGCCAGCACAGCCAGGAGGAAGGCGATTGGAAGAGGTGGGAGAAAAGGGGGCTCAGCAGGGCTGGGTGAGAGGGAGCACGAGGCTGGGGGAGCAGGGCAGGAGCCGCCTGGAGCTGGGGGCCAGTAGGAGAGGGGCTGAGGGAGGTGGGAAGGAGCAAGGGCAGGGTTTGTGAGCATCGCATGCAGGGAAGCTGCGGTGTGTCCCAGGAAAGTGTTTGGGCTCTGGTGTCGACAGGCTTGAAGGGGCTGCAATCCCTGGCTGGAGGCTGCATGGGGTCCATCCTGCCCAAGCCACCCTGATGGCCAGGCCTTGGCCAGGCTGTGCCCCGTAAAAGGGCAAGGGACACCCCAGTAGAGTCTCCCGTGTTCCCATCCCTGCCATGCAACAGCGTCCCAGGGAGCCACGGCACCCAGCACATCCCCAAAGCCTCTTTGGGCACGTGCCACCACAGGGAGCCCTGAGCACCTCTGTCCCCAGCCCCAAGGATGGTGCCGTGCCCTACCCTGAGGGGCTCAGCTCTCACTTTGGGTCAGAAACCCCCTGGTCTGCCCCGTTCCCCATCCAGCGCAGCCTTCCCCCTGCACACCGCCCTCACCAATTGCCCAAGTCAAACAGTAGTGGGGCTGCCTGGTGGTGTCCCTGGGGTCAGCTCTCATTGTGACCTGTCCTCTGTGATGTCACAGCCACCAAAGCAGCATCACCCAGCCCACAAGCTCCAGCCTTTGTGCCCACCACCCGACTCAGCAGGGTCTGGGCATCACACCAAGTACAAACCCGCCCGGCAGGAGCGAGCTGCCAGGGGCTCTCTTGACAAAGCCAGGGCAGGGGCATGCTGCCAATTCTGGTACCAGCCCTCCTGAAAAGCTTGCTTAGTAAGCCATGAGAAACCACGGCTGAGAAGGCATTACGCTCTCTCCTACCTGGTATGGCTCTAAAAAGCCACGGTATCTAGACTTTAAGGTTATTTCCAAGGCAAATTCTCCGGAGCTTTTCTCATCTTTGGAAATATTTTTCTCATTATCTTAATGAAAGATAGTTCCCAAAGGTTTTTACAGAATAGGAAAAATGAGATTTGCAACTGAGTTCTTACATGGGGTGGGTTACATACCTGAAGAAACTGTATTGGTCATTGCTTCTTCTCATCTAGACCTTTTCTGGGAATGAGTTAAGCAAACAAATCCCAAAACAAATCTAGGCCAGAATGTTTCAAACTGTTCCTCAACTTCAAGACAAGCAAAAATCCTTCCTCTTTATACCTCTGCCACAAGTTTGCTTTTAAAAGATGTCTCTACATATTTAGTGGTTCAAAGGAACCAAAGAACTTTGGACAGCATTTGAAATTGTTCATCCTAATATTTAAAGCACTTCTTTCAAAAGTGAGACTATCCTTTGATGAAAATACTGAATGACATCTCATTCTGCCTTAAATCTGGGCTGAAAAAAAATCAATTAGCAATAAGAACAGATAATGCTAAGATATACATTGCAACAAGAGGACCAGCAGACAGAGGGCAATTTAGAGTGATAGCTACATCAAGCACAGCAGAGCTGATTAAAAATTTAGCAGTTCTGATGATGAATGTCCTAGTTCAGATTTGGAAAACATCTATGAACTTAATTTTCCAGTGATTAAATAATCATTTTATAAACCGTGTATAATTCATGTAATGTTAACTCAACAATCTTGTGAAATATGACTGCAGCTAAACAGTTAACACATGCCTGGTGGAATAAGACTTGTAGCAGACCAGCATGAACTGGACAGGGCAACAACCCCTTATCTTGGCTGCCCAATTCCTTCACAGTTTCCACCATCACTGAGATATGCTGAATAGCAATTGATCTCAGCTAAATCCTCAAGACATGAGGAGTAATCACTATTGATTTCAAAGAAAATGAGTGCCCTCCAAAGTGAAAAACCTTGATAACCCAGGTTACTCTTCATTGACTTCATCCCAGGTGGTTGTGGTGGGGAATTATTGTTTGCTCTGGGAAACAGCTCAGTTTTGCTGCAAAAAAAAATGCCACTGAAGTACAAGCATAGGATTACACACACTTCTTAGAGAGGTAAGGCTGATGTCTTTGTTAAAATGCAGAGTAACAAAATTACATATCAAAATATAGTTATAGTCAGGCAAGACAGATTGTCAATAGTAAGGATAGAGCAGATTTTTACTTCCATCTGCCTCAATGAGAAAACTCAATGGGACTTAGCAGGAAAGTGTGGGTACACGTAAACTGGAAATTAGGAGACAATTACTAATTATTAGAAAAATATGATTCTGGAAAGATGTCCTAATCACTGTAGTAGAGTCTAAAATAGAGCTCACTAAGTTTACAAGATGACTGCTATGACGTGCAACAACACGGTGAGGAGTTGGACTCAGAGACATAGGATGTAGTTTTCATCCAGCATGATGTACAAGTAATTTAAGTTGGTTTTCAATCAACAAGAGAAGAGCAATGGGAGACGTGAAGAGATTGGACCTCCCACATCACATCAGCAAGGATAATGAAAGGCCAGAATAAATATATTTCAGTTTAATATTGTAAGATCTCTCTAGAAAAAGCAAAACCTTGAGAAAATCAGCACAAGAAAGAATACTTTAAAATCTGACATGATTTCAAGTGTTCCTACATGTGATTTTTCCTCTCCACTCAAATATTGTCTTATTTATACTACAACTGATACAACTGATATGGAGCAATATAGCCTATTTTGAAGAAAATGGGAGAAATGAATATTCCAACTATAACTTTTCCAAGTCCTCTCAGTGTAAATCCAAATAAAACCCAACAAAGCTGGGCTGGCTCACAGCTTTGAAATGTACTTGAGATTTGTGTAAATATTGAAATCACATTTGCCTTGCAGTTTTGCCCAGGTTTCATTATGAAGTGTTAGTTTCACTGTTGCCTCAAGGACTGTGAACTCAGGTTAAAACTAGTGAGAACTTTGACATGCACATTTGCCAAAAATCCTCAGCACAGCATAGCACAACTTTGGCTGTGCCTCGCACCTCTGAGCAGCCACTCTGGGTTCCAGAATTTGGAGGCACTAAAGAATCCAGAAACACATTTAAAAAAAAAAAAAAAGGAAAATGTATGTGTACTACAGTTAAACTTCTCCAGAGGATGCTGCAATTGCTCGTATGTGGGACTTATAATTGCCAAGATTTCCAGCAGCCACTTTCCTATTTTCTTCACCTCTAATCTGCACCAAAATATCTTAATTTTGCTCATCCTGTAGCAGATTGTGTGAGTAATTTCTGTACTTGTCAACCTGCTCTGAAGGTTATTAAAAGCTTGGAGGAAAAGCATATTGACTGGGAGGTTTTTCTTGGCTGAGGCCCATAACAGTGAAGCAGTACAGCCACGTAACAAGGATCTACCCTCACAAGTTTAAAGCTCAGTCTAAAATTCACCAGGCACCCAAAAGGAAAGCACAAGCTGGCATTTAAAGCATGCCAGAGTTGCATGCAAATAGCTAAATATAGTGGAAAATCATCTGCTGTGTGCGACGTGACAGGTGAGCCACGCTCGCGCTGCCAAGGCCAAGCCCCTGAGCAGCAGCTGTGCGCCTTATCCGTGATCCCGGAGACTGGGCAGTCTGCGGAGTCGAGCTCCCAGCTATTCCCTTTCTCACTTGTCTCTAAGGCATATACTAACTGACAACAGTTTATCCCCTGTTCACTCTCCTTTCTTGATAACATGTGTCTCCTGCCTGCATGATCTAGACCCTGCCCCGAGTTTGGAGATGAGAAGAGAAAGCGGTTTCTCTTCCCCCAAAGGTGAGTGGAAATGTTTAGATTGCAGATGTTCCTTTGCCCAGCTGGGCCCCTACTTTCCAAATCACCTTTTTGCTCATGGAGGAAGCAACACAGTCTCAGCTAAATGCTATGATACTTGTTCTGTCACCAGGTGACATCATGTTGCCATGGCAATGCTTGGCAGCATTTCATAGAGGATTTCTGCATTTCAGATAATGGAATTTAAAAAGGCTTTGGTCTGAACTTTTCAGGGTCATTTTGAAACAGAAGATCCTGTCCTTTTATCTGTTATAATGAAAGGATGAACCCAAATCTGAAGCAGGGCAGTAGCAAACAAGCCAGGGATAGCTCATGTAAAATTGAGAGGAATTGACCTTCAGGGTGCACTAGGTACACCCTCCTCCTAGTTATTTCTTTACCTAAGCTTGAGCTGTTCTGATGTTGGACTTTTTACTTATAGCCATATGCACTAAAGCATACACATCTCTTCACAAATTAATAGCTATCATCTGTCATGTAAAACAGTGCTTCAAATTTACATCACTGGCTTTTACCAAGAGGATTCCTCATCACTAGCTGTCATTCTCAGGAGGATCAGGAAGTACTCTGGAAAATCAATGGCTTCTTTGGAATAATGGGAACATCTGCTTTTGAAAGTGATGTAATTTCATCAGATCAACTTTTTAATACACACTGTTTGCATTCTGTTAGATGGCTAAACATTTTTTGAAATAATAGTTATGGTGCATGAAACTCATCAGTTAAAATAATTATCACCTGAAAAGTCAAGTTGAAGTTTATAAATTTCAGCACAAAGTCATAGTATTGTGGGAAGTTTGATTACTTCTATTAGGCAATAGAAAACCTGTATTTTCAATACTCAAATTCTTCCTACATTATTGATCACAAATGCACATTCTGGTTTCAAGAATGCAGGAAAAAAAAAACATTCAGTGTACTTTTAAGTTGACAAGAAAATAAGTTTCTTGTAAAAATTACTTTCTTAAGAATTACTTCCTAAGTTCTTAAGGTTTTGCTTCAAAAAAGCCTTCAAGCAGAAAGCATGTAGGAGACTTACAGATCTACAGATCCGGACAGCAAGCAAAAGAAGCAATAATGAAGTTAATCACCAGAATTCTTGCCTTTGGGTAACTGCAGTTTAGCTGCTTCTCATTTTTGCTAATTCTTAGGAAAACAACAGAGACTCAACAATATTCCAACTATTTCCAAAGTTTACACTGGTTTGGGCAAGAATGTGCCAGAGCTATTTGCATGAAATAGCACTTAATATGTTTTATCTGCCACAAATAAGTATCAAGCAATCATTTTAATAAATAGACACACACAATGCTATACAGACATTAATGTCAATTCTTCTATATTTATTAAATAATTGTACATTTCCCCATACATTATTGCATTAAATTGTGTGATTCTTCCCAGGCTCAGAGCACGTCTTGAATATTATTTCAAAATTGCAAGTAAACATGGGAAAACTGCAAGGCATTTGCACATTAACTTATAGTAGTCATAGTTTAAATAACCCCATTAATGTGTGATATTATGAAGTTTATTACATAGAGCCATGATGAGCGTAACGAGTGAGCAAATGGAAGTACTGCAGAATGAATAACACTCCTTTGCTTACAAACACCCCCATAAGTTACAATAATAAAATGTATAAAGTGACAGCCCGTGAAGAAGCATGGTTCAGCTGGCTACACTAAACTTTCCTTCCTAGGCAATAAAAAAAGCTACAATAAATTTTTTATGTGTAAAGTTAATTTTTCATTATACTGACTAACACAAATGCAATCAAAATGTCAGCAAAGGTTTTGGTTTGATTTAGCCCATTACTTTAAAAGATGTTACTCATCTCAAAGGTGGTTTTTGACACTCTTAATGTGTTTTTGAAAAATGTTTTGTTGTCTACAGTGAAGACATCCTTAAAGTTTCCATCTTTGTAAGTCAAGAGGGGAGAAGGGGGGAAGTGGAGTTTTATAGGTTTGTTTTGCCACACATAGAGTCAAATGTCATTGAAACTTGCTTTGATTGCTTTCAAAAACTTGTCATTTAGTGGTGAGAAGGGGAGGGCAACAGTTTGCTCTTGGGCCAATGCTGTCTTTCTCCAGTGTTTTTTCCAGATGACAAGTCCCATTGAAGGCAGCAAAATTCGCCACTGGAACAAGTGAGTAGGATTTGTCCCATAGCAAAAACAAACTTCAACATCACATTTGAATGTGATTTACAAGGTTAGGATAAGCTTTGTTACTCAGGTTCCACCTGTCATGGGCAGATGGCACGCAGAAGGCCTGGGCAGAGCCCAGCCACTCCATAGCTACTGGTGAGTTCTCATAAACTGGAGTCTCCCTCCTTACACAGTGCTGTCCGTGTGAGATAAAGCATATGAATAAATTGGTGAACAGTTAATCCCACGCAATTTATGTCTCCATCCTACAAGATTTCAGGATGAAATATCAGGATCTGGGCTACTTGAAGTCAGAAATTTTGTTTCTCAAAAAAATTCTGGCATTCTAATAAAGAATTATTTACTCTAAAGTGAAATGTTGAGTTAAATATCTCACTTTTCTGATGGATTAATATTTCATATGAAAAAAATGGATTTGCAAGTATCAAAATGATATAATTGCATATTTTTTTTTTTGATGTAGTCAAAATCCTTTGTTTCGGTAAAGTCTCTTTGACCTTGGCTCGCTTACGGGAGGCGCAGAACCCTGCTGCAGCCATGGTATCATTTCAGTATCGTATTGTGTTACGTTATGTCACATAGGGGTTTGCAAGGGAGGAACTAAGAAAACAATAATTACCATCTCCTGCTCCCCAGCTGTTGTGCAGCACTACAAATTCTCTGCAGCTTTTTAACACTGACCAACACCAGATCGATTAAAAGTATTAGTAAAAAAGGCTGAATTTTGGTGTGTGTAGCACACCAGCTGGTGTGAGGATAAATCAGTTGAGTACGATCTATTGGAGATACACACATCCTGGATTTTAAGCCATGTTCATTACTTGCCTTGTTCCCGGGGAGAGTCTTCTTTAAAGATTTGTTGAGGATTATTAAAGAAAAAGCAAACTGGGGAAAAAAAAAAACAAATATGGCCTAAAAACCAAGCAATGATGTTGCATATTTTCAAAGACTGTACATTGGTATGATACTGGTCACTATCAGAGACAGAAACATGGGATTGCTAAACTGCTCATCTGCACTAACACTGCCATTCTTTATTTCCATAAATTAGGAATTTAGGAGTCCCAACATAGGATTATTATTCCAACCATGACAGGATGAGATTCATCTCACCTGATTTCAGACATTTAAGTGTTAGGAATGAATCTAAGTGGTTATCTAGGTCCCCTCCATAGTCAGCAGACAGAAACAGGCACCTTCAGAAGAAAGTTCTGTCATAAAAAAAAAATGTGCCAAACTACTTTGGTTTAGATGTTCGGTTTTTAGATGAAAGTCCAGTAAGATGAATCCTACTCTCAGAAACTTGAGGAAACCAGATATTCTGAGAGTCCTGAGTTTCTGAAGCTTCTTCCAGCTACTTGATACACTTGGTGTTAGAAGTAACAGACTGACATGAAAATATATTTATCATACCCCTGCCCACCACAAATTTGATTGAAAATAACACTGTCCTCCATAAGCATAGCATACTCTTACAATGATGCACGGGGAATTTGTGGCAACAGTACATAACTCAGTGAGTGCTATGAGGATGCTCTTTGGAAAGTTCAAGACATCTAATCTCTCTGCTGGTACATGGTGCCTGCTGAGTAACGGCCATACAGCTAGAATAGTCTTTCTACAGTTTAACAAGAGGGTGAGGTTTGATTGATAATAGATGAAGTGCTCAGTACCCTTTGAAACTGTTATAAATCAGTTCGATAGCTACAAACTGAAAAAAAAAGTGTCAGGATTAGCAGAGAATTTTTCAAAGACATTCAGAAGTTGGAGATACTGCATTGCTGAAAGTCAAAACAGGATCTGGGGACTAAACTGTTTTCTTCCCAGCCACCAAGAAAAAAAGACATCAATCCTAAATCCATAAGGAGAAAAGGACATGGACACTTTGAAGGGATATCCCAAGCTCTGTGCACCATTTAAGTCCTGCTGCAGTGTTTCAGGAGTATTCACCTGCTCAGGGCTTAAACAGGAAAGGCAGAACCTGGGGATTTCACCCTCACGATTACAAAGATGGAGCCTGCCTATGGTTCTCCATTGCTAAGAGCATGACTCTGCAAGTTAAATTATTCCTTCTAATGAAAAAATATTGTTCATGATATTTTAGTGTAACTACACCAATCTAACCTATCCAAGAAATTCAACAATGAGAAATCTCTCATTTTAAATTAAGCGTAGAAAAGACTGCAAATAAAGCCTTGTCAGTGAGCAACTAGGAAAGAGCTGGTAGCAGTGTCTATTATTAATGTTATCCAGCCCTTGCCCTGAAGAGATCTCACTTTCTATTGCTTATTCTCTGCCAAGCTTCAGCTGTTCAAGCTGAAATCTGACATGGCAGGCATCACCCAAAGGGGTCAGAAAGATCATCTAGGGAAGAAAAGACACATGCTTTTGTGACTGTAACCACCACTTGCTGTTGTGTAACCCCAGTGGTGGCAGAACTAGTGACTTTCCACTTATTATCACTCTGGCCACAGAAAGCCTGCATTTAAGTGTCCCTTCCAACCCAAACTATTCTATGAGTCTATGATTTCTTCTACAAAGGGACCCTGACTTCAGAAGCAGGACTGATCCCAACTGAAGCTATCCAATAACCAGAACACTAAACCATTTGCTGGTGGATTTCTTAGATGCAGAAAAACTTGCTCTTTTAGAAAATCAGGTATTTGCTGTGTTTTTTAAAGGAAAATATATTAACCAGTTTAATTTGGGGGTCAGGAGGATATGTAGGATGATAACAAGTCATTGGAAAGCCTCGTAAGGAAACCACTGCATGCTGCACTGAAAGCATGCTAGGAGGCATCATCACATCTCCCGTGCTGTAAGACTTTAAAAGTTGATTAGGAGAATCAATACTTGAAACAGGCTCAGGAATAGGGTTTCATCTCATTTAAATGCATCTACAATGCAGATGCCAGCAGCTGAGCAAGTCACCTAGGACTCAGTTTATATTCTGTGTTCAGAAATATGCACTTTTAAGTAGTGATTTATCTGACCTATTTTGCCTGTCTACTCTAAGAGGAATTGCACTGTGATGTAAGATTCCTGTTTCTTTCCAGTAAGATAATCTTAAAGGGACTAACTCATATGTGGACTAACTCTCTGCATAGCAGACATCTACATTAGTTGGATGAATCTCACAGGCTACTTTTGTGCTGCATATAGACCTTTATGGCTGGTGAGTGTAATGCCAATGAGAATATAGCAGAAAGAGAGCTTGCACTCCAGAATTCACTAAATTGCAAAGATCTAGGGCTGCAGAAAGAAATTCACTCCTGCTGCGTATAGGATGTCTACGATGTGGAGCAAGTAGTAGTCTAAGCAGACTTAAGAGTTTCCATCACAGGACGGATAAATATATAAAATCTAGTGAAAGAAAACTACTTTAGTGTCTGAGTTTGGAGACGACAGTGAGGAGTATGAAAAGGGTCTTCCCCTCCACAGCAAGCAGAACTTTTTGAAATTGTAGCCCAATACTGGAGAAAGACCGAAACACGCCTTTCTCATGTTAATGCCATATTCACAATAAGGAATTGCTCTGGTTTTGGGGAGATGTACTGTCTGCAGTACGATCCAGAAGAGTTGCCACCAAGAAACTGCATCTATGTTATGTAGAAGCATAACTTCTATGGCATGTTCAGATACTGAGCCACAGTGGGCTGAAGCAGAACTCAGGTGCATCGATACCAAGTGGTCAGGTGAGCACAAGACATGTCTCCTCAAGGTTCAGCCTCAATATTAGGCAGACTCAACACCAAAGAGAACCAAGGCCCAGAAGACACAGCTGAGAGATCCAAGAAGGCATTCCTGATTGCATGGTTGAGTCTCCTTTCAATGCACCCTGCCTCTATGTAGGGAGTAATTCTTCTTGCTGCTAAATGGTCAGACACTGCACCCCACAAGATGCAGTTAGCTGCTGCCCCTGGGACAACACAAAGGAAGTCAAGAGACTGTAAAGATAAGATTTTTCACTGCTATTGGCCTAACCATGAAAAGCAGGGAAAGGATAACTACACAGGCTGCCAAGATCATTCAGAGTCACTGCAGATGCAGAAAGTGGCGAAAGGAAATTAGACAACTGCAGAAGAACAGCAATTAGATGCCACCGCCATACAGAGGTCATGGTGTGACTTGCAATCTCACCTGGCCTGACACAGAATTAGAAGAAAAAACGTACTTCAACAATGCAGGGGACTAAAAGGACTCCATGAGTCAGCATGAAGTCAGCAGCAAGGAGCAACCAATGGCAAAAACTGATATGGGAACTAAAGACTGGATTAGACAGCCTGAAAGTGCTAGGCCTCCTAGTTGTAGAGACATCGTGGTACAGATCTGTTCCAACAGAGGTTGTGTGTTAGTTTCCCCTAGCCTCAACAGTTCATCAGTAAATATGTACACAAAACACTAAATAAAAATACAGATATTTTCAGGAAATAGCTTCCTGAATAGAGTTTGAAGGAGGAGAATAAATTACAGGAGAAGAAAACAGGTGAATGTATCCGGAAGTCCATTTAGTTGCCATGTCTAGAACCCTAGTTACATTCCTTCATGGAGAAATTATTCACTCAAACCAAGATGGTTCAGTTTCACAAGCTTTAACCTTTATGTTGTTTCTTAGAAAGTGGTACAGAAAACATAGATCAATGCACTGAGAGCACATGCATCCTGTGAGACAAACAGGTGATGATCAAGTAATTAAAAACTATCGTACTGGATAGTCTTGTGGGTAGTACCACTAGATCCAAAATGTACATTAATATTAGCACTTCCTACCCTTGGAGTGCTTGATTTACAATCTGAAGAAAGCATTCTTTTAATATAATTTGTCATACTAAAAAGTATACTAGCATCAAGTATTAGTATGCTGACAGCCATCTTGATTAACCTACCTGAGGTTTACTCAGGAATCTTCTGCAGTAAAAGCCTGAGCTGGTACAGGTAGAGTTGGCAGTGAGAAGTCATCCAAGAAACAAATTTGCATCCTCAGAAATCAGACAGAAGAGACGCTCTGGAGTGCAAGGGCTGTTTTACTGTTTTGGTGATTTTAGCCATATTAAAGTACAGAAAAAGAACTGACCTCTTTAGATTTTCATTTTAGTGGTGTCTCTTCAGTTTTAGGAGTTTAAAAGAGAAGAAATCAATTGTGGATTTAATTGTTTTCTTCCTGGCTTGTACAAAACATCAAATATTTCACACATATGTATCTTACATTGTTAGAAAATTGCACTTTATACTTTTTCTATATGATATTCTCAGAGAATATTAAGGGCAAATGGTAGGGTCCAGAAAAACAAAGATGAAATAGAACAAATTTTATATTTGAAGAGTTATAAACATATACAAAGTAAAAATATATATGTTAAGTGAAATAGTTCAGGAAAACAGTTCCGAAAAAACAAAATCTGTTGTCACCTGAAGAGTGAAGCATGCCCTGCAGTCACATAATAGTTGATGTAATAAAATTTTTCTGGTATGGTTTTCCGTGTACCAGAATATTATTCTTTATTAAGAGAGGAGTTAGAAAGTTCATACTATCATTTTCTGTCTGTGTGTCATTAATTTTAGCTTTAAGACACTTATTTTATTCTCCCTATACACATAGTATTTTGCTTTATGTTTTAAAGTTTTAGGAAATTGAATCCAGTATCAGTTCAAAAGAATTAAATTTAGATTGCTCAGTTTTGAACGGCTAAAAGATTCAATACTGAAGAAATTTTTAGAAATGCTTGATACTGTTAAGCAGCAACTTAAGGACAACCTAGTAGTTAAGGTACAGAACTAGGCATCAGGAGATTTGGATTCACTGCACTGCTCCAGGTTTTCTTTGAGACCTGATGCAAATCTCCATGTTCCCCATCTGTATAATGGGAACATTATTCTTCCTCTGTCTGCATTGCGTAGGAGTCCTGCAAGCCGCTCTTCAGTAGTACGTTATTCCCTCATCTGTGAACACTTTGCAAGAGAAAAGCCTTTGAATGTATTCTCTTTCAGGACAGGAATGATCTTATGCTTCTGAACGGCACTATGCAGCACTGAGATATGAATCAGCTTGTAGCTCCTTCTCCTACATAAATATAAGTATTAATAATAATTAATGATATTAGTACCATTTAAGTGTGCTGCATTTGTGAGCTCCTTCTTACCTCTTTGCTCTGGGTTAGGGAACTCCCCACTGTCTGCTTTAGCTATGGTAAATACCGTATTTATTATTGTTGTAGTTGTTAACAATTTATTCAAAGAACATCTTATGAGTGAAAATAAAGAAAGCCAGTGTCTACACTGAAGAGTTTACAGACTACATTACAGACAGCACAGCAAGACATGAACAACAGAGAGGGAGCATTGGAATTCAATGTCTTTTATAAAGATACAAAGCAATAGGCTTTTATTTTCCCTCTTCTTTTCTTCTCATTTGCTTTATTGTTGCTTACTTGGAGTCCTGGTGTGTGTGCAACCTTTGCATTCTCCAAACATTGGGTAAAACACACTTAGTTGACGTTTAGGCCAAGATACACAGGAAGTCTTGGGGGAGATGGATGGTGCAAGAAACCCAGTAGTCTTTGCAAATCCCTAAAGAAATTTCGCCTCTTGAAGACAAATCAGAATCTCTTATCCATCAAACCTACAATTGCTCACTTACTCTCTTGTGGACAGCTGCACAGAGAAAGGGGATGGCCCTCAGCTCCCAGCAACGTACTCTCTCAAGGCAGAATTGGCACCTTATGAAGTATAGGAATCATTGCTTGACAAAACAGAAAGGTAGTTAATTTAGGTCCTGATATAAAGGCTATTGACATTAGGAGTGAGATTCCCACTGGTCTTTTGACCAGGTCTCTCTATTAACCCACGCAACCTGAAAAAAAAAAAAAGACCTCTTTTTCTTTGTGTAGTTTGTTGCCATCACTTGTTAGATCTTGTCTTACCTGGGACTGTGTTTCCCACAGACAGATTTACAGGAGAAGCAGAGGCATGTGAAGAGGTCTTGGTCTCCCCCGTGCTAACAGCAGCTGGTGCAACATGTCCTGCTGCATCACAAAATGCTGCCAGAGTTGTTGTGAGGCACGTCTGTCAAAGCAGAGGCTATCTGCAAGGAGCAAAAGGGTTAATTCCTGACCAAGGCTTTGAAGTGTTCCTGTCTATCCACTGACACACACTAGATAAAACAAAGAAGAGTTGAGAAGAGACTGGAAAAAACAGAGAGAGCACAGGGGTCATGGGGTAGAGTCCAGGCCCACAGCACTTTATAGAGAAGTTACGGAGCCTCTGCCACAGTCAGAGGCACAGGGAGGGAGAAGTAGCTGCAGGCTACTTTCATTACAAGATTGTATGCTGAACATGTCACCCCAGAGCGAAGTGTTGACTTAGTTACCCTACAGACAACTCCAATTGAAAAATAATTACAGGTTAAAACAGAAAGAGAAGAACCTGTCACTGGGGCTAATCGCAGCTAGTGTCTCTCCAAGGGTAGGAAATGTTAAAGGCTGAATTGCTGCCAAAATCCATGGTGAAGCCAAATCCAGCAGGGAGATCCTGTGTTTCACCAATAAACTCTGGAGCAGGCCCTTCATTTCCCTTTTGTTCGCTACACTGACCCAGAAGTAGCGGAAAGAAAAATAAGTCGCTCTCGTCGGAGGCCACTTGACCCCCAATGCCAGGTGGTCTGCTGACAGCATATTGCTCTGTAGGGCATGTTATATCTCAGTGCTTTTCTTATCAAAATGTCAATACTTTCTCATTGCCTTTGAGTGTTCCTAGGACAGTACATACAGACTGCAGGAAATGAAAGTCATGAGATCCAAAGGGCTGAGATAGGTGCTCCTAGGAAAAGTACCAAGGTAGAGGCAGGAGTCTGAGCAAAAGGACAAACAACTGTTATTTACTTATTTTTGTATGGCTACCGTTGTGATTTTGAAAGGCAGGAGTAGAAGTTTGGTGCCTGGTTCCCACTGAGTGTTATGAAATCTGTTGAAGTTGGGAAAACTAACAAGTCCCACTGTCAGCACTGAAAAATGCAGCAGACTTTCACTTCCACCATATTTTATTTTGGCTCCTCAGCTGAGCGTAGTTTAGTGAGTTCCCTGTCACTATCAATGGAAGATTTGCAAATTTCCTACCCTGTTTCCCTTCTCATGGGTGAACAGATTGCCATAGCCTAGGAAAAGAGACATATCTGCTGTGAAATACTCGTTGCTTTTAGTCTGTGGGAAATTTGCTGCAATTTCATCGGGTCTGGGTTTCACACTTGTGCTCTCACTTTGTCTTGGTTTTGTTCCCATTTTGTGTGTGTGGTATTGGGCATTTTGAGTTCATAACATCAAAACAGCAGAAGGAAGCACTAAAACTTACTGTTTGGGCTTCTCCTCTGTCCAAACTTGTCCTCTCATCAGTGTGGCTATAAGCTGTACGGAAGACTGACTATCTGTACAGCAGCAAGATTGTGCCTCAACACTGGATCCAGAGAGCCCACGGCCCACAGACGTGCCGTCAGATACATCTTCCCTGAGTTCCTCCGGGAGGCGCTGTTCCTTGGCACAGCTGGACTGTGTAGAAAAGACAACACAACCTTGCGCTGCGTGCTGTTCTCCAAGGAAACTCTGTGAGCTCGTTTCCTGGGAGCCAGTTTTCTTCCCTCTGTGGAGACCACATTATAACATACCGTCTATAAATGCAGCCTGAATTTGAGGCAAAAATGCATCACAGCAGATAAACTGATTGTTTACATAAAACGGGTTTTTTAAAGTAACAGCAAAAAAATATAAAGTGTGCAACAGCAACAGACAGTACTAGCAGCAATAACAAGCTAGTTACTAATAGACTGGGATTTAGGCATAGTTTCAAGGTGAATTTGTATTCACATACATGCACTGGGATAGATTTTATACGAGTCAGTCAATGAAAAGAAAAATCCAAACTGATCACTGACACTCACTCGCTATTCTGCCATATCCGAATTTTATGTGCATGTTTGGTGGCTAGTCACTTGGATGGAGACAAATTTGTTTTATTTCTCTCCCTGCAGCTTGTTCATTAAAATTCTGTTTTACCCCAGCAGCCAGCATTGTGCTGCATCCTGACAACTGCGCAGAGGGAAAGTGCCACAACAGACACATGCCAGCTGTCCCTTCCAATCCGGCAAACTATTACTTCCTCATGTGGAAATACAGTATTTACCCTTTCCTGGGGAAACAACGTATTCTGCAGCAAGACAATAGAACGCAGTTGTTGGTACATGGTTAAAGTACACATGTGGTAAACACAACAGCCTGATTTCCCTCTGCATTTCTTCAGCTTTGCACAGATGCGTACCAAATAATTCCTACTGATTTGTTTTTTTGGCAGCCATAAAGTCTAACTCCTGTTTTGCTACCTCCCACACAGCTTCTGTGTCCAAGGAAGGTGACTGGTCCTGGGCTCACTCCTGCAGCGCCTGGAAGATACGTGTCTTCGCAGAACGCTGCACAGCTGCCTCACACCGGTGCTGGGCAGGCCTTTGTAAATTCCAGGAACACGTATCACAGACTTATCTCCTGGATTAGGTGCAGAAATTCCTCCGCTGCTTGGAAATGCTGGCACTACACCAAAATTCCTGGGTGCCTAAAATTAAGCTTCAATGCCATATCTAAACAAGGGCTTAGGTACCCAAAGTGGACCTTAGATGGAATTCAGGCACCGAAGTACAAAACGGTCACAACAGAGTTGCAAAATGCTGCTGTTCAGCTGCTTTCCAAGCCTAGAGATGCTCAAGATCTGGAGATGCTTTCCTTTCTTACTCCAAAGTCCCCAGGTGTCTAAAGCTGAGTTTGCAGTCCCTACATAGACCTGTCCCAGTGTTGGCATAAGTGGATATGCCAGTACCTAACTCGGGTCTCAGCAACCCTAACCTTACAATTCAACACCTGAGTAAAACAGTTCATTTTCAGTAGTGTTGGTGGACTGTAGCACCAAAGTTGATGGTAGCCACCACCCCTAGGGAGGATGCCACAAATGCTGACACCAGGTTCTAATTCCTTTTTCTAAGTAACTAAACTTCAAGTTTCGTTTACCTTGTTGATAAATCAGTGCAGCAGTTTAAACAAGAATATTTTAATAAACAGCAAAAGCATTTGCTTTTAAAAAGTACCTAAATGTCTGTAACTATTGTATTCCAGCATCCTTCAGGCCAAGTTGTTAGGCTATATTGTATTTGAGATGCAAAGGGGAAATGCACACAGAAATACCCTCTGCAGCAAGTTATGCCTGGTTGGCTTTCACATTGACCTTGTGTTTGCTCGTTCAGCATTAGAGAGGTATTTGGACCTAGGCTCTAATAGGTGAAGAATCAGAACAGGAGGAGATGTTTGCGTCACTGTGTGGGCTGTGAATGCAACAAAGAGGTGATTAAATAGACACTGGCAGCAGAAGATAAAGTTAGCAATTATGAGGCCATTTCCGGGAACAGGCTGCCCAGAATAAAATTATTTTGCTTAAAATCAGCAGGTAAAAGTGAAAAACATCTTTCAAAGAGGTCTGCTGTTGCCACAAGATTGAGTTTTCTTTCCCTTTCCCTTAGAGCTGCCAACTAAATGGTTGGACAGTTTCCCTTCGCACGTATCTCGGTGATTATGTTTAATACTATTTCCTTCTCTTTTCAGAGTTAATAGGGCTCATGTAGAAAGTTAGGCTGGAGAGTGATATTGTCTGTTCACAACACCAAGGCAGCAGGAGCAGGGGGCTGTAAATTTTCCTACACCTTCTCACCCTGATGCTGTAAGCTCAGCATGAATGGACAGCTACCTACAAGATGGATCCCTACTGCCCTCCCCCATATGTCGGGTGAGATGGCAGCAACATCACCAGACACTCTGCTTGGTGCCAGTTGTAATGCGAAATCATTAAAAACTGGGCAAAGATCACAGATTTCTTCCCTTTGGGCTCCCAGATTCATGACAGATGACAACTCTTTGCAGTTGTTCCTGACATGATTGGCTTCAAAATACTTTTCTCAGAACTGAAGACCAAATCCTGTAAACCATGCACATAAGCCATCCAGCCCCCTACCCTTTCCTTTGTTTAGGAAATACGCATGCATCATTTTCATATAGCACAAGCTGATTTATATCTATCAACAAGAGCTATTGAATATGCATTTATACATGCTGAGAGCACCTCAGGTGCAGGGCAAATTATGTTATGAGACGTAAACGCATGAATTTCCACTGCAAGAAGACTGACGTGAAAGCTCAGCCTCCTGTTAAGACTGTTACCTGTGCAACAATCTCACTCTCCTTACGTATTTCCACTGAGATTAAAACAGCAGATATTTTGGAAGCTTTCGGGAGCACCTAACTTCGGAATATTTTCTTACTGAAAGAGAATACCTGAAAGATATCTGTTGTGTTAAGGATTACACATTTTTGGCTGATATCTCATAAATGTAGATGCCTCACAAAGTAGTCTTTAAATGCTTCCCTCTGCAATCAAATCCATCCCTCAGAGTACAGGGGGACTGATAAATAATGTCTATTTCCCTGAAACTAGTCTCAGCTAAATATAGCACTAACTCTTGTGTGATTTCACAGGTTTTAGAGTTAGTGGTAAAAGCTATGATCATCTGGTCTCCCGTGCCTTTTGTGCAACCAGGGCCGTAGCATTTTGTCAGTGCTTCCTCCATCTACTCTGGCAGGTCCCATCACTGCAGGTAACACAAGTAACACAATTTCTATAGCAATCTCCATAGAAACAGGTACACCACTAAATCCAGAGCCTCATCTCTGCAGTCAAACTTTTATACATCAAACCTGGACACTGGACCTGGAAGCTTTAACCGCTACAATGAAGGCACCAACAAAACTAGCCTGGAGCTAAGCAGAGGTTAGGATTACTGAGGTACAAGGTTTTACTCAATGTTCAAGAGATAGTACAAATAAGTCTATCCAGTGCAAAAGTAAAGAGGTAGGAGTATTTCGCTTCCATGATTTCTTAAAGGAAAAAATCCTTCAAAATATCTGTGGTGGGCCATAGGAGGCCACAGAGCCAATGACATTCAGGAAAAGTTGTGTGGATGCCTGTAAAATCTATGTGCACTGTGGTTTCTTCAGCACAGTTGCCATAGTGTGTAGGCACACATGCCATGACATAATAGCAAAATAAAAGCTCAAAGACTTTCCAAGAACAGTCCAGCGTGTGCTTAGAAGACCCATGTGCTCCAAGGAGTGCTTTTGCACACAGAAGTGAGATATTTTACAGCTACGCCAAGTAAACAATACAGTAGGTTTGAGTGCTGATTTTTTTCCTGTGCGAATAAGTCCAAAGATATTTCATACAGGCTTATTCTTATTCTGACAAAATACACAAAAGAACAAATGGTTCAATCTTTTCTACTAAATACAGCTTGAGGCATATAATTAGCAATCTAGAGAGGATGATTGCAAGTGAACTGGCATGAAAAGTTACACTCTTATCACAGAAGAAGTTGTAATATTTCATTATCATTTCATGATGCATGAATTAATTGATATTTATTCACAGAGGTGCATTGGAAATAGTGGTGCCTTTTATGATAATTATACCTATTTTTCAATCTGTGGGAGAAAAAAACTGCCTTAAATACTATGAGTTATGAGACAGACCTTCAAAGAGCAACATAACTACTTGCACCTACAAAAATACTGCAGTTAAGTGCTTTCTTTTATATATTCATGGTTCTAGTAGCTATGCCTATGTACATACACACAGTATTTATGTCACATAATGATGCACATGAGAATGCGAACATACATCTTAGGGGAAAAAAAAAAAGTGCTCTTAAGTGTTCTTTTGATGAGCAAGAATTAATCTACCCACTAGTGAAATACATTCACCCCTCAAGTGAAATGACAAGAGTTGTTTAACATCTAGGAAGGTTACATAGATCCTAAACAGGATGGAAAAAACATACCTGTTTGTGGGAGTTTCTCTCTAAGGGTTATGTTGCTGGATCCTACAATATAATATCAGTCCTGGGGTTTAAATTTTTAAATTCTTAATCACTGGACTCAAATGGCAGGTTGAGCTAAGCTGTGAACCTTCATGTGCTTGTCAACTGCTCTGTGAAGCCCTGATCGGATGGACAAGGGCAGCAGACAGGAGTATTTAGAAAGAGTTTTAGAAAATATGTGAGCAGATGTTGCCCTGCATACAGTTAATATTTATTACCAAGGTGAAAAGGGATGGAATTGCTGTTGTGCTTTCTTTGCTTCCTGAGACTAGAAGATACTCCTCCTATATGTAATAAAAGTTGCTGGCTCTGTCATGAAACCTCAGAGACATGCAGAAATATTAGAAAACCTCAGAAAAGCCATGGTCAATCAGAATCAAGGTGAACAAAGAATTTGAGAGAGAAACCCAAAACAGAGAAGGGGGCAAAATCAATCAGTGGCGCTGAATATCCTGGGGGCATATGAAAGTGTAAAGATAGTGACCACTAAGAAGAAGATAGCCAACAGGAATAGAATACATTTAGAAATACCCAAGTACTGCTGAGTTTCAAGTGGAAACTGGAGAGGATCTCTCTGGAGATTTAACTGGTCAAATGTGTCTTTCAGAGCCACCTGCAATATTCTAAAGATGGGTCCAAGAAGATCCCTTCAGTCCAAGACTACTATGCTAAAAGGAATGAAATGAACAGCTTGTAAAGGAGGCTGGACAATAACAAGCTGTGCTGTCTTTGGAGCCAAGTCTCATGACATTGTTCTGGGAAGGCATTTCATGGCTGGCAGGAAAAGTTCCACTAGCAAAATTGCATATTAGCACAAATGACACTTCTGTAGGTGATAACATACGGAGAGGTTGGAGGGGGCTGGTAGTGAAGCAGTTCGCAGTGATCTCCTATCCTTGAAGACTCTGAAATTGAATAGCTGCCTGGCTGTATGATGTCAGATATAAAGCAGTGATGCTATAGCAGAGGAAGTAAGAAAACTGTTCAGCGTTCTTTGCAGTATGGAAGAACCTTTCTGCTGCGGAAGAGGTTGGATTATAAAAACAAAAAAGTTGAAGGTTCAGAAAAGAAAAGAGCAGAACAAATAATATTCATTTCATGCTAAATCAAGACAACAAAACCAAGATTAATCAAGTCCACAATGGACAGAATGAGAAGACATTCTTTATATGTCAATACATCAATATATCTATACATCTATACATCAATGTCAGGATTCTGTGTAATAATTAGGAAGAATTTGAATTTGAATTTGAATTTGAATTGTTTAGGAGCGTATACTTGGTTTAGTTACTAGTACTAGAAGTCTGCAAGATTCGAATGTCTGGAATGTTAAAACTGCAAGTCCTGCTTTACGTGGGAAGAGTGGTGTGGGAAAAAGGGAAGGCAAATTATCATGACCTCTCCCTAACTTCCTGATAATTTAGAGTAAGTTATCTTAAATATCTATAAAGCAAATTTCAAAAAACATTAAGTGGAGTAATAGTTTATGTTTGACATAGGTCACTAGTTCACACTATGGAACAGCAGAAGGGGATCTTTAAGATTCTTCCTATAGTGCGCATGTGACAAAAATGTGTGCTGTGATGCAGGACACCTATTTCACTCAGAAGTGATAAATTGTCAACTTTGATATTGCTGATGTGTCCTTGGAAAAGTTTTAATTTTAAAGATGAACATTCTGAAATCCAAAAAGGAAGATAAAAGTACAATAATTATAGATTTGAAAGCTGGACCATACTGAGTGTCAAGTGACTGACGCTGTTGCATTTGTCCTGTGTAAATTGAATAAACCCCATGTATTTGCTGTCTTAAAGGACAAATTTACTATATGGAAAATATGAGCTGGATCAGCATCAACTTGATTTCATCGTAGCATACAAGAGTCTATGTGGGGAAGAAAACTTTGAAATAGAGTGTCAATCAATGTATCAGACGAAGCATCATGAAGCTTCTCAGCTGCCAGCTAGACAGATTCAGACTAGAAAAATGATTCAAAGTTTAACCATGAACTGATGATGTGAACAATTTGACAGAAGTTATACTTGGAGTTTCGGTGGGGGTGTGTGGTATGATGATGTCAGGGTAACTAGCTGACTTTTTTTTCCAAAAGACATCCCTCATTTCATCCATAGCTGGTGGATCTGAGTAAGGAATTAATTCAGGAAAATCATATGGGCTACATTATGCAGGGAGTTGGGGTAAATTACTACAGTATTGGAATCCTGATATCTACGTAAAATTTAGGAAGTAAAAACATCAGACCCTACAGGGTGACTACAGCTCAGTTCTCCTTATTTCAGTGCCTCTTTTTGGAGCACTAGACTTCCTGAAAGCTTTAGAAAACAACTGTCCAAAGCCTCAGGGATTTGTTTTAATTGTAATTGTTGTTTCTTAAACTTTCTACTACTAATGTATAACTCCTTTTAAATTTATGGTCTTACATTGATGGGACAAATTTTTTTTTATAACATACATTTCACTTCTTTTTTACAGAAGTCTTACTCTTATTTAATGTCTTTTCCTTGGTTTCTGCAATCATTAGATTTAAGTGCAGTTTTGTGTGGCACGGTAGAGGTATGATTCATTGTTTGTTTGTAGGCAGCTGGTACTTTGTACGAGTACTGACTACATGCTCTGTATGTTGATTTGATTGATGATGGTGATTTTAGCTTCTCTTTAAAGCAAAGTGTGCTTGTTACTGAAACATTTTCTCAGAGGCTTCAAACAGAGCAACTGCTAATAAAGGTATACGTATATTTTTCTCTCGGCTCAACTGAGAAAGTTGCCATTTTGGGATCTGGAAGATCCTACTTTGTGCCTCTTTGTCATGGGGCACACCGAATGCTCCCTGCTCTACTGACCCTGCTGCAGCCTTACCGTTTCATCTACTTAGAAGACAGTAGTTCTGCCAATATAAACAACTAGAAAATGTCCAAAGGAAATTTCGGAACTAAGAAAATGTGCAAGTTTCAAGGCAGTGAGATGGTGATTTGCCTTGGAGAAAAGAAACAAAATCTCAGTGCCTTAACTCACATTTCAGTATGCCCAGACCTAATCAAAGGATGAACTTGCAGAGGAAGTATGTCTCCTGAAGAAAGGGAAGAGGTTTGTTGACAGTTCCTTAAGATGATATGTGTGCATATTCCTCAAAAACTTAGTGATTCTGTGACTGGCATTCTTCTTTTGAATGTATTAAACTCAAGTGTGATTGCCTGAACTGCTTAGTTTACTGATTATCAAGTTAAAGTTGTTATTGTGATAACATTGTTGCAGGGTCTTATCCAAGAGTCTGTTGGAGATCCAGAATAAGTTCTCTCTGCTTGAAACTAGTCTACTTCTCTATGGTAGTAAGGAGTTGTTCAGCAAGAGGCTGTGTTACCTGTGCTGTAGTTCATTGCTGACATAAATTGTAGTGTTTGTTATCAATCCAATCCATTTAATGCTTAAGATATTGAAGCGAGCATATACACAGGTTTACTGGGTATATTGTCATCTTTCATCCCCATTTTCTGCTCAAGATGGAAGAATGTTTGAATTGAAGCTTCAGAGCTGCAGATGTTTGATTATCATGTCCTATCCAAGCAGATAAATGCAGCCAACATCTTGCCACTTGTATCATTTTTCTATTCTGCACTCCTCATTACCTTGAATGTTTCTCCCTACATATATAAATCATCTAGAAAACAGGGATGAGAAATACATCAGGTGGTCTTCAAAATCCATCCACCCATGAAAGAAATGATCAAGAATATCAAAATTATTCTTCTAGACATCTGTCTAACAAATGTCTATTAAACTTGTTTGTAAAAAAGCTCAAGTGACAGAGATTCCAGTGTCTCAGACTATTGCCATTGCTAGCTACCCTTCATGTCAGAAAGTTTTTCCTAACATCTAACCTGAACTTTCTTTGCTTCAGAAATTCTTTCAGAAAGTTCATTTCTCTCTGAAATGGGATAGGCCATTCACAAGGAATGTAAGGAAGGGGTCATTCTCTCCTTTCAGAGTTATTCTATGTATTTGAACTCTACCGCACTTGTCTCCAGTTTCTTCTCGATTTAACAGTTCCATTTCTTAAAATCCTTCCTCACTGGTCATACTTCAATTTCCTCTTCTCTTTCTCTGTCTTTCTTGGACCATCAGGCCCAAAAGTGAACACAGTATTCCAGCTACAGCTTTATCAATGCTGAGTAGCATAAAAAGATTCATTCCTGTATCGTGTTCCCCTGAGTACTGTATACACCCCAACAAAATTGCTTTTCAATGGTAATACAGCTTTTTGGGTTTGTGATTTAATTTTTCTGCCAGATCCTCCTCTCTCAAACTGGTGAGTTGTTCCTCGTTCTGTATTTTTGCAGTTCATAATTTCTGATAAAATTTAGAACTTTGTAGTTGTCCTTATTGAATTGAATCCCATTTTTTTCAGAACATTTCTTCAATTTATCAAGATCATTTTGCACTTTAATCCTGTTCTTCAATCTCATTACAGCCTGGCCAGTTCTGGATCATCTTCAGATTTAATAAACTCATATTCTATTCCTTCATCCAAGTCATAAGTGAAAATATTGGCTAGACCCAGGATAGACTGGCTGAAATCTGCTTATACATCCTTCTATTATGATAATAAATTAGAACAGTTTTGTATCCACCCTGTAGCAGTTCCACTTAGTTTTCTTGACTTGTTTATGAAAGTTTTTAGTGAAGCTGCATCAAAAGGCTTTCTAAGATGTATGACCTCTACGGTTTCTCCTTTGTCCCTCCAACCTGTTAAAATAGTTTGACATGATTTCTTCTTGCCAGATGCAAACAGACTAGGGTTTCTTAGCCTGGAAAAAAAAAAAAAAAAAGATGTCTAGAGTCTGTAAAATCCTGGAAGGTGGGAAGAAAGTATAAAATGAATGATTGTTCATTGTCCCTTATGAGACAGACAAACATCTGCCAAGGTTTTGGGGCCTCAGCTGACTTTTATGGCTCTCCCAGTTGGGTTCTTATGTCTCCATGTCTGGAACTACTACTGCTCTTATCTCCTCCTTCCACAGGACCATCATTGAGGCAATAATTTTCTTTACAGGTATCTTTTGGTGATAAATAAAATCTTCTATACCTCAAAGGATTAATGAAAAAATGCAAGTTTTATTCACTTCATCTCAATTACAGTAAATAAACTCCTTAAGCAAGATGGTTACTTATTTATAACAAGGGTTTCTGAGCCAGTGATGTTTACCAGCCAAGTTTGTGATGTTTACCAGGCACTAAAGAACAGTTTTTTGGTCTGTACCACCTCTGATTGAAGAGATTTGTTCAAGTTCCCATGAGGGCTACACAGCCTAGATGAAGACTAACAAGCAATGGGTATGAACAGGCTACAGGCAGTGCCTGATTTGAATCAAGATGTGAATATCTGAGAGCAAATACATATCTTGTCGGTGGGGAAAAAGTGTAGAGGCCAGAGGGGAATGAAGGCTTTCTGTATCTCAGGATCAGCTGAGCAAGGGGAAAAAGCATCTATGCACAGATGTTTTAAACAATGTTTTTCATTAAATACTGAGGGAAGACTTATGTGAAGACTTAAGCACAAGTTCATGTGTTGCTGACAAAAACATAGACCAGTTGCTCAGCTAAGGGTTATTCATATGTTTCCAACCTACTCAAAAGAATCAAGGGAAAAAGATGTTTAAGAGCAATCTTTCACTAAAAAAAAAAGGCCAATGGGAATGAGGCTGTCACCAAAGACAAAGTTAAAAGCAGAGTTTCATTTTATGGTTCATTTTTCAAACACTTCCTACTGCACTGAGACAGAAGGACTGCTCTACACTCTGCCACTCCTCAGCAGCCACTTGGTACTGAGCTAACCGCATCACACTGCTGTTCTCTCTTTCACCGGGCAAGCTTTCCCTCTTTTACTTTTAAGCTGTAAATAAAATCTTTTAGGGATACTATCACATGGTGTGTGCTGGGTGAACACACCATACAATGATGGCCAGGCTCAGCTAGGGCTTCTAGGTACCACAGAGAGCAAGTAGATAGCAAGCACAGATACAGTATCACCTTCACAACTAATTAATATCCCACCAATAAAATTCCTTTCTGCTTTGATGTATAATCCATTACTGTATGCATGCCTTAAGGTCAGTCTTGGACATACAAAGCTTCATAGGAAAGCAAGATACATTATATTCTCTTTTGTTTGTTAAAAATACATCATCTGGAGTCCTAGATAAACACAGAAACCTCTCCAAAGCATTTTGGGGGAAAAAAAGGATTGCTTTTCTCAACCATTATTTATCCACTAAAGTTGATTATATTAATCGATAAATTAATAGAGGTAATTTTCTTATAGTCTACCTGAGTCATTATTTAGACTATTCCTTTATGTTTCTTTTATAAGAATTTTGATACATTGTTATTCTGAAATATTTGAGTAACCTGAGACCAAGAATGCTAGTTCTTTATTTGTTCTTCTTTTCTGTCAATCTCTTATTCTCATTAGATTCTTGTTACCTATGCCGTGACAACAGTATTCTAATTTATCTGTTTTTCTGTTCTCTGGTAATGAATTAACGATGACGGGAACCATAGCAACTGAAGCAAAAACTTCATTAAGCAAGAACAATTTTTCAGTTTACACTGTACAATGTGAAATTGCTTTCAGTAACAAAGTCTCCCATAGAATGATCATAACTAGTACAAAGAAAGCAGTTAAGCTGAACCCTGGTGCAGAGGAGTCTGTATTTCAAACTGTGAGATGCTGACCAGGTTTCCACCTTAAGAATAATTGTCAAAGATAGCCACTAAGTGTCAAAAAACACTCAAAAACTTCATAGGTTTCAAGAAAACATTTGGCAGCATTCATCATGATTCATCCTGAAATGTTGTTACAAGCCAACAAAAATAGTTAACACCATCAGAGCTCTGTTTTAAAGAAAAGTTTCCCAGCTGAAGTAAATGCAGCTGGAATTAACTGTCTAAAGCATACACAGCTGCTGTCAGAACAGTATCTGTTCCATCACCGTATAAGATATAGGCATGGACATAACACATAAAACCCTAGAATATCTGAGGTCTGATGACAGTTTAGCCCTTCTAAATGAAATCTCACTCAACATGTAAGGATGGAGGCCTACCTACTCTTGCAAAAGAATGGAGTTAACAACCAGCTGTAACAAAATGAAGTTAATGACATCTCCAGTAACTTACCATTCAATAACTACTTCAAAGAAACTACTTCAATGAAAGAACTCCAGAGTGAATTAATAGTGGGAGTAAACATCCTAGCCAGAAAGTCCAGTTGTTGAAGGCTTTCTATAAGCAACAGACTAGATCTTCTCAAGCACATGAACTAATACAAGGTCAATTCAATTGCCCCAGTGGAGACCAGTGATCAGTGGCATTCCTCAGGGGCTGGTATTGAGACTGGCCTTGTTTAACATCTTTGTCAGCAACATGGACAGTGGGATAGAGTGCACTTTCAGCAAGTTTTCCAATGACACCAAGATGTCTGGTGCTGTTGACAGGCTAGAGGGAAGGGATGCCATCTAGAGGGACCTGGACAGGCTGGAAGTGGGCCTGTGAGAACCTCATGAAGTTCAGCAAGGGCAGGTGCAAGGTCCTGTAGATGGGCTGGGGCAATCCAAAGCCCAAATACAGGCTTGGCGGATAAAGAATTGAGAGCAACCCTGAGGAGAAGGACCTAGGGGTGCTCAACATGAGCAGGAAATGTGCACTTGCAGCCCGGAAAGCCAACCACATCCTGGGCGGTATCAAAAGAAGTGTGGCCAGCAGGTCGAGGGAGGTGATTCTCCTCCTCTACTCCACTTTGGTGAGACCCCCACCTGCAGTACTGCATCCAGCTCTGGAGTCCCCAACATAAGAAGGACATGGACCTGTTGGAGCAAGTCCAAGGGAGGGCCAAGAAGATGATCAGAGGGCTGGAGCACCTCTCCTGTGAGGACAAGCTGAGAGAGTTGGGGTTGTTCAGCCTGGAAAAGAGAAGGCTCCAGGGAGACCTTATTGCAGCATTTCAATACTTAAAAGGGACTTAGGAGAAAGACGGAGAGAAACATTTTAGCAGGGCCTGTTGCGATAGGACAAGGGATAATGTCTTGAAGTTGGAAGAGGTTAGATTTAGATTAGATATAAGAAATAAATTCTTCACTATGAGAGCGGTGAGACCCTGCAACAGACTGCCCAGAGAGGTTGTGGGTGCTCCATCCCTGGCATCCCTGGAAGTGTTCAAGGCCAGGTTGGATGGGGCTTTGAGCAATCTGGTCTAGTGGGTGGTGTCCCTGTCCATGGCAGAGGGGTTGGAACTAGATGAGCTTTAAGGTCCCTTCCAACCCAAACCATTCTATAATGCTATGATTTTGTGATTCTACTTATTAGCTTCCATTGAAAAAATACACTGCAAAAGAACTTTGAAAAAAATGTTATTTAAATTCTTGCTAAGATTTTAGCAAGAATATAGTCAGTGTAGAAGTACAAAATAAAAAATATTATGCAAATATAGTCATTGTATAATTATAGACATGCAAAACTTTGTAATATTTTTGTACAGGTGGTTTTGTCTCTGATATGGGTCTTAAATAAAATATATTATTATTTACTTTTGAAGATAGATACTATGTCATATTCAAGGATTATTTATCTTTAAAATAATCTGTAAGAACCTCAGTGTTATGTCTCTAAAGTAACAAATCTACTTTAAATTTTATGTGTCTAACATATGTCTAGAGAATTCCAGTAGAAATTAAATCTTTAGAATTCAAACAAAGCAAAATTCTGCTAAGTAGCTTCATAAATATGATGGTTCAGCAAAGGGAGTCATGACAGTTTTTAAAATTACTAGCTGAAACTGTCTGTTCATTGTATGAAAACTGTTGCACAGATTCAAACCACTTTGACTTAAGTGGAGGTGCTGTGGTTCATTTATCACAACATATCGCAGTAAAATGTCTTGTTGTCTTTGAAGAAATATGTAAATATTAACAGAGATCTAATCTCCTGTCTGACTTCAAGATATTTGGCAAGATCCAATTTGCTTACTTTGATACCTAAGCTAGAGCGCAGGTGGAATTCATGTACCTACTGGTTAAAAGCACAGCTATTCAGAAGATAGCTGCAGACAGTGGTTGGATTACAGGGAACAAAAAAAGAAACATATAGGACAAAAGCTTAGCAGGGTTTATTAGTTATTTCTTGAGATTTTTGCAGCAAAAAAAAAATCTATTCTGGGAGAGTGGCTACTTCTATGGGAATATTAAAATTTAATCTTTGTTTTAGAGCTCTGAATGTGAATACACACCATTTTTTCTCTGTCAAGCGATCTTTCCTGATGATGCTACATGTCTATTGCATTGTGTTGACTTTATCAGGGAATAAACAACTTTAAGATTAAACTTATCTTGGCAAGTCAAAACTTTAAATGTGACTGTGATTAATAACTTTTTGAAACACATAATATTATGGAAAACTTTTTATGTTAGAGAGGAAAGGAAATTTCTTCAAACTTTTCTAGAACATACACTGTTCTGAAGAAGTTTCAAAGTTAAACTTAATGGATAGATTCTTTAACTTTTTGGCATAAGTGTCCACATAATATACCTTTTTTTTTTTCTGTGAGGTGAAAGGGTTAATGCACTCCCCACAGTAGAAAGTAGCTACACTTCTACCTGAGATGACATTACAGTTGCAAGATAGAACACGCTAATGCTACCTTTTGCCTCTTTTTCTCCATTATCTCCAGAATTATCATACCCTAACTTTTGTGATGTCTATAGTGATCAATTCTGATTAAAAAAATAAAAGTATAAAAGACATAAATTATTCTCCCTTCTTACAAAATAGAAAAAAAAAAACAATTTTTGAGGCAAGACCAGATGTTCTTTGGTAAACAATGTTGAATATGGTCATTATGAAATAAATTGAATTTCCAAGTAGGGCAAAAAAGCTCTGTCAAAAACCACAGGAAAATGTAATATTCAGAGACACAACTGTTTGATCGTTTCTTACAATGTTCTTAGGCTGATAAAACAGAAGGTGTATAAAATAGGCATAGAGGAAGTACATGGACCTTTACACATTTTTATGCCACTGCAGAAGGACAAACTTTTGGGTTACAGAAGTAGAAGTCATCAAAAAATTTCCGGAAAGTGTATTTTTTTCCAGATGTTGAGCATATGTAGGAAACTAGCATGAACTCACTTAATGCCAGTGTGTAGACACAGGTAAGATTTCATTAAAATGTAAGAGTGAAGAATATGTTTCAAATTTTGCCAAGATCTTTACAACAATACTGGTTTGGGTGTAAGGCTTCACCGTGCCAAAGGCTGTGGTGCATACTTTATCATGAAGACATGGATAAAGAACCTGAATGTTAACTCCAGATCTTGCAAAGGTAAACTAATAAATTCGAGATTTTGTTGATGAATTAAATCCCATGAAATTCAGGAAGATATTGCAAGTTATGGGTTTGGAGAGGCCCAAAGGCTACTTTCCACATTTTTAACACTTTGAAAAGCCAAAAGTATGTTGGGAGCATGCCTGAAGTAGACCTGGATGCTGTTAATTGCGTGATGCATGGGGAGAAGGCAGGTTTTCTGGGGAGGTGTTAAACTAATCAAAATAATATATTTGACCTCCAAAAAGAGCTGGCTCATTGCAGCCAACAGGATGTAAAATGTTGAGAGAAGCCTACATCCTCTACAAAAAGCAATGAAAGAAGTGGCTGTGACAGTGGGAGTTAGAAAACAAGCTGAAGGTTTTCTTTGGACCTAGAAGTTTTCCATGCTGGCCTCAGGCTTACATTTTTTTAATCCCTTCAATCAGGAAACTTCTCTTACCAGATACCACCTCAAGCAGAGAGACTCTGCCCAGGATATTCGGATGCTGCTGTTTACATGCCATAAACATTTAGCGTGCATTTGCCAGTGTTTGCTGTTGTAATATCAATGGGTCCCCTCCTTTGAAAAGGTCTTCAGTGGTAAAGTCAGACCTTGTGAATTTAACCACATTTTATTCTGCCATGGGTATATTATCGGTTGTATCAAAAAGTACTCATCCAGTAAGATTTTCTTGCTATTGTTTTTATTACCTTTAAGAGCTACCAAGAAAGAGATTATTTACTCAAAAAGTACAATCTGTGTGAGCATGACTGGGAGGCTGTGGTATAACCTGAACTTGCTGGTATCCTGAAGATTTTTCAGGGTAGAGATAATACAGTGGCTCTGTGTAACAAACTCAAGGCCAGCAAGCAAATTTATAGCTGTGATTTTACACGTCTGAACCTGTCTGGAGACAAAACTAAGCTACGCAGTCCTGGACACCTTATAATGTGCTCTGAAAACCCTAACTTTCTCCTGAGCCTCTGTGCAACTTCTAGAGCTACTAGTTGCTCCAGGGGCTGCTTTTCACAGTGCCTTACATCTCATAGAATCATAGAATCATAGAATGGTTAGGGTTGGAAGGTACCACCAAAGGTCATCTCACACACCTATGTTGTATATCTGCTGAGAGAAGGTTACTGCAAACCAGGTACCTCTGGAACCAAATGCGATGACAAAAGTAAGCAACAGTCTGCAAGGCCTCAGGTTTCTTTCACAGGCCCACTCAGCCACTGGCCAAGAACATCAAAGTAGATCTTTAATGAAGGCAAGAAAGGTCAAGGTTTCCTGTTTAGTGAAATAACACAATGCACAAGTTATTTCTGTGAGAAAGAAGATATTAATTTATGATGACATTGTCTGGTTTAAGTTTCTGTCAATTTGTTTCTGAATTCCTTAGTGGTAAAATTCAGAGAGGGACCAAAAATATTTGATACTGGCCTCATGAATTATTGCTATGTCTTATTTGAAAATGTTTTTTTTTAGCTGCTTTCCAAGACTTCTTGCAAAGGGTTTGATGTATTTGGGAGGTATATACAAGAAAGTTTTTGGAAGGACTGTTTTCTCAGAACTACTTTCATGCAATTCATATGAATCCAGACGTATGCAATGTTACAGCTGTTACAGCTACAGGAGTAACATCTGAACCTTTATGCAGTTTTTGTGACATCGGTGAACCTCCGATAGTGTCAGCAGAGTGAGCAAATGGAGCAAGACTGAACAGCCTGCATGGAAATTGAAAGCATTATTGTGTCTAGAGAGTCTAGGGAAAATACCAGCTTTGAAAACTTGAAAGCTTTAGTCTGTTGCTTAGCCCCTCCGCAGGAGTGCTGTAGAGAAATAATCATCCAACAGCCAGCCAGCATCAGGGATAGAAGAGTGCTGATAGAAACTTAGAGGACTTTTCCAACATGTGAAAGTGAAGTAATTATAGGAAACTTTTCTCTACAGAGAAAACAAAGTTAGAAAATATGAATGTAATGTTCTTTTTGCCTGGAAATACAGTATTGGGCATCCCAAACATTAGTAATTTTGGCTTAAGGAATAATTTCCAGATGGCTTTTTCTCAGTTTATGGAGAGCTTTTATGGAAGGCAACTGTTTCTACTCAGAGTGTGAAATGTGATTAATTGTAGGTGACTTTGATGGATGTTGCTTCCGAAAGCAATGAAATTCAGAAGGGATTTAATCAATTGTGTATGAGTATCATACCCATAGATCAGAACATGTATAGCCAGGGCAGAAAAATACAGCTGTGCAAGCTAAGTGCAGAGCGCATTAGGCTTTTAAAAATCCTTAGATGGAGATCACAACCCCAATCAGTAAGTGAACCTGTCAATCTTGAGTTCTCTCCAGAAGCTTCTGAAGGTGCTACCAACGAGACAGATAGATAGCTTTTCCATGGCAGAATTGAAACTTTTAGGGCTTAAGAACTGAGCTATCCCCTTCAAGCTGACTAGGAGCTGAGGCTTTGAAAAAATCAACAATAGAATATCAAAAGAGAGAACTCCTTTGTTGATGGCTCCTGGGTCCTTGAAAACATGGCTTGGTTGAGAGATGAGGATCTGCCTCTTTCACATCTCTGTATCAAGGCCCTAAAAGAACCATGGCATTCGGCTCCTGGTGATTTAAGTAGTGACCATCTCACAAAAAGCTCTTGGTGTTGTAAAAGAAAGCTCTTTGTGTCTTACTTTTGACACAGAACCAGGTGAGCCACCAAATAAAAGAGCAAAATTTATTTTAAAAACCAAATAAAGCAAACTAGGCTTTTTTAAAAATAAAACTTCTTTTGCAATATCCAGCAGTATTTATCAGGACTGTTAATTTTTGCTGTCCTTCTGATAACACGGCTTTTGACCAGCCTGTAGTGGAGCATGAGGAACACCCACCGTGCCTGGGACCCAGCCACCAGCCAGGGCAATTAAGGTCACCTCTCTTGCAGCAGAAAATACCAGAGCCACAGGCTCTCTCGCCTCCGGGACACTGTAACAGAGAACAGTCTGCAAAGAACAGCTTTAACTGTATGCATAAAATGCAAACATTTCACCTCTGTGCTTTGTAAATATCTGATAAATATGAGGCAGGATGATCCGCACAAAGGAAAAATGAGTGTGTCTCCACAGAGCAGGAGAGACACAAGAACTGCCAAACTTCAGGAATGCCAAACAACTGCAGTTCTGTTGTCCAGGAAGTATTGGGAAGTGTGAATAAATATTACAAGAAAAGGAAATGCTGAAGTACTACTAAATAAGCTGGGCTGATCTCAAATATATTTCTTAGAATGATAAATGAGGTTTTGTGTATAAAGGCTTAGTTGTTAGTTATTTTAGTGTTGCTATGGGACTTGCTTTTCACAGTGCCTCACTTCTCACACATCTTAATTTATTTTAGTGAGTATTTTAGTGTACTCAGTTTGGGGCAGAGTATTACCCAAACTCTTTTAATATGTAAAGTCTGGGAAAGTTTTACACAAATGCCATGTTTAAGTTAGACATAACTTGACTAAATGTAACATCAAAACATTGGATGTTGGAACATCAAAAAGGTCTTTACACAGACATTGGACTTCTGTTCTTCCCTGCCTTCTCTTTTAAAAGGTGAAAACCAGAGAAAGTCTTCTAATTCAGTATAAGATGTACAAGATACAATTTTTTTCATATTAACTAATAAAATTTTGCCTTAAATAAAGTTATTCTTTACTGTTGTATTGTATAATTTCTTCGAACCAGTCTGTTGGGATAAAGAAACACCATAGCAGTGAAAGGCAGGCACCACCATCTTTGAGCCTACCACAAACATTTTACTAAGAAACATATTGAAAAAAAAATCTATTGCAAGAACGCAGGACCAGGCTTGCTGAAGTGTGTTTGAGCAAGTCTAGACATGTCTTATATTTTATGTTTTAGTTTTATAAACTGCATCACTAGCCACTCGTGCTGCTCAAAACCAACAGAATGCAGTCCTTAACTCTGTTACAAAGATAAGCCCTTGCCATGGTGATGCAGAAAAACTTAAGGTGATATATAGAAGCAACTGAGCAGGAGTCTTGCAATACTTGAGTATGCAGTGTAGTACCAGAGGCATTTTTGTTTAAAATTCATAGCTTTTCTAGGAAAGAAAGCACAGGTTGTGAATGTTGATACAAATCAAAATATTTCCAGAAGTTGTTTCCTGCCAGGCACACAGCAAACCATGCTCTGTGTGTGCATTCAAGTGGTTTGCCAAGGCCATAGGCAGATGTTGTTTCCAGGTCTGACTCTGTAGATGATACTGTCCCTCCCTCCCCAGACAGAGGGCACTGCCCCATGGCTGTGCTGGCTGGAGGGTCTTTGGATGCTCCATACCCTACCGCAGGTAAAGCCACCTCATCCATCCTCATTGGCTGACTTTGCCAGATAAGATGTGGTTAACAGCCCCCTTCAGCTGGCAAAACTGTGTGAAGAGGAGCAATGTGGCAATGGCAGACCACGAGGATGGTACCAACTGGCCCAGCTGTTTGCAAAATGAAGCTCTGCCTGTAATGTCTGTACATGGCCTCAAAACAGTCAGCTGTCTGAGAAGTAGTTGCAGGGAACATATCAAAGTAGACATCTTTTCTTGTCGGAGTCCACAGACGCCACATGGCATAGCTGTGTAGTGTCTGCACTTCCATGCTGTCAGACTACACATTGCTTTTCTCTTTTCTGTCCGTACTGCTGACCAAATTGCCATACATGACCACTGGGTAGTACTGAGTAGTACTAAGATTTCAGTGAACATACTTCTTCTCCTAGGGTTCCAGAGCTCATAGTCATCAGTAAATTCATTTTCTCTGGACATTAACAGAGCTCAGTCTTACATATCTTAGTTACTTAACCCAGGTTTATATGCAATACGTATCTTCAGAACCCCCTTCTGGTTTTAGAGGTCTACCATCACAACTACAAAGGTCAATACAATAATATAAAGTGGAAGGAGTTTTTAATATAGCTTGTACAAATATAATTCTCCACAAACCTAGTGAAGATCATTGAGTGCCCTCAAAACAAAATCATCCAGTATAATGGAGGACTGGGTTGCATCACCCTTTTCACAGAATTATTAAGTTCTATCATGAAACAATTAGGTTCTCCTCTGTCACTGGTCCAGAATAGCAGTGCACTCCTAGTTATCAGCTCTTTTTCAAAGCCCAGCAAAGATTTCCTCATGACCAGATGGAAACCATTTAGCTCTTTCAAGGACATTTTTGGCTAAAGGCAAACTATAAGGATGACAGGCCATGTCCTAGAAACACTTTTTCCCCCTACTGCAGTTTTAAATCATCTTTCCTATATTTGGCTGACTAAAACTCTGGCTAATAATGTAAAGAAGGTCTTAAATTGTGGTGTAGCAGTGTCAGTACCTGTATCTCTTTTCATGTCCATGACAGTCAATAATGTATTTGTTTTTCAACAACGTTTTTGTTCTCCAGAGGCACTGGAACTTCCATCTTCCTTCTTCGTGCCCACCAGCTTCTCTATTTTAAATCCCTTTTTCTTCCCATCCATGTTCTTTGATTCAAGGTCTTTGTGCAAAAGGCCAGCACAGCTGTGCAGCGAGGGTGTTATCATTGTAATTGTGCATAGGTTATTCAAACAGCACAGTTGTTACTTTGGTTGATGAGATTGTCTCTCAGACTAGCACCTACTCTGAGAATAGAAACCTGGGGTAATTTACCAGACCCTTTTTACACCCCTTACTGGTATTTTACCTTTTATGTAAAGGACTGGTTTTACCTTTTATAGGCCTGCAATACTACAGTGTGGGATTAGGTCCTTGTAATGGGCACCACACTCAGTGCTTCACTGAATGATAAGGACAATGCCTGGATGATTAGATATTTGTGAATATTGACCTGTAATGAGAAACATATTTAAAAAGCACAGATTGGCTTTTATACTGAAAAAAAAAAAATATGCTTGGCTGTGCTGGAAATAATATTTTTTTTTTTATTTCATTTCATTTAATTTCTTTTTTTTTCCCAGAGAAAACTTCCTCCCTTTCTATCATACATCATCTTGATCTTCCACTTATGCTGACAGGGACAGGATACAAATTATTTTTAGAGCTCCACAAGGATAAAAACCAGCAGGAATTATTAAGCTCTTTCTGAACTTGAAAATGCTACGCTTCTGCATCTGGTTAATAAATATTTATTTTGTTTCTAATTCTGTGTGTGAGTGAGACCTCATCATGTTTATTTGAGCAGACAATATTATGGCTAAAAGACACATTTCCACCGGAGGATATGTTAAAGATTATGTGTCACACCTTGGATGAAATTGAGATTTTTAAGGAGTGAAACATCTCTTTTTTTCAGCAGCCAAAAAGTACATAAAAACTTTGAACAGAAAGCAAATCACATCTCAGCTTTTGGACTGAGGTTCTTTACAATCCAGAAAGAAAATAAAAGGCTCTCCTTTCATATGAGGATGCACGTTGGCAAGAAGACTGAATATGCAACAAGTATCCTCACACAGTGGTCATGAGAAGCACGCCTTTCGAGGGATGAATATTCTATGTAACGTGCTTTGGCCTTGGACATAAAATACAAGACAGCCCTGGAGTATCTGTAGCCTTGAAAGATAGTTACAGGATATTCACACATTTAGTCAGTCATTTTCTTATATTGCTGAAGTTGTCCTAAGTCAGCAACACACAGAAGAGAAATTAGTATTTCAATCACTTAAATATATATAAAAAAAAAAGAAGAAAATATCACAGGATGTGGAAAAGCTGCTGCTGTAGCCTGGAGTTATTCATCTCAGCAGAAGGCTGGATATGAATAGTGGAGGAATGGAAAGGCCACAACAATCCCATTATGATCAGTACTACTGAGCAACAGAAATACAGGAGTTACTGACAAATTCACCATAATAAATGAATTAGATGTGTTCCCTGCCTGGGAAAAGGTGAGTGGGGATGTATGTACATCATGTGAGTAAACCAAAAAGGCATAATCTTCAAGATATTACACCCACAGATCTTTTAGAGTTCCAAATGATAGACAGTGATAGGTGAAATTCTGTATTAATAACTGCAGCTGTAAATCTACGGATGCAAAATTGTTAGCAGCTACTCAGACTTCTATTGATAGGGATGTAAAAATAAATCATTTTCAGCTGTTGTGTACTGCTAGCTGTTTCCGATGGGCAAAATGCTGAATCTGCTCTGTGGTGGTTTTTTATTTGTGATCTGGAATTACATAGTGCAGTCATACTGACATTTAATAATGGTCTTATTATTGTTCTGAAATACTTGCTTACCAGCTGCAAAGCAACAACATTTTATTCGCCCTCGCATGCTGTGTGGCTTCCCATAGACAAAATGGTATTTATGCTTCACAGACATTCCAGTTACTATCTCAGGTAAGATGATGTGCTTAGCAAGAGTTGAAGCCCATCAAAATGAAGGTTAATCTACACCGAGAGACGAACTGCCATTCAGTCATTACTAGCAAGGCTGCAGGAGTCACAGCAACCAACAGAGGTGATGGTCCTTTGGGGATGGTTTGTTTGTCTGGTTGCTGTTCTTTTTCTTTTTTTTTTTCTTGTTTTCTAAGCATAATTTTTAACCAAGTTATGGTACAGACACTTTTTTCTAGTGGTACAAAGCAAGCTTCTGTAGCACACTATGGACTTGTTTTTAGGAAAATAACCAAACAAACCAATTCCCATGCTAATCAGAGAAAGCCTGGTTAGATTGGAGTCTGGAGCCTGGAAAACTTGCTCAGAGTTCACAAATCTTGGTGTGAACAAAGAAAAGGCTGATGTTATCAGGGAGGACATTGGCAGATGGAAGCCAACAGAACTGCTAGCTGCTGCCTAGCCATTTGTGCCTGCTGAGCTCTGTTTGAGAAGAGGTGGTTTCTTTGTCTACCACTACTTTTTGTTGTTTGTTTTATGGCTTACTGTAGGAAAGAGAGCAAGTGTGATGAGAAAACACTGACTATGGTGCAGCTGAAGTGTTTGTAAAAGGGCCAAAGTCAGTGCCAATGTAATTCAACGTAACTGCAAGCAACAGGGCTAACTCAGAGGTGAATCTGGCACCTTTGCTTTTCAGCTGCTTTGGTACAGACTCCTTAGACAGAGAAGCTTGCATTAGTCCATTAGTGTGTGCTATGTTTTTAATCCATTGCCTATGTATTACATTAATTTTGGTGTAAAATTATTAATTATTAGGGCTGAGGGAAGGGGAAGAAATAATTTCCTTTTTATTTTAAATTAATTTTCTCTAGATACACACACATTTCCAGGTTTTCCTTTCTGTAGACATTCAGTCTGTTTGTCTTAGGGTACATCCACCTGAGGGAGTACAGAGGGACCTTCTGCCCACACTGTGGAGGATGGGCACTTGTCCTGATCATGCCTTAAGCCAGCTAAACACTATGCCTGCCTTTTTGCAGGGTTCATCTGTTCAAACTTAGCATTGCCCTAATGCAGCTACATGGAAACAGACTCAAACCAGGTAAAAACATACACTGACTTGTATGATGTGACTTGTTACTATAGGGTCCATGCATCCGCCAGGCAAAATCATGAGTAATAGCAACACTTCTTGCATGTAGAAATGTTCATGAAATCTCCGGTTTAATCACATACACACTGCTGTTCATGGAGTGGAGCACGACATGTATGGGTCTGCTCTCCATCTTTGTCATTTCAATTTCCTGTTCTGTGCACATTCTTACAGGTTTTCATCCCTGAAAAACCCCTTTTCTCTACTTGTTAGTCCATCTGTTAACAGTCCGTTTACAGCATCACATTGCAGGGAGGATACAAATATCCTTCCCTTCTAGGATACAAATTTCTTGCATTAATTTGACTGATTTTTTCCTAGCCTGTGGCAAGAGGCTGTCATAATGTGCACCATTAAATATGCTTCTCTGTCAGGTTTTCTTGGGAGATTGTGAAGGAATTTTATTCCTAAATTTCTGCTGCTAAATGTTTCTTTCTTGTCCCATCCAAACATTATGGAACATAAGAAGGACATGGACCTGTTGGAATGAGTCCGGGGGTGGGCTACAAAGATGATCAGAGGGCTGGAGCACCTTTCCTATGAGGACAGGCTGAGACACTTGCAGTTGTTCAGCCTGGAGAAGAGAAGCCTCTGGAGAGATCTTATAGCAGCCTTCCAATATCTAAAGGGGACCTACGAGAAAGCTGGAGGAAGTTTTGAGAAGGGCACGTAGTGACAGGACATGGGGTAATGGCTTTAAACTGGAAGTGGGTAGATTTAGATTAGATAGAAGGAAGAAATTCTTCACTATGAAGGTGATGAGGCCCTGGAACAGGTTGCCCAGGAAGTTGTGGATGCGCCAGCCCTGGAAGTGTTCAAGGCCACGTTGGATGGGGCTCTGAGCAACCTGGCCTAGTGGAAAGTGTCCCTCACCAGGGCAGGGTGTTTGGAACTGGGTGATTGTAACCGGTTCGTAGGATTCCTATGCACAAAGTTCACCCAACATATGATATTTAAAAGAACAACAGTATTTATTGCTCTATTATAGCCTTGCATAAGCAGTTACTAGCATAAGCAGTTACACTTCCTAGCATAAGCAGTTGCCAGCATATTGTTTTCCCTTTGTGAGAGTCTTACCAACCTGACAAAGCCGGAGACACTGCTGAGCAGGAGGATGATGATCAGCGGGGTCAGAACAGAGAAGGGAGCAGTACCTTCAGGGCGTCCCCTGTTGTTTCTAGAGTGTGCTCTGGGTCCTTTCTCTCTCCCTCTGCTCTGAGCCGCCTCCGTTTATACCCTCAGCAGATTCAGTGGCAGAGTACTGGCCAGGTGTTGGTGCACGCGTGGCCAGCGCATGCAGCAAGGCCTGTCAAATACGTGCCCTGCTGTCTAACAGTGGTTCCCGGATAGCAATAACATACTGCTCAATAACAACCCTCCTAGCTCCCCTCTCTGAGATAACGACCCTCCTTGCTCCCCTCTCCAAGGTCACATTCTCACAGCTGTGTGCAGCTTGTCATTTCCTACAGTGGCCCTACAGAGACCATCACTGAAATCCCTCACACATTCCACCGCGTGGTCCGTAGTTGGGACACTGTGGTACTCCACAACCCGCACTCTTAAGCTTGTAATTTCCCATAGTGGCCCTACACGGACCACCACTGAAATCCCTCACACAGTGATTTTTAAGGTCCCTTCCAACCCAAGCCATTCTATGACTCTGATTCCTCTTCTTGCTGTGTCTTAATCTTATATTCTTACGTTTTTTACTATATGTTTATTGTTTTCTTTGGTGAAAATCACAGAATGTGACAAGAAAAGACGTATTTTGAGATTTTTTTTCCCATAATTTTCAGTATTTTTTTGCTGACAAATGGTCATGTTGGGTTCTGCTTCATTTGCAACTGGCCTTTAAAGAAGCAGCAGAGATGGAGTGTACAAAGAGAGCTGCCAGTGGTTTTGAGATGACATCTTCACACACTCAACTTGTCAGCAATCATAGGGTCTGAGCTCTTCCCATCCCACCTGAATCTCCTTTTGGCAATAAAAAAGACCACACTCGGTACCAAATCCTTCAAGCCAACCAAGATTCACACTTTCACATCACCATTGAGTGAGCTAGCATTGTGGCACATTTACATGAAGTTCACCTTGACTCAGTCTCTCACAGTTATCATATAGTCCTGTCCCATCTGATAAACCATGAAAATAATGGAAAAAAAACCATTGAAATAATTTAAACCAGGAGCAGTAAGAAATTAGAACAGTTTGATAGCAGAATGATTTACAGATAATTCAAAAAATTCACTCTCCTTTTCTTGTTCAGATTCACTTATGTCATGAAAAATAATTCTAGGTAGTTTAGAGTGATTAGATTATCAAAGGCTTGTAACCTAGAAGGGAAAATGCAAGAAATTTAGATGTATATAATGTAGTGGCTGATCATTACTCTATAACTAGCAGAATTATCACCTATTGTTTACTGGTAGTATTTTTATTAGTGAAAGGCATAAGCAAGATTTGCCAAGAGTAAGATTTAGTGTTGGGTGAACAGAGGGAAAATGCATTTACAAGAATGCTTGTGAATTCTTAATTGTGTTTTAAATAACTGTTTTTACACTCTTTCTGTTCACTTTTCCAGCTAGTCAGCTGAGCAAAGGTTTTCTTACAGAAATGTGCACAGGAAGTAACTTTTAGTCCTGATTGTTGTTTAATTATGAAACAACAAAAAAAAAGAAATTAATCAGAAAATAATGTATTTATTTGAAATAAATTGCAGAAGGAACATTGAGGTCAGCCAAATAAGGAAGAGAAAGTCTGTCTAGGCTGACCTACCTCCAAACAAGCCAGTTCCAGTCCTGGGATCAGGACAGCCAGGTCAGCACAGAGCTGTGCCAACCGAATTGAGCTAACTCATTTATGCAGCCCCTGGGAGCTCAATGAGTATGCAGCATGGCACCATGCCATGCAGACATATCGTCCTTCCTCCTGGGCTACCTTGGCTATCTCTCCTGTGACACGGCATTGTGTAACATAGATGTGTCCTTAGGTGACCAACCAGCACCATCAGCGAGCAAATCCCAAGCAGCAAATGTTCAGACAAAGGGCTGTAATCATTTATTAATGCTCTTTGAGCACTGATATTTGTTCAGATGAACTGCTAAATAACAAACAAATGGGAAAAATCTGGGCCTTCATTACAGACAAGATATTAGCAGAGAAAGGAGCTAATTTCAGCCCCCTCTCCCTAATTTGTTTGCTGCTGGCATATCAGCCAGCTGCCAAAAGTATAGCTACATTTTCTGAACCTAGTTTTAATATTCAGAGGAGTTTTATCTTGCATTATTTTTCTTGTAAGTCTTACCTGTGTGGTACTGCATACAATCCATTTTGCCCTCGCTGTTGAGAAGCGTAAAATACACAACAGTTCCTTTTGATGTATTTCAAACACACTGTTGTGTTCACCCATACAGAAAGCACTTCAACAGATGTACTCTGCTGGTCTATTCATCTTAATGCAAAGGTCTGCTCGGAGTTTCACACTCTTCATTCATTACTTACATGCTGCAGCACACCGTGAATTACTCAGTAGTGCCTGAAGATCCTTCAATCTTGGCAAAAAAAAAAGGCTTTATTTTTAGATTTCAAATATTAATAACAATTCAAATTGACAAAAGCCTTTGACAATACCCTTGGATTTATGCACATATTTGTGGAGAAAGAGAGACCTAAGCATATGCTTGATTACCCTCCTAAAGGCCAGATTTCTCCATTGCTGTAATACTAAAGTTTAGCCAGGAAAGGGCTTATAGTAACGTAGTACATTCAAATAGATAAAGCATTTGGATTTGGCCTGTTACACCAAACTCCTTGTATGACCTTTGAAAGAACAAAAAAGAAAGAAAAAATACTGTGCAAAAATATCATATATTGTTTGGAAACTTATTATATGTTAGTCATAAAAAACTTTGCATACATATTGCTTTGCCAAGACATAACTAGAAGTATATAATGTTAAAAAAAATAATTTCTAAGTCCAGCAGTCATTTTTTTCCTAGATTCTCATAAACTGAGTCACGTGATACTGATTATCCCTTATTTGGGAATGAAACTACTCTGGTCCCATTGACAGTGCACCATAATCAGAAGACCTGAGTGATTTGGGACAAATCACCTTACTTTTTCCTCTGCTGTTTTCTCTGTTCAGCAGAGAGTGATAGTTCTATTTTATTGCCTGATAAAGTACTTTGAGATCTGAGGATGACTGGAGCCCGGTGTAAGTGTCAAGTACAACAACATTTCTAATATTTAATTAGGCCAAATTCTACTCCTGTATATACAAATGTGACTCTTGTTAAATTCAACAGAATGTCATAGGATTTAAGAAGGAACATTTATACAGTCAGTAACTGATACATAGACCAGTTTTCAAGCTCTATAAGAAAGATTTTTAAATCTAAGTAATACTTAACTGGAAGCATCCTAGTGGACTTCATTTTGTATTTCAATTCTGTCCTGTGCTTTGGGATGAAAGCCACTCTTCTAGAGGCCTCCGATCTTCTATGCCTGTAATTTTATGCCGACTGAGACTATAGGATCAGGGCATAACATTGCCTGGGGGCAGAGGAGATGGCACCTGGCAGTACTGCTCAGGGCTCAGCAGACATAGTACTCTTGGCCAGAATCAAGGAGAAGCCCCTGCCCTGCAGCTGCTGAGCAGCCTTGCTGAATCTCTCCAGATGTACTCGGTACCCAATTCCCAAATGCAGAGAAAAGTCATGATTCTGTGCTAGGAAGAGGAGCTGCCAGACCTATTGAGAAGGAGATAAAGTCTTTGTCAGCCCTTCAGGAAACTCATATCTGAAATGCCCAGCTTGGTGTTTGTAGGATGGAGGCCAAAATTGCATAGGATTTAGTGCAAATCAATGTATTATTGCAACAGCTATATCTTTCCAGTCCTACTAGAAAAATCAAGCTTCTATAACGTTAGTTTACAACTATAAGGTAACACGAAGTTTAAATTAGAGCATATTTTTTTCTGGTTTGGATCAATTTATCTACAATAGAAGAATCTTACAAACTTTTCTCTCAATAATACATAGAAGTTGTTACTAAAATAATTGTATTTAGGTTTTCTGAATGCTCCCAGCCATTCCTCTGCTTCAGATGCTTTTCTCAGAGCAGATAAATACTTGCAACAAGCAAAGCTGTATGAGCTAGCAGGGAGGGGAAAAAAAAAAAAAAAGACAAAAAAACTGGCAAGCAAGTTCTCTGTTTCTTTGAAAACTCTCCAACATCATGAATCCTGTGAGAGCTTAATTAAAATGAAAAGGGAATTTTCAAAGGGAGAAAACAAAATAAGCTTTTTTAATAGTCTATTTTTGTTCTGAGCTCAGAAAATCTCTTTCTCTTTTTCAACTGGTTTCCCCAAAACATAAATATTGGCAGCTTTAAGGTTTGTTTTTCATCCTCTTGAGCAAGAGGCAGTGAGTTCAAAAGCTTTTTCCAGTCAGGCTTAGAGGGTTTGCTCACTAGAGCTCGGATTTCTGACACAACTAGCGAGTCCAGAACAGTAAACACTACCGTGAAATTAAAGTTGCCATTTCAAGGGAATCATGATTAAATGGTAATGTATTCACATTACTCATAATTAGGGGAACAGCCACAGCAGTGCATAAGGGTCAAGGTCAACAAAGGCCTACATAACACCTTAGGCTCACATGACTAGGGGTTATTTCTGCAGCCAGCCTCACTTGAAAAGAAAACTTCTCATCCACCTCTCTTTCTCCAGCTAATTGAACAACTGGGTGCTGCTTTTACTGTGAGTCCAGAGTAAGACTTGAATGTCTCAGTCCATATGAAGACTAACCTGCTTCAGCTACCCCCTGTTAAGCTACTACTAGTTGATATTGCAAAGCTTTAGAGACAGAAATTGATGGAACTTGGAAAAATTTTTGTATATCAACCATTCGTGGCAAAAATGTATGTGTCCCTTCATCCCAAAGTAAGAACAGTAGCAAGCTAATATTTAAGTATCAAACTCTTTTCAAACAATCTGAGTGGCAAATAGGCTCATAGAAGTCAATTTGCTTCAGCTATCTCTGCAGTGGACTGACATTGAAATATGGAAACTTACACGCTAACTATTGATGAGAACATGATTGCAGAATCCTTTCTGACTTCACAGGTATAAATCAACAAATTATTGCAGTTGCTTTTGCAAGTTTTCAAAAGCTCTGAACATACATGGTACTCTTCAGTCATTAACTCTTCCAACCATAGGCCCCAGTTGTTCACGTACAGTGTGACTGTGCGTAAGACAAGACTCACACGTGTGCAATGGAGAGTCCAGTGTCATTGCACATTTGATGTAGTGTTCGATCTTCTGATCTAAACAATGCAATGTAAGGGCTTGTGTCAAACTGTCGTAGCAGCTGGTTTACTTTGTACATGATAGAAAGTTATGTCCCACCGAAGCAAGAGTGCAGGGCCCAGTCTTACTGCCTGTGACATTATGCTTGAGAAGATCAGCTAACAGGAACATATGTGCAGGGTCATTTACGTGTCCAATCTCAAACACGGTAATTAGCAGTGGCAGAGTCTCTTTCAAATTGGAGACTCAGGACCTTGTGTGATGGACTTATCCCTCCAGACACCACTGCAGTGTTCATTCAGAAGTTCCCTTAAAGTGTTCTTAAGTCAATGTACTTTTCTGTGCACTGCTTGCCAATCCTATCTGTGGTGAACCTCTTTCCACTAGCAGAAGAAAGTGCTGTGCATGTGTTTTTTCTTCCAGAGGTCATTTATGGGACAGAATCAGTCTTCTAGATGACTATCTTAGGATTTCAAAAAACAGAGTTTGTGCTACACTTATTTTAAATATTGATGGTAAGATTTAGTCAAGGTTGCCTGAGGATAACAGTGGCTTATGCAACTGGTGAGCACACAGCTATGTGCTGATTGATTTCTCTATTTCATAGGGAATCTTTTTGTAACTGGTCCAAAGACCAGTCCATTCTTTCCCCATTTATTTGTAATTTAACCTGAGTACTTAATGAATTACAAAAATGGACAGAAATTAGCTCATCATCCCATAAAGGAAATACATTTCTAATTAAAAACTATGAATATGGGTCACGCATTGCAGAAAGAAGCATAGGTCAAGAATCATTCTTCTCGATTTGTTCCAGGTCACTGTTTTTCTCTGCCTGGCTGTGAAACATTAATGGATCATCATGATAAAAATTCACTTTTGCATCCATCTGTTATATTGCACTTTTAATGTCTATTTTACTTAATGTGTCTTGATTCTACTCCGCTTCCAGCTGCAAACACACCATACTTTATTAGAATAAAATTTTATCCCTTTTGGTCCTGTAAATGAGAGTAGAAGCTATAAACAGTTTTCTTTGCAGCACTGGCAGTTTTAAGTTTTAGCATATGTTAGCATAATAAATTCATTCAAGACAATTTTCAAGTGCACATTCCTCTCAGAGTCAGTTTTCTAGACACTGCAGTGGGTTCCTCTAATCGGAGTTGTTTATATTAGCATTAACAGAGAGCTTCTATAGTAAAAGGGTTTAAAAAAGACAAAGTCAGTAGGGCAGATTTTTTATGCTTCAAGGAATATTGAAGATGGGTACATGAAAAGAGCACTGGAAATGTTTTCCTGGTAAAATGAGGCCTAAGCAGATGTCTTCTAAAATAAGCATTGTTAGATAACTAATGAAAGACATGAGATTTTGGACTACCCTGGCATTTTGTTGTTAAAAAGAGCCTTTTTAAGGTACTGAAGAGGAAAGAAAGACGAGCAATAATGAACACTGAAAATAAAATGTTAACAGAATACATCTCCAGAGCAGATGGTCTAATGCAGCAATTATCAACCTATTTTTCTGAGTCTGACTCTCTGGTAAATCAATTGTTTTCAAGCAGCCCCAGATATCAGTGTCAACATTGGATTAACATGTATCACTACTAGGTGAACAACCCTGGTAGAGGTCGTGATTCCTAGTTTGGGAACAACTGGTCTGATAGAAATCATGCCGGTTATGTGCATGGTGGCAGCACTTCAAGGCCTGAAGTGGATCACTATATAGGTTAACTGAGATGAGAGGATAAATGTTGGTTCAAAGAGCTTTCACTTCAGGTATTAGATGGATAAAGTGGACTGAGAGGTAACAGCAAGATCATCCTGACAAGTGTAATAAGCACAACAGTTATAACTACTGGCCACTTGCCTATTGCCACATGTTTTATAGATTTTGTGTGATTAATATTTGCATGCCCTTCTGTGTGGTTGACTCTTCTAAGCAAGTTACATGACCTTTTAAATCTGTGTGCTCTGTGGATCTTCCACCTATCACAGTGCCCGACACCTCAGTAGCTAACAGTAATGCATCCAAGATGCTCTTTGAAAAGCCCTGGGGTAGAGAAGGAGGATACGGGAACTCCACAAACAGATTCTCCTCACGAAGAGTGAGTTTGTGGCAGGGCTGTTCATGGGACTCCTGTGAGCCACAGCACTTCTCTGTAATTCATCTCAACTTGGTGGACTTGGGTTCCTGTAGTACCATACAAGCTCATACAGAGCCCCTAAACCTGGCAGTTGTGTCATGTGTCTTGTGACATGTCTCTTCTTCACGCGATGTTCTGGAGGCTTAATTGGAAAACCTTTCATTGAGGGGCTATTCTTTGGAAATCCTAGCATGCTAAACTGTGTTTTACTCCTGGGAGTGATAACAGTCTCTCAATTAAGCACCTCCCTTCCCTCCCCAATAGTTTCTAATTAGGAAACTTAATGTATCTGAGGCTCCTAAGTCAATGAATTATTTTTTAAAAATCACCTTGATAAATAGAATTTGCAGCTAAACTCACTAAACTTGTTTTTGAAGCTTTTCTGTTAGGGTGAGAATAAAAAAAAAATGGCATTAATTTGGTCAGGCATGGGGAGGGAGAAGCATTCAGGCTAATAGGGAAGGCATTCATCCAGGACAAAGAAAGCTAGTCTGCTAGGCTCTGCTCCAAAGGACAATTTCCCTAATTTATATTGCATAAGTCTAAGAGCAAAGAATGAAACCCAAATCCCTTCCCTCAAGGTCAATGTCCTAGCCAGAAAGCTGTAAATTTGTAATCAAGTCTAAGATTTTTTTAATCATCTATGTCAATTGATATTTAATTACACCTGTGCAATCTAGGCCAGTTTCAAGGCAAAGGGGAGAGAATATCCCCATCCACAGATCTCCTTTAGTTGTGAGGTTTGGGCATTCCCTTAGTAGATGGGAGTTGTGCTTCCACTCTCCTTAAGAAGAAGGCACGTTTACTTCATTGTCTGTGAATGACTTCACCAGGTAACTTTTACTTTTACTGGATAAGAAGAGTCATGGGACTACTTTTTCTGTTTTCCAAATCTTTGGTTGACTCTATGACAGTTTCTGAAAGAAAGGCATTAGGCACCTAACTGCAGAAGGGGGCTCAGGGGTGTGAACCCTGAGCAGTGGGAAGCAGCTCCTCTCAATCCAGGCTAAGGGACCTACATTTAGGCTACGTATTTTTCCTTCTGCACAGTGTGTGACCTTTTGGCAATCTGACTCTTAGTCATTTTTGGCGCCTGGGGCTGTCGTTTGAGAGCTGTGAATCCCATTAAGCTTCTGCACACCTAAAGGTTAGGAATTACGAGGCTGTGACTCATTCCGTTCCTTCTGGAGCTGTGTTACTAAGGGAAGAAGCAATGGTTGGAAGGGGGAAGAAGCAGTGGTTGGAAAGGGTTGCTCCTTCAAACTTCCAGTAAATGGAACTTAAATAAAGCAAAGAGTCATCACCCAGACAGACAGATGCTGGGGAAAGCACTGAGACAGACAGATCATGAGGCAGATTTATATATTCACCTAGTCTGCTTGGAAGTACTCCCACACCCAGGGGACTGCCTCAGCTGAGTGAAACATGGTGCCAGTGGGCTCTCTGTCCATCTGTCCTGACCAGGCAGGACCTCTTGGCAACAATAAATGCCAGACAAATAAGATCAGATTAAATATAAATAAGAAGGAGCCTGATGATCTCATACATCTGATGAAGGTACTGCCCTAGAAGGATGGGGAACAACTGAGAGTACCAGACACTGTTTATGCATTTCATTTAAAAAAAAAAAAAAAAAAAAAAGCCATTTGATAAAATGCATAGCTTGGGTGCAGAACCTGAATTCAAATCCAGACTTTCCCCTCACCCATGGCAATGAACCTTTAACAGCTCTGGGGGATGGGGAGGCACTTTCAAGTCTGATGTGAAAGAAGATGCAAGAAAGGTGCACATTTTCTTCTGCTGATCTTATACCCGTTTGAATTTCCCTTGAATAAAAACATTCCTGATGTGCTACAGAGCAGTCATTCAGTCCTGTCAGAATAGGTGCTATATATTACTTGTTCTGAAAGCCAGTGGCTGTGTTACATTAAAACCGGTAAAGAAATTGTCATGTTTTATTTTAAAAGCACCTTTCCCAAAGTGCTAGATTCTAGTCTCAAGAACATAATGCATAGATTACAATAGAGCTTGAAAATCTGACCACCCTACTTGCACACAAAGGCATAGCGATTTGAGATTCCAGGTTATGCAACTGTTTGTATACACTGCACATCTGAGAGCTGAAGCTGGCCTTGAACTGGAAAGGGATTAAATAAATCAGTCTCTTTTTTTTTTTTTTTTTAAAACCCCAGGCTCCTTGTGATGTTAGTAGATGGTCTGAGTCATAGCTTCATATTTATAAACCATCGCTAGCATTTTCACACATTTCAGAATAAAAATAAGTGAATTGTAAAGTCATTTGGAAGCACACCATTTCCAAGGCATATATTTTTTACTCTTCTAGTTATCAACCTGAAATGAAAGGTTGCAACAAAAGGCTGGACAGATTTCCATTTTTTCTAAGTTGTTGCAGGTTTTGTTGTTTGGCAATTTTTAACTGAAGGTTGGTCTATAGCATAAAGTTTCAAGAAGTTTTTAAATTTAATTGAAATTATTCTGTGTCTGTTCAAAAATATGCTGAGAAAGATACATTTTCAGCACTTATTGAAATTAAATTTAAAACCAATTTTTTTCTAAGATGTTCCAAACTTATGTAAAAATAAAAAATATCTTGTCAGTTTTATGTTGCAAATTTCATTTTGTACAGTAACTACAATAATATAAACTTGCCCTTTGGAGGTGTTGCAGGTCCTTTTAACAAATGGCTGTAAAATTAATTTGTATAAATTCTAAAACATACTGGGGAAGAAAGTGTGGGTTATGAATATGAAGGTATGACTCAGTCTATTAGTATCACAAGGAGCCTAAGGTTTTATGAAGAAACTGAATTAATATTTGTTCAGCACTTTGAAAATGTAAAGAACAGTGTAAGTGATTATTAATTGTTGGCTTTACTGTTAAAAATGGGAACTAATACCTGCGTGAAATAAATGTATTTTGGAGTAATTACATCAGAGAGTCCACAGGTAAGCCAGAAGCCTAATAATGGAAGCCTCCAATTTCCTAATCTGAATAGAGCTGTTGGTGGAGCTTGAACATTGTACCATCATCAGCAATACCCTGAAAGAGCACTTACCTGAGTTGCTACGTTAGATCGGGGACCCTAACTGAATGCCTTGAACATATTCATGAACCTGATGTGCATCAGTTTGAGAGACAGAATTAAAGACCAAAGCATTTAAAATTTAAGTGCTATCATACTTAACGTTTAAGGGTGTGATCTACACTTCCCTAGAGTCCATGAGGACTCTGTGATGCCTCTGGAGGAGACACGTCAGGTGAATGTCCATACCCTGTAGAAAAAAGTCAAGATGCTTCTTGCTCTTTCTGTCTTCCAATCCATCCTGAATTCCTCCTTGCCTAGTGTCCCTGTTGCAATAGGATGAGCAGTGCATGTCCACTCCCCAAAAGAGTAAAGTTTGGTGGTCTGGGACTGTTTTGAGTCACCAATAAAGCCCTGACTATTCCTGACCTTCAGCTTCTTGAAGAGATTGAGAAGAGAGCAGAGTCTGGATTGGCAGCTTTCTGCAAGATTACTATGGCCATTGAGACAGCAGATAAAAAGGAGGATATCAATCCTGTTTCGGTCACATTCAAATAGAAAGTATAATCACAACTGCTGGTTCTGTCAGGCTTTTCTACTGTCTTGAGTTCCCCCCAAGGATTTAGGGAAGGGAACACAGTTTACAAGCTATGGTTAGATGCAGGAACAAAGGACGTGCCAAAGCACTAATTAACTTGTGGATGAGGTCTGCTAGTGCAGCAATTCTGAGTAGTGCATTATTCAACACTGGATGTCTTGAAAACTAAAATAACAAGCTGCCGAGGGAGTTTTTACACCCCCTGGGTTAAACAGAAGCTTAAAAAAAAGATTTTCGAGATTACATTTTTCTGCTTAGGTATCTAAATTCTGCCTAAATCCTGTGTTAGGCATCAAAGTCCTTTTTGGATTTGGCTCTGGGTACTTTCCTGCATTGGGATCTAATATATAGTCCTTAAAATACAGCAGCTCATCTGTTTGAATTTTACTAGCTAACTCTCATTGCAATGATTATCTGATCCCACTGTATTGATAGAAAACATATGCTTCAGGCAATACCATAAAATTCACAACTGGTGAGTTTTACAGACACCAAACGAAACACCCAGATAAATCTTGAGAATGTAGTGTGGACAGTAAGTAACTGACTTCATTTCTCAGCTGCCATAGATTTATTCATTATAAGGATATTATTGAAAATAATTTTGAATTATTTATGAGGCCCATATATATTCAGTGTAATGTTGAGAAAATGTTCTTCATTTACTGCAGAGAGTAGATGTGCCCTCAGCTCTTGCAAGCAGAATTATTTTCTTTTAATACACAAAAAACATCTCAACACAGAAGACTTCTATGTACTTTTAGCTACTCAATAGAGAATGACTACCAAAACCTGAATGCCTATCACTCCCTTGCTTAACTGACCTTAGAAATCATTCCTGCTCTAGCAACTGTGCTTTTTTGGGTTGGTTGGTTGGTTGATTGTTGTGCTGGCATCTTTGTGTAAAGTCTTAAAGATACTCCCAAACCACCAAATTTTTTCTGTTTCAGGGTAATAAATATAAACATCTCTTAAACAGCCAATATTTCCAAAAACAATCCCCAACCAAGCACGTATGTTGGCATCTCCAGTAGTGTTTGTCTGTGAATATTTTCTGTGGAGATCAATTCAACCAGCAGGCTGAGCAAGAAAGGTTGATCTGCTTGCTCACGCTATCTCAAGGGCCCAAGTTCAAAACAACACTTCGAGTGATGTGCTCAGGTTGAAATCTGCTTCCAGCTTTTGAGCATCCTACTCATCTCCTATCTGCATCTCAACAAATTTGAAAGTGGGTCCTGTGCGACTGCAGGTAAATCTGGCTGTGCTCACATATTTTCTGCATCAGAGCCTAAGGCTATTAACCAAAGTGCAAGGAACAGTGGGATTTACATCCGGAACTGATCATGCATAAGAGCAAGGAGTTGATGTCCACTGACAGTTCCATAGTATTGAGAGCCAAATTTTAACACCAGCTCTGAAACCCTGAATAGTTAGGGCCTCCCAGGAGCTAGGGGAATGCGTGTGGGGCCCTGATGCGAAGTCTCTACCACTTTCTGCTGAAGTTACAAGGGATATTGCTGTTGATTTCTGAGATTGCTAATTGGCTAATTAAGCCAGAAGGAGTTCCTGTGCCAGGCTGTTCTGATTAACAAATGCGGTATAACAGTCCTAATTTATGTAATTTAAATATAGAGTATTTTATAGAAAATATCCAATATTAGCCTTAGCCTTATCTTCCAGCACTTTGTTTTAGTTCTACTATTGCTTCCCAAATTGAAGAGCTAATTACCTTCCCTGCATAGCCATTAGAGATTCTGTTCAGCTTGCCAGGAAACTTATTTTTATAAACTAAACTAATTTAGCTGCTGGAATCCTTTGCTTTCAGATTTTTAAGTCATTGTCACAGTTCTCAGGCGCCCTTCTAACTTTCTAGCACCTTCCATGAACTAATCAAACATCCCAGCAGAGACCCAATGGCACGGTGTCCTCATTTAACCGCTCTCTTCCTTCTCCACATTCTTGCTTTTGTGAACAAGCACACTGAGCCTTGTTGGATAAAACATGGACAACTTCTGTTCTTGTCATTCTCCAGTGAGACTCTCCCTCAATCCTGTTTCCATTCAGTGGTTATCAGTTTAGAGTGCCACATATTGCCTGGGAGTTTATGACCCTCATTCCTAGGACAAAGTTCAAAGAACTCCAGATCACTCACTAGCAGACAGTTGCTCATAACTTATCCAAACTACACTAACATAAAACATGTTTTCTTTTGTTTCCCCTTGCAGGGAAGATGAATGATGGCTCTGTTTTAACTTTTTTATTTGCACTCCAATATCAATAACATTTAATTTGCCAGGAATATTGTCTTACAATCTTATCCTTCAAACTTACATGTTAATGATATCATCAAAAGCTGTCCAAGCCAAATGAAATAACACTGTATAGCAAACCATTTTTCTGCTATTTCTTTTAAGAATAAAATGGCTGTTATTGCTCAATCATACTACTTACGCTATTGCAAAAATCATAACTCTGAAGATCAAGCTGACCAGATATGACTATACTACTTTCCCTCTGATCGATCAGCTATATAAGTATACATTTATAGGTTTACAATGAGCTGGGATAAAGTGATTCATCTCTGAAAACTGTGATTGCGGAAAGTGAAGCTGTCAATAGAGAAATCAAAATTTGTTTGTTCATAATGTTTGTATCATTAAAATTCATCTAAACTGAGCAACTTACAAAGAAGAGTTGTACGCATGCACAGAATACTTCACTGTTACAGCTACACATCCCTCCAGCCAATTGTAAGCACCATTTACTACATTGGTAGTTCTTTCTAACTCATGATGCTTTCAAGGCTTAAGATATAGCAGTGGTAGATTTTTCTTGGTGATCATTTCACCCCAAATGGGAGCTAGAAATGGCATGGCCACCTTGTTAGTCATAATGGGCTTAATCAATACCCCAAAATAGTTTCTCCTTGCCTGTACCTTAACTTCATAAGCATCATCATCTACTGACTGGACAGGATGGACTTCTCTGTGCATGCCAAGGTATCTCTTAGAACAGAATCTCCCCAAACTGACCAACACCACCTTATTATCGCTTGTTGTGTTGCTTGTCTTATCATCAGTTTCCACTGCCCCAAGAGCAGGGCCAAAGAACACCCTTCAAAACCAGCAAACCCAGCTCAATTTATTTTGGGAAAGAAAAGACACAAGTTCATATTTAATCATGGTTTATTATCTGCCTACTTAAGGTTTTGTATTGCTCCTGTCATTGCAGCATCTGAGTGTTTTACACATAAAAAGGTTTGGCATTAGTTTAATTCCCAGAGGACAGCATGGAGCCTCTGGCTCTGCTCGCTATTACATTCAATACCTAGGATTTCCAAGGGGCATGTGGGTTTAGGTGCTTTACTCTCACTGAAACTGAATGTAATTTTTGCACTTCGGTCCCTTAGGCTGTTTTGAAAATCCTTTCCCATATCCTTTCTAGCAAAGAGGGAAACTGTCAAACAGCCAGCGTGTAGCACAGAAAATATTAGTGGATTGAGGATTTTCCTATGTGGTCCCATCAGCTTTTGCCGTTAAGTTTTCACTTGTCCTTGTGGTTCTTTTTGAAACCTGTGGAAGGCGTGTGGTATGAGAAATTAAATTTGTTTCTACTCTACAAACGGCAAAGTAACATTCATTCCTAAGGCTTTCCCCAGCTGCTGTTTATACCTGAGGAGATAGCCAGTGCCCACCATGCTCATCCTTTGAGTGCCTCTAGCCCCAACTCCAGCCCCAGAAAGAGAAGGGATAGTTAGTGCCTAATAAGCAAACTTAGGCTACACGTTGCCAGTAGCAGCTTTTGAGCACACTTAAGCAAATCATTTAACAGCATATAACAGCACCGCACAACACGTCAAGAGAAGAACAAACCATATTCCATTGAAGCTGCAGGGGGATATGTAGATAAGAAGAATGTAATTATGAGAGTGGTAATTTAGTCAGGATGCTAATACTCCTAATCTTGCCAAAAAAAAAATCCCCTCACACCCTCAAGGGATATTAATGAACAGAAGTGGTTAAAACCTCAAGTTTTATGTCTCATTTGAAAGATCAACACAGTTGTTCTGGACTAGACAGTGTAAAACTTTCCATAAAATGAAATGACAAACAAATCATTATTTGATTTTATATCCACTAGGAGCAATAAACAGAGAGGCCTCACAGCTTCTGCAGCATCTGAGTAATTCTAAAAATTTCAGGACTGTAGCACGTAAGTGGTAAAACATCTGTTCAGTGTGGAGGGTTGTATATATTCTTTGGAGTTGTTTTTGTCATTTCTGGCTGATAAATACTTTTGGGGCTCCCACTGTATAAAAATGGCCAAATGGAGAGTTTACTTTTTCAATGTCTTGTTTGACTCTTAGAAGTGCAACTATCATGTCTTCAGGCTCATTACCACTCCTAGATCTCAACGTTTTTAAATTGTTTGAAAAGCTTTTTATGTTAAACTATTACAGTCAGTTTTGTAGATAATAGATATAACATACCATGACTGTCTACCTTAGTCCTGTCTTTCAACATCATGTTTCTAATGAGTTAGTACTATTATCTACATAGACAGATTCTGAAATTGTATGCAAATTTAAGAAGCCTGTGTTGTTTGTAGAGCAGGAGAACAGATTTGGGGTTTTGGTTCAGCAAATTACACAAACACTGACATAGCTTTTTAAAAAAAAAAAACAGATTTGCTGCAGCTGTCAGAGCTGCCCATGGTCTTCCTACCTGTCTGGCTTCAAGTTTCTCTGAGAAGGGGTGCTTTAGGTTGGCCATTGGTTTCATAGCAGTCTAGAGCTTACACTTTGGTGACTACAGAAGCGGAGTTTATGTGACATTTCTTCACGGTAGAAATACAATTGGTTAGTGTCACCTATTGACACTATTGAAAAATGTCTCCACTAGACCAACAAAATCTCTCTTCTAAGCCAGATTTTATGTTTTACAAATGAAACAATTACATTGTCAAATACCAAACTAAACTACACAGACTAGTAAAGACAGAGTATCTTAAAAATTGCCCAACTTTCGAGAGGAGACTCAGCATTTTAGTGAACTCACTTTTCTCATTCAGATCTTGTTTTATATTCACAGCAAATAGAAAAGGAAAAGGGAGAGAAAAAAAACATTATCTTTTAGCCTCAAAATGAACTTTTCACCTAGAAAAGGTGCAGCAATCAACTCCCTTCCAAGAGTTTGCATTTTCCTATCAAGCCCCTCCCAAAAATAAGCAAAATTTAACACCCTGCAGAAGAGAGGTGCATGCAGAAAGGATTGCCGTAGTTGCCACATAGATTTCTCTTTCAAAATGCTCTAGTACTAACAACATGGTTTGCAGGTCTATAAAACAAATACTACATGATATAGCAGACTTCCTTGCTGCTGCAACAGGCACTAGTGACATATGTTATGTCACTTGAGACAGATGAATTAAACTTATGTTGCTATTTAGAAGTTGTTCACATCTATCTGAATTGTTTACAGAGAGGAAAAAACAACTTCTTGCAATAAATTTGTGGAGCAATATACTGCTACATAGGATGGAGGGATCTTAGTTTCTCCTCTAGAATGTGAAAATATATTGTTCAGCTGCTTATAAAATCTCAAGCTCTCTTCTCTCAGGATATGCATTGTCTTGCACATATTGCTGTTTGTTATTTATTAATTGCACTTTCTCACCAAAAGCATTACCTAACAGTGTGGGAGCAAGTTTTGAATATAAGATTGACCTGTGACTTGCAGGGGTGAAAAGCTAATGATGTCGGCAGGAGTAACCAGAATGAGAGGGGGCTTTTAAAACTCTCATTTTTTAAAATCCTCTCAGAGTAAAATTAATTCACTGACTCTTCTCACCTCTGCAAGCCACACTGATGGCAGAGAAATGATGAGTAAGAAAAGGAATATATTTCCTGAGGTTCTGAAATATTTTGTATAGGGATCGTGCATGTTTTATGTAATTTAGACATACTGCAAGCATTGTATTTCAGTGTATATAACATGGAATCTCTCTTCAGTTGGAAATCTGAAGTGTCAGAGACTCCTCTTAATACTGTAGCACTCAAATTTTTTTTCTAAATTTTTCCTGGGAAACAAAAACCTATCTAATTTCAAAAGAAGCAGGACTAGAGTGCCAAGCGATGAGAGGATTTTTTTTTTAGATCAGCTTCAGTGAGAAGGGACTTTAGGATGGGAATGTTGTAAAGTAATTTCATTATCTTTTGGGAGCCTGATGTACTGCTAGCAGTGATATTCAGGTTATAGGCAGACCTCATGCTGTAGATGCTTCAGTTGGGCAAGAGAAACAGCTCTTATGAGTCTGGGAAAGGAGGAGAGCTAACTGATACAACATCCAAGTGTATTAAGCAGATGAGAGCAACCGCAAGTGGGACGAGAGTTATTTAACCTGAATATATATCCATCACGTCACTCTTTCCTAAAGAGATTTCTATACAGCTCTGAGTAAAATATCAAGTTGTTTTTCTTGGAAATTAATTTCTCATCTTTCTCTCCTCCTCTAGCACCTTACTACTACTATTTTCAACTATCTACATCAAGATGCAGATAGTTAAAGTTACTGTGCAAATGGATCCCTTCAGAATGGTTGGAACCAAAGAAGTCAGGGAATCCCAGTAACCAGTCATCTTCTTTTTGAGACTTACAGAGGTTTAGCATAGGATATTAAAAAAAAAGAAAAATAATAGTACACCCTGCACCAAAATATAAAGAAAATCAGTTCTCTTTTAAAAGGTAGTCAAAGGTACTAATCCCATTTTCAGCACTTTACGTAATCACCATGAACTATATGGCCATTAAAGCACCTTTCTACCAGAAACTAATATGGGAAATAACCATGCGAACCCATTTCTTGCCAATCGCTGTGAATATTGAAAAGCAAGGGAAAAAATAGTTTAAATCCTATTAAGACAATGATCCCTACACATTCCAGTCCAAGATTAATTCTTTCCCACAAGGGCATATAGTACATTATTTCAACAACCTTTTCAAAAGAAAGAAATCTTGAAGAAAAAGGAGAAGAGTTCTTAAAGCCATTAAACATACAATTAAGTACATGTACAATATTCAGCAAAGCAGAAGCATAAAGTATAGATTTTATTTTAATCATGTGTTGATTAAGCTCTATGCTGATTTGAAGAGTTCGACAGTGTACAGACATGTGAAAAGGAAAAACAAGTTAAAGGGTTAGCTGTTTAAAAGGCTAAGTTAAACAAGATGTAATTATGGCTTCACTTAGTCTTTTCATTCCACTTCAAAGCTTCCATGTGTGGGAAGGGTTTTGGCAGGTTAGAGTCAGCTTTGGTGTCTCATTTAGCTTGACTTTTTTCAATGACCAAACCTTCTCTAAGACGTCTAATTCTTTGAGATACCAAGGACAAATTTTGTTCACAAAATTCAAAGAAGTCACACTGATACCATTTGGCCCAACTTCTTTATAAGGATAAGCCATTGTTTTTCTAATTTGGATTTTAACGCTGGCATAAAATCTTTTAAATTGCAGACAGTAACCAAGCTTTAAGGCATTGTAAGAAAAGGAAAAGGTCCAGGACCTTCCGAGTATATCTCTGAATACTTCGTCTTAATATCTAATAACAAACCCACGGGTAATAACATGGTCTGTGAAACCTTCTAGCTAGGTGCTTAATTAAAAAGCAAGATCAAAGGTCATTGCTTCATTTAGAACACAAATCTCTCCCTTTGAAACTCTAAGGGAGGGGGCAGTGTTCAACAGCCTGAAATACAATGCTCTGGTTCATCAGTCCCACACTAACCCTACTGCAAGGTCATCATAGCTGGAATGCACCAAGCATGTCGGCCGCCTCTCCAATGCCTTTTTAAGGACAGCATCTTGCATTTGTGCTTTCTAAGCCTGGTCTCACAAGCTGCATACTGATACCAGCTGGAGGAAGGGCTGCAAGATCAAGGCGAGTATGATCACCATCAGAGCATTATCCAGGAGAAAGTGAAACTCCAGCACATGCAGTGCAGGGGTGGGCAAGGGTGTTTTACAATAAAAGTTACCTGCATTTGTTACGATAGCAAATACTCTGTTTCTCAGCCTTTTCCTACTGCAGTGTAAAAGGGAAAGCAAGTCAAGACACTGTTAAAAAATTTGAGTTTAATGACAGATGTAGCACAGGTAGCATATTAAGTACAACGGTGAGCAAGATTTTATTAAACACAGGTGAAAGATATGACTTAGCTTGTCATGATACTAAAAAAAAAAAAATCTCCATGCACCCCAAAATCTGTCTGGCATGCAACTTTGAGATTTCAATGAAAACACCCCAAACATTTTTGATAACTTGAATTCAAAGGGAGTTAATACTTTCATTTAACTCAGCCAAATTATTATATAGTACAAATACACAATGTTAATATATACAAAATCAGAAAAGAAAATAAACCATTCGTTCTTTTTCCTACATGGTCTCTTCTGAACCTTCTACTTCAACAGCAGCTGCCCACTGACATAATTTCCCCAGGGTAAAACAAGTACCAGCCATGACACAAAGCTTAGTGCTTGAAAGTATCAATAAAATTCTGAAACAAGTTGATCTGTTGTAACTTTAATTACCTTTGCCACAATGTACAACAAAATTTAAACAAGTGTAGACTAACTTTGTTGAGCTGCAGTATCCTGATGATGTAGATCTTTTATGGAAGTAGATTTTGATCCCGAGGATTAATTTCCTACCATTGCTGACAACACTCACACTGGAAATTACATATCCTCAAAGTAGACCGTTCGCTTCCAGAGATTTTAGAAGAATAGATCTTTGGTTTGGGCTGAAGCTTTCACATTTGTCAAGACTGTACATCCCAGTCAGCTTACCCCATGCCTCATCCATTGCAAAATAGCACCTCTTTCTGCCACATTACAATCTGAGGAAGAAGCTATCAAGGGGTATGCTTTTTCCTTCATTTGCAGTTCTCCTTCCCTCACCTAATGGGATTAATATCCAGCTCTCATTACAGTAGCAGTCCAAGCCTAAGGGTTTGTGAAAATCTGAGGCATAACATCTGCTATTTCTATTGATTTTTAACTACGCTGAATGAAACTTTTTTCCCTTCCTAACACTGACATCATTTGGTAGTCAATTTTTTGTTGTCTGACAAAACATGCCGTTCTCTGGATCTTAACATGTGCAGTATCTCTTCCAGTACAGCATAAGGATGCTTGGTGGGCATTGATGTTAGAAGCAACTATCACAATGCTATGCTTTTTTTTTTTTTCCATTTCTGACAATTATTTTCATTTTTATGCTTGTCTTGATCCACTGTTCCATCACTAAAATCAATATATGTGGCTTATATGCTCAGTTATCCTATAAGTCATCTGAATAGTTAGCTGATGATGTTTTTATTTGCCTTCAGCACCACTTTCTGTGGTTTGAACCGTTCTGGGCATGGATGTTTTATTTTAAATAATAATTTAATTCACTGAGTAAAAATTGTGATTAATATAGTTGTGAATTATTCCAGGAGCACTAGACACTGGTGAATAATGGAAAAATATATTTTCTGAATAATTTATTTGGAAGATATAAGAATTGTACAATAAATTATTCAACTAATATGAGTCAACTGGTCTTCAGTAATTTTTAAGGTAGCTTTTGCTCCCTCTACTGGATGATTATCTGCTTCCAAAGGAATTAAAAACTGTGGAGTTATTATTTCAGAATTTTTTTTTTAAATATCTAAAAGTACTTGGCTACAGGACAGTGGATTTTTCAATATTGATACTTAAACTGAGAAGGACATTGCTTATTGGGCAACCATTCTTTAAAATGCCAAGTTTTAGACCTAATTACTTGGCAATGTAGGTTCAATTCAGAAAAAAAATGATAAATATTACTCTTTAGGTACTATCTGACACTCATTGATGAACTACAGCTTGGCCAGTAGGCAAAGGCATATGACACCTGAGTAGTACTTATGCAAGTGATGATTGCTGGCACTCACTGACCATGGGAATGTCTGGATGTGTGCAGCACCTCAAGCCTTGCAATCTTAATGCTGGTCAAAGTCTTCAATAAATATTTCACTGTCTGAGTGTAATCTATTAAAATATTAATGACAGGAAGTGGTGGGTAGATGCTGATGTTATCAGGCATGGAGTGGGCACTGACACAGCTCAGTCTGCCCATCTAGGTGATCCCATGAACACAACAGAAAGCATCCTACCCGCAGCCCAGTCCTGATCATGGCAGCAGGTTTGACGCATGTCATACTGTCAGAAAAACAGGTTTCTTTTATAGTTCAAATGAGGCTACAGTGATCAAGCATGAGGCTGCCTGGCAGGTGCCAGAGCAGCCACAATTATATAATTTGCACCCTATTATTCCTTTTCTGGTTACTCAGCCTTCCTTGGACCTCCTTTTCCCTGACCCAGTCTCCTCACAAATGAACAACTCCTTCCCAATTACTTTTTCCGCATTGGTCCTACTTTCTCTATATCAATACACAAATTTGAGGGGAGGTTTATGGTTTCACCATCATCTCAGCCTTCATGGTATTTTTGATGGGCACTGTTGTCCTTGCAAGATATCACTCTCAAAAGGCTCCCAATACTCCCCTCTAATTTCCCATGAAGTTCAGCCCACTCTCACGTAACTCCTGTAAAATCCAGTTGTCCCTCAGAGTGCTGTCTGTAACCTTTGCCAGCCTCTTACATTGTCATTGTCACTTCCAGCAGTTTCCTAAGCCATGTCCAGTAGTTCTCTGCATCGTATACAGTTAGTTTAACCTCATCCCAGGGCACCGTCAGCAATCTGGTCACAGCAGTAATAGTAAAACACTACGATCAGCTCATTCTTCTTGCTCGGTACATGATGCTCATCTTTTCTTGGCTGGCCCTTCAGATCTTTTGATTTCTGTCTGCCAGAGGTCCTGAGTCTTTTCATCAGACCTCATCAGACTCCACCAAAGCCTCTCTCAAAGGCCAGCTAGAGAATGCTACGGAGGAGCATTGCAAAATTTGTGACGAGCCTGCTCCAACACATACATATTAAAGTCTTTCCATTTTCCAACACATATTATAGTCTTTCCATTTTCCTTTTCTTTAAACTTCAGTCATGATGAGGGCATTTTAGACTGAAAATGATAACTCCTTTTTCTTATTAACTTTATTTCTATTAGAAGCAAGGGGGCTTATACTGGGATCAGGAGGTCCACTGTCTTCAGATCCAACACAAAACCAGAAAGAAACACCTTCAGAAACTATTGGAGAGTACACATATGGCACTTACACTCCTCTCCAGTGGGTGTGGGATATGTTGGAGAGACTGTGTGTGTGTGTTTTGCTCTGCGCACGAGAGAAATCTGGCGCATTTGAGATCTATCACGGTTGTGGTGCACAAGCAGGTCACCCGCCAGGCACATAGCTGTTGAGTCCATCACATCCTAGATGGTGTGAAACTGGCAATTTGAGTTGCCCCACCAGCAGTTGACAAGAATAAGGCTGTGTCAGCCAGTTAGGAACTTGCCAGGTGGCAGCCCTTGCATGGCAGCCATTTGGCAGATGGGAAAATGCACCAAAGACAGAACAAATCCTCCACATGGAGCATTTTCCAAGCAGGCGTGGGAAACAAATTCATGAATCTCACTTGAATGCCTTAACTACAAGAGCATTCCTCAGCTTGAAAAAGGAGCTCATGTCGGGGAAATACGGCATGGAAAATGCAAAGATATAAGACTTTGCATAAAAGAGCTAATATGAATAATATTCCATTTTGTCCAGATTCACACCAAAATTTTGGAGAAATTTAGGTCCATCTTTTTCTCACTGAAATATATGAATTTCAGGAAACAGATTCTGAAATATTTCAAGGAATTAAATTTTCAAATCTGGTCTAAATCCGAAAGTACATCTAAAAAGGCTTCTTGTTACAGGTTTGAGAGGCAGTGTTTTTCATAGTTGTAAGGAACAGAGAAGCATTCACAGCACAAGGCGTTCTTTTCAGGACTGAAATAGACGCAAACGTGACCCTTAGGTTATCATGTATTTAACAGCACTTTTTTTAGAGGAGTGCTCTTTGTCTGAAAGCATCAGCTGTTACTATGGTTGCTAAACACTGCAGTAAGACTTCTATGTTTGCATGTGATTTGTCAAATCCTCATAATATAGACTGAAATGTTATGTGCCCCGTGACTACCTCAAACTGAAGTTTTGTGGAGCATTTTACCTCTAACTCTTTATAGTCTTTCTCCAAATGAGGCTAGGTTTTGTCTGTATTAGAAATGCTGGTGACCTCTTCTTTCATAAGCTCTTGTCCTTAGACAAGGCACTTGAAATGTGGCACGAAGGTGAGAAACTGAAGATTCACAGCTACGATGGATGTTAAAAGAAGCAGAACTCCAAACATGCAAAATACAATATCATGTTACATATTTGAAGCAACCACCAAATTATTATCTCTTTTACTTTATTCTCTCCACACCTTTGACAGCTGCAAAATGCAAGTGACACAAGTTATCTCTCAAAAGCATTGTCAAAATATAGGAAAGTTTTTGAAAAGCTAAAAGTCTATACAAATAAATTCCACTAAAAAAAAAATCCATGAAAAATTAATGATTCTGTTTGTAGAAGAGGGTTTGAAAAATGTATGGCAAACAAAGTAGGAACCACTACAAAGAATAAAGATGAAAAAGTATTGAATAACTACTGCTTAAACAAGCCTCATCCTCTCTGTGTACCGAGGCACAGATTAGGAGAGAAAGCATAGCATATGGAAATACCGGTATGTAATGAAGACAAGATAAAGATGTATCATCATAGTACTTAACATACGAGACAGGCAAATGAAGGTAATACAGCCTACAGGAACTCTGAGAACAAAATAGCTGGCTTCTCTGATGGTAGGTGGAATTCTTAGGCATAAAAATGTCAACTGATATTACATATGGATATTACTTTCAGCTTCTCATCCAAACTTCACCAGCCTTTGATATGAGTAGGGATCTAGACATGAATATTAACATTTTTCCTGATCTCTTCTCTAAAACAGATCGGTTCAATTCAGCTCTGGCAACCCAAGCATCATTGAAATTTTGGAAAAAGTTGTATCCTACTCCAGTCACAAGAGATCAGATCTTCCAGTCTCTTCCAAAAACTTTAATTTTGCAAGCCTACTAGTGAGATAATTAGACTCTCAATCCTATCTTGAGCAATTCCACAGTTTTTGCTTTTTAATATTTACAGAAAGATTGTGCAACACTATGAAACACCTTAAACAGATGTGAACAAAATCATATAGCAGTGTAACCACAGCTCAAATATATACCCATGTGTATGTGTGTTTATAGTTTTTGTTATGGAATAATGATAAGCATAAAGAATTAAGGTTTTAGTCTATTACTGTTGCTTTAGTATCCTAAGTCTGAACATTTAGCCATCACACCAGCTTCTCATCAACTGCCTTGTAATCCTCTAAGCACCAAGGTCTCTGCCAGTAAAATCTCCTGATACCTGGCTTGCTGGCCATGTACGTAGCTGTATCATCTATGGTACTGTAAAGCTACACAACACTCTCAGCCAGAAATTCCTCTGCTACCTTATTTCTACATCATTTGTGGAGTATTGGGACCAATACAAACTACCGATAAGGATTGTTTGCTGTGATGGGGTGTCCCTCTTCACCCAGTGATGAGCACTCACAGAGGGTATGGGAAAGTTAGCTTTGGCAGAGCAACAGAGCACTGTGCATTGGGCATCCATTTCTCCTGTCAGCATTTCCTACCGAAGACCTGAGGCTTTCTGGAAATCCTCATCTCAGGCAACAGCAAGGAGGTCAACACCACACAGTAGAGTGTGCCCAAGTTAATGGGGACCCAAAAGCTGATATCCAAGAACATAACTGTCCTGCTTTTGGACTCAACTTGGCTCATGGGAAGCACAGTCTGTGAATACTATGTTCAACTGCAAAGAGAGTAATCTCAAGCATATCTTCTCTAATTGATTTATACTTAATTACTCTCTCTTCTGCTACTGTGTTGGCCATCAGGACAGCTTAAGGGCATCAGGGAGTCCCATGGTTCCTTAGGAACAGAAATGGTCCTCTTCTTTACACGGGAAGGCACACTTAACTCTAATACTGTACAAACCAGGTAAGTCTCTGACAGGGCTTTTTGTCTGCAAATTGCAAATTAAATTACACGTAAATATAAGGAAAAGGTGTAATGTTTATGTCATAATAATGATTTCTTGTGAAATCCGTTTTTTCACTGTAGCCTTTCTGATGCTCTTCTGACATTGCATAGTGGGTATTTTTAGGTCATTCATGCCACTGGTTGCTGAACAAACATTGGAAGCACTTTTTAGATCTAGGATAAACTGTACCAATTTCTCTTTCTTCCGCTGTGAGATTGCTTATATTAAGAGCCCCTGTGACTCAGTTAATCTTTGCAAAGGAGCCATTACACCAGTAATAAAATGGGAAATGAGCATGCTGCAAACAACACCTCTATTCAGAGTGTCTAGAGGTGCAAAACAATTTCGGAGAACTGTAGCCATTAGCAAAAATTGCAGATTACCTGTGACAGCTAACCAGATGTATGCACAATATCTTTGACATAGCTTTCACAAAGAACAGCCAGCTGATTGTTAAAGAAAAATATGCAATGGGTTTTAAAGGAAAGGCAACCAGAACAAACACTTCAGGAGGGTGAACATCATCATTGACCTCCTAGGCTACAGAAATTCACGGAAACTGGCCACAGCGTCCCTGGTGGGTATGGTCCTAACTGTGCTGGAAAGCAGCTCTCACTTGACCCCTCTTAAACCAGTCACAGGACTGGAAGTCAAAGGTACAAAGGAGACAGAAAGAAACAGGTAGGGGTTTGAAGAACATTAGCTTCAGCAGTTGTTAGGGATCATTAGCATCCTGTGAGTGCTTGAAGTTTGTGTGGATTCAAAATGCTGTCAAGCAAATAAACAGGAAAAAAAAGCCATCAAGGGTTTCCAACCTTGCACAGACTGGCTCTGATTTCTGAGGTCTCTGAACAGACATGTCCTGAAGCTGTGAAAGCATCATGGGGAAGCATCATTGTCACACTCACCCTGGTGTTTATATTTCCCTCTAGACACCCACTGCACACTGCAGTCAGAGAGCAGACGCTGGAAAAGAGGGGTCAGTGGGTCCCAGCTTTATGGTGAAGGAGCTGCTAAACACTCCAGCAGACTCTGGGTTTCTCTAACCTATGGCAGTGCCAGGGTAAGCAGCAAGACAGCCATAAGGAGCACATGACAGGTCATACCCAACCAGCCCCATTGCCACTGCAGCCATTGTGGACCAAGGCCCTTAGAGGAATTTATGTCCAGGTACCGGTCCCTGCTGCTAAATGCTGTCTGCACATCTCTCCTGGGGAGAGCAGCAGAAAACTGGGGCTGCCAACAACCTGCAGAAAGTACTAATCCTTCCTTTGCCGAGATTAAAACCTTGCTAGCTGCTCTTTAGGAGAGAAATTTTGTTGCAACTACAGTAACTTTTACTGCCACAGTGTGCTGTTTACCAGGGATGCTGAGCTCCTCATAGCCCAAGGAAAAGATTTTTCCATTACTTACAAAAGTAACTGTAACATGAAGAGCTCTTTGGAGGCAACCCTAGAAGCTAGATCGAGTGTAATATGTCATGATTCACACCCTTTGTGGATTGTGCCTCTCCATGAGAGGCAGTCACAGGCCAGGGATGCAGTTCAGACCTTTCCACTTAAGTCTAAACAAATAAGTCAGCAGTCCTCAGACTAGTGCTTGCAGTAAACGTAGTTAACAACAAATGCTAAAATGGTAAACATAACACCACAGATCATTCAAGTGCTCATATTAATTCCCAAATAATTTCACCTCCACCATTCCATAGGGCTATACGTCTAGCCCTCTCTATCGAGTATTACTTATGCCAGTTTACATGGTATGATTGAGCTGCGTAGCCCTGGTTGAATTTGTTGGAGTTGTTTTATTTATTTCTTTTTTCCTGGTGACACTTGTACTCATTAATATTTCAGCACTTCTGTCAGAGATCCCTGTAGCCCCAGGGGACAATTATTATATTACAAGTGTACAGGTGAATGTTGCAATGTGTATGCCCTGGTCAAGCAGGTTGTAAGCTGCTGGGATGATTCAAGCTCTTAAATACCTTACATATGCACCAATGTACTTGACAAACCTTCGGACTTTGTGATCTGGCTAGCAGTAAGTAGCATGTAAGTGCTTGAGCTCTACCCACAGTTATTCATGTAAAACCTATTGTAAGTCTTCATGCTCACCTGGTCACTAGTCATCAACACTGAAACACAGAATCACAGGAAAATTCACATTGGAAGGGACCTCAGGAGGTCTCCAGTCCAACCTCCTGCTCAGACCAGGATCAGCTGTGAGACCAGATCAAGTTGCTCAGGGCTGTATCAGATGGATCTTAAAAACCCCTATGGACAGAGACCACAAAATTTCTGTGGGCAGTCTGTGCCACTGCTGGACTGTCCTCATGGGGGAAAAGTTTCCCCTTACATCCATTCTGAACATCTTTTTTTCCAATGTCTGTTGTTCCTCATCCTCCAACCATGCATTGCTATGAAGAACCCAGCTCCACTTCCTTGATCCTGTCCCCGTAGGTACCAGGGGTCCCCTAAAAACCACCCCTTCTCCAGGCTGAACCAGCACAGATCCCCCAGTCCCTGGCTTTCAGGGCAAGCACTCCTGCCCCCACCATCATGGCTGTCCTCTGCTGTGCTTGCTCTACTTCATCAACATCTTTCTTATATTGTCAGTGAGACAAAAATAAGACTTGACTGTCAAAGGTATCTGTACTTGGGGTGCTGATCTTCAACACTCCTGTGGAAATACTTAAACCAAAGCAGTCAGAACTGGTGAAGTGGTCATGCCCTACGTCAATGCTCAAACTCACTCTCATTTGATTTACAAAATAAGATTTGAAAAGTGACAATATGGTTTCATCACCATAGAAAAACCCTCTCCTGGAGTTTCTATACAGTATCACAACTGGAAACCAGAGCTCCTAGCAATGTATCACAGTGACAGCTCACAAAACCCTCAGTTCAGTGGTAACAGAAATCTTTCCAAATGCTTTTTGTCAATAAAACACCTCAAAAGCTTTCCTAATAAAACCTTGCGGCTTTACTTGCACAGACTACTGCGGGGTTTTTTTTTCTGGAAATTAGCTTTCTAGTGGGTGGCCTGCTTGCTGAATTTCTAAACTTTGAAGTCAGTGAAAGCAAGGGAGATGGTGGGGCAGGAGATTGCACACACTGGAGTAAGGCTTACCTGAGGGTAGTTTTGTGTTAGAAACCACTAGCCCAGAAGTACATTGATTTGGTAGAAGGAATAAGCAAAGCAAACACAGAAAAGCTACATTTTAAACTAATTTTACTTTCAGGTAGCTCTAAGTGACAGTAGTAAAAAATGATGCAACTCCTTGTTTGCTCTTTCAAATGCCTCCACTTCAGCTCTGGGTTTGTCCTAGTTTTGTTTGCTTTCTATGAATATTCCAGAAAATGCTTTTGTTGGTAGGAAAGTTTGCAAGAAGAAAAAATTTTATAGGTGGAAATCCAACTCCAGGAAGTCAATTGGGCATCATTTTTGACATTCCTAGGTGCCTGGGAAGAGCAGATGAAAGTCATGATTGGTTATTTGCACCTAAAACTTCCTTTGAAGAGTAATACTATCCAACAAGAAACAGAAATGGTATCACATCCCCCATGTGAGTCGTAAAACCAGCTCCGTCTTCAATTATAAAAACGTATGAAACCCAGCTAACTAACAATGTATTTCCAAAGTGCATATTCTGCAGACAGTACTTACTACAGTCTGTATCTCCTTTAAGATGTCAAGGGTGAAAACTCTTTCACCTTTGCAGACTATTCTGGATTTCACATAGGAGCTGTGTTATTTCTTCAGAAGTATTTTTTTCTTAATCTTCATTTTTTTTCTGAGTTGCTCTGTGTTCTCCAGTTGTTTTGTTCTTTCTGGGTTTGATTTTTGAGAGAAAGCAGATTTTATTCTTTCTATGCTCTTCCTTCATTTTCATAGCAAGCATTCTAGCTTTTCTTGTTTTATTGACTTTACTTTCTTGATTTTTTTAAATATTTTTTCTGTTTACTTGGGATGTAGTTTTCCTTTGGACTGGTTTTCCCCCTTCCCAATTATATCTTTTTCTTTCATGTTGTTTTTCTTTGCTCTGGCTTTCCACTTCGTTCCCCTGCCAGTATGTTTGTTTTTCAGATTGTGCAACTTCTTTAGGCTGTGACTTCTATTAGCTGCTGGCACTGAAAGGAACAATATACAATGTCCGGGTCCTCCGGGACCACTGTTTCAATGCACTGAGAATGCACCAAGGACTCAGGCAGACCTAATAATATCGCACAGTTTGATTGCAGCGTGATTACTCCTGGAAGAAGGGTTGTTTTCTTTCTCCCACCACAGAGAGGTAGGTAGTCAGCACTGAATAAGAGAAAATTTGAATGACATCAGACAATTGAAATACTTTCTAAATAATGGATCCACATCCTGGCTATACAAACTAAGAATGTATTCCTATTATTGCTGAACTCCTCAGGAGCTATATTGAGCCCTCAGAAAGGCCGTTTCACATGGGAGCAGATGTGCAAAAGAAAGCATTTAAAGAAAATTAACTTTTTTTCCCCAGAGTTCTAGACAGTAGATGTAAAATGGCAGCATGGGAACATATACCATAGTAAGTACTCTAACTCAGAAATGTGCTTCATATAAATACACTCAGAAGAACAGATGCTTATAAATGCATGGGTTATGTCTTATCCTTTTTTTTAACATGGACCAAGCTGAGATTCCTGCTCCTTTCTAGGAAAAACAAAGAGTGAAAAAAGACAACTATTAGGAGAAGGCTTTTATTTGTTTCAACTGCAAAGATTTCTTTTAGAGCTGATTTTCACTGGAACCCCAAATGCACATGCACATTTAGACCCTAGGTCTCCAGCTGATATCCAGAGGGATAAGACTGCATACAAGAAGTAAGAAGGCACAGGTCATTCCCTGTCAGCTACCAGCACCAGTGACAGGTGCCCTAGGCTACTGCTTTTCCAAGAGAAAAGGGGAGAAGAAGATACCAGCCAGGCAGGGAGGTGCTGGTAGGATGAGGGTAATGTTGATAAGTCTGTATTGTTACGCAGAGTGGGACAACGGTCCAGCAGTTAACGCAGTAGCACAGAAGAGACACAAGTTTAATTCTCTGCTCCATTACCCACCATTGCAGTGATACTGGAAAAACCACAAGATTGACAATAGTCAGGTGCCTGGCTGCTACTCATTTCAAGGGAAATGAAACATCTAAATATTTTTTCAATATCTGGAACGTGGTTTGAAACCTTTCCACCTCTGGGACAGGAGCTGACCTGCCTCCTCCTAGGGGTACCTGGGGATGAATGCATGAGGGACACATCATGGAGATGTTCAGCATGCAGCTGGTGGAAATCATGTTTAGCATCTTAGATGTCATGTAGAAAGTGCAGCTATGTGTGTAGCTACTAGGTATGGGTGAGTAGAGACGTCCTTCAGTGCCAAGCTCTCCTCAGATATCCTCCCACATGCCTATCTTACAAGCAAGTACAATCTACCAAATGCCTTCTGCAAAGGATTTGTGGGATCTTCCAGGAAGAACTCCAGATTATTTAATCCATCTGGTGTCAGTCACACCATCCTGAAAGGATTCCTGCATACAAGGAGTGATGCAGCCAGCAGGACATGTCAGGGGCTGTCATTGCTGCCCCTGCTGTACCTTGACTCACAGTGTGCATGTAGAGGTAGATCCCTGATATTCCAACTATAGTTTAAATGAAGGTTACTCACAGCAGAAAGCAATGTAAGTGGTTGGATCATCTGGCTTTGAAGCCGTTCACATCCAAAAGCATATATATAGATTATGCAGCCAGGCAGTCTGAGGGAAAGTCAAATATTTTTGTCATTAATAAATTTGTGGGCAACTGAAGTAATATCCAACTCTTAATTTTTCTGGCTCTTGTCTCACAAATGTCATAGCTTTTGAAGGGAGACTGAAGGAGAGGAGCAACCCTGATAATTTTTGTCATTAAAGATCATCAGAGAGCTCGGAGAAGCTTACCGTTCAATGCAGGAGACAGATAAAGTTAGTGGAGCTGATGGGACGTATGCCAGAAAAGACACAAGGAGTGTGGCAGAGTTCTGCAGGATTTGCATCCCCTCTGTCACAGGAAGGGCATGAGAGTTGTTCGAGGTGAAGGCCTGTGAGGTGGCAGGGGGGATCGTGTCAAGGGACCAGGGACAGAGGTCACCTCCAGGGAAACTGGGCTGCTACAGTCAGGATGGGACAGAAGAGCCACTCATGTCTTCTAAATTTTTCTCTCTCCATCCTACAGAGATTATACAGTCTTGGTGATTTACATGATTTATGTGGAATTTGGGACAAGGAGGGTTGTCACAAATATAATGCTTTAACATCATTATGACTTTTATAAGAGCAAGGAGGTTGTAAAGAAAAAGCACAACTCTGCTTTGAATGCAGTAGCTATGGCAAATTGGGAAACAGTGAGACACAGATAAAATTCATGTGACAGATAAATAGATATTTCTAGGAGAGTATGCAAAAGAATTTTCTTTGTAAACAAGATAATCTCAAGATGACCGTGCTGGGGATCATCAGCTTAAAATACAATGTAATAAAATCTAGAATTTATTTGTGAACATCCAAGTATTTTATACTTTTTCATAAACACTGCAAGCACAAAAAAAAATGAGAATTCATTTATTTCCCAAGTATTTTTATTATTGCTTCTCTAGAACACCTGGGTTATCTCCTCATTCAGTTTAAGACCTTTCATCATCTCTTTATCTAATCTCAGAACAGCATGGGATGCTACCTCCACTCATCTATCTTACATGTTTAGTGGAAACTGATAGTAAGAGGAGTTAAAGATATGATTTTAGTGAAAAGCCACGATCAAAATATATGGTACACTATTTGGAGTACAAAATGAAGGCTACAATTTAAAATGTTTCACAGGCTTTCTGTATGCTGTTGACCAGATAATGTCTACATCATAATGTACATTATCTTCTTGGCCACCAAGGTGGCAATTTGCCACATGGATGCTATTGCTCAGTTGTTTCAGCAAGATTCTGGAATCACAGACTACAAGACAACCCTGAATGGCATTTGTTACAAGCTTTTCCTCCAATATATGAGACTACACATACAGATTTCTTTTTAAATGGATTTGGCTTGCCTCTGGTTGTACAAAGAGATTGATTCCTATGAAGTGAGAAAGCTCTGGTGTATTGCTTTGTAAGACTGACGTGACAACATGACAGACACGGCTTCATATGAACACGCTATATATTAGATTATGAGCAAAGTTGAATGCTGTCATGTGCTCAGGGAAGAATGTGTCTCCTCTCTAAAGGAAAACCCAGCTGTGCTCGTGAGCAGTAAGAGAGATCCCTGGGGACATGCCGCAGGAGTAACGCACAGGGGCTCCAGGTGAGGATTTTCCTTGCTCATTGTAGTGTTTGTCAATATTTCATTTTCTCTTTATGTACAGCTTTGTAGTATTTTTTTTCAGCCAAAGATTCCAAAAATCTGCTTAGATTAGTGAAAATACATAATAAAGAGGGGCTGATAGAGTAAAGGACAAAGATGTTCTCAAGTCAGCTCCTCCTCTTGGGAGGGAAAATGGAACCCTATGGAAGACACATATATACCGTGTTAAAGCCTAGGAGATAATTAATTCATAAAACTAGTGATTCAGATAACCAGCTGAGCAGAGAACAATTTAGTACTAGATAAAAAGAAGTGTTCTGCAAAGTATGTTATAAATCCTACCTTTATCTGGAACTGAAGGCAGCAGTCCTTGCAGGTGCCTGCCTTCCCATGGGACCTCAGGGCAGGGCTCTGCTGCCCTGCCTGCACCCCTGCCTGGGGACAACCTTGTCCCACTCCTTGGCAGAATGCAGCTCTGACCTTCTCATTTTAATTGCCTCACACCAGAGTACGCGTGGCATTATGTTTTCTTCTAGATTGCATTTTTGGACATAACGCCTAAAGCTCATCTAGCAGCAGCTAGAGGCATACCTACACCAACATAAACATGCTGGTGCCATCTAATTCAGTTAATTAACTGAAGCACTGTATCACCTTGATGAGGCTATGTTGCTTCTGGGTCCAGAGTTCACAGGCTTGCAGTTATTTAAGATCCCTACATCCCACTGCGCTGTGAAGGTGGATATACTCTGCCTCTCTCATTAGTTTCAGCCAAGATTTTGTTTCCGCACCTTACCTAAGTTAGTTTTTCTGTTATTTATTTACCTCACTGCAGTGCACATCCTTATGACCATACATCCTCATTATTGTTCTGTCCTTTTACAGAACCTCCACCAGGCTTTCTCTGCTGCTTATAGATTGTGTAAAGGACTCCTGAGTGTTGAATAACAGATCAGCTGGTTTCTGAGCTCACTCTGAAGTGAGTAACTAACAGCAGAGCCACTGTTGTACGTAACTAATGAGAGTAAGAGCCTTCCTCTGGGTCTCATCTGCATTCCCATATAGTTTACCTTTATTGCTATCACTGTGTTTGAAATGGAATTTTATTGCAGTGACTCCAATACTGTCAAACTCGCCACCACCACCGCCTCTGCCGCCACCTTGGAATAACTACCTTTGAGAAGTGCAGATGGGACCATTCACTAAATTGTCTCTTATTTTCTCTGAGCATTTGTTATTCATTGGTATTTTCTGAATAATCTGGATGAGTAACATTCGAGCTATAGACTGCTCACAAACCATCCACTCCCGCTATCAATGTTCATTACCTCTGTTGTGTGACTTGGCTGCCTAAGTTTCTGCTCTTCGATTTTTAAACAGAAGAAAAACAACAAGGGAATGTGACCATGAATTTTCACATAAAGCATCATTTTTGCTAAAGTTTGTTATTTTAAGATGTGTACAGTTTGGATACCTGAGAGGATCTCTGTTTTCGTCTGAAAGGACTTACACCCTCCTCGTCCCTCCTGGGGAGCTCACACTGACAATCCCAGCAGGTTCACCATTCAGTGGTGGGTTTTAGCTTCCTTCATATCCAAAGACATTTCTTGATGTGAGGCAGCTAAGAAATTATTATGGTTATACATTAGCAGCATGCATGCAGCTCTCTGCAAGGTGAAAAAAAAGCTTGTGTGCTCTCAACCTCCTCTGCTTTTTTCTTCTCACTCCATTAATCTAATAAAAGATGTTGCCTCTCCTTATAAACTCTATTCACTTTCTGAGGGAACAGAAGGAAGCCAGGGCATTTGCATATTGAACAGAATAGAAATTGTTGCATGAAGCTCCCCAAAGAGCAGATGAAAATAGGAGCATTTATTTGCAGCTGCCAGTGAAACGAAGAGATATGAAACTTTGTTAGCACTGTGCCAGAAACTGGAAATCAGTGGGGAGCAAGAGCCCTGAGAGCTCTTCCTGACACAGGGAGCAGATGAATGAAGGAGCCAGTACATTTAGAGATGCCATGAAAAATTTGGAAATGCCAGGAAACTAGCAGACATCAGAGGTCAATGCTCTGGACTATCAAAAATCCTGGAGAAAGGGAAATGGCACTTTACTGGGAGTGGAGCTAAGCTGTAAGAAAGTGGTGGGGATGTGGTTTTTTCCTAATTCTTTGTGTTTCCGATGAAGTGACATCAGAGTAACAACAAGGATGTAGCCAAAACTGTGAGCAGAAAATAAAGTTACCACAGTTAAGTATCTGCATCAGGTTCTGAGTCTGAAGGGGTTAAGAGGAAAGGCAAGAGCAAGAAGAAAACTAAGAACGTGTGAAAAAGTGGCTCAGCAATGCATCCTTGATAGTTGGAATTGATTTGGTTTTGAAAATCTGTTTTCCCTGTGATGTGGCAAGATGTTGGGGAATGAGGAGAAGAGAAATTAGATAAAAACTACATGCTTCAAGAGACGTGAATGTGCTATGACAAGCCAGGGGCCATCATTTGTTTGTTGTGCAAAGCGGCGCTTGCCCTAAGGAGGGGATGTGGAGGATGCAGTGCTGTGAAGCACCGCCAGTCTGTGGCTGAGCACCACTGGCAGAGAGCTGCTTGTTCTGTTACTCACACGCTCTTTCCCCTTCTTCAGTCAACACTAAGGTCAGTGGCTGCTCCTCAGTTTCCATGCCAGTCAGTCAGGAAATGATCCCATCTATACCCTTCGCCACTGCGGGAACAGTGTCCCAGTGGCAACTGAAAAATTAATCACCATCAAAATTCATAAATTTTGAGGTAGGTGACCAGCTGTCCACACATTTTCTGTGATCAAATGCAATATAGGAGATTTTAAAGAAATTTTCCCATCTTGTTTTTGAGCTATGTGAATCTATTCCTTGCAGAAAGGTTTGTATTTCTGCCTGGGAGAGTGACATAAGAGTTTAAGAGCTGATTTCTACTCCAGACCAAACAAAGGACCTTGTTTTTCTCAGGGATGCCTCTGCTGAAACACATGCCATATTTCAGCTTGCATTACTTAAATTTAATGGCAACTTTAGAGATGCCAGAGTAACAACTGTCTTAATATACCTTCATATTGTCATCTGAATGATCTTAAAAGAAAACTGTACATAAACAAGCCAAACCTACATGGTTTGATGTGCAGTAAAATTCTCAATGATGTTGTCATGACAACAATGAAAGTCAGTAGATCACCAGTGAAAATCATCTGTGATTTGAAGCTTCTCCTGAAGAAAAGGAAGCTGACTACTCTGACATGTGATGAGTTTGTAAGAGTGAAGGGTGTTGCCTTTCTGAAAGAGATTGTACCATATTTAAGAAATTATATGTTGATATATTTGAAGATTACAAGTGGCAAGAGATGCATTGCATCACAACTAAGGGAAATAAAGTAGTTCCTAAATTTTCTAGAAACATAATCTCCTATATAAAACTGACGGTTTTCATGGAAAACTCCACATCTTGCAGCTGAATGCATCATAAATAAATAAAAGAATTATCCTAGCACAGAGTAGTTCAGAATTCTTCAAGATCAATTTATAAAAAAAGTGTAGAGGTTTTAAATGGCCCAAAATGTTCAAGTTATTTAGCAATCTGGTATCAGATAAACACGGAAAATGGAAAGTTATTTTAACCAGAACTCACTGACTTTAAATGAGAACTGTGCAGGAGACAGACCTTCCATTTTCATGACTTGGTTCTGAATCTAAGTTAAATATAATAAAATATGGAAAGTAAAACTTTGACAAGTTTTCATTTCAGATTCATAAAAACTTTTCCATTTGCTTTTACTCATTTTTATTTTCCCCTTTGCATCATGAGTTACCTCTCTCCCTCATCCTTGGCTGTGTCCATGTCAATGCTCTGTCTTAACCCCTGGTTATTCATTTTCTCTTCCTACTCACTCACTAATTTAGTTATTGCTCTTCTTATTCCACTGACACCACTTTTGTCAAAGATTTTAGACCTTTATATCTCATGCTCCATCACCAGCTCTCCAGCCCCATTCTTTGAAGCCTGGCAGCTACATCTGATACTGTCAGATGCACCCTTCTTCTCCAAAGCTTGGGCTTTCTTCACTTTTTTCTAATTCATTGCCTGCCTTCTAACTGCTGCTTTATAGCAAAAAAAAAAAAAATCCTCTGTGGTTATACCAAGTTCTCCTTTCCTTCTCTTGCCATCTATAACCAGTCTCTCAGTCACTAACACAAATATAACTGCCATGTTACATTGACCCGCTAACCTGTTTCTTTAATAACGCCCGCTCTGTCCATCTACACCAACAGGCCTGCAACTTGCCCTGTGGCACAGTTTTCATGGCAATGAGGAGGAAGTCTACCATAGTACAGCACAAATTTCACTTGCCAGTTCCGTAGTTTTCCAAAGACACATTTCATTTTAACGTTGTCAGTTGACAATTTTCAAGTTATGGATGAGCGGAAGACTATACAGGATAAACATCTCACCAGTTTTACTTGGAATATTCTGAGTACTGTGCTATACAGCCAAGAGTCACAACACAACACACTTAGAACCTAAATTCACAAAATAGAGAGAAAAAGGAGTGTAAAAAGAAGATACTTGCCTACAGTCACACAGCAGCTCTGTGCCAGATTGCTTTACACCCTGCCAGAGACCTGAATTACTGACTCAAACATACACAAGGAATATAACCTTGCATGCACAGATTAACGTATCATCCTACTAACTCTCTACAAAGTTAAGGAAAATAAAATGAAAGATTTTTAAGCTTCCACAATTCATTGCTCAGAGCACTCTTGGAAGCAAAAACCTTGTTTTGGCATTTATTTTACGCATCTCCTTCAGGGGCAGATTTGTAAAAATGCCCAGGCATCTAACGATGCTGACAGGTTTTCAATTACATTTCTAAAGATGCTTTTATAAATTCTGTCATGCAGTTCTCTGTAGCATTTTAGACCTACATTAATTTCCTTTACTCTACTATTCCCTTAATTTCTTCAGTGTTATTTTGTTAATTTTGTCTATTTTTTTGCAAAATGTTATGTAGCTCTTGAGTCTTCTAACACTGAATAGAACTTTCATAATCTCAGAAAACCTGAGAAGAAATATGTCCATCGGGCCCTTTCCTATCAGCAGAAAGAAATCTGACCCCACAAAAATAACTGTGATGAATTTTGTAGTGGTCTGAGGCTTGAGGTGGCTATTGCTGTGGCAAGGCTCTAGAGTGATGAATTCCCTAAATTAGAGTTGTAGGTGATCAAAAGTGATGAACGGATTCTCAGTACACACACTGTAGAAGGTTTGTACACAATTTTCTACCGTGGTGCATTATGTGGAGTTGTGCTGCCTGGTTAAGCAAAGACATTTTAGCTCCACAGTGTCAAAATTCAGTACCACTCTTCTGATAACTAGGCATCCAGATTTTTTGTCCTAATTGCCTAGAACTGTATAGCTCAAAGGAAGCATTTAGGCTTCCTATAGTACAGAGAACCTAATAGCTTCAAAGGAAAGTGCCTCTGGTTTACTTGGTGCTGTTAGCTCTCTCGGGGACGCAGCAAGCCGTAGCAGAACATGGCTGCCTGGCCTGCGTGTCAGTGATATTGTAAGGCTGATGCATTATATGTGATGCTGGAAAAGGGTATATTCTTTAAAACCTCCAGATGAAAGCTTCTCCAGGAATGCAGGGAATGATAATGAGTATTCCTCTCTCCATCTGATCAGCACTGTGCTGATTTGGGGATGTGCGAATCGAGGAGCTGTTGGGCTACCGTTGCTCCTGGCTGCAGATAGCAGCAGCAAACAGCTTGTAATGGGGCTGCGTCGAGATTCGGTGAGCAACCTAAATGATCAGATCATCTCTTGCCTGTGCAGGGAGGAAAAGGGAAAGTCATTAACTCCAAGCCAAAACCCATGCCATTGCCTTCACGGTGGCAGTGTTGGTGAAATGTATCAGTGCTGCTCATTTATAATAAGTAGCAGCAGTCTCCTTCCATGTCCTGGCTGGGCGCTTTAGCAGTAAGGGTTGGATTAAATAGCGTTATAGAAGCACCGCTGCCCACAGCGTCTGATGGCTTTGATGTAAATGAAAGTGGACGCCGCTGCTCTCTGTAGTGAGCTGATGTGCAGGGAAAGTGAGATCTGTAGAGACGGGATTCAATTGTGGGAACTTTGTGGGTGTTAAATGAACCTGCTTTGGAGGGCTGCCAAGGGAGGAGATGCAGGAAAATCTGATGAGAGATACCAGGCATGAGAGTTAATTGTGTTTCGGAGTCTGGAGAAAAAGCTAAAATTAAACCATTATCAAAGAAAAGCCTTGGACGGTTTGTTTTAAAACAGAGCTAATGGCTGGAGCCTGCAGAAAACCTAATTAAAAGGGAAAAGAAAACAAATGAGTTTTAGGATTGTGGCAGTGCATTCAAAAACAGTTTTGTATATGGATTTTCTGCTGGTCCCTGCTGTATTTCTGTGACTAAAAAAGCCATTATGGTGAAGCACATTAAAAAGAGTTTGTAGCAACAGGGCTGCAGCATGAAGTCCCATTGCTTATTCTGGTCATCAGAAGGACAGCTAGAAAACAGACTTTTGTCTCAGAGGTGATTCTGAAGCAAAGGTCCCAGTTGCTCTGAGCTTCAGGTCACAGGGCTGCAGCAAGATCAGGGCTGACAACAAAAAAAAATAGAGCAAAATGTAAACACCACAACTGCCCTGAGGTGGAATGTACGCACCATCCTCTTCCTACACCCCGTGACTACGGATGGGAGTCATACCATCTAACTCTACATGTCTGTGCTCCAAATGTTTACATCTGAACACATCACCATGACCTACCTCTATATCCAAAAAAAGGAGATCACCATTTTCGAGGTGTGATTCAGTTGGCCTAGTTAGGTACCTACTTCAGGATAACATGAATCACACCCTAAAAGTGCTTGCCTCCACAGACTTGATAAAGCAATCTAGATAAATAACTTTAGTGTAACTATGTTTACATTTGGCCAGATTTAACACAAAACTGTGAATCACCTAGAAGGGAGATTTAGCATGGATTTGAGGTAGTTTCTGTCCTGATTTCCTCAGAAATACAAGCCCTAGAGAGAAGCAAGGATTGCTTTTCCTTACCACTGTGCTATTCACTTTCTGTGCTCAGTGGCAGATGAAACAGTTTCCAGTGAAAGTTTAGCCAAAATTTGAGACTTCTTATGAGTTCCTCAGTTGCCTAGATATATTTCTCATCTTCAAAAACATGTCTGCCTTCCTGTCCTGGCCCTGCATAAGGCTCACCCTATGATTTAAGAGTCCTCAGATTCAGACTTATACAACTGCCTACGTCAGCCCTCAGCTCTTGATGTGTTTATGAAATTTGTATGGGAATTTTTCTGGCAGAAAAACTGGTTTGGCCTACCCGGAATTCAACCACCGGATGGTTTTTAGAATTCCATGGTGAGAGGGGTTATAAATGGTTATCATAAATGTTTCCGTTTTAAGTTGCTCAGTATTATGCACCAGTGTTATTTTATCGTCTTCGGAGCTGTTCTCCATGTTCTAAGGAACATATTACACCAGTGTCGTGCACAGACAACTGTTTCATTAGCTGCCCTAAATCACTACGTATTACAAGTCTTTCACATAGATGAAGATAAATGATGGATGTTTCTGGGTGCACCAAACTAGATTGAAATAAAAAACAGAGGAATTAGATATCATAAAAGGCCAGCGGACCATCTAATATACTGACTTCTGCCTCATACTGCCTGGTATAAGCTGTTTCAAAACCAAACGAAATAAATATTTTAATAGGGCACTATAGAATTACAGGTCAAGGGTTTTTATCTCCCACGGTTATTGCTTGTTGCAGATCTTGGGCCAGGAAAAATTTATACCCTTGGTGTTCCTGTCCTAATTTAAGGTTGCTATCCTTCTTCAGTTCTGCCTAACTTTTGGATTCAGAAATACTAGGAATGAATCCCACCATTAAAGTATTTATTACAAGAAAATATTTCCCTTTATCAGCTTTAAGTGGGTTGCCTTCAGTTTCAGTGGATATCCCATAGTTCTCACGTTTTGAGGTGGGGCTACACACACATGCCCACTCTTTGCTGTTCATTGCTTTGTACAGCTCCATCAGGCCACTGCTTATTGAGGTCCTTGATAAATTAATCCATCTTTTTCTCATTAGATGCTTCTCATAAATTTTTCCTGACTAATAATTTTCATTGCCTGCTTCTAAGCCTCCTTCAATTTCTTCTGTATCTCGAGTTCATATATTATTCAAAGTGAATATATAATGGTATTTTCTTAGTTATAGTATCAGTAGACTTCCCATTTCCAAGTGTTGTTGACTCTTTTCATCCTGCAGAAGAAGAAGGAGCTGAGCTGAAGAGGATGGTCTTCAGCAGGACTTCCCATGTGACTGCAGCAAACTCTTGAGGAGGATATGTTGATGGAGCTGTACTCCTTCAACTTGTGCCCCTCACTAGGCAGGAAAATGGGACCACACAACATATGAGCAGGGAGCATTGCTGGGCTGTAGCACAGGACTCAGTCATATATCTGAGCTTGCACCCCTAGGTAAGAGCATGGGCTTTTATATAAATAATTTTTGTCAGAGCTGGTATATCTTCTAGTTGCAATATAAAATAAGGTATAGGCAGAATTATCCCACAATGGTTCTCAGATCTGAAGGACAGCAACTTTTCCTGTCTTAACACGATAGTACTAAGTATGTCAGGTCTTCTCAGCTCTTGAACTCAAGTAACTTTTTTTTTTTTTTTTTAAATAAGCTATCATGTAAAGCACAATTACAGACAAATATTTTCACCAAACTAACATTATGGTATTTAATCTTGAGAATCTCAGGCATTCTCAACATGTGATGTCAACTTTATTTTGAAACATTCCAGTAGTGTCACATTTAATTTTTTAAACTGTTATTAATCCAAATAAAAATTATCTACATTAAAAACAGCATCAATACAGTGGGCAGTAATGTAAGAAAAATTTCAGAGCAAACAAATAGTTGTTTGTAAACTGGCTGTGTTGAATTATGGACTGATGAACAACAATTTTTCTAACCTCTTTTGATGGTCAAATATAAAATTATCCCCAGAGAAATTCTGAGGGAGAAAGGAAAGGATCACCAGTCTAGTTAGATCCAAATGTGCAGAAGTAACTAAGGATTTCTTTTTTATATACTCTCAGAAGTTAAGCATCCAAATACATGTTATGAACAGCCATTGCATCTTTGACTCTCATCTGTAAGACAGGATCATCCTTCTCTATCTCACAGCAGTGATGTGTGTATTGAAGTCACTGGTGACATACTCAGGTGTAAGACTGATGAAGCAAGCATTTCCACAAGCAGCAATGTTCAGTAGGTCTTATCCATGACTGAAACCTGGGCTGGCTCTGATGCAAACCCCCTGGGAGTCTGGTGACCCTTGTTCCCTACGCACTGTGCAGGCGAAGAAGCACCAGCCACAACATGATGCTCGGGTGGGGCCATTTACTGTTTAGGGTGGGGATCTGACCAAGCCACCTCCGAACCGGAGGACTGAGCTGCTGGAGGAGCTTCAGCCTAGCAATAAAGTCAAAGATAATTTTGCCATTGGTTTCAAAGTCAGGATTCTCTCAGTGCCTCTGCTGGGCTGTTAACTAGATCACTTCAGAGTATGCAAGCGTGTACAGTCTCCAAAAAGCCACACAACAGTTAATGCAGACAAGTGCTCAGTTTCTGCAAGGGTTAAAAAAATAATAAAGTGTTTTTCTACCTTTCTATTATTTGTCATGAAGAATTAAGCCGCCTGGAATATTAACGCACAGATGCTGCCTGTCTAAGTGCTGGCAGGCAAGGCTTGTTGAGCTAGGAAAACTTCCATAGCAAACTTTATATCTAAATAATATCAAGAATATTTGAAGATAAGTTTTTTAGTAGATTTTAAAGACAAACAGAAAAAAGACAGCAGTCATGGAAATGTGTATGCTATAATCAGAAATATTTGCAGTAAAGATGACATGAAATCTATAGGGAATAATTTATCAACTTTTAAATTTATGAACAGTTTATGTTTTTCTCCCTTTTTTTTCAGTAGATTATTCTCTTTTTTCAGAGAGAAAAATGCTAAATCTAATTTTTCTTTCCTTCCTCTCCCCTCACCTGCCATTTTTCCTTTCAGTGCTCTGATACTCTTTATTACTGTTGGTTTTGCCTTGAATACATTGCATTGTTCACACATGGAAAGCTCTGTTTTATCTGGATATTTGAGCAAAGAACGCCAGGAGAGCTGTGAATAGCAGCCGCAGCAGCATGGCAGGGTGAGCAGTGGGCAGCGGGGGAGGATGCGAGGCTTTCTATGGGAGAAAACAAAGTTTTAGAGTTAGGAATGAACCTGACAGAGGAATAGGAAATGGCAAAGTAGATCAATTCCTACGTGTCTTCTGTGTCGAGGTAAAAAAGGTCATTCATGTGGACAAGAAAGCAGCTCCACAAACTGGGAGCTGGGATGCACCTGAAGTAATGTGGCCAGGGCAGGGCAGGGAAGGGCTCACATGTTTGGCCAAGGGGACCGTCTTCATCTCAGGGACTCTGTAATGTCAGAAGACCCATCCACGGGTTATAAGCCAGAATTTTCTGCTGCAGAGAGCTCCCTCTTGCAAATCCTCCTTCCAAAATGAAATTCTGTGACAATTTTTATTTTCTCTGCTGGCTTATTAATCCTCTGTACTCCTTCTTGCCCATTTTTCTTTTCTTTCCCTTCCTTTCTACATACTGCATCCTCCCACATGTGGTATGTAGGCATCTGTAGATTACTAATGTATTATTCCAGCAGCCAGATCTTCACAGTCTCGCAGGTGTTTATGAGATATATGTTCACTCACCGTGAAAGTACAGTTTCAAATTTGCCCTTGAAATGTGAAACAATCAATGTTGGCAGCATTTATGCTTTTCTGTCAAATATTTTTCTCATTCTAGACTCTATAAATAATTTAAGAATAATGTCTTATGACAGTGATGCTGCAATCCAATAGGGTCTCGTTTGCTTTCTAATTTGTCTTACATTTGTTCAAATCAAGGGGTAAGGAATCTAACGGATACCAGTGACAGCGTCTGACTCAATCATCTCATCACTAATTGGTTCTGTGATTAGTGCAGACCAGCAATGGAGAAGGTGGATACAAGATTATAACTTTTCTAGGTGAGGGCAGCTTCCAGACCATCTGTTACATGATATATCACTAGTGTATTAAGCTTCTCATCTTCTTGATTCTGAGGAATTCTTCTCAGAGGCAGGTTAGGATTCTTCTGGGTTTTACTAAGGTGACAGTATAGTCTGCATTTTCATAGTTCACCTGAAGTAATGTTTGTTCCCTGTAGTAGACAGCAAACCAGATTGGCAGGATGTCAGTTTACAAACCTCCACTTGCAGCATTATCAGCACAGGATGACAAATAACCATTTAAAGTATTTTAGTGTTCATGAAAAGTCCAAGTTTGGGTATAGGAGACTTCATTTAACTGTTGAACCAGTGCAACAACATAGTCTGAATTTCCCTCAAACATCACTAGACAGACTAACTAAAATACTGAAAAGTCAAGTAATTTTTCATATCCACTTAATTTCTGGACCTCCCTGCAAAGAATACACATACATCAATGCTATGTGCTATCATTATCTCTTATCTCGATGAATTTCCAGTCGTGAATTAAAGCCTCAGGGCTGTCTCTAAGTATGCAAGAATTAATTCAGATGTCTTTGACATTATGACAATTACTTAAAAGAAAAACACATAAAACTGTGTTTTCTGAACATAGTTGGAACAAAGCAACTTGAAGAGTTTTTACTCCAAGTCTAATTCAGACAACACTCAACCCAAAAGATCACAACCAATCCTCTGTCCAGAGCCCCATGTTTCTGAGACGGCTCTTACTTCCTGCTTTTCCACATCCTTCCACCCACACCCAAAGCAACACTCAGTGAAACTACTGACCTTCATGGTTGTGATCTGCTTTGAAGGTTGTTGTATAAATAAATTTATCTCTTTTTTACTATTTGATAGTTTGAACTCAACCACAATACTTTTCAGGGGATAGATATAATCAATTCATTAACTACAGAGATTAATGATATGATGTAGAACCAGGTATTGTGAGAATCCTACAAGCCATTCCCCATAGTTCCACTGAAATAGCATTGCCTCATGGACAGAAAATCCTATTTTAGCTATGAGTTTCCCATGACTACAAGTTGTCAGCAATCACACTTAATTTGCCAGAAGACATGTCTGGTTAGTAAAGTGGATAAATTAGTGTTATAAATGTCAACCAGATCTGATGCTCCTTTTTTTTCTGAGGACTATGTCTGCAGGACTTTATCCTCCACAGTGATATTCAAATGGCCCATTTTTCTCACAGTTTGAAGTGGTTCCAGAAAAGTAGAGCATCGAGTTCTGCCAAACGCTGAGGAAAATCAGCGGCAGCTAATAGCTGGGGTAAGGCTGACACAAGTGAATAAGGCATTCAAGATGTTGCTCCACAAAAACCTACGACGCTTAAAAGGGAGGATGGTAAAATTATAAACAGCACTTCAAGCCCTCATAGCATACGGCTGAGTTTGGTCAGACATTGTCCTAGTCCTTCATCTTTTATGTAAATATCTAGAGAAATCCAAATAGAAGCCTAATTCAGTTTGCAATTTTGATCTAACATTCATTTTAAAAGTTCCCTTTGGAAGATATGAGTGCAACGTAGCTAACTGTCATTTATCTTCTTCAGAGGATCAAGAGTTCAGTCTGGTCTGGAAATGGACCCTACCTTTCAGTGATGGCATAACAAATATGAGACAGTGACCTCTGAAGGGATGCTGAGGAACCCAAGCGGGTACTATGGAGACAACCTTCAGTAGTTAGACTGTCTGCTGCTAGTCCTAATGCATTTAACTGCGGTGTAGAATGCTCTGCTGCCCCTGATGAATATGCGTTAAGTGCTATTTTCAGCACATTACAGCTTTTTAGACAGCTGCTCACCCTTATTATCATGCCTATTGCAGTTTCCTTTTCACTGTCTATCCTGAAAAGTTAAATACAGCCTTCTGGGATACAGCAGTCCTGAAAAAGGTACCACTTGTTGGATCCGGTATGTGTTTTTATTCTCATCAATTCCTCATTCTTTTCAAACCTGATGTATAATCCCTCTCAAATGGGTCCCTTTATGCTATAATTTGGAGTGGTTCCACTTGATAAGTTATGCTATCGTCACTAGCTAACATGATCTCTAATCTCCATAGATTTTATCAAGCTTTTATCAGAGGTACTGCTTTGAGTTGTTTGTATTAATAGCAGTTAAGAGCACTGACTAGGAGCGACGGTGTCTGTTGCCCACGTGCCCAGCTGCTCCAGTGGGCAACCTTCTCTCCTCTATGAAGCAGCAGCTAATGAAAAAGCGCCTCCGCCTTCTCTTGTTTTCAGGTTCACACATCCTTGAGCATATACTAGTTTAAAGTTTGTTTGACATCTTAGATCAGCTGAAGGTTGTAAGTAATTTAAAGTCATTCATCTAAGTCAGCACCTAAAACAAAAGCAGTAATGGTTTATTCCATAGGGAGCTACTTGTGAGCAGCTAGAAGTGTGTAATAGCCCGTCGCACAGTGCAAAGCCAAGCTCAGTAGACAGTAGATGAAAACCTGTACAGAGTTTAAAGGGCATCAGCAAGTATTCATTTTACCCCAGACAGTCAGTACAGGGGCCACTTGTCTTTTTATCAACAGTATCTGATAACATGAAGAAATTAATAATTTACAGAGGGCAGGCAGTACTTTTCCATTAGAAGCTGTGTGCAAAGGAAGAAAGAACTGCTGGCACAGGCCAGAATGCTCCCCGCAAGGTCGTTCTGCCTCAGTGCTGCAAATGTGGGTTTTTTTAACCCTTTCTTAATCATGAGAAAATATTACTCCAAATTACATGCATATTTTACCTTGATTTAGTGCAGAAAATAGCCCACAGCCATGCAGGGCTTCATTCCTTTGGCATCCTCCAATGTTGCAAGCTGTGCTGCTTTGGATCTAGCAATTCCTTGGGTGGGAGATCTCACGGGAACTCTTGATGCTTTTGGGACAAGCTGAAGGTCTTATTCAGCCCCGCTGTCACTGTGGAGCTGACACACCAAAACCCAACAAGTTCCTCAGTGGGCAAAAGAACTGATGAAGTGTGGTTTCACCCAAGCTATGCATCCCTCACCCACCAGTCCTGCCCATCCACTCCATCCCTTCATGTTCCACGTGCAGGGGACATCCACGCAGTGGCTGCCAGCAGCTGCCTGTGTGCCCATTGCCTGTCCAATGCACACACATTGACACGGGCCCTGCCAAACAGGATGCATCCAACCAGCCTTTTCATTGGTACCAGCCTGGATCTCTTCCCTCACCTCTTGTGTAACATTTGGGGCTGCAGTTATCTCTGAGCCTTCAGTGGCTCTTTCCTGTTCAGATCAGAGCTTCTCAGGGAAGGGAGAAGAACAGATGAGCAGAGTCACAGCACAAGGACAGAGGTTTGCCACATCATCCTAGGAAGCCAGGCTAAAATGATTAAAAAGCTCACCCAGGCCATACGCTAATGAAATATTATGACTACACACTTGAAAGAGCAGGAAATGATAACATTATGGTTCCTACAGAAACACTGTCCTCTGCTACATGCCCAGCACAGTCTTTCATTAAATCTGTTAAATCTGTAGTCTATCACACACCCGTTCATGTTGTTAAGCACACACCATAAAATATAATAGATGTGCAATAGTGCAAAAACTTTTGAACTTATACTGTTTGTAGTTAGAAAGATTAAATAAATGCTTAGAATATGCAGAACCTGTCAAAAATCTAGAGACATACTAAAACTGCAAGATACCCAGTTTTATGCTTACACATGATTTCTTCCTCTTCCTGATGAAAATGTTTGTGAAAGACTTTCCTGAAAAGGAGATGAAGTGGGGAAGAAATCTGAAGTATTGACATGCATGGGGTTTTTCAATTTGTTTCTTCATTTTGTTTAGTTAAGCCGCATGAATTTCCGGAAGAATTTTTAATGCAAATTTTTTCAACAGCAGTATGAGAGCAACATCAGACAGCATGGAAAATCTGTGCTGAGATGATACTATCACAAGCAGGACAGAATTTCATCACACTTAATTAAAAAGCCCCACTGATGCCATCGGAGCATTCTCAGAAGTGCAGCCATTTATAATTTTATAATTGGCCAATCAAGGTTGGGGTTTTTTCTTTTCCTTCTAGCTTAGTTATTGAAATGTATTTTCATGATTCATGAAACACTCTTTATGTGTCAAGTTTTTTTTCCCTGATGATATATCAGGCTTCCCTGTACACTTGCTGTATATCCATCTTCCTTTTTCACACCGTGGAGAGTGAAGGAGAATTATGAAGGCGCCGGGCACTGCTCCAAAGTTGAGGCTGAACTGAAGTTTGTACTTAAAGGAGGGATCCAGTCACTGTGCTACGCACAAAAAATATACTGTATTGTTCCTAAAATTACAGTACTTGCTGAGTATGAAATAGATTTTCTGAGAATTTACAAGTAAATCCATTAATTAGTTTGAGTTAGAGTTAATTGAAAATAGGTTCTTTTGCAACTTCTGTCAGACTTTATTTATCCCTAATGAATCCTGGTATAAAAAACAGACTCTCCATTATTCATATATCATCAAAACTCTTTGAAGCCTTTCCATAGGACATTTTAAAAGTAATTATTTTAGGAATTATGTGCTTTTTTATTGTTATTCATCAGAGCTGGGAGTTTCTCATTTATCATCAACACAAGGGATAAGTGTTTCTTCGGATGGGGGAGATCCTCAGAAGAGCTCCACTCCTTCTCAGCTGCCGCTCACTGTTGCTCTTGCTCTGACAATTCTTGGGGGAAAAAAAGAAAATGAATCATCTACAAATCTGTTTGATCCAATGACTGCTTAAACCCCCATAATGCCATAATCATATTGCTGTTACACAGTGTCACACCAGGACTAAGGTTCTCCAAACAGACAGATGTTGTTTTGTGACTTAATATTACTGTAATTTTCTGAACTTGGCGGTAGCTCTCAGCTTCTGGGATCTATAATGTTTGTTTGAGAGATAATTCCACCTTCTCTATTGTATTTTGCCCTATCTGAAAGTGTTTATTCTTTTATTATCATAGAGTCTAGGAATTTGCATGTCCCAAATGTTTGTACAAAATGCTGCACAGAGAACAAAAAGCTCGCCCACCCTGATAAGTTTGCACTTTAGTTACAAAAGATGAAATAAAGAATAGAAAACTGTACAAAAAAAGATTAGATGTCTTTGGCCTGGATCGTAGGCAGTGATCTCAGCCTGCTACTGGCAAGACTAGTGAGAGGTATTGTAAGCCTTGCAGCGAAGGGTGGTCTAAGGAAGGATCTGAAAGAGTCCAAGGGTTTCACTATGCAGATATCCTGGCGTAAGGGGCAACAGGGGAGAAAATATATGTGAGGTGGTTAAGAAATATATCAAATGTGCAGGAAGTTGGATAGTTGGAGGTGGGTTGATACGACAGAAGTAGAAGTGGAAGCACAAGTGATGGGAGGATGTCAGGTTGGAGAAGTGACTTGCTTTCACACCACAGGGAAAGGGCTGGAAAGGGAGTGACTGAGTGACCAGTAAAGAAAATTATCTTGGTTTCACTTTTATGAACCGATAAGAACACAACTTCCAGTAAGCAAGATGCAAGTACTTGAGAATCTGGAAGTTTTACCTCAGTTGATGCACAGTAGAGGTTGGGTCACAATGAGTGCAGACCTCAACTCAATTTAAATGTGTTTTTCTCTGGCAACACACATGATTGCCATTAAAATGTATTTCTGTGTTGTAATTCAGACCCTGCTCATTCTCATCTTAGAACCCTTTCGATGGGTATAAATGCTGATATTCTGACCACCTGTGGCCGTCTGAACACCACGCAGAGCAGACACACTGCAAGCCACCGGTTTCCCACCTGTAGTGCAGAGCACTGGTGGCCAGGGTGGGTGACCTACGTCATGTACATACTGCACCCTGCTACGGAGCACAGTCACCAGCTCTGCTAGAGCACTGGGGTTTCTTCCTCAAGCACCTTCTCAGTGGAACACACTCACTGACACCAGGCTCTGCTGATGCATGATAAACCAAAGATGAAACAAAGAAAAAAAAATTTAAAAAAGGTATTGGAAGAAACAGCTGTGGTCTGAGGTAGCCCTACCATCTTGTCTACTAAAGACACAGATCTCAGCCATGGCTCCCCATCCAGGCTTCCTTTCTAAGGGAAATTGGGAGACATTCTTCCTTTCATTCTGAATTTCTTTTTGTTGTTTTGGAATTCTAGGTCCTCCCACAGAACACAAACTGCAAATTTCAAAGCAGCTGTATTTAAACTCAGGCGAGAGTATAATGCAAACAACTTTTTTCAGTAAAAAAGAAATGACAGAAAATTAAAATACACACAGACAGTGATTGTTAAAATAGTAGATCATCACATAAATTTGCATTAATTGCACAAAAGCTGAAAGTACTTCATTAAATACTCTCATAACACAGTAACCTCTTTAGAAAATTATTTCTGGGATAAGCATGTAAATAATTACATACTCTCTGTCCCATATAGTTTTATCTGCCTAAGCAAAGGAAAACGGAGTGTTATAGCTCAAGAGCACTCTAATTTTTGAGCGATTGATTAAAAAGAACAAGCATTTTAATGATGTTCATCAAAAGTGCTGTACATATATGAATTGTATATTCAAGTATGTGAGGATTTGAATGTCTAAACTCAGTTCAGTATGGAAAAAATCAAATGTATAAATGATGTATTGTTAGGAACCAGCACTGAAGGTAAGGATTTGGGAGTAAATCTGGTTAATTTCAATGTAAATGAACAACACAATACTGCATGTTAGTATGAGGATGCAATTGGTCTATGCAGGTCCCTTTTGCGATACTTGCACTGACAATTTTGTATTTTATAAAGAGTTTTTGTTTAATGAAAGACTTTATTCATGGTGCAGTTTCAAATTAGTCTTTATTAATAAAACTTTTTATTTCCACAGTATTTGAGTAGTTTACAGTAATGAATACTGTTATCCTCACAGCTATAGTCTGGCATGAGACAATTCCCCTTTTTGTAAAAATTTGAGATTTCCAAAGTTTTTTTATTCCAGATTAGGAAGAGTATATCTGGGAATATAAAGAGTCTACAGCACGACAAAAATGGTCAGGGTGCTCAGTCACAGGTTAAACAGCGTCGGTCAGAGCAGTTAACTTTCAGACGGCACTTGCGGGCATCACCTTAATGCTTTCTGTACAGAAGGATTAGGGGTGGGAGGAAGGCAATCTGGAGACATAGCGAGTGCTTTGGAAAGAGGAGGTATCAGAGTATACTTGGCAAAAACTCCTTACATATTTCAATTACAGCATGAAGTGTATAGCATACTTTCCAGTATGACTTTTAAGTCACAATCTTAAGTGTCATTTCTTCTGTGAATCTATGATGAAGCTATAGCATACATGAGTTAGGTAGAACTGCCTCACTGTGTTTGGTGATAGCCGAAGAGTAACCAAAAGATGCCTCTCAGGCCCAGTTCCCTCCTTAATGTGAATGTGTGAAATATCAATGTGCATCATTCATCTCTGTGTTACTCCTGAAGAGCCTTTGTTTGCCCCTTTCCTATCAATAATTTTTTTTCTTTTACTTTGATAATCTTGGCACCAGCACTTCACTAATGAATGAAGACTCCTGACTCATATTTCCTTCTACATCTAATGATAAAGACACAATTCTGTTAGATCTTTTCTCTCCCTCTTCTAAAAAACAACAACAAGTAAACACTTAAGTCAGCTGAATTGCAACTTAACAGCTGACTGTGCAGGCCAATGCAAATCAAAATGAAATCTTAAAAATGCAGATGTAGTCATCAGAGTGCTAATTAGTCATTTGGCTGCTGCCTCTCCACTCCAGATCTTCACTTTAATTGTAGAACAGGGGGGAGGAAGTGTCTTAGGGATATATTCCACCTGGCCTTCCCAGGGGAGTGAGCATGAAGCACTCTTTTTGTGCCTGGATAGGATCTGTGCTGCCTCCAGGAAAGCAGCACAAGAACTCTGTCTCCGTGATGGAAATGCCTGCCTGATGTCTGGCTCAAAGAGATACATTACCAGTCATCACTATGGCAGAGGAAGGTCCAAACATCTTCACCTCACTGTCAGCAACAAGAGCAAGGGTACAGAGGCCACCACATGCCCACCTCTCCGTGTGGCCCTTCTCCCCAGCAGAACAGCTCACCCTCTGGTCAGAGACAGTAGTTTTATTTTCCCAAGGATCATTCCTGCCCATGCAGCTTCTACATCCTGACATCTTACGTGAAGACATATTCTGCATCCTTGAAGCCAGTTTCCCTTGAACTGGCACGACCCCAGCTGCCATTGCTGTTGCATTCCTCTTCACCATCATGAAGAGCAGCTACTATCACCTTTAGTACCTTTGCAATCACTAATTTTTCCTTGTGAATGAAAAGCTTAATAATGCCTTGGACAAACAAATGTGCTTCATCCTTTGAATTAATGATGCTGAGATTTGTTTTGTAATCATGACACTTTTTTGGGAAAGAGTAATTCTTGTTTAGAGGTGGGAAGGTCTGACAACTGGGGTCCCATTCTTCAGCCACCTCTTTCTCTTTCCCGGACATGATCAGCACATTTCCTTAGCTTGACTGTCATTGATAGACTTTTGATTATGCTTTTTGGATGACACTTCTTTTAATGTTAAAGCTCTACCTTAATTACCTTAATCATTCCAGCTTTGTATGCACCTATAAAAAAGTTTAAAAAAAATTTACAGGAGATAATAAAGACACTTTCAAAATTTTTCTGATTTAGTGATTCTGTTGTCATTGTGGCTGTATTGTTAATACTCATTATTTGCATATAAAATATACATAACTGGCACATTAACATATATCAGTCTTTGTACAACGGTGACATAAGTATACCTTCATCATGAAAAATTCATGTGGACTGTTAGAAAATCTTTATTGTTCAATGAATTTAAAAATCTACCTGAATATATTAATTGTATTTAACCTGTATGTTGCCAGCTCTGTTCTTCTTAAGTCTTGCAACACTTGTTTTCTTTTCTCAAATTATCAGTTCTTGAGTTATTTTCTTCCTTCAGAATCTGAAATTTTCTTATGTATAAAAATATTTTTCTAGGCCTCATGACTGCAAAGAAGAGTATGTAAGCAAAAACTCTAGAGCCTCAAATAACAGGAAGAGAGAGACCTTAAACTTTAAAAAAAAAAATCTTATTATTTAGCCATTCTTATGGTAATGGCGAGACATACAGGTAAAGCTGTAAATTTGAGCAGGTTGCGCCACATCATTTATAAAAAGCAAAGAATTAATCCCCTTCTTAAGTGAAAATCAATGTACACTTAATGGCATGTCCATAATTAAGCTGTTCTGAGTTTGATGTGCATTTAGACTATGACCATTTTATGTCACTCTGGTAATATAGGGAAGTCTTGAAGGTGTTGCGAAGGGGCCAGAGGGTGTCGACGATTAGAGTCAGTACACGTAAATTATGGAGTGATAAAAAGACATGGGTATAAATGTCCTCATTTTCAGGGCTGTAATAGAAATTTCTATTGAATTCAAGAAAAAAAAAAGAAACAGAAAAGAGTAGAAGATAGATTCCAATGAAAGCACTTGTCAGATCAGCTCTATTAATTAACTATTAAAATGCAGATTAAGGATACTTTAGATAGCGTTAAATCCTTCGCACAGAAAGCCAGTAGTTGCAAAAAAAAACCTCATTCAGCAATATGAGAGAGAGTTTTCTTCCTTTCTAGATAAACATTTCATGCTTTTCCAGACAGCACAGATTGTGGACCTCTGTCTCTCTATGCCTGTGAGTGATTTTTCTAACTTAGCTTTTCTAAATGTGCAACATTTGGAACGCGATATACACATACAGCAAGCGCTCACACAATACATGCCAGATCAATATTTCATGTTTACAAAATTATTTTCTTCAGCAGAGTGACACTTTATCTCCTCTAGTCCTCCATCCTCCCTGTCAAATCCCTAACATAGAAAAGTCATTTTTAAATTAAGAAGTCATTTCTCTCTCCTCTTGATACAGTAATAGTTTTCTAATTGCTATCTGGCATGACTCAGCATGTAACGAGCCGAGCAATCGGCAAACATATGCCTCTCACTCTGCTGTTGTGTGGTGACATTTCTGTGGCAGTTTTGCCAAGAACCCTGCCAAGAACCCTGCAGCTTTCCTATCTTAGGCACTGAACTTCTGATCAACTCTGAAGGGAAAATGCAAGGAAAAACGTAATGGGATCTGAGGTCTTTCTCAGCTTAGAACAAAATCTGCTCCAGGCAGCAAAGGAAATAATAAACTAAAAGGATGTGGTAACAGCAAAAGAATTAGTTTCCTACCAATTTCTTTGCAAAATTGACTACAAAATCTTTATGTGGTAGGTGAGACCAAGATTTACCATGACAGAGATAAAGATTACAAATTTGGGACAGATTGAACTACACACTTGGGCATAGATGTTCACACAGATTGCCTGATGAGATGTGTCACACCTTATCGTCAAAAGGTTGGAGTGGGTGGATGTGCTGGGTGAGGCGTCAGACAGCAAAATGGTCCCACAGGTGCTCCTGAGGGTAGGGCAAGATTGACTGTGGTCACTGCTAGAGAACTGGGGGACTTACAGGAGCATGCAGCACCTCAAATGGATGGATGGATGGATGGATGGAAGGTAAGTTAAATATTTATTCTTCTTTCCACACTTTCAGGACAGTGTGGCAGACCATACACTCAACATTTTTGCTTTGGTGCAAATGAGAGAAAAAAAATTTCTCTACAAGAATAACCAAGGAAGCCTATAGAGGGTGAAAGTGGAGACAGGTAGCCTGGGAGAACTACAGAGAGGTTGTGCGAGTGGCCAGGGATCAGGTGAGGAAGGCCAAAGCCCTGACAGAATTGAATCTGGCTGGGGATATAAAAAGCAACAAGAAAAGCTTCTATAGGTATGTAGGGGACAAAAGAAAGTCCAAGGAGAATGTAGGCCCCCTCCGGAAGGAAACCGGTGTCCTGGTTACCCGGGACATGGAGAAGGCTGAGGTACTCAATGACTTTTTTGCCTCAGTCTTCACCGATAAGGGCTCTTGTCTCACCACCCAAGCGTGTGGAAGGCCTAAGCAGGGACTGAGAGGATGAAGAACCACCGACTGTACTCGAAGAGCAGGCTCGGGAACATCTGAGGAACTTGAAGGTGCACAAGTCCATGGGACCTGATGAGATCCATCCGCAGGTTCTAAGGGAACTGGCGGATGAAGTTGCCAAGCCACTGGCCATTGTATTTGAGAAGTCGTGGCGGTCTGGTGAGGTCCCCGATGACTGGAAGAGAGGGAACATAACCCCCATTTTTAAAAAGGGGAACAAGGAGGACCCGGGCAACTACAGGCCGGTCAGCTTCACCTCTGTGCCTGGCAAGGTCATGGAGCAGATCCTCCTGGAAACCATGCTAAGGCACATGGAGAGCAAGGAGGTGATTGGTGACAGCCAACATGACTTCACCAAGGGCAGATCATGCCTGACCGATTCGGTGGCCTTCTGTGATGGGGTGACAGCATCAGTGGACAAGGGATGAGCAATGGATATCATCTACCTGGACTTGTGAAAAGCTTTTGACACTGTCCCGCACAACATCCTTCTCTCTAAACCAGAGGTCCGTGTTGGGCCTGGCCCTGTTCGACATCTTTGTCAGCGACATGGACAGTGGGATAGAGTGCACCCTCAGCAAGTTTGCCAATGACATCAAGTTGTGTGGTGCTCTCGACACTCTGGAAGGGAGGGATGCCATCCAGAGAGACCTTGACAGGCTGGAGAGGTGGGCCCGTGCTAACCTCATGAAGTTCAACCAGGCCAAGTGCAAGGTCCTGCACCTGGGTCATGGCAATCCCAGGCACAAATACAGGCTGGACAGAGAATGGATTGAGAGCAGCCCTGAGGAGAAGGACTTGGGAGTGCTGGTGGATGAGAAGCTCAACATGAGCAAGCAATGCGCCCTTGCAGCCCAGAAGGCCAGCTGCATCCTGGGCTGCATCAAGAGGGGCATGGCCAGCAGGTCGAGGGAGGTGATTCTCCCCATCTACTCTGCCCTGGTGAGACCCCACCTGGAGTACTGTGTTCACTTCTGGAGCCCCCAACATAAGAAGGACATAGACCGGTTGGAGAAGGTCCAGAGGAGAGCCACAAAGATGATCAGAGGACTGGAGTACCTCTCCTATGAGGACAGGCTGAGAGAGTTGGGGCTGTTCAGCCTGGAGAAGAGGAGGCTCCGGGGAGACCTTATAGCAGCCTTCCAGTACCTCAAGGGGGCCTACAGGAAAGATGGAGAGAGGCTGTTCAGTAGGGCCTGTTGTGATAGGACGAGGGGTAATGATTTTAAAATAGAGGGAAGTAGATTCAGACTCGATATAAGGAAGAAATTTTTTATAATGCGAGTTGTAGAACACTGGAACAGGTTGCCCGGAGAGGGGGTGGAGGCCCCATCCCTGGAAACGTTCAAGGCCAGGCTGGATGAGGCTCTGAGCAACCTAATCTAGTCGGGGATGTCTCTGCTCCTTGCAGGGGGGTTGGACTAGATGACCTTTGAAGGTCCCTTCCAACTCTAACCATTCTATGATTCTACGACCAAAAAAGCACATAAGGGTATGATTAGTTTTGTGTAAGAAGAGGATATTTGTTTTTCTTGATCTTAACTAAAATAAGCACCTGCTTTGCGGATCTGAAAAACTACTGACAGTCTCTCAAGCACGCGTGATTATCCCAGGCACCATGCTGTAAGTCTTTAGATACAGGTGCACTACAACACGGGATGTTGTAAATGGGCTTTTTCAAGCAGTGGCTTTAGTGGGATTTCCATTATGCTCCAGCAAACATTGAGCCTGACGGCTCATCTACAGTATTCTACACCAATTCACAATTGTAAATTTCAAGAATGCAATAGCTGATACAAAGTGTAAATCACAATAATGGTTTCTTTGCCCAAGACCTCTCTCATGGCTTAGAGAATCTTACTGCAGAAAGCAGCTTAAACACAAAGCCTATCTCGAATTTTAGTGTTTGAGTTTCATTCGCATGATAGTCAAAGCCTGCATTTTGTAAGCAAACTCCTAAAATAAGTAATTCCCCTTCTTTTTTTCATTATCTCCTCCTCAAAGTTGTAGCACTTTCTTGCTTCAAGTTTTCAAGGAAATCTTTCCAGAGGAAAAATCGTTAATCATGAATGTAAGTATTATCATCTGCCTCATACAGACCTAAACTTTGGAAATCATCCTTGTAACTTTCCAATGCCAGGAAAACTATGTTAGTTTTAAATATGGTCTCCATATCAGAGACAAATGAGATGCATGCAGAACTGGAGGAACTGGAGTTTGCCGAGAGGTTACAGTTTGACACAGCACAGCAACAGGCCATTGTGAGATAGTTTTGTTATTAAGTTTTCATTATTTATTTGTTTACCTTCACTTCTGATTCTCTTGCTCCTAATGTCAGTAACTTTATACAGTACTTATTGTTACTTCATGGTATGGTACTTGGAGTTACTCTAATACCCTAGAAATAAGTAATGGCACTGAAGGGGAGTGAATTCAGGAAACTTCAGAAGGGTCAGAATATATGATATTTTTCTTTTAAAGAAAGCACAGTATTCTAAGAACCCCAAATGAATATAACTGGGGAAAAAAGTCACTCTTCCATTCTCACATCAGAAGACATTCTAGACATAAAAGTTAAGGAAAAGAAAAGTAAGTATTTTTAATCATTCCAGTATACTTAAAAAAAAAAAAAAATTACTTCTTTAATCTCATTTGAAGTGGGCCCATTAAACCTAATGCACTGAACATTATATGATCAGAATAAATTGGGTCTGTAGAGCTAGCACCTCTAATGCAAATTCATAAGGAAAAAATATAATAAACTAAGTCATTAATTCACTGCGTCATCGCTTCTCAGTAGCTCAACACTTTCTGGGTGGTATAAATTTCTATTGCTTGTTTTATCTGTCTTGGCTAATCTTATTGGCATAAAACACTACAAAGGCTGGATAAGACTTTTGGAAGCTTTCCGATATCTATAAGGAGTTCCTTACAAACTCACATGTAATTAGTTTGTCTATTTGAAAATAACAAAAAATCTGTTCTTGTATCAGATGCAAAAGTTCCTTTCACATATTTTCTATTTGTTCTTCAAAAGTAATATAGCTAAATATCTGACTGCTTCTCAGATACAGTGAAAATGCAATATGATTTGAATTGGAAAGAGGATGGGTTTCATTCAGCCCTAGGCTGCAGGTCACTGGATTACTCTGAGTAACAATACACTTTGCAATGGGCACTGAATAGTTTCATATATTCATTGCCTGGGCTGTTGGATAACCTGCTTGGTCCCAAAAGCGAGGTAAGAAGGAAACAGGATCAAACACCCTAAGGCTGTCCTGATTTGTACCTGCTCAGTGATAACCACAGACATTGTTATTTGGGAGCAGAAGTGTCCTCTCAGCTGTAATATCGAAATAAACTATGTAATAATTTGAGAACTGAGGATAAATCTTTATCTTGTGTTATGTGCTTCAGTGAGACTTACACTATCTCTGTCCAGTTATCAGCTCTGCTCCTTATAACCTTGTCCAAAAACTTGAAACTAGAGCTCCAAGGGCCAGCTGTTTTGGTGCTAACTGCTGTAGTGTCATTTTTTTAAACCAATAACAGAGGAGACAAGTCTTTTCTCTAAAAAATTACTGGAGTAGCAGAAAATATCCTCCATATATCTGCAGTTAAAACATTTACGGAGTTTTGAGATACTGGTACTGATTCTTCTTTTTCCCAAGAAGGATAACCTATTACCTAATCATGGCAGTTGACGTAAAATGAGAAGAGGACAAGAAATGTCCTCTAATTTCCTCCCATTAAAACCCTTCTGTATGACCTGGAATAATATTCATCATGGGGGAAGAGGAGACCAGGTGTGATTATGACTGTACTTAGACTCTACAGAGCCCTCCTCATGGCACAGAGAACCCAGATTCCCGTCCCTGCTCCTCATCTGCAATTTTTCTCCTACGTAATTTTGCAGTCATCACACCATGTCATTGAAAAACTGACCTATCTCTGATACCACAGGCTCCTCTCTATATAGATTTATCATACTTTAACAGAAACATTGTAAATACAGCCCTGGCAGTTCCTCAGATAAAATTGTGCTGGGAAACATGTGAATACCAAAGATGAAATAACACCAGGCAGGGATAATTTACTACTTTTGGTTTGGCTTATGAGTGCAAGGAGTGGTGATAGATGTGTAAAAGTCACTACAGGAATACCTGTCACAATAATTTTCTTACATGCAAGTTCTCCTCTCTTCTTGAGACTGTAGAAGACGTGATCTACCTTTTTTTTTGTTTTCTTTGGAGTTTTTTGTTACTGTATGTTTTTGTAGAAGCTGAGCAGTTGTATTTCAAACGACCATGAAGAAGGAAGGTGGAAGGGATGCTGTGAGCTGGTGGCAGACAAGTGTCAATGCATGTTCAGTGGAAACATAAGTGATGAGCAGTGAGGGTCCTTTCTGAACTAAGCTGACCCACTTTTTCTGTTCTCCTGCTGACAAGACAAGCATTACAAACTTTCATCAAGCCTGACTCCACTCAAGGAGCATCAGCAGGAAATATAGCAAATAATTAGCAATCAGAGTTTTCTGTGAAGAATGGAATTGTTGGGATATTTTTTTCCATCTCAAGGTAGAGGGTTGATAATGAGGACTTCCAGTCTGACACAAATCTCTGCTTTCTCATTGCCTCTCTTTCTGAAGGTTATAACTTAAAAAAAAAAAAAACAAAACAACTTTCATATTTCTAGGCTTAATTTTTTCCTCTTTGATGAGGACACTCAGCATGGTTAGTCTAATTATTTTCTTCCCACTGCCTCTTATTGTCAGACACAATAACAAGTTTGCGTAGTTAATGGTTTACACAAACTTCTTGCTCTCTCAGCCCTGCCAAACTAGTGCTTTCCAGGGGACAGGTCCAAGAGGAGGCCACGTAAGAAGTCAGGCACCCACAATTTCCTCTAAGTCGTTAGCAAATTACAGATACATAATGTCTCGGGATAAGACTCTGTACACAGCTCAAAGCTTGATACTTGAAATCCTGCCAAGTGAATCATTCTCTCAACTTCATTAAACAGTTAATTCCTTTTATCTTGCACCCAGCATCTTACCAGGAGAAGGAAATTATGGCTAAGTACATTTAAAGCCACACCAGAAGTGTGATGTTGTTGGTAACGGAGGGACTATCTATCAACCCTGCTTTTCCAGAGAAGCTAGCAGGGTGGCAAACTATCACCAGTATGACTGGTGGTGATCAGCTTAAGGAATAATGAGTGACTTATTTCTACTAAAATCTTCTGTAAGATTCTGATTCATTTAGGAGGGGCCAGGATTTCCACAAATACACCCATATGTTTTTCTGCACATTTGCTTATATAGAAGGCACATGAATTCTGATACCAAAAGCATAATAATGACTGCATATATCTGTGTTAAACCCTTGCCTTGGAGTTAATGGGCTATTTGTAGAGTGAATAATCATGAGTAAGGTTCATTTCCCATAAGGCTCAGAGCAATTTGTTTTATGTTTGGCCTAAGGTAGAATGAAGTGCAGAGTTTACTGTGATCGGGGAGGGGGGTCATCTGGAACAATTTTGTCCTGAGAGTATATCTGGTGTAGAGCTATGTAAAATGTGGTTTCCTGAGGATTACAAAGGTCAAAATTGGTAAGTATTGAACAGGAGCTTCTGAAATACATAATCAGTGCTTTTCACACACGTGGTGTAGGTTAGGGCTCATACTGGGACTTCTAAGCTGCCCTTTCCCTATGGTAACCAATAAAAACTACTGTAAAAAAACAAAAGATTCAAGGTACACTGCTGTTTTTACTTCACATTCCCACTAGCCAACATTTTAATGACCAAATAAACATCAGAGAAATAAGATCAAGATCGGTTCAAATAAAAAAAAAAATGCAATAATTGTCATTACTGTTCAGGAGAAAGAAAATTTTCTTATAAAAATAATATATTGACTGTATTATATCCATTTAATTTTCTACTTTTTAAAGAGAACAAGAAGTAGGACAGGAAAGGAAACACTTGCATGAGACAAACAAGCTGACCAGACTTACATCAGTGGAAGACAAGGTGAGTGCCCTGCCTCCTGCTCCTCCAGAAGCACCATTACCAGCTTTTCAGGTTGATTTGTATTCACGTGATATCATTCACCTGAGGATCTCAAATGGTTTACAAACAGTTTAACTTATCCTCCCTCATGAAGTGCTGGAAGGTTTGCTCCTTGCTCTGATCACCCCAGTTGCCAGCCTGCAATCCACCACTTGGTAGGCTTTCAGACCACAGCTGTCATTCTCAAGCATGGGAGGTGTTCCCTGCATACAACCCTAAAGCTCCTTCATTGATCTTCTTCAAAATCTCCTTGAAAATCACCTTTGGCAAGATGTTGACAGCATTAAACAAACCAGCAATTTGGCAAATGGGTATATTGCTGGAGTGATGAGGCTACTGCCTGTTGTACTAGCCAGTAACACACTCCTGAATCTGCTGTACCCAACCTTTGGCACACTTCTTCTTGGACTACAAGATCCTTGAGGTAGGGCTAATTTTTTTTTATCTGTATCTATGAACTATTAAGTTGCTGAGGTCTAGGTACATAACTCCAGACTTCTAGGTGCTACAGAATCACAGAATCGTAGAATAGTTTGACTTGGAAGGGACCTTTAGAGGTCACCTAGTCCAACACCCTAGCAAGGAGCAGGAACACCTTCAATCAGATCAGGTTGCTCAGAGCCCCATCCAACTTGGCCTCGGGACGTTTCCAGGGATGGGGCATCCACCACCTCTCTGGGCAACTTGTTCCACTGTTCCACTACCCTCATCATAAAAAATTTCTTCCTTATATCCAGTCTAAATCTACCTCCTTCTAGTCTAAAACCATTACCCCTTGTCCTATCACAACAGACCCTGCTAAAATGTTTCTCTCCATCTTTCTTGTAAGCCCCTTTTAAGTATTGAAATGCTGCAATAAGGTCTCCCTGAAGCCTTCTCTTCTCCAGGCTGAACAGCCCCAACTCTCTCAGCCTGTCTTCATAGGAGAGATGCTCCAGCCCTCTGATCATCTTCGCGGCCCTCCTCTGGACCCTCTCCAAGAAGTCCATGTCCTTCTTATGTTGGTGGCTCAAGAGCTGGACACAGTACTCCAAGTGGAGTCTCATGAGAGCAGAATGTAGGGGAAAATCACCTCCCTCAACCTGCTGGCCATGCTTCTTTTGATGCAACCCAGGAAGTGGTTGGCTTTCTGGGCTGCAAGCGCACATTGCCGGCTTATGTTGAGCTTCTTATCCACCAGCACTCCCAAGTCCTTCTCCTCAGGGTTGCTCTCAATCCATTCTCTGTCCAGTCTGTATTTGTGCTTGGGATTGCCCTAACACATGTGCAGAACCTTACACTCAGCCTTGTTGAACTTCATGAGGTTTGCAGAGGTCCACCTCTCAAGTCTTTCAAGGTCCCTTTGGATGGCATTTTTTCCCTCCAGCATGTCAACCACATCGCACAGCTTGGTATTATCAGCAAACTTGCTGAGGGTGCACTCAATCCCACTGTCCATGTTGCCGACAAAGATGTTGAACAGTGCCAGTCCCAATGTAGACCCCTGAGGAATGCCACTTGTCACTCATCTCCACTTGGACGTCAAGCCATTGACCACAATTCTTTAAGTGTGGCCATCCAGCGATTTAGGTGCTCTCCTGCTGACTTGTGATCCTTCCCCAGGTTCGGGGAACTGGTTGCTGGCACTAGAGTCAAACTGACAGTAGTGGGACAGATTGAGGTTCCCCTCACCCTATGACATTGCAAATATTATAGAAATAAATAATAAATCTGACAAATGTAAATGATCCCTCCAGATGTGAGGAAATGAGAAGCCAGGCTCTTAGTTAACTTAGTAAGTACTTAATCACACAGCCTTCTAGGATACTTGAGCATACCAAATATAGATGAAGCTGCAATTTGAGTGATAAACTATGGTGTGTATAATGGTCACTTTTAATATTCACAAGGCCAGACTATTCATGTTCACTCTCTTTACATACGGAGGAATAAATAACCCCTTAGATATATGACAACTTTTATCACTAATCTAATCTAATTTCTAGGCATATACCACTGGAACATTGAGGACCAGAGGTACCATACAGTGAAGTGAATGGAAAGACTCCCACTGAATTGGAGAGAATTTCAATCAGACCTGAAGCCAATTAAGAAAACTGGACATTGCTTGACCAGCACAGCATTTACATTGCTTTCCAGTTTCTGTCCATATTCATTAATTTTTAAATTGAAACATTTTTAAATTGGTGCTGACACTGCTTTAACTCCATAACACTGTAAAATCTCCACTTACAGAGGGTTTTTCATTTTGGTGATATTCCTATTAAGAGTAACATCTATTACTTGGAAAGGTAATACATAAAAAAAATTACACAGTTGCATTAACAAAGCCTTAATTAGACAATGGTGTGAATCTTGCATGAAACTGTTTATGGTACCTTGCATGTATTTAAAAAAAAAAAAAGTCATCCTATGCACTTACTCTTGCATGTTTTCAGGCATTTTCTTTCCTTAACACACTAACTCTCCATGACAGAGAAGGCTCTCTTCCCTAATTCATAGTTCACAGCAGACAGGTGAAATTTTAAATGAAGAATATATATTTTCCTAGTCAGTTTGATAGACCCAAGTAGCTAAAAAGAGCAGAGGTGCAGAATCTAATTCATGTCATTAAGCATTTGAAAGGTATTAATCATTACTTGTATCTTGTATCTTTAAATGCACATATGCAATTGCCCATATGAGCCCCAAACTTGCTATCTGTATGTGGGTAATTAGAAAAAACTCATTTGGAAAGCAGAGGTAGCAGTCTCACTACAGCTACAAAAGCTGGCCATGCAGTCACCCATGAGAACACTTAAATGTCTGACTGAAAGAGAGGGCAGTGATCAAGAGGCTTTAACATGGTCTGAAAAACAAGATAATATTAAGTCTGCCTGTAAGATTTGTTTCCTCTGTACTTGGGGTGAGATGCCCAAATTATTTTGAAAATTAGAAATCCAGAGCTTTTAGAAAATTTCTGGATTTTGACTCCATTTTCTCTGTTTTAACATCTCACTTTTATTGCTATCACTGTTGTGTAGGTCATGGCATGATGAAAACTTTTCAGTTGCTGTGAAAGATCATAGAATCATAGAATCACAGAATGGTTAGAGTTGGAAGGGACCTTCAAAGGTCAACTAGACCAACCCCCCTGCAAGGAGCAGGGACATCCCCGACTAGATTAGGTTGCTCAGAGCCTCATCCAGCCTGGCCTTGAACGTTTCCAGGGACGGGGCCTCCACCACCTCTCCAGGCAACCTGTTCCAGTGTTCTACAACTCGCATTGTAAAAAATTTCTTCCTTATATCGAGTCTGAATCTACTTCCCTCTATTTTAAAATCATTACCCCTCGTCCTATCACAACAGGCCCTACTGAACAGCCTCTCTCCATCTTTCCTGTAGGCCCCCTTGAGGTACTGGAAGGCTGCTATAAGGTCTCCCCGGAGCCTCCTCTTCTCCAGGCTGAACAGCCCCAACTCTCTCAGCCTGTCCTCATAGGAGAGGTACTCCAGTCCTCTGATCATCTTTGTGGCCCTCCTCTGGACCCTCTCCAACTGGTCCATGTCCTTCTTATGTTGGGGGCTCCAGAAGTGAACACAGTACTCCAGGTGGGGTCTCACCAGGGCAGAGTAGATGGGGAGAATCACCTCCCTTGACCGGCTGGCCACGCTCCTCTTGATGCAGCCCAGGATGCAGCTGGCCTTCTGCGCCACAAGATGCTGAGGGACAAAGTGTTATTTTGATCAGAGGCTTTAGACACTGAGTGTTCTTCCCCACAAAGATGTGCTCACCTCTGCCAGGACACGTGCAAACAAAAGCAGACCAAAGCATAAAGTATAAGCTGGTGGAGGTGGATTGCTCATCATGGCATTTTTTTGTTTTTGTAAAAATGTCCCTTTCTATCTTGAACTGAAATCAAGACATTTTCTTCTCTGTTTGCTTGATCGGCAGAGAACAATGAAGTGATCAAAATGCTGGTATCCAGAACGACAAGGTGTCTGAGTTTAAAGGCAGTCATCTACGAGATGGAAATCCTGGCTTCTATTTTTGTTCAAAATCTTGTTCTGTTAGAACTGAAATTAAAATCCCCATTGGTTATAGCTTTGCTTTCACATATTTGTACTTATTTTTCACCCTATTCATTAGCTGGCTTAGAACCTGAAGTCAATGGAAATTTCAACAGTGACTTCAGTGGGAGTAGTGTCAGATCGTTAAAGCTCAGTACTTTTGAAAGTACCTTTTAAAAGCCATCCAGAAGGGAGCCATGGGAGAGAAACTAAATGAAGTGATCTTACCTTACTTCAAAGCTCAGGAGAGGGGAAAAAAAAAAAAAAAAAAGGAAAGAAAACCTGCTCTTTTTCTTCTTTAAACACAGCACCATGTACAGCCTGAAGGAAATATTTTAGGAAGCCAGAGAACTGAAATCCTGCCCTGTGATTGTATTCCCTATGATATCAATGCCAGGTCTAATCGATGGCATGCTTACAGCAGCTCTGTTACCTGTTTAATTAATGTGGTGACATCTGGTACTCTCCAAATCTGGCTGTCTTCCAGTCCAGAGTTTCTGAAAATCTTTTACTTACTGTTTGTATTTAAATCATTCTTGCTGCCTGTATCGTACCCATTTTCTTCTAGCGTAGTGCCAGCTTGTGTAGCCATCCTAATCTTTTTGCCTCGGTCCTTTGCACCTTATTTGTTCTCATAATAGCTTTGTTGTCATAAATACTCAGATATCTTGATCATATCTTATTCCCCATATTGTTTGCATCTTCTTTAGGGTTTTTCTCTCTGTATGTAACAGTTCCAAGAGCCCTTGCCTCTATTTGTCACTTCTGCCTGCTGGGAAGGGTTGAGGACTTCATGCAGCCGCACACTTCAATGTATCGTCCTGCTGTCTGAACCACCCAGCCTTGTAAGAAATATGAAAAGTTATGTTGAAACAATCTTCCTGCAAAGTGCTTTATGTGCCAGAGGCTGAGCAGCTACTTTGATGGAGGGAAAACAGAGAGGCCAGAGCTTATCAGACATCAGCTGGGCTGGAGGGGGAGTTAAGCTCTAGTCTGACCTTGCAGCATTTGGGACCTCCTGAGAGAAAGGAACACCTCTTGCTGCCAGTGCTCACCAGTTTCCTACTGAATGGACTCATTGGCTTCTTGTTGCACATCCAAAGGGAAGAGAGGAAGGCAAGAACATACAATCCCTTCTGCCAGTTCTCACTTAGCTGTAACACTGCTGCGGGCCTGGGGACTGCAGCCAGTCAGCCAGATTTCCAGCTTGATTTTCCTCCTGCCCTGTGCTGCAGATTTGTTTATGCAAGTGCTTTTTGAAGCAGCAACCCATCACCTTTAAGTGCTTCCTTGATCACCCGCTGATTTCTCCAGCCTGTCTTTTCTCAACAGTTAGGGCAGCATTAGACCTGTGAGTGATTTATTAAAAAAAAATGAAATGCTAATGGAGAGACAAATACAGATGGAGTTATTGGGCCTATTTTCTTCCTTCCCAAACTAAAGGTCAGGCATACATTATCAGTCTAAATAACCTTCAGATAAAGAAAAACACTAGCTGGGAAAGCGAAAAATAATGCCTCTAAAATACTGCCTTGACATAGCTTTGCAAAATGGTGACTAATAGGTCTAAAGCTACTTCTGAATTTCTCTACCATACCTGCATGAAAAAGTTCTAATACCTCAGAACCATTTGAGGGCTTGTCAACAAGAAATAATTTACTGTCTATGAGAAGAATTTGTATAAATTATAATGGTTGGACTAATAAAATCTTGCGTTTATATACCTCGCCTAACACTCCTCATATAGGCAACAGTGTTTACAGAGAGGTATATGGCTGTACAGAGGTGTGTATAAAAGGCATACCAACTTAGAAAGCCTGAAAAATGCTATTTTCTTTATAAAGCTCTGCAGACATTTGTAATGGGAGCTGATAGGAAGAAATGACCTGTTGGTGTAGGTACATGTTCTGGTTTTGTTTAGTGGGGGGTGCCTAAGGTGGCAGGGGGTTGCTCCCCTTTGCCGGGCCTAGGGCAGACCCACTGCTGGCCAAGGCCAAGCCAATTGGTAGCAGAATGTTTCGTGATAACGCCTCTGCGATAATGCCTCTTAATCCCCTTTAAGAAGGGGAAAACAGGAAAAAAAAAGGAGAGAAGATCTGAGGCAGCTGAGCAGGGGCAGAGAGGGGGAGGTGCGAGCCTTGTGGGCCTTGCAGGCCTCACCCTCTGGCCTCTCGCCAGGCAGCCAACTGGGCCCGACTCGGCCCGGACTGGCTGCAAGAAGTGGAGAGGAGATGAGAAGTGAATGAGATGTAAAAAGGATCCTGAGAGACATCTGACAGCCTGTTGTGAGGAACGGCTGCAGATGCCAAGGTCAGTGAAGAAGGAGGGGGAGGAGTAACGCGGCTCCTGGCCAAGATTCCCCTGCAGCCTGTGGTGACAACCATGGTGGAGCAGGTTGTCCCCCTGCAGCCCATGGAGGTCCATGGAGGAGCAGAGATCCACCTGCAGCCCATGGAGGACCCCACGCCGGAGCAGGTGGAGGCCTGAAGCAGGCTGTGGCCTGTGGAGGGCCCGCTGGGGCAGCTGTTCTGGAGGGACAGCACCTCGTGGAAGAGATGACCCACGTCAGAGCAGTTTCACAAAGGACTGTGGCCCATGGGAGGGACAAAGGAGCAGGGGAGGAATGCGAGGAGTTCTTCCCCTGACGATGATGAAGCAGCGGCAAGAAACAACGCCTGATGAACTGACCGCAACCCCCATTCCCTCTTCCCCCCTGTGCCGCTCCTGGGCGGGGGGAAGGTAGTAGAGATAATGTTAAGCCTGGGAAGAGGGAGGGGTAGGGGGAGGTTATCTTGTTCTCTGTCTCATTATCCTGCTGTTTTTAGTAATAAATGAGTATTTTTCCCCAAGTCAAGTCTGTTTTGCCTGTGACGGTAACTTTAAGGATTTATCTCTGTCCTTATCTCAGACCTCGAGCCGTTTTTCCTTATATCATCTCCCTCTATTCTTTCGGAGGGTGGGGAGAGTGAGGGAGAGACTGTGTAGTCTGGTCCCAATCAGAGCTGAACTACGACAGTACATCACTGTAATCAGTCATGGCTTAATAGTATGGTAATTAATGTTACCCAAATCACAGAATCATAGAATGGTTTGGGTTGGAAGGGACCATCAAAGGTCATCTAGTCCAATCCCCCTGTAAGGAGCAGGGATATCTCCAACCAAATCAGGTTGCTCCGAGCCCCATCCAGCATGGTCTTGGATGTTTCCAGTGACGAAATCAAGACATTTTCTTCTCTGTTTACTTGATGGGCAGAGAATGAATAAGTGGTCAAAACATTGGTACCCAGAATGACCAGGTGTCTGGGCATTTACCACCTCTCTGGGCAACCCATTCCAGTGTTCCACCACCCTCATTGTAAATAACTTCTTCCTTATATCTAGTCTAAATCTACCTTCTTCTAGTTTAAAACCATTACCCCTTGTCTTACCACAACAGACCTTGCTAAAAGTTTTTCCCCATCTTTCTTATAGGCCCCCTTTAAGTACTGGAAGGCTGCCATAAGATCTCGCTGGAACCTCCTCTTCTTCAGGCTGAACAGCCCCAACTCTCTCAGCCTGTCTTCATGGAAGAGGTGCTCCAGCCCTCTGATCATCTTCGTGGCCCTCCTCTGGATTTGCTCCAACAGGTCCATGTCTTTTCTGTGCTAAGGGCTCCTAAGCTGGACATAAATGTTGAGATCTTGTCTGAATGTAAACCAGGAGACTCCATATTTCTTATTACACTACAGATTTCTCATCAGAAGCACCTACCTATGAACGCAAGACATTAGCCCACCAGATCTGGGCCTGGGACACTGCCTTTTGATATGTTGGTGGTAATAAACATTAGTTGGTTTCTTTTGTTGTTGAATGCCAATTAGTCCTGTTCATCTCATGCTTGCTCTGCTAAGTACCAGGAATAATCCCCGTGAGAGGCATTTCTCAGCTGTTTCAAAAAACTGGCTTAAAACAAGTTATAAGCATTTATTAACTTAATACAAGACCTTCCTTTGCATTTCCGAAATTATAACATAATTGTCCTCCAAGAATCTGCTTTCCTAAGAGCAATAATGGAGTTTGAGTCAGTCAGAGAAAGAAAACACCACAAGAGCAACAATATTTCTAGATGATTGATAAGAAAAGCACTTACTGGAGGTAATTTTGGCAGGTGCCCATTAATTCTGTTCTCCAGCTGCCGCTATGACTCACAAACCTGCCAGTAAAAAGGGACCTCGAGTGGCCACCTACTCCCTCCTCAGAAACAGGCTTAAGCTTACACTTTGACCAAACTAATCAAAGTATGCATGGTCTGCTTTTACATCTTCCCACTGAAGGGAATTCTCTTAGCAGCCTCTTCAGTTTTTTTTCTTGAGTTCAGCTTAAATCTTCTTTGCTGCCAAATTTCTCAACAGGTATAGCAGGCAGTTGTTCTCTCTTTGTAATAACTTTTTACTTATTCAAAGACTTCTACCTTGTCCCACATTTATCTTGCTCTTTCCAATCTGTATAAACCAAATATTATTTGAATGCATTCACAGGCAGTATTGATTGATTCTCTGATATTTTTATTGTTCTTTTCTGGACTTTCTATCAATTGCTTTTTTTTTTTAAATGGACACATTATTCCAGGGAACAATTTCTCAGGAACAGAACAGATGTCTCCTCTGTCTTCTGTATGAAAAACTTACAATAACAGTCCCATAATTACAATGTTCAATATGTAAATATTGCTCTTCCACACTGCTTTCACAATCTCTGTCTTAAGAAATATCTTTCAGTTTAATCCTAGAATAAAATAAAATCTTAACTTGCACCCAGCAGGTCTATTTTCAAGTCTGTTGGGAAACCCCAATTAGATCTTCATTACACTTACAGTCTTTGTGAAAATTACAGTAATTCTCAAAACATCATGGGATAAATCTGTGTTGTAGGATTTTAGGAAAAGCTCTTTCTATTACCATTTTTTTACTTGTTCAACATCAGACAAGGATACTGAACTCTTTGTCATCAAGGGCAGCAGATCTCATCCTGTGATGAATATGTGGCTTGTAAAGCCAATATTGGCAGCCCTCAGAGGATGACCAGTGTCACTGAGAAGGTGACCATCCATGCCTTGAAGGACCGGGTATGAAGGAAGGCACATAGTGAGCAATGATGATTGGTAAGAGATGTGACAGCCAAAAGTCGGTGTAAGTTGCAAACCCTCTTCTAGTTCTCCAGGACAGAAGGTTTTGTGCACAATGTGTTGCATATCTGTCTCTTTTCTCCACTAGAACAGAAAACTGGTGCAGAATAGCAGGATTTTTATTCAAGTAACTGAGTTTATTTACACTCCAACTACTAGTTCACCAAGAGAGATTGTCAGATGGCACTCATGCACTTTCAGTCAGAATACCAAGGGGGAAGTCCTGCTCAAGGTATTGGCTCAAGTTAAAGAGGCTGAGGGCTATTCTTGTGTTTGTCTTTACAAAAAATCTAACTTACATTTCCTCAAAGATGAATAATGTCTGCACACAGAAAAAATACTCTTGGGAAGGTGGATGCAATGGCACCAACTCTCGCCTGTTTCTGTTGTGACCTGGAAGTCAGGTTTCTTCCCTCGATCAACTCTGTGGAGAGCAGGTACCAAACAAGAGACCAATTTTCCACTGTATCTGTCCAATCTGATGCAAGGCCATGCGCTTTTAGCTGAAGTATTTTAACTGCTTCCTAAGCATGACCCCAGTATATTTGGTTAGATGCCATTTCACCTGCTACAGACAAGCCTTTTGAAGTGCTTGCTTTTCTCTATCTAGACAGGCAGTGAAAGCTACTGTTTTGTTACAACTGCAATGAGGATGGAATTGTCTTTTGAGAGGTTTTTGTTGAGCAGAAGCTATAGATTCCCACTTTCCTTTTATTCTGCAGCAAACTCATTACTGTGGCATTGGCCACAAAGCAATGTGTTATCCCTTTCATCCTATTCTTTGCCTCGTTAAGACAAAGCCCCATCTCTTTGCCATTATTTCTTCTTTTTGGTTTATGTAATTAATACCCAGGCCCTTGCAATATCCTCCTTCTCAGAACATATTGGAAATGAACAGCCAGAGCCACAATCTTGGGCAGAAATCCAGGTCCTTTCATTCCCCACTAGGCCCAAAAGAAACTTTCTTTGCTAGCTTCACCCAAGGCTACATTCATCATTGCTTCCTGCTGTTCAGTCACTTGATTCTTTTTTTTCCAACTTTCTTTCTCGACAAGTGCCCAGCCTCCTCCACCACATGTTGCTCTGGCTCTGACAAGCCCTAATTCATGTCTTGGACTTGATATTGACTCTAAATATTTTCAGCTCTGACTTTGTAGAGGGTCACTTTTTTCTACTTAGCTGACAAGAAATATGCTTAGAAAACCTATTAGGTTTAATGAGCTCTGCCATTGTCTGTAGGCCAAAGATTATCCTGTAGTAACTTCTCTGTATCTGAACAAGCTTCAGATGGCATTTGGTGCCAGACTTGCCTACTTGACAGCAATATTTGAGGAAGGCAAGAACGAAGCCACAAGTAGGTGGAACAAAATAACTATGAACATTTAAAACTATTTGAGGTCGTTAGAAACCTGCCCAGAAAAGACAGTTACTTTGTATTCCACGTGTTAATTTCCTATGATCAGTACTCACATTAACTTATAAAAATCAACACTGTGTTAGCCAGCATGTTTTAAAACACATGCAATTTCCCAACCCAAAAGAGGGTAAGTTCCATAAGTTCCATAGAAGGTAACTTTCAAGTGAAAATAAGGTCAGGCTAGTCCAGAAGTTTAAAATTTCAAAGAAACTCAGTATTTCACAATGCGATGAAGTTGTTCTTCCAAGTTTCTTGTAAGCAATACAGAATTTATCAAATACATTTGATTAAATAGCAAAGAAATTGAGTATTCTTTTCTTAAGAGGGGCTTGAGAAATTGTGAGTACATGATAGGGGGTGGTTTTTTCCACATTTTTTAAGTTGTTATAAACAAGGACAGGTAGTCAGACAGATTTACACTTACCTTGATAAAAGGGTGCAAGTACATAAATCAAACATTTTGTGTGAAGCAAAAAGCTTCTCCTTCACAAGGAGATGCTGCTCAGTTTGGCACTGCAGGAGAAATTACACAAACCATTGCCCATAGAAAACACTGCATAATGAATAAAATTTGTCTTGAATTATTTATTTTTAGTGCTTTATCTCCTCCTCTTGCAAGTCCTGGAAACTGTTCTTGATGAGAGCTTTTTGAGTGTCTGAGTCTCAAATTAAAACAACACATTAATGTCTTCTATACAGTATAGAGGTGGGAAGATCAGAGTGGAGTGCTTAGAAATGCACCGGATTCGACACTTTTCACTAATGGGGCCACTAGTGTGCACTGCTTTAATTTACTGCCTTAAAATATATCCATAAGATACAGTATTCTTGGATGTATGATGGCTGAATAAAATTTAATAGGCACACAAGTGGTAGAGCAGAACTAATCCTTTCTAAGGTACCAGCTCTGTCATAAACTGTATTTATCTTGGAATCTGATTAAAAACATGTCTTGCAGCATTAGGAAGACCTTAGAGAGAGGGAAATCAAATGTAGTGTGGGCCATAAGAGACTTCATATGACCAGATCATCTATAACTGGAGTAATTTTTTTTTCTTATTATTGAGGAAGAATTTTTTTTTCTTTCTATATCAGGGCCTGTTATCTATTTAATACCTTTTTAGAGCCAAACCTTCCTCTCTGTGGGTAACAAAGAAGAAGCCATCCTCCTGAGTGTGTCTGTGCTGTGCATTACATACCACAGATGATGATGATGGGTGATCTTCAGTCCAAAATGCTACCACACCTTAATAGAGAGACTACTAATATCAGACTATTTAGGGAACTATCTCATCAAGAGGAAGAAGATAAGGAAAGTAATGCAAGCCACTTACATTTGCTTTTAAATGCAAAATATTTACCAGTATCTAGGGGTGGTACTCCAAGATTTGGCTACACCAAGCTGAAACTCTTGGATGAAAACACTGTCTAAAATTAGTGGGGATAAGAAAAGCCACAGAGAGAAATTCAATGAAGAGTCTACAGTGAATTGGTGCTCATACATTGCATACTGTGATATACTGAAAGAGAAGAAACTAGCTCTAAACTTATATGGCAAGCAGTCCAGCCAACATAGTTCAGGCTAAATTCCCCTACTACCATGCCTAAATAGGCCAAATGGGATATTTCCTTAGACATTTCCTTGACTTCTTTTTCTTCTGTACATTGCAGAAGAACTCAGAAGAAAGACTGAGAGCATCTTTCTGATAACAGACACAGGAAGGTCACTATGGGGGGCAGCAGAAAGCTTACTCCTGCACACGGGGCCCAAACAAATCTGCTTCTATAATTTCAGTCACTGTTTTCTTCAACATGTCCTGTTATCACTGCCAGTCCAAAAACACAAAGTTGATGATGCTCTGTAACAGAGAACTACAGAATGCTGAGAGTTTTTCCTGTTGTTTTTTTTCTTTTTTTTTTTTTTGGAAGAAATATCTTTTCCAGTAAAAACAGATCTTTTGTATGTGAAAATGTCTATTATTTCAATAACTTGAAATCCCATCTGCACAAAAGACAGTTCAATTGATTCTTTTTATCAGAGAAGGTATTTAGGAAGTAGAATATTATATCCAGAGTATAAAATGGGGCCAAACCTTAGGCTAAGACTGTGTCCTGACTGTAGACAATGACTAGGTTACACACACAGAGGTTTTAAAGCAATAAAATCTGTAAGTAGCTTGTAAATAATGCATCTAAGAGAGCTCAAACAAAACCTTCATGCTTCCTTAAAAGAGGCACTTTTAAAAGTCCGATGGAAGTCTCAGGAAATGCAGGAGGGTTTGCTCCCTTACACCTCCCAGGGAAGGTGCCCTGCAATCATGAAGATTCATCTCCCTCTTTTGCAGCTTGCAGTTCCTGTACATCCCCTCTCTGGAGGAGAGCAGCTGAGCTCTGGTAAGGTTTACTCCCTGTTTAGCACCACACACTGACACAGAAGCCTTCTGTAAGTTTCTCTCAAACATTTAACCTTAATTTTTTTGAGGAAACTTACTTATGAAGTCCGTGGAATTGCACCTCAGAGGTAGATTACCTTTAAATCCATCCATCCAACATCTCCCATCTCCCACAGGGCAAAAGGACAGAACAGAAATGTAGGATCCTGAGCCAGGTCTGTCTTACATGTCTCGGGTTTGTGTTTTTAAGATTTATGAACCTAGGAGAAACCAAACTCTTCAGGGACCTTCTACTCATGTCTTACAGGCACTGAAAGGCTTTATCTGTTCTTTCCTACTTACCTCACTTAAGTGTGTGGCAGCAATAGAGGACCATACAGGGAAACGGCCAATTTTTTACATGAAAACTTCCATTATCAGAACAATCTTCACTCCCTCTCTGTGTGGTAGAGAAGCAATTTGTCCCCTTATCCACTACCTTGTCAGGCACTGCCTCTTTGTGCTTAATATACCGCATACATCGAGGAGGACATTCTAATTTCAGCGTCAGCAGTAGAAAAGAAGAGGACTTCCTGCCCATAAAAAACACATGCAATAGCTTGACAAACTCTTGGAGGGAAACCAGTCAGACTGCAAGACGCAATAGTAAGTTTTCCTCAAAATATATCTGATTACGTAATGGATTGCTGTATTAAAAATTAAATAAGGCTTGAAATATACAGCAATTTGCAGGCACTAGGGAGTGTGCCTAATAAAGAGAGTGCATTAGCTGCTTCTGGTTTTTGAAATCCAGTCTATAAATACTGTAACATCTTCCTATTTACTTCAGTGTGGGCGTACCAGACTTTGTGAACCTGCTTGTTAAAATTAGCACTGAGTTCAGTTTGACTGACATTTTTTTATCTAAGTCCCAGTGTTAATATTGATCTAATCAGCACCTGACAACTGCCATTCAGGTCCCTGGGGATGCTGTACCTTGTGCATGCTCTAAATGCAGCATGAAGGTGGGACTCGATCCTTCCAGGACCTGAGCAGGATCCTAACCTCTCCGAGGGGCCACGCAGCAATTCACAGGACTCCATAGTGTTACCCTAGTTTGGCAGTAGTTATGCTAATGTCTGTGTTAACCCTTCAAGCACAGTCAAAGTGAATCAAGTATTTCTCAGAGCTGGACGGAGCTGCTTTCCAGTGGGAGCTGGGAACACAAAGGCACTTCAGAAAGATCCCACTTGGTATCACCATCCACATCTTTCTGTTCCCAAACACACTTAAAAATCAGGTCCTTCGGGCATAGTTCTCACTGAAAGTCGTACATTGACATAGGTGAGATATAAATTCCCAAGGGTCTGTCTCACAGAAGGCCCTACACACTCAGTTTTCATGGAATAATTATTCATCGGCAAGTAGAAGAGTCAGTAGATAAGTTACCAGAGGACTGACCTTCAGGGCAAAGTCCTAGTCCCCTTCCCAGTAGCTATTCAATAATTTTACACAAAGAACCAAGGAAGACTGAGAGCCCCTTGGTTCACATCTAAGCCTGGAGGCTGGGATGCCCGCTGAGGATGCTGGCATCCACTTCCCTCTAGAAGCAGAAGGCTTTGACCCAGGAGTGGGGCCTACCCATAAGGTCATGGGTTAAAAGGAGATATTGCCATAGGCAGTGTCCTGCTGGGACCTCTGCCTGAGCTGGCAGTGGCAGATGCCCCACAACAGCAGTCAGAAAGAGTGTAAACTCAGCCAGACAGTTTGCACTAAACAGGCATGGAGGATGGCCTGAGGATCAGAGAGGAACTGACGTTCTCACATCTAGCTACTGTAGAACTGGGTCAAAAAATTTTTAGGACACCCTCATGTCATTCTGGGATTGTGTTCGACGGCATTGCTCCTCTCAAACCATGCAGAAAGAAGTTGTCAGTCCACCACTTTTCAGGAACACTTTGCCCTTTTGTTCTTGTAAAGATGCATGGGAAGTAGTAGGTAAATGAATGTGTCTCAGAGAAGTTAAATGAAACGACTGTGCATTGGGTTTGTGCAGTTTCCTTCCTGTTACATTCAGAGGCACCAGCAGCCCAGTCCAAGCACACACTGGGCTAGGTTAGCAAGCTCATCAGGCATGCTATCCTCGCCTTCTGACTTCCTCTTGGAAATAAAAAGGGTGGCCCTAATGAGCATTAATTAGGGCTGGGGGTGGAGAGGGGGGATCCATCATGGTTTTGTTTGTATTGTTTGTTTTCTGTAAACCCATGGAGGGGAAAAAAAAATTATATTACTTCTCCGTGCAATATAGTAAACGTAATAAAAAATGAACACATGGTAATTAGCTTCTCCATTAAGTATGCCAAGCATAGACAATAGCAATCGTGCAGTGCTGATTACAGACATTATCCTTGCCTGGATTTTTTTTTTTTCCACCATTCAATCAACACTGCTAAATAGAAACTTCAGTGTTCAATATTATAAGACACTAGCTGGCAGTTATACAAAGATGCCTTACACAATGTCATCTGGCTGCTTGCCTGATTCTCGTATTACCTTCCTGTCTTGCCTTATACGCTAATACGCATGGCTGATTAGAAGAAAAATGCAGAAGTTGCTTCCTTCTCTTCTTCATTTTTAATCCAGCTTCATGCCTTGAGGGAAAAAAAAGGAATCACATTTGCTAATTTCACCAGCAGTGCTTAACCTGGGAACAGAACAATTCCCTTTCAATTCTGCATTAGTCATAATTCATACAGAAACACTGCCTTGCACCAGACTAATTGGGCAGTCTCAGATTCCACTCTGAGAGAAATGTTGATTACTGTTGTAGTACAGGAGTCCTCTAGTAGCCTCAGTAAAGAGAGTCTTGGAGATCAAAACATTTTCAGGGGTGGTACAACATCCAGAGGTTAGTATTCCAGGATATTTGGAAATGGGATTTCAGACTGAAAATCCCAGAAGCTCAAATGACTCTGGAAAACTTCTAGGAACTCCTTAAGTAACTGCCTTCAGCTGAATTTGCTGATATCAGCAGACCCCTTGGGGAGTCCCAGTACAGTTTATGCTAGTTTCTTCAGGATAATAAGCTTTCTTATAGGAGAAATATTTTTCACATATTGAAAAAATGCAGGTTTTTGTATTCTTATTCACACATATCTGTTTTACTCTTAGATTTCTTATAGTAAAGCCATGCCAAGGCAAGTGGTGTACATCCAGGTTTCTCTGACAAGCCTTCATTTTTCCCCATATATTTTAGCCAGGTTGAATTTGAAGTCTGGTCAGGTGTCTAGGATTTCCAGATGTCTAGCAGCCATGTCAGAGCTACTTCTATGTATCTTAAAATCTTGGGTCACTGAGCATACACAGGAAAACACTTTATAGCAGAATAATCATTGCCTAGGATGCCTCAGACAGTTGTCCAGGTGTAAGTCATCTTCACAGCAAATGTCATAGGCACAATAATTCCTGGTGATAGCATACTTTCAGTGAACCTTTCAAGAAAAGCATGGGGAAAAACATGGGATCTTTATGTCAGGGATAGGAATCTTTTTACATTCTTAATTGATATAGCTATGCATGATATAGCTCAAAGTTTACAGGCTGATATCTTCCCTTGCAAGTGCTAGGTGAGTGGAGATTCTCCTGGAAAGATCTATTTCTTCAAAATTCGTGCCTATGAAGGTGAGTTTTCTGTGGCTAGAAGGTGAGGTCTGGGATTGCCAAGCACCACATCAGAGAGTTTTAGCTGCCACTTTGTTCTGGTTTTGTTAGTTGGGGGGGGGGGGCTAAGTTGGTAGCTTCTCTAGGAAACTGCTAGAAGTCACTCCCCTTTGTTCAGTGGACTCAGCCAGGCCTGGGGCGGACCCGCTGCTGGCCGAGGCCGAGCCTATTGGTAGCAGAATGTTCCGTGATAACGCCTCTGCGATAACGTATTTAAGTAGGGGAAAACAGGAAAAAGAGAGGGAGGAAGATGTGAAGCAGCTGAGCAGGGGCAGAGAGGGGGAGGTGCAGGCCTTGTGGGCCTTGCAGGCCTCACCCTCTGGCCTCCCGCCGGGCAGCCGACTGGGCCCAACTCGGCCCGGCCTGGCTGCAAGAAGTGGAGAGGAGATGAGAAGTGAATAAGATGTAAAAAGGATCCTGAAAGGCGTCTGCCAGCCTGTTGTGAGGAACGGCTGCAGATGCCAAGGTCATTGAAGAAGGAGGGGGAGGAGTAATGCTGCTCCTGGCCAAGATTCCCCTGCAGCCTGTGGTGACAACCATGGTGGAGCAGGTTGTCCCCCTGCAGCCCATGGAAGTCCACGGAGGGGCAGAGATCCACCTGCAGCTCGTGGAGGACCCCACGCCGGAGCAGGTGGAAGCCTGAAGGAGGCTGTGGCCTGTGGAGGGCCCGCTGGGGCAGCTGTTCTGGAGGGACTGCACCCCGTGGAAGAGATGACCCACGTCAGAGCAGTTTCACGATGGACTGTGGCCCGTGGGAGGGACCCCACGCTGGAACAGAGGAAGAATGCGAGGAGTTCTTCCCCTGACAATGATATAGCAGCATAAAACAACGTGTGATGAACTGACCGCGACCCCCATTTCCTTTTTCCCCCCTGTGCCGCTCAGGAGGGGAGGTAATAGCAATAATGTTAAGCCCGGGAAGAGGGAGGGGTGGGGGGAGGTTATCTTGTTCCCTGTCTCATTCTCCTGCTAGTTTTAGAAATAAATAAGTGTTTTTCCCCAAGTCAAGTCTGTTTTGCCCGTAACGGCAACTTTAAGGATTTCTCCCTGTCCTTATCTCAAACCTTGAGCTGTTTTTCTTATATCATCTCCTCCTGTTCTCTCGGAGAGTGGGGGGAGCGAGAGAGAGACTGCGTAGTCTGGTCCCGATTGGGGCTGAACTACGACACACTTTAACCTGCATTTGATGGCATGGGAACATTGGGCTGGGGACACATCTGCTCATCTGCAATGGCCCAGGGCTCCTGAGCAGGAATTGTTCAGGTTTGATGTGACACAAGAGATATGAACAGCTGCAATTAGGTCCTCTAATCAAAGGTCGTGGTAGTAGCTCATAGCTCAACAGTATCGTACAACTCTGAAGAATATTTTAAATATCAGGAAACCTTTATTGAGTATTTATGATTAAAACTCTGCTAAGCGAGTGAGTTTTGGCGGAAAGATGTTCCTTCAATAAGCTGCCCGCCAGTCAATGTGTACAGAGTACAGTTTCACTGCTATTGCTGTTCACACATCATAATTGGTAAAAAAAAAAATATTGAAAAAGGCAAGTCAAATGCTACATTTAAAATATATTTTAAAACCTCTCCATATTATACACCCTTTTTTTTACCATACTTACACTTTGGAGGGTGACACAAAACACTGCATGGTCAGCAGCATCTGGACTTGTTTTGTTCCCATGAGCCAAGCAATAAGCAGGACCTCAAAAAACCTGCCTGCCTACTACTATTAGAAGACAAGCAGCTAAGTACTTAGATAAAGAGAGCTTTAAGGGATGCCATTCTGCTGTGTCAGTCACCAGTTGCTGGTTGTTTTCTTAAGAAGAGATTGAAGGTAGTCTGGGGAAAGGAAAACTCATTATAAAAAATGAGGTTCACACTATGGCTATGAAATGTGTCTTTTTACTAATCACCTCTCACTTCCCTCAGGAACTCCACTTCTTGCAATGACTGCAGCACTGATCATGAGTTCAGTCCAGTGCTCCATGCAGGTCATTTTCAGAATTTGCAGAGTATATATTAAATACAAGGCCACTTAACTAGACGACCTCTTAACACAGCAAGTCAAAAGCTATTGGTGTCACCCAAGAATGCTTCAGACCTCAAAGGCAGCCCCACTCCACCACGGAAGAAGTTCAAATATCCAGCTTTGATTGTGGCATATGAATGTATGGGCGTATTCCTGCAGAGGAAATAGCTGGTGCTAAAGTGTTGTTCAATGCAGAAAAAAACCATGTGGGCCTGCAGTGAAAAACTAAATTGACAAAATTAATATTTTTGCTTTTTTTTTAAAGCAAAAATATAACAAACTTAAGGAAATTCTTATATTATTCCTCTATGTATGTCTTCAAATCAAAGCTGGAGACTTTTATGGAACATATCTACTAGCAAAACACAAGTTACTAGTCTCAGAGAAGAAACTGAGTAATATTTTGTGATGTGTGTCTTACAAGAACTGCCATGAAATGATTCTTCCAGTCCAGGTTCTGTCTGATTCAGAATAAAAATATATGTGTGCATGTGTAGAGCATGGATAAATAAAACCACATGTTCACAGAGACTGTGGTCTGAACAGCACTTCTGTCCCCTGTCCCTCAGCACGGGTCAGAACCGTTACCACAAGAGACCTTGTCCTGCCTTCCTCCTGACTTCTCCATCACCACCACTTCTCACACCTTCTTGCATGTAGGCACCTACAAGGCTAGAGAGTAACAGACCCCTCATACATCACCAACCCTTCCAAAAATACTTTAAATAAATGTATTTCGAAGGTCGGCTGTCACATTCCTCAAGTTGAGTTCACAGCACCCTGTCCAGCATCCAGCTTTTGATGCTGCTGAATAAGCAGAGTTACTGTTCCAGATATCTGCATGACTTTCTGTGATTTAGATGTCTTGTAGGTACTTGCTTTAAAGTTTTAGGTTTTAGTTCTTTCAATTTAACAGTAAAAGAAAGAGAAAAAAAGAAGAAAAGGAAATAGTTTATTCTAATGAGATTTTTCCGTGACCTCAAATGATTTTTACTTGTACGTTCCTGTACAAATTTTTAAATCTTTACATTAGCTAATACTCAGAGAAAATTTCTTCAAAAAGCATTTTAAATGTGCATCAGTGTTTATTTGAGTAATACATTTTGAAGCTTCCTGCAGTCTTTGCATGGTGAAATATCCTGCTCTTGTACATCTTACAGTAATCTTAGTAAGTGATTTTCACCTCTGATTTCTTAAGTCAACACATGGTGTAATACGGCATCGAATTACATCTGACCTTCTCCGTTCCCTCAAAACCACACTTTGACACAGAGATACATGCATTTTGCAGTAGATATCTTTTACTTTAAGATGTGGTCACAAGAAGCCAAAGGTTGCCAGTATTACCTATCTTATCTGCCGAGCAGCTGGTAAATGCATGAATACCCAGATTGTTACAGTCATTTTTCTTCTCCTTATTTTCAAGCTAAAATAACATTATAGCTTATAAAATACATCCAAATAAGGCAATGAACTCAGATAAAGCTCAGAAGGGATGATAGATGGGATAACTTGGCACAAATTAAGCACAGTCATTTAGGATCTGTAATAAAATCTGGCATTTTGCCAGTTTGACAGCCATTAAATTAAGGGTCATTTAAGTCACAATAGAGATTATTTTTGTTTGTTTTAAAGAAATAAAGAACTGCTTTGAATTCTTGACTTTAAATCATTAAAAGACACTTGTCTGTGTTAAAAGAGGTATTTTTGTACTGAGCTGACATGGGTACTTCACCCTGACAGACTGTTTTCACACTGCAAAGCAGATTCTTTTGGACAAAGTTTAGCACAAGGCTTTAACGTATCAGACCAGAACCGAAAACGCAGTGAGGTAATGCCGTGGGATAACACTGAAATATTAGTGAGGAAGAAAGCTAAGTGCTGGCAGCCTCAGTGCATCGGGCTGGGCTTTTATGAACATCTGGGAGGACTGAAGGGTTCACCAGTGCCAGCAGGCAAAACATCGCCCTTTCTTTCCCCTGCCAGACAGTTCTCCCCCTCCTGACACTGAAAAGGAAAGTACTATGAGCCATTTTTACACCTGCTCTTTAAAGAGTTTTTGTTCTGTGCCCTGTGCTTTGGATTGGTGGAGGCAGAGGCTATCCCAGCTGTGAGCACAGCTGCCTGATTCTTCTTAACCCTAGACCCAGACCTAGGTTACACCAGTAAAGAAGCCATCCCCTACGCGGCAGAGCCAGAATCCACCCCAGTCTGGTCACTTTTCCTCCCTGTCCCAGCGCACTCTGAACTGATTGATGGGAGAAGGGACATAAAGACAGTAGTTCCAACGCTGTGCCAGGCAGGAACTTCTTCACTTCCAGAGAAATGGAGTAAACACAGCATTTATAATAGGAGATGCAGTGTTATAGCTCATAACAATAAAAGAGGCTTCACTGTATGAAAAGATCAAGTTTTACATCTGTATCATCTAAATCAGGTTGGTTTAAATGCCAATGCCTTCAGTTCTGCGACACACTTTCCCCTTAGTTTAATATTGTCTTGGTAGTGTGACCTTCAGCTTTTTTCACAAAATCCCTTTCTCCAGTCTTTTAGTGAGAGAAAATTAAGAATAAAGGTCCTGTGGAGGAGGAATTGTGGTATGAATAAGCTTGTTCAGAATGTCGTATTAAATTTTGCCCAATTTGCATGCATTTCTCAATGTATTTTGTATATAGGTCCAGAGTTTTGTGTGTATTTTAATTACATTTCAGTATATAGAGTCCTGGCTCCCATTGTTAATGTTGTCAGTACCATAAAGTCAGTGGTAAGCAACACAAGACTGAAGGAAATTTACCTCAGTTTTGTTTTTTCTAATTTATATATAACTCACTTGTTCCTTGCTCTTTCATGAAAGGTCTTCCTTTACCAGCAGGTCTGATAAATCTGAAGGCCTGAAAAGCTAAAAGAAAGAGACTGTCACAAATATGCTAAATTATTCATTTGAGTAATAGGTTTGATTTTATTTAACCGTCTTTCCCTCTCAGATAGCTTATTTCTAAGATTTTTTTTTGCATAATTGAGTAAGTCCAAATAAAATAATGGTGATTTGTACAGTTGCTTTTATTTTGTTATGCCATTTTTATTCCTTTTGCAGCTAACCTACTCAGATTCTCTCCTTATTTATTTATTTTTATGTTTTACTTTTTATATTTATGCCTTTAGGTTCAGGTGTTACATTTACCCTGCAACTGCACAGCACCTAACACATCAGGGTACTGACCTAGTGAGCATGCCTTGTAATTTAAATGCATTATTGCAGCACTTGTTGTGGTTATTGTTGTTTTTATTAATGAACAAGTGCTCCTTGGCAATTATATTCATTTGATAGATTATTTTTATTCAGTTGTTGTATAATGTATTCACGAGTAACGATTTTCATTACCCTAGTCACCATTCCACCAAGACTCTAACAGACATGTTTCCTTTAAGAGCACAGTTTGGTAAGCAACCAACTGTTAATACATGAACTAGAGGAAATGTAGTTGAGAGAACAGAAGCTCCTGTATGGCTAGCAGCTATAGATATACCTTTGAAAGTGAATTTGCAGTTGGACTAGATAATCCATGCAGTTTGCTGTAGCCCCAGGCCAAGTGTTTCATCTAAATCATGGTGCTTACTCAGCATTTGTAACAGAGCACATGTGCATGTGGGATTTCAGCAGAAATGCACCAAGGAGCCTGCCAAACCAGGAGATGTCAAACTCGATTCAGGCTAAAGTAAATGCAAGTTTGTCATTTTAGCCTTTAATATGGCAGGGGAGTAAAAAAACACTTCAGGAAATGTATCATGTAAATATTGGTTACAGGCGAGGCTCATTATGAATGAACTGAGCATGGGACTGGGATGCTAACTTGAACTATGGCTTACTTAAAAGCAAACTTGGCAAAAGGCAGCTAATACTGTTATCCTTAGTCAGCATTACCATGACCATTTAGTCATTACCAGCCATGGGGAAAAATGACCTTGTGAGTGAGGAACTGGTCAGGGACCGAGTCTGTGTTCAGTTCCCAGCTCTGCCGCAGGGGCTGCATGTGGCAGCATTAGATGGTAATATCCTGGCTCACAATGGCAGGTGATTTTTCCGAAATAAACAGGAAATAAACAGGTACTGAATAGCAATTCAGTGTAAGCAGGGTTGATTTTGTGTGAAATGAGATGCTGAAATAGTTACGAAACGAGACTCGGCCCAAGATGAACCTGCCTGAATGAAAAGCATTAACAGTGGTATTAAAAAGAAGCCCTTCAGCTCTCTACCTACTTCAGGTCTTCATTTGCAAAGTAAGATTAATATAGTGTTTTGAATAATAATTATGTCTTTTCTTTTGTTGACTTGGGCACTTTGTATAGAGTGTCTTTTCTAGTTGTATGAGCAACGCCCATAGCCCAGAAGTCCTGATTTCAGCTGAGAGGTCTATCCACTGCTACCATAAGGCGATGCGAGGCGAGGCGAGGCGGGGCGGGGAAGGGAGGGGAGGAGAGGGGAGGCGAGGTGAGGCGAGGCAAGGCAAGGTGAGGCGAAGAGAGGCGCGGAGAGGAGAGGAGGTCAGTTGTAAGGGACCTATAGTGATCATCTAGTCCAACGGCCTCACCAATTCAGGGCTAAACAAAAGTTAAAGCATGTCATTAAGGGCATTGTCCAAATGCCTCTTAAACACTGACAGGCTTGAGGCATCAAGCACCTCTCTAGGAAGCCAGTGTTTGACCACTCTCTTGATAAAGAAATGCTTCCTAATATCCGGTCTAAACCTCCTCTGACACAGCTTTGAACCATTCCCATGCATCTTATCACCGGATCCCAGGAAGAAGAGATCAGTACCTCCCTCTCCACTTCCCCTCCTCAAGAAGCTGTAGAGAGCCATGAGGTCACCCCCTCAGCCTCCTTTTCTCCAAACTAGACAAACCCAGTGTCCTCAGCCACTTCTCACAGAACATGCTTTCCAACCTTTTCACCAGCTTTGTTGCCCTCCTCTGGACACATCTGAGTTTCTGAACATCCTTCTTAAACTGTGGGGCCCAGAACTGCACACAGCACTCCAGGTGAGGCCACACCAACTGAATACAGGAAGATAATCCCCTCTTTTGACCGGCTGGTTATGCTGTGTTTGATGCACTCCAGGATGTGGGTTGCCCTCTTGGTTGCCAGGGCCCACTGCTGACTCCTATTGAGCCTGCTGTCAACCAGCACCCCCAGATTTTTTTCTGCAGGGCTGGAAGTGACTGTTGTCCCTATTTATACTTGTGCCTAGTGTTACTCTGTCCTAGGTGCAGAATCTGTCATTTGGTCTTGTTAAATTTCATCCCATTAATGATTGCCCAATGCTCCCATCTATTTAGATCCTGCTGCAAGACCTCTTGTCCTTCAAAAGAGTCAGTAGCACCTCCCAGTTAGGTATCGTCATCACACTTGCTAATAGTGCATTCAACTTCTGCATCTAGATAATTGATAAATATATTGAACAGAACTGCCCTAGAATTGAACTCTGAGGAACATTGTTGGTGACCAGTCGCCAGTGAGACATAACTTCATTCAATACAACCCTTTGAGCACTACCCTTCAGCCAGTTCTTCACCCAATGCACCGTGTACCTGCTCATCTCAAAGTTGGGCAACCTGTCCAGAAACAAGCAAATTTATTGTCATCTTTCTGTCACATAAGGGTCCCAGAGGGGATGAATTCTTTCCAATAGGATGCGTGGTCCCATCCTGTTACAGGGGGTAACAGGAGACTCAGTTGCAATGGCCTCTTCAGCTGAAGCAGCAGAGATTCCCAGGCCCCAGTTATGCTGAGCTCCTCTTGAACGATGTCATCTCCACACCTAGTTCACTCAGATTGGCAGCACAGACTCTCCATGCAGTCTCTGAGATAAGCAGATTTTTTGTCCCAGTGTCTGAAATTGTCTGCCAGGCCCCACCAGTGGGGGGAGGAGAGGAGAGTAGGTCCTCAGGGTCATAGGCATGGGTGACCACCAGGATACAGGTGCAGAGCTGCAGACCCCTGAGGTGGAAGTTGTCCTGCTGGGCATGCCTCGCCACCAGTCTGACAAACAGCATCTCAACAACAGTGCAGCTCTCCAGCCATGGTGTGCTGCTGGTAAAGCTGGCCTCTGCCTCCTCAAGGCTCAGGTAGGCACTGAGCTGCCTTGCTGCACCGCAAATATAATGTCAGTGCAGATGTTCATCTTGGAGGTGCTTGTCAACAGGAACCTGCAGGACTGGGAGGAGGGCAGCAGCCTGAGCTGGCAGTGTTGCGACTGAGGCAAAAGCAGCCAGGCTGATTTCACCAACTGCTGGACCCAGGAGGCAACTTTCTCCGTGTCCAAGTAGGAGCATGTGCAGAGGGTGCAGAGGAGGTATGAGTACTTGTCCCTCGGCAGCTTGTTGCAGTGATGGAGCAAACACAAAGTATCCCCCAGCTGCTGCTGATCCCAGCACATGCACTCCAGCCCCACACGGATCCTGAAGTGCCTTACTGGCAGCTGCCCTATGGTGAGCAGCTCCAGACTGAAAGAGTGTCCAGGGGGTGGCTGCAGGAACACGAGCAGGCGGTAGGTGATGACGTTCTTGTGGATGCTCCAGGATTCATAGGTGCCGTCCGTCCCAATGGCTGGGTGCATCTGTGGCATGAAAGCCCTCTTGCAAAGGACTTGGCACACAGCAAGGAGGTCACCCACCAGCTCCTTCACCACCTTGCACATGTCAGGCAGGTCCTGTGCTGGTGATGAGGTGGACACAGCCAAAGACCTGACACCATTGTGCGCACCATTGAGGTCTCCCTCCTCCTCATCATCCGCTTCTTCCGCCTTCCAGCTGCTGGAGCTGTGCTGCTCGCTGCAGCTGTCAGAGTCAAGCTTCGTTTTCCTGGCCCTCCAGCGGACCACAGCAAACAGGACCAGGGTTCCTGCAATGTTCCAAAGCAACCTCTGCAATACAGAAGAGAGCATGCCTTCCCACGTGCTCCTGCTCTCCTCAATCTCTTGCAGCAGCCGAGTCATCTGCTGTTGCAGAAACTCCTCACGCTGCCGCATGCGTTCAGTCGTGACCAAATCTGGCTGGGGAGCTCCTTTCAGTCCATGCTCAACGGCCAGCACAGCCAGGAGGAAGGCGACTGCCACAGCCATGGCCTGGAAGAGGTGGGAGAAAAGGGGGCTCAGCAGGGCTGGGTGAGAGGGAGCACGAGGCTGGGGGAGCGGGGCAGGAGCTGCCTGGAGCTGGGGGCCAGTAGGAGAGGGGCTGAGGGAGGTGGGAAGGAGCAAGGGCAGGGTTTGTGAGTATCGCATGCAGGGGAGCTGCAGTGTGTCCCAGGAAAGCATTTGGGCTCTGGTGTCGACAGGCTTGAAGGGGCCACAAGCCCTGGCTGGAGGCTGCATGGGGTCCATCCTGCCCAAGCCGCCCTGATGGCCAGGCCTTCGCCAGGCTGTGCCCCGTGAAAGGGCATGGGACACCCCAGTAGAGTCTCCCATGTTCCCATCCCTGCCATGCAACAGCATCCCAGGGAGCCACGGCACCCAGCACATCCCCAAAGCCTCTTTGGGCACGTGCCACCACAGGGAGCCCTGAGCACCTCTGTCCCCAGCCCCAAGGATGGTGCCGTGCCCTACCCTGAGGGGCTCGGCTCTCACTTTGGGTCAGAAACCCCCTGGACGTCTGCCCCGTCCCCCATCCAGCGCAGCCTTCCCCATGCACGGTGCACTCACGGATCGCCCAAGTCAAAGAGCAGTGAGGCTGCCTGGTGGTGTCCCTGGGGTCAGCTCCTATTGTGACCTGTCCTCTGTGATGTCACAGCCACCAAAGCAGCATCACCCAGCCCACAAGCCCCAGCCTTCATGCCCACCACTCAGCTCAGCAGGGCCTTGGGCATCACACCAAGTACAAACCTGCCCGGCAGGAGGGAGCTGCCAGGGGCTCTCTTGACAAAGCAGGCAGACACTCCTCGAAACCGTAATTAAAATAAAAATGGGGACTGTAGGTGGATGTCCCTGACTTAGATAGAGAGGTGCAAAGTTTTCTGGGACTGGTGGTCTGACTCCAAGTTGTCTTGAAGACAAGCTATGAGCCCTTGGGCAGAGACAAAACTCCTCCTCCCTCTGCTCATCTTGGATTCCTTTTGCCCAGGCAGGACTTAGCCCTGCAAACCCTCATGATCAAGCAAAATGCAAATTGTGTCCCTGGTACAAGTGGAAATTATCCTTTTCCTCCTGTCTCTGGCTAACAACTTGCCTCCTGCAAGGGCAAGCGAGGGGGATGGAGAGGCCATGCCAGAGGTTTCCCCAGTTCAGGAGACCCCCCTGTATACAACACTAGAATGCTCCACTGTGGACTGTGCCTCCCAGAAATGTGGCCTGTACTGCCTGAGTGCATGCCTTGAGACCCAGACACCTCAAAAGCTTTCTTTAGCCTTGCTGTGTATGTGCCGAGACTGACACAGGTTCCATGTTTCTGTCAGTTCAGCACATGCAGAACCGTACATGCAACACACCTCATGTCCAAAGCCTTCCAGAGGCAAAAAGAAGGAGATGTCAGTAAGTGGAAGCATGCTTTGAAGTTCCTGTCTGTTTTAAGTCTCTTGTTGAGGAGATGGGGACCTGAGGTCCCAAGTGGAGGGAACATAGAATCATAGAATCATTTACGTTGGAAAAGACCCTTAAGATAATCAAGTCCAACCCTAAACCTTATACTGCCAAGTCCACCACCAAACCATGTCCTTAAGTGCCACCTCTACACGTCTTTTAAATATCTTCAGGGGTGGTGACTCAACAACTTCCCTGGGCAGCCTGTTCTGGGGCTTGATAACCCTTCCAGTGAAGAATTTTCTCCTAATATCCAATCTAAACCTCCCCTGGTGCAACTTGAGGCGCTTTCCTCTCATCCTATTACTTGTTACTTGGGAAAAGAGACCAACACCCACCTCACTACATCCTCCTTTCAGGTAGTTGTAGAGAGCAATAAGAGCTCCCCTGAGCCTCCTTTTCTCCAGACCAAACAACCCCAGTTCCCTCAGCAGATTCTCATAAGACTTGTGCTCCAGGCCCCTCATGAGCTTTGCTGCCCTTCTTTGGATACACTCCAACAACTCAATGTCCTTCTTGTACTGAGGGGCCCAACACCAAACACAGTGTTCAAGGTGTGGCCTCAGCAGTGCTGAGTACAGGAGGACGATCGCTTCCCTACTCCTGCTGGCCACACTGTTCCTGACACAAGCCAGGATGCTGGTGGCCTTCTTGGCCACCTGCGCACACTGCTGGCTCACTTTCAGTCAGCTGTCAAACACCCCCAGGTCCTTTTCTGTCAGGCAGCTTTCCAGCCACTCTTCCCCAAGCCTGTAGCATTGCGTGGGATTGTTGTGACCCAAGTGCAGGAGCCAGTACTTGGCCTTGCTGAACCTCATACAATTGGCCTCAGCCCATCGATTTAGCCTGTCCAGATCCCTCTGCACAGCCTTCCTACCCTCAAGCAGATGAACACTCTTGCCCAACTTGGTGTCATCTGCAATTTTGTCATCTGCAAACTGAGGGTGCACTCAATCCCTTCATCCAGATCACTGATAAAGATATGAGACAGAACTGGCCCCAGTACTGAGCCCTGGGACTGGTTGCCAACTGGATTTAACTCCGTTCATGACAACTCTTTGGGCCCAGCCATCCAGCCAGCTTTTTACCCAGCTAAGAGTACACCCATCCAAGCCATAAGTAGCCAGTTTCTCCAGGAGAATGCTATGGGAAACAGTGTTAAAGGCTTTACTAAATTCTAGGTAAGCAATATCCACAGCCTTTCCCTCATCTACTAAGCGAATCATCTTGTCATAGAAGGAAATCAGTTTAGTCAAGTAGGATCTGCCTTTCTGACTGGGCCAGATCACCTGGTTGTCCTGTACATGCTGTGTGGCAGCACTCAGGATGATCTGCTCCACAACCTTCCCTGGCACCGAGGTCATACTGACAGGCCTGTAGTTCCCCAGATCCTCCTTCCGGTCCATCACATTTGCTGACCTCGAGTCAACTGGGACCCACCCCTGGTTAGCCATGATTGAAAGTGGCTTGGTGGGCACTTCTGCCAGCTCCGTCAGTACCCTTGGGTGGATGCCATCCGGCCCCATAGACTTGTGTGTGTCTAAGTGGTGTAGCAGGTCACTAACCATTTCCCCTTGGATTATGGGGACTTCAGTCTGCTCTCCATCCCTGTTTTCCAGCTCAGGGGGCTGGGTGCCCTGAGAATAACTGGCCTTTTGAGGAAAGAAGGCATTAAGTACCTCAGCCTTTTCATCACCCGTTGTCACTATGTTTGTCTCCACAACCAATAAAGGCTGGCGATTCTCCTTAGCCCTCCTTTTGGTGTTAAATGTATTTATAGAAACATTTTTAATTGTATCTTACAGCAGTAGCTAGATTAAGTTCTAGTTGGGCTTTGATCCTTCTAATTTTCTCCCTGCATAACCTCATGAGTCCTCCTGAGTTACCTACCCCTTCTTTCAAAGATCGTAAACTCACCTTTTTTCCTGAGTTCCAGCCAGAACTCTCTGTTCAGCCAGGACAGTCGTCTTCCCTGCCAGCTCATCTTTTGACACAGGAACAGCCTGCTCCTGCACATTTCAGACTTCCTTCTTGAAGAATGTCCAGATTTCCTGGAGCCCTCTGTGCCCTTCAGGACTGCCTCCCAAAGGAGTCTGTCAAGCAGGCCCCTAAAAAGGCCAAAATCTGCCCTCTGGAAGTCCAAGGTAGAAGTTCTGCTAAGTTCGCTCCTTACTTCTCCGAAAATCACAAACTCTAATCATTTCTTGATCACTGTGACCAAGATGGCCTTCAACCATCACATCACTCACAAGTGCTTCTCTGTTTGCAAAAAAACAAGCCTAGCAGAATACTTTCCCTAGTTGGCTCATGCACCAACTGTGCCAGGAAGTTATCTTCCACATGCTCCAGGAACCTCCTAGACATATCTTTGCTCTATCTGCCTGTGAGCATAGGCAAGTCACCTAAAGGAATTCAAAGTGTGTGCATGTGAGAGAAGGTGACATGGCCTGTGGATGGTTTACTTGTGCTCTGCCATCCTGTGAGATACATCAGCTCCCTTGGTGCTGGCCTTTGTGCTTGTAGACATGACGGTGCTCTTGGTGCCTTCATGAAACTGATGGTGGGGCAGTGATGTCTATCCATGTGGTGGGATGAGGCCTCTCTATGGCAGGGCCTCTGTCCTTGCTGTGCTGGTCAGAGATCTGTGTTCCAAAAGAGACTCTGTTTCTGAATGGTGATGAAAGGGTGCAGGAGGGGAGGTGCCTGGTGCTGCAGGACACTCCTCCCTCCTGTGCCTGCCGTAGGTGTGCCTCCAGCTCTCAAGCTGCTGCTCTGTATTGCCTTGTGTCCAAGTTTCCCATTGGTGCAGCAAGCATGTTATCTGCAAAAAAAAAAGTCTGAGAAGCAGCTTTTAGATAATACAGACCCAAGCTCCTGATTCATGTCAGGTTGTAATGAAATATTTGAATTGCAATGAAATAAGTGGTTTTGAACCAATCATCTTTGATTTTAATTCCCTAAATTGGAAACAGGATTCATCATATCCCATACTAACATATGTACTTCCTCCTTCTCATCTCTCAGTCTTCTCAACCTCTGTGCACCTTCATCTGCCAGTGGAATATAACAAAACCTTTTATAAAATTAATAAACTAAGGAGTATTTGACTTATTTGTACCAACTGGGACCACCACAAGTACTGTGAAAACAAAATATTCAGTGATAGAGCTGCAGTCCACGTGAAAGTGCCTGAAATATCAGATCTTTCCTCCAAAATTTCCAACCTGGGTTGCCAGAACTAGGAGCTTCAGATGATTCCATTAATATTGCAGGAAACAGCAGCTTTAGGGGCATAACTGTTCTATTCCTCTTGTCCAACAGTCCTCGACCATGGAGTTTCTTCTGTCTACAGAAAAGTCTAAATCTTTTAAGACCTTTATTTAACCTGAATCTAAATGCTAGACTTTGAGAATTTTTTTCTAATTTAGAGACAGAAACAGACTCTCTCGCCTCATAAGGAATATTCTACAGCTTCAGGGTATTATTTATGATCATTCCTATAATTTCACCTGGAACTTGTCAGAATTTTTGCAAAGCAAACTTACAGAACTCTTGACATCACCTAATGATGAATAAATGCTTTTTGTTTGTAGACTAATTAGACTTACTCTCTATGCTTTATCTGTTAAAGTTTAAACAAACACCCTTTGGCATGTTGCAAGTGCTTTTTCCTGCAGAATAATAACATTTCCTTTGATTAAAGCTCAGCTATTTTACAGATCATTGATTAACAGGAAAAACTGTGTGACAAGACTTTCAAGGAGAGTGTGAATATTGAATGGATCTCAGATTTTGCAAAAGACTCAGATTTTCTTTCTTTATAAGGAACAGTTTCCCAGTGAAAGACGGAAATTAAATCAATAAATTTTTTTAAAGAACTATTATTTTACTCACTGTGATGTGTGACTTTATGTCAATACTAATTCTTCTGCTAAATCCACTACCCTTGCAAGCTAGCCACAAGGTTTTTATACTAATTAGTCATTTTATAACTCCAGAGACATTCCCTTTTTCACCTGATCATCCTTTTCCCCCCACTTTTCCTACTGAATCTCCATGTACATTTGGGATTGGCTGTGTCAGTAATGATTCGTGGTCTTCTGAGACACAGCCTTTGTTTGTCCAGAAGTCTTAAACTGACTCACAGGTGACGCAGTAGGCTACAGGTATTATCCTGACCTACTAGCAGCAACAGAAGGTACTGATTTTTCATCTTTTTGAATAGTTAGCCTTTATTCAGCTGCTGAAAGAGAAGCTATTGTTTCTTGCTGTTTCTACAAAAGCATCCTCTTGAGAGTTCAGGGCACTTCATTCCTTAGTTGAATTGTGTGCAACCCTTTTATATTTTTTTTGTGGCTGACTTGCATACACATATTTCAGTACTACATGCACAGGAATTCTCTAAAAATCATCAGGAGATTCATTAAATTTAAAGCCGGAAAGGACCATTCGATTGTCTAGTCTTTATATCACAGGGCAATTGTACATCACTTTTACATGGAGCCTAAAGACTTGTTTCTGACAAAAACATAGTTTCTACAAAGTTATCAAATCTTAATGAGCATACTAAGCAATGGAAAAAAAAATCCACCTCTCCTGTGAATAATCTACTGTAATGGAAATCACTACTAAAAATCTATGTTGTATTTTTCAGATTAATTTGCCCGCTTTCTGCTTCCAGGCATTGATTTCAGAGGAGCCCTCTAGAAAACTGAATTTTTTCTTCATACACTGTCACCAAGTCTTGTGTCTCATAAACAGACTGAGCTTGGTGAGCTTTAATTTGCAAAGAATTTCCTCCAGGTCTCTCATAATTTTTGTGTTTCTCTATCATTGTCTCCAATTTGTCAGTAACTTTTTAAAATGAAGGTGCCAGAATGAGAGTTGTTGTTCTACTACTAATCTTATTCTAGCATGTGGAAGTTAAAATAATTTCCTTATTTCTCATCAGTGATCTCCAGTGTATACATCCCCAAGTGGCACTTCTTTGTATATTGTGAAAGCAGTTTTGGAGTCAAGGCTTTATAACCCTTAAAGGCATAGAAGAATCCCACTCAGTGACCTTTCCCTCTGTGCATTTATTCCTTGAGAGCTACATTTAGCCAGTGCTTAATCCCATTTCACGTATTCAGTACTGATATTATAAGAAACAATCTTTTTAGATAAGAGTCAAATGCAGTGCTAAGTTAAATGTCTTAAAGAAGTCTATCCATCTATCTTGACAAACAAAATTTAAATTAAAAATAAAATAATACATCAGGTTTGTGTCACAAGACTGCTATGCCATAAAATCATATTGTTTCATATTTACATATTTTATCCTTTATCTTTTATTTCTTTTCAGATTTAATCTTTCATCAGATTTTCTGCTGTTCCACCTTGTACTGATGGCAGGTTAGCCGTTCTTTATGTAATCTATGCTATCCCTCTTGCTTTTTCAGTATTAATATAAATTTAGTATTCTTCCAGCCATCTATCTTCACCCTGGTTTTCCACAATACATTCCTAGCCAGCTCTTTTGGAGATCTTGGAAAAGTTCTTCTATTTTTTTAAACATTTATCTATAATAGACACTGCCATCTTCCTTAGCCACTAATGGCCTGGACAGTAATTCCCAGCACCAATGCAATGCAGTACCTCTTACTACTTCTTTCCAAATTCTCCAGAGATTGTTTGCCTTTAGCAGTCAGAAAAAGTGTCAAATACTTCATAATCCATCTGCACATTTTGTCAAAATACTCTTCCCGTGGTTCTTTTTGTTGATGATGTTACGGGATAAATACACTTTCTTGATTTGGAAAAGAAAAATCATGCACCATGTGACCTGAACTTCTGTAAACTCAGACTTCTGTTTGCCACATCCCTCTGAGATTTCTGTCTCTTAGTCCAATGTCCTTGGACTTACCCCCCAGGGGTTCAAAGTAATTGGGAGGGTATGCACAAGTATATGCGCTGCAGGTGAAACACTGTCAGGTTTACTACAGGTGGAACCATCCAGATTGCTGTTGGGCAGGGAGCTGTGATGAGCCATACAAGAAGAGGCATTAGATTTTGACTTGTTTTGCATTGCCAAAAGAAGGTCTGAAATTATATTTAGTAATATTGCATTTAATAGATACATCTTGGGAGATAGGCCAGTATTTCTGAAGGAGAAAAGCTAGTTAAAGTAGCAATGTTGACACCAGAATAAATGGGTATATACTGGCCAGAAATAGATGTAGGCTGGAGTCCCTGATGTGACATGGCACACTGCAGCATCCTGGCCCTGGCCATCATCCTCAGCAGTTCCTCTCAGTGCTGTGTTCTGTTTTTTTGTGGTTCTACATAAAACCCACACTTTCTGAGAGTTACACCAATTACACCAATCTCTATCATCCTTGAAGAAACAGCCTCACTCTCAAAGCAAGGACCACTTTTGGTCACATTAAAAGTGTTTGGGCAGAAGATAATTTCTGAGCAAAAAATAGAGCATACAATAACCTGTCTGAGTGCTTATGCAATGCAAATAAGGTTTTGTTTTGGGAGGGAATCAGGATTGCTTTTCATACTATTTATTTGTGTTTGTTTGTTTTTTCTCATTAAACTAAAAATGTTTTTCTTCTCATGTGAATAATCGTGATTACTATGGTACCACCTATGACAGCTGTAACCATTATTTAATAACAAAATAGACAGAAGGTAGAAATAATGTGAAACTGCTGTTGAAAGTATAAAGAAAAAGAAAGGAGAGTTTCTTTACACTAGATGAGTGAAATGAGCAAATGAGTATTTATTTTTTAGGCATGTAGTACTTGTCGTGAATATTAGAAGTGACCTTTCTTCTCCCAAAGTTGTACCTTTTCTCCTGGTGCCCATCAAGTGTCTTACACTGAATCACTTAAAGTGTGGGGACATCCAGAAGGCACTATCAAAAAGGAACAGCTAAAGTAAAATAAAATGGGCTTACAAGCAAACAGGAGAAAGCACTCAGGTTTGAAATACATTTCTCTCTTGCTAAGCCAAGCAGAGTTAAAACTCTCCATATCAAAAGGAAGAGAACACATAACTGCTCCTTGTGAGCTATAAAACAAAACAAGATTATCACAAAGCTGTCTATCATTAGCATGGCAAGGGAAAGAAGAAACTTTGAGAAAACTTTGCAAGCAGATTTTAACTTTTTGTAATATACATGCCATTTTTAATCATTCCTTGACTAGTTTTCCACTGTAGCTTTTGGTCCATACCTCCCTTGGAAGCTATTAGTTGCAAGTATTAAAGATTTGAGGAGTTTTGATGAGAAACAATCCCCATGTTGTGAATAAAAGGAGCAGACTCCTTAAAATTAAAATCACTCTTAAAAGCACCACTCTGATATGAACACTTGCAACTTAGAAGGTTATAATTTTATAGTATTTTTCCTCCATATTTATTTTCTCAGGTATCTGCATAGATGAAATTCATCCATCAAAATGGCCTTGTACTCAGCAGCAGCATATACAATCAGTGTCCCAGCACTTTCTGCAAACAAGAACCAGGATAGATAGCAGCATATTGGGAGTATTTCTATCCATGCAGGTAATTGCAGATATCTGTACTGGTACATCTGAAGTCCTGTTTTGACCACTGCCTGTGTGCAAAAGTCAGTAGGAGGTCTTCACCTCACTAGCCCCCTCTTTGACGACTGCAGAAAAGCAAAGGCTTTGTAGTATCCTTTGTGCGGCTGGACTTCACTGTCAGCAAAGAGCTCAGCAAGGAAATAGAGCATCACTTTTTATCTCAAAATAAAAATTGCACAACGAGTTACAAGATGTTGAGTTTGTATCACAGCTCTGAGTAAATCTGAGATAGTGTTAGTGTCTTCTGCCCATAACAAGAGCCTGGCTGTTGCTGCTGCTTTTCATAAAGCATCGTATTTCCAAGGTGTGGATATGTGAAACATTTTAGTTGTTTTGCCTCCCAAATGCAGTCAGATCATCATTGCTTTTTCATTTAATGACAATGGCCTTAATTAGATCAGATCATCAGCTAGAAAATTAAGCTACCACAAAGTAAACGTGTTAACACAGTAGGAAGAATCCTGCTTGCAGAGTGCATCCAGCACTGCTTTGTTCTTGGATTCAGTCTCCAACTTGCCTTCATGTGCCCCTGCTTCCAGTTGACAAGGCTGTGGAGCACTACCAAAGCAAGTTAAATATATACTAACTGTCCCAGGCACCAAAGATCTTAGGGCTCCATAGATGATGTTCTGTCAGGGGAACATATAAATGAAGGCTAAAAACCCCACCAAGCTGTAACACAGCTCAGTAGGGGGGTGCTTACAAATTTGCCGTACATACTGACATTTATTTTGTCCATCAAGACTTTTTCAGCCAGTTAAGAGATTCAACTATTCATAGGGTGTAAGACTAGATGGTATTTCTCTGTTAATTTAGTTGACATCTGCAATGCTGATGAAGTCTCATGCAGCAATGTCTGCATAAAGGCTGTAACTTCCAGGTGACTACTATCTATAATACATAATTTAGAAGGACATCTAGCTCTCTTGAAAGACTTCAAATGGGGGAAGTCCATCTACCATAGACCAGACTAAGGTGTTCAAATATGTAAATAAAATACTACTCTGCAGACACTATTACCTCCCTGCAGAGAGGCTGAGAAAAAGAATGAACCACAGGTAATGCATATCATTTGCCTTGCATAATATGAAGGCAATTCTACTGGGCCCTGAACGGTCTTCTGAATAGAAAGACGGTCTTCTTCCAACAGAAAAACTGAGAAGTGACACACGTTAATGCTCACATAGCAGCAGACTCTTGGGGTTAATCTTTCTGTTTTCTGTGTGCATCTGCCAGATTTACCTTGGGTACCCGTCTACACTGAGGCCCTGTGCTGTGTAGAGGTACTCTGAGAACCGCATGAGATCTAACAGCAACATGGAGTTAAAGTATACTATCATTATCCAACGGGTCTGTCTTCCTTATAACTTCTGACTTGTCCAATACCCATGATTTTTGTTTCTTTCCTCTCCTGAGACAATGTATACTGACATTCGATGTTCGATCATTCCTCTCTCAATAGGCAGGATAATTATCAGTCTTTTCCTCCCCAATGTACAAGGTTATCTTCATGTATTTGAAAGTTGTTCACCTGTTCAGACAAAAATGGGTAGAATATTGAACAGTGTAGCACAAGACATGAAAGCTGCTAATATATTTTCCATTTTCACGTGTTCCACCGTGCCTTCCTAAATCTTACATTCAGCAACTTGCAGGTAGCAGAATTTAATTACTGAAACACATCAATCACTGGTTTTGGGTCCATTGTGAAAAGCAAATTAAATTTCCTTGTGTATTACAAAGGCCTTTCCTTTGTTTTGCAATAGAAATGACATAGCACAGGCATGAAAAGCGCAGATAGAAAAAAAAGACAAAAGAGAAGAATTGGATGGTGAACATAAAGGGTGTATTTATACTGATGGACACAAGAACACCTCTGGAATTGGAACTTTATTGGCCTGATACATAAAGGTACATTAGTTTGTAAGCACATAGGTCAATAGGGAATTAAATGCAATCTAGCAGCTGCATTAATGTAAAAAAAAAAATAGAAAGACCAAGAATCCTCTCTTTGCTAGGGCATTTCTACTCTATGAACATAAGAATAGACAAACGGGTGAGAACCAAGGACAACAGAGATCGGGTTTGAGGTTACAGCTGCCATAAGAGGACAAACTAGGGAGGACCAAGCAAAAGGCAAGAATAGACTGTACCCTCCATGATACTTTCCCAGCCACCACCAGTTTTCAGCTCAGGGACTTCCTGGGCTAATTCTAGTTTCTGTGTAGTTGGTATTCCCCAATGTATTCCTCTTCCATTAACTTGTCCAGTCTCTCCTTGGTCCTCCCTAAGCCTTTAGTATCCACTGCATTCTTTGACAGGCACTATGACTGATGTATTACCTGCTGCATGAAGAATAACCTACTTCTGTTTGTTTTGGAGCTTGTTCCTACTTCTTACTTTGATGATCCCTAGTACTTATAGTGGGAGAGACAGTGAACCATCAACCCTCATCCATCGTCTCCACCTCACTCCTGATTTTATAGCCCTCTAGCATGTCCCCTGTAATTTGTCTCTTTTCCAGAAAGAAGAACCTTAGCTCACTTAGTTATTCCTTGCACAGCACACATCCCATATATTGATAGCCCTTGACAATCAAGGACAATTGAACCTTTTTCCCGTTCTACTATATTCTTTCTGAGATTAAAAGAACAGAACAGTACAAAGACACAGACGCGACATGCATTTATATAAAGGCATAATGATGAACTCTGTTTTTTTTCTCTATTGCTTTATCAATGGTTCCTAATTGTTGCAGTTTTGAGTTGTTGTTCAGTGCTGAGCACTGGGGAGTCGTTTTCATGGAATTATCCAGTGTATCCCCAAAGTCCCTCTCCAAACTGTTAAAGGGTAAGTCCATTTTATAAATTAAATTAGGATGATGTATTTTTTACATGCATTACTTTACTTTGACATGCATTTAATTTCACCATCTATCCAAGTTGCACAAAGCCACTTTTTCATTCAGATTTGTCTTTTCAGCTATGTTCCATTCTTAGCAAAGTTTCAATAGCTGCTAGGAGCACAAGACACCAAAGTCTGCATACAGAAGCTGGTATGTCCATTCGCCCGTTCAGTAGGACACCTCCAAACTGAGGTGTCCTACTGAAACATCAGTATGAGCAAAGGCAAGACTGGGACCCCCAGGAAAAAAAAAAAAAAATTGGACAGGGAGATACAAGAATGAAGCTGAAAGAGTTTGCTTTCTGTAAGCTATTAATAGCTCACCTCTTTTTGGGAATCTAAACTGTAACTTGTTCAGTCATTTTATAAAGGAGAAGGTGAAATTCAGCATCTGTGTGTGCACATGTAAGTCTCATCTAAGATCTGGAAATCAAAAAGAGGAAAAAACATGTAAAGGCTTAGGGTCCCTACAATGAAGTTTTCTCTGGGCATATCTAGCCCATGCCACTCTTTTCCTTATAAAACTTGATAGTATTTTTTATTGGGATTAGGGGAAGTGTTTATTACCCCATTATGAATCGGAATTTTTTTTGCAGCCACGATAAACAGAGGCCAGAAGATCACTAGGGAAACTCTACTAGTAAGACACAGAACAGAGATCTTGAACTTGTTCGTTCTGCATTTTGCGAAGAGACATTATCACACACAGTTTTATAAATCTGTGTGAACTCACACCATTTTGCTGATCACAGTAATGCAGACCTATCCTATGATCCAAATTCTGTTTGAAAGCATGATCTGGTTTCTGGTCCTATTTTCAGGTGTTGTCTGCAAGGATATTACCGCTACATATTTTTAATCTTTTTTTTTTGCTCATATCCGTGAAATGTCTCATGCAAAAGACCTAGGAAGGATATAATAGAGATTTATTTTCCACATTTGTGAAAATATACTTATTTTCCCTACATTTTGACCCCCGATAAAGTACTTTCACTATAAAATTCCACCAGACAGCTTTGTGACAGAGTTTAAATATTGATAATTACTTTGCAACAACTGTTGCAAAACCATTTTTTTACCCAGTATAGCTGCCTTAGCCAAATTCCAGTGGGCTTTTCTAAACACCTTCCTCCCTCTGTCCTGCCCCCACATGCTCCATGTCACTTAACATTTCATTTGCCCTGAGCTACTGCAGTGTCACTGCCTGCTGTTACAACTGCCGCATTTCATCTTTCTCTGCAGCTCTGCTGAACTCTCTTTCATGTTAACACATGTAACAACATTTGCAAAGTGCTTAGGGATCCATCTGCTTAGCACAGTAGATATGTAGGATCATTACAAGGTCCCTTCCAACCCTAACCATTCTATGATTCTATGATTACCGCCACTAATAGTTAATAACCTCATGCAGCCTCCCAGAAATACCTGTTTTGTCTAGACCCCATCTTCAGGAAATAAGATGGCACAATTCATCATGGTCTAAATCTGCAATTGGGTTCTCAGGTCAAAAAAAAAAAAAAAAAAAAAAAAAAAAAAAGTGATGCAGTCTGGGAAGTCAGCCCAAGAGCTTCTTAAATACAAATGGTGTCAGGGCTCCAGGGGGGTGGCAGGGCAGGGTCCCGCCAACTGGAGCCCATCCCATTGCCTCAGCAGGGACCAGGGCAGCTGGGGAGCAGCCAAGGGCACCCCCAGACCAGAGCACCAGGCACCCTGGGGACAGGGCTGGGGCCAGACTGGAATGTCAGCCTGCGAGTGAGGGGGTCAGCTAGGCTGAAATGGGTTCTGGGCCACAGGCAGGGCTGGGGACACTCCAGGAGAGGCTGGCAGGGACAGTCCATCCCATTAGTGCCCTCAGGCTATGGCAGCGTATGCTTGGGTGGACACCGGTTAAATTCATCCTTTGCTCTCTCCATCTCCCCCACCTCTTTAAAAACTCTTGGAAACTAGTACCAACAGGTTGTAGCACATTAATTTACCTCTTGTGGTGTTAGTAGGCCAAGCTTTAACTGGTGCATGACCGAGTGTCTCAGTCCTGGCTGCATGTTCTGATATTAACTGTGTTTGTCATGCTACGTAAGGGTCCTGATCAGCAGCTGGCCTCAGGCAAAGGGAAAGTAATCAGTCTTTTGGAGAACTTTTCCAGTGGCTGCCAAGAATTTTCTGCATGAGGAAGCCTATTAACAAGCATCATGTGAGAGAGTGTTTACAGAAAGTCAGAAAATGCTGACCCAGGATAAGGAAAATGTCCCCTCTACGTAGTTTCACAGCTGAATAACTCTCTGATATTTCATTGAAGGGATTTATAGATAAGATTTGCAAAATAACTGTACAAAAGTGCTTTTAAAATATGTTTACACCAACAACAGCCTGGTGCCATACGGTAATTTTTGAGCGGAGATTACATTTCGAGGGACAAAGGAATGTTCCTGGGGTGTAATATCTGTGCAAAGTAAGACCTCGAAGGTCAGACGGGGCATCTGACCCCACGAGCTCCTTACTCACTGCCTCACCTTTTGACCGAGCCTGTGTAAGCATAGGCTTGCGAAAGCCTTGTGCGCAAGTTAACTTGATGTGATCCTAAAGGAAGCTCAATAAAACCTCAGGTCATGTAATGAAAATAAACTACACAATTACCAATGGCAGATATTCTATTATTTATAATTCATAAGGAAAAGGGCCTTTTAAAATTCCTTTCTGGGCGCTTTGCCAGAGGAGTGGATATTCACATAAAAATCTTTTAATTCTGTTACAATTTTGCTTTTTTTAGGCTATAAAAGTATGTTCAGAGCTGAAATCTGGAATTTAAGCATTTGGGCTTTTTCTCAAACTGAATTATCACTATTTATATCAATTTGACTACTTTCTTGTGCTTGCCTCTCAACTTTCCGATGACTGAAGCACAGAAAGTTGTCAAGTGCTTGCCAGTTGCCTGCCGTAAGCCTGTCAGCAGAGATTTACAAAACTCTTGGTGGAGCAGTGACGATGATCTGTCATATCATGCTGATGCGCTTCTATCACCTGTGTGATTGTCCTCTCCTCACTGAGCCAGAGCAGGGAGGGGCACAGGCTTTGTGCCCCATCTGCTGCTGTTTGTGCACAACTGCTGAGACTTTTTTTATTAGCTTCATTTAAACCCAAAATGAAAAAAAAAGAGAAATCAGACTAGTTGTGACAGAAGAGATTAGTCCAACTTGTTGCCACATGACATGTCTGAAGTTAATACTCAGCATTGCTGCTTTGAAATAGTGACATTTCCATTAAAAAAGCTGGTAATCGAATCACCCTGAACTAAACCGTCTGCCTTTGTAACTGAGATTCTATCTACAATGGCATTTAACATAAACTGTAAACACAGAAAATGAGTTTTCCTTTTATGTATTACCTTGTGCTCTTAGCAGATAAATTTCAAAAGGTTGTGTGTTTTATCTCTCTTTCAAACTTCTCCGGATTGTGCCTGTCTGTGCCTATGGAGACTGACGCACATCTCCTTAGGTACATGCTCCGTGCATGCATACAGTGGTGATAGTATACACAAAGTTTCAGAGCAATTTCATATACATCCTTTACCACTCCAGGTGAGCTCTGCCAGCTAATTGTGTCTGCATGATCTCCTAACATATCCAGTTTTCATTCTAGCAACAGTCAGAAATAAAAAATGCTTAACGAATGTTCTCGCTTTTCTCAAAAATGCCAAATTTGAAATCTCCTGCAAAAAAAAATATACTGGATTGAATTTTGAGAGATCTTGGTTGGTTTTGATTTAGGTAAAAAAGATACTAAAATCAGTGGTTTATGGTGAGAGGAATAAACTAAATTATAAAACTGCACAGAATTGTATTTTCATGACATGTCTTAGGCATCTACTGATGGAAAACAGTATAAATTGCCTATACTCCACACTGGCCATGCAGATACTGAGCAGTGTTTCAGTAGGTGGGCACCCTCATGTTGCCCCAGCTCCTCCCGGAGCTGTAAGCACAGAGATGATAGAGCCAATGGCTCATGGGGACATGCCCTCAGTGGAAGATACATGCTCTACCATCTCCTGAAGAAAGGTATTCACTGAGCAACAGGCTACGTCCCTGGCTCTGCTGAGGCTGCACACCCCAGGGATGCTCCACTCAGAGAGTTGGAGGCAAAGTTGAGCTCAGAGTTGCGATGTCGACCGTGGATTGAGTGGATGAAGGACTCTGCACTAACAGATGGTGTTAACTCCCTCAGGTGGGTTTGCAGGGGTGTAGGCTGCCCCCAGAGAGCTGCTATTGCTAAATATTAATGGTTAACACTGCCGATGAAAGGGAGGAGGTCAAAGAAGCAATTCTAAGCAACATGGAGAAGTCAGAAATAATGGCAGGAAATATCAGTCCCCAGTACAATTTGGAAAAAAATAAAGATGAACAGACATGCCTCAAAACAAGAGTGAATTATGAGCTTCAGGGAGATGGAGAAAAGTTGAAGAGCAGCTTCAGAAATGCCACTGTGAAAAACAAACTAAAAACTGCAAAATGGCAGCAACAAATGCAAAAAATAAATGTAGAGTATCACAATTGTACGGTCATGTCTTTTGCCTGATAACTTGTGGAGATTTTCATGTACACAGCCAAGGTACAGAAATTTTTAACTCTGCCTGTATATGAAACATATATATAAAGAAATTGGAGCTCAATGGTAAATTATTAAAGTTTTTACAGGAAAATTTGATACATATTCAATTAAAACTCTTGTGAGTATTAATTCTTCTTACAATAATGTTGTGGTTTTGTTTAGTGAGGGGGGGGCTAAGGTGGTAGCTTCTGTAGGAAACTGTTAGAAGTTGCTCCCCTTTGTTCAGTGGACTCGGCCGGGCCTAGGGCAGACCCGCTGCTGGCCAAGGCCGAGCCGATTGGTAGCAGAATATTCCCTGATAACGCCTCTGCGATAACGTATTTAAGAAGGGGAAAATAGAAAAAAAAAAAGAGAAAAGAAGATGTGAAGAAGCTGAGCGGGGGCAGAGGAGCAGAAGGGGAGGCGCAGGCCTCATGGGCCTTGCAGGCCTCACCCTCTGGCCTCTCGCCAGGCAGCCAACTGGGCCCAACTCGGCCCGGCCTGGCTGCAAGAAGTGGAGAGGAGATGAGATGGATGATGTGAAGAGTTTCTGAGAGGTGTCTGCCAGCCTGTTGTGAAGAACTTTTCTTGTGAGAGGAACAGCTGCAGAAGCCAAGGTCAGTGAAGAAGGAGGGGGAGGAGTAATGCTGCTCCTGGCCAAGATTCCCCTGCAGCCTGTGGTGACGACCATGGTGGAGCAGGTTGTCCCCCTGCAGCCCATGGAGGTCCACGGAGGAGCACAGATCCAACTGCGGCCTGTGAAGGACCCCATACCGGGGGAGGTGGATGCCTGAAGGCAGCTGTGGCCCGTGGAGGGCCCGCTGGGACAGCCGTTCTGGAGACACTGCACCCTGTGGAAGAGATGACCCACGCCAGAGCAGTTTCATGAAAGACTGTGGCGTATGGGTGGGACCCCACAATGGAGCAGGGGAGGAATGTGAAGAGTTCTTCCCCCGACCATGAAGCAGCGGCGTAAAACAATATGTGATGAACTGACCGCAACCCCCATTCCCTCTTCTCCCCAGTGCCGCTCGGGGGAGGGAAGGAGGTAGAGATAATGTTAAGCTTGGGAAGAGGGAGAAGTGGGGGGAGGTTATCTTGTTCTCTGTCTCATTCTCCTGCTGTTTGTAGTAATAAATGAGTATTTTTCCCCAAGTCGAGTCTGTTTTGCCTGTGACGGTAACTTTAAGGATTTTCTCCCTGTCCTTATCTCAAAACTCGAGCCGTGTTTCTTATATCATCTCCACCTATTCTCTCGGAGGGTGGGGGGAGTGAGAGAGAGACTGCGTAGTCTGGTCCCGATCGGGGCTGAACTACGACAAATAATAATTTTAAATCACTATTTAAATAATTTTCAAAAATGCTTATGTTTTTTTAAATAAATGGAATTATAATTCCCACATCTCTACTGTTAAAAAACTCTTCATGCCAAAAACTCTGCTTCTGTGAAAACAAAATTATTTTTTCCAGGAAATATAGTTAAATCAAAGCTAAAAAGTGGTTGAAAATACATCTGGTTCCTATGAAATATTTTAAGAAAATCCTCATCAGCTATAGATAAATATTACCTTCAGACTCCTACACTACGTATTACAGAGCTATCTCTTTTTTTTTTTGTCCAAGAAACACCCGAACAGAGCATCAGACATCAATATCTATGCTATCATCACTTGGACATGAGCACAAAAGATTAAATAGAAAAAAAAGAAAACAATACTGACACAAATGTCTATCGAAGAGTTACGCAACTGATTACTCCTAAGAGTTTTAAGTTTTCCATCTGAGCCTACAAACTTTTCAAAACAAGTTCCACACGCACAGTTGGATCTGTGAACAAGCCTTTGTGAAAGATGGCCATCATGACTGGCCCTGCTTGGCATCAGAGTAACATGAACCACTCCTGCCATCACCGAGGTCTATCAACTTGGTAGTCACACTGAAATGTGTTTGCCTGAGAGCCTTTTTGGGGACTACTCTGGCCATGCCAAGCACAATCTGATGCTTGCAGGCGTTTCATACTATTACATAGAGAGAAGCGATTCCCCACTCTTGGCAGAGACATGCTGGAATCTGCGACATGCCACCTCGTTACACTGCCCACTTTGTACCTCCTGGAGCATGTGATTTTCCGTCTAAAAATGCCAGCAAAAGCAATCTGCAGCATTGAACTGGCTGACACAGGCAGCTCTTCCGGAGTGCAGCATGGCTGAGGCCTCAGCACAGATCTCAGCATCCTCCTTGCTCCCTACTGCATTTCTCTTTCTGTATAAAAATACTTTTTTTTTTTTGCTCCTGCCTCCTACCCACTTCTCACACATTTCTATGATACCCTCATATCAATATGTACAGCTTCATGGGATCACAGGATAACTCAGGCTGGAAAGAACCTCCGCAGCTCTAAAGTCCAACTTGCTGCTCAAAGCAGGGTAAGTGTGGAGATCAGACCATGTTGCTCAGAACTTGACCCATCTGGATCTCAAAAATCTCTGATGGAGACTGCACAGCACCACTGGGCAACCTCTCTGTCCCGCTGGTGGCCTATCCACATGGAGAAAAAGGGCCTAAACCACAGAGGTTTGTGGCAATGGTTTTCCCTCAGAAGCACGTAGATATATAGTCAGAAGCTGAGCATTCCTTTCCACCCAGTGTCCTCAAAAGTCACATCCTAAAGAGCCGTTTGGCATGCTCTGGACTGAGCTCATGGCAGTGTGACCCCCGTGTGGCAGCTTTTGGGGATCTGTGGCCAACAGCAGAGCTGTAACAAAACTCTGCACACCCTGTGCATTGCTGCTTCTACCTGACACCTAGACATGTCCATTTAGAAGACAAAGTTTTGTGTCTTCTCTTGCTATCGCTATTCCTCTTTGTTGCTAAAGTGATGGCAAATAGGGACAGGGACAACAGTCATCACATCAAAAAAATTTCTGGGATTTTGGTGCCGAAGCAGTTAAATGAGCAACGCCAAGATCCTTCTCATCTGAAGAAGCACGGCAAGCACAAACAGAGGTGGCATTTAAGGACAGCAGCTATGACCGTGATAGAAATTTGCAGGATACAAAGCTCGATGCAGTAGGTATATTTTCTCTGCTTTGGAACAACAGCTTAGCACTGTAAGAAGAGAGGCTTCCCACAACTATTCGTCACAGGCTTGGCAAGATGCAACTGACAGAGGTGCACAAGAATCTGACTGACCTTTTGCAACCAAGACCACACAAGCGCATGCAATGCAATTACCTTGTGTTATTGTGATGAGAGAAAATTTCATTTCAACTCTGGACCCAGATGACAAGTGTTCCAATTATTTTTTTCCAGGAATGATGTCTGAGGGAAACTCTGAGTCATCCAGAGAGGGAAGAGATTAATAATATCCACCTTGAACTCTAGACATAGATGAGAGCTTTCCAGCTTGATGTTGGAAAGAAAAAGTCTGTTGGCTTCCTATAAAAGGAAGGTGGCATTTTGTGAGAAAAAGCAGAACAAGGGGATATAGAAGTCATCCCCAACCTACCTAATTTCTCAGTTATTGCACAGTTATATCTTCCAACATCTTCCAGAGCAACTGGTTCCAGCCAGTGTCAGAATATTGTACTAGTAAACCCTCAGCGTGATTCAGCGTAGCATCTCTCTTGCACTAGAGACAGGCTGCAGGGAAGGCAGATTCATGCAAATATTAGTAACGGTTAGCAACTTTTTGCTCTGTACGTACTCTGCTACAGGGGCTGGAAAGAGAAACACAAGGCAGAGCACTGACTGACTTGTTTGCAGATATTTGAGCAATTCTGCAGGCAACTTTGCTCCATGCTCTCTCCTGCAGATTAAGGGCACTGCTATCAGGCACCCATTGTGCAGCATGTATTGGCTTGAGCTGAGAGTTTGCATGGGGCTTTTTGTTATTTAGCTTCCATATGACTCTTAGAAGCAGGAAAAATCTCCTCAGAAAAGGTGGATTGCTTTAGCTGTGAGAGCACAGTGGCTTGCTCAAGGTCAGTTCCCATAGTCTGTTTGGCTTACCAGTGAATGCCTGACAGTTGCCAGTGAAACAGCTGAATTTGTTGTATTATTTAAATGGTTGAAGACAGGATTTTCAGCACAGAGAGATCAATTTGCCTGTGGGAAGGACCTTTGCAGCATCCTAGATCAATTCGAGCTCTTGCATGTGTGCAAAAGATCTGAAAATGTGCACCAAGCATTTTCTGAAGTAGCAAGTCTGAGGAAAACACAGGTCTGAGAAACTATCAACCTAAAAGTCTGAGCTGTTTGTGCTATTGGAGAAGATAAGACAAATAAAGAAGGCTTTCCCAGATAAAATTTCTAGACTACCTCTATAAGTCATGCCCAGCTAAATGCAAAACCAGAAATGTCAAGTGGTCTCATTTTGTTCTCTCCATTTTAGGATCAGAAAACCAAACTTGGCCTGTGGAGGAGACTGTAGGGAGTTTCCCAGGGTGAGAAGGGATGCCCAACCCTGGAGCAGAACCTGAACTTTGCGGCTGTGGTACTCCCTTCTGCATCATCATGTTCAAAGCACGAGGAAGGGTTTGAGTACAAAGAGAGGTAACCACAAAAACTGCAACTTAGCAGCTCTTGCTCTCTTCATAAGCCTGCTTCCTGCAAGATCCCGGAGAACAGTCTTCAGCACATACTGAAGGCCTGGTCTGAGGTCGTCCCTGTAATTTCTCCACATTAGCACTTATAAACCCTACCGAGGTATGATCTGTCTCATTTGGGTAAGTGCTTAGTGCCTGCCCCTTAGTCACGTCATCTGTTATTTCAATAAACACTGCAATCTCAAGTTTGCTTGAGATATTTAGGGGTGCATGATGACACACTGATTATATGAAATCATCAGTTTAACCTGTGTGGTCTCTGGGTTAAACTGATCCACTCCAAATTACATTTAAACAGATTCAAATGCACAGCTTTTGGCTCCAGGGCAAATGAATAAAATTTAAATAATGCCTACCATAAAGGCAACTGCTCTTGCCAACTTCTTTAACAAGGCCCTGGTTGGTGCCAATTTCACCTCAAATGTCACACCAACAAGATGCATCCATAGGGAACTTCATTTTAAAAATTCTCTGAGTTTTGAATCAATTGAAGTACAGGAGACTTACATCACCAAGGTCCATTAATAGCCTGAACTTTCTAAGCACTGCACCATCTTGAAGAATTTGTAATCTGGATTAAGAGAGGAAGAATATCAGGGAGTATTTTGGACTAGTCAGTTAGAAATGACAGTGCCTAAGCCTGCATGGCAGGGGCAGCACTAAGCTGGAGAAGCAGCATGAGGAGGTGATGGTAGAGCTACAGCAGAGAGGAAAAATGACCCTTCCATCCCCTCCTGACTGTTCCTGTCTGGTAGAGACTGAATCCTGGTATTTCCCATACTAAATGTTATTTCTCTGCTTATACTCTAACTGTCCCAGTTAGAAATTGATGATAACTCTACATTTGTTTTGTCTTTGTGAAATCCTTTTTCCTTTTTCTTACTCTGAAAGACAATTAAATAGGATTTACCCCTTGGCAGATCTGGAGCGAAGCCATTTCCAAATCATGGAAAGGTTGCAAAATTGTTCTATGGGCTTTGCAGAGTGAAGGTCAAAAACGAAGAGGCTGCAAAAGGTTTACACACTGGTGAATGCAGGGCAGAATGAAAGTGAATAAATAAAATTCCTGGAAGAGTCAACGCACTCTCCCTGAACCATCAAATATTTTGGTTCACTTAAGCTGTGTGTTTATGTTACTATTATTTCCTAAGTTCACCTTGGTAAAATCTAACTGACTCTGTCTTGATACAGTGAGGAACAACTGAGCAGGATAAAGTGAAAGAGAATGAACAATGACCTTTCCTTCTGCAGAGCCCATTGCTGAGAGAGGCAGGAAGAGATCTATCTGGTAATGTTTATCTGACTAAGGCAATTTACTGGATGATAGCTTTCCCCAGAAGATCTAAGGACAAAAATGGCATAATATCAACTCACAAGGGACTCACTAATATGAGCCCTAAAATTAAGCCCTCTGTGCTGAACCAACTGTATATTTCATGTGTAAGCCATGCCATTGAGATGTTTAATGTTCCTCTGGAGAGCAATAGAGCAGTGACAAGAAAAATAAACAAGAGCTAAAGATGAAGATGTCCTTGAACTGAAAGTGCTTCACTTTAGGAAACCCAATAAAGTGAGCGAGAAACTGTGAAGCATGATTGCATTAAAATAGGCAATATTTTTTGTGTCTTCAGTGGGATGACTTGGGTATTTTATGCCATAGGTCTCCATGCAATTATGAGGACAGTAGTTTCAGCTTGCTGTGTACTGCTGAAATCTCCTGATGGCAAAAATTCATTTCAGTGGGAGTGGAGGCTTAACCTGTGTCCTCCTGTATCTACCCAGGTATCCTCACCATTGGATTGCAGTGCCCCTCTCTCCTTTATTCCTCATGTATATGTTCCTTGAGATTTCAGCACGTCGAGAAAAGTGTTGCTTTTTCCTTTAGAACATTTTATTTTTTAACCAACAATTGCCTTGCCAGAAAAATCCCTGCAAGCATCACATGAAATGTACTAACAATCAGGTTAATCTAATAAATGTCTTTATTCTCATGCAGTTCATGCCCACAATATCCCAAGCTAAACAATCCAAAAATACATCCAAAGGTTTGTTGACCTTGTTTTCAAAACCCTGCCTAAACGCATCAAGCCACTAGATCTGGAGTAAATATAATTAACTGAGCAGAGGTGCAAGGGTATGGCTGGTTTCATAAGGCATGTGCACAAATAAACACGTATAATGGTAAATAACCTTTTATCAGGGTGAAATGGGAAGCACAAAATGTCTGAAGGCATACAATTATACAGTTTATATAATAGAAAGATTTTAAGTGCAACTGGTTCCTTTGAGGTTGCTAGCAGAGAAAAAATGTTGTTTCTAAAAATTAAAAATTATCTAGGAAAAGTTTTCTTGTTTCTCTATATTTTCAGTTTTCCACCAGCATTTCTGATCCCAAATTGTTAGAGGTTCCCATTCTGTGAGGTAAAATATTTTTCTGTTACTTAAAAGTTAAACAGAAGTCAAAGTGTCAGAGTAGCTTGAGTGGTAGGAAAATCAAATTTTTTTTCTGTTCTAATTTTAAACTTGGAACTTGTGGTCGTTCTTAAAATTAAGGTATTGATCATTATTTCCAATCAGTCATGCTACAGTCCTTATTTTCATGCCAAGGTCTTTTTTTAAGCATGTCGAAAAGTAATCTGCACTATTACTTTCAATTACAGTTTAATAATTTATGAAATTACTTAGTATCATACCTGCAATATGTCAGTCAGGCTTCATTACATTGCAATGAGGTCTGATTTAACGCAGTCATTATTGCTGCTGTTAAGGGTTTGTGGGGGAACGATTCCTGCAACTGTATTAATTTTAGCCATTTTAGACTAAAATAAGCAGCTACAGATAAATGACAGTATACAGTAAGGTACTTAAACATACCTAAGACTATGATGTCTCCTAATTGCAAATACTTGCCTCTTGGAATAGCTCCATGTTTTGCACTTAGCTAGGGAAACGTTCTCCTAATTTCTTATAGCAAATTGTTTTACAAGGAAGGACAAGCTATGAAAACTCCTGAGGAAGGCAAAGACCTGTGTAGCATTCCCTGACAGCTAGCGCGTGGACAGCCTAACTAGCAGGAAGACTCCTTGAAGTGTTGATAAGGACGTCGTCTTCATACAAAGCAGGCTCAGGTCCATCCTTGGCCTCAGGCTGGCCCCCATGTTGTGGTACACTGGCAGTGGGTTTGAGTTTATACCCCTGATGTATGGTACCATTGGTGGTACAAGGCAAAACACTGTGCCAAATAATAAGGAAAAACTTTATTCAGTTCAAAGAAACCTTGAATGAGAGAGCATTTGGGAAGTAAGCACATGAGGCTTTTTCCTTGACATTAGTTCTCAAATTTACCTTTAGGAGGCCAGAATTAAGGGTTTGCCAAATTTTTGATCAGGGACTATTCCAAACTTCGACATTAACTCGACGAAACACAGATATCTGGTTTTCTTGGGGCATGTCCTGTTTTGTATTGAAACATTAAATTCTATAAATATGTAATTCAATCTAAGCATCACGTAATGTTTAGAAAGTTCCACTTATTTTTCACGGCTAATATGAAAACCTACTTTCTCAGGTCTCAGTCTTTCCACAAAAGGCAATGTGATTGTCTTGATCATGTGTATAATGCCAGGCCAGAGCAGAGATTGAGTACAGGAAACCAAGCAAAATAAAAATGCTCTTAATTTACCTGGGATTTCAACAGAAACAGAATTAAACCAAAATTTAACCCTCCCAAACAATTGAAATCAGCCTCTACTCCAAGGTTAATACATCTGACTGCAAGCCCCCAAGGCAGTATTTTCTTCAGTTTGATATAGCTCCAAGCGCAGCACATTGAAAAAATAATCTGTACAATTCTTTGCTGTTGCTTTCAGCTCATTACGAGTTTTTTTTCTGACTCAAGCACCGGTGGCTGAAAAGGATCTGAGGCATCAATCGGAGGGGCCATTCGGGTGCTGTGCTGTTTGGGAGCCGTGACAGCCTGGTGAGATGGGAAAGGTTAACTGAGGCTTCTGCTGGGGGGGGGAGACGGCAGACTTGCGTGTAGCATTAGAGTAGGAGCGAATATAAGGGGAAAAATGAATCACAGTATTGATGTCTGGAAAGAACAATATTATGACTGTATGGATTTAATGACGGCTGATATCTAGTTCAGTGACAGGTAGTCTCATCCACAGGGACAAAAGTACACAGTGTGCTTCGAGGAGACCTGGAGGCAATCCTTCAACTCAAATCCCATGATAGGATAATATGCTATGGCTTCTTTTATGCTGGAGGTGGCATCCTTTCTAGATCCCTTCTGAGTATGTCAGTTGATGATAACAGCATAATTTGCCTTAGAAATTTTAATTCCACACACACACCCTTTTCCTTACAAAGAAGAAAAGCGTGAACATCTCCTTTGAGCTGTCCTGAATAAATACTTTAAGTATATTAAAAACGAGAAGTGGATTAAAGCTTTCTGACTGAATTCCAAACCATGTAGGGCGTTTTGTTAATTTTTGTTACAACCTTCAGTGCTCACACTGTGTGACAGACAGGCATTGTCAGTGTTAAAAAACAGGCAGAGGATATCCGTGGCTACAGCCAGATCTCTCCTGCAGCAATATCTGTCTTTTTTTCCCCTTTCAGGTAGGAAATTTAGTGAGGAGCAGGTAAAGCAGTTCTGTGACATCACATTTGTTCTACAGGAACTCCTGGATGTCATTAGCTGTTGCACTTTGTTTCCCTGTATTTTATATTCAGCATGCATTAGCAGTTGCTTGTTTTGAAGTTCTCCAGGGTATTCTACAAACGAAGTTGCCTGGTAGCAGAACAATCTGTGTTCCTCAGATATGCAAGTGACTAATTTTCCATCAATCAGAGATGAGACTTAAATAAATAAAGGTACTTCATGGGGCTGCTGTGCCTAATGATAAGCAATTATATAAAGTCAAATTAAGGCAGTTCTTTGTGAAGGTCCTGTGAAATTGGTTAAGCAAAAAGAATAACTGCACCATTTCAGTGATTCATCCTATTGCTCATTTCAGTGGGAGCATTATCTCAGTTAACTGATGCAATTAATATGAAAATGAGGAAATCATTGTTTAAGGAGATGAGGGGAGAGAGGGGGTCTTAATGCGGCAGCAGTGAAGAAAAAGAGTCACAGAGATGGAAATTTGCATAGGTCAATGGTAATGTAATGCATTTAGCACATATTCAAAGCTTAACTTGGATAGTAATACAGATCCATTAAATTCTCATTATGATGACCTGTGTCCAACACAATTCAATTTTTCTGAATCTTAATGATAAAAAGTTAATTACGGTAAGGTGAAAACCTTTTGTACTTGGTCTTAAAATAAAGCATTGAAAGGGCATTGAGACTATCTTTTAGATATGGCAGGTAGTTTCACTTCTGCTTAATTCAATATTTTATTAAGCATGACAAGATCTGAAGTTTGGCTTCTGTGTGCACTGCAGATTTTTAATGTAGTCAGTGGCAATAAATAAGCCTTTGTCTGTACAACTACAATTTAGTGCTAGTCATTTTCCACTTACAGACTCCAGTTGCAGGTCGCATTCCCAGTTTATTCTGGTTTTCTTATTTTTACTAACCAGAAAACCTACCCAAATCTGGGAAAGAGAGGAGGAAAGACGTATTTTCCCTTTCAGCACCATATACATGTTCTAGCTTTTGTTCTCCAGACATGTATTTGAGCCAATGACTTTTAAAATGGTACAGCACAAGGTCTCCAGCAGCTGTTTCTTGTCATTACCTGATTTTGCTTCTCACCACAGCTACAGGTGGAAGATAAGTGTCTGAGTGCTGCTCAGCCTCACATCATTTCCTTCCACTTATCCCACATTTGCAGATAACGGTCATTCTTTGACTTACTCATCCGAGACAGGGAGCAAATGTGCCCTTTTCCCAGGGCTCTGAATCATGCTTTGGATTAAGCAGAAGGTGCAGGGATACACCATAATCAGGTTCAACAGGGCAGGCTGCTATGTGAAGCAGGTTGTTGTTCTTAAAAGATGAGCATGCCAAAGTGGCACCTTCCTTACTCCTTTACATGCAAGCCACCATCCATCACTCAGGCCATGTCAGGCTGCTTTAAATTGTGATTAATTTGCATTTAATAGATTTGTAAGGCACTTTTATGAACATCTGTGTAATGTAAGTCAGGCTTAGTGCAAACAAAAGCCAAGTCCTGCACATATTATTCTCCTTGTCAGGTTTTTTTATCCTGAAATCTGCATTATATTCGCTACAGTACATGACTGGTTTGTGGAGGCAATCCAAGGGATGACTTTAGCCACCTAACACAGAGCCAGACCTTGGGATTCATTTAACAAAATGCAGACATCTGCGGATCAGATGCCTGTACCTGATCTGGTCACGCGGGGCTCTCCGCGCGGGCAGTGAAGACCCCCAGCCTTTACCCATCACGGAGCAGATGGCCACATGCAGTCCTGGGCAACAGCCCGGCCCCAAAGATACAAAGCTACATGAAAAACAAAAAAAAAGTATAACATTAATTGTCTACACTCAAGCCTGAGATCCAATCCTTGCCTCACTTTTAGTGCTACAGTTCACACACTGGTTTAAATTGCTGCAGTCCCCTGAACGCTTCCAAGTTCTGCTTTTTAACCTCCTCTGGCGCTCATTTGAGTCCCTGAGGAGCTATTTGACCTCCCAAGAAGCCAGTTCAGCCCTCTCAGCCAGCGTAAGACTAATCCGTCCCCTGTCCACGCATACACACATGTACAAAGAAGGATTTTTTTTCACCCCCCGGAGTGGGTACCACTCAGAGCAGCACCGGGGCTGGAGGAAGGCAGGGCACAGGCCTGTCTCTCCCGAACACTGCCCTTCACCCCTCGCCCCATCGCTCATCTCCCACGGTTTGGTTTCTAAGCACCACACAGGAGCTGCTCTTTTTAAACTATTTCAGTGCTTTTAAATGCAGATAAGCCTCAATATCTAAAAGTAAGTAAGAGTTAGGTGGCTAAACATTTTGTTGTGCCAGAATCCTATAAGACAATAATGGATCTCAGTAAGAGTTACATGTCCATTGTGGTCCAGTCTCAGGCATCTAAATATGGATTTAAGCATACGTGCTTCAAAGGTCTACATCTTTCTGGACATTTTTCAAATGACAGTTTTGTGTTTTAAAAAAGGTAGAAGATCAATGCGGCATGTAAGCTGCAAGGTTATACAGTCATTGTTCTGGCTGCTCCGGCTGTTTTCATCAGACTCCCTTCTGGCAACTTGCTGGCAGTCACTTGCTGACCCCCATGAAGTGCCTCCATGTGTGGCTGGTCAGCAAACAAAATCTACCTGAAAAGTAACGGAGGAAAAAAAAAAATCACTTACGAATACCTTATTTTTAATCTTTCCTGGTTTATCAGTTCACAATCTGAGATCAGTAAAAAGTGCTGGATGAAACTGTGTGGTCAGTCTTGGAGTATGTGGAGAATTGTTAGAAATGGTTCTATAAAACTAATTGTCATTAAACTTAGCAGGAGAAATAACTTGTCGATCACACTAATCTTGCTTAAGGGCAGCATATTCACCACGCTACTTCACAAATACCGCTCTAATTAATAAGCTTCAGTTAAAGAAGAAGAATCAATAAATAGCAATTCATAGAAAATGGAAATTATGTGAGGAGGAAGATTGGATTTTAAAATAGGTCAGTTTCCCCCAAGCACAAATTAAGATTCTTTTAGGGAAAAGAGAAACACCAGGTAGTGACAAATCTAGGAATAATCCAATTAAAGTTTCACTGGTTTCATTGTTTATGAAGATCTGACAAAAGCATTTTATCTCAAGCACTGATATTTACCAAATGAGGAATTCTGTTTCAAAAAATAGAGAAAATCCACCTTTCAACACAAACACCAATGCATATTACTAAAAGAACATTTAATGTGTCATATAAACAAAGCAACAAACAAAAGCAATTTTAGGAAACCCTGATGACTACAAATGGATATCAAGAAATTCACAGAGTATGTCGTTTGATATAAAATCTTTGAGAACATATTTATTTCCTTTCTTGTCACTACCCAACATTACAAATTCAAGATATCCTAGAATGCGAATAGACTATGCTAGCGTTTACCTTTTTTTGGTTGTACAGGTGCTTTGCAACAAACATAGCAATAATTTTCCAACAAAAGAAGAGACCTGAAACATGTTTTGTGATGCCCCCACACACAGTTTCCGCAAAACCTTGTCCAAAGGAGATATTTTACAAACCATCGAAATCCTTTTCTCTGTATCATTCTTCTATCAGCTGCTGCTGTTGGGTGACAATGTCGTGACGCATTGCTGTCCAACTTCTCTTGCAACCTCCTTGGAGAGTGAGGCTCTGCAGCCAAATGCTTTGCTGGTATAGGTGATTCACTGGGCTCTAAGAAGCTGTACCAGGGACACGAGAAGAGTCTCACAGCTGAGAAGTGTGCTGCTTCCATGACCGGCTTGTAACCACAGTCTGTGGTCAGGGTAGAGTAAAGGAAACAAGAAATGTTTGAAGGGAACATCTCCCTTTACAGCTTCTAGCTTTCAGCTTTTTCCTGAACTGGACATTGGTACTGGGCTTCCAGTACGGTTAGTTCCGTGCAAGAGTGACCTGAATCTCCACGGATTCATCTAATCTATTTGTCAGACACTTTTGGTCCTTGCAACACCTGGTAGTGAGGAGTTCATCAGCATCTGTGTTTTAGGCTCTATGAAGATGTCTCTCTTTCCATCTCTGTTTTGAAGCTCTTTCCACTTTCTTTCACATCAAAAAAGTTGTCCAGATATCTTTTCTTATCATCACTATGGTAGCCAGGTCAGTTAAGGACAATAAGCTATTCCAACATGCCAAAGCATTCAGGAAGCTTTACACAATGTGCCCACAGCACGTTGGTTCTTCAGTTCTCACCAGTTTCCACTGTAATCTGCAGTTGTTCTTACATAGACTGACATCCAGGTCCATCTGTATTTTCCATGCCTGTTAAATATCTTTGATCATCAGTGACCCTGAATGGATTTGTCTCCCCTAACTTCAGAGGTCTAAAATTAAGCCTTTTGTCTACACTCCTTGTCTGTGCTCTGTCTTTTGTCAGATAGATCCCTCTAGAGGGGTATTCAGATCACTTATCTCAGGCTCCTATTTTAGAATTAGATTAATTGCTGCCCGTGAATGTCTTTCCCTCTCCATTGCTGAGGTGACTGGCTTAGACTAGATACACGGGGTTTTGATAGCTAAACTTAGGAGAGATGACTTTCATGCTGGGTGCCTTCCAAAAGTCAATGAGAAAAAAAGAGAAAAAAACAAAAAACCCTACTTTGTATTTACACATTCTTAAAAGTATTAGAAAATGATGTAAAACATTGGCATGGGCCCACATTTCCTTACCTCCTGACTCTGCAGTACTGAAACCAATACTGGCTCCATGCAGAATTTTCTAAAGCAAAAGATGCAATATCATTATTTTTATTTCAGGACTAATAGGACACACAGACTCTAAGTGTCTAAGCAAACCCTCAGGAACTGACTTTCTGCCAGTCCCTTCAGCATCTGCTCCCTGCAATCCTAACCTCAGAGAGCATGCCCTGCCTGTAGACACAAAAAGCTGAACTTGGCCATTAGAACCACATTCAGATTTCATGACTCTTCATTGCTGAGTGGACAGGTCACAGACCTAGGTGAGACCCATTTCTGTTTCTAATGCCACCACTAAACTAGAGCTGAAAGACGTTGTCTCCCATTACTGCTCAACAAGGGCAGGCACCCACCCTTGTGCTGCTCTGTAAGCCCTCTACCCTGCTACCTGCCAACACCCACCCTGGGAAACCAGAGCCCTTGCAATCAGCATTTCTCAGGACAGCGTCATAAATAGGATATCTGGGTTTCTTAAAAAAAACACCCACCAAAAACAAACAACCCACTTGCCTCACTACTGAAGTCCTAGAAAATCATGGAAGACAAAAAAAATGGCATCTTGCCAGGCTGTCAGTTCCTTTCTCTGTTCATTCCCAAGCTTTTGCTTTTGGCAAGAATATATCCCTCTGCTGCAGTGATCCCTGCATAAAATTTAAGTAATCACCCTGATAGTTTGCTAGACTATATTTTGCTGGATATGCATACAAGAATGTAAAAAGCTATTTTTGTACAACAAATCTTGCTCTGTTCTAACTCAACAACAGAGAGGAGGGCACAGCAATGGGGAAAAAGTTACTGATGTGGGATATGGAAGGGGTCTTTTCATTTCACTTACAACAGTAAATGCAGCTGCCTCTTTTGATAGCTTTAATGTAGCTCCTTCTAATTTACATTGGCGTAAGTGAAATCAAATAAAACCCATTATGTCCCTGCACCCCAGTAGGCAATCAATGTAATGCAGACTTTTACAACCCCAATTTCTTTCTGTAATAGCAAAGGAACAATATGGGTTTACAGAAGGGCCAGGCTAAAGATAAACCTCCCCTCCCTTCTCTTTCTTAGGCTGCAATCAGAAGAATCTAAATGGCCATTTGACTGTGAAGACTAAGGTCAAGAAGGACAACAAAAGATCAAATGAGAACCTGGGAGCTGAACCTGGAGATAATCTTGAAACTGAAAAATGCTCAGTGCACAGAAGATCATCTACCAATTATATGAAGATACAGAAAATCAGAATACTAGTTAAGATTATTTTATTACTTTATTAATAATTAAGTCGAATTGAGTTATAATGAGTTAGAATGTGAAGGTGATTTTTTTGTATTGTTAAGGGCACTTGTTTCAATTTTACTGCTTCAGAATTGCAGTATTAAATGTATTTCAAAAATAATAAGATACATTTGTATTAATTATAGGATAGGGGAACACTCAAAGTGCTTTTAAAATGATGCACTCCTTAGACTTATTTCAGCATCTCTTCTCTCTGCCTATTTTTCTCCAATTCTCCTTTCCCAGCACTGTCATCTTCACTGTGAGTCGGCAAAACCCCCACCATTTCTGGTGCCAAAACCTCCTCTGCAGCTCTGCAAGTTAAAACAGTCTGTCTGTAACTCCCTATTTCAGCACTTTTCTGATCTCCTCAGAAAAAAATTAGTAAGACGGATTCTTGGCTAGAGATCTGCAACAGGACTCAGGATACTTCCAATGGGCTTCAGTGCAGCTGACTGCCAGTTTAGCCTGGATGAGAACTGCCATTCTCCATTCTCTTTTCTTCTTTGGGCATTTTTCACTTTGCTGCTCTATTTAACACAAGAAGTGTTGTAGGGACACTGTGAAATACATAATGTGAAACAAATTATATGCTAAACAGTCAAGAGAGAGATAATGCCCTTCCTTCCATACGTACTGAGTTGGTGCAAGTGGCTATGGTACAGAATAGTCAGAAGTCAGCTAGCTATTGCAATAGCAGTTTGCTTGTGCTGACAGCCAGAGATCCAGCTTTCTAGGGCTGGGAGTGGCTTGTCTTACATTATGAATTGAAATGAGATGAAGGTATCTTAAAAGCAACGGCTTTCACAGACAGCTTGGAGTGTCCTTTTTGACAATGCAGCATGGGAGCAGCCTAGATGAAGTGCTCTGCCCCAGCACAGCAGCCTGGGAGAAAAGTAAGGGAAGAAGGTACCTCAGATGAGGAAAAGGTGATAGCATTGTACGTGATCCTCTCAGTCCACAATTTCACCTGTGCAAATGTAGAGAGAGAAAAATCCAGCTCCCCAACGATGAGACACAAGCAGTCTGAGGAAAGAGATTTCCTGATTCCTAGTCTTGAATTTCTTCTGAAATGAAACACTGTCTACTCTCACAGACTCCTGCTTCAAACTTTGCATTTCATTGCAGATATTGAAATCACCATTCTCTTTTGACACTCAAAGATGCTCTAATCAATATCACTGGAAATGTCATTTAACTTTTCACTTGGACGAAAGGTGATGCTGACATTCTACTTTTCCCGAGTTTCCCAGGAGAACATTTAATCTCTCTGACCTTGCAGATATTTAAGGAACCATTCACAAGATAACATTGCATTGTGACAGCCAGCAGGGACTTTCTCACAGACAGCATTTTGCCTACAGGGACCACAAAAAAAAAATCTGGATTCAGATAGAAAATAATAATAATAAAAGAACACATTGTTGTTGTTCATCAGTATCACTCAGTGATATATTATTATTTCTGCCTGTTGGAAACAATGCTGTTGGGTTTTTAAAGCAAAATGATTGTGACCTATGGATGTGACAATGAGAAACTGTAGTGGCAAAAGGATATGAATAAGATTTACGTGTTGCTGAATGCAGACCAGCCCCTACCATCACTACCAGGTTCCTCTTCATGTTTCTCATCCCTTTGGAGGGAAAGTAAATGTACTGTATGGAAGTGCTATCAGATTCAGGGGTCAACAGGAATGGCAGTCACCAGCAGCTTTATCTAAAGAGCTCTGGTATAAGCCTCGGAGGAAAGCTGTTTGCTTTGCAAAGCAATAGGAAGAGATACAGGGGTTAAATAGCAGAGATCAGTGGGACCCTAGTGAAGCTGCTTTGGTCGGTCAGGTGTGGGCACAGCAGAAAGCAAAATAAATTAAACTCCTCCAGCTGGAAAATAAATATGAAACAGCAAGTGAATTTGTGCACTTCATGACTGAGTGAGCAAAGCTTAATTCTCTAATTATTACCTCTATTCTACCCACTGAGATAAAGAGCAAGTTAGGAGAGATAATCAGGTTCTAAAATACTGTGCCCTTTTGAATTCAGCCCAAATGCAACAGTCAGCAATCGTTCCAAAACTGATGTAGTCTCTTGAAAGATCTATAATAATACAATATTTGCTATTTTGCAATTTTATATGTCAGTAGCAAGTGAAGAAAAGCTTCATTCTTATTTATTTTTTAACTCACTTTTCATTGCTTATTCAAATGGTTGAATTGCAGAATCGTGCATCTATCGCACAAAAGTCTGGTTATGTATTCTATGTTACATTATTCTAAATATTCATATTCTTCTAATTTAATATAAATTCTGCTAATACCACACAGATGCCATCTTGCATTCACAGTCTTTAGTTACGTCAATGGCATATCATGTTAGGATTGATCATAAGATTCCCTGGTTTCACAAAGGCACTCTGTGCATGTAGCTACTCTACAACAAAAAAAAAAGAGGGGATATTCTTTTTAGTTTTTGCAATATGAAAAGAACAAAAGATATCAATAGAATAATTCAAAATGCTACTTGCAGTCAGATTATGCGTTAATTATCCCATGACCCTTAAGCGTGCCTGATAGCTAAATAATACTCTAATCATTTGTTTCAGCACTTCAAGATTAAATTTTATTCATTCAATACCTGCACTAGATAAAAGGAAAAAAATGGAAGAGATTTGATTTGAGTCCATACAATTAAGAAGGGTATCAAGGAAGCCGATCAGTTCCTCGTTCTTATCTTGTCCCTTTCTTCATGAAAAAGAAAAGAACAGTTAAGAAATAAAGGTCTGACTGAATAGCATATAAACTTAACACAAAGAGGAAGACAGGCAAGTTCACGCAGGAGGTAGGCAGCCAGCGGAGTTGGCTACCACAGCGGTCAGACAGCAACGCAGCTGGTGGAGCTCAGTTTTGAAGAGGAGACACAATTCTGAGCACAAACAAACTTGCTACCACGGTAGACTCCTTTCCAAAAATAGCTGTTACCATGTGTTGTGTGTAGGGAAAGGAAACAAGGGGAGAAATGTATAGCCTCAATAGCCATTGGAAGAGTAATAGACTGGAAGAGTAATCGCCACTTTTACAGGCAATGGCCCTATCAAGGAGACAGTGTTCCTAGCTTCCTCAGCAAAGCCGTGCCAACTAATGATGCTCTGAGCAGAACAAGGAGCTTCTTGGTGGGCTGGCTGTAGGAAGAATGAAGTGTGAAATTGCTTTATGAGCACAACAGAAGTAGATCTGCAGAGCAAATTGTTCAATGCTGCATAATGCACATCTCAGTGTTTGACTTCAACATGCTCTAGGCTGACCCTGCACGTTCTGCTCTAGCATGAGAATGGGCAAGGTGTGCTTCTGGAGAGCACCTTCCAGTTTAGTTTCATTTCAAAGGAACCGATTTTTATGCCTTGAGGCTGCTCTGTGATACTAATCAAAGTATATGAAGTAGGAACAACTCAGAAATGCAACATGAAAGGATAGATAGGTTCCAGGACAGGCATCTTTTAAATTATTTTTAAAATTCATTAATCCAAATAGCCAAATAAATGGTCATGAGCTACTCAGTGTAGTGTTCAGTAGGAGGTATCTTCCATATGGTATCTTCCTCAGTACAATAAGGAAGCATTTTTTAATTTCATCATGTTGATTCACCCTGTTTTTCAGACTCAGGTAAGAGGCCAGATCCTGAAACATTTACTTGTTCTTTGCTCAGTACTTACTTTGGCAGATTTCTCAGGATTTTCCTGAAGCAGAGTTCCCTAGCTTTCTCCACTTGCTACGTGACATGCTGGCCAGGGGGCTCCAGCTCTGAGCTATGGGCACTGCTCTGTGGAGACACGGGCATTTTCAGAGCAACCTACCAAACAGAAGAGTTTCAGATTCAACAATAGGAAACATTTATTTAAAAAGAGGGTGGTCAAACACTGGAACAGGATTCCAAGAGAGATGGCCAACACTCAAAGCCTGTCAGTGTTTAAGAGGCATTTGGACAATGACCTTAACAACATGCTTTAACTGTTGTTCTGCCTTGAATTGGTCAGGCAGTTGGACTAGATGATCGTTGTATGTCTCTTCTAACTGAAAATATTCTATTCTAGTCTATGTAAAATATAGAGAAAAACAGCACAATGCTGACCATCAGCTCACCCAGTTAGTGAGAGGTGTGGAGACTTCTCCTATTGCCTGGGATTAAATCCGTAAGCCTGGAGCTAAATGTTTCTACCCTGACTGCAAAAAAGTAAAGCAAGGGAGGTTCCATCTCACAGGATCTGATAATCCAATTAGAGTATGCCTGCAATGTCAAAGAGCCAGGTTCAAACCACTCTTCTGGATGATTTGATTTTTGCCTCTTCCGTGCTGGGGATCCCTCCTGTGGGAGCTATTCATTGTGCACACAGCATTAAACATTTAGCAGGGACTGAGACCTCAGCTTCCTAGATCTCAGCTGAGTGCACTTACCAGAGGGGTATAGACTCAGTCAGACCAATTAGTATTTAACTTAGAATTGACCTGAATCGAAGCTAGCGGAACGGCTCCAACAGGAGGAATACCCATGGAGAGTGGCTGATATCATTTTTCTGGCACATGAGACACCAAAGCCTGCTTCAAAAATAGAAATTTGAGTCAGGACTTCCCCTTTTCCAGGGAGCATTAAGTCATTTTGGGAGACAAGAACTGCAACCCGTAGGTTACAGGTGGTCTTTGCATCCCTAATGCCTCAGGTCACATTGTTAAAAATTGTGTGGGAATTCTGAGAAAACAACTCTGGGCCTGCGTGGGCAGGGGATGGGCTCCAGGGGAGACAATGGAGTGTCTGTGCCCAAGTTCACTCTCCCCTTCCACATTTTGAGTGAATCTAGCCCTGCTGTGCAGTCCAGATCAGTCTGCTGCTCAACAAATAAATGGAGCAAACGAATTGGATGAAAATCGAATTCTTGCCTCAGTAATGATACAATTCCCCACGGTTTCTGATACTGTCAGTCATTTCAAGATTACAGGTTTTCAGGACAAAGCAGGTGGACAAATATGACATCAGTGTAAAAAAGTCAGTATCTGCTCCCTGCTATATTGTTGCAGTGATAGATATTATTTCTGCCATAAGAAGAGTTACAGGAACAGACAGGTCATGCTGACAGGACAATACATATATTTGGTGGGAGAAGCTAACAGTGCCAAAAAAGAATGGTCCTGCTATTTCTTTAAATTTGAGTGATTACACAGATAATTTCGTGTCTCTTTGAATCACAGTTTACAGGTCCTCACTGAATCATTTAATCTCAGCAAGCACTGTGTTGTTCTAGCATCCTGATGGGCATTTTCTCCCTGGCATATGTTGAAATTCAAACTTAGTGCCTGCCCTGTGCCAAAAAAAAAAATTATCTAGATTATGAACTGGAGCTGTTTATTTGTCATTATCAGCTGACATTTGAGACATGTTAAGAATTTTCATTGTACGTGGTATAACCAATGCACTCACATGTCAGCTCTGCAGTGGAGACAAAACTGTTCCAAAAAAAAAATACAAGTTTTCAAAAGATTCTTCCTTTCTGCTAAATTTACATTCTGTTATTTTAACACTTTTATGCTTTTCCATTTCTCTTCTAACTTTTGAAATAAAATTATGAAATCACAGAAGGCTACTGCTTCAGAAATCAGGAAATCTCAGCAGCCTAAAGAGCTTTGGTGGGTGACATATCCAGCTTCACTTTCAGACCAAGAAGTCTGAAACAGCGTGGGACTTCTCTGGACTTCTGAGTGCTGCTCATTAAACCTTAGTATGAACTTTGTCCCATTTTGAGATTCTTCTGTATTAGTGCTGACTGAGGTATTAAGCAGCTGTAAAGTCTGTCATATAAAATTTTGCATAATATAAGCTAGTAGCATACAAAAAACTTGCATTAATGTAACATTCAGGTTAAAAACAATAATGCTTAAAAATTGGGAAACTGCAAAATTATGGCAAAGTCAGCTATTAATTCTCTTTCACTTGCTCCATTATATGGATTATAACACAGGATTTTTCTGCCTGTTATTTTATTTCATCTTTATTCCCATTGATAGCTATAAAATAAGAGCATTATAGCAAATTACCTGTAATCATAAGACTACCTATTTTTTCCCTCAAGTAAAACAGTATAATCCCATAAATATAGCTGGGCATGCACTGGATTCCTCTTGTACAGAAAACTCTTTAATTAAAAAAAAAAATCCTAATCCAAGATAGAAGGAAAACCAAAACGACAAGAGAAATTAAATTCTGAAAGAAAATCAAATGGCATGTGTGTTTTTGCATTAAAATGAAACAATTTTATCTGGAGTTTGACTTGCTGCAGGATGTTACAGTTGCTAGAAGTTCATAAGATTGCGAAATGCATTTCAGTACATTTACAGAAGAAGAATCTGTTGAGGTCCATTCAACATAGAGATCCCTACTCTGTCTCACAAAGTCTCTGAGCAGAAAACTCTTAGAGGCTGGTAAAATGTTCTATGAAAGCATACCAAAGCATTTCCTGGAAATGGAACAGTTAAATTTTTCCCTAGATATCCAGTATCACTACTGTCAGAGACAAGACGCAAAGCTCTAGCATCCCTGGGATTGGTGTGCTTGTTCCCTTGGAACCAATAATGCTCACCTACCGTAACTTTCTATTACCTGGCATTTCATTAAATTAAAAGAATAAGGGAGGCAGAAAAAAAATGAAAACATAGAAGTTTTCTGAGTTGTTCTGTGCTGAAAAGACCAGAACATTCCCTTCTCAATTAGCTTTCCAGAGCAGAATGACCAAGCACTTTCCAAAGTAAAAAGGTTACACCAGGAAACATCTTACACCCAATGTTCTCTATCAATCAGCTTTGATTCGTAAGCCTAGCAATTAGCAATACAGAAACTCTTGGAGTGAGACAAAAGTTAACAACATTTTTGTTTGTATGGGACTGGATTTCCTTTGCTCAATGTTTGTAAATGGCTGGAAATGGCATAGGAAAGAAAGCGCACTGTAAAAATTCACAAATAAATTTTACATGCTATGACCAAAATTAAAACTCATTGTAGGTCTTTCAAGAAAAGAATGCCCAGATTGAAGACTCTGCTTTCATAGTTGGTCTCCTAAACACATGGACTCATTTTGCCAAGGTGCTGTAGCTGCCATTCATCTGCACATATATTCTGAAAGATGAAACTAGAGGCCATGGACACAAGTTTGCAGATTTTGCAGTAGCTGTTTCAATTACAGTTATTGTCTATTAGGAACAAATAATATGCTTAACATTAAAAAAAAAAAAAAAAAGAAAAAGAAAAAAGAATGGAAACAAGACTTATCCAAACAGTCTTAAATAACAAAACTAGGATGCATTCAGCATCCTAAACAGAGAAACAATTTGGAGTGTTTTCATTTTATCCTTATTATTTTTAGTCTTGTGGACTCTGTGGAAGATGTCAGTGTTCAGGGGTCTCTAGCATTATGCTTCAGTCATTATTGATGAGTGTTTACAGTTCTCCAGGTGGAAATAAAATACTAGACGATAACCAGCACCACTGTCACATTGCTGTATATTTTCCATCTCCAGAATTCAAAAGCACTACAAAAGGATAACAGCCCAACTTTCCACAGGCATGAATTTAAGAACGTGCAAAATATGCAAGGTTTTCTCATTGAAGAATAATACCATTACAGCTAATGGAGAAGCAGAATGATTTGTTAGAGCTATTGGGAAAATTATTTCATCTATAAATGTTGAAGGAAAAGAACATGAACTAATGAATGTAAAACTATCTGTGCAGCCAGAGTCATGCCTCATAGTGCTATTGGCTTAGCCCCAGCAAATGCCAGCTTTGAGAGAGAAATTTATATTCAGTTGCCCAACTGATTTCCTCCAGCAGATGATGACGAAAGAATAAAAATGAATCAAGCTGCAAACATTACTTAGATGCCCACCTTAAAGAGTTCCTGTTGCAAAATAAAAGAGCAAAGCAAAATAAAGTGGCTTTCCACTTCAGCCGTAGCTGCCAGACTGATTCTGGGCTTGTTTTACTGGCTGTTTCAGATTAAATATATTTTTTAAAACCTTTCAAAGAGGAACAGGTACACAGGATTCGTTTCCCTTATGTGAGTACCCCTGACCATGCTAGTGCATCTCTTCTATTTCTGACCTAATTAATGTTCAATTAATTTATGTGGCTTCAAAGGATGAGGATGGAGAAAGGTTTCTTCATCTCCAACATTGAGATGGAGAACTCATCCCCTCTCTCCATTGCTCTCCAAATCCCAAAGGGCAGAGGGGGTTTGGTCTCTCTTCCCTAGCACAGGAGACAGGGCACTGGGTCTTCTCCTCAGGAGCCTCCTGGGCACTGGGTGAATGCTGAGCGCTAGCCTCGGGCGAACACAGGAACTGCCAATGAAATAACTATGTCAGCTTTAGAGAAAGACCATGCCATGACCATGAGCATTTGATGAGGCGGTGGTACGTAAGTTTGCATTCGCAGGAGACAGGTCAGTTAGAAGAAAAATTCAGAAACCAGGATGATCCCAAGATTTTTGTCTCTGGAGGCAATTGCAGAGTCTGGATCTGAAGAACATGGTGTGTAGAGCCTTGTAGAGTAGGGGGTTGAGAAGGAAATGCTTTTCAGGCTTAAAATAATGTGATATGCTAAAAGGGGAAAAAATGGTTCATTTATGCAGCCAAGCCTTACACATCAAGTAAGAAGAGTAAGAAGAAAATAAATTAGCAGTTGATATTTTGCACTTTCGTGGGTGAATCCCCATGTATGAAGCACCCACAAGTAAAATCTTCACATCCATTTTTAACTTCACTTTTTTACATGCTGAAAGTTACTGAACCAAAAATAAAGCAATGAAGTAAAATAGAAGGAAGCAGACTTGAAGTTGTTAACAAGCTAACAGCATGGCCAGAAATAGCTGATGGATGATACGACAACAGTCAACAGAAAAATCCTCATTACAACTGTAAATTTTGTCCCCCAAACAATTTACTCTCTTCACTATCAACCCTAAACTCACTTTTTGCAGCAGCTGCATTACCATCTTTCAGTGCTGGCATAGCTTGCTTGTTCCATATCTCTGGCACAGACCATAGGCTTAGAGATGCCACCATCAAAGTAAAATGATGGTTCTGGAGGAACATCGTGGCAGAAGGATCAGAGGTAATGTCCAGTTGTGCACTGGCCAGCCTACAGCACACTGACAAGAAAGGTTGCCTAGTGGAGGATTTTCTGGGAAAAACAAATAGCAGAAGGGAGCACTCGTCCATATTGCACGGCAGAGAGATGATGCGCAGCCACTTTGTCTGGCAAAGCTGAATGTACTCTCACGTCCTCAGTTCACTGGAAGAAAAGCCTTCAGATTAACACAATAGCATTTGAGCAGAAAACTAATGGAAAAATTAGGCACTCAGAAAAAGCCACAATTAAGTTAGACCCAAAAAACATCCTGTTCCCTGTCAATGTATATAAATATGTGGTCGCATGCTCTTCTCCACCCAGCACTTTTTTACATACACATAATTATAAACTATATAATAAAGCACACATAAAGGGATAGAAATAAAGATGCCTGGGCAATCTTTACTCCTCCTTCCTTAAGCATCTAGTGGGTTTATTTGCAACCCGCAGAATGCTTTTTCTATGTAGGACTGGTGTTGCTCACATTACAAATAAGTGAAACAGAATACAACATGCAGAGCTAGCTTCGAGTCTGCTGGAAACTCGCTGGAGTCACCAGACTAACACAAGTTGAAAACACGGTCTGCATATAAACAAAGGATGTTTTCTCTCAACTTATGTATATTCTGGTTGGGCACTGAGACAGACCAGCTCTACAGAAGAAACTTAACTTACCTTCCTTTAGAAGTAGAGTGGTGAGGGTAACTATCTAGCTGCTTGATTAATGAAAATAGTCTCCAGTGTGAAGCCGATGACTAACATGTTCAATAGGTCTCTCTTTATTGATAAATTACCATATATCTCCAAGCATGCTATAATTAGGTAATAGGGCAAAGCTGTAAATCTAATTCAATTTTTATTGATGTATCTCAGCTCTATATCACATCCTGTGGGACTGCTAGAAAACCAAAGGGTTTCTTTATACCTTTCTAATTTGAAAGAAACACATCCACTGCACTCATAGAAATCTTCCAAGCTGTTGTTGAGTGCATTAAACACAGAACTTGTTACTCTTGCACCTTTTTTTGTTACTTCTTCACCTCTTTCTGTTTGTTCCTGCCTTCTAAGCTCACATGAAACAGAGACAAAATGGGAAGGTACTTTGTCACTGCTTAGATGTTGCTGCCTGAGCTTCTGTTTCAAATTTTATTTGAGCTTAGATTCAGCTCACCTATAAATTCATTGACGTGTTGAATCTACCTGCAACACAGAGAAGTGCCTGTGGAAGAAAGGGCCATCAAAACTTATTGAGGTCCTAAATAAAAAGGTATCAATCTCCTTGTTCTAGCTGGAAGGATTGAGTCTCCTTTTTTTGTTTTGGGTTATTAGCCCTTGGCTTATAGGAAGTGCTGCAGTTTGCTCATGTGCTCAGCAAGGTAACCTGAAAAGAATTAAAATTCACCACTGGGATCTAATTATTTCATCCTGCATGTCATTTTGCACAGTTCAGGAGGAGAAAAAAAAAAGTAAAATAAATAAAGATTATCAAAATTTGCACATTGGAACAGAAAAGTTACTGATCCAGATGCCCCTCAATTAATTTCACACGGAAGAAGTAATGCCCTGGATCATTTTAAAGGTGAAATTCAAAGATGAAGCAAACTTTTGACTAATCTTAGCTTTACATATTGCCCCAACCCATGAACCAAAGTGTGTTTGCCATTCATGTTCCCCTCCCAATGGCAGGGTTTAAACTAACAAACATTTTCTTCGTTACCCTCCATGGTTCTTTTGCCTTTTTCGTGCTTGTCTCTGCCCACAGCCTAATCATCTCTCCAGGTTGCTCTGGGGCTAATTTGGGCCAGACACTTTGGTAATGTAAAGTGATTTATTCTGAAGACTTGGAAGAAGCCAAGACAATGCCACACATCTACCAGCTGAGAACCTGGGCACTCTGTACATCTCTTTTTCTCAAGCACACTAGGATTCTTGGGTATTAAGTTCCAAGGAAAACATCAAAAAGGTCATTTGACTGAATTAGCTTCTCAAATGTTACATTGATATTTCTTTACAAAGGCAGATTCCAAAATTTAATTTCTGAATGTCTAAGTTCCCTCTGAGAATTCATCTTTTGTAGGAGTGTAAAGAGGTAATTTTAGCAGTTTGCAACACCAAATACTTAACTAATACTTAGCTGGATTCAAAATAGAAAGAGATAGATTTAGATTAGATATTAGGAAAGAATTTTTTACAATGAGGATAGTGGAACACTGGAACAGGTTGCCCAGAGAGGTGGTGGATGCCCCATCCCTGGAAACATTCAAGGCCAGGTTGGATGAGGCTCTGAGCAACCTGATCTGGTTGGAGATGTCCCTGTTCCTTGCAGGGGGGTTGGACTAGATGACCTTTGAAGGTCCCTTCCAACCCTAACCATTCTATGATTCTATGATTCTAACTATTCGTTCATAGGACAGTGAGCAAGCTAAAAACTCCTCAATACAACTCTGGATTTCTTTAGGAATCTATAGTTAGCCTGCGACTATTTCACTTCAAATATTGATTTATTCATTTTTCTGAGTTGTCTGTTGCCTTTCCATTATTCCTTGCCTATTACTCTTTGGGAGTCTTGCATATTTTTTCCACCGATCGGTTAAGTTTAAGGGCTGATTTACAGATAAGTCAGACTCTTCAAAAGCTGTGGCTGTTGACCATCAAACTGTCTTCCTCAGAGACACTAAAACTTTCTATTGCTGTGTTCCTTTCTATTGCTATGTCTAACTGCTTGTGCACAGAAATATATGCTCCTTAAGTTGTGAGATGTCGGAAAATATCAAAGAAAAGGATTATAGGTATTAATAAGAAGCTGCTGACAAGATGGCCATTGGCAGGAAAAAAATCACTCTTTCATATAAGACACAGGAAGCTGGGATTTTACTTGCTGGATAGAAAGACATATTATAGATAGGAAATAATTTTAATTTGCCGTTTTATGATCTGGATTCTATTATTTCAAGACTTGTAAACTGATAAACAATAGCAATAAGAGAGGACTGGGCATTTTTAATATTACTGCAGGGCTTATGTTATGGCTTTCTTAGTTTGCAGGAATGTATGTTATACTTTCATCACAAGGTAAATCTCAGCCTTCGCCTAAATTATGGAAACGTAAAAATATCACTGGTTAGAACCTGCAAGCTTTTTCAGAGGGGAACACAATAAATCCACAAAACTCCATACTTTTCAATTGGCAATACTAGATCACTTGAAAAAAATGGCTATTTCCACCTGGCCAGCATCTGCTAAGCTCCATGTCACTACAGAACATGTAAAATATTTTTTCCTCTAGCGCTTGCTAAATTTGACCCAATTCAACTTCAAAAATCAAGCAGATGCACATCTTAGAGAGACAAGAGAGAGAAAATCTTTTTTATACCTGCCCTCTGAGATATATGTACTGATCGTCATTATTATTTTTAATATTGTCTTTTAATATTGTCATTATTATTATTAAATACAGCTGAATTACTTGGCCCCTTCTACATGCTAATCCCGACTCTATTTTAGTTCTCAGGGGCACTGTCCTTTAATGAAAACCACTATGGAATAGAAGATATTTTATATCCTTCACTTATTATTAGATGATTTCATTGACTAGTGACTGTGCAAAATATGTAACAATTTCTGTGGTCAAGGACAGCTTCCTAAACTTGTGAGACAAACAAGAGATGACATGGGAAAATTGGTGTGCCCAGTATCCCATGCTAGGTCAGGAACAGCGCTAACTCAATCTGTCCCTATGTCCCAGCTCAGTCCTGTGTCTCCTCGCCCAAGATGGTGAGGGACAAGTAAGTGGCCAACTTACAAGCCACAGTTAATGATCTTATATCTCTCACAACCACAAGACCTTTTTGTAATTGATTCTCTTTACATGGAAGCTAATCACAGCAGAGAGCAAATCCAGTTTTACCCATTAGTAACATCTGATTTTCATACTTGTTAAACATCCAGCTTAATCTTCTGTCAATTCAGGTATTGAAAAACTTCCCATTTGATAAAATACAGGTGACAGAAATGCATGTTGTCGTAGTTCAGCCCCGATCAGGACCAGACTACGCAGTCTCTTTCTCACTCCCCCCACCCTCCGAGAGAACAGGGAGAGAAAATATAAGAAAAACGGCTCGAGGTTCAAGATAAGGACAGGGAGAAATCCTTAGTTACCGTCACAGGCAAAACATGTGAAATATATGTCTGCTGTATTAGCATAGCATATTTTTTGGCATCAGTGGGTTCTCAGCATGGCAAAGCAGTAAATCCTTTGTTTATATGAAATGCACTTTCATCCAAAATGCCTTATTATCCTATTTATTGGGTCATTTTCACCTATTTTATACCATTGTTATTCCACTGTCCCCAGGGAATCACTACTGATTTGAAGCAGTATTAGATAAAGACGAGGCCATGCCATACCTCAGAATGACTTCAAAATTCCTTTATTTTGTGAAAGGTTGATTTAACATTAGATCAAGCATCTCTCGAGATCTTCTCATAAAATTGAAGTTCTACTGAAATATCATGTTTTGAGATAATCACATGCCTTAGAAGTCATGGATTATGTGTATCATGTAAGATATTAAACCTGTCAAGATGTTGTTTTTAATATGTCTTTTAGTTAAGACCATATCTTGACATGAATTATTCCTAGCATAGTTTCTCACACACTGGTTCAGCAAGCAATCATCCACTACATCCATCATTTCTGTTGCCGTCTCACCATATGTCTCAGAGGGGGTGGAGGGGGGAAGTTTCCAGTTAATCATTTTTTTTGCATTTGGTATGCAAATCACTTAAAATTGAATGATGTGGCAATTTCAAAGAGTATTGTCCTAAGAAAGACTGAAGTTTTAGTACTGAGTTAAGTTTGATAGGTTTAGTGGGTGCTTTTTTTTTTTTCCCTTGCATTTTAAGAAAATTTTACAGCTAGAAAAAATTCTCATTATAATCTCTAGCCCATTTCCTCCTCAGAGATACGTTCGCAAAAATTGCTTTTATATTATCTTAGCGAGAGGCTTCTGCTTGTAATATATCAAACCTTCATCTGTCCTTGGCTGCCATGACATCCATCCATCTGACAAAATGGGAAAAAAAAGCGCCAGCCAATGAGTGAATGCTCCTTTAAGTAAACGTGTTAGGCACGCATAAAGGGTACTGTGCTCACAGAGGCTGCCTTGGCAGCCGCATCCTCGAAGGTCTTGTGACTCCTACAGGCAACGGGTAACACAGGGCAGCAAGACTCACAACAGGACCTTCAAACAATAGAGCTTTTGCTTTTAAGAACAATCTGTTTTCATCAGCCGTGAATTAATCCACAGAACAGTGGCACTGCGTAGGTTGCTCTTGGCTCTCTGAAGATGCATATAATGAGATAAACAATGGTTTGTTAAGTTTCTGATTCATTTTCTAACCTCATGAAAAGCTCTGCGTACTGCTCCTCAATACTGGGAATTGTCCAGCCGTAAACACACATAAGCAAAGCGCAGAAGGCTTAAATTTAGGAAACGGAGCAGAGCCTGAATAAAATCTTTGCGCAAAACCAGCAAGGCACTGAGACCTTGAATTTCTCAGCTGTATAAGCCAGGATGTCTGTGCAGTTAGACCTCAGCTGGACATAGAAAAAGACAGAGATAGGGAGAAGGGACATGATAAATTTTAATCCTTCTGAGTTTTTTCTGAGAGGTCTGTGCTGTACATAGACTACTACAGAGTCTCTCAGGCTGCCTGCACTTTCCTTCTCTGTAGATCCTAGCAGGGATCCATGGACGCTATCACCACCAACAACAACTGGTTATGATTTCATACTTTCTCTGCAGTTAAGACATATTTTATAAGCAGCTCTTTGTTTTGTGGGATCATCAAGTTGGCTTGGAGCTTAGCTCATGAGACAGATACAGCAGCTTACTGAGCATGTTTTCATTTTCCCATTCAGCAAGAAAAGCTTCATACTTCCGATAAGGGTTCCTCCTATGTAGATCACTTACACACAATCCAATTACACAAAAAGTGGCAACAAAGAACATAGAGTCAGATTTTTTTTTTTTAATGTTATCCAATGATTTTTCCATCTAAAAGCATGTAGATACATGTAGGAGCAGGGATGGTATGCAAATTTCCTTCTGCCAGGTGACAGTACAAACTACTAGATGATACAGTCATATCTCCTCTTGGTCCCTCTTTCATCTATTGAATTTTGAAGGTTTGTCTGCACAGTGGAACAACTTCAGTCAGAAATGCAACAGACGCTCTCTGTCCCCTCACGCCCCACTCCAGCTCCTGTACCAGCATTGTAGTCTTTGGGCCCTTTTTTGTAGGGGAGAAGTGAGAGATTTGGGTTTGAACCATCTCCAGCATGGCAGGAAGCTGAGACGGAGTCTCTAAAACTCTTCACAAATGATCCAGCTTTCACTGTAAAATAAAAAAAAAACATATAATATCAGGTACCTGTGGAGTTTAGTTCCTCCATATGTAAGTGTGAACTGAGAAAACTACTTCAGAATTACAGTTTTCAGCATATGCCCTTTAGTTTTGCCTATTTTAGGCACTTACACGATTTTTGCAGGAGATTCTTATACTGTGTCCTGGAAAGCAGTCTCATCAATTGCTGAGCAGAAGAGCTACAAATGCTATGTTCCCCTCTATCAACAGAAAAGTGGCTGTTTCTCAAGCTGCCTGGACATTACCTGTGAAAATTTCTAAGCTGAGAATATTCATCAAGAGGAGCATGGCCAGCAGGTCAAGGGAGGTGATTCTGCCCCTCTACTCTGCTCTGGTGAGACCCCACCTGGAGTACTGCATCCAGCTCTGGAGTCCTCAACATAAGAAGGACATGGACCTCTTGGAGAGGGTCCAGAGGAGGACCATCCGCAAAGATGATCAGGGTGCTGGAGCACCTCTCCTATGAGGACAGGCTGAGAGAGTTCAGCCTGAAGAAGAGGAGGCTGCAGGGAGACCTTATAGCAGGGGGCCTATAAGAAATATGGGAAGAAACTGTTGTGATAGGATGATGGGTAATGGTTTTAAAATAGAAGGAGGAATATTCAGGCTAGATATAAGGAAAAAAAATTTAGGATGAGGGTAGTGGAACACTGGAACAGGTTGCTCAGAAAGGTGGTAGATGCCCCATCCCTGGAAACATTCAAGGCCAGGTTGGACAGGGCTCTGAGCAACCTGATCTGGTTGGAGATGTCCCTGTTTCTTGCAGCGGGGTTGGACTAGATGGCCTTTAAAGGCCTTTTCCAACCTAAACTGTTCTATGGTTCTATTCCTGTTATTCAGAAACAGGAGGTCTTGTGGTTTAGTGCCTGTGCGGGATATTTTGCCCAGCATAAAGTAGCTCTTTTGAGCTAAACTGTGCCACTGCGCCCAGCAATTATTAAGATATTATTTAGCTTGCACACCAATAGTTTGAAGCTGAGTCTAAATGCTCCTGAGTCACAGAATGGAGCTCCAAACCTCTGAATCTTCATTAACATATTACCCTCTGTTTCACACAAAGAATATTTGATTGTTGAATGAGCAGTTGATGCCCTCCACAGATAGCTGCCTGGGTCCTCCAACCCACAGTCACTGAGCCAAAACTGCCCACCAAAACCTCTGTGGATCATGCTGATATTTGGGTCTCAAAGTATTTGCCTTCCAGGTGTAGAGCAGGTAGGTGCAGAGCAGCCTGAGGCAGAGAGGTTTTCTCCCATAGCATCCCCCTGCTATATGCAGAAGGACGTACTGTATTTGTCCTAGATCAGTTGGAAAACAGCTTATCTTAGGGAAATATTACTTCCCTAAAAAATATGGTTCTTTTGAATTTTACTGTTAGAGTAGGGTCTGTGGAGGTGACCCAAAGTCTGATTCATTTTTTACAAAAGGAATAAAGAACCAGATGTGGATGGAAATGGTAGAATAGCCTTTGGCCAGGAACCTCAGCTGAGAAAGGCCTATGGAGAGCTCCATTTCACACCGCTCCTAAGGGGAAAGGACACTTCTTTAGCTGAAAAAATAATGACCACTCTTTGAAAACCATATATTTTATTTTCCCTGGGTAACTCACAGACGTTTTACAATGGCAATAAAGTTTTAATTTAAAGTATCAATGATGCAATCTTTCAAGAAGTAATGCTTGGTTTACTCTCTGGCAGCAATTTGGTCCAAATCTCTTGGTCTTCACTTTTCATGGGCCATTAATGAAGAGATGAACTGCAGAAGAGAAACTTCATCCATTAAATACATGCCATTAGTTCTTTTGTCCTCTTTATCAATTGTATCCAGATCCAGGTAGTGACTGGAATTTTCCATAAACACCTATTGCTTGTTTCATTTTTCTTTCCTCTTTGAGCAGTTATTATTTTAGTTTAAGTATAACTTTTGCCTACAAGATCTCTTGCATGGAGAGGAAACTTGCTATGAATACTGATGTTTTATTGACTCACTTTATTTCTCAAAAAATTCTAAGACTTTGCATAACTCTTGATCTGGAATGTATTGTTTTGTTGCCTAAAGAAACATTAATCATAAATTCAAGAAAGATGGGAAACAGAAATAACAAAGATGAAACTGGAACAAGAAATGCATAAAACATTGGAAAGATGTAAATAAATTCACCAAACATGCCTGTTAAATTCTAAGAATATCAATGATTTTATAGAAATAATTGCTTACATGCTAAAGCAAAGTGTTTCTGATTGTGATTGTAGCATTCTGTTTTGATAGCCCAAGATCTTCCACTGTCTGAAGCATTGAAGTAATTTTCCTTTTAAAGTAAAAAGAAATATCAGATATATAAATAGAAGTAACAATAAAGACTTTTTTCTACCAAAAAAAACCCCCAGTTAGAACAATTTTAAAGAAAGATAATGAAACCAGATTTTTCTTTTCATCTGAAAAAAAAAATACTATGAACATTTTTAGCATAAACAGATAGTCATTTTACAATCTCTTTAATTGACAAGCTATTTTCTTTGAAATATGAAACCAGAAAATTCTCACCCATTTCAGTATCTGAGATCCTAAAAGGCAAAGACTTTTGCTTGGTGGTAATTTCTCTGGGATAGCCATTTTGCTATGTATAATACAGTGTGTGTTTCTTACACTCGCTTATCCCCTTAGAATTTGAAAGTTATTTAACAATATCATGGAAAGACAAAAATTGTCTTCCAAATACAATGGGGGACACTAAAACCAGCTCAAGTCAAAGCTACAAAAACTTCTACTTTATTTGGGATGTTCAGTTTGAATTCTTCCAAGATAAGCACAGAAAAGACAGAGGATTCGAAATTAATGGGCCTCTGTTAATGACTTAATCAAGGACACTCTGAGAAGAAAACTGCAGAAACATATATGAATTCACTTGATGCAGTACCATTCCCCATTCAAGGCCTCCCTCTCCTTCCCATCACAGTGTGGTGGGAAAGTCAGTCAAAACTGGCACTCATCCCTTTTCACTGCCCTGAAGAAGGGTAATTTAACCATGCCAATGGTTAAATTGGGGGGGAACCAACAGCTGTTATAAGGGACTGGTCAAAACATCTCTGGTCTTGTAAAAACTGGCCAGTTGAGGAATCTCTGTCTAACCATGTGGAGATACGATTTGTGCTGAAATATCAGTCAGAGTTTGTAATCAGGAGCACAGTTCTTCTGGTGATAGTCCTTTCCTTCTGGGGCAGGAGGTCCTGGGCTTAGGGCTGGCAGAACCAGGACAGAATAGCTTGCAGACCTGTGGTATCTGACCACACCACCATCCCACTACGTGGCCAGAGTCACTAGGGATGTGTGTAAGGCAGGGAAGGAGGAGTAGTGCCCATTTGCTCTTCTGGTGCCTCTTCTGTATTTACACATGGGCAGGCATTTCAGCATTAGGTCCTTAAGTCCATCAGGTTTGTCATTTAAATCTAGGAGGTCTAGCACTGTTACCCAGCATGGAGGAGTTCAGAAAATACACACCAGAAAAAATACATTTCCAATGTTAAGAAAAAGAAAGAGAAAAGGATTACAAGAGCAGTGAAAATGCTATACAAATTATTTATGTATTCTCTACCTGTGTGGAGGATTTGGATGGATTTTATCTACAGGGAGTCAACTGTTCTGACTGTGTATACAGTAAGGACTGCACAAATAGGCATAGTGTCCATTTAGATAATACAATCAACCTCTCATTTCCTTATATTACACAGCAGTACCAGAGGCATATGTTGTCTCAGTTTGTTGCATAGCCTACCTGCTTCTGTGCTTCATCCAACACTCTTCCTCTGTAGGAAATTGAGCCCACAGTCTTCATCGGCATATGGATCTTCTTCTCAGGGGCTGCTAACATCTCACCAGTCAAGTCAGGATGCCAACCAAAAAAAACAATACCTTTTTTTCTGAAGCTAAATGTAAAAAAAATTCCAGCAGCTATGAAACTCAAATTATTCATTTTATCCTGTTTATTATCTGTTAAATTTTATTGTAAAGAAGCTTCTAGTGTATATCACTGTTTCTCTGTCTTTTCTTTCTTCTCTACAAAGACATGAGTAACTCACATCCTATCTGATATGGCACAGACCTGTAAAAAACACAAAAGACATGTTTAACAGAAAGGAGAAAAAAAATAAATAAATATATATTTATTTTGTTTGTCTCTCAGACTACACACACATAAACACATACACACAGAGTTTTCAGTGCTGTTTTACTAGAACAAATCTTCAAACCCCTAGCAGCAAACAGCCAGTCACTTATTAGTATGAATCCAAATGGATATTATAGAGCCTGACTGCTTGTGCTTTTGAGATGTAAATATCAAAATTGCTTTTTGAAGAAGTAAAATGTAAAAGCAGTTAAAGTTCAGGATTCAATTTTTTCCTCCTCTTTTTATAAATCCATTTACATTTTAATTTTCAGTGTTTTCAATTTTCATCAGTGAAAGGCTGTATTTCTGGATGAAAAGCACAATAATAAAATGTTCTCCAGTCCATAATTTTCTTGTAATTCACAGAAATGATCTGAGGGCATATAGCTCATGACAATATATATTATAGTGTTCAGTGCAGAGAACTCAATTGTTAGGGCTGCAATTTCAAACATATGTATATTAATGAACGAGCTGTGGCTTCATTAGGAATTCCTATAGAGTTTTTTGCTGACATAGAATCATCACCGCTATAATCTTACAAATCTTCAAAGATTGTCAGAACTGTGCGTGTTATTTCATTTATTTAATCAATATAAGTGTCAATGCCAATTACATTGCAGAAATCCATATAATAGTCCTATTTTTTTAAGTCCATATGGCACCATAGATTATGAAAGGAACAGAACAATGCAACTTGCCATGTCTTACATAATTCAGTGAAGCAGTGTGGCTCTATTTATAAGAACAACATACTATAAATCCTTTTCTGCTTTTATTGCAATCATCTCCCTTCCTGCACTCGAAATGATAAAGCAGATTTTGCTAATATAAAAAAAAAAACCAAAGGTCCAAACAAACACTGGAAACATTATTGGTCTTTATGCAGAGCATGGGATAGATTTTTGCTACACGCCTTAATCACTCTGGCTACTAGAAACTGAAGAAAAAATTATTGTAACTTGCCGAACAGACAACAGCATCTACAGCTAACAACTGTTCAATGCGGTACCCATTATAAAATGTAAGATGGGTGCGCAGAGCTATAAAAAACATGCAGACTCTATTCTCAAAAAAAAACCTGCTACATCAATAAATAACATGAGTCGAGAAGCCAGAGGATAAGACAGAATACGCAGGTGGTCAACAAAAATCTGGTAGATAAAGCTTAGAAGCGAGGCTGAAAACCAGCACAGAATGGAGAATGCGTTCAGCACGCTGCCGAGGAATAGAAACGGGCTGTGAGGAATAACAGGCTTCCTTGGGGGAGCTGGCGATTTCATCTCAGCTTGGAGAGCTTGCCGCCGTAGGGAAGTGCCCCTCTGCCCGTGCTGAGGAAGCCCAGGGAGCCGTTTGAAGGCTTGCTCTTTGGGGAGACTGCATTCTTCTTTACTGCAGATGCTGCAAGGGAGTGCTTTCCTGCTTGCAGCAGACACCTTGTCCCGCTCACATTAATTTATCTTTCCCTCTAGGAAGCTTAATTTCTCCCTGCCTAGGTTTGTGGAAGCTCCCACCAGCACTCCTTGCACCTAACTTATTTATGTCTTCTGATCAAGTTTCATTTTTCAGGTTTGGCCAGCACTCTCCTCCTCACACAGCTGCCAGGTTTGTTATCCTCCTTCAGCACACAGAGATGGGACCAAGATGGACCTATAGCCCTCCCTCCTTCAGCTCTGGTGCTGGTGAAGGCACATCCCAAAGGTGTCCTCCTTCACCTCCACATCATCCCATCTGAGGAGAAGAGAGTCTGTTTTATAACAGGAGGTGGAAAAGCCTGGCCTTAGCAAACCAGTGACTGAGAGGTGGCTGCCTTCTGGAAATATATCTAAGGATAAGCATCAGAAAGATCTCTTTAAGCTAAAAGTTAGAATTGGCACTAACGTCCTGGTTGTAAATCATAGAATCATAGAATCATAGAATGGTTAGGGTTGGAAGGGACCTTCAAAGGTCATCTAGTCCAACCCCCCTGCAAGAAGCAGGGACATCCCTGACTAGGTCAGGTTGCTCAGAGCCTCATCCAACCTAGCCTTGAATGTTTCCAGGGATGGGGCCTCCACCACCTTTCTGGGCAACCTGTTCCAGTGTTCTATAACTCGCATCGTAAAAAATTTTTTCCTAATTTCTAATCTAAATCTACCCCCCTCTATTTTAAAACTATTACCTCTCGTCCTATCGCAACAGACCCTACTAAACAGCCTTTCCCCATCTTTCTTGTAGGCCCCCTTGAGGTACTAGAAGACCGCTATCAGGTGTCCCCGGAGCCTCTTCTTCTGCAGGCTGAACGGCCCCAACTCTCTCAGCCTGTCCTCATAAGAGAGGTGCTCCAGCCCTTTTATCATCTTCGTGGCCCTCCTCTGGACCTTCTCCAACTGGTCCATGTCCTTCTTATGTTGGGGGCTCCAGAACTGAACACAGTACTCCAGGTGGGGTCTCACCAGGGCAGAGTAGAGGGGGAGAATCACCTCCCTCGACCTGCTGGCCACGCTTCTCTTGATGCAGCCCAGGATGCAGTTGGCCTTCTGGGCCGCAAGGGCACATTGCCTGCTCATGTTAAGCTTCTCATCCACCAGCACTCCCAAGTCCTTCTCCTCAGGGCTGCTCTCAATCCATTCCCCGCCCAGCCTGTATTTGTGCCTGGGATTGCCATGACCCAGGTGCAGGACCTTGCACTTGGCCTGGTTGAACTTCATGAGGTTGGCACGGGCCCACCTCTCCAGCCTGTCAAGGTCCCTCTGGATGGCATCCCTCCCTTCCAGCGTGTCGACGGCACCACACAACTTGGTGTCGTCGGCGAACTTGCTGAGGGTGCACTCTATCCCACTGTCCATGTCGCCGACAAAGATGTTGAACAGGGCCGGGCCCAGCACGGACCCCTGAGGGACGCCACTCGTGACCGGTCTCCACATGGACATTGAGCCGTTGACCACCACTCTCTGAGTGCGGTCATCCAGCCAACTCCTTATCCACCGAGTGTAAAGGAGGCATGAACCACATCATACTGGAAACAAACACACACAGAGAAAAGGCTGGTCGGGGAGTGTAACTTCTTTTAAGAGAAAAGTCAATAAACATAAGAATAAGACTATGTAACACAATGCTTGCACAAATCTGGAGTGTCAACAGCCCTGATACAACTGAAGATACAATTTCAAACATGAACATCATATAACAGTAAACTGCTTTAAAAATAGGAAGGAAGCATATTGACTTCTAAAATAACTATTCCTTATTATATTCACATAATTATAAGTACTATACTAAACATAATATATGTGTATTTATTGACAGAGTGATGTTGTCAACATATTTTTCCTGAGAAAGTGTCTACTGAACCAGCGCTGAGGTCTGAGTATTTCAGTGGAAATGAATACATTGCACTTGTTCCCTCACAAGATCATGTCCTTCACAGTTTTGGAAACTTAGTCAAGATTGTCATGTTCACTCATGCTAAATTTATTTGACCTTAATCCATGCTTGATGATGCACTGAGAAAGCCAAAAGGGACATAGCAGACATAATAAGAGAGGTGCCTCACGGCAGGGAGCAGTTTATTCTAATGATTATTTATAAACCCATTCAGTTCCCCAAGATGTGCTTCAGCAGTTGATTATAGTTTTTTCAGCATTTTAGAATCTGTTCCTAATAATATGGCAGATTTTTCTAGCTGTTAGAATTGTTAAGTTTCCAATTAATTTTGATCAGTTGTGATACTGAGAGGAGATACTTGCCCCTAGTCACAACTCATACAGCCAAAGAAAGGGAGCTTGGCTGCTGAACACCTGCCCCTCATACAAGCAGGCAGTCGAGAGGCTCTCTAAGACAAAACTCCCTTTGATTTCTCCAGATATTTTTTTTTCCCAAGTTAAGGCTACAGAACTTGGCTGTGAGTTTGCAAGTGTCAAGAAGCTGAACTGAGTTTTACTACTCCATTACTCATGTGTCTCTATTTTTCCCCAAACTCTTTATACAGCTGCCACAGTTCCTCTGCACCTTGCAAGAGATGGATGAGCCAAGAAACACCTCTTTAGCAATACCTGTAGCACTTGTCAAGTGCCAAGTCATCTATTTTACGTAGGATACGAGCAGTAGCTCTCTGTGCTGGACTGCAGGCCAACTGTCCTGTAAATAAATCCTGGTCTTTCCAAGTTGACCCTCTGAACACATTTAAACACTTCATCCTGCAGAACTCGGGGCTGCACTGTGAAAAAGTCTGCAGCCCCAGACAGCCCTGCAGTAACATACTGGGAACATCAGCAGAGGAGGCTTCCCAGGAAGGTTAATTACCAAAGCCAGGATGAGAATTTGACCACTTCTGCCTCCGATAAGGAGGTCGCCGCTCTCTCTCGTCATGACCAGGTTTGACTTTGGGATTACAGGAGCTGAGGTTTCCCTCACTGTCCTTCTTGGCAGCTAGCCGCAACGGACAGTGGGGTAGAGAGGACAAGGGAAATAAATAGCGGGATAAGCCAAGGCTGGCTGTTACCTGTGTATTGTATTCTCCACTACAAATGTTTGGCAGAGATGTTTGTTTCTTAGGAACCACTGAAGCTATTTGCACACTGCTTGTACTGCAAAAGGACTGATTGTTCCTATTCATAGGCAGTGCTAATTTACCTTTCTGCCAAAGCAATTTTCATGGAAAACAGAGTTTTAGACAACTGCAAAAAACACCTTCTTTATAAAAAGACACAACTGACAAGCAGTAACCTCCCTGACCCCTGTCCAAAAATGCAGCTTTTATTTTTATGCAGGAGTCTGAAAAAATCTATAATGAGTGGGGAGAGGGGAATCACTGCATCCTTCCAGGATTACTTTCTGCTCTTCCAGCACCTACTTCTCCAAGAGGCTGGCTCCTGCAGGATGACGGCAATTGCTATGGTTTCTGTGCACGCTGCAGCATCACCATGGGCCCGATAAGGTGAGATAAACCACACTGCGCTGGTTAGCGGTCCCACACAAGTGCTGTGACCATTACATATGCAAAGACACCAAGCATCCGACTTGCAGAATCCTGGGGGATTGTATAATAGTGTTTCATTAGTGGCCATGTAGTTACTTTCTTCCAAAAGATATTTTCCCACACTTGGGCAAAGCTATGCCACAGGAAGCTGCAGGAATGGGCTTATAACATGGAAATAGCTACCACGACCAAAGTACACTGCAGCTCCCACTGCAGCTGACTGCAAAACTACCTGACTTGAGCATGACGGGCACGCGCGGGACTGAATTAAGCCCACTTCCTCTCCTGCAGTGCAGTCACTTCCTGTGACCTCCCCTTACCTCCCCTTCCCATTTAAGCACAGGCACAGAAGCTTCTCGCTCAGCAAAGGACCCTCCCCAACCCACAGCCTGCGCAGAACATCTCAGCACTTCTGACCTGCAGATGCCTGCCCTCCCCGTGACCTTCTGCAGCTCACAGTACCATGCCCTGGCTTATCCCAGGTACAAAGTGGAAAAAAAAAATACTTAGAGTGGGCTTTGGTTTTCTTAGTCAGTAGCTTCTGGATTTGGTGGGCTTTTCTGCCTGCAGTTGAGCTGACTTTCACAGCAAATAGCATAGATTAAGTTCTGTGCTCCGAGCAGGGATTTCTCATTTCATACATCATTTATAACTTTCTGCAGTGATTCCACAAAGTCAGTATCTCTCCATAACACAAAGACGAGAAGGATGGAAAATATAGCTGAAAAAGGGACAAACCTACAAATTGTATTTATGTAGAGTTCTGCTGCCACAAAGCTTCTAAAGCAATTTTATGGAAACCTAGCAAATTCAGTATAAATAAATTTGCAGTTTAGGAAAGTTATGCATTTATGGATTTCAGCACAGTGCCATATTACAGCTTAGCAGAGACGCTAAATATCTCTCACACAAAATGGAAATTAAATCTGCTGTTCTATTTTGTCAGATCAGGTCTTTGCCTACGGTATGCTGGGCATAGATTTCACTGCTCTTCCCTCACAGAAGTCGCAGTAGCAGTAAAAAATCACACAAACAAAACCCACTTTTGCAAAGGTTGCAAACACTAAGTACATCAGATTGCTCTATAACTGGCAAGTGAAGTCTTTTTTCATTTTCTGTTTCTCTGGGATATTCCATCCATCACTCATCACCAGAAAGCCAGCTGAGGCTACGACAGAAGAACCCCATTACATTTTGGTGACATCCTGATTCCAGTGAAGTAAGCAGCAAAAATCCCACAGGTTTTATTAAAGCCATAAACTGCTCCTTTGTACTCTGTGCTTGTTTTTATAGTCGGAGCCAGTTGCCAAAATGCTGGTCCTGATCCCTCTTTCATAGCTGGATAATCAGGATTTACTATAATCTAAAGTAGTGAAGTCGGAACAGTGTAAATGAGAGGAGAACTGGGGCCATCTGCTGTGAATTTCCAGTCACCAAAAAGAAACTGGAGAAGTGAGAGATTTTCTTACTAACCTTCAATTCCTAATGGGCAAAAGTTTACAAAGAAAGGTCCTATTGTGCCTGTCACCCATGTTTAACTGTATCTTAAGTCAATAGGAAATAACGTCAGTAGTATACGCACACTCACAAACACACACATCTGAAAATATAAAATTGAATTCAGGTTGAAATGCTTTTCATTTCAGTACAGCATATTGCCATCAGATAAAGAAAAAATATATTATTCTCTGTCTAGCGCTTCCAAAGGAAATAATACCAAAGGTTTAAGAACATGTATTGGCCTCCTTCCTGATAGGATTTAAAATGTTCTTTTCCAATGTAAGTGCAAAACCAAACATTAAGGTTGAAAATTAAGCACACCAGTCACGCACATTCAAAACTGATGTGAAAAACCTGGACCTGCTGAAGTCAGTGGCACAACTCCCATTGACTTCCATGGGGCCAAGATTCCATCCAGTGTTCCTAGGAGAACATTAAATTGGCCACATTATGTATCTCATTTAATGGACTACGTTTACAGGCATGATTTATTAAGATCTACATTCAATAAAGAAATCAATTGAATTGTGAAAAGTATTTAAATTCATGTATATATAACAATAGAACCTCTAAATTAAGGTAGCATTCAAATCTTATTTTTGGTACTGCCTGACTTCTTGCTTTCCAAAGAAGTATTGCAGTAAGGGAATTTTGAGCTTGATTTCCTACTTTTTCCACAATAGAACAGCAAAGGTATCACCTAACACAGGAGTTTTATCAAAAGCTTCCTTAAAAAACAAATGAAAAAAACTTCAAATCAGAATATATTAAGGCACAAAATATAGAGAGACATGAGTAAATGTTTTTGTTCTTATTTTTCTCAAACCAATTCCCTGCTTATTTTTAACCCAATTACAAGTCTACTGGCTGCCAGTAAAATTTGGATCCAAAATTTTCTGCTAACCAAGTGAAATTGTTTGGATAGTAAAGTCAGAACATCTTAATCAGGTTGCTTTCTGACTATTTCAATAACAAAAGTAATTGGGTACATTAAAACTGCAATTCTCTAAAGTCCAAGACAAATATCATCATAAAATATCCATTTCTTTAGGGAAAATTCTAGTATAAGAATGAAACCAATAGGATTTTATTGAAATTACTTCAAAAACCTATAGCATTTAACAGATTCCTCTACGCTTTGTAAGTTTTGCTGCATCTTAGGTGGTTTTATAGGAGGAGTGGAATTACATATTCTGCTATGCAGCCACTACACCTCTTAAAAGGTTATGAATTTCTTGTTGCTTCATTGTGGCCAGAACAGACAAACAGATCATTTAATTTGCTTTCCTATATTGCAAAGCTGGAACATTTTACTCATTTTGCTTTGTCCAGTACCTTCGTTTGGCCTCAAGCATCTCAGTAAGCGAGAGACTAAGCTGTCGTGCCCCGCCAGTCACCCCAGGCTGGTCACATTCTCCTGCGATGCTGCAAGAGCAGTGCATCAACTGGCAAAGGATGGGCAGGCGATACCAGCACCCTTTGGGCTGCAAACAGTGGAAGAAAACAGCTGAAGCCCAGCACAAACCCTGCAGATTCCCGGTGCAGGCAGCCACTGATGTGCAGGCACAGGCTGTGCCGCACTGTGAGCCAGGGGCAAGGCTTCTGGGTACAGCCAGGGGCTCGCACTGGAGCAGATCAGCCCTGAGCGCTGATGCATGACATGGGACATGGGGTACTCAGGTGGGGCAAAAGTTCCTCTTCGACCCCAAAAATGGCCATCAGGCAGACCCTGAGCACATGGAAACTATGCACAAACCAACCATTGAGAATTATTTTAACTTCTGAGAGGAAATGATTGCCACCCCCACCCAGCCTCAAACAAAATACTTCCAGGCAAATCTGTACTGAAAGGGAATAAAGTCTGACCACTGCAGGCAACTGTCAGAAACTCTAAATAATGAGATTTGGTTACAGGCATTTCTTAATGTAGAACAGCAGTAGCAATGAATATGCTGGGACAATGCAGGGCTTTTTATTCTCCTTCTGTGGAAGAAAATAAATGGGGAACTTCATATATTCACTTGCTCCAAAGCCAAGAAAAAATAATCGCAACCACCCAGCATAACCCGTTGCACAAGCAAGTTTATAACTTCTGAGTGCTTGATTAAATATTCTCCTAAAAGATGTGCTTTACTCTTGCTATAAACACATCAAGAGATGCTGAATTTACCACGTTCCTTGATAAATTATTCCTTTTCTCCCTGCTAAGAAACCACATCTTATTTCAGGATTCATTTTATCTAACTTTAATTTTCAGCCATCTTGTTATGCCTTTCTCAGCAAGATTGAAAAATCCTCAGCAAGAGCCTGGCTGAAGAACCGTGCTGCATTTTTGTTATGCGTTAAACACCCTTCCTTCAAGCCATCTCTCAGCTTTCCCTTTCATAAGGAGTTCAACCTGTTTGCAGCTTCTCCCATCATGATGCTGCAGGTTCAGCCACTGCATCTTGCCGGCAGCCCCTCTTTGCTTCACAGCCCTCGCAGTCCTGCCCTTTGAACAATATTCCTGCTTTGTCTTGCATACGCTGCTGCAATCCTCACAAACCAGGGGCCTCCTAAAGACACTATCGGTATCTTTTCTCCAGCAAAACTCTCACGGAAAGTCAACTGTTAACTACAGAAATATGATCTTCTGCTGTGTCTCCCCTGCCCTCCATAACGGCACGATAACATAAACTTTTATAGCCATTTCAGTACCGAGGCCTATTTTAAACAGCATCAACTTGTTTTAAACCTCATCCCGTGAACACACTGTGCCCTGGATCTCCCCTTAAAATACCATGGGAAACACAGCCTGCCTGTCACTGTAATTACTTCAGATTCCCTTCTCCTTTCCTCTCTGTTACTTTTCCCAGCTGGGACAGCTTCCCATCAGCATGGTGCCAGGGGAGGTTTGTCCGGGGGGCTACACAGGTACTGCTGTCCTTTCCTCACCCACATGGCTTCACCTGGCCTGCCTCACACTGTAATTTTTCTTCGTCTGTGATGTTTTTTTCACAGTGGAAAGAGAATACAGCTTATTAGTTGGATCCTGTGGGTTTTTCTCAATATTACTAGAAGAAGTCAATATTTTACCGACTAAAGGAAATTTATAAACAGCCAATTTCTAAATGAAACAGATGGCTTATTAAAAATGAGCAGTCACTTCTTTGGCACACAAAACCAGATTTAACTCTTTTTGTATTATAATATTACTGGCCTTGTGTGTGTTACAAGTAAGAAGAGTGACAGTTATCATAGACCCATCACATTAAGCAACAAATAAAAAAAAAATCAGTTTTGTGTTTTTGTTACAAATTGCAAAGATTCTATTACTTTCACTTATATCTATGTAACAGAACTAAGTAAAAAATCAAACTAGTACTGAATTAATGAACAACTGGTTTGATTTGTTGCAAAACATTCGCAAAACTGATCCAGACCTGCTAGACAGAAAAATCACCATACCAGACTTCTGAAGTGACTGCTGATGTCACAGTGCCCCTTCTTCACCTAACTCAGGGTTAGATTGCTCACCCAGGATGCGGGTAGTCTAAGTTAGCCTGAAACACAGAGACTTTTTTTCTTCTTGGAAAGTGAACAAAAACCTCTAAAACCTCTTAGCACATGAACAAAAACCTCAATAATTCAGACAGCCCAAACATACAGCCTAAACAAACAATCACATATGAGACAGTCTTAACTTCATAATTGCAAAAATGAATAAAGACACATTTCCTTGCAGTGCTGGACAAAATTCTGGAAGACTTTCTTTCACTTTTCATCAAAACTCTCCAAGAAAAGCTTCACACAAGCTTTATACATATCTATATGGACATATAGATATTCAAAAGCTGTTGATGTGCTATTAGAATAAAGCTCTAATTTCTAAGAACTTAGGGGATTTTTCTTCTCTCCATTTATCACATCTTATCAGAAGACTGGAAACAGCACACTAGTCTGAGTTAAAACCTCATATGTGCAATATTTCCTAAGAGATGAAAACAAATTAAAAGAAGACAAGCTTGTCTATTACTCATCCAAAGGCAGCGGCTGCTCATCTGAACCAAACTCCTGAGCTAAATCCTGAAACTTGTGAGATTTCCTTTTCTTCATCACTGTACTGCATAAAACAAGCAGCTTTGAATACATTTGTTTGAAACTGAAGATTACTACCTAAGAATATTAATACACCTAAATAATATTAATATATCTATATCTAGGTGAAAGGTATGATAATTCATCATCTGAAATCATTATTTGGATTTTAATCACAGATACAGAGCAAGCAAGCATTGGCCTCTAGAATTATTTTCATGAGAAAAATGGGATCATTGCAAAAATTCCATACGCACCAGCAAGCTAGCACTTTTTATGGCCAAGTATTTGCATGCTTGTTGATTATCTAGTGTGTGTAACTTCCAGAAACTTTAATCAAGATGTTCTGGTTTTGTTTAGAAAGGGGGGGCCTAAGGTGGCAGCTTCTGTAGGAAACTGCTTGAAGTCGCTCCCCTTTGTTCAGTGGACTCGGACGGGCCTAGGGCGGACGCGCTCTGGCCAAGGCTGAGCTGATTGGTAGCAGAATGTTCCATGATAACGCCTCTGCGATAACGTATTTAAGTAGGGGAAAACAGGAAAAAAAAAAAGGAGAAGATGTGAAGTAGCTGAGCAGGAGCAGAGAGGGGGAGGCGCAAGCCTTGTGGGCCTTGCAGGCCTCACCCTCTGGCCTCCCGCCGGGCAGCCAACTGGACCCAACTCGGCCTGGCTGCAAGAAGTGGAGAGGAGATGAGAAGTGAATAAAATGTAAAAAGGATCCTGAAAGGCGTCTGCCAGCCTGTTGTGAGGAACGGCTGCAGACACCAAGGTCAGTGAAGAAGGAGGAGGAGGAGTAACGCGGCTCCTGGCCAAGATTCCCCTGCAGCCTGTGGTGACGACCGTGGCGGAGCAAGCTGTCCCCCTGCTGCCCATGGAGGTCCACGGAGGAGCAGAGATCCACCTGCAGCCCGTGGAGGACCCCACACCAGAGTAGGTGGAGGCCTGAAGGAGGCTGTGGCCCATGGAGGGCCCGCTGGGACAGCTGTTCTGGAGGGATTGCACCCCGTGGAAGAGATGACCCACGCCAGAGCAGTTTCATGAAGGACTGTGGCATATGGGTGGGACCCCACAATGGAGCAGGGGAGGAATGTGAGGAGTTCTTCCCCCGACGATGAAGCAGCAGCGTAAAACATCGCATGATGAACTGACCGCAACCCCCATTCCCTCTTCTCCCCTGTGCCGCTCAGGAGGGGAAGGTAATAGAGATAATGTTAAGCCCGGAAAGAGGGGTGGGGGAAGGTTATCTTGTTCCCTGTCTCATTCTCCTGCTAGTTTTAGAAATAAATGAATAGTTTTCCCCAAGTCGAGTCTGTTTTGCCCGTGACGGTAATTTTAAGGATTTCTCCCTGTCCTTATCTCAAACCTCAAGCTGTTTTTCTTATATCATCTCCCCCTATTCTCTTGGAGGGTGGGGGGAGTGAGAGAGAGACTGCGTAGTCTGGTCCCAATCGAGACTGAACTACGACACAAGAACTCATTGCAGCAGAAGAAAAAGTTATCACCTTAGTCACAAATACACTTCCGTAATGAACAGCTTCCCCAGTCTTCCTAAGTCAGCCTGCTCTTTTCTAGAGCGATGCTGATTACACTATTGGCATATTTAAGAAAGTCTGAGGATTTTGAAAGCCTTTCAAAGAAATAAATCCCATGACTTTCTACAACTGGGTCTCTGTCTTGATGTTATGAATAAAGAATTTGCAGTAATTTCATTTCGAGAGAAGAAGAGAAAAAGGTCACTTCAAACATGGGAAATTAGGCAATGTGATTGTATCAGAAATTGTGTTGAAAGGATTCATTTCTTCAAAAATAAAATAAAAGAGCAGCTAAAAATATTAATCTTGTTCCACAGATGTTTGATAAAAAAACAAGCATGAAAGGAGCCTGTATAGATACACTGCCACAGCCAATCTATGATTCAATTAGACAAAGAAAACACATATACATAGGCTGCATTTTTCTTCAGCTGTTGCCTCCCTTCTGTAGGAGATTACGTCTTGGAAATGCTGCAGCAGCTCAGTACCACACCGAAGGAAACAGCTTGGGCTCCCACTGCTGCAGGATTTTGTCCAAAATATCTGAAGACACTCTGGCACTATCTTGCCACCTTTTCCAGACATTAGCAGAGTAGTACAGGGAAACCAAGTACATCACATGCAGGCTGATTTGATTTTTGAAATGCCTTACCCAGCAGGGCAGCAACTGAGGGCGTTTCTAACATTCACATTTGATCAGATCATCCTCTTTAACCAGCAGTAGTTTTAGACCCTGATGTGTGTCCACATATCCTTCAGCAGCTGGCCTCTCCTGTGATAAAACATAGTGTTTCCTATCTTGATGCTACTCCCCACCATAAAACGTTGTCCTTTGTACATTGGCCACAAAACGTTTATCCAGAGTAAGAGTGATTGATATTTTTAAATCTTAAAATATTACCAATGTGGCAAGCATCTAATTGCTGTACTTGGTCTGAAACCAGAAATAATATCCAGTCTGAGCTGACTTAGACACCAGACAGTGACAGAATCAAAAGGATTTGTGTGTGCAACAGTGCACTTGATTTATTGCCTCAGATTGTACACAGTAAAAGGCAGTGTCAGTACTCATTTTCAGGTGACAAAAGATATAAAGAGGTTATTATAAGAACTCTAAGAAGTTTCTACAGGCCTGATCTAGGAGAAGATAGTAATGTCAGGTGTTGCATAGTGATGAGGCAGAAACACAAGAGACCAAGAATAACTGGCCATGGAGGAGAAACTTCTCAGAAAACAGCTGATTTCAAAGATTTTCAAAAGCTTTTATCTAGTCCTGAGGCATTTCAGCCACTAACATATATTAAAGTCCCCAAGGCATGTAATATTTTGCTTCTGGGCAAAAATCTGTGCTCAGAAATGAGGAGTTCAGGACTGAGCTGACACCTAATTCCTAGCAGGACTGCTGCAGTAGGGTCCCTTGTCTCTCTCCCTGGTGAGGCCCCACGAGGTCATGCATCCTGGCGATGTGTACCCCAAGCAGAGCAGGCAGCATACCCTTTGAATCATTCACGGGAGCTGTCAAGGGAAACACGCTCAAATCCCTGATGCTTACACAATCCATTTCTCAGAGCAGGACCCCAGCATCCAGCTCCAGCATACTCAGAGGCAAGCCACTGGCAATAAAAAAATAATGGCAAAATCTCAGCAGAGGCATATATTTCACATTTGTCTCTTTTATGCTTTCAGTGGGCCACTGAAAAAACACAGTTAGTCAGTTAGGGTGGGTTTCACCTTTTCTAATTTCAGCTGCCTGAAAGTTAAGTGCCTATTCAAGGGGATACTGTCAACACAAGGGGAGATACTTGCAGGGAGCCATTTATCCCACGCTTCTCAGACACAGACCTTAGCATCAGACAGCTCACTGTGTGGAGGGGTCTCTTTCTCTTCACGATTTGGGGTATTTCTGTACTGCAGGACAGCGCAATCAACCGTGTGTCCTGTAGTCCCGGTCCCTCTGTCACCAGGCAGGAGAAATGCTGAGGCTCCTGGGGCTCCCCCACAGCCCACAGGCTCAGGTTTTTCTGCAGAAATAGCCAGGAAACAGCAGAAACTTCAGTTTCACTGCAAGATGCAGCTGGGTTGCATATAAGGATGAGGACCATGGAGGGTATTGCAGTGCTCTATATTGCAATATAAATACAGCCTGGATTCATAGCTTAGGTGAAACCATTTTAGCCAGTTAATCAGGGGAGATGAATCCAGAACTTAATGATATATACTTTAGTGATACTTTTAATGGCACTTATGAAACAAATAACACCAGAATAAACCTTGAACATACACTCTCTCACTACCTTTCAGACAGAACTCATGCTAATGTCAAATGTGTTTTAATGTTGATTATATATTTTCATTTAATACATTACAGTAGATTCTATAGTGCTGGATTTGAAATAACTTAGTTGGAAAGAAATACTGCCATTTCACTTAAAGGGAACTTTACATAAATAAGAGGAAAGTTGGTCATATTTGATCTAACTTTTCTTTTTTTTCAACTCAAATTGGCCAAATCAGAGATGTTCTGTTTTACTCTCTTCCAAAATTAAGTCTTAACTGGTGTTACTTTTCAAAACTATTATATGAAATTATGTCAGAACTAGAAGTAAGTACATGCTGTCTTTAGATAAATATCATTAAAATGACAGCATTTAGTATTACGGTGCTGAGATACCTTTATTAGTGCTTTGTTTGCCATGATTATGTCTTTAACACTATACTACCCTAATGTTTTGGGGACCCTACACAAAATGAATGGTATTTTGCATATTACATTCTTTACTGAGCATCACAAAGAGGTGGACTAGATGAATACTGGTCTATTAACAAAGTACACTTATTCACAGGTTGTTACAGGTTTCTTTTGAACTGTCTTAAGTTTCTGCAGGACTTATGAGCTTAGGCATGGAGCTATCTGCATGACATAGGGCAGATGAGAGAGGAGACATGACCCATCAAAAACTGTTATTTTCACTTAAAAATTATTAGTAAAGAAAATGCTTCAAAAGGTGTTGGAATAGCTACTCTATGGCAAAACAGGAATTCAACTGAAGTGCTTTGTTTTATAAGCTTTAAGATAAAACCAATGGATGTCTGACAACAAACAATGAAATATGGGCTGAAAACCAACTATTCTGAGCAAATAAAAATAATTGTCCTGGAGCTATCTTCTGTAATCCTGATTATCTTAGAAAAGTGAGTTAGGACCTTTCTGGCCTCTTAGAGAACTGAAGTACTTGTGCAGCTCCCTCATCCAGCCCATTTCGTAGGTACAGTGCTGTCATTGAGGTCTCGATCTCAGATAACCTCCATGTCTGTACCACCAAACCGCTGTCCTAACGGCAGTTTGTCCTTTTGCCTTACAGCTACAGGAGTTTCATATCAGGTTAGCCAAGAAAAAGAGCAAGCTTGGACATCTTTGGTTTTCAGTCACTACCAAAGCTTGCCTTTTGAGCAAAGTTGGACAGCAGTGGGAGACCCTCTCCCTTATTTCTGCCCTTTCCTTGATTATTTGGGGGCTATCTGTCTGGTGATACCATTAGATGGTATGGTCTCCTCCTCTCCAGAGAAGCCTGGTCACCAATAGATAGGACTGCCATTAGAACTGGAAAAAAAAATAAAGAACAGCTTGACAAAGTGCCTGGTAAATGCAGTCAGTACTGGTAATGGCAGGTATCTGGAAATCCCTGACAAATGCAAATTTCTGGTACGTGGATTAACTCTACAGTGCCTGCACAGAAAGCTCGACACTTTTTGCCTTTGTTGCTTATATCCATTGTCTCTGCTGCACTGGAAATTCTGTGCACATACCTGGATTGCAGTGTTACTGTCCTCCACACACCGACAGATACAAAACCTCTCTCATTTGCAATAATCGCTGCATGCACGAAACATGGCACAGAGCCCTGCCCAAGAGAAAAACAGAAGCCCAGCTTCTAGGGAGCTGAGCCCCTTAGAAAGCACTGACTATGAAACAATCAGGTAGGAAGGCAATTGTTTCTGGGACTTAAGGAAAGGAGCAAAATAGGTGCATAGGCTGCCATTACAGCTTTAAGAGAGCATTTCTTACTCTGGGGATGCAAACTGGATGGAGCCCTGCAGGCCTGCACCTGGACTGGACCTGCTATCAGTTCATCTCTTTGAACCTTTGTCTGGTAGATGCTGTATGAGAAAAAAATAAGTTTGTACCATCTACCTACAGCACATGCCGTTGTGGGTTCACTAGAGCAGGTCTGATTTACCGTGTCTGGTCAGTGAACGGTACACTGAGCCGGGCAAGCCTTGGCAGCCAGGCGAGACGCAGGACAGACAGGACCCTGGTGAGGCAGATCACTCTCAACAATAGTCTCTAATGCAGAATGAAGTGGCAGAAACAGTACATTATGGATATTATCATCATTATCTCTTGCTACCTCTAATAGGTTTTTATATCATTTTGCTCATTTTTATAGCTTGCTGGCTCAGAACAGATACTCTTCGTAATTCACTGGAAGAAATGCTTGATTTCAACTGCCCTTGTTCTAACTATCCACGGGATGGATGAAACAGGGATGTGACCGCTGGGGTAGAACAACCCTTTCTTGCATGATTCAAACTAAGACATTTCTAAAGCTTGGTATTTTTTTATACACAAAGGGATAAAGGAAGCTTCCTTTCACATTTCTTTTGGGCTAGATTTTTTTTTTCATTTCTTTATGCTGATACAAAAAATACAGAAAGGTACAAACTTGGCGAAGCATGGTCCTCATGAAGCTACAAGGAGCGATTCAGCAGGGAAAAAATCTCAGAAGACTATGTAAAATGGTTACACAAACCCCTGAACCAATATCTGTAGGATTTTCCCAGAAGAGAATTGATAGTCTGCCTCTTTCAAACTGCCCCAGGACACCGAACAGAATGATACCTTATTATGGAAATAGCATAAGTTGTTCCAGCATTTTTTATCATCTGAAAATGAAACCTCTTCTAAGCGAAGGCTAACAGCAGGATAGCAATTCGTGTTATGATAGAAACACCACTGTAAATACAAAATAATTTAAAATCACTGCTATACTAGGGTTGTGCCAAGAGCCTGCATCGGGGCAGCTCTGGGGAGCAGGCAATGCTACTTTCTTCTTCCTCCTTCAGCAGTTTAGCACTCTTCTCATGTATTTGCTGATACAAGCAATGCCCTGAGTTTCTGTGTGCTCTGCAGGGACGCACATTCAGAGGAGGGGGCACAGGGAAAGCAGGAGGGTTCCTGTTTGGGGTCACACAGGGAAGAAGGGCCAAGGGGGTGTTGTAAAGCAGAGGGAGGGGAAGCAGCACGGGATCTGGACCGGGAGGAACACAGCAGCAGAGAGGGTCATGAGCGTGGGGTCCCAGGGGAGGAAAGTCAGGTCTGGAAACAAGGAGATGTGCAAACAGGGGAGCTCATTGGGAAAATGGGATTGTGCACAAAGTGTCTGGGGGTAGGAGGTCAGAGATGAAAAAGAAGGAAGCTACCACAGGTACAGGAGAGATCAGGAATACAGCCACCAGCAACACACTGCAATGGTAATGGACACCTGCAGCGTGGGGATTAGCCACTTGCAAAATAAAATAAAATTTAGCTACTGAGTGTCATTACCGAATGAGGCAATTTCAGGTGTCACATCCACTGCTGTTTCACACTGCTAAGGCTTTATTATCCTGCCCACACATTTTCCTTGTATACTCCACTCATACTGTTATTTCTGAGTATTCTGCTGGCTCTGTTCTTACTACATTCAGTAAGTGTTTTTCAAAATGGTGGATGCGTGGCCTGTTATGGGAAAGGAACAAGAACTCCCTGGGGAATGCAGGTGAGTTCTGCCTCACTGGCTCTGTATTCTTTTCTAGACCATGAGTTATTCTCCTAATGTCTTCTCTTATTTTTTTTTTGAGGTAAGTACAGTCAATTCTTACAATCTCTCAATCTCTCTTCCTCAGAGATTTTTCTTATGTTGTTTATAACTCACAATGTTCTTTGCTAACTCCCTCTAGTCTTGCTTCCAGCTAGGCTGGGCTGGTATTGCTCCAGCTATTCTAGATGAGGTCCAAGCAGAAGTGTCCTGGGTGACATGACAGATGGCAGTCACACATCCCCTGAAATACTGTATGTATACGCATACATGTATATGTCTTCAGTATTCAGTTTTGGTAGGACTTTATATATCATCTCTAAATGTTATTATGCCACTTAGACAAGTACAAAGACCTGCAATTGCGGAGGAAGATAGTGGGTTTGGGATTATCCTCATTTCCTGTGGGTGTTCAGTCTAATCTTAGACAGGGCTGTCAAGAAATCTCTGTTCCAAACACAGTCAAACGTAACCTTTATCTGTAGGAAGTTCTGTTATGCTGGAGACATAGAAACCTTGAGCACAGTTTTTATCACAAAGCTTAAGCTAACACTGTGCGTAAACCGAACCCCAGCCATCAGAGGCCTGAAGGACAAGGTCCAAAGCCTTGAATTTTCTTTGGAGCTCTGCAGCTTGGTTTGGGAAGAGAAAATATAGAGGTTGTGTGGGCTCGCGTTGTTGTTTTCTGCGCTTGCTGGAACAGACAGAGTGCCAAGTCCTTCCACACAGGTTTAGGGCATAGCCACTGCCTGCATGAAAATGGAGTCAGGAGGAATGGGTTGATGTTTCTGAGATGGAGCCAGAGTCCTTAGGATAGCTGGAGGTGACAGAAAGCATTATATACTGCGATGCTGCTATACAAGAGCTTGTTTGAAATCTATATATTTGGCTGACACTTAGGTGCCTATAGTCTAATCAGCCTCAGTGGCTGCAAACATAAGTTAAATAAGGCAGGAAAAAAAGAATTAATGCTTCAAGGTCTCTACAAACAAAACAGTGTCATGGGAAATACCGACAGGTCCCAGTTATAGTCCTCAGAGCTTATGCTGTTAAATTCTGTACACAATACACACACTGTGATGGTTTTTAAGGAGGAACAAAAAGTATACGGTTTGCTATCCCTCTTTGGCAATTAGTGTCACTGTAATGCTTCCTATATATTTCTCAGTGATACCATCCTGATAAAAAGGACTGCATCCATTCTAGAGTGCCTGTATGTAAATGAAACCAAGAGCACCAAGGAAGCAGCAGATATAGCAGCCAAATACTGTTTTCTTTTCCAAGTTCTGGAAAAAGTTGTATTTGATGAACAAATACTGGTATGATTATTACTTTAGGATCTTTCATTTCATTTGAGAGCTATAAGCTTACTTAGGTGTGTAATTCCATATTTGACTCTGCCTTTTTCCTGCATGCAACCACGTTTGGCAAAAAGAGATAGTGAAAACCTCATCTTTTCCCTTTAAGTTCTCCCTGTTAAAGAGGCTGTTGAAGATTTGGTTTCATCTGTTGAAACTTACTGACAATACATTCAGGCCACACACCACTGGTAGTTTGCTCATGAATACCACAAAAACAGTAGAAGCACATTTTTAAACTGGTGACTTCTCACACTACTGGTTTTCGCTTCTAAAACTGGGACTAAATTCTGATGAAAGGGATGTAGGTATGCAATTGGTAGACAAAAGCTCACAAGTGTACGAAGTAATGGACCTGTGCCCAGAGATTTCTTCCAGATGCCAGTAAATGCACCAGTCTGTGTATTTTTCTTAGTTACTGCTATAGTATTTTTCATAAATGAAAATACTTATGAGTCCTGTCTGTAAATAAATCAGCTATAATTTTCAGCCTCAATAGTGGTATGGTGTGATAGATACAATATGTTGCCAATCCAATTTCCTGATCACAGTTGACTGTCTTGGACAATGCTGTGAGTAGTAAGAAAACAAAGTATTTCTTTTTCATAGCAATGCCATGGTACTTTAATGACAATGAAGACTGTTGCTGAGAATCCTGCTTATAAAACTGACTTCATACAGTTTCATCTGAGAATACATTTTTCAAGTTATAATTATCTAATCATGCATTCATTCAACATGAACTTTGTCTTCACATGAAAAGATACAATATTATACGGTTTAAAATAAAACATGGAACTGCAACCATGTATTTTAGTTTTGCTTGCAATGCTAGAGCACACACAGTCATGCTAGCTATTGAGAGGAAGCACAAATTTAAAATGTGTGTTATAAAATACATTTCATGTGAATAAATGCCAAAATGGTACACAGTTTCACCTCTTGACTAAGCTAAAGAACTAATTTAATATATCAAAATGAAACTATATACATTAGAATGGAGAAAATATTAGCAGAGTATCAAATTCAGATTATTATTACCTGCTATCCTACAGAGACTGTCTAAAAATGAAGGCTTCCATTTTCTTGTTTTTCTACTTCAACCCACCATCCATTCTGCTTACTGTTAGAAATCATACAGTTTGAGAAAGCTATACTGGGGTGGCAGATACAGCCCGCACATGCCTATGGGTGAGCTAGTAATGCAGAGTTGTTAAATCAAGAGAGCAGATCTTAGGAGCAAGACTGCGCATTACAACCTCTGCATCACACAGTCCAGTGCCGTGACTGCAGGGATACTGCAGGGTGAGAGCACGCCAGAGGTACAGCCCTGTTTAGAAGCCCTTCACCATACTTCACTAGTAAAAATTATGGTTAGATGGAAAGGAAAAAGAAAATCCAGATTATCCTGTGCCATATTAACAAAATTTCCTATAGCAGTGTGTTTTTTCAAGGATAAGCAGGATCTGAAACCTGCTGTGCTTTTTAAAGACAAGGAGAAAGAGCTAAGGCATCTGCACACGTACGGCAGGTAGCTGATTTGGGAATCCTTTTCCCTACCTGTACCTCGGAAAGACAAACATAAGGGTTCACAGTAGAAGCCCCATTTTGGAAGCTTTTTCCACCAGAAGGAAGTATGTCACAACACTATCTCATGGATACTGAACGCACATATGAGATGTGAGAAAGCTAGAGAAAATAGTTGCATTAGATAGGAAAGCATACTGAGTTTAGCCATTCCCTGCGTGACCCCGAATCAGTCCATTAGGTAAGAGCACAAACAGTTAAACAATAGCACCTACTGAAGCCTCAGGTGCTCAGCTTGCTCAAGGGTGATACGGGAGAAACTATCCAGCCAACGGCCATTTCTGCCTTCCTCCTGATCTACTTACTGAAATGTTTTTCCCCACTGATAAAGGCAGTTAGGCATGATTTTCCATGCACCTGCTTTGGGGACTTGCACAGCTCTGTAACCAGTTCAGCTGCACAGGGGGAAGGCTATAAGGAACTTGAGTTTCATTGTTTAAATTTTTAAAGCATTTATTGGGGTAGGTGTGATCAGATCTCATCCTAAGCCAAAACAAGATCAAACAATGGCTGGTAAAAGAGATGAGTATTTAGGAAGAATAGACTTCTTCCTTACAAAGAGGAAATTATAGAGACAGAAACTGCTTTCTGCTGGAAAAAAAAATGCACCACATATGCAAAACTGGAAGATGCCTAGGGGAAAAGACAAAGTTGATATCAGTGTGAGTGGCATCTTGGGGAAAACCCCAGCTGACAGAAGGAGGCTGCACAGAGGGAAGAGTGCCGGGAACTACTAGACGACTGACTGGCACATATGTGGTTTCTGGTGATTAAAATAAGCCATTTAAAAACAGACCTGTTTGAAAAGCAAAAAAAAAAAAAAGTAAATGACATTATACTGGATGGAACAGCTACCAGATGGTCCAGTTACCAGTAGCTACTAGATTTTGGTTTTGTTTTTTTAAATATACACATGCACTCACACGAGCAAACGCTCATGGGCCAAACTGGACTGTAAAAGCCATCTGGCATTGCCTGCGTAAGTTTACTACACTGTGAAACCTCATTCTCTCTGACATTATTTGTGGTTAGAGGACGAATTCCAGTTTCAGCCAGGCAACTAGGCTGCAATCTGGAGCATGAGAATCAGAGGGCACGGAAACAAAGCAGGGAGCCAAAGGGTGGATTCTCAGCTGTGAAGAGACAACTTCCAGAATGAAAATGAACTTCACTTTCTCTGTTCCTAACATGAGTAATGGGATGGTAAAAATAAAATTCCCCTCATTCTCTCCTATAAATCAAGACCTGTAAAAGTCTCCCTCCATCCTTTACACATCCAGAGCTCCATAATCCTTTTCCAACTAGCATTTATTTTTTTACAGTCCCCCACTGCATTCTTCTGTGTTCTCCAACTCCTGTCCATTAGGACATCACAGCATTTGACAGGTTTCTGTTCTCCATTTATTCATCTGCTCCCAGTTCAATTCCACTTCGCCGCTCTGGCACATTAAGGGGGTTGTGATCATAGAATCATAGAATAGTTTGGGTTGGAAGGGATCTTTAAAGGTCATCTAGTCCAAGCCCCTGGCAAGGAACAGGGACATCTTCAACCAGATCATCTCCAGGTGTATCCTAAAAATGAAGGAGAAGTATCTGCCACCATAAACAAATGACATTTGATATGTCATCAGAAAGCATTTACAAAATAGGCTTATAGCACTCATCATATTAACATCTCCTGTACATCTCTCTCTTAACTTTTAAGGACAATGTTTAAAAATGTGTGCTCCTAAAGGATCTCATTCTGGTAGTAACTGGGCATTTTTTTATAAAACAATCAAAGCATTAAAAAAAAAAAGTTGAACACCTACCTATCATTGCACTAGGGACAATGTCCTTGCCCTGGGGTCTAATCTGGTGAGTGACTCAACACAGTCATAATTCAGTTTAGTTTCATTAAATACTCTCCTTGGCTGCCATGCAGAGTTGTTTTTTGCTGTAAAGAAGGAAAAAGAAACAAATGCAAACAATAATTTCAGATCTATAAAAGTGTATAAACAATCAGTAGAGAGATAGTTTTCTAGCATATTAAAAGCTACATCTGTATCATATATCTTAGGTACCTATTCTCTTCCAGCCGAGACCTGTATCTGAGGATGTAATAACAGTGCCTCAACATTGCTGCTGGACTAAAGTCCAGAGCACAAACTGAGACTTAACACATGGTACAAACATAGCCCAAAGTAAATGCTTAGCCCATGTTTACCTTACAATCCCTGAAATTCACTGGCAAAGCTTTGAATTGTGTGATCATAAACTAGCTCTGATCTACAGAGCATCTTGACAAAGCTTAAAGCACTGCAATCAATGTCCAGGCTACTTACATTGCCATACAGCCCACTTCTGAGGGCAGAGAGGCTCAGATTTATTGGATTTGTCTATATAGACTTGCCCTTGCTGTACTTCACCGAGAAAATTCAAGTCACTTACAGTGCAGCTGAGGGCATTTACAGCTGAGGGGACTGGGTGTGGTGTAGTTTGTTTTCAATATTCCGAGATGGGAATTTAGAACTCTGAATCAGGAGGTTATAAAATTTACGAGTCTTCAATGTAACAAGAAAAATGCTTGTGAAGGAGATAGTGGAAGCTGCAAGCTCCCCTCTGCAAGGCTGCTAACACTCTGTAACCAATTCAACCCAAAATGTTCCTAGGAGAGTAGCAAGTCAGCAAAAATATTATAAAGGCAATTATCACCATATAACCTATTCTAAAATAAATTCTAGTCACAAATAAAACCCAGAAATGCTCTGGTCACAAAAGATGACACCTGCAATGCTTCTTACCCATTTTCCCCACAGAAACACTCAGGAAAAGTAAACCAAATAAACCAATGTGAAAGCTGGGATAGCTCAGTGGGATTTTCATAATCCCTTTTCCTCTCTCCCCCATCTTAAACGCATTGTTTTCATGCTTGAAAACATCTGTTGAGGAGGCTGATCCACAGAGCTTCAGTCCAATTGTCTCCAGAGGTGAGGGACAACAGTTCAGCCCCACCTCTGGTTATTGGCTATATATTTTAGAATTTAGATACTGCCTATATATTTTAGACTAACTTTTAAAAGTAGAAATATCAGTATTTTGATGATAGTAATTTGATTGTAATCAGGCTCTAGGAGTTTCATTTTACAGTAGTGGAAACACTAAGCTTCTGTTATGATAATTCTGTGGAATTTACAGAGAAATATCTATCCCCCAAGGACCTGTGTATCTCTTCATTCAATGTCAGAGCAGACCATTGAACTCTGCATGACAACCTGAAACCCACAAAGCCTTCATACCTACCATGCCCTTAACGGAATTTGACTGATGGAAGATAGCTCTTCAAAACATCTTGTTGTAGGACTAGAGGATGACAAATGTATTTGCCTTAATTCCCAAGAAGTTGTATACAAAAATGTTCATGAGTCAGACTGGAATTTCTCAGTTCTTTCCCAATCCCATTGCAAACAAAAACTAGGCTGGAGGTCTCACTTCTTCAGGGCTCAGAAAATGTAACAAAAGGCTCATGGGTCAAGATAAGGATAGGGAGAGATCACTCACCAATTACCGTCACGAGCAGAACAGTCTCAACTTGGGGAAATTAGTTTAATTTAATGCCAAATAAATTAGAGTAGGATAATAAGAAATAAAAAATAAATATTAAATCATGTTCTCCCCACCCTTCCCTTCTTCCCTGGCACAACTTAACACCTGAATTCTCTATTTCCTCCCCTCGAGTGGTGCAGGGGGACAGGGAATGGGGGTTGCAGTCAGTTCATCACACGTTGTCTCTGCTGTTCCCTCCTCCTCGGGGAAAGAACTCCTCACATTTCTCCCCAGCTCCAGTGTGGGGTCCCTCCCACAGGAAACAGCCCTCCACAAACTGCTCCAGCATGAGTCCTGCCCAGGATCTACAGTCCTTCACAAACTTCTCCAGCATGGGTCATTTTTCCACAGGGTATAGTCCCTCTGGAATGGCTGCCCCAGCATGGGCCCTCCATGGGCCACAGCCTCCTTCAGGCATCCGCCTGCCCCAGTGTGGGGTACTCCCGGGGCTGCAGGTGGATCTCTGCTCCTCCGTGGGCCTCCACGGGCTGCAGGGGGACAACCTGCTCCACCATGGGCTGCACCACGGGCTGCAGGGGAATCTTGGCCAGGAGCAGCATTACTGCTCCCCCTCCTTCTTCACTGAGCTGGGTGTCTGCAGGGCTGTTGCACTCACATATTCTCACACTTCTCTCCACTGCTGGTATTCCCCCTTCCTAACCATGTTATCCCAGAGGTGCTACCACTGTCACTGAGGGGCTCAACCTTGGCCAGCGGGGGTTCATCTTGGAACCAGCTGGCAATGCCTTTGTCAGAAATGGAAGAAGCTTCTAGCAGCTTCTGACAGAGCCCTCCCTGTAGTCCCCATGCTACCAAAATCTTGCCAGGCAAACCCAATATATCTATGCTCCCAGAATCCCAGGTTACCTGATATGTCACCTCCTATTTACAACCAAGTGCTCCCACTAAAAGAAAATATATACTTCCACAATTACCCCCACCCTTCTGGAGGCACCTGCCTTGACTTTTCTGCTTGCAGTTACAAGGCATTTTTTGGAGCGGGAAGAAAGGGTTAAAAGAAAAACGGCCTAATCTCCACGCACGCATTTGTCACCTTCCCCAAAATAGGTGCAGAATTTGAGCATGGTATGCCATTTTCCTTCCTGACAGGTTAATCCGTTTATTATTCACCCATTTAATGAAAATACTGTGTCTTCATGCTAAGAACAAAACAAAACCTCCAACAACACTGGTTCTCTTTAAATCATATTCATAATCTTGCACAATTTGATTTGTCTTTGAATTCAGCTTTATTTTTTAACTATAGGTTAGAAGAAGGAAACCTATTTCTTCAGATTTTGCATTGTTGCCTCTAGCCACATTTATGGAATGTTTTCTGGGTTTTGCAAAATCATCAGCATTTCATTACCTGCTTCTGCAACAGCCATGTATCTACTGTGAAAAGGTCACTTAAAAGTTAATGAACCTCATGCTTAGCCAAACTGCTCTTCTCCTGTGGGACAGAAATGTTCATGAAACTCTGCAAGGCTCATCTTGCAAAGTTTCCGGAACATGCTCCAAAAAAAGAATCGTTAGTAAGCCATGGAGTAAATCTGTTCCCTTTTCACAGGCAACTGGCTCTATTAAGCTTTCTGCAAAAACATGGGGCTTGAGCTCTCAGTGGCATCATTTCTAAAGGAAAACGAGAGTAGTTTTTTTAATCAGTCACAGAAGTACTATGACCATACAGCTATACAGAACCATCACATTCCCTTCCAGGCTTTAATTCTTCTAGGGTGTTCCCTGTCTCCACTGGAAGCACCTCTTTTGATGCAACACTTTTTTTTTTTTTCACAGATTCATCATATTAGAAGACCAGATTCATGATCCATTCAGGTAATATGCCTAGATCTTTCTCTCCCTCAGGCATTTCTTCATGATAACTACCCTGAGTACAAAAGACTTACATAATATTGCATTTTGAACTACTGAATTTCCTTCCACTCCTCTTACTCCAATCCTCATTTCATTTCCATCTTATATCCCAGCCTGTTTCTGTATGAACACTGCCTCCCAACTCCAGCCAGCCAGTATGCTCCCCAATGTTTCAAAGAAAGTATTAATGACGGTAAGAAATAGGAAAAGCCCCATGAACAGTACTTGATTCTCTCTCTGATACTTCCTTTCCCAGCACTGATGACTGTTGCCATGTTCTCTGCCTTCCAGTTCCCCCAGGTAGCCTCTACTCCAGCAGCTTCCATTTTGGGACCATACCAAATGTTTGTACTTACCAAGGACTGACATAGAGTTCAGGAGATTCTGTTCTTCATGAGCCTGCTTTATTATACTCCAGTTTATCTTTCTTAGATCAGAACATCAGAGAAAAATCCATAGCTATTTATTGCACATTTAGTTGGAGCTCCCAACATGCTGAAACACCTTTGTGAAACTTGACGTTGTCCCGAAAGTTAAACACTGCAGTTAGTTAGATTTTGAACCTGATCTACTACTTAGAATAACTGAATGACTGAATGATTGTTGTTACTTTATTTAAATTTTGGAGGGAATGTTCTTGCACCAAGGAGTACATTGAAAAGGAAAATATAAGTCAACTTTTTTAAAAAAGAAAAAAAAAAGTGTAAAAGGCAGTTGTTTTGGGGCTGTTCTGCTTTGCATTGCAGCCAAATCACTCCAACAAGAAAAGGGATGTTTTGCCTTTTTACTCTTAAAGGAAATGATTACAGCATTAAATGTCTGTAGGCAAACTAGAAATAGAGTGAGGCTTGAGTTTAAGGGATGTTAATTCAACTGAATGCAAACTTTGCTAGACTCAGTGCTGTCTGGATTTCATTCACTGATAACCGGAGTTACGAGTCAAGTGAACTGTGATTTCCACCAACGTCAGCCACTCAGTTCAAACAATGCCATTCCGAAAAGAAAGAGACTATGTTGTCTAAAGCTTTCAGGTCACGATTAGGAGCTGGTGTTTCCCAACTAGATGAGGTTATGGAATTTAATAAAAGGCAAGTTCTAATAAGAAGTCACATTAATAACAAAGGAAAATTTTAATAGGATTATATTGTTTTGGAGAATAACCCCAAAGAAGTTTGTAGAAGCTGTAAAAACTTCTGGTAAGCACTAGAAAAAGACTAGGCAACCCCAGAATACCTAAAGGTCAAAACATCTATGGTGTGCCTCATTGGGCCAGAGATCTTAACTTTGCCTCTTCCCAGTTAGTTATTGGTTATTCTTGGCTTTGAAAAAAATTTCTTTATTTTTCCTTTGAAATGTCCTGGTTTCACCCTAGTACAAAACATGAAAGGTATTTGGGGTGGGAAAACAGTTCCTTCTCCAGCTGACCAAATCCTGATCTCAGCCCTCACAGGGGCCTCCCTGGGCTTCAGCCAGCGTCACGTTTCCCATGGTTTCCCCAACAGTAATATCAGATAACCGCTCACAGAACTACTGAAGGTTAACTGTTGTTTGAAGTGCATCCTGGAAATGAATAGTACTTGCAGAGGTGTAACTCTTAGGGCCAGGACTTGTAGAGGCACAACAGGGCTTGACCAGGTTCAAGCCTCGAGGCATTGCAACAGTCCACATGCACAACCACAACCACTCAGGCTGCAAGGGATCTCGAGGGCTCCAGTCCAACCTCCTGTGAGATCAGACCAGGTTGCTCAGGGATTTATCTAGTTGGGTCTTGAAAACCTCTGAGGACAGAGACTGGAGAATCTCTCCAGCCAAAATGTGTATTTTAAAGTATCTGTTGTCCAAGTGCTGCCTCAGAATGGCAGTATTTCCAGGGCTGAATAACCCACTGGTTTTAGTCAGCAGTTGTTCCTACTTATGTGTCCTGACAGAAGTTGTCACCATGGCATCCAAGCACCTGGAACAATCACCTAAGGGATAACATGGAAATTGCAAGGCAGCTCCCAGCACAACTAAGAGGATTCAAAGGCAATGCAATACCCAGTGCGTCCGCAAGCTGCCAGGAGCTAACGGCACACTCTTATTTCACCCTAAACCTGGGTGACTCCGCTCCAGCGTGAAACTTCCAGCTGCCTGCCTGCAGTGAAAGCAGACGGCACTTCCCAAGCTGTCAGTGGCTGCTTGGGTATCATCATGAGCAGCACAGAAATACACCCGGGCATAGGTGGAGCAACAAGTCAGGTCATAAAGAAAGTAGATGAGGTTATAAAAATAGCAACTCTCTTTGAAAAGTTACGCTTCAAAATGTAATTACCTGCACTTTTTTTCTTTACCTGTTACTGTGATTGCACAAACTCTAGAAAACTTTCACTGCACTTCTTTGAGCAAAAATAATGTTTCATGCTCTGCTTTCGACCAACAGACTGCTGTGGTTTAGCCCGAGTCACCACACAGTTGCTCACTTTCCCTCCCCTTCCCCAGTGGGATGGGGGAGAGAACTGGGAAGAAAGTAAAAACCATGGGTTGAGATGAAGACAGTGTACTAGAATAGGAAAGGAAAAGGACAATAATAACAATATTTAGGGATACTAAAACATACAAAATGAACGATACACAATTTCTCACCACTCAACATCCCAATGACCAATACAGCCCATCCCAAGCAGAGATCATGGAAAATGAAATTGAGCAGTAAGCAAAGGAGCAAGAGAGAGATGCCCCCCCCGGCCAACCTCCACTTAAGTACGGAGCGAGACGTTTATGGCATGGAATACTGTTTGGCCAGTTTGGGTCAACTGTTCTGGCTACATCCTTCCCAGCTTCCTGCACCTGCACATTAGCAAAATCTGGGAAGCCGAACAGTGTCCTTGGTCTCTTTAGCAATAACTCAGAACATCAGTGTGTTTATCAGCACTCTTCATATACACCTCTGCTACTGAGGGGAAAATTAACTCCATCGCAGCTGAAACCAGGACACAGACACAATGAATCTGTGCAGGTTCATTTGTTCTGGTGGACTACATGTCCTTAGCGTAATTGTTTAACTTAGCTGTAACTTAACTTAATTTTCTAATAATCCTCATCAAATTTCCTCAAGCTGTCAGAATACAGACTGTATTTAAATAGTAGATTCTAGGTATTAATAGTTCAGAGCCAATGGCAATTAAACAACAAAAAATTGGTTTTTATTCTTGCCACTGCCAATAGACAAGCAATCAGCAAAGTATTTCAGCTTGCTTGTGTCCCTCAGACAGCAAGGCTAAAATCAAAATACCTGTTGTGAAAAGATTTACATATGTCTGTCCTGATTTCAAAGAGAAATTCAAATTTCCCACAAAGCTTAGGCAAAAAAAAAAAAAAATCGGTATTCATTCATTTTCATATGTAACCGTGCACTGCTGTACATTTTGGTGTGTAAAAGAGGTCTTAGAATGGGGCTGGGAGAGGGAATGTTGATACTGAAATAGCCTCAGACAGAGCTGCTTTGCAAGACTGGCACTTACACAGCAGAGCTCAAGGACTGGCTGACCTTGGGTATGTTATTGGCCAATTGTTCCACAAGGAAAGGACATTAGATTGCTTGGACCTAATAAGCAAGGCAAACACTTAACAGCAGGCATGGAAATACCTGTATTTTTTTTTCATTCCATCATCTGTTTACAAGATTAATTTGAAATATTAATAAGTGACATTAAGTCCGGATGCTGGAGCATGCAAGTTTATGAGGTCTGAGTACTGGCATATTAATGAACTGGTTCACAGTAAAAGATGTGATACATACAACTCAATTTGTACGGCTCAGCTTTCAGTTGTGGGAGTTTCTGTCTGTAATTGAGAGCTGGGGATGGGAAAGGAAAAACCACGACTTGTAAAGCAATAGGCTTTCTAAGTTCTGCTTTTAAAAATACTCTGATGACTAAGTAAGCGTTTAAACGTTAAGAGATATTTGAAATGAGATCTCGCTCGGCTCCCAGTCAGACACCCGAGGCACAGCAGAAAGAGCTCCTGGAATACTGAGCCTGAGCTGTGCAGGCAGAACTTCGCCGCAGCTCCGACGAAAAGTAGAGATTGCCACCTGCAGCCCAACCGGAGAGTGGCACCGGGGGTCAGAAACGGCAGCGCTGCTCGGGAAACCCAGGCTCTGCCGAAATCAACAGGGGCAGAGTCCGGATTCCACCCTTGCTCTTAACTTGCCTCACCAGCCAGACCAAGACGTGCGCTCATAAAACCCCAAAGCTGTCTGTTTTATCTGCAGAAGAAAGCAGCTGACAGAACAAGAAACTTTAGCAGCCAGCAGCTCTCCAGTTCTGTCGGCTTCAGCTGCTGAGCTCGTGTTATCACAGAATCATGGAATCACAGGTTGGTTTGGGTTGGAAGGGACCTTAAAGATCATCTAGTCCAACCCCTCTGCTATGGGCTGGGACACCTTCCACTAGACCAGGTCACTCAAAGCCCCATCCAGCCTGGCCTTGACTACTTCCAGGGATGGGGCTTCCACTTCTCTGGGCAACCTGTTCCAGTGCCTCACCACCCTCACAGTGAATAATTTCTTCCTTATGTCTAATCAAAATCTACCCACTTCCAGTTTAAAATCATTGCCCCTTGTCCTGCCCCTACAGGCCTTATTAAAAAGTCTCTCTTCATCTTTCTTATAGGCCCCCTTTAAATATGGAGAGGCCACAATAAGGTCTCCCCAGAGCCTTATCTTCTTCAGGCTGAACAACCCCAGCTCTCAGCCTTTCTTCACAGGAGTGCTAAGTCCTCTGACTATTATCACAGCCCTTCTCTCGACCTCTCTAATAGGTCTAGGTCTTTCTTGTGCTGGAGACCCCAGAGCTAGACACAGTACTCCAGGTAGGGTTTCACAAGAGTGAAGTGGAGGAGGAGAATTTCCTCCATTGACCTGCCGACCATGCTTCTTTTGATGCAGCCCAGGATACATGGCTTTCTGGGCTGCAAGAGCACATTGTCAGCTCATGTCCAATTTTTCATCCACCAATTGATCAAGTGAGGGGGAACATCTGATTAACAGGGTCCCGCAGCAGTGTGAGGGCCCCATACAAGGTGGCTGGTGGAGATAGGAGGCAGCACTGGACCACAGCCAGGGCCACACCACCGCTCCATCTCGTACAAGCATGGAGGCTTCTCACCACACCAGGGAGGGAGCTGCAAAGGCACCCAGCCTGGGCATAGCCACCAGGAAATGCAAGGCCTGGACTGCGCTGCATTTCCCATGGAATAGAGAAGGGGACCTCCTTCGTGCTCTGAGAGGGGCTGCAGCTTATCACCCTTCATGAGCTACCACAGGATCTACATAGAATCGGGACTTTATACATGCCTCAACCACAGAAGAAGCTTCAAACTAGAGCTCACATCTTCTGAAGTACCAAAGTCAAGCATTTCTGGATAAATCTACAGGAAATCAGAGTATATTTGAGCAGCACATGAAAACAGCCTCTTACATTACCAGGGACATCAGGCATCATTATATTATGCTGCTAATTCCTTTCCATACTGACAAGAGAGAATAAGTAATCAAGGAAATACTTGCTTTGGGTTTTATATGATTGCAGGTAAAACAGTGACGCAGATGTAGGAATGAGCAACCTGCGTTGGCAGGAACTCATTAAATTCCTTAAGTCAGATTCAGTGCCAAAGTCAGAATGTCATGGAACTACAGGAACAAAAAGTTGTGGCTGCTGTCCAGTAGTTGAGAGCAACAGCAACAGATTTGCCCCACACTTAAATCAGGAGTGCAGAGAGGAAGAAGTTACTAACAAACTATTTCATCAAAATGCTTTTAGACTGCTTATAAAGCAAACTGGATGAAGTTCGTGTCAGTTACACTAAAATACACATCTCAAATCCAAAGGGAAGTGAGCTAGGCATTGCAATGCCATGAGCTTCACACGCATGTTAAGCAAAACCAGGAGTTCCCAAATTGTCAGAAAACAATTTGTTCTTGTGAGAGAAAAAAAAAAGTTGCTGCAATAATGCTCCAAGTGAAAAGAACTTTTCTGTGCTGCAGGCACAAGCGTATGTTCTGAACCTGTGCATCTCCCACCGCCAACTTGTGTTCATGACTTTTAAGCAAGTTATTTATTTTGGATAGGTAAGTGTTAGTCACTCATTCACCTATTCTCCTGCTTTCTCCTGCCGCCTCAGCCAACGGACTTGTCATCCACTAAACAAGCTGTTGATGCTTGTCTGGGAATTGACATTTTGCAGCAAGTGGCACACAAATCCCAAACTGGCTATCATATGTGAGTTTGATGAGGGCCTAAAAATTCTGCCCGCTTCAGAGAGTCTAACCAAAATGTGTAAGTCAGTCACACAGCACTGCACAAACAGAGCACTTTGTCATGGAGGTGAATTTTGGGCTGAGGAAGGCTAGCTGACCTCTGTGGATTACTGCCTGCCTCTTGATACAGGGAATGTGGGAACACTCTCCTCAACAACAAATTTGTTTTCTGGCCACAGAAGCGAATGTGCCCCTTTATATAAATACTGGAGAGCTTCTTCCTCTGAAGACCTAAGAAATTAGGTTCAAATATACTTAGCTATCAAGTTACAGAAGTGTTCCCCCGGAAGACTTTGACGCAGCATCTTGCAGAAGACACAAAAAGAAAAAAAAACATAAGGGAACTGTCATCCTGGAAAAAAAAGTTATGACCATTGTTAAGGACCAGAAGAAATTGAATTATACCATCCTTGTTTGGAAGATTAAGATATTGGATTGGGAAAAAAAATACACCAGACCCAAGCCTATTTGTTGGCAGAAGAAATAAATAGGTTTATAATAAATAGACACATAAATACTATCAGTATAGACAGCAGCATATCTGAACTGTTTAAAGTTTGATACTTTATGTCAGACTGAAGGAACTGTGAAAGGAGGGTTAAACAAGAAAGTACAAGGAAATAAACAATTGCAAAGTTTTAATGAGTTTTGCAGTTCTTTAAAAAAGATGAAAGACCGCTGGAGATTTAACAACGAACAAAGGCAAGATAGAAAAGGAAATCAGGTGCATGTTAGCGGAGATAAGAGCAGCATGCAGCCAAATAGCACATACTTAACAGAATTTTTCACTTCATTATATTTAAACCTTGAAGAGAAACTTTGCTCTTTTACACTATCACAATATGAAGCCTAAATGTAAAAGTGTGCTTTGAGACTTTAAATAGATCATGTCTCCCTGGCAATTTTAATTAGCATGCTTCTGTTTATACAAATGTGTCAGTGGGGAGCTGGTTTCAAGAATGGAAGAATAAGCCTAGATGAGTATATGGAATAATTTCAGTATCCATAATTTAAGTTTCCTTTGTCTGCCATTGAGCAAAAGGATCCAAAAAAGCATAAAGTTAACATTTTAAAATTATCCAAAATCCCTGTTCATTTAATGCACTATTTACATTTCCCTAGCTTGCTCATATGCTGGTGCAAATAGCCATCTGAAATAACATCGCAATGACACAGAGCAGTATTTCAATGAAATGGAATTGTGAGGGGACAGTTCTAACTGCAGTTGAACCGCAGTTTAAAAGGACAGAAGAGAGAAAGGAGGGGAAAGAGAGAGAAAGAGAGAAGGAGGCAAGGAAGGAGGGAAGGAGGGAAGGAAGGAGGGAGGGAAACGTATTTCTCTCTTCTATTTTGTAACAGGAAGAGAAATTGAGACTAGCTCTATAGAAGAAACAGATGGGGGAGCACCCCCTCCCCTTTACTCTGAGTGTTTTAATATCAGAGGAGTAATCTATAATATACATCCCAGGAGACTCTAGAAATACTTTCACCTGCCCTGGAGGTTTGGATTACTTGTCTAATAAGTTATTTTAATCCGTCCCTCAGGCAAAGTGAGAAATCTGGCATATGGCAACTCTGTCCTTCTCTCCTCTGCTCTATATAAGGTAAAATCCCACTCCAATTTACATGCAGTATTCTACCACTACAATTACTGGAACCATGGCAGGAAAAGTCAAGGCATAATCTAGTGCTATAGAGGTTTTTCAGGAGCAGTATATTTCACAAACTTTCACTATTACCAGCTTTTATTGAGTTCTCAAAGCATATGTTATCTTTCTTTTGACTCCCTTCCTCTCTTGAGGTATTTTACTGCAGGCTTGTAAAGAAAGTTCTGTTATGCTGTACAGGATTTTAGTTTATGGGGAGTGCATGTACATCGTATTTGTGATAATCTGGTCTCTTCAGACTCTTTTCAACAAGCAGTAAATCACAAATTTAGCTGAAACAAGCAAGTACAGAAGGGTACTTTAAACAACAAAAAAAAATGTCCAGATCTTGCCAGGGAGATCTTTGTATTGCTTTTCAAATAAAGCTGATTTTAACAATCACTCAGTAATCAAAGCTGAAAAAATACCCCCAAGGTCATGCAGGGAGAGACAGACAGACTGGGATATAGAGTAGACAGACAGTGGGACAGTTTAAGAGAGAGACTTGGAGACAGGACTTCGTAGCACCAGTCCAGAAAGGCGCCTTTGCCCTTTAGCACTCTCAACGGCTACACAGCTTCATGGTCTCCCTCCTTTTTACTTTAGAAAGCAAGAAAAAGGAGATTAAAGTATTCTTGTCCAATATAGGCAATTACTCATTCTGTCTCAGTGGAGGGAGAGTTGGAAGCTGGTGCTTTTTTTCATTAATGGACAGAAGTAGATACAATCAAAACTCTGGAAAACTTCAGACTCTGTTTTCTAACAAACAGAAATCAAACAGTCCTGGGAAAGGACTTCAGACTTATGAGGAGTCAAAAAAATAAATTTCTATCCATATTCAACATTCAAACTGAGAAAACCATAACCACTTTAGATCATTTATTTCCTTTTATGCCAGCAGCCTTGGCAGGACTGGAATATTTTGTTATCAGTGATAAACACTGGAAAACATCCCACTGTGTGTATCACTTGAGGGCAGCAGAGCAGTCTGAGGTCCTCGTTTCTCAGGCTAGGCACCTCAGCTACCAGTCTTTGAACCCAACATACATTTTTTCGGCTGGACAAAAAACACCTTGACCCCCTGCAGCATGCAGAAGCACCCCTACAAAAACATCTGCTGGCACTACCTGGAGACACTGGTGTTACTGCCATGGCAAAAGACAGAGAAACGGAGAGTGGGTTCTTGCTCAAAAGTCCTTAGAACAGAAAAACAAGTAGAGAGAGCTTAGGCTGCAGAGGACAGCAGAGGGTTACTGGCATACGGTTTGTATTTTAATTCTCTAAACCTTTTGTTGTTTTTCTAAACCTGCCTTTCTTGAAGTTTGAACTGCTAAGACATTTCAGAGAATCCTGAATGAGCAGGTACTTTGGATTATCAGGTTTCCTTTCATTGATCCACTGTCATATAACATAAGGGAGAGAGGGGCATGGCCCAAAATTTTCCCACCACCTTACTGATAAAAGTGAAGAATATGCCTTTTAAGTCTGTGTATAATCAGAAAGAAATTAAAATTGTCTTTATGTAAAACATACCATACAGCTGGCTAAAAGAGCCTGCGGCAAACAGAGATAGCTTTAAGACGTTTCTAACTACAAAATAAATCCGCTGAAGTGCAACGCTGCTCTCTTGAGAATTACTCTTACAAAAAAAAAAAAGCTGTATGACATTAGCAAAGCCAGCCAGGTGATGATCATTAACACACAGCAACAAAGACCATGGGGTAAAACAAAAAAAGGACAGGTTCATGATACCTGAGGCAATGTCTGCAGAGGAGGCTGCAGACAAAGCAGTCTGGCCCTCTGTGCTCCAAAGGGGCTGCAGAGCAGCAGACTGGATCCAGCAGCTGTGTGACAGCAGTGCTGTGCTTCAGCCACCCGTCCTCCAGCATACTCTTAAAACAGGAGAAAAAGGCTCTCGCAAAGTTGTTTTCCTCCTTTAGAGCTTCAACTGCTCCTTTTCACTGAGCACAAAAAAATGTTCAATTTTTTTTACTAATCTCATTGCTGGAGCAAACATCACACTTCTCCATTTCAGGAAGGTTTTAAACCTTGCTAGGAGCAAATAAAAGCTAGAAAACACCAATACATTCAGATTTCTTACTCTCGTACATATGGAAGAGAATAAATTTTTTACATGCACTCTTCCTACTGTAGGATCAAACTCAGGATGCTTGAACGTTTGGGGTTAGCATTGGTAGTACTGTTAATACTTTCCCCTGACTTTCCAGTTTCCTCCAGTTAACAAATGAAATGGAAAATCTTGCATTTCTCACACTCCTCAGCCTGAGTGAGCGGGCACACTAGACTGGGATTGTTTCCCCTTGTCTGACTCCTACATCAGTTCCTATTCAGAAAGCAGCTGGTCTCTGAATATATTCAATATACAATATATCCTAGCACATCCAGGCTTCTACTCCTTTTTTCCCCAGGAAACAATTATTTCGCTATTTGTCAGTCTTTCTCCAACCCCTGCCCCATAACTTTTGAAACGGTTGGCTAACTTTAATGAAATCTGGCAGAAAAGTATGAATGTTAAAAACATTAAATTCCTATCATCTTTCTGCAAATCAATAGGTGAGGAGGAAAGATTCTGAGCAAGCATTATTCTTTCTGCTGTTCCACTGAACATTTTTTTTTCTCCTATGTTCCACTTTCTTCAGAACTGGTCCCAAGGGCTGCCCTTGGCCTTGAAGTGCAATAGTGTGGGGTATGCCTCTGGGCAGGGAAGAAATCTGTGGGCTCCCGTTCAGGCATACCACCTGGATTTAGAGTGGGACCAGCCTCAGGTGGGCAATACTCTTCCCCCTCTCTCCCTGCTCGATGAAGAGCCAGGCAAGGATCCCAGGTGTGCTGCTGGGGTATCTAGTGGGATCTACAGTGGACTGGGAATGGGGGAACACGCTCGACTGTACCAGACCCACAGCCTCGATTCACAGCTGGACCCAGCAGAGTGGCGTGTCCCACCTACACCCTGCTTCACAGCCCTTTCTCTGCACACTCCTGCCTCACCAGTGACTATGGACAGCGCTCTCGTAATTGCCCAGCTGTATGGGGAACCAAGCACAGAAAGCAGGTCAACAGCAACAAAATGACCCATCTCGCTGCTTCCCTCCACCCCACTTCTCCTAAAAGAATGCTGTAGGAAGGTGACTCAGTATCCCTTTTCCTCTGAACTTGTGGCACCTCCAACACAAAAGAACAAGTCAAAAGCCCAAATTCCCCTTTTTAAACTCTTTCTTTCATTTTTTTATTTTCCTAAACAATGTTTTAAAAAATTTCAGTGGAAAATACTATTTTTGTACCAGATACAATAACCCTAATTTTTATTTGAGGCTTACAACCAAGGTTGCAAAAATGATGGCATGAGCAAATTTGAGCACCCTGTTATTTAGCAGCAAAGTCCTGCTTTGATCCGTCTCCCTGCGAACCTCAATGGAACCACACTAGGTATAAATTAAAGCAAAATTCAGTCCATCAGCTGTACTTTAGGTTTCATGCATCCCATTTAAGCAATGCCTCCACCTTGATTTCACCTTGCTGCAGTCAGCAAAGAATGCTGATATGAAAGGTGTCGTGCTTTCGTGTACCCACTCACTCCGCTTTCATGTTTAAGCTGTACCATTTTACCTTACCATTAAAACTACATTTAGGCAAAACTGAAAGAGTGTATAATCTCTTGTGCTCTCTCTGGAGAACAAGTCTCCATTAAGTTTTTCTCCATCTCTCTGTACACAAATAGCAAAAACATGTATTTTCAAGTCAAAAACAAAGAGCAAAGTAAAAAGTCTATTAAAGGGAGCACAGTCATTCATTCTAACATTTTTCATCTGAATGGAGAAATAAAGTGGTATTTTTCCAGCAGGCAGGAACCGACATTTCAAAAAAGAAAAAAAAAATTATATGCTGAGATCATCAATCACAGTAGCGGGAATTAGATGGCCGTTCCATTACATGCCAATAACAATCCCAACCATATTTCATCAATTAGCCATTGATTGCTTCTGAAGAGGTAAGAAAGCTTGAGTGCTTCTCTCCCTTCCCTCAGTAACACAGAAGAGTGCAGCACAAAGAGCGGTACCACGAGTTGCAGCCATGGCCACACTGGTAGGCTTTCCTCTCACGGGCAGGTCAGTGCTCCATCTGCCATTGAAGATTTTTTCCTGGTTACAGAAAAAAGGTCAAATAAGTCTGTGGATTAAAGCTATTTGTGACGGTAATAGTTTGTTGGTTTTTTTTTTTGCTTTCACATGTCATCCATTAAGCAGGCTCTACTCACCTCGCAAAACTTGGGGATCCAGGAATTCATTCTTTGGCCTTGACAGAGACATAAAACGAAAACAAAGAGAAAAGAGGTGTAGCTGTGCCTTTAAAAAGACGTACTTTAACAGCATCATCTGCAAACAGGGTATCACATTGAAGCTCTGAAACTGGAAAAAATAATCCTAACCTTTCAGATAGTTACACTTGTAAGTGTAACTTTAAATCATTTTTACATGTAAGAGCTAGATAAACAAAGATGAGTTCATTTCTCTGCACATCAATGAAGAAGTATTAGAAAATGCAGTTTGTTGAAAAGTGACTTCAAAGACTACAAGGTTGTTTTCAAATTTTAACCAGTCAATCTTCCCAGCAAATACAACTAAAAGTATTAGCTACTGAACATGAAAACCTTAGTATTTTTAAAGAGCCTTTCAGTGTATCTATTTGACTAGTCACCTCAAGGAGCTACCTACCACATGCTGTCGCCATAAAGCGTTACTGACAACAATCACCCTGCTCAACTCCAGTGGGAGAACCAGGATATACAGCATTTTCAGGCTTGCAAAAGGAATCTCTTTAGAAGTGAACGAAAAGTATTAGAGGTGTCAGGAGAAGGTCATGACAGCCTAGTTTAAATAAAGGCTTTCTTTTCATCGCTATAAGACGTGTTGTCCAGTCACTGTTTTCATTGCTGCCAAGACTTTTGCTTGCCAAAGACCTGCCTGTGGAAAATACTTAGGACAGGCAGCCTCCCACTGAATGAACACACATTTGCTGTTCGACTGGATAACACACTTAAGCCATCAAGCAGCACCTTCTACATAGGGCCTACTTGCCAGTGTCGTAGTTCAGCCCCGATTGGGACCAGACTACACAGTCTCTCTCTCACTCCCCCCACCCTCCAAGAGAATAGATCCTGTAAGAAAAAAGGCTCAAGGTTTGAGATAAGGACAGGGAGAAAGCCTTAAAGTTACTGTCACGGGCAAAACAGACTTGACTTGGGGAAAACTATTCATTTATTGCTAAAATCAAAGCAGGATAATGAGAAAGAGAACAAGATAACCTCCCCCCACCCCTCCCTCTTCCCAGGCTTAACATTATCTCTACCTCCTTCCCCGCCCCCGAGCGGCACAGGGGGGAAGAGGGAATGGGGGTTGCGGTCAGTTCATCAGGCGTTGCTTTATGCCACTGCTTTGTTGTCAGGGGAAGAACTTCTCACATTCCTCCCCTGCTCCATCATGGGGTCCCTCCCATGGGCTGCAGTCCTTCGTGAAACTGCTCCGGCATGGGTCATCTCTTCCTCGGGGTGCAGTCCCTCCAGAACAGCTGCCCCAGCACGGGCCCTCCATGGGCCACAGCCTCCTTCAGGCCTCCACCTGCTCCGGCATGGGGTCCTCCATGGGATGCAGGTGGATCTCTGCTCCTCCGTGGACCTCCATGCAGGGGGCCAACCTGCTCCACCATGGTCGTCACCACAGGCTGCACAAGAATCTTGGCCAGGAGCCGCATTACTCCTCCCCCTCCTTCTTCACTGACCTTGGTGTCCGCAGCCGATCCTCTCACAATAAATTCTTCACAACAGGCTGGCAGACGCCTCTCAGGATCTCTTCACATCTCATCTCCTCTCCACTTCTTGCAGCCAGGCCGGGCCGAGTTGGGCCCAGTCAGCTGCCTGGCCAGAGGGTGAGGCCTGCAAGGCCCACGAGGCTCGCGCCTCCCCCTCTCTGCCCCCGCTCAGCTTCTTCACATCTTCACTTCTCCTTTTTTTTTCCCCTCTTTTTTTCCCCTTCTTAAATACATTATCGCAGAGGCGTTATCAGGGAACATTCTGCTACCAATTGGCTCGGCCTTGGCCAGCAGCGGGTCTGCCCTACGCCCAGCTGAGTCCACTGAACAAAGGGGAACAAGTTCTAGCAGCTTCTTACAGAAGCTACCTCCGCAGCCCCCCCTCACTAAATAAAACCAGAACAGCCAGTGCCAAATTTAAAAATATATATATATGTATGTATATACATGCTCAGCCAAATAAAAACACCGGTAACACCTGGAAAGAAACATGGTTGTAAAGCCAGAAAAAGTACTTTAGGCATGCTTTATTAAACAACTAACAGTTTGTTCAAATGTTCTTAGTTTATCCAGAAAAGATGATAAAATCACATTCTCTAGTCTTGGAAGTTCAAGAGCATTTCACCTGCCATGGCTATTGCAATGTAAGGATATGGACATCACTTTACCACATCACAGCTGAAGGTATAGTCCATGCCTTGGCTACATTTTAGTTTTGCAACTAGAGCATTTCATGCCGCAGCTCAGTTGAAGCCACATTTGCTGTTACTGACAAAGCATAAAACCTCAACGGTGCTGGCACCATTTTTCCGCTGTTTCAAAACACAGTGGACTAGATTGTGATTATCAGTGTTGCTCCTAGGCATAATAATCTTGCCTTTTTTGGAAAAAAATCCCATATCAGGAAGTGTCAGAAAATCTGAGACTTTCTTTAACTAGAGACAATCATAAAATATGCTGTTTATGCACAGGGACGAGCAAGGGTGGAATATGCACCAGGAGATGCACATCTGTATAACAAACCAATTCATCATTGAGGGTTCTGGGTTTTATTGTAGCACAATAAACAATACATATGCTACACCAAAAGAAAATAAGCCTCAGAGAATGGAGAAACAGTGGTAACACAGATGGTGCAAGGCACAGGCATATTACGACATACATAGAGGAAGAAGTGAGCAATTCACTCTAGCAGATCTCTAGCTGGTCTTGGGCAGCTTTAGAGCTTTTACTATCCAAGAATCTGCTCGGGCCTTTCAGTCATTCCCAGTGAAAAATCTCTACTTTTTCCTAGAGAACTCAAATTGCTTACAAACAGGTCCCCTTTCTGTGTATCCTTGTTTGTAAAAGACTACAGAGATTTAAGAGGAACATCATCCCAGCAGGTTTTTCAGACCTGTAACTCAACATTGCCAGCAATACTTTCTCTTTCGAGAGCGCAGAACTTTGCAACAGAGTTCATCACAGAGGAAGAATGTCACTTTACAAAAGCAAACTTGTTAAGGTCAGTACTTCACTCCTATGCAAAGTGAAGGATTTTTACCTTCTTACCTTTTTTTTACCTTCTTAATTCAGCAGTAAACCTGCATTTCATCAATTTATCAGCATACACTGCATAAACAAAGTTTTTGGGCTAGAGGAAAAAAATGCACCAAAAAAAAGTGTTTTACTGGGAAAAAAAAAAAAAAAACAAGACATCAGCTAATCTGCCAAATTGTCTTACCACTTTTATCAGCTATGGTATGAACTGACTTCAAGAGAGTTTGATTTTATTAACACCCATGAAATCAGTTGGGGATGTTGGCCAGCCTGAATTTGATGCTTTCACAGAAAAAAAAGATTTCTGCAACACTGTCTAAAAAAGAAAGAGCTATGGCAGGTGCTTCATCTTGACTTACAGTACTACCAGGAACAGTATTTCCAAATTCAACATGTTATTTTATTACTTTTTAGCAGCAGATTTTCTGCTTCAGAGGTGGCATAATTATTCCATTTATGTCCCCAATTACTCAACCATAACCTGAGACAAAAAGATGTTAACCTGAAATCACAAGCTGTGTGCCTTGCTGCCGTTACCAGCAATGGCTGAAATTGGTCTGTCCAGCCTTACAGTCCTGTGTCTGAGTCAGAGACCAAAAGCAAGCCCAACGCCAGAAAGAGAAAGAAATAGTCTCCCAGCCCCCAGCAGCACACGGTGCAGGTACATTCTAAACCAGAAACACTTTCTCTGAATTTCATGACTTGTTGTACTTTTATGTACTTCTCTAGTCTCCTCTTGCAGCCACATAAACTTTTTGTTCTCACAATACCATACGCACCTCCTTTTTGTTTGTCTTGTATCTTAGTATTTCTTCATCAATTTAAATGTTGCCTGAAGTTCAATAACTACAGTTTGAACTAAGAAATACCTGTTTTCTACTTCATGAAGTAAAAAGATATTAAGAAACCTGCTGGGACTTTTCATATGAAATATATGTCGAAAATATTTTAAAATTAGACTGTTTCCCTAAAAGAGAATGCAAAAGCAACTGTAGTCATTACGAGTTTGTAAATACCAATAGCACAGGCTGCAGGGTGCAGGATATTAAAAAAAAATGAACAAATAACAGTAACATTATTTTTTTAAAGCAAAACCAACATTTCACTAAAAGTTACAAATAAAGTAACATGCACTACAGTCAGAACCCAGAGTATAAAGGGATCGCAGACATTAACACTACAAATATTCCAAGTTACTTTAGAAAAGGTGTAATTCAATATACAGAACATTTGCAGTGCAAGACAGAAGCCAGACAGACACTGTATGTTATTCAACTGTTTACATAAGAGAAAATGTAAGGAATGAGGTGAATATGGAAAAAAGCAACAGTTAAGGACAGGTGCTCTTAGGACTGTTCAGAAAAAGAACTGCTCCAAGCATAAGGGAATATGTGAAACGTGCAAATTCAAGTGATAACAGAAACATAGATAAGAAAAATTAACTGGGACTATGAAGTTACGTAAACGAGATCACTCAACTCAAAAATATACTGAAAAAAAAAAAATCCTTTGTATTCACTCCAAAATGTTTCTTTCCATAATCTGACAAGTATTTTTCAATCTGTTAGCTCACAAATAAGAACACTTTACTGGATATCAGGCATCACTAAGTGACTATACCAAGTCACTATACTGTCCTATACCAAAGGACAGTAATAACTACAGTAAGCTGCAAGGATAAATACCGAGTACAAAATAAACTACCAGTTCTGAACAACTGAAAAAAATCACACTTAAATATATAAGTTCCTTTGAGAGCTCACTGAAAACAGCAAGATGGCTTAACATTTAGTCATACAGTCATAATTCTTTGTATAGCTATATTATGTTTGAGGTCGGACCAGATGATCTTTAAATGCCCCTTCCAACCAAAACCATTCTATGATTCTATGACTATAGTGCAAGCAACAAAAAAAGTATCTTCTTGTTAGCGTACAAGACTTCATGCAACCATACCTCAGCTAATAGAAGACTGCAAAGCATCCTTAAAACATACAATAGAGGGCTGATGTCAGTTTAATTCAAATTAATGTTTTCTTTATTTTCAGGAGGCTTCCAGAGTCCTTTAGAGCATCTTCCTGTAGGACAATGTACGGTTGAACCCAGACAACAAAAAAGCCATTTTCTGCCAGTATTTAGGATAAAGATATTTTATTTGATAAATCAGATATCTAACAAGCCTGCAACACTCAGTAAGCTGCATGAAATATGGGATACTATGTTGTGGTTTAGCCTGAGTCACCACACAGTTTCTTGCTCACCCTCCCCCTCCCCAGTGGAATGAGGGAGAGAAATTGGGAAGAAATAAAAACTCGTGGGTTTAGATGAAGAGAGTTTATTAAAATAGCAAAGGAAAACTACAATAATAATGGAATATAAGATACTAAAATATACAAAATGAACAATGCACTATTTCCCACCACCCGATGTCCTAATGACGGATACAGCCCGTCCCGAGCAGCGATCACGGAAACAAAACCGAGCCGCAAGCAAAGGAGGGAAAGGGAGCCGGCAAGGTAGGAGGGAACGATGCCAGCAAGTGAGAAAAAGAGAAGATGGAAAAATGGATGCCCCCTCCATAGGCAACCCCCACTTATATACTGAGCGTGACATTTATGGCATGGAATACTCTCTTTGGCCAGTTTGGGTCAATTATTCTGTCTGTCTTTCTCCCAGCTTCCTGCATCTGCACATTAGTGAGACCTGGAAAGCCGGACAGTGTCCTTGGTCTCCTTAACAACAACTGGTATCATCACGCTGTTTATCCATTCTTATTCACATACGAAATCCAAAACACACCGGCTACCGAGAGGAAAATTAACTCCATCCCTGACGAAACCAGGACAATAATTCAGAGCACGGAACAATCTTTCACATTCAGCTGTTGAATCTGAAGATTCTGCCAGATTTGAATCAGCAGTTAAAGATGAACTGCTGGGCATAACTTTCAGACCACTGAGCATAACTGATCTGTGATAGTCCTTAAATTCCCACATCTCATTAATGGATTCCTGCTCCCTAGGATGTTTCCTTCACAGCTCATTCATTGACATAGTCTGAGTCAAAGGCCACAGATATTCCAGCTTGTCTGGGACATCTTATGTGTGAATGGTATACCATTCTGTGAGGCAGATATCTTGCTCATGTGTTAAAAGATTTTTTTTCCTCATTTTCTGCACCGTCCTTGATTGAGAAGGCTCACAAAAAAAAAAAAAAAAAGACCCTACTAAAAAAACAAACAAAAAAAAAACCAAAAAAACAACAAAAAAAAACACCCAGGAAGCAGCAGTGCCTTTTCCTAATACAAAATTCTAAAAATGTTAACTTTCCAGTAAAGTCTGAAATTTTTGTTCACTATCACAATAATTCACATACTATTTCTAAAATCAGTAGATGCATTTACTAAAATGACACCTTTCACTTCTGCTCTTTCTCGCTTACTGCTACATGACCTTTAGTCAGCAGTGAAGAAACTTTTCTTATTGAGAAGAGATGTAACAGAGTCAGTATAGCACACATTTGGATATTGCAAATGTGGGGGCCTCCAAGCTGCAGGTTCCCCACCTCTTTGGTGCTTTTATCCTTCTAGACATCCGTGTAGAAAATATGAAACCACACAAATAGAGACCAGATTTTTTAAACAACTCCAGTCTCCAGAGACAAAAAAAATCTCACAATACTCTTAAATACTTATTAGATTTGTTTTCTTCTGTGGAGTTCTAAACACTCTAGGAGTACTTAGCTTACAGCAGGAAAAACGGGCAAGCTTTATACTTCTAACCTGCTTTTAAGCCTGCAATAATAATCCCAATGCTTTTGCCTTTACAATCAAACTGATTTTTAATAATTACTGCAGAGGGCAATTTCTAACATTTGTAGCTGGACAAGATCTCCACTCATTATGCCACAAAATTTGTGTAACCAAAACACTATTACTGCCAAGTCCCTCTTCTTTTGCTGTAAGCCAGTCACTCTTTAAATTTTTAGGCACATTCCTGTACTTCCTTTTATCTTCACCCATCCTGGCTAGGACAGGAGCTCAGCCACCTAGGCGGGAAGAGACTGAAGAGCCAAAGCATACACAGTGAGACAGCGTTGTCCCTCAGTTATTGTCTCAACTATAATGAAATAAATTTATCTATTTCCAGATTTATTTCGCTTACTGCCTCTGGGGTCCTGGTTTAGTCAGCCTGGGAATTACCAGCCGGCAGTCTGCACTGAACTTCAAAGGCCACGGAAAGAGAAGGTACTCGGAAGAGTGACAGGCGCCATCAGAGCCGCGGACAAGACCTCTGGACAGCACACTAAACAGCTGTGACCGCAGCACTGAGACAACTGTAGAAAGGCGTTAAGAAACTAAGTTGCAAACACGAGACGGCCTGAAAACACTTGTATTAGAAAAGCGCGTGGGAACGCACTGAAATCTAAAGGAAACAAGCTTAAGCTCAAGTATTTTAAATGTCATCACCCGGTTGCCTCGCACAGGCCTCTGACAGTTCCAGAGAACCGAAGGAAAGCTAAGACACAGGATCTCTCGTAAAGACCTAAGCCTTCAGTTGTCCCTGAGGGAACGGCAGCAGCATCCCCTGAGGCAGAGGGGGCCGGACCAGGGGGAAGGCTCCGTTAACGGCCGGTAACCGAACCCTCCCCTTCCCTTCCCGCCCCGGCCCGGCCCGGCAGCGCTGGACGCAGCCGCTGACGATCAGCGGCCTCGGCCCGACACCGGGCCACGCCCCTCTGCGCGGAGGCCCCGCCCCGCGCCTAGGGGAGGAAGCGCGCGGCGCTGCCTCCACCATGATGGCGGCCAGGGCAGGAAGGGGCGGGACGCAGGGCGCGGGGCGGGGCGGCGGGGGCACCGCCGGGGAGGGCGGCAGCGGCGCGGCGCCGGGCGGCGGATGGCTGGGGCGGCGGCCGCCCCCGCGCTGCCCGCAGCGCCCGGCCTCACGGCGCGGCGCGGGGGGGGCGGCTGCCGGCGAGGCGAGGCGAGGCGGGCGGGGACTGATGGCCGCCGCGGCCGCCGCTCCCCTCCCCCCCACCACCCGCCGCCGGCTCGAGGCCCCACTGGAACGGGCCGCGAGCGGCTCCGCCTCCCTCCCTCCCCTTAAAGGGCTCGCGGCTCCTGCGCGCGGCTCCGCCAGTGCTCGCCTGGTGCCGATGGCGCCGCTCTCGGAGGCGGCGTCCCTGTCTCTCTTCCCGTCGCCGGCCGCTTCCTCCCCCAGTTCCCTTTCGCTTCCGGGGTCAGCGCTGCTGTGGCTGCTGCTCGGTAACAAGCCCTCTCCGGGGTCCGGCCGGGAGAGCCGGCAGCCGCGCCCCGCGGAGGCCCCGCCGCCCCTATGGCCAGCAACCCCCAGCCGCAGCCCCCACCGCCGCCGCCCCCGCCGCCGCCTCCTCAGCAGCCGCCGCCGCTGCCGGGGGCCGGGGCCGCCGCGGGGGGCGGCACGGCCGAGCCCGAGCTGGTCTCCATGATCGTCAACCACCTCAAGAGCCAGGGGCTCTTCGACCAGTTTCGCCGGGACTGCCTGGCCGACGTGGACACCAAGGTGGGGGCGGGCGGGCCCCTTGGCGCGGGGTGGTCCCGGCGCCCCGCGAGTGGCTCTCCCCGGGCTGCGGCACGTTGGGGGCAGTCGGGGCCTGTCCGAGAGCGGCGGGGGGGTGCGCCCGGGTTCGGGAGTGGGAAGCAGCCGGCTGGGCCCGTGCGGGGCTGCGGCTGGGCCCTCGGGGCTCTTCTCGGCGTCCCCAGGGGCAAGGCTGGAGCCCCTGCTGTCAGAGGGGAGCGGGGGCCGGCCGGCGGTGCGAGCACGACTGGCTTCGTGGGGTGTTCCCAGCCACACGGGCGCGTTTAACGCGTTACGATCGCCGCGAAAAGCGGGAGCAGCTGCGCATTCAGAGGGCTGGGGGGGTCCGATGGGGACTCCCACCTCTTCCAGCCCAGCCTCCGGTCCAACCTTTCTGTTGTCTTCTAGCCCGCCTACCAGAATTTGAGACAGCGTGTTGACAACTTTGTCTCCAATCATTTGGCAACTCATACCTGGAGTCCTCATCTCAACAAGAACCAGCTGAGAAATAACATTAGGCAGCAGGTTCTCAAGTAAGTGGCAGCTCTGAGGTTTCTCTGTTTGAACATGCTCACATACCATGTGAGGTAACGGAGGCTGTAGGTCAGTTGTAAGGTGTCTGTTTTCTTCAAAGAAACTTCTGAAGAAGTTTGTTTTTTTTTTTTTTAGCATTTAAAGCGTGATGTTATTTCACATAGCAGCTTGCTGTCAGCATTAGTCAGAATTAGACTGTGAATACTATTTTGTCTTATCCAAGTTGATGCAGGGGTGGAAAGCTTGTTTCTGACTTGACATGTAACACCCCAGCTAAAGTCTATCTTTACTGTTTCTTTTACGGGACATATTAATAAAATTGCTCTTATTGTTGAGATTTGAGTTAAGTAAAGTTAGAAGGATTTGACAAACTAAGCTCTGCAGAGTACAAAGCTAAATTCACTGAAAAAAAATGATGTAAATCTAGCTAGATAGAGAGGAGGTTTTTCAGAGTTGCTGTTACGTCAAAATGATGTCAAGTGCTTATCTGATCTTACATCATTTCATGAGGGTTCCTCTGGTTTTTCTTTGCAAAACTTAAAGCCATGAGAAACGTTAGGAAATTTCTTCAAAGTAGCATGAGTTTGGTCACTAAGTTGGGTCATACAAGGGATTTGGGAACAAACTTACTCAGTTATGCTGTAGTGATACCATTGATAACTGATACTGAAGAGCTGTTTTGTTTATGGGGAGAGGAGCAATTGTTGTTTGGTGTTTTTTTTAGTTCTTTGTAAAGAAGCAGTGAGGACAAGGGGCCATGTGTGTTCCACAAAAGATTACGGGTGTCTAGAGAGGACTCCTAAAGCTCTATATTGCCGTTTTTTTATTTTACTGAAGATTAAGAATGTTGTGTAAAGCTGCAGAACTCTGAGATGTCACATTGTATTGGGCACAAAGTAACTTAGAGTGGTGGTAATTGGTCTAGTTGTTGTTTGTCCCTCATGCCTTCTATAATTTGTCTGTTTTACGCGATGGGAATTCATAACATAAAATTTCTTCTTTTTTTTTTTTCCCACAAATGTTGCTTTTACTGTTAGATAACATTTGTAGGTATAACCAGTAATGATATAACAACAGGTTATTTGTTGTGTTAATTTCAGGTGGTTGGATTGCTTTGTTTCTCTAGCTTTTTTCTTTGCTCATAAGGTAGAGAGCTTTTGAAATACAGGCAACTGACTAAATACATAGCTGCAGTGATGCTCACAAAATTTTAATGCTTCATTGGAGATTCTTAAGAGTGTTTATGTCACATCTAAATGAGCATATTTCATGCACGTTGTTGAAAAGTAATTTTCTTCTTATTAAGTATTTATGTAATTTTGTTCCAGGTCTGGAATGTTGGAATCTGGAATTGAAAGAATTATTTCTCAGGTTGTGGACCCAAAGATCAACCACACATTCAGACCTCAGGTGGAAAAAGCTGTCCATGAATTTTTAGCCACATTGAATCACAAAGAGGAAGCAGGCTCCGGTACAGCTCCAAGTGAGGAGAAAATGGATGCTTCTGTTGCAGTACAAGGTATTCTACAATTTCTCTGAGCAGTCTGTTAACAAATTTGTTTTTCAAGGGAGTGGAAATATTGACTAGGTTTGCTACTAGCAGAAAATTGTTAGCATCAGTATTAACAAGCTGAGCTCCAAGCAGAGTACCATAATACTTGCCTCTTACTGTATGTGTAATGTGTGAAGGTAGAAGGCAAGAGTGGTGTCGCCATGTACCACCATGTCACTCTGTCACTTCCACTTGAGATTACGAGGGATTTGTTTACTGTAGGGGAAAAAAGTTGGTCTGAGAGTTTGGCCCTCTAAATATTATAAGCTATAGCTGTAAGAGGAAAATTATTCAATATTTTAATGCGTTAGTAGATCAGAAAAAAAATTATCTATGAGACAGCTGTCTTAAAGCAGTTGCTGTGTGCAGTAAAATCTGAATGGCTAAGGTCCTCTCAGGATCTCAAGTTCTGTTGCAAATCAGACAATCTTTAGTTTGTTTATAAACACAGAACTTTTTCTTTATGGTTTTCGTTTATGTTGCCTGGTATCAACTTCTAAACATTCCTGCAGGTAATTGTCAAATTTTTCCCTTCCTAAGAGACTCCATAGCAGTCCATCTATTTGTAACTAGACCCTTTATTTAAATCCTAGCCCTCTTCCTGTGAGGCCCGCTTCCTCTAAAATGGGTTAAACAAGCCAGAAGCAGTTCTTAGTGCTAGTCCGGTTAACCCTTTCTCATCCATCTTCAGAGTTGCTTCTAAGAAGACAGGAAAGTGATAAGTTATTTCTGATAGTCATATTGTTACGTAATCAGTATCCTGAGTCTATTTTCCATGTCATTTATGGAGATAACAGAAATATGAAAGACAGACTTTCTGCAGCAGTGTTGTATGTTGTGCTTCTCCAAAGTAATCATCCCATTTGAAATGATGCTAAATTTGAACAAGGGTTGTGTTCAGAACATCCTTCCCATAGACAACCCTTGCTTTCTTTAGCTGATCTTAGGAACAGCAGTATGTCGCAGAGTACAATGAATCTCTGATAGCTGGATCATAATTGCTGCAGGAATACAACTTCTTGGTTTGTGGGGTTTTATTGTTTTGTTGGGTTTTTTTTTTGCTTTTTTTAAAACCAAAATCTCTAGATGCAAAATTAGTCAAACCTTTTAGTTAACTTATTTAAAATAGAGTAACTATTCTTTTTGCTTTCACGTGCTTAACATTCTATCTGAACACAATTACGGAAACTAAGATGAACTAAACTCTTTTATTTCTTACTATTCAAGGTGTGTCTACTACAGCTTCTGGTGGCAACGTAGCAAGTGATGCAATGTCCATTTTGGAAACAATAACTTCTCTTAACCAAGAAGCAAGTGCTGCCAGGGCTTCAACAGAGAACTCAAATCCCAAGAACAATGACAGGGTTGCAAAAAGACTCTCATCTCAGCAGAGTGTGGATGGTAGCACCGATAGAGAGAGAAATATGGAGGACTTGCCAGACAGAGAGAAAGCAATTTGTGATCCTTCTGGAGAAGGGACTGAAAGCTTTGCAAAGTGTGAAGATTTAAATGAGCTTCCGAGCCAAAGTGAAGAAATAAAAAATTCAGCAAAGGATACTAATCTAACTTTTGCGAGTAAAGACACAAGTAAAGAAATTCAACAGGAAAATGAAGATCAAAAGAGTAAATTACTAGAGAAATGTGACAAGAAACCAGATAGCAGTGAAAGAAGAAGAGAAAAGAAGGAAAAACTTGACAAGAAGTCTGACCATTCAAAGAAAAGTGATGATGCTACAAAGTCAAAAGAAGAAAAGCAAGTGAGAGAGTTGGAACAAGTGAAACAGTTAGTTCCAGAAAAAAATAGCAATAGACATAAAACAGCTGAAAGCACTAAAGAAACTAAAGAAGGTATGATGTGGGCAATGCTGTTCCTTAAAATATGAATATGGGAGGTTTTTAAAGTGTATTCACAAGGTGAATCTGAAGTGTATTTGGAATGTAGGTTCTCTGATACGCAAATTTGCATAGCTAGCCACAGCTAGGTCTTGGTTCATCTCCCTTAGCTGAGGCACATGGGGAATCGGATGAGCCTTGATTTCTCAAGTGTGTGATTGGTTATCTGCCATACTCTGGCAAGTTCTCTCAATGATTTCAGTCAGCATTTAAAATTTCTACTTGTACCTCAGGATGAGTTTTGTTTTGAGTAAACCTGAGTTAACCTAATAACATTTCATTAAGGTGTTTACAAACGTTGGGGGGAGTTTCCTATTTCTTGTTCTTAAGATAATTCTGTTTTCAGTGGCAAAATCACTGTTTTGGTAAGAAAAGTTTCTCAGATACAGTGTACTGCATTACAGTGCTTTCTGTTTTTTCCTTTGCAAGAAAATACATCAATAGATTCAGATATGGAGGTACTCAGTGACATCACTGTCAGCTCTGTTCATACCAGTGACCTTTCTTCCTTTGAAGAGGAGAGTGAAGAGGAGACTGTAATTTCTGACAGTACTGAAGAGGGGGAGATCACATCAGATGGTAAAATAATTAGATTGTGAAATAGCAGTAAAGAATATGCAATGCTTTTGTTGAGTGCATCATATCATAAATTTTGAGGTTTTGCAGTACGTTTTATTGTACCTGCTTATGAGAAAGAATTTGAATGTGGAATATATAGCATTTGTGTAATTACGACAGATGAGTAGTGGACATACTTTGAATATTTTTTAATAGCTTGAGATATTCTAAACACTGTAAATCTTATTTGTTTTACAGTGTTTCCTAGGCGACAAAAACACTTAATGGTGATGGATACATCACTGTTTTTTTTTTTCCCCTCCATTCTGCCGTGAATTTGGTATAACATTGGAGTGCTTTGTGACTCCAGGGCAGTGGTTGTAGCTGACTTTGCAGATCAGGTCAGTTTTAGAGTTTTGGGATTGCAGAGATTTCCAAATTTTGCCTGGCCAAGGTAGAAGGAACAGGAATAGATCTAGCTTTAAGAGTTTGGAAACACCAAATCTTTTCCCAGGCTGGGTTACCTATTTGTGTTCTCCTTGTCTAGAGCAGACATCACGTTCTGATTTCTGAAGATATGTGGCTTTTGCACTTAATAAGACTTTCCACTTCATAATACAGAGAGTGCCTTAGTATCTGAATGAGTTGTCTCTAGTTTGCTGTGAGCTTATCTTTTCTGTTCTGAGAATGTTATTTAGAAGCACTGAATTACTTGCATATTCTGTGGCTTTGCTGTTACCTTTAAACATATTGCATTCAGTTTTGACTAAATATTTGTGAAGTGAAAACAAACCTTAAATATATTTCAAGGGTATAAATAATTTGTACACTATGGAGCACAAATGGTTTTACTCTATTTCTGGTAATTTTGATAAACCTGAAATCATCATATTTATTTTTACTTGAATAATACTTACATGAGTATAAAGAACAATGTTTTGTCTATGGGTTTCAGTAAGCCGATCTAGTTTTTATGTTCTCAAATATTGTACAAATTTTTTTTGTGTAGGGAAGAAGCTTAATTTAATACATAGCAGAAATCATATTCTGACTTCTTATGTGGTGGTAACTATGAAATAGTATATGTAAAAAGACAACATGACTATAGGCAAGAGGGTAAGCCCAATTATATTATCCCATTTATGCTGGGGTTTGTATCTTGCAAGTTTTTGGCTGAATGGTGTGCACAAACGTGTGAATATACCTTCCAGGTTTTCATGATGTAGCAATGTTTTGATGTTAGAGTTTAACTTTTTAAACTGTTTATATTTTTAGAAGAAATAATTGTTAATACATTTTGAGGAGCTTTGTCTCCTCCAAAATTACATTGAAAGCAGTGCCCTAATTTGTCAATATATCTCTACAATTCACTAACATTCCTTCAGATGAAGAGGAGAAAAACAGCCAAAGTAAGACAAAGCCTCATGCTAATGAGCTGAGTGATGGGAAAGTGAAGCCTGTTCGTCATGCTTATGTTCGCAAGCCTTTCTTGTACTCCAAATACTTCAGTGATTCTGATGATGAACGAACTGTAGAACAACGTCGTCAGTCCATTGTAAGTGTGGATTTTGTAAGTGCTCACGTTCTAGCTCCTTAAACTTTTCTGCACAGAAATTCCACTTCTTATTTGGTGGCGGTTTGTGAGGGGGAATCTTCTGTTTCTTCTCACTTTTTCCTTTAATTTTTTTTTTTTCCTTCCCCCTCTTGTGTTACAACTGCCCTCCTTCAAACTTCCCCCAATATTGCACGATTTGCTTTCCAGGGAAACGCTCTGCTGGTTATAGTTTGAAGGCTTCTGGTGGTGAAAGCTAAGACCCGCTTTTCCATCTCTTTCATCCACTCTAAAATGAACAGTATTTTGGTGTTGACAGAGGATTTCCTAATTACATGCAGTGTCTTTGCAGAATCACAGCCATAGGTGGAATCTTTCTCTACTGAGTCATTTGATGTGGAGAGTAAGAACTGCTGCACATATGAACACATGAAAAACCTGGCCATCAGTAGATTTATAGTGCCAGTTTGGGTGGAAAAATAGCCCATATGTATCTGCAGCCTTTCTTCAGTGTGGTTTTGTGTAGTTTGGGCTTGTGTTGACTACTGCAGGCTACTTGTTACATCATCTCTTTACAAATGTACTTCTTGCTGTCCGTGAAATCAGTAGTTTAGTAGCGTGTCTGCAGCCATTGAGAAAGGAAGGAGAGGTTTGAGCATGTTTACTGTGTTCTGTGGAAGAAGCACACAGAAGAGGGAACAGCAGTTCTTTTAGATCTTTTTCCTTTGGCTAGATATAGTTTAAAAAATATATTTTTATATATATAATATATGTTATTTTTATATAGCATATTTAATATACACTATGTATCTGTCATACATACATATTTATATAAATAAAAAATAAGATACGTTCTTTGAGAAGATCTCATAACCTCAGTCTGTGGTGTCAAGCAGCAATTAAACTTTTTGGAACTCCGCTAGTTTCACTGCACAGAAGTATTAGAGAATTCCATTAACTTTCATATAATGATTTTGAAGGTCTATTTATTTTCTCGTTTACCTTGAGCTGCAATGTTCTGTCTTCTATGGGTTTTAGACACACATTTGTAGTCAAGGTATAGTCTTTGATCTAATGATAAATTGTTTCCCTTCGTTTTGTATCTCCAGGCCAAAGAAAAAGAAGAGAGACTCCTAAGAAGACGAATTAACAGAGAGAGACTTGAAGAAAAACGTAAACAGAAGGCTGCAGAAAAAACAAAATCCCTAAAAACTGGAAATCAAAATGCTAAAGGTATGAGAAGTATAACATTAGTTCGCACCACCCCACTCTCGCTCGTTCTCTGTGGAGAAAAACATTCAGCTTAAAATATTGGTAATAGATCTGTAGTCAACAGCGATGTAACAGAAAAATGTATAATGCAAATTATTATACAAAATTCCATGTCTTCACTTTTTCATATGTGCTTTTATATATCATTACATTACTTGAACACAATGCATAGTTATATACACTTGTGTTCTCTGCTAAACATTAGTACATTCTGTGTTGTTTTCAGTCACGCTTATAGCTGAAACAGTAATGCAATGACATGCTTATGTATTTCATCATTTTTGTATTATTTTAGGGAAAAGTGGTTTGAACTTAGAAGAACCTTCATCAAGAAGTCTTGAGTCAAAAGCTACTGGTACCAGCATTAAGGATGTGCTTAAAGAACAGAAATTTTTAGAAAAAAAAGTAGCCTTGAGCAGAAAAAGAAAGAGAGATTCAAGGTATTCATGCATTTGCTGGAAAGGAATTAAGTTTCTGAATATTCTTTTTTGCCTATTGAAAAGGTTCTCTTCAACTTTGCAGTTAGCCTTACCCATTTTAACAACTTCCTCTTAAAGTATTCATGTAATTTTGTTATCAATAAGCATGAAGTTCAGGCAGAAAATCAGATTATAGCTGCTTAAATATACTGCAGCTCAAACTGCAGTAACAACCTTTATGTGGCTTTTCACACATAGAATGGTAATAAAGGCTTGAGAATGGACGTGTTTTACATGTTTGTGCATCTAATAAGTTGGTCAGCTTGACTTGATCTTTAAATTGATGTTCTACATAAATATGTACACATGTACATGTCTGCCTGCATATGAGTTATGTGGGGCAAGGAGATCTCTTACCTGTTTTACGGCCACAACTAGAGTACTAGTATTGTCATACTAACATTCTCTGCTTTAAAACATTGATGTCCAGAGGATGTCTTTGAAGTTGGTACACCTAATTTTGTAAGAGAAGAAAGTTTGGATGAGTTGGCTAGTCAAAAGTTGTATGACTATGCTCTATTTCAGTGTTTTTAGTGTGCGTTTCTCTCTCTCCTTCAGCTTTAAAAGCAGAAAGTTTACAGACTAATGTTAGGCTGATACAGATTTTTCTTTTTTTTAATTGCCCAAATACCTGTTTCAGGCGTGTTGAAGATAGCTGCAAAAAGAAGTATGAGCCATCTGAAGAGGACTCTAAAGAAATGCAAAAGACAAATGAGGTATGTGTCTCTTAAATATAAACCTTATTTTCTTCCTTTTTAATTGTAATAGTACTTGTTCATACATCTGTACCAAACTGCATAGTATTGCATTTGTTCTTAGTAATTAGCTTTTTCCTGCTAGTTCTTTCAGTTAGGTTAGTGATCCGAGATTTCTGTAGGAACGTTTTCTGAATTCCAGTAGCCACTAGAGTATAGTCTATGTATTCAGTGCTGATGTACGTTGTAGTAGAACACAAGATACAGTTTAAGCCCTACTCTATGAAGCACGTTGGGTTTTAAAAAACAGCAAAGTGTGTCTTAAATGCAAAGGCTTGAGCTTGATCTGTTTAAATTTCTAACTAGGAGGTTAAAGGAAAACTGAATGTAGTCCAGATACTAAAAGAGAGGTAATTTTATGGTGAGAGTTTTTACCAATAATATTGTTAACGAAAAATAGTCGCAGTTGGAAGTTCCAGTGGAAGTCTAGATTTAACTTTTGTGAGTTTTGGGGTGTTTTTGTTTTGTTTTGTTTTTTAAACAGACAGCATAGTGGCTGTTTAAAGTAACTTATGGAGTACTAGAAATTGTGATTGCCCATTTAAAAATCCATTTAAATAATCTTAGAAAGAAAAATCACTTTATAAAGAAAAGATATTCAACTTCAGACAGACTGATTAAGGTTAACTTCTGTTTCTTTGGGTTTTCCCACAATGACAAATAGTTAAAATGAAAATGACAGGTATCATTTTCTTACTGACTATATTTTAAATGAATTTTTATTACAATATTAAGTGTATTCTCTGGTGTGTTGATTTTTATGGAAAGTTTGCCATTAACAATTCTGTTTGGTCACATAATGAAGGATCTGTGTATTTGCTTTTATATATATATATATATAAAACTTTTCTTTTGTAGCTTTGTGAAAAAAATTCTTCCAAAGAATTGAAGCATAATCATGGGAAGAATGAAATCTCTAAACAGCTTAGAAGACTTTCAGAATCAGTGCATTCAACTGAGGAAAGCAAAAGTGATTTTAAAGCAGAAAAAGAACATAAAAGAAAAACCTCAATCTCTCTTCACGCTGAAGGAGCCCAGCAAGATAGTGAAACAAGGGACCTGAAAAGACAACTGGATAGAGCAGAAGTCAATACCGAAGAACTACAAAAGCAGAAATCCATATTTAAAAATGAAAAACACTCCAAAAAAGATAATGACACAGAAATTCAACATGTAAGAAATGCTGCCAAAAAAGAAGCCAAGTCTTACAAAGATAAAAATGAAAAGGAAAGAACTGCTTTAGAAGATAAACTTTATTTAAAGCACAAATATAAAGGAGATGGTATTCACAAATCAAGTGAAGATATCGAACTCCATTCATTTGAGAGAAGTTTGAAAGGAGAAGATGGTGGTCAGAAACAAGTAAAGGTTTCATCAGATGACAAATCTGAAAGAAAAAGTAAACACCGAAGTGAACGGAAAATATCGGTAACAGGAAAAGAGGGAAAAAATATTTCTGAATCAACCTTAAAAGCTGAAGAATTGCTGCGTAAGGAAAATAAAAAAGACAGACATCTCTCAACTGAAAAATCAAGAGCAGAATACAAGTCCAAAAGGTCCCTGAGTGATTCTAGGCCACAAAAGGATTCCCTAAGTGCCTCAAAGCAATTTGCTTCTACATCACACAAAAGGAGTGAAAGCTACTCAGAAGATAAACATGAAATAGAATCCACTAACTCTGATTGTAATTTGAAACAGGAAGATGGTGTTCATAAAGATAGACGAAGATCTAAGAGCCTCGTAGAAGACAAGATTTTGTTAAAGTCTAAGTCAAAGAGTCATAGTAAACAATTAAAAACATCTGAAACGGAATTACAGGAAAATTTAACAAAACAAGAGACTAGTCAAAAATTAGACAAAGATAAGAGCATGGAAGAGAACAATTCAGATAAGCAACACAAATCCAAGAATGAAGATAAAGTTTTTGAGGAGAGTGGTGCTGAGTTTGAGCTTGTAAGTGGCACACAATCAACTCAGGGATCACAAAAAGACTTCAGTCACAGAGTTAAGTTACATTCTGGAGAAAGAGGATCTATGAAAGAGAAATATAGAGGTGATAAAGATTTAAGCAATTCCAAACTAGAAAGAAGGTTCTCTGCTGAAGGTCACAAAAGCAGAAACTCAAAGCACAGCAACAAGGAAGTAAAGAAGAAGGAAGATAATATCAAATTGGAAGATAAAGATATTAAAGAATTGGATAGTGGACATGAAAAAGTCTTGAGTGTCACAGTGACAATGGATAAAAAGCAAAGTAAGAAGATGTCCTGTGAAAATAGAAAAGGCAGTTTATCAAACCAAGATTTACTTGGAGAGGAAAAGCAATCAGCTAGCACAACTGAAAGCAGTCATGCTCCAGCCTCTCAAAAGTCAACTGTGAATAACGATGACTTGCATTCTGGTCATGAGGAAGAGCTGATGGAACTTGATTTGAAACAAACAAAAGTACAAGAAGCATGTAACATCGAAGGAAAAAACATTCGAAAGTCACTCCAAGCCACAGATACCGAGTATGTAGGAAAAGAAAAAATATCTCTTTTTGTTTCAAGTAAGGAATTAAAACACAACTTGGCAGGTCCTGAAGCTTGTGAATCACAGTTTCTGCCTGCAGCTGAAAAAACTGTTAAACAAGAAGATACCCCTAATAAACAAGTTGGTGCCTTAGACGTTTTGTCCAAACAAGTGTCCATGTATCAAGGACCCAATAAACAAGGAGCTTATAAAATGAGTGTTGTGTATGAAACAAGTGGTAGAATCTTACTGAATGTTCCTACTAAGGATCAAGCTTCAGAAGACAGCAGAAGACCAAAGAATTTTAAAACTGTAATAAATTCTAATTTAGATGATGTTCCTTTGGCAATTAATTCTTCCAGAGAAGATGCTGCTGATGCAAAGTCCATGGATATGGATATCTCTGATTTTACAGATTCCTTGGATAGTATGTCTAAAGAATGCCATAATTCAGATGGGATTTCTTTATTTGAAGATACTTCCATTTTGAAGAATAATGCAGCACAGTTTGTACACATGGAACAACAAGATAGTGCAGTGCTGAGTTCTGTCATGAAAGATGATGATGACAATGCCACTATGACAAACAATATAGAAAAAGATAACAAAGTGCCCCAGGTTGATGAACAAGCAATGGAAGACAATACAGTTATGTTACCTAGTCAACAACATTATGATGAAGCAGCAAAGTTAGAAAGCACTCAGGGGAAAATAAAAGAGGAAAGCTCGATAACTGCCATAACAGAAGATTCTGGGGATGTAACAACAAAAAAACTCAGAAAAGAAAAAGAGCGCTTGAAAAGAGATTCTTCCACAAAGGGAGAAAGAAGCACAATGATGGATAATGTGGAAAAGAACGAGGTGCATGATATTGATGATATGATACAATCTTCCTCTGTGTTAGTGCCTGAAAGAGTTCCTGAGGAAACAGTCAAAGGCTTTGTTGTAGCCAGTGGGCAAGAAAGGAATGCTGTGATTGGCACGGAAGATAAAAATGAAAGCAATGCAGTAGGTACCAGCGCAGGAAGTAGTAAACTTTCTTTGTTGTACAGCAGCCTACAAACAACTCTGGCCACTGTGATAGGAACTAGCACAGAAAAGATCATTGAGAGCACTGTCATGGCCACTAGTACAGGAGAAGAAGGAGCTGAGGGTGCTTCACGTTCTGAAAAGGTTAGTGATGCTACAACTACTTGCTCAGAAGAAGAAAGTGAGGTGACGGTAATCTGCACAAGCATAGAAGCTGATGAAGGTTTCACAACAGGCATATGGGTAAAAAGTAGTGAGGGCAGCAGTTTCATCACAGAAGCAGATGTTGGTGAGTGTACTGTTGCAGCAGCTGAAGAGGGTGATGGCAGTGTTGTCACTGAAGGATTAGCAGAAAGTGAAAGTGTCCTGACCAGTACAGAAGGAGAAGAAAATGGTGGCTGTACCATGGTTGATGCAGAAGAAAGTGGTAAGGATTCAGTCAATGCAGGCGGAGTAGAAACTGAAGACCGTGTCAATAGTGCTGGGGCAGAAGAAAAAGATGATGCTGTGACTAGTGCAGGCTCTGAAGAAAAGCGAAAGACATCAACTTGTGTAGATACAAGCAAATCTGAAAGTTCTGTATCCTGTTTAGGTGAAGTGGAGAGTGATGGTGCTGTAACTAGTGCAGGGACAGAAACAGGTGAAGGGTCGACAAGTGGTGACAGTTCAGGTGAGTTTAGGGACAGTGTGAGAGCTGGCCAAGTAAAAGAACATGAAGGTACTGTGACTTGCACAGGTGCAGAAGAAAGAGATCATAACTTCATCATCTGCTCGGTAACTGGTACAGATGCCCCAGGAGAAAGCACTGTAACTGGTGCATGTATTACAATGGTCACAAACAACAGTACCACAAATGGAACTAGTGGTGACAAATCTGAGGATACTGTAAATGGTGAAAGTGCAGTGACCAGCACAGGCATAACTCCAGAAGATGATGCTGAAATATCTGTAGTCTGCACAGGGCTAGAAGACAGCAATGAAGGGTTTGCGGTTTGTTTAGAAGCTGAAAAATGTGAAAGTCTAATGGACAGTACAAGGGCAAAGGAAGAAGCCAATATCACTACAGTCAGTGTAGGTCCCTGTGATGATGAAGGTTTTGTGACTAGTACAGGCTCAAAAGAAGAGGATGAAGAAGGTGAGGGCATTGTGACCAGTACAGGAAGAGGAAATGAAGAAAATGAGCATGCTTCTACTTGTACAGGAATGGAAAGTGAAAATGCACTGATTTGTATAGGTGCAGAAGAAGGTGAAAGTTCCATTATTTGCATAGTTGCTGAACAAATGGAAGCTGAGTCGGGAGTGGCTGGCACAAATATAAATAAGCTTACTGTTGACAGCATAAGTGCAGAGAAAGAAGCTAATTGTGGCACAAACTTCAAAAATGCTAAAGGGATTGTTGAAAGCAGTGTAACCAGTGCAAGTGCTGCAGATGAGGGTACCTTGACTGTGCCTATAGGAAAGCATGAAGGTACCTTGATTCCCTTAGATAGCGAGGAATGTGAGGGTCCCATGACTAGTGCTATGGCAGTGCAAGATAAGAGTCAGTCTGGCACTGAAGATGAACTTGAGGATGCCATGACTTCCTTTGGCAGCAGAGAACTTGATGCCTCTATAAGTAGTGCGGTTCCAACAGAAGATGAGACTTCGCTTATTCCTGCTGACAGAGAAGAAAAAGTAAAAGGTGATATAATTTCTACCAGTACAGTGGAAGAAAGTGATGCTCCCTTACATTCGGCTGTGGATGCTGAGGAAGGCCCACTTGCTGTTGCAAGAGCAAATGTAAGTGGGGAAGGCTCCATGATCTTAATAGACACTGAAGACACAGATGTGCCTATGCCCAGTACAGCTACAGAGTTCAAAGAGTGTGTGCACGCTTTTAGCAGTAAGCAGGAGAAAGATGAGTGCACTATGATTTCTACCAGTATTGTGGAAGAATTTGAGGCTCCTATGTCAAGTGCAGCTATTGAATATGATGGTCATCTCCCCTCTGTGAAAACAGAAGAAATAAATGAAGATGCTATGGTTTCTGTAGATATGGAAATATATGAGGTTCCCATGCCTAGTGAATCCAGTGCAGGAGGAGATAATAACGGTGATGAAAGCCACCCGACTGCTAGCAGTAAGGAAGAAAAAGATGAGTGTGCTATGATTTCCACAAGTATCATGGAAGAACAAGTAATCCTTACATCAGATGAAGTCACAGAAGAGGCAATTCAACATGTGTCAGACACAGAGTCAAAAAATGAAACGATAATGATCTCTACAAGTACAGCAGAATGTTTTGAAGCTCCTATGTCTAGTGTAGCTATGCAAGATGAAAATAAACTCACTGCTTCAGAAACAGAAGGAAGATATGAAGCTGCTATGATCACTACAAGCATGACAGAAGAGTGTGAGATAGTCCTGATCAGTGCAGCACCACAAGCTGAAAGTCAGCTCATTGTAACAGAAGGAGATGAAGATGCCATTATCTCTCCAAATATGTCAGAGGAATGCAAGATTGTGGAGACGACTGCAGCTGTAGATGAACAGTTTGGACTAGCTGCTTTCAATGCAGATGGAAAAAGCAAAGGTTCTGTGATTTTTGTGCAAGAATGTGGAGCTCCTGTGCTGAGGGTTGCCACCAACAGTGAAGATCAACATGCTGCTTCAAGTCTAGGAGATAAGGAGGACGGGGCAGTGATCACTCTGAGCACAATGGAAGAATGTGATAGTCTCTTCACCTTTACAGTTATAGAAGAAAGTCAGCTTGCTGCTGAGAGTACAGAAGTAAAAGACAAAAGTGAGGAAATTTTTAATACTGCTAACCAGATTGAATGCATCTTATCGGCTACAGGCCCAGAAAAAAGTGGTGATTCTTTACTTGTCGTTGGTAGAGAGAATGAGACTCATGAGAGTGATGTCAGAGGAGAATCAACAGCATCTCAGACCACAGTAGACAGTGAAATCACAGAAACGGATGAAAATTCAGTGAACCTCATGAGTGTAGATGAAGCCCTTTGCGTGGAGATTAGTTCAGAGACTGCTGTGAGTCCAAGTCCTTCCTCAGAGGCAAGGGAGGATGATGAGCAAGCTGAAGATGTTTTGCGTGAAGATGTTGCATCAGAACTCTCTTGTATGGTTTCAGAAGCAGTGGTGGAGAGTGAAACTCTAAGAAATGTAAACTATAAATTTAACTCAAACTTGCTTTTAGAAAGTGACTTTTCAGAAATAAGGACTCCCCTGCCTAGGACACAGACTCTTTCCTTAGTTTCTGCAAATGAAGTGACTGTAAATACCGACCATGGTGAAGTGATGGTAGAATCAGAATTGGGGGAAAAAAGTGACTTCCCTGTGTTGCATGTAGAAGAGCTTTACAGCAGCGATGACAAAACCAACTTGGTCAAAATAGATGATATTGGAATTGAAGTTACTTTTCAAAAAAGTAACACAACCTTTAATTCAGGTGAGAATTTCAGGGTTGGTTGTTTGGGTTTTTTTTGGTTTTTTTTACTCCTCAGTTTATAAGCTGTCATAAATAAATGTATTTTACCATTATTATAGTTAGAAATAACTTACAGTGTTCCAATATAACTGATTTCTTTGTTGGATTAAAAAAAAAACAAAGAATTGATGACAAATATTTAAATATGCATGTGATTCTGGGAGTGTAGGAGTGACTGAACACAATTATTTGAGGTATGTTGGAAAAGAATTAAATGTTATAAGACTGCAAAAAAGCTACTAAAATATATTGAATTAAAATTATGAGCCAATATATGAAGTGGTTTACAAGGGGTAATTACCATGGGGCTACAGATAGCTTTTGTTGTTAACATGTTTTGAAATTCAAAAATCCTTTTGTAGAAAAGAGGGTGCATTTTATTTAGACATATGTTCAACACTTTAAAAATGTAACTTTTTAGTAATTTTGGAAGTTAAGAGTGGCCATCCTTAATCGTAAGTGCAAATTTTCTCTGGATGATTATTTAATGGTCATATTCAGATTCACTCTCTTAGGCTGAATTTTGTACTGTGAATACACTTGAAATGGTCCATCTTTGTGTTACAAAGGAATCAGACAGTCATCCTAAATAAATGAATATTTTAAGTGAGCAATGATGATAGGAGTCGTATTTTAAATAGAAAACTTAAGTAATGTTAGAATATGACATTTTATTTCTGGATCAATTTTTCTGAAAGCTAACACTTGAAATGAACTTGCGTGGTTGCTAGTTCCTAAAATACCGTGTAATTAATATCCCGCTATTTTCAGCCTTTCTCCTCTTTGACCCTCCAGAGTAGTTGAAGCACCAAGTTTATGAAAGTTAATGAATTCTGTAGATGCCATAATGAAGTCAAGATTATTGCTTCATTATACATTTTAGAGAAATTAAACGATAGAGAAGTCTGCTTATCTTTCTTTATACCAAAGGAAGTGAAATTATGCTAATCAAGTACTACTTTTAAAACCTTTTCCTTCTCATGTCTCTCTGCTATTATTTCACAAAATACGCTAACATTTTATAATGTAAGTTTTGGTCTGGTTTCTCAAAGGTTATCTTTATTCTCTAGTTTTATTGATATTTGGGGTGAGGAAGCTCACTCTGCAGATTTTGAGATCTTAGGAATTTGTCAAGGAAAGATGCCAATCTAGTAAACTTGAAAAATGTTATTTAGTATTTATACAACAGACAAACATGAGCCATGAAAATGTAAACTGCTACACTAGGTATGTATGTCTTGGTGCTTTGATCAATCCTTGTCATCCATTGATGTAGCCTCTGTAAGTACCAGTGGTAATGGTAGTCTTATTCTGTGGACCACAACCACAATTTAGTCACTTAACGTGCATCATTGAAGAATTATCATGTTATAGCTATTTGCTTTTGTTTAGGAAAAACTGTATAAACAGGCTTTTGAAGTAGGTGCTCAAAAAGGCTATAGAAGTCCTATGAAGATGCTCTCTGCGAGGCCTGTTTTTCAGATGTTATAAGCATACAGTTGTTCCTATGGGGAATGACATGGGTGGCGTTTTAAGATTTTTCTGAAATTACATTGATGCTAACAGGAGCTACTGAGCTTTCAGTCTCCATGGAAATTGGATAATTTCAGTGGTTACAGTTTTAGAACTTAGAGATTTAGATCTTATTGTCACTGAAAGAAAAATACTATCCTTAGTGTTAACTCTTCACTCTATATTAATTAATACAGTGGTAACTTGCTGTTTAGAATTTGGTCTGAAAATCTGTTGGTGTTTTTTAAAGGAAAATAAAGAAAAAAGCTAAAGTCAAAATTTGTGAATAAGCTATGGTAAAACCTGATAGCCCATATTTTTCAGTCCTTTCATACTTAAGGAGAACACAGAAGTACTTGTGTTCTTGCACATGCTAAGTTATTTTTTTGAGCTGATTTGCTGCAGATAGTCTTACTGTTGTTTCCATTGCCTACAGGAAGGGATCAAATTCAGGTGCTGTGTTCATGAGATGGTACTAAGAAATATCATCCTACTGTGGCATGAGATAAATACAGCATAATGTAACCTAATAATTTTAACGTATTTGTATTTCATTAGGCAATAATGCATCCTTACCAAAGTTGGCAGAAGAACTAGAATTTGAAACTAACTTGAGAACTGAAGAGGTATTTATGTTATTTTGAAAATCTTGACTATACTATTTCTTGTATAATTATACATCAGTTTCTTACTATACCTTTTGACTTTTGTGCAGAAAAAAATTGCATTTGAACTTCAAAACTTTCAAAGGGTCACTTTTCAGGTTATTCAGCTGTGCTTTTCTAAGCATCTGGCATTTAAATTGTGGGCTGTCTGTGTTACTCTGTGGTAGAACTAATTCCTGCCCTGCTCCTCCCCTAGCCATGCTCCTTCTGTGATCATGACATCCAAGTTTGTGGGGTTTTTTTTAGAATTGATCATACTGTATGTATGTTGCTTGTGGTAGTACTTGTAAAATACATGCCTTAGCACTTACAGTTGGCAATGATGAGTTTAGTGTTTTGAAATTGTAAACATACACTGCTGTTCATTTTGTTGTATCACTTCCATGCCAGTCTTCAGACTCACCCATTCTCTGTGTCTTTGGGGAAAACTTGCTGCTGTTCTGCTGTGATAACTACAGCCCATTATCTGCTGTAACAGACGAGTAGGGCATCCTGGATAATTCAGGTTATTTTGGGGCTTATGGTCGTTTATAGCTTATGTTAAGACCAAAGTTAAGCCTGTCTGTTTGTGTGTCTGTGCTGTGGTCCATACTAGACTGGATTCCAGATGAGTTGATTCTTCATTCAGATGCAGGACTGGATCCAGGCATTCATATCTTGCCAAACTCTGATAATAAGCATTTTGAGTTCAGAGACTTCCAGGCATCTACGAAAGGGTGGATCTGGTATTGGCTCCAAGGCAGACCAGTATTGAGTATTTGTGAACCATGGTTTTGATACTTGGGATACACTTCAGGAAAATCCATGTCAACTTCAGTCTAGTGAGATTTATTGATTTGAGTTGAGTTCAGCCTTCAAACAACTCTACTGTTTGCCAGCATAAGATGGTCCTCGAGTCAGTATAGTGATGTTCGCGTGGCACTGTATCTGAGTTCACAATGTTCAAATATGACTTAATGCTATACGGAGCTAAATGTACTTATTTGTGCATTGGTAACATATAGCTGATCTGCAACTTGAATTAAAAAAAAAAAAACACATAAGTTTGGGAGTTTACTGTACCTTTTTATACATTGTGGATACATGTTTTTCTGTATATGTAAACATTTCTAGACTATTTAGAACTCATTGTAGAGTAGGCATTACACCTTGACTTCTTGAGATTTCTTTTGAGATGTCATTGTTAAACTGAACTCTGATACCAGTGTTAACTCTAAGGTCAAGGTTATGGCGCTGTGCTGTCCAACAGTAATGTGAAGATGCTCTGCCAGTGTTCCTTATTGATATTTGTGCTGCTGTCTTAATAACAAAATTTTTTAAAACTTTTATAGATCATGATATGACGGAGAGGAATGAGACATACTTGTTCTGAATCTCTGTGATATTTTTGTTTCCTTTGATTTTGGGTTTAGTCAGAACAGCATGAAAGTCCAAGAACTGAAGAGGAACATGTGGATCTTCATACTAAAGAGTTTCAGAAAGGTGACTTTTCTACTGATAGCAGTTTACTTTTCTTAACTCATGTGACTGTTACTTATTATTGGATATAGTAGATTTGATATGTGCAGAGGGATTGAAGCAAAGCCTGCAGGAATCTTCTTGAAATGTTTCTGGAAACTCTTGTGGCTTTGCATGTGGTTTGTGGGAAAGAGGAGGGGGTCAGCCTTTTCTTCCAATATGATGTGCTGAAAGAAAAGTGGGAAGCATTTAGGATTTTTAAAGAAGTAGACTGCTAACATTCTGTTTAAAATCAATAAATAAAAAAAAAAGTGTTTGCTTGGGAAAGATACAGAAACTTCTCCAAAGAATGGCTTTCTTCCTTCTAAACTTAGAACATCCTTGTTTCAGGGGTAGGCCCTTTAAGGATATAACAATAGCAAGTAGCGTCAAACTTTATTTACAGAATGGTTTGGGGTTGTGGTTTGTTGGGTTTTTTGTTGGTTTTTTTTTTTTCTCCTAGAAGATTAAAATATTTCTGGCCATCCACTGAAATTTGAAGACCGCTTAGACGTAGGTAGTCACCTAACCAGAAATCTCCATTAGGCAAATTAAATCTGTGCTCAGTAATTGCTTTTCCATGTATTAATCTTAAATGGAGGGAAAAAATCCATATTTCCCAAAAGCACATTATTTTATAATGTGTTGCAATTGTTTGGCTTTCCTATTAGAGCAGAAACAAACCCCTACTTTGTTCCCATCTTGATGGATTTTGTACTCCAAACGCATTACAAAGATGTTTACAACACTACCAGATGAGAGTTAATCCTCAGTTAATGGAGCAACCAGCAAAGCTACAGTGAATTCTAAGAAGTACCAGTGATACCGCTGTATATAGAGTCCAGAGAGGTTTAAGATGTATTTCCTCTTATGGAACATTGCAGCTGAAAGCCTAAATGCTGTGAAAGGACAGACTGCAAAACTCACTTGCAGATTTTTAGATATGCATACCAAAATAATCACTTAGCAAATAGAAGACAAAACTAGGAGTAAGATGAGATATGAGCATTGGTTTAAAACTTCGGATTCCTTTTTATTCTTGAGTTATGTCAGATTCACGTACCTGGAAGAGTTGAGCTCTGCTCACAAGAAAAAAAATCTAAACCCTGAGAATGGGTTAAAAGCATGTGGTCTTCAGAACAGCAGGTCCAAAACTGTAACCAGTTTTTCTTTACTGTGAGGTTTATCTAAGTGCCTGAAAAACTGTGCCACTTCACATCACTCAGTCATCCAGACAGACAGTACTTAAAATTTAAAATGTGCAGATTGAACTAGCTGTGATAATCTTGTTCCCTGTAAAATGTTTTAACAAAAATCCATTTGTTGTGTAAATCATGTTGGATATAACACATGCTGAAGAATAATGCTTTGTAGCTCTTGGTAAAGGGGTTTTTCTTTCTCTCCGCCACCACACAGAAATCTCTCTTTATATATATACAGACATGCATATATACATATAGCTCAACGTACGTAAAAGGAGGTTGTTTAAAAGACAAATGTGTGTCCTGTCATGAGTATGAACAGCAGACACAGTAGCTTAGTAGTCCAAGATTCCTTGGAATGTAAACAAATCATTGCTATTTGAGTGGGTAGGATCTAGCTCTTCATTTGACACTGCTTTAAAAATTGAAAGATGTGCAACTGAACAGTATAGCTGTGGAAGAATTGTTGCTAATGCATGTAGATTTAAGAAATGAGCTACAAATTATACAAAATTCTACATAGAATAGAGTGATTTTATTGGATATTAGGTTTATGTTGTTATCCTAGCTGAAAGGAAAACTACTCAGAATGTTTTAGCAACTTTAATATTTTATTAAAAAAAGAAAAATTCAGTGCTTTTATGAATCAGACTTTAAGAGTTTTGTAGAACACTTGATGGAGCAGCTTCTTTATGATTCTCTTTATGTATCCGTGTGAAATGGCTTTGAAAGTTAACAACTGAATTTTTGCAAAAGTGCAGAGCACTTATCAGCTCCCATAATTCATAATTATTTTCCACATTTTAATGTTATGAAAGACTAAGGCTTTACTTTATCAGAGCCATAGTTGGAATACAGTGGAGTCTATCAATTGGACAATTTTTGTATGTGCACTGTATCAGCAAACTTTAGTTCTGTGGAAGCATAATGTTACAGCATTTTACTTAATCCTGTGATCCAGTATCTAGGGTTGTGATGGATAAAATTCTGATATGCTAGAATTACATTTGAAATGTCAAAGTTACAATGTATTTCAAAGATGATACCCACATGGTCGTCTGTATTTTAGTCATAAAATTATTTTGTTATCCTGTACTTTAGAAATCCATATTCTTTTTTTTTTTTTTTTTTTTTTTTTTTTTTATTCAAATATTGTTAAAGAGAAGATTGGATATATCTTATCTCCAACACTGAAAGTAAGTTTTATATAGTTTCAGGTGCTCTGGAGTCCTTTCAGAGAGGTGAAGTAGAGGATACTATGATGTGATGCTTCACTCTTACTTACCTTTTCTGATTATTTTTGTAATTATTTTTAATAGATTTGCTGCAGAGGAATATTGCTTTAGAAAGAGAAACTTTTCATGTAAGTTCTTGGTTTTTAAATTTACTCTCTAAGTCTGTGCTGCTTTTTTTTTTTCTTACTTGCATTTACTTGTATTTACATTAAATATTCTCTAAAGGAAAATATTATTTTTGTATATGCAGAGCCTATGTATATTGAGACTGTGCAGCTGTGTAGGTTGATGTCTAATTATTCTTTCAAATTTGCCAGTAAATAAATCTTGTATTGTTATTCCACAGTCTATGACTATTTCAAGACTGTTGTTAACTGGCGGAGCAAAGAAGCTTGCTTGTCCTCCTTGAGAACAGAGGAAAAAAAATAGGGATTATTCTTGGGGCTTCTGATCAGGACTAGAAACCTGTTCTTTTAATGTTCTTTTAATTTCACAAGAACTTGGAGCTTATAAGTATAAAAGGGATGACTGGGAAAGTTGAAATGTCTTGTTTCTGCTCCATAAGAAACACTTCATATTTATCACAGATGACAATCACAGAATCGTAGAATGGTTAGGGTTGGAAGGGACCTTCAAAGGTCATCTAGTCCAACCCCCCTGCAAGGAGCAGGGATGACAAGCTAAAAAATGTGTTTGTAGTTTCTTAAACTTGAGTAGTGAATTTATTTATTACTGTATTGTGATACTAGTTGGCCCCATTTGTGATGCTAGTGAGATGCTTCTGTTTCTGCATGTAGGAGAACGTCCTTTTAAATCCCAAAATATTTTGTGTGAATTGCCATAATAAACTCCTTCTAAATCACATAGTATGATGCTTAATTAAAGCTGAGACTTTTTTCATTAAAAATATCAACTAGAAATTCTGAAAATACTACAAGTCAGAAGTTCTTTCATGATGCTTATCCTATAGGAGTAACATTACTTGAACTGCTGTTGTAATACTGCTACTTTCCATTTTGATGTGTATTGTACTTGAAAATAGCAAGCAGGAAAAATTTTCTCCCGTCTGTGTTTATAAACTTGATGGGAAAAGTAAGGTAAGGAGTTGTCTTTCATTGTGTTTTGTGTGTAGGTGGAAAACTTGGATACCCGGATAACTGAAGAACATAGATTTAGAGGAATACAGTGTAAATCTTCAGCAACAATAGAGAAAGAAAAATGTAAGTGATACAGAACTACATGAATTTGTGTAAAGCCTTTCTGTTGCAAAACAAAGTTCTGCTGCGATTAGGCCATAAAATGGTATTTTGGAGGAATGAATGGAGTATGAGGAATACCAAAATCCAAAGCAATTGTTCGTCCCAAAACAACTCTTAATACTACTCTTATGTATTTGATAAAAATATGGTAACAAATTTAATACTGTACAGAAGAATATTATGGAAGCTTTTTTGATTATAAGTGAACGAAGTTTTTTGTTTAGTCTTTAAAATAATTACTAATTTTATCCTTTTTAAATAAAGCTGAGGAAAGCCGATCATCAGAGGAAAATCTAGACATTCAGAATCTCTTGAATCACACTAATGATGAGCTGATGTAAAAGTGGCACCAAATCTGACAAATGCAGAAGGCACATTTTTAACACTTGAACTGCTGTTTGTTTTTGCAGGCAACCAGCTGATTGCTCAGGATGTGAGAGAAAATGATGAACCAAGTCAGTGTTCCAAAACAAAACCTGATAATGTCAAGGTATTTTCAATAACTTTTATTATTACTATTTCTATAGCAGTTTCTATTCGGAGATAATTTCATTATTAACTGTAAACTACTTTGGCATTGTCTTAAGTACAAAATAACTGACTACAGAATGATACTCACTTTTCAAGGGGGAGACAATTAAAAAAAAAAAAGAAAAAAAAGGCAGGGATATGTGGTGTTATGCACAGCACCCGAATCCTTTCGAGGTGTGGCGAACTGATTCGTGCAATAGTTAGGAGCTTGAGATTGCATTGAGCATTGCTGGATCCCAGCTGTCCAGTCAGTTCAGCAGCTTCATGGTCTTACTGATCTGAGATCTGCAAGAGGGTATCGGACCTTACCCAGATTCTGGGTTGGCACTGATCCCTTCTAAGTTGAAACAGGAATTCAGAAAAAAATAGTCTCAAATATTCTGTATGTAAGAAGCATCTTCTTAAAAGGAACATTTCACACACTGATTTTTGATTAAGCTTCTTAGCATCAAAGTCTTTAAGAGACGTTACAAAATCTTGATGAATAAAATAACTACTTGTGTATTGGGATGTGATCGATCTTTTTTAGTATAAGTAACTGACAATGATCTTTAATTTGTAGTAAAACGCTCTTTTCTTTGTTGTTCCAAAATAATGTAGGAAGTTATTTCAGCAGAAGCGTCCAAAGAAATTGAAGTAAAGCATACATCTCCTGAAAGTACTATGGAAGAAAAAGGTAATGAAATTTCCCATTCTGGGCAGTTGTCTGAACCCATACTGAATGCTAATTTATTTTCATTTGAATGATTCTGAGAGAAATTAGGAACTTGATCCCAGCAACTTTGATCCTAGCAAATATTTACATGTGTTCTCTAGTTGCTGTCTGTTCTGTTACTGCTGTCAAATAATGCATTAATCCTAGTTCCTTTAACGGTGAGGGCAGATTTGATGTTTCTACTGTGCTATCACACGAAATAGCACAATCGGGGTATGTGATAAGAACTTCTCTTAACTCTGACCACAAATAAAAGGTTTCCTTCCATGAAGAAAAAAATATTACATATTCACCATCAAAATCAGTCCTGTTTGTTTCTGTAGAGAAAAAAAACAGGAAAAAGTGTGCAAGTTGCACTGTCATAGTTGACTTACTAATGGTACTAAAATAAGTAATAGAAGTTGGTGTGTCCACAGTGTTACTATTGGCTTTGATGTTACATCAGTCTGTCTTTGTGTGAACAGTGTATCTTCCCTATGTTTGACCTATCAGTAGTTTTGTCTTTCCAGTGAGGATGTTGACCAGTCTGAAACTGATCTGCTATGAGCTTATATCCTCAGCTTCCTGGTTCATGGAATATGGGAGAAAATTAAATAGTGGGCTGTATTTATGTTACCATTTTACAGTGGGTCACACTCTTGAGCTTTTGCTTTTACCTTAAATTAGAAGACCTAACTCATCTAGTGTTAGGGAAGCATTTTGGCAGACCAGTATATTGTTGCTACAATGCCAGTAGTGTTAACTTCTGATGGGTGTTTTTAGGGAATTTTGGGCTACAGAGTGAAATAATGCTTTTAGTGCAAAGATTGTGACTTGTACATTTTTCTTTATCTAATAAAACAAAGATGTACAGTTTCTCTCTTCTTGTTTTTGTATGTGTGAAGATGAATTTACTGTCGAACAGGAAATGTCTGAAAAGGAAAAGCCCAGTCTAGAATCACATGAAAATTCTCCAGAGGTGAGTGGTCTTACTCACATTAACTAATAGAAATAATGCAGGTTTACACTGAAAAGAAATACTTTATGTATTTTTGACAGCAGTATTAAAACTTTGACTTCACAAGCACAGAAATAGCTGTGAAAATTTGTTTAATGCTGTAGAGTACCTAAGGCTCGTGTAGTTCTGTGTCACAAAGTATGAACTCAAAGACCACAAGACATCAGTGGCTCATTATTGAAGTAGAAGTAACTCCCCTCCTACCTTTACTAGTACTTGTACATTGTATGGAAATCATGTTTTCAGAAAATCTTGTAATTTGAGATGTGGACAATTTAGTCACTAGCAAATATGACTTGACTTTACAAAAATGTAATCACTCAACAGTTTTAAAATTCTTTGGTATCTTTTAGGCATGTTCTAGTGATATTCTACCGTGGTGGTTGTAAACAAATGTCTGAACCCTAGAGATGGATGTAGTTCTCATAAAAACGTTGGCTTTTGTCATTTGCCTTTTTTGCCTCTAATTTGGAAGGAGGAGAAAATTTAAAGAAAAAATTGTTACACTTTTTCACTCGAGGCTTGAGTTACTAAGGGGTAGACATCACTAGACTTCAGTAAATGTTGAATGAGACACTTAACCTTCTTTCCTTGTATATAGGAGAAAATCAGTTATTGGGGATTTTGTGGTCTGAGGTTGGGGATCTTGTGATCTGAACATCTGACCATATTCGTTACTTAAAGTTGGCTTTGAAAGCTTAAACTTCAAAGTAAGGGGCCTTTTTTACGGAGAACATCGCCAATCAATATTGGGATAAACTAGGATATTGACTGCTTAATAACATTTGTTGTACTGTTACAAGATGTAGCCTGTGCTGTATGGCATTGGAAAAAGGGGCTCACAAGGTATGTAGTCTATAGTTCTTGCAAGACTGAAAAGATGTGGTAGGATGTATAGGGTAAGCCAGCAGCACTTGTGAGATCACGCGATAGAGTTGTTGGGGTGAAGGGAGCAGAAGGCACATGCCTTGTGCCTAAGGCCAGCCACAGAGAATTTCATATAATTGGAAGTTGTCTTGCTTCTTTTCAGCTATGTCAATAGATTCATAACAGGCAGTGTCTCTTCCTATGAAACCTGCCTCATCCATATTTTTAAACTGACAAGCACTACTTCTGCTACTGTCACATTATGAAGTTATCAGCAATCTTTGTATTATATTGCTCAAATGCTAAATGTCAATTACAGTAACTAAAATATGTTTGTCCTTTACTTTTAATAGGAAAATCAGCCTGTAATAGTGAAACGGAAAAGGGGAAGGCCTCGTAAATACCCTCTTGAAGCTGTACAGCCTGGTGGTAAGTACTTCATAATACCTGTGTGAGAAAACAAGGAAAATAGTGACATTCAAGTTCTGAATTCATATTTCTTCCCTCAGGTGGGGAGTCAAAAGCTGATATGAGCACTGGGAATGTAAGTGCCTTTATTTTGTTTGGGTGCATTTAAACACAGTAATTCAAGAGCCGTTTATCTGTTTAACAGTTAACAGTATTTCAGAAACATCCTGTGGAAAACTTGATAATTGAGTTCAGTCTAAGCAAATAAAAAATGTTAATAGTATCTCCTAATATAACTGGACTTTGTAAGCAGAATATACTATTAAGTCTGAACATAGCAGATTACCTAAAAAGATCAAACTTAGTGCAACATACTTAATACAAATCTAAGTGTTACACTGGCTAGCAATATACTTGTATGGAAGGTGAAATTCTGATTCTGTGCACACGTGTCTCTTAATTTGTAGTGAGAGTAGTTTTGGCCTGAAGATCAAGGATGACTTTGTTTTGAAAACTTGAGATATTTTTTCTCTTCCTCTACTGAACCTATCATAATGATAGCTCGTAGTAACTCTTAATATCTGTAAAATAAAGTATTGTGTAATGCAGTTTTATTATGGATATTAAAATATGTACAGATCATTCAAAAGATAGTTACATGCTGGTTAGTAACTTAAGAGCTTATGAAACATACTTCTGTATTTTAAAGCTCAGCAATGTCTTAATTTCTTAACCCACATGAAGCACATTCACTGCTAAGAAAGTATTCTGTTGGGAGTGTTTCTGCAATCCAGTTGGATTACAACTGGATTGGGCGTATTTGTGGAGTATGACTAGTTGAATTTGTTCTGGTGGAAGGCTCCTCTCTTAGGAATCCCTATATGTCAGAATCAAAGTTAGTGCATAGAAAAGAGATTATTTTAAAAATGAAATTGTACTGAAACTCATGTTTTCTGCCTGCTTGCCTGGTGATGCGCTAGCTGGCACAGATATTGGAAGTCTTGGGAATTTACGTAGGCTATAGATAGCAGGAGGAGTTCTCCCTGTTTGTTCTGTCCCCGCGGCATTTTAGGCACCCTTTGAGTCCTGTCCCTTCTACAGGTCAAGTGGAGTTTTGTTTTGGAATTCCTAATCTTTTCTAATTGATTTTTTTCTTTACCCACCAATATTAATCTCATTAAATGTAATTTGAACTGATGTGGTTTCCGGTGTTTGGGTTTTTTTTGTTTGGTTTGGTTTTTTCTGGGTTGGTTGTTTGTGTTTTGGTTTTTTTTTGTCTTTTTTTTTGTCTTTTTTTTAAGTAAGAGTTAAAACTTAATTTTAAAATCCCCCTCAAAATAGATATCCCTCAGCACCCTCAGTACTGGAACAGAATCATCTTGTTCTAGTTTGACTGTTTTAAAGGTCTTGTACCTCTCAGTAATGACTGATTGATGTGTCAGTCAGTTATAGTCTGGCTCTAGGAGGAGCGATATCTGCCCTTCATCTCAGATAATGGTTCTGTAAGGTGAGATATTATCTTGGCATGACAGTTTCCCCTAGGCTGCTTTGAGAACATGTTGCTGCTTCAAAGGAAGCATAGACATCCTGGTGTAATCATTTGGTGATGAAAGCAGCTGTATTTTTTGGACAGTCATCGTAGGAGATTATGTAATTATACATAGCTCTTTCTGCATTCTGAGCAAATATCAAATTTTGGTGACTTATAATTCTGCAAATCTGTATGTGTGATTACATAAAGTGACTGCACTAAACTTTTTTTGTATTGTTGAGAATTAAGTTTTCAGAAGTATGTTTGAGTGAAACCACTTTTAACTTTGTGTCTTTTTATTGCAATGACTTCAGTGTCAATTAGGTTACTGAAACTGCTCTGATTTCTTTTGCTTGTGGACTGATTTGACTAATTTCACATTTTTATCATAAATGCAAAAATACATGCTACTGTTAAGAAACTCAGTACAGACTTACTCTACGCTCATTAGAATGTTCCTGTTTTCTAGATTTGCAAATATGTTCCACAGTGAATGGGGGAGAGTTTCTGTGTTTACATAATACAATCCTGGATTTTTCTGATTCTTTTAAAAAACTTACCTTTTTTTTTTTTTTTCCTTTCTTTCTTCATTTCAGCTGCAGTCTCCTATGCTTGCAAGTAGAGGAAAACCACTTCAAACAGGTAAGCAAAAACAAAAGGTGGATGAAATAGAAGAGGGTTTTCAAGAAAATCACATGGGTCCTTCCTAAGCATCATCTCTGGCAGTCAGTATTTTCAACATGTGAAAACATCTGAGTAAACAGAGAAGTGAAGACTTGTCCCTAATTCCTACTGAGTTTTTAATTTAAAAAAAGAGCAGCTTGATAGGATTTCAAAGGTGCAGCAGCATTGTTAAGTGTTGAATAATGCATGCAGAATGTACCAAATAATTTGTTTGTTTGGATAGGCACATGGCAGAGCTTCAGAGGCAGGTGGGTACCCCATCAAACTGGTTCTTAGGGACCATTTTCCATTTCTGCTTGTTTTCTTTCATACAGTGACTATCAATCACGCTTATTGCATTAACTATTTTAAAATTTCAAATTTTGTTCATTTAATTGGATTGTCTGTGGATATTTGTCTAAGACTTCAGTGGTAGCTTGAGGGGATATTTCTTTCCCCTTTTACAACTGCTGTAAGACCTTTACAAGGTAATCACTTAACTTTATTCAGAAGTGTACTTTTAGTGCTTTAAACTAAAGTCAAATAAAGTGAGATACTTCTCTATTTCTCTTTCCTGTTCAAACATCTGTGATTTGTAAGAGTTCAAACTTCGGTGAATTTTAGATGTCATAATTAACTTTTCATGTGTATAGAGTCTGAACTGCCCTAGTTGTTTAAATGTGCCTTTTTAATTATGGCCATTCATAAAATAGACTTTAAAATTAGTTCAGGAAGCAGACAGACCTGAAAGGCAGGTTAAAAAATGGTTTGTAAACAAATACAAACATTCATGCAACAAATCTGAGAAAACAAGTCTTCAAAACGAGTCTTATGGAGCTTCCAAAAGTTTAGGTTTCTACAGAGATATTAATCTGGCTGCACTGTACGTAAGGGCTATTTCCTATTTTCTTTGCCTTTGTTAAAATGTCAGCTTTAATCTGTATGCTTCAGAATTGTTTCTGGAGGATTAGCTGGTTGTGTGGTACTTGGTTTCTATCAACTGCAAAGGGAACCGGCAGAATACAAGAATGATGTAGAAGTGCGCTCTGGTTTATTTCTTATTCAAAAGGACAGATACCTGACTGTACACTTAAAGTTTAAATTTAGTGTGTTAGGTAACATTTTATTTTCCAGGTAAAGGGTTGTTGATGTCATAGCAATATTAAGAAGAGTGTATAAAGTGGATGAAATATCCTGTTAAACTTTTCATCATATGTTAGCATTCATGTGAGAAAAGGGGTTGAAAACCCCTGGCAGTGAAAAGAAAACAAAGTGGAATCCCTCTGTGCAGTTCACTTATTTTAGTAATTTCTGGGTGTTCTGCACAAGAGTTTGTGATAGGGACAGACTTGCGTATAGAGTGGGAAGCAGAGTTTCTTTTCAGTCAACACAACTCATGCAGTTAGGAGGCGTCTGGCTTCTGAAGGCAGCAGCCCACCGTAACACTGACACTGAACTTGAAACTAAAATTATTTTGCACTAATGAGTGGTTGCTGCTGTAGAGTTAGTAAGATTTTGAAATAGTGTAGTTTATTATTTTTATACTTGCCTTGAGTCAAAAGTACTACACTTTCACATCCTACAGAGAGGGTTGTGTCTGTTAAGAAAGGCATGTCTTGTACTTACATGGAGTATTCATCAATCAAAAACCATTTTCCTACAAATTTGCCAAAATGTATCAGAATTTTGCAATATCTGTCTCCTGAACACAACAGAACTAATAAATGTTGGGTTTATGTTACTTATTCTTGTGTAAAATACTCAATACAATGGACAGTCCTATGTTCTATTGCATTTCTTTATTGAACAGTTAGGTATCTTTGTGTTTTATTTCATTTGCTTTTGTGTAAAAGTTTTTCCCTGTAACGTTAACAAAGAAACACTGGAAAACTTGCATGTGCACCGTAGAATATATTTCTACTCTTTGAGATCTGTTTTTGATCTGTTGACATTCTTCTGTTTGTTCTGTCAGTCTATTGTTGATGGCTTTAGAGTTTGTGTCATCTTTTGTGTAGGAAGCAAATATAGGCTACAATTTTATGGCAGGGAAAATGGTATAGAAACTTGATTTTCTTTAGATTACTCCTCTCTTGTTGCTAAGGATTTTTATCCTTGCAGTGTTACAGATAATTCACTTTTGGAAAGCTCAAAAGCTTTGTAAAATAATCCCTTTCTTTTCATAGCATTTGTCAGGGTAGAAGTGGTAAGCATCTACCACAGAGAGAAGCCAGGGTGAGACATGGGTTGTTGGGTTATAAGTGTATTTTAGCGTGCACAGGCCAGTCTGTAAGAAGTACTGAATTGGAAGCAAGAAGTACTTCAGCAGAGAAAGTCATGTAACCTGCATACCAGGTATTAGGTTTTAAATACTGTCTTTTTGAGCTACAGCCATCTTAGTGCTTCACCATGGGTGTAGTTAAGCACTAGAACAGATTGCATGGAGGGACTGTGTTCTTGGAGACTTTGAAAATTGGATTGAACATCTTGTAGTATGATCAGATTAATTAATTTAGCCATGCTTTGAACAGGAGGTTGGACTAGATGACCTCCAGAGGCCCCTTCCAAGCTAAATTTTTCTGTGATTCTGTAATTGGTTGACAGTAGTTAAGAGGGGTAAGTAACTTTTGCTTTTCCATTAAAACAAAACAGCAGATGCAGCAAAGCAATAAATAATGTCAATCATATAAAGCCTTACTACTTAAAAAAAAAAAATTCATTGTCACTGTGTATAACAACATACAACAAAGCCACATTCTAAATTAGATAGACTTCAAATGTTTTCTGAGCTTCTGTGATGTTTATGGAAAGTTGACAGAGTTTGAAAGAACTCCTTTTTAAACTGATTGGCAAAAGATTTGAAGTTCAGGATTAAGTTTTGTTCTTTTCTTTCTTTTTAGGTGCAGACATATCTAATAAGAAAGAAACAACAAATGTAAGTACAACCAGTTTAATTTGTAAGTTTATAAACAGTATGCAATGAAAAATGTCTGTCTTCTATTTAAATTAAACTGTTCTTCCTTACTTGCTTCCATTTTTTTTTTTTTTTTTTTTTTTTTTTTTTTTTTTTTTTTTTTTCAGGAAGATGAAGCTGAGAAAGCAGAAATTATTGTGCGCAAAAGGGGAAGAAAGCCTAGGCGTTCTCTGGTTCAATCAGAGGAAACTGGTAAAAAGATGCTACTATGCTACTCCTAACAGAATGAGAAGATATTACTATGCCTTTCTGTTTACTAATAGCAACAAGATAAGCTTTATTCAATTTTCCTTTCTTGAGGAAAAATCATTGAGTTACAGCTAGAGTAAATATTATGTAAATATGTGTAAATTTGCTGTAATCTCATGTCAGAATTGCTACATCCCAGATGCTTCTATAAAGCCTCATGAATTTTCTATGAATTCTGGCTATGAGCCGCATAAGTAAACTATGGTGAATGTGTTAGCAAGATTAAGTCAAACAAGTGTGAATTAAAAATGTTGAAGCATAAAGGAAATGGAAATTTACTTACTTAAAATGGGATTTGTGAGTAGAATACCTTTCCTAAACTAAGTGTCCATATCCTTTTGGAGAGCATTTGGAAAATTATAGCACATGTGTAAAATTTTGCATGGACAGAAACACTGGATCCAGAAAGAAAACGTCGGAAGTTAACATCATCTGAAGATGAACTAAAAGAGCAGGAGGAAGGTGAAGAAGAAGATGGTGAGGAAGATGATGAAGCACATTCCGGGGCCACAACTAGATCTGCCACAAGATTAGAGGCGCAAAGGTAACAGTGTGTAGAGACACCAACAGCAGGCTTTTTTTTCCACATTATTCTCAGTTGTTGTGGGTTTGTTTTGTTTTGCTTGTTTGTTTTTTGGTTGTTTTGTTGTTGTTGTTGTTGTTGCTTGTGGTTTTTTCTCTTTCTTTATTTTTAAATTGATGAGACCTTCCCAAATAATTCTTCTAGGGATGAAGAGACAAAAGGGGAGGTGGGGAAACTTAGGGTCTCAAAAGACATACTTGAATATGTCAGAAGGTAAGAATTGATCCTGTTGGCAGTCTTCATCCTAGTCATGTCTCAGAAGTTGGGTCTAATGGCACTTTGTTCCAATAGGTAAAAAGAAACCTCTGACTTGACTGTACCATTTGATATTTGGAGTTGGAACAAGGTGAAAATGCAATTTCCCATATCCATTTCCTTTTCCAAATATTATCCAGGTTAAATACGTGAATTTGCGGCACTGGAGGTTTTAATTGCCAGTGTGGTTATCTGCAAGCTCAGAAAGCAATATTACTGCAACAGACTAGTGTGGTAGCAGGCGTTCTGTTTTCAAGAAGCCATTCTTCATCTCCTTTAGCATTGGTCTGCCTTTTTGTAGGCAAACTGAATTATGACAGAGCTCATCGTCTTGTCTTTGTTGTGGAATCAAAGAACGATATAAAGCTTTAGGAAGTTTTAATTTATGTTGCTGCCTTTCAGAACAGAATTGGAGTCCAGGCTTTGTTTGTATGTTCTGTTTTTTATTTATAGATGTGTTTCATTTGTGTCTCAGATTTCCAGTGTTGACTTTCTAGCTCTGACTTCAACAAAGCATCTGTATCTTAAGGTGCTACAATCAATCTGCATTTTATAAGTAGCATTTGGGAATAATTCTGTGGAATGGGCTGCTTCTTCATCTTCAGCGTTGTTGGATTATCAGTTTTTTCTGAATTAAGTAACCTGTATTCCAAACCATGAAACTGGTAAAAACTAGTTACTGGCTACATTGGATGAGCAAATCCTCTTCTCTTCTGCAGCCTGTTTGCCTTTGCTGCTTTTGTTTTTCTGCTGGTCCTACAAGCTATTTTTTTAAATGTGGACACTTATGTACCAGACCTATTGCAGATTTGGAACTATTATTTTTATTTAGTTAAATACAAAACACTGTCAGTAAAGTAGCCTTTTGATTCTACATTTGATATGAAAATACACAGCTCAGCCTTGCAGCTTGTGTCTCAGAGCATGCAAATGCTTGGGGTTTTTTTTCCACTGTTTCTGGCAATTTTGATTTACTTGTTGCAAATACTGTGCAGTCTTAATTTTTTGCACTTGGAATGCAAGAAGAAAGTGACTTGGTAAAAGTATTTTGTTATATATACATTCATCATTCTTTCATATTGCAGAAAGCAGCCCAGCAAGCCAACCACACGTGCAACTTCTAAAGGGAGCAGTCCAAGTTCAATTTCTCCTAGAAAACGACAGAACCTGGCAGCAAAAAAAAGATCTCCAAGTGATACAAAAATTAATAAATCTCCTGAATTGACACAGTAAGTATTAAATTTGAATCCACTTGTATTACTTGTTTTGGAAGCCACTACATTGATCCTTTCCTTCAAAAATCCTTTCCTTTTGCTTCAAAATCTGAACAGCAGTCTAGCTTTGCTTTGTTCTGTTCTCTTGTGATATATAAAAGCTTTTAAAGGATTTTCTTCAGTTTATGTTTTTTCGTTTTCGTCCTTTCTTTACCAGGAGGACTAGAATTTTTTTTTCTTTCCGTCCTCAAAAGCCTCTTGGGAGAATGTGAAAATGCTATTATGCAGCATTTTAATTTGAGGTGTGATTCTTTTCTGAATGGAGGAAAGAGCAGCTGTAGTTCAGGTTAAAGCAGCATATGATGACATAATTCAAATGCTTCAAAGGTCTTTCTAAGATCAGCTGACAAAAGAGGAGAAACTCTGAGAGTCCTTATATCAAGTTTTGAAAATATTTCCCTGGTATGCTTTTCAATTTTTAAATATGAAATCACAGTGTAAAATCCCCAGGGAGTAATAAATGTGATGCACGGTTGCTATTCATCTCATAGTTTGGTTTATATGCCAGATACATTTAGTTGTCATCCACCATGAAATGTGTCAGTGTCTTCAAACTGAGCCTCAGGAGCATGTATATCATGCTCTATGGGCTGTCAGTTCACCTCATGTTAATTACTTACATGGTTATGAATGGCCAGGAGTTTTAAGCTGCATTTATAATTGGTTGCAGCTGAAATGTGGTGGGCTTATATATGGATGCTTAAATAGAGATAAGGGTACGTGCTATCTGCCCTTTACTCCCTCTTGTGTATGTGAGAGTTAAGCCACTATTGCTACTCTTCTGTCTTTGTGAGACAGGGTACAAGATAATATAGTTCATTATATTCTGTTATAATCCACAAGTCTTTCCAAAAGAAAGAGGAGGAAGGAGGAAAGCTTTAGCTCCAAATTCTAGATCTGGAGTACTCTCCAACGTACAGAATTAGTATGCAGTACCCTCCTAAGATGTGATGGGAGTGTGCAAGGTCTCCCTATGGTCTGTGCTAGTATATAATGTTTTAGTAGTAAGCTTTTAAATAATATATCCTGGTAATTCATCAGAGGTGGACAATTAAGTTCCATCCTCTAAACGGGATGGTGCCTGACCACCCTTTTTATTTTACAGGTCCTACCATTGTTAAAATAATTATTAATAATGCTTTTCAGGTTAAAGGTGCAGTCTGTCAAACGTAAAAGGGAAGACAGCCCAACAGTGGTACGGAGAAAAGGCCAGCAGAAAACAGAGGAGACACCAGTAAAGAAAGCAAAGCGATAATCTTTACCAGCTAGTACTGTTCATGGAAGAGTCAAAAGAAAAAGAACATCTGCGCTTCTATCTTTTTTAAAGCAGAGGGATTTGCACGTGCTTGTTTCAGAGCTCTAAGTTCATCAATGCAGTACTTTTAAGTTACATTTTAAACAGCTTTATAAACTATTGTTTATACAGAATATTATGTACATTTATTTCAGATTAAAAATAAGTTTACTTTGTATCTGAATGAAAAACAAAGTAGTTATATATTTTATCACTGACTTGGAAAGTTGGGGTTTCCCAATGTGACATGCTAATACAGATGCTTCCGACCCATGAGGCACCTCTGGGCCTGCTAATACACTTTGTATATAAACTTGTAAAAATAGGTTGTATTTTACTCTGTGTATGAATCTAATCAATGATGGACATCTTATTTATTATATGGAAAGCATTGGTCTGTAAACTTTAGTATATACCTTAGGTTTTTTTAATTATATATTTTACATTCTATGCAGATGTCAGTAGGAAACTTCCCCTCTGCTCCCCCAGGGCTGTAAAACCTGAAGTTCTCAGACAGTTGGTAAAATATTTTTCTCGCATGCATTAAAGTAGTTTAGCATAGTGAAAGGGACTTGGCTCCTTTCTGTTCACATTTGTGACAAAGTATAAAATTTAAAATGTAATCTTACTGGATTATATTTTGACTTGTGAATTTACTACCAACCTCAAGAAATAAATATATTAGGTTAGATTTATTCACAGTCAGCCAACACTACCCTGAAATGAAATGGTTTTATTTTGCAACTGAACACCTGTTCTTTCAGTATTTGTCTTTTTCAACAGAGGGACCCATTGAAATCAAATGTCACTTCTCCTAACCATAGAGCTTCAGCATTTTATGTTAGATTTTATACACAGGTATTAAAAATAGAACCTGGTATTATTGCCAGAATCTTTTTTTAATGTATATTAACTCTAGTAAGAGCAAATGTTCAAGTGAAGTTGTATATAAAGTTAAACTTTTCTTATGATCAAATATGTCTCTTGTTATGATGTGATGAGTTGCCAAACAAACTGAGATTATTTTAAGTGTTTTGTTGATATTCTGGTTTATAATTAAAAAGAATTCGGGGGGGGGGGGTGGAATTTTACTTTTTTTTTTTTTTTTTTTTTTTTTTCTCTTTTTTGTGAAGTTTTTTTTGAACTTGTTGTAAGGCAGATGATTTCGTCCGATATTCTGCTTGGTTTCTTACTGAGATTTTTATATAAAAAAATTATAAAATGTTTGCCAAAAATCTGAGTTGCCATATTTTATTATCCTTTGTTTGTATTGCTGTGGAACTTGTTTTTACAAATGTATTTGGTTGGAGCCGTATCTATAAGTTTTACCTGGTTAGTGTCTTTCAATGTTTACAGGTGCTTATATTTTAGGTATATAAACAGTAGAGAAAGGACCTAACCATTTACCTGGCTTAGTACACTGTAAAACCAGATGCACACATAGTTTGGTTTGTTGTTTTTTGTTTTTTTTTTTCATGAGGAAACTTGAGTCTAAAAAAAAAGAAAACCTCTTTGCTCTGAAAATCAAGTCCTTTTGATTTCTACCTTAACTCTGGTGCCATACTAATAATACATACACAGCCAACCTACTGCTGGTATCTACATATATATTACTAACACTAATGTTTATGCACTTCTTTGTATGCAGTTGTAGGATAAGTTGAGTCTTTTCCTTTTCCTTTTTTTTTTTTTTCTTTCTTTCTTTTTTTTTTTTTCCCATTTGCCACCTGCTGTATGCATAGACCAAAATTGTAGATTTTGTCTCAGCCTTTGTTCTGTAAGGCTAAACAAGAACAACTGTTTGGTTTTCAATTGGTGCTTTCTAGACTTTTGATCACATTTAGAGTCCTTCCCTGCATCTGTTCTGGCTTTGTTTCCTTACACCTAAATTCAGTAGCGAGATTGCTCAGGAGGTTCCTGAGGAAGGCCCCCACCATGCCGTACATTATTATAATTTATTCTTCTCTCTCGTTATAATTTATTCTTCTCCCTCTGCTGGCAGTACTTCTCCTGCCACAGTACAGTTTATATTTGCCTGTTTCACAGCCGCATCTCTTCTGATGAGTTATAATGATTGACTGCTCTTGTCAGATCCTCTTGACTGACTGTTGTCTAATGATTTTAGTAGAGAAATACAACCTTGAAGATCAATGACAATCTCTAAGAGTTAACCTACTTAGAAGGTCTTCTAATGTTCCTCCCCTTAGCCGTGTTTAACATTTAGGAAAATCTTCTTGTCTATGGAATGTATCTTTGATCATTCATCAATTGTTCCATAGTATGAGGGCATTAATGAAGCATCTTCCACCAAAGGGGGCAACTTTTACCTAAAGACAGGGAGGGAAAGTGCCGATTCCACAAACTCTTTTAACTTAACACACACTTCACTTGCTGCCTGATGGTATGAGAATATCAGCTTCTTGCTCCTTTTCAACAAAATAGACGTTTCTGCCGGGCTGTGGCACTGTCAGTCCATGTTTGGAGTTGTTTCTTTTCTTTGTTTAGTCATTTCAAATGCTGTCATCTAAATTACTATTATAATTTACAGGCACAATACTGGTCTGCTATATTTAAGCATAACTTGGGCATTGAATATTTCCAGTTTCCAGGTTTTTCATATTCTCTATCTCCCAGAGCCCTTCCTGAGCACAAGGAGGGAGGGGGACACAGAGGAATCGGTTTTCCCTTGGGTGCAGCCAAAGGCCCATCTATCTTGTTCAGAAGTTAGGCTTGTAGTCCAACTTGACATATGCATAAAGGAGCTATACTTTCCTACCCCATGCAAATTTAGAGACTTCAGAAAAAAAAAAAAACTGTTCTGCACAGTAATGAAACAATGTCCTGAAAATGTTTTATGGAGAGTTTTGCTTGAGGCAGTTTGCCACCTTTCGCGCAAGAACATGGCTACCCTGCAACCTAAATAAATTTCTAAACCACTTGGCTATTTTTTTATGTTATAGTGGCTGTTTTTTCTTCCGGTTCCTTCTCTTGGAACTGCTTCCTTTATCTGAATATTAAAATATTGAGTGAACCAGAGACATCCTGGTGGAAGGTGGAGTTCAGGTCTCCCCTGCTGAGTTTTACAGAACAAGAGCTTGAATCCTCCTAACCATACAGGTGCTGCCTGTGCTAGCCAGCTGCCTGTTGGCTAGTTGTCAGTATCTCTTCGTGTTTTCTAGTGCATTCTGTTTAAAGGTTATTTACATCTCTCTACTGTCTTCAACCTAAAATACTATGGGGTTATCTACTATGTAGATTTTAAATCACACAAATGGATTTTGTTTGGGTTTTTTGTGGTGATGTTTTTTTCAGAACCAACTAAAGTGTCATCAGTAAAAGTTCATTTGCAGTTTTCATTTTTTGATTGGGTCTGCCAAGCTTGTAACTCTCGCAACTGGTGAAATTTCCCTCTAGAACCTGATCCAAAGTCAGTAGGTGTACTCAGCAGCTGGGGCAAAGTTTTTGCTGATGCTGGCAGGTCTCTGAATGCTTCAATTTTCTATTCCAACAACTTCTCTGGTAACACATCTACTTCTCAGTTGTTTTGGTTTTTTAATAGTCTATGACATCCATCCCAAATACACGTCCACTGTTTCTTCTCTCTCAGCCCATGTTCTGAAAGCATTATGTGTACAGAACAACCTTTGGCCCTGATCCCTCAGAGGCTGCCTGCTGTCCTGAGCTGCCTTCATCTGTCCAGAAACTCAGTAAAAAATTGTTGTGTAAAACTTGGCAACCAAGAGCAGCAAATGCTTCTGGTCATAATGACTACCAACAAACATCTGCTATGATGCAAGTGTCAACACTAAATGTGGTCAAAGTCTGATACCTGTATCAAATTCTGCACTGGGAAAATATCATTTGCTACTGCAGACTCTTGTCACTCCTTACTTTTGGAAGATGCAGTGGGACCTCTGTGATGCCGAGAGTCACTGATCTGAAGAGAACTGCTGCCCTGAAGCTGGGATACACTGACTTCTACATGTCCTTCCAAAGCAGTGTTTGATTTCCTTGGAGCTGTACCTGTTTATATTGTAAAGAGTGAATTTAACTGGCAGATTTTTGTTCTCTTCCCATTAAAGTCATTCCATGTGAAATGTTTTCAGTTTTAAGGTTTAATGTGAACATCTTAACAAAGGTGACTGCACATTCATATAGCACACATACTCCAAGCTCTTGATAACTTAGATATTCTCAACATTACCTGCTTGATAATTTCATATACCAGCTCAGAAGACTCTTATCTTCACGACTTCTACTGCCTTCCATCTATTTCATTTGCTTGTAGCTTCAGTTCAGAGGAAATTGTCCGTGTCTGCCTTCTGCAGGTTTTGGCAACTTCTTAAAGATACTGTGCTTGTTTCTTCCAGTATATTCCTTGTCCCAGCTATGTACGTCACACTCCATTACTTCCATCAGCTTCTCAAAAATTCTGGGTCCATTTCAAGCAGGGTGTTTTTTTCTAATAAAACATGAAAATTTAAACACCAAGGAAATTCTGTCTACATTCTAGTCTTTGTTTCCAGGTTCTGATGTTTCACCAAAATTCCTTGAAAGGCTATTTCTGATTTAAACTCCCTTCCTTTTTCAAATCTCAGCTTTTTAGGTCGTATCCTTGCTGGCTTTGTGAATAAAGTCCAAAAGAAAAACATAATAAAAATAAATGTCTCTCTGGGAGTCCCTAGATAGCTGTATTTAAAGCTAAGAACATAACATTCTTGCCAAACAACCAGGGAAGAAAAATATGGTTTGAAACGGCTGTAACTTAGTAGGGCAGGAATAGATTTTTGGCATTGACTGTGCAATTAATTAGCCTAGGGTGGGATTTCATGGTCAGGCTGCAACTGCAAGGCACCTTTCACCTTTCGTCTTCTGCCCCTTGTCCAGTGCCTTTCTCCATGCCAGTGTTGAGTTGTACGGTCACAGACTGCTGGACCAGGAAGCCTGAAATTTCCTCTACAAAACAAAATGCTGTGCAAATCCTGCTGCCCGCACAAAGAGGATGGCCATGTGGCAGAGAGGGGATGTGGAGTCACCCTTCCACTGTACCATGGATTTGGGCACACTTAAGCCAGTCATCTGGGTGCACCATTAGCTTTCACATGCATTTATGGTGCCTCTGTACCAAGTAACTGATGGACAGTGAGCTAATCTGGGGGTTTTACCTTTTCCTAGTGACAAACAAGGAGGCTTCTTGCAGGAAGCATGGATTATCCAACTAGTCAGGGATCCTGGCTGTCCACCATTTACCAAAAAGAGGTCATGCAGTTTTTGAAAGCTGAAGCCAGACAAATTTAGACTAGCTATGGTGTTCTGTGTCACTTCTCGGCGGTGCAGGTAGTTTAACAGAGAGGTGACTTGCAGAGGTGGGTTCTCCCTCAGCAGTATGCTCTGAACTCTGACAAGGGACAAGATTTTTCAGGTTTCTTTAGGAACTGAAGCCTCATTTCTAAAACTGATGGAAAGGTTGGAGTTGTGCTCGAAGATTAAACTGGATCTAATATTGAAACATCTGAATTTAAGGCAGCTGGCTCCCAGAAGTTAGGAATACAAATGAAGCACCAAAGCTTCCTGTATCAGGACACTTGGATCCTCAGATGGGATCCACAAAGCTAAGCAAGCCATCCTGGAAGCTGACAGCACTGGCCTGTAGGAAACATCTAGGATTAGCTGCTCCATGACAAGCATGTAGTGCTGGAAGGTGATACCTAACCTCTGTCTAGGTTTCACCAAGGCTGGACCTTTGTTGGCCTTTCTTCCAAAGACACAAAGGAAAAAAGGCACTTTTCATGCTGTGGTTAGAGCATAGCGGGGCTTGAACTTAAACATCTTCAGAAGGCAAGGCTGTAGGGTATCTGAAGGTGGGTACTACTTTCTCTCCTGTTAAGATGTTTCACATTCCATGACCCGTCCTACTTGCTGAAGCAGGAGCTAGAGAACGGGTCTCACTGTCCACGTTCCAGGTGATGGCTCCACTGTGTAGCATGTTGAGGAAATGGATGTTTGGGGCATACGTGTACCACCATCTCATTCAGTGCTTGACAAAAATAAATGCTTAGGCTTTTAATTCCAAGGTAGATTTCACGTCTGTGGCTCCTGAACAGGACAAGGCAACTCCCTCCACCCCAAGCTAGGTGTTAAAACAGACTTTGAAGGATGTTTTGTCCAACTCAAACATCTCACCAGGCACCTGGTTAGCCTGGCTGCTTCCCTGGGCGCCATGCAGGATTGCTGCTGAGGTAGTGTGACACCCAGTGGGTATCTACCTCCAAGGAAGATATCAAAACAGTAATTTCTAGTAATGTACATCCTTTCATAATCATGGGCCCCTTGTTCCTCCATGGCCTCAGCATTGTGGAAATTTTTCCTTTGCTGATTCCTAAAGATACAGTCTAGGTCAGGATACCTCAGTTTTTCCAAGCTGGAAACAGCTTATGTGAAGATTATTTAAAAAAAACCAAAACCTTTCATAGAAAAAAAAAAGAAAGAAAGCATCACCCACAATGAGGTTTTATTATTCATTTTGTGTATTTCTTTTGGGCTGGCAGCAAGATGCACTGGCACTGGAAAGGCAAAGTGGGAGCAGCGGGGGAAGATGTTACTGGCTTTTTTAAGTACTACTTTTTTCACCATCTCACAACAACCCCTTGTGAAACTTGCAACCTCAATGTGGATGCGATGTAGAAATGACGAGAGAGGCAACTGATGACCTTGACTATGCAGGAGGACAAGCTGGGTTACTTTTCTGATCCCTGCTAGCACTGAGATCTAGACATTCTTTAGGACAATGTAAAAAACTTACGCTATGCAGGGTATGACGGGTACATGAGAAAGTAGGGGTGAAAAGTGAGTACTGAAAAATTATTAGAAGTACTTGGCTGGGACTAGTGGCTGCAACAACACCCCCGTGCTTGCTGTTAGTTTAGCTTTCATTTGTTGAGCATTCACAGGCACTAACAAACTCTGCTGAGAGTTAACAGTGAATGTGACGGTAGTGTACTCCAGGTGTGCATCTCTGTCCTCACCACCAACACCTCTTACCAGCAAGTCGAGGTACTCCGTAATGTGGAAAAGCTGTCTGAGAGCCCTGATCAATAACGTCACCGAAGACATTGAAAATAAATGGGGGAAATAGAAACCCTCCTCTTAGTCGTGAGTTCAGTTTGGAGATTACGTACCTGCTGCGGTCACAGCAAGCTCCGTCTGGGGCTTTTCCTCGTGGAAAGACAATGTTTGTACACTGCTCCAGCTAAGCCACACACAAAGTGCAGCTCTGACCTGGCTTCATCAGCCAGTGGGAACAGAGCTAGAGCATAAAAACCTCTACCACCTATTTCAGCATAATTTGGCCCCTCCCTCACTGGCAAACCACATGAATGGTCCAAAACTGAGCCGTATTTTTAAGCACTGCTCCTTTGCTGATCACGCAGCCGGACAGCACAGACTGTGCCGCTGTGCGCATGCTGAGGATGTCATCGAGAATAACAGAGGAACATCAAAGCTATCAATCCTATTGTCAGCTGGACAGCTTAACCCTTTAATGATGTCCCTTCCCTTTCGAGATTTTATTGTAATGTGTCACACACGCTATGCAGTGATTTCTGTAAGTCAGCTTATGATGAAAGAGGAATACACAACAGAAGAATGCTCAGTGATCCCATTCATGACACTCCACCACGAGTTCCAGTATATAAATCTTAAAATGTTAAAATTAAATAGCCATTCCTGCTTCGGTTCCCAAAGCAAGCAGAGATCTGGAATGTGACTTTCCTTTCAGACAGTGATAGGTTCACTGTACTCTTTTTATATAAATAAGAGCTAAGAATCGCTCAGTAATATGGTGCTTATTTAACTCTATTCAGCCAGGATTTTTCAGGCTAAGTAAATAGGCAATATAAGGCCACTTTAAAAAAAAAATTAAACCTATGATAAAACTTATTTCAATGACTTTTGAACTTAGAACTCTATTCAGCCCTCAAGCACAGGAAACATCCTTTTGGGGAAACTTTAATCAAAGTAAAATGGGACTCCTGCACTCCTGCACACGCTCCCGGCGAGCTCCGTTTCTGGACCAGAGGAGGGCTGGGTGACAGAGACCGAGCACGAAAGCAGCAGAGAGAACCACCAAGGCTGTGCATGGAGGGCTGCTGGGCCCAGGGGAGGTGCTGAAGGGTTGCACCTTTCCCCTTCCCCGCTCCCTGCAGTGGCAGGTGTGACACGACTGCCAGAGATGGGGCTGGAGGCTGTCATGAGTTAGCTCAGTTCTCTGTGAAGGTCCGGCACCGGCGTCTCTGGAAGTCAGCTGCCTGGTAGCTGCTGTCTTGGGAGGAGGCAAAGATTGGCTGATCTGGCAGACAGGTTGCTCCAGGTTATTCCAAATATGTGATGTGTAACCAGACCCTACACATCTCCAGCGATGGCAATCCCCCATGGCACCGAACCCGTGTCGCTGATTAGATTTACAACATTTTTTTCAAACTTGAAACTCTCTGTTGCAATTTATGCCTTTTATTTCCTATATGACCATCTCTCTTTGCAGCAGGGTCCTACCCCCTTGAAGATTTGCATTTTGCTTAGTCTAGGTTTGTTACTTTTCTGTTTTCAAAAATAAAAACCATTTTTTTCTTGGCTTTCAGTATCTCATGTATTTTCTTTCCCCATTGAAAATAAGAGAAAAGAAAAAGAAAAGGAGGAACAACTTGAAAGCCTCAATTTAGAAAGAAGCATAAAGCAAAGTTTTCTTTTGTTTTGAAATAAACATATAAAACAAGGAAAGTGTTCTGCATTTTTTAAAAAATAGAGGTTTGGGGGTTTTTTCCCCACTGTTAAGATATCTACAATTTTTTTTTTCCTGGTTTTTTGTTTTTCATACAAAGGCTTCAGATTTTAGCCCTGCAGTCAAGGTCTGTAGGTATATATTAGTTTGCCTTAGCCTGGAGCTAAGAGACCAAGGAGCCTCTTTGAGCGTAGCCAAGAAAGGAGAAAGGCAGCTGTGCCATATAACACATTCATAAAGCTTTCCTGTTACAGACATATTGCTAGCTTCATTTTTCTTGCATGAACAAAACACTGTCCAGTTACCACTATAACTTTGTAATAGATGTTCATACAGTTTTATTGTATTTTCAGAATTGGGGAAGCTGTGCTTCTGAAAACAGCAATAGGATCAGGGTGTAAGTACTCAGTACTTAAAGTATAATTGGGTAATATTTGCTACGATGATTATATGCCACAATGGCAATAATCCAAAATGGAATAATCCATCACAAGTGAACACAAAGACAAGCAAACACTACCACAGTACTGGATGTGGGGACGTTTTGTACTGAGGCAGAGAAGGAAAATTCTTCCATTTATTCATAGCGGTCTCCCTTTTAAGAATTTACTTTATTATTATTTCACTTTTCTAAGTAAGTTCACCTAATTCTTCTCTTGGGATTTGTCCATTTGATGTGTTGAGATAATGGGATTGTTCAAAGACACCAGTGAATGCAGGGCATCCTTCCCAGATGTCATTTCTTTGCTCCTCTCCCTCTTTTCACACCTTTCTCAAATTTTCTCAGCTTTTGTCACCTCTTTTCTTCTGTAAAATAAGAAAGAACGGGAAAGTGACTGGCAGCATTTTAAAAAAGGGAAATAAGTCCAATTATTTTTGTTTTCCCTCAAAGGCATCAGACTTGAAACAGTCCACCTGCACCAGCTCTTCAGTTTTTGTCGACCAGGGGAGAAAGACGGTGCAGAGCAAAAGTGCAACGTATCCGTTGGACCGATACCTGCGCTGCGCCTGCCCGACAGCTAGAACAGCATGTCCTGGTCTGGTTGGGATCCAGTAAGGGTGAATATGCTAAAATACAAAGAGAAAAACCTCCAGCATGTTCCAGTAACCTGTTAGGGGCCAGAATCATTATGAGCAAGAGGTGAAGATCCTGGTGCTGCTGAGCTCCTTGGAAGCACTGCCATTTTGCCAGTAAGGGAGCCGGGCTTTTCCCAGCAGGGCTGGGGGTTCGCTCAGCGGTTTTGAGGCTTCCCCAACCTTCTCCTCCTGCAAAATTCACACCTAGAAGGCTGACTGACTGCAAAGCGAGGCCGGTCTCCATTGCGCAGTGCGGAAAGCGAAGCCCGTTCTCCGCTCGCAGACCTTTTGCTTCTGTGCGAGTCACTCAGAGGGCTGCGGGGGACAAACGGTGCGAATATTCTCTAGAACAGTAATCGCTGGGTTGCAGGTTGGTTGGCGGAAAAAAAAAAAAAAAAAAAAAAAAAAAAATTGTTTTCCAGGCAGAGACAGTCCTGAAACAGCCGCTAGATGGCAACTGGTGCCTGCCCGGTAGCACAGGGCGCCCCGCGCTCACCCGCCCCGGGGGCCACCGGTTTTGACAGGAATACCCAAATACCTAGTTCTGACTCTGTATTCATTAATACCTGTATACCTTACCATGCACAGGTCTAAATCCATCTAGTGGTATGCTTATAAATACAATATATGCATATTAAATTCCATGTAGCATGGGTCTATGCTTATAGGTGCATCAAACTTCTTGAGGAACAGGACTGGGAGGTGTATTAGAAGCTATCCACTCCAAGTACCTTGCCCAGACCTTTCTATTTCTCTCATTTTCCAGACCCCTGTTCCTAGCACTTTCTTGATCTAATTTCCTCCATCCTCACTTCTCATCTGATCCGTCTTTCACTGCTCCACGTCCATTTGTTCCCATTCCGTGCCCTTCAGTTCCCTCACAGGGTCCCTCTCAGCTCTAGCTTCTCCCTTGCTCTCCTCTCCCACTTTCCTTTTCCTTTCCTTCATCCATTTGTTGCATCTTTTTGGATCAGGTAGGTCCTGACCTCACCCTCTGCCCATGTCCTCCTTTCATTTCTTCAAAAGTCCTTCCTTCAGCTCCATTTTTCCCTCCTGGCAATCTTGCCATGACCAAGAACTTTTGTGGATAGCAAAAGTACATGGATGCACTGACATCCAGACAGGTTAGACACAGGCTAAGGGACCTTTACACTTGCTTTTACCAGCCACTGCGTGTAAAGATGATAAGAGAAGTTGAGACAATATCAGTTAGAGCTATTATAATCCCCTTTTCATTAGCCATCCTTATTGCTCATTTTTTGCTATTAACGCTGGTGTGACTGGAATCACCTTTCAGGCTCCCAGGACCCAGCAAACAAGAACTGGGACAGAGTCAACATCCAACACCAGCTGAGCCAGCAGGTGGGAAAATAAAGCTCATTCTTGAAGAAAATCATCAAACACTCTCTGCATCTTGGAGAAAATGCACAGGGGATTTCTGCATGTCAGCTGGAGCCCAGATGCTAGGGCACACAATAAGAGATTAATATCAAAGCTGGCTACAGCCAGTAACATCCCAATATTTTCATAAGCTGGTCTTGCAATGAGGCTCAGAATCAACACTTTTTGAAAAGGATTTTATTAAATGCAAGAGTATGGCACTGAGATGTTCATGCGAAATACCACTACCGCATCCCATCTCCAAAGGGATATGGCTGTTGGAACAAAGCAATGCACAGATTCCTGTCCTGACACTGATTTGTGGGTAACAGGCTGGTAGTCTTGTCTTTTCCTCACTGAAAGGATCTCACTGTCTCATTATTCAGGTGTTCCGACATTTAATACACTCTCCATAAAAACAGCTGCTACCTTACACCACAGTGGTGACATGACCCGTCCAGGCCTGCTTCTCTGTAGCCACCGTGTATTAGGAAGCAGTTCTAGGAGCCGTAGGAGTGTGCCTGGCCAAACACAAACCAAGAAGCAAGGCCTTTGTGGTCGGAAGGTGGAAGTTCTCCCATGCTGGGTGCTGCCATAGCCCCCATGGACTGCAGGGATGTCGGCTCTTCTCTCCACAGGTGCTGCTGCTCTTTCAGAGCCTGCCAGGAATTCTCAGGGCTTCGGGGTCAACACATCCAATGGCTGAAGAGATGTCCTACCATTAGCTCTTGAGGAGCCAGTAAAATAGCTAAATTAAACCCTGTGAATGCAATATTATTGTTTGTGAAGGTCCTTTGCCTTCAGATGATTTTTGTCCCCTCCATGGTAACTACGGGCAAAGTCAGAGATACGAATATCGCCAGGAGCACAACTCGTCAATGTGTGTGTATACCGCTCCTGTTTCGGATGGTCAGTCAACCAGGCAATCATCGTGGCAGTACAGGGAGGTTAGACTACAAGGACTTTGTTGTGTATTTTGCAGAAGACTATTCTGCAGACATCTCTTTGGAGCTATGAAGTGTAACACTTTGCGTTGTTAAGGGATGTGTTTCCTGATGAAGGAGCACATCTCATGCAAAATAGCACATTGCTTTGCACAGCCCTTCTCGAAAGGAGAGGTGTTGGACAAAGTGTTCACTAGGTGGAAGAGATACAGCCACATCAGAAGTCCTCCAGAGATATGAAAGGACAGTTGAATGCAGCATTTTTGGCTGAACACCGGGTTTTAATGATTCCTACAGGCAGCAGTTTTCAGTGGTCCTATATGGAGTTGGAACGCTGAGTGTATAGAGAAAAGCGTAGGAGTTTTAATCAGGTCTCATAAAATACAGACACAACTGTAAAGCACCAGAAGGCCACACCACACACTGCCCTCCTTCCCAAGCAGGGAGAGCAGAAAGTTCCCATTCCTCCTGCCAACAATAACCTCATCCGTAGTGCAGGAAATCACAACTTGCCATCTTGAAAGTATTACCAAAACGTCCTTCCAGCCAGCACTCCTTTGCCTTCCCTGTTTCACTCACAGGCAGACTTCTGCATCCTTTTGTCTTGAAAAACCTCCTGGAGAAATAAAAATACTTTCCTGGTTTTCCAAGGTATTCATAAACTGACATTTTGTCTACCCACGTCTGGTCCCTATCACATTGCAAGAGTTTTCCACTAACTCAAGGGAGTCCTTCAGTAGTGGAGACTTCTTCAGCCATCTCATTTACACTCATTCATGTAACGAGCAGAGTGCCGACTGCTTTTGCCATATTACACATTTTTATTCTTTGTCATCTGCCTTAATATTTTTTTCTTCTGTTAAGTAAATCTCAAAATGTGTCTGGCTAGTAAATTATAGAAATAGCTACTTCTATGACTGGAATAATCTGAGAACCCACTCAGGCTGTGCTCCCCTCAACACTTTAAAAATGCTCAGAGGGAGACAACCTGTAACTCAGAATCTCTAAATTCAGGCGAAGACAACGCTAATGAAGATGGGAATTCTGAGAGGAGAGAACGAGTGTCATAAGGACAAGACAGGGTACATATTTGCAGTCACCATGTTCAAAGTCTCTATTTTCTAGGACACACACAGAAAATACAAAGAATGTCTGTATTGCCTGCAGACAACTTGTATCACGTTTGCTAATTTTCAAGCAGCCAGTTAAATTTGCATGTGAACTGAACAAAACAGTCACTAACTTATTTGTGAAGTTTATGTATTTCTATTCTCACTGAGCAAGCCAAAAGAATTAGGGATTTAATGTAAAAGCAGTGTTCAGATGAAATGTACAGTCACTGTACATACAAAATCATTGCCAGTGGAAACAACTCACAGGGTGAACCTGCTAATTGCTCTAACTTCATAAACCCAATGCCTGATCCAAGGTCTCTGTGCTCAAACATCTTGGCTTGGCTGCCCCACCACGGGTTATTGGGCGTGGATTGCAGCGAGGCCAACACCGTGGCCGTGTAAGGCAGCTGCAGGCGCAGACTCCCCTGTCACACAGCACGTAGAGCTGGGGGCCGAGTTTGCCACCAGAGGCGTCAAAAAGCTCCCAGAGAGGCTGGGGTCCCTTCAGAGACCCTCCAGACCATGGAGCGAGATCCTCAGTCTAACCTGCCTGGCTTCCCTCTTTGCTTCCTATCCAGTATGAGGAGGCTGTGAAACAAATGAGTCCTTGATCTCAAATTCTGAAATTTTTTAGTAATTGGTGGTCTGTGTAAATTTGTAACAGATAAGGCCAAAACACTACCAGATATTACCTTTGATGGTAATACCTCAATGTTACCTTTGATGGTAGTATCAGGATGTCTACTCCTGGTATGAATAATAAAGAGATAGAAAAATTAGTATGAAATGACTGTTGACTTGCTATCAATAAAGATATGACTCTTAGACAAAGATGTGAAATCACTTTATAAATGTAAACACTTCCAGTATCCTGAGAGGCCAGCAGGCTCACTTGATTTACCTAAGTGTCAGAAGCAATAAAAATATTTAAATGTTACCCCAATGTAGCCATTGATTTAATTACCGAGTTAGTCCATCATACATGAAAAGTGAGCTCAACTATTTCAAACAAAAAGTAGGAAAGGTGGTTACTTGTTTGTAGATTGAGGAGCAACAGTAAAGGAAAGCTGGACTTCGTATGATGTTGTACCAAATAAACACCAAATGATTAATCTGTGCTGTGAGTGTTCTTAAAAGCCTGGAGACTTGCACACAGCAAATCCATCTACTGTAATATGGTGAATATTCATTAAAATGCTCTAGTAAATAAGAAGGAAAAAATCGTAACAAGTGGATCGACCAGATAGGGTATGGATGACTTACATGCATAGGACTCTGGCATAAGTCAATCATCTATTTCAATTTTTCTATGAGAGAGCGCAAATAAATAAACTCCCTTTCAAAATTGCTTGAAACAGATAAAAAGCTGCATAGGTGGGCTAAATATCACAATATTTAATTTCACAGGAAAAAAAAATCAGAAGTTTTAATTAATGATTGTGAGATGCATTTGGCCATTTGGATACACCGGTTTGCTTTTTATTAGCAAATCAAGTTAGTCTTGTCCAGGTTGTGTTTCTATCCTGCAGATAAATACGTCAGGAGATGATGAATAGACAACCATTTACTGGGGTAGCAGAAAGCCTAGCATAAAAACAAGGAAAGAGTCAAAGAGAAGAATTATTTCAAAAGATGGTCTCACCTGAGCACGGTTACAGGGTGGGGCACAGAGTGTGTACGCAGCTCCTGGCCTCCGGGCACTAAGCTAAGGCAGTGATCACACATCCTCACTCTTTCTTGGGAGATTAGATTGTCCGTATGTCTTCTCCTTGTCGGGGTCTTGCAAGGAGGAATAATCCGGGAGAAAAACTGCCGTGTACGGAAGTGAAATGTTGGCAGTTTTGTTTTCGTGCTTGGCACTCTGCATTCCAAGCCTTCACTTTTTGTTGTAAAGATGAAACAACAAGAGGGAGATTTGGGTTGGTTTTCCCGGAAACGGCAGCTCTGAGTGATAAAACTGGGTCAAATCGTGTCACTGTGTATAGGCAACCAGCAAGATCCAAGCATTCCTTTCCATTTGGTTGGAAGCTCCTGTAGGAGCCTTAAAGGACACGGGCTTTTCCCATGTAAGGAATATGAGCAGAGAGGGAGATTGCTAACCAGCTGTTAAAACCTACTGAGCTAATTTGGTAAGCAGTTGTCAAGTTGGTAAGATTAAAGTTCTCATTGTCAGCATTACATTTGCACATTCTCCAAGTTTAATATTCAGATGGATTCTAAAAATCATTCCGATTTTTCTCTTAGGTGGTATATCCTTCTCTCGCCGAAGTCCAGAAGCATCTTACAGTTCACATCTCAGCAACAACACAGGATCCTGACATCAGTTGCAAAAAGCACTTTGAAGGCTGAGTGTTGCAGCAGTTACTCATGTGAGGTCCCTCACGGAATGCATAGAGAAATCCTGCTAGGAACTTGCCTTAGAGATGTACAACTGTCGCCTACTGTGTAGCTATGGTTACATTCGCTTGGAAATAAATCGTTATTATTTAAAAAATAGAGTCAAAATCCGTTCAGAAGCAGATGACCTGAGGTTTTCCTGCAAAAGCAGCAAGTAGTCTAGGGCACGTTTCTGTGCCTTTGCCAGAGAGGAGCACAGCCGAAGTGAAAACCATGAACTGAATCTTCCCCATCACCAACGGGGGATGACAATTCCTCCTAGGAGCTCTGTTTGTACCACTGCCATCTTCCAGCTAAGCCCCTGGAAGATCCAGCGGGAGACTCCGCAAGGATTTGCATTGCTCTGTGTAGATCGGGAGGCAAACTAGCAACAAGTCTGGGGAGACAGCTTCTGTCTAGGAAAAAAATAAATCACCTGTAATGAGGTAGGGCAAAGGTGTTACCTACCAGCTCGCAGCCTTTGGGAAACGTAGCGTGGGGCAGCCCTGGGCCATGAAGCTCTTTGGCCTGGGTCAGGGCTGAGACGGGCTCGGGGGCGGCGGGGGCAGATAGTGGGGTATAAAAAGCGTGTGCTCGCTACAAAGGCTTTTTTTTAAGGTTTTGCAGCCAGCGCCGTGTACGCGTGGGCTCTTTCACCGGTTTACCTGACGCTGCCGTCGGACGGCGGTGAGCAGGACACGTCCTGCCCCGTTTCAGCGCCCCACGCAGCGCTTCCGCGAGCAACTTTCCTCACACCCGGCAGGAAAAACCTCTCCGGTGGCTGCCAGAAGCCCCCTCACGCTGCGGGCGGGTGGGCTCCGCTCCCACATCCCCACGCCCGCACCGGATACTGGGAGAGGGCACTGGAGCTGTGCCTTGTCCCGGTGTCACCAGGGTCCCGCTGGGCCCCTCAGGGCTGGGGGGGGACTCGTCCCAGCCCGGGGGAGCGGCCGAGGCTGGGTGGTTTGGCGGGGTCGCGGCAGCGAGCCGGGGGAGGAGGGGCGCGTAGCGGGGCCGGTACGGGACACGGCGGGGCGTGGGGTTGCCCCGCTGCATTGCAATGCCCGTCGGTAAAACGGCAGATCCCACCCAAGAGGTGGGGTTGGGCCGCTTCCAAACGGCGAGGAACGGGGAGGAGGGGAGCGTACAGGGGGGGTCCTCCTCTCCCTCTCTCTCCATCCCTCCCTTCATCCCAGCCTGCCCCGGAGGGGCTGGGCGGGGGGACCACCCAGCCGGCCACCGGCCGCCGCAGCCCCGGGATCGCCGGTCCTGCCCGGCCTCCCTCCGCCGCTCCCCTGCCCCTTTCCCCCGCCGCTGCTGCTTGCTCTCCTCCCGGCCGCCTCCCCGGGCACTTCCTCCCCGAAAAGGCGGTTTTCTGGTCGGGAAGAGGGCGCAGAGATCGCCCCGGGAGAAAACCAAAAACAAAATTAAAAAAAAAAAAAAAAAGAAAAAGAGGTGGCAGGGAAGGAGCTGGATCGATTAGCAGAGAATTACAGCCATTGTGAACTAACCGCAGGTATTTCCAAGAGCCTGTGGACGCAAAGCCTTGTAAATCAGGGACCTGGCGGGCTGGAAGCTGAGGGAGGCTGCATGGGGCGGGGGCGGGGGGGTTCCTCTTCCTCCTCCCAGTCGCTGCCCCAGCCCCAGGGCAGCCGCCGGTCCGCCCACCGCACCTGAGCCAGCAAAAAGAGCCGCACGCCAGGGAAGCTGCCCCGGCCAGTCCCGTTCCCACCACCCGCACCCCCTGGAAGCGCGGGGCCCTTCCTCTCCCCTCTCCTCCTCATCCGCGCATCCTCCCACCCCAAATTTCATCTCCCAGCTGTCGAGCACCCCGTGAAATGCCCGCACGGGACCCCCTTCCTGCCCCTCCTGAGTGGATTTCTCGCAGCTTCCTCTGATGCCCCTTATTTCCCTCCAGCTCTTAAAAAAAAATTCCCCTTCGGATATTTCCTGAGTGTGTCGTGGCACTGAAGCCTCGGGCAGCTGAAGTGGTGGCTTTCCCGGGAAATACGTGGTGGGGAGGGGAAAAAAAAAAAAAGGTAAATAAGTGAGCCCAAGCAAGGCGATTAAAGCGGGCTGAGTGTTTTAGGAAGGGTGAAGCCCGTTTTCCTGCATTCACGCACAGGAGCGCTCCGGCCTCGTGCCGCCGATGGAAGCGGGATTGTTCATCGCATTGATCCGCTTTTCGTTGTTGACCGGTTATCGCGGCTCCCTGCTCCGCTGCGAGGTGCGCCGCTCTCCCGGGAGCACGCGGGCCCGGCTACGGGGCACAGCCGGGTTTGGGGGTGCCGGTCCGATAGGTGCTGGCTCCTTCTGTCGCCCCAGCACCAAAAAACACCCCAGGGCCGTAAAGGGCTGGCATTTCGTTTCTCACGTACCCTTGCCGGTATTTTTCTCTTGGCCAAAAATGCCTGAAATAGCGACGGGCGTGATGCTCGGGGTGGTGGGGGGGGGAAGTTGCCATTTTGGCACCGAGTCGCATTTACACGATTCATGCGCGTGCAATACTTTCCAAAAACTCCTTGTCTCGGACCGGTTTCTTTCGGAGAAAGCATCGTTTGCAGGAAAGCAGCCTTTCATCAGCCCGAGGGTGCCCTCCTAAAACGGCCGTCGAAAGCCCCACCGGGCCGGAGACCGACCCTAAGACAAAACCAAGGACGCTTTTAAGCAAACGAGCCCATTTTGGGAGGCCAGGCTAGGCTTTTCGCCCCAGCCCCGCCGGCCGCTCTCCCCGCAGCGCACGGCCCCGCTCCCGGCGCGGCGGCCGCAGGCAGACCCCCACACCAGCGGGAACAAGCCGTTTTCCCCCAGCAGCGCCCACCGAACGCTGGGCAGCCTGCGGCGTTGTGCCCCTTCCCCCGCCACGTTTCCCGCCGGGACTGGACCCTTCCCCGCCGGCCGGGCTGCAGCGCTGGCTGCCCGGCTGGGCCCAGGCGCGGCGGGAGGGGGAGCACCCGGGGGCTGTGGCCCCGCTGCGGGAAGCCGCCGCGCCCAGCCGAGGACAGGGACCGCCACGGGTGGCACGAGGGCGCGGGGGGGTGCGGTGGGAGCCGCGCGGGTGGCAAGGGGTTAAGTCGCCGCGCGCCCCGCCGCGCGCCCCGCGGAGCCGCGTCGCCCCCGCGGCGGGGGAGCCAATCGGCGGGCGGGCCGCGCGGAGGCCGCCCAATGGGAAGGCGCGGGGCCGGCGCTGTCAGGCGGCGGTGAGGGATGACAGCGCCGCCGGGAGAAAAAGGAGAGGGCGGGCGCGGGGCGGGACAGAGCGGGGCGGAGGCAGCGCCCGCGCCGCCAGGGACCCGCGGCGGCGCCCGGCGGAGCGCGGCGCGGCGGCGGCCCCGGCCCTGGCCCTATGGGCGGGCGGGCCGGCAGGCAGCGGCGCAGAGAGGCTGCCCCCGCTGGCGCCCGCCCTCCCGGCGGCAGAGAAGAGCCCGGCACCGGCGCGGCCGCGGCCGGCGATGCGGTCGCCCAGCTGAAGAGGCGCGGCGCGGTCCGCTGCTCGCCCGCGGGGCCGCCCGCCGCCGCGCCATGGCCGTCCGCGGCGGCAACGCCCTGACGCCTTTCTCCATCCAGGCCATCCTCAACAAGAAGGAGGAGCGCGCCCGCCACGCGGCGGGGCGGCCGCCGCCCCCAGGAGCGGCGGGCGGCTGGCGGCTGTGCGGTTCCACCGAGGGCCCGCCGATCCCCGCGCCCCCCGCCGCCGCCGCCCGCACCCCGGCCCCGCGGACGCCGGCGGGCTGGGACTCGGACTCTGCGCTCAGCGAGGACCCCGAGGGCGAGCGGCGCTCCGAGGACGACGGCGCCGGCGGCAGCGCCCGCCCCGCCGAAGCCGCGGGCGGGGGGCGGCCGGCGGCGGAGGAGGAGGCGCGGCCCCCGGAGTCGGCGGAGCGGGACGGCGCCGGCCTCAGTGACAGCGAGATGTCGGCCGCCGTCTCAGGTAGGGGCGGCCCCGCCGGCGGCCCCTCCGCGCCCGCGTGGGGAGGGCGGGAGTGTCCCGGGATTGGGGGGCAGGGTGTCTGAGAACGGGAGACGATCGGGGCTGCGCCGGAGGAAAACGCCTCCCGCGGGGCGAGGGAGAGCCCTCCGCCGGGGGTGGGGAGGTTGCAGCCCCGGAGGGCGCCCGGCGCTAGAAGGGGAGCGAGAAACCGCAGCTGTCCTGGCGGCGAGATGGGCAGCGGCGCGGCGGGGGGGGATCCCCGCCCACCCCGTCCCTGCAGTCGAGGCCGCGAGGAGCGCGCCCGGCCGCGGGTGCGGGCTCTCGGAGGAGCGCGGGGGAGTGGGCGCTGCGGGTGTCCCGGTGCCTGACTGCCCTGCTCTGGCCCTGCCCGCAGATCGCAGCCCGCCGGAGGAGGAGGAGGACGGAGCGGGCAAGTGCGGGAAGCTGCTGCCGGAGGAGGAGGAGGCGGCGGCGCCGAAGCCGCGGAAGAAGCGTTCCCGCGCAGCCTTCTCCCATGCGCAGGTGTTCGAGCTGGAGCGGCGGTTCAACCACCAGCGGTACCTGTCGGGGCCCGAGCGGGCCGACCTGGCCGCCTCCCTGAAGCTCACCGAGACGCAGGTGAAGATCTGGTTCCAGAACCGGCGCTACAAGACCAAGCGGCGGCAGATGGCCGCCGACCTGCTGGCCGCCGCCCCCGCCGCCAAGAAGGTGGCCGTCAAGGTGCTGGTGCGGGACGACCAGAGACAGTACCACCCCGGCGAGGTGCTGCGGCCGCCCTCCCTGCTCTCCCTCCAGCCCTCCTACTACTACCCCTACTACTGCCTGCCCGGCTGGGCTCTGTCCACCTGCGCCGCAGCCGCTGGCACCCAGTGAGGGGCACACATACATACCCCTCCCTCGATCCCTCCACCACACGCACTGGCAGCCAGGAAACCCATCTCCCCTCTGCCACCCCCCCATCCGTCCATCCAGCTTCTCAGATGTAGAGCCCCAGCTGCAGCTCTTGGTGCCTTGGACAGTATTTATTATTATTATTTTATTGTTATTTTTATTATTAATATTATTCGGATGGTTCCTCACCCTCTCCTCTTCCAACGTAGGACTTCTCGGCCACCCCTGCCCCGACCCTCACCCCATCCCTACCCCGCCAGCCGAGGACTCTCGCGATTCGGCACAACTAGTTCATGGTATCCATGTTGTCAGTGTATTTGGTGTAGACTTCTCGTTTGTTTGTTTGATTTCACTTCGGATTGGTAGAGACTCGATCTTGGCTGGGAGAGAGAAAGAGAGAGGAGAAAAAAAAAAAAAGAACAAAAAAAAAAAGGAGAGGAGAAAGGAGAAAAAAAAAAAACAACCCGCAAAACCAAATGCAGCTCAAAAGAGGAGATCAAGGACTCCCTCGGTGGATTGTAAAGAGGATTATTTTTGACGTCTGTTTGAGTCCTTGGTCTTCCAACTCGTTGCAAACTGAGTGTGCCTTGTATGGTGCTGAATGTAAGGAAGCCTCTTTCAGATCCCCCCTGCTCTTGTTGCCCATGTTATTCCCGTACTCCATGATCCCTGGCAAAGGATAAATATGTCACAAAAGGGTGAGACTTATATCAAAACTCCAGACTTCTTCCTTTCCTTTTTTTTTTTTTTTTCCTGAGATCTTTCCATGTTCGGGGAGGGAGGACTTAATGGATTTTTCGCACTTTCCAGTTGTATTAAAGTTGTTGTTGTTATTATTATTTTTATATTCAATGTGAATATTTCTAGTCAGGCTTTTTAAGAAATCGATGTAACGGGAAATTATAATGCCATCAGTGCCTTTTGCAGTTCTTCTGCAGACCTCTCCTTCAGGGGTGGGGATTTCTGATCTGCTCAGCAATGTAATTACAATCTCTTTATTTCAAGGTAAATCGTTGCCTTTTTTTTTTTTTTCCCTTCCCCCGCCTTCTCTTTTAATGGCACTGTGCACTCAACTAGATTATTTACTTCGAATGAATTGTGAATGTTTGTAAGCTACCCGCTGTACTTTTTTTTTCCTTTTTTTTTTTAATTTATAAACTTTAGTTTAACACTTTGCTCTGCTGCTTGTGTAGTTTCTCAGAGCGGACGCGGGTCATCCCCAGCGACTTTCCTCCCGCAGCAGACTCCGGGCTGTGTAGTTCAGAGCGCGTCCCTCCTTTCCGCGCTCGCAGGGCAGGCGGGGGTCGTGGGGCCCGGCGGAGACCCCGGTCCCCAGGGCGGCCCTCCCTGTGCGCACGGCGCGGTGCCAGTTTCCTCGGTGGGACGCTGAGGGGCCTTTAGGAGCTGTGTGATAACGCGTGTCCGGGACGGAGCGATCCCCGCTGCTTTGTTCACGGCTGCGGGTGAGGATGCAGTGCGGTCGGTGCCGCGGGGACATCAAACCGGTTGTGCCGGGGGCTGCCCGCTCACAGGGGCCGCGTCGGTTCGACCCCCCGGCAGCTCCCGGGCCGGCGGATCGCGGTCTCTTTGCGGGAGCCCGGGGCTGCGGATGGGCTGGGGCTGTGGATGGGCTGGGGCTGTGGGACGGGGCCTCGACCGCTTCTATCCCGCCGCAGCCGCTCGGGGCAGCCGCCCGCCTTGGGCTGAGTCCCCTCCAGGCCTCCGTCCGCGGCGAGCCCGGGGTGCGGGCGGCATAGCCCCGGCTGCCGTCCCGCGGCCCTCCCCGACGGGGCGGGCAGCTCCGCCCGGGGGGCCGGAGCCGGGGCTGGGCAGTGGCGCTCGGTGGACCGGGCCCGGCACTGGCTGCCGTAGTTCCTCCGCGCCGACGGAGCCCTGCCTGGGTCCGCGTTACCTCGGCGCCGATTCCTCATCGCCGCCGGCTTCTTTCCCTCCCCGCCGGGTCGCAGCCGCTTCCCTCCGGCTCCCGAGCACGGAGCGGCTTGGAGGAAGCCGCTGCTGCCCTGTCGTCCCCCCGGCCACCGCCCTCGCAACCCTTGCTGGTTTCCCGGTCCTCTCCGGTTCTGATTTCGCTTTCCCCAGGCTCGGGCCATCAGCTCTGCCCGGGAGGATGCACCCGGGCTGCGCCCCCGGCTGCCCTCGGTGGAGGGGCGAGGGGCGGTGGCGGCTGCCCCGGCCCCAGCGCGGGCTGTCTGCCCCTAAAACCGTCCTGGCCCCGGGGAGGAGGTGGTGGGTGGGGTGCTTCGGGTTGGGCTGGGTTCGGTTCCGCCGGGCGGGTGGGCAAATCCAGCCGGTGCCGCGGCCCTGGAGAGAAGGGCGCTCTGCAGAGCAGACCTGGCAGGATGCGGGAGGACGGACATTTATTGGGCCCGATCCCGAACCGTTTGTATCTTTTTTATCTTTTTTTTTTTTCCTCTTTTTACTATTTCCTTTTACCTTTTCCACCGCTTTCCCTCCCGGGAAAATGGAAGTTTGGGGTGGCCGGCGCAGGCCCCCACTCGGGAAGGTGAAGGGAAGCCCTGCTGCCCCGCAGACAGCTCACTCCGCTCCTTCCCTTGCCCCTGGGGATGTTTCACCGCCTGTAGCCCCGTGTGAGGCTTGCAACCCCACTCAGGACTCAGACCCGCTGCCTCCCATGGCTTCGATGGGACAATTTACACCGGCGGAGGGCGGGTGGCCCCGGTGGGTACGGGGACCCAAGGCGGCCGGGGCGGCTGGTGGCAGAGCCGGTTATGGTTCCCATCGGGCTCCCGGTTCGTGAGTGAGGATTATTTCGAAGCCTTTTTTTTTTTTCTTCCGTTCCTTTTCTTTTTTTTTTTTTTTTTTCCCCTCCATAGGACACCGTGTTTTATTATTTTCCTCCGTGCTGGCTGGCGGATGTAGCGCTGCAGGGAACCGCCCGATATGAAAAGAAACCGTCGGTCGTTAGAGCTTCCCCGCGGTCCTCCGGGTTCCAGCGCTGGGGGGCACAGGCGAGAGAAAGCGTCAAACTATTTTTCCTTCAATCCGGTAAAATTAAGAGGCGTTTTACTCGAGACAGAAATTGCTGAAAAAGACGAACCGAGTGAAGTCACTTTAGAATTTTAGGACTGTGTTTACTATCGAATATTTACGGATCGAGAGTGGCTTCGTTTGACGTTGACAAAATCCGGTGTTTGGAGAAACGTCAGTATTTTGCGTCGGGAAAATGTAATCGATAATTTAATGGAATTTTACGGGAATTTGGAGGCGTTTCTATTCCTGATTTTGTTTATAATTTTACGGTTTGAAATATGAAACAAAAGCTCTGAGTTCTTTTGTATTTTCTTAATGACAAAACCCCTGGTAACCCCCGCGTAACTGTACCGAGGCCAAAAGAATTACTCGGGATTTTAGGCGTTTGTGTTATCAGCACAACCTGGGCTCTGGCACTCTCTCTCCACCACCACCTTCCCCGCCCCCCTCCCCGAACACACATCCAGCACATCCGCGGCTCCAGCACCAGAACAATCTCCCTAATGACACCTCCCCGCTTCGGCCTCTCTCCCAAACCCCGCATCCCTAGCGGAGCCGTGGGAATCGTTTTCCATCATCTGGCCATGGACAAGCTCCAGCCTTAAAGAAGAGAAAGCAGTGGCCATAGAAAGAGGGGGAGGGGAAAACTACCGCAGCTACAAGAAATTCGGTTGTTAAAATGTAATGTAAACTGTGTACATCTTTGCGTTTGTCTCCGCGGGCGCTCGCGTTGGTGCGTGAAACATCCGCACAGGCGCAGGGACCGGCTCTGCCTGTATTCAGATTCCTCCCGCTCGCTCGCAGGGCAATAAACCAGGAAACCACGCAGATTTCTTCTCCCCCTACACTTGTCAGTTAGAAATCCGCGACTGCAGCCCCCCTACCCCCGGCAGCGCAGCATCTGCCCGGACCCCCAGGGGCTCCCGGGAGCAGGGGGCAAAGGTGGCCGGGGGTTAAGGGCCTCTCCCCGGCAGGCCCAGGCACTTTTCCGGTCCGCTTCTCCCGTCGGGTGGGAAAGCAACGCGCCCCGATGGCGGGGAAGCCCCAGCCGCCCTCCCCGCGGCTTCTCCCGCAGCTGCGGCACCGAAGGGCCCGAGGCGAGCTGCTCGGCTGGGCAGGGCCGCGGGGCCCGAGGCGGGGATGCTCCCGCCCACAGAGGACCGGGAACCCGCGGCGGAGCGGGCCTGATCTGGGCGGCCGAAAAACCAGAGCCCAGCGGGCAGGGGAGCCCGACGCCGGTGGCGGCGGTGGCTGGGGTTTTTGGTTGTTTTTTATTTGTTTGTTTCTGTAGGGTTTTTTGGTTGGTTGGTTGGTTGTTTTTTTTTTCCCCGAGGTGAACGGAATAATAAAGGGCAGGTCTTTCTTCGGGCTCTTCCTTGGCGTTGCTCACTGCTGCGGGGAAGAACGCGATGAAACGGGCAGCAGAACCGGGTGGCAGACGAGACATTTCCCAGCCCAAATCAGGCCTGAGGGGGAGCGCTCCCTCCCCAGGGGGCGAGCAGGGGCTCCAGGCTCTGCCCGGAGACCCTCGCCAAGTCCCCCTCCCCTCCCCGCACCGCGGCAGTCCCGCACGGCTAGTGTCCGACGCCTTGCCCAGCGACAGCGGGAGCAGGCAGACTCTCACCCGCAGGTGGGATTTGTCCTTTGAAAAAAACATAGTTTGTGTTTGTATTATTTTTTTTTTCCTCAAAGGGAGGGAGAGAATTTCGGCCACCCGCATGCGAACCCCCGCTCTCTCCGGAAAGATGGAGCGGAGCGGGAAGGCGAGTGGTGCCGGCGAGTGGGCGAGGGCAGGGGAGAGGGCTACTCCCTCCCCCGGTACCGCACGCACAGCCCGTCCCAGCCGGGTTTGACGGCGGGGGGGGGTTGAAAGCGGAGCCCTCGGCGCGACCGGTTCGCCGTCCTCGCCTCCTTCCCCAGCGCTGGGAGAGCTGTTCGCCACCGGGCTGGGCCCAAGGGATGCTGGCCATGAGAGCCACTGTCGGGGCGCTCCCTGGGAAAAACAAAACAAAACAAATCAAACCACTAAAAAAAAAAAAAACCCAAACCAAAACAAAACAAAAAACCACACAAAAAAAACCAAACCAAAAACAGGACGGGGGAGCGGCGAGTTACGCCGTTTTGAGTCTCTCAGGTGCGCCTGCGGCTTTTTGCCGAAAAGCTGCCTCGGTAGTAAAGAGGCTTGGGGTCCCGCAGGACGCTGCTGGCAACCCGCAACGGATCCTCGGCTGAAACAGAGCCGGATCCGGGCCAGGAAAGCCTCCCTCTCCCGCGGCAGCAGCGCGGCTCCGAGAGCTCCGGCCACGGGCGGAGGGCGACCCGCAGGGACCACCTGCGAAGGGCTGCGGGATGCCACCAGCAATGGCAGCTGGGGGCCCTCCTATCAGAGCAGGGATGCAGCTATTGATAAAACATACATATCCAGGTAATAGTCCTCGTAGGGATTTCAAACATTTTTTTTTTCTTTCTTAAAAAAGAAGGGGGAAAAAAAAAAGCATGGGAGCTAAAAAAGCTACACGCAGCCTTTTCGTGCACGGCCGATTGACAACCAAAACAGTGCTTCCACACCGAGCAAGAACGGCCAGAAAACTGTAAAACGGGTGGAAAGGCAAAAGAAGGGTCTGATTTTCAGCTTCCCGGGGCCGGACGGCATCAGCGTGGGAGTGGGTGCGCCGGGGGCGGGGGGGTTGGCCGCAGGGCTGGGGCCAGGGGGCAGGAGGGGGCTGCTCGGGGCAGGAGGCTGCGGGTTGCCGCTATGTTTCCCAAATTGCGGAAAGCAAACCCCGCAAGCGGTGGCGGCACCGTGTCCCCTGCCCGCCGCTTCAGCGCCAGACCCCGCCTGTCGGCTCCGGGGTCTGAGGACCCCGCTTGCACCGGTGACCCCGGTACAGCCCCCCGACGGCGGCCCCCCTCCGGCCCCCCCGCCGCGCTTTGCTCCTAGAGAGGAGCGAACCCGCGCTGCGTTGCGCTTTAAACCGGCCGGGGAAACCCTTTGTGTCGCACAGGACTCGAGCGATAATTAGGGATGAAATGCGCGTGGAGAGGACTAATATTATTTTTGGCTTGCGCGGGAATAATACAGGTTTACAAACCGTACGAAGAAAGCCGGGGAGGCCGGGAGGGGAAGGAGCTCGGCTCGTGGCGAGGTTTGTAACGGGCTTGCCCGCTCGGGACAGTGAAATGGAGGGGACTGGTCCTGCCCGGCGTTCGCCTTTCGGTACCGGCGCGCGGTCACGGGTGGGGGGTGCCCGGGGGCGGGGGGGGGGGGGGGCGATGCAGCCCGAAAGGCAGCACCAAGCAGCCGCAGGGCCGGTGTCCTGCGTGGGGGAGGTGGTAAGCGGGTTCACAGAGGTGGCGACGTGGCCGCTCCGCTCTGCGAGATGCCACGATTCTTCCGAACGAACACAGACAAGAAATGATTTTTCCTTGGCTAATTAAAAAAAAAAAAAAAAGAGACGATTCACCTTTCCCTTCATTCCGTTAAAAATAATAATAAAAAATTATTCGCAAAGGGGGCACTTCTGCGGACATACTGCATTTTCCCAGCGGCAGGAACAAGAAAAGAGCACACGCGCTCACTGGCCGTCACAAACAGCGGTCCAGGGCAGCCGACTGAAGTTTTGCCAACGACTCTGAAAGTTCCTTCCATTTGTCTGAAATTTACTAATTTATCAGATTAAAAAAAAATAAAATGCCTGGAAGAAACGGACTATTTTCCTCGCTCTTAGGGAAAAAAAAAAAAAAGAAAGAAAAAAAAAAGCTTTTGCGCGTTGTTTTAAAAAGCGCGGTCTGCGCCGTGGATTCGCGGACCCTGGGGATGTTGTGCTTAGCTGTCCGTGTCAGGCTGTGGCCTAGGGGACCGCAACGGCGTGGTTTTACCGAAAACACCTCCAGAAGGCATTGAAATACCTGCTTCGTTTCTGCGAACAAATTATTTCAGGATCAGAAAAGAAGGGAGAGGGTGCAGAAAAAAAAAATCTATCGCAAGCCCTCTCGCTTCCCTCACCTCGCAAAACTTCCTCCGACCGGCCGAGTGCCTCTCCTCTGCCCCCTTCCCACCCCCCGCCGTGATCCTGGCTGCGCAGTCCTCGGGCAGAGCCCCCTCGCCGCGGGGCCACGGCGGGCAGCGGGGGGCGGGAGGGCCCGGCCCCAACAGCGCGGTCGCCCCGGCGCCTCGCCCGGGCCCTGGCAGCGCCCGTCGGGCTGCTCCGGCCTCCCGCGGCCCGGCAGGGAGGGTCCCCTCAATGCCAGGCCTGTGTGTTTGCAGTTTGATTTCGCACGTCAAGGGTAATTTCTTCATACAACTTAATGGACGCGGCTTGACATCCATAATGATCGCTAATCATTCAAATTATTTTTGCTAGCGCCCAGACATGTTCCAGTTGTTGTGATAGATCGCGTTTCACCCATAATGACGGACAATTACCATTTCTAATTCGCCGGCTTTTGACACCTAAATCCACCCACCATATGTGGCTGAAAAGCGCCGGGCTCGGCGGCAAGGCCCTGATGACATTCGCAGCAAGCCCCTCTCTCCTCTGAGAGGGGCACCTGGGTTGTCCCGTCCCTCCCCGGCACCCCCAGCCCTTCCCCAGGCTGCGGGACCTCCGCCGTTTGCCATCGCAAGCCCCCCGACTGCAGCTCCGCGGCCGCGGGCGTGCATAGAGCGAGCCAGCGGGGACAGGAGGGAGCTCCAGGAGGAGCGGCCGCCCCCCGTCGCCCACCCAGGGCAACCGAGAGGGGGTCGGCACGACAAAGCCCCGGCGGGGGATGCGGGAGTCAAAGCCGTCGAGGGCGGGGGGGGGGGGGGCGCAGCTCTCTTCCCGCTGCCCCTATCGCCAGCGCGGCCGGGGCAACCCCTGCGTTTGTGCGCGCCCTCAGCGCGGGAGGAAAGCCCCGACTCTCCTCGATGGGGGGATATATGGCCTCGAACGGTCCCGTACGGGACAGCCGGAAAAAGGGCGAGCAGGGCCTTTCCACCGCATCCGCCAGCTGAGATTCCCGGGGCATCCAGCGCCACGTTCCCCCGGGAATCCCATCCACGCACCCGAGGGAAGCGGGATCGGCAGGTCCCCCACCCCAGCCCCCAGAAGCAGCCAGGTGAAGATTTACCCTGGGTGATTCTGGTTTTTTTTTTGGTTGGTTTTTTGTTTTTTCATTGGAGGTTGCTGGGGTCTTTTTTTTTTTTGTTGTTGTTGTTGTTGGTTTTTTTTTTGGTTGGTTTGTTTTTGTTTTTTTAATAAATGAATGAACATTCGATTTTAACCACTGCATGACGGAAACGCACCGCAACTGCCACGGCATAGCACCCACGCTGTGAGGCGAGGGACTTCACATTCCCATAGCCCGGCAGGCACTCCCTGCTTTTTCAGCTCTAAATATTTCTGTCGCACGTTTAAAGCGTCTAAAGAGCCACATGCAGAATTTCCTTCGGCAGGAATAACTGAGTGGGGTGGGGATGTCCCACTCAGTGCTGCAAATCAGGTCGGACCCTGAAGCCAAGACCCTCTCCCCCCTAGTGCCGCCCTCACCCGCCCACCCCAAGGTCTGGTCAGGGCGATAGAGGAGCACGGACGGGATCACACAAAGACATGCGTGTTTCCAGTGGGACAGGCAGATCTGTCCGACGGCTGGCAATCACCGGCCCCTGCGGCATTACCCAGGGCTTCTCAGTGCCCTCATCCCCTCTTTGCATCCCCTGGGCGCCTTTACAAAACCCACTCGTGAACTCAAGCCTTCCCACACACAGCCCTTCCCCGGTGTCTTGGACATTGCTTCCGTTCACCGCGAAAGCTTAAAACTCAACTGAACTCGACAGTTCCAATTTAAGACTCTTTTAAAAAAATTATTATTGTTGTTTTTCTGCTGTTTCTTCGCTGGACACTTGAGAAAAAGCAGGGCGGCTGCCAGGAACGACGGGCGGCGGGAGGATGAGGGCCCCGTCGTTTGCTCTGGAAGCGAAGAGGCCGGGGGATGCTGCAGGGATGCAGGCGGGGATGCGGCTGCGGGATGCTGCGAGGATGCAGCTGGGGGGTGCTGTAGGCATGCTGCGGGGATGCGGCTGGGGGATGTGACTGGGGATGCTGCGGGGATGCAGGCGAGGGGAGCTGCCGGGCCACCCGTCGCCGCCGGCCGCCGGCTCAGGGTGACGGGCGGGAACTGTCATCGGCGGGCAAGTGCTGAACTTGGCCTGACCGCTCCGGCCCCGCGCCTCCGCGGGGAGGATGAAGTCCTCACCCCCCCGCAGTTACCGCAGCGAAACGGCCTCGCAAAGCGCAAACACACCGGACCCTGCTTTGGGCAGTGGGGGGCGAGGAAATGGTTCTCACAGTCTTTTTAAGGGAGAAAGTGAAAGGATTTTTCCATCGATGTGCTTTAAAATAAGGACTAGAGGGATTGCCTGTCTGAGGTTTCTCGGTTCCTGGCCAGGTATTTTGATTAGGAGGTTTATTTCCAGTTAAACTTCCATGTCTGAGGTGTTACTGCAGTTACTGCAGTTTCCCCAAGAACTAAACAAAATACTTCCTCAGGCTTTGATTTCGAGGTAAAAACAACTGAAAAAAAACCACCAGCTCACTACATGTTAAAAATTAGGGCACTTCGAGTCAGCCCATACCGACTGGCTACCAGGAGCCAAGGCTTCTCACCTGGGAAAGGAAGGCTGCTTTGAAATGGCCCAGCCTTCAGGCAGGCACAAGCACATGCAGGGGAAGGTGACTGGGCAGATGGGGAGTTTGGGAGCTGGGACCCTCCTCTATATCCTCGTTTCCTCTCACATGCGGGACTCCAGCCCCATGTCTTTGCCACCTCCCTCCCTTTATCCCACCGGCCCTTATTTCTGCAGGGCCTCGAGTACCAGTGAGCTCTCCCACTTGCATCTGCACCACTGGGGTCCTCAAACACCTTTTCATCCTTCCTCCCCTCACCCCCAAGGGATCCACCTGGTTTTAGGTCAACAGGAGAAGTAATAGAATCACAGAATAGCTCAAGTTGGAAGTGCCCCCTAAGGATCAAGTGCTTGACTTGAGTGTCCTTGCTCAAGTATTGAAACTCTAAAGGTTTTGCTTGGTTGCAACCGGGAGGCTGGGGAGTCCACAACTGCCTCATGCAAAGGAACAGACTCATGTCCCTCACTGGGAGCAGGACAGGGCTCAGATGATCGGCAGTGCTAGGAAACTCATCAAGGACACCCCAGTAAAAAGCCCCCAAACTCAGCAGAACAATAATAGTTAATGATGTCCACTGGGTTTCGACATACTGGTATGAGCAAAGGGTCTTTAAAGTTTATTTCCCCACTGAGCTTCTGTAAGGTGTTTGGACTCCAGATAACTCTATCTCTGCCAGGTTTGATTTGGGGTTTTTGCCATGTTTTAGATCACATTTGCACCTTCTCCACTCTGGCCCTCACATGCTCACCCTCATGGACTGTAGTGAGCTTCCTAAAACAAGCAACAAAAAAAAAACATGGCATCTAAGAGCTCACAAATAAATTTTCCTGTATGTTTTTTACAAAGATTAGGCTCTTACTACATGTGTCACTCTAGTAAGCTACAGAGACATGTGTTACATGAGTTCGGGAAAAAAAAAATTAACACCCTAGATCTTTGTTCTCTGCTAGGAAAACCCTAGGGAAAGAAAAGCAACAGAAAGTCCGTTTTCCTTTACAACTTTGCAAGGTATGCATTATTTTATGTCTTAAAGCACGATCTTAAATCTGGAGATCTCAGAGATCTGCATGGGAGCAAGATGTGTTCTGCAGAGAGCACTGTTTCTTTATTCCTTCTGCAGGGAATTTTTTGAAGTATTGTGGGAACACAGAGTGGGAACTCATAGCAAGGTTTCCACGGGGGTATCAAGGAAAGCAGGAAGTCCTCAGTGCTGCTGGCTTCTGTCCCCTGGTCTCCCCAAGAGATGCAGCTGCACCAACCTGAAGTCCTCTGCGGGCTTGGCACGCTGCGTCTGACACTGCCATCTTGTGTTCCAGAGTTTCAGCTATCATGTATAAACCCAGAGTCTCTGTCCCAAAGTTCCAATGAAAATGTGCAATTTGCAAAGAAAAAGCGTAGCTGGGTCTGCAGACAGTTTAACACACGCTCTCAATGGAGATGCCAAGTGCCCATTTTATTTAACACACTAAATTTCTACATTTTAGCTTCTAACTAAAGAGCAAAGTTTAAGCACAGTTGAGCTTGTTGGATCTTCTCGAAAGATGAGCAGGTTTTTCTGTGTCTATCACAATTCAACTCAGGCTTTGCTGATCCCTCCGGTCTCTCCAGTGGCACTTTTCTTCTAGACGTGTTCACCATTCTCTAGGAAGAAACTAGCAGAGTTTATTTATCCTTTGTAGACATAAACATGAAGGTCATGTCAATAGTTTCCAGCATATTTTCCGCCTTTGCTACCACCACTGTAACCTCAGTTAAATCTCTGCAGACTCACCATGCAGTTTTGCTGAATGGCTTCAATAAGTAAAACTGCATGAAAGAGAAAAGCTAAGGAAAATAATTCAAATGAGGCAAGATAAGGAAATTTTACCCTAGCTTAATCATCTGAACTGACTGGCACAGATATCTGTACAGTGAGGACAGATGGAGGTAAACTGAGGGTGATACACTCGTTTTATACTCAGTACTACACATAAAAAACATTTTGGAGAGCTGGAAAGGGAAGGGCAAAATGGGAACAACAGAGACATTCTCTAGAAATGCAGAAGGGTTGTCAAACTATGTCTCTACTTCTTAATTATCTAATTTTTTCCCTTACAGAGAAGGCCTAGTGGTATGTTAAATAGAATGACCCAAAGTTTATTTAATGTTTCCTGACTTTTTTCTTTTAGTATGTTATGACCTAGATTACTTAAACACAGTTTTCTTTTTTAATTAAAATAAGTATAGATTGCAAATCACTGTATCCTTTTAAAAGTATTAAAGTCATATAAGAATGGTGTAATTAGAGTAAGTGATGAAAACTTTTTGGTCAGGACTTCAAAACATGTCAAATTAATAACGAACAACTTGAGTAAGGTGTTGCAAATAATGTTAATTAAAAATGTCCACGTGCAGTCCCTTTGAGGGCATGTGAATAAATATCTAACAGTTTCTATTGGGGTCTCAGTTTATACTGAAAATGAGGAAGTCTTTATAATTCATAACTATTACACAGTCTTTATGAATGGTCTTTCTCATATTTCCCACTGCAAACCATTAGATAATCTGTTTTTATTATACAGAGCCAAACATTTGGCTTAATATTTTTGTTTTAGAACAGACCACAGAATCGTGGGGATATTAGCCATCTCATAATTTTTAGGGGTGCCTTAAAACCATGTACATTTATTCCTGTCTTGAGAGTTTCTCAAAGTTACAATCTTTGATCCTTGTTCTCCTAAAAATGTTACCCAAGATACATATAAAACAGGCATTAAAGGAGTTTCCTACTCTATGTTTCTTCATTAACCATCTACCTTACCACCCACCAATGCTGTGGGTTTAAGAGTCTGCATAATTGAGTCTGTAAATTAACAAAAAACTCCAGGCAGCTGGAGCAACCAAGCTGTAGATGGTACATTTGCCTTAATGTTCTCATATTAGCACATTAAACAAGCAGAAAGGGAGCTTTTAATTATGCCTGGGTTTTTTTTTAATGCAACAAGACTCATGTCTTTCCCTGGTGTTCCTGCTAAGTCAATATATTTTTGGGGCCAAAGCTGAATTAAGAGAGACAACAGAAGTGTGTGGATTGAAGGATTATTCCAAATATCTGAGAAAGATTGTAAGTAGAAAGCAATGAACGTCAAGCACAACACAAACCGGTGTTCAGTGTTCTAAGCTATGAGTTACTCAGCATTTCAAACTGACAGCTTGTAAATGTAAATTTTATTAAATGCAGAGCAATAAAATTTTGTAAGTTTCTGTCATTTCGAATTTTAGTGGCTCAGATTGAAGCCTCCAGTCTTTTAAATCACAACTTGTATGAGCACAGCATTCACCACCCTTAAATCTGTGCTTTTCAAAACCTCGTTAATTGCCTTTGCTCACAAATATCCTTGTCAGGCTCCAGGTATGCATGTCTCATGTCAGTGATAGCCTGACACGCTCATGCCCTCTGTTGTGTTTACGGTGTATATTGTATAAAGCTTTCCTCTCTTCATTCTCACTGGGCAGAAAATAAAACAGGGTTAGCAGTGATACCACCCTTCAGAGCAGCCAGATTTTCTCTTTTGATCTCCAGAAAATTTCTTTGCACGTGTATGGCAAGAGTCTGGCTCAGCAATCCTTGTTTTGCACTTCAGACAAGACATTCAATGATTCAGAACAAACAAAAACATACGAACACCTATCAGTTGAAGCTGAAGTCTAGCAAGGAATATTTTGGAAAGGTTCTTGCATGACAAAGTGAGATCAGTGGAGATGTCTGCTAACATTTTAATGGATAACAGAGTTTGAGAAGGTAGTTTTGTGTAGGCAAAGGATCACAAGAACTTGGCCAAACAGCTTAGACATTCATGAAACTTTTTTTTTTTGGAAGATTATAGCTGCCACTGAAGCACCAAAGTGAAGTGACAGAACTGCACAGCATCCATCAGGTTTGTGTTTTCCAGTGGGGATCTAAAATCCAGCAGTCACAGATACACACGCCAGTGCCCGTGACTGTGGGTGTGAGCGTACGTCCATTTAAAGGGAGCATTATCAACTCAAATGCAATATTTTCTTCTAAAAGCACGTACTCTAATTACAAGTAACCATAGAAAATAACTCCAAACATTTCAAATTGTGTTGCATGGTGAGAAAGACTAAAGAGCCAGCACATCTAATTGTTAGTCTGAATCACGGTTCTCATAGCACTCCCAATGTGTATTTTTTCATAGTATTTCTTCAGGTCCACACAATAAGCTGTGCAAGCTCTTAATTCACTTAACATACTGCCAAACTGAACATGAATGTTAGTCTGTTATGAACCAGCAAAAATTTTGCCTGAGTAAAGTAAAACCAACAGGATCTAATCCACTATTGGATGCTAAAAGGATATGTGGTGGAATCCACCAGACACTGAAAATAATACCTTATCTCTCATTAGTAATAGTTGCAAATTCTCAAAACCTTAATTGCAAGGTTTTGTCTTCAACCACTTCAGTACAGAATTAGACATGCAAACTCTGTCACAGTTGTTGCTTTTAATTTTTGCTGGTGTGCTTCTCCCAACTATCTCTTCCTTACTATTTTCTATATTTATCGAGTTACTAATAAAGCTCTGTAGTTTGGTTAAACATAGATCTGAGATAACCATGCCATAAAGCCACTCCAGCTCTGTCAAAAACGCCTATAGTTTTGGCAGCGACAGATGAACTGCCCTCAAAGATGTAAAATTTCCTGTGAGGAAATTAGTTTGGGAGCACATAGGCTAGTATTGAGTGAGAGCATTTTGGGTGAGTCATGACTTTTGATATCACATCACAAGAAAATAAATACAAAGCAGGGATTTGAAAATCAGTTACCCACATCTGTCAAGCTGCTGGTCATACTCACTTACGGATTATTAGTTCTGATTTCAGCTTGTTGTGCGCAATAAGAAAGATGGACCAGAAAAGTATCTAAAATTTTAGCCCTTTGTCATTCCAGCTGAGACACATTACCAGTGAGCTGTGAGCTTTACTGTGTTAAATAATACCAATAATATCCAAGAGAGTATGTTTATTAGAACTACGACAGGCCAGCAGCTGAATTGGCCTGCGATGCCCAGCCAGGACATCAGCTGTCCAGTTTGCTGGATGTCACAGCAGCTGAAGCAGCAGCGGGGATTTGTGCCCAGCCTCACTGCTCATGTCATGGCTTAAGTCAGTGATGAAGATGAGCTAATGCAAAGGCATGAGGCTGTGGTGTGGATGAGGTGTGGGCGCACATTCAGTTCTGTCAAATCTCTTGCTGTGGTGGTAACCGCGGGCAGAGGCGTGGTAGCAAATAACGGAGGGGGTGGGGATGATACCTTTGGGAACTGCTGCAGCTGTTTGCTCCCTGAACGTGAGTCAGAGCCCTCTGCCACACTGGGTAGTGACATGATTGCCTGCTGGGCACAATACACATTTCAAAGCCAGTTAAGATATGTTACATTTAATTATTCAAACAGGGATCATTTTCTGGCAAAGTACACTGGGGCAGTCAGTGCTTCAGTCATCTTTGCCTTCATTCACTGACTTGTTGCACTGAGATGGCCCAGATGATGGATGGCTGGATGGGTTGTGGAGGTAACGCTAGGCTTCAACCTCTTTTGTCTTGTATCTTATACAGTCACTAACAGCAGTACAAATCTGAGTAGGAGGCTACTAAATGACACTTTACAGACATTTCAAATTCATTTTGGACTGGAATAGTTGCCTACACAAGAAAATCAGGCTCTTGTGTCTGCAGGCAGTGCAAACCTACCTCTTCCATGAAAGTTTCACTGGAAAGTGTCCATTTGGCTGAGTAATTCCAGACTGAGGTATACACCTGACTGTATTTCTGTTATATTCATAGCAGTTAAAATCTGTAGTCAGGCATGAGGATCTCTGTTCACTAGGTGATGTACCCAGGTATAGCCAATAGATCATATCTGTACCTTAAAAATTGCAAATTGCAATCTAGGGATAAAGAAAGAAACAGAAACTTGCCACAGTAATGGGGAAGAACCAAGAAATGATGTGACAATTTTATTCAGTACGACAGAGGACTGTACTCATCAATATCATCAGTACCTTCCAGTTGCCAACATATTTCTAGACAAAGAGGTTGAGCAGTGAATGAGTGGAGTAGGCTCTTGTCTCTTCACATCTGAGTCCTCCTGTAATCAGACTGGTAATTTTTTTTCCCATACAATATGAGAGGTTCTTGAAGAGCCATGCAGATGCATACCCAAAACAATTCAAAGTCTAGAGAGTTCTCTTTCTGGAAAAAACATTCCTCGAACAGGGATTCAAGTTTTGCTAAGTGTATCACAACCCAGAATATTTTTCTATGCTATACAGAGGCTAGTAAAATAAAGCCTAGGAGTCCAGGGAACTAATTAGATTTGAGTACGCCGAAAGCATGGCTGGTATGTGCTGCAGTGAACACAGAACTGCATGTTTTGTTATAACAGTTATGACTAGCATCTGCAGTTTAGCATTGGAGATAAACGTAGTTTTGGAGAGGTTGAGGTAGGAAACCGTGAGCTCTAATCTTGCCTCTGAGGCTGACATCATATATGCCTTTGACCAAGTCAGTTAGTGTTGGCAGAAAGGGGATGGCAGTGGGTTTCCCATGTCAAGATTCATTTAACTCGTGTACGTGCAGTTCCTCGGATGGAGATAAACAGTGAATGATTATTGTTGGAGAGTCTGATCATAAAAATGCTGAAAGGAATATATTCACTATCATGGGAGTCTTAAAAATAATTTGCAGTTAATAATTTATTCAGAAAATTGAATTTGTCTTCTTGTGAATTGTTCGCAAGTAGATCGTATCTTCACAGACTGATAGATTATATAAAGGCATTTACGGATGTACGTCCAAGGGACTTCTCTTGGCACGAAGTTCAGTCTGAAAAAGAATAGTTAGTAAGGACCTCCAGGCAAGTGGAAAATAGGATACATTGCAACACAGGTTTACTTCATGTGTCAGATTAATGTGACAGTTTTCTTTGCGGAAAGATTTTTTAGATAAGGGTGATATGGTAGATGTCATCTATGTGGACTTTGATAAAGACAGAGTAGATACTCCTTAAGTTAGAAAGGTGGAAAGCAGTAGATAAAGCGAAGATGGGAGACCTAGCTAAAGAGAAAATGATGATGGATATTACTGAAAGAAGTATCAAGTTTCAGGGGATGGGCTACCTCAACGATAAGCTTCAGGTGCAATCTTGTGCAATGCATTTCTTAATGAGCTGCCCAAAAAAGCAGGATTGGGCTGATTAACCAGTAAGAGGATATTGGGAAGCTACAGAGGAGGCTCAAGATACTGGGCCAAAAGAAATGGATAACTCTGTGGTCTGAAACGCTTGATGTGAGATAAGATTCAGTCATACACTTGGAAACTAGTAACCAGATCTCCAGGAAAAGTTAAGACATCATAACTAACAATTTAAGAAGAGAACGAGATGGCTACTAGGTCTATTGGAAATGTGATTTATTTGTGAAAAAAGCAAATGCAATTGTAGTGCTCAGCAATAAAAGCTGGAAGAAAGGAGGAGGAAGGGGGACATTTGAGGTTATGGCATTTGTCTTCCCAGGTAACCATTATGCATACTGAGACTGCCTTCCAGGAAGCAGCTAAACCTCTACCTGCTGACGGGCAGCAGTGAATTAATTCCTTTTTTTTTTTTGCTTTTGCTTGTGCAAAAGCAAAGACTAATTAAAAAAATCGGCTTTTTTATTGGACTCGTAATGGGTCAACACTGTGAGAAAGACAGATTTCTCCATTATTCTAACAAGCACTGTGGTTTAGAGACAAGGAACAGGAGTTCCCAGTGATCATCTGTTCAGGTGGGAAACTTCAAATTTGTGTGATTCTCTCAGTAGAAGTTAGATGTACTTTGTGAGAATTCCAGTTGCTGCTTCTATAAATTAGTTCTTGTTCTGAAAGTCTTTTTGACCCCTTCTCTTTCTCTAATTGTTGTTTTGTTACTTAGCCTGGCTGTTGCTGAATCTTCTACTCTGAGTTGGCCAGCATGCTTTCCTTCAACAGTGAGAAAAGGTGTTTACCACACTGAAAATGTGGTGTGGCTTTACTAGAGAATTCAGCTAGTGGAAAGACCAGAGAACTTGTTTGTGCATTCATACAACTGGAGAGCAAGTTTCCAGTGTGGGTTCTTATGTTAGCTGTGGCCATAATTACTGTTCATGTCTTAAATACTAGCCAGGTGTCAGTTAGCTATTTCCTTTTCCACAATGTAGGGAAAATTTATCACCTTACGCAAAGAAAAAAAGCTGCTACTTACCTTACTCTTCTCACCTCAGCACAGACAGTGTAGAAGGAGACATGCTGTTTGGGATCAAATGCTTTGGTCACTTTTGCGGGAAGGAGGATGCGGTTAGCCTTCTCTTAAACATTTAGCTTGGCCTCCACAGTCTCGTGCTTGGTGAACCTCACTGGTCCTGTTTTACTGGGTAGTTTGTGGGGAACAGCTGGCTGGCGGTTCTTCCCTCTTTTATTAGGCAATGTAGTTCATAAAACTTGCGGCCTTCAGTTTAACCATATTCCTGTGTGGAAAGTCTTGTTCACTGCAGCGTCTGGGCCAGAGAAGTTTACATCACTGCAATCAACAAGCACTTAAAGCAGTTATTCCTTAAATGACCTCAGGTTAGCAGGAAGCAAGATGGAAGAATGCCCTTCTAACAGCAAGGATTTCCAGCTTGAGTAGGAACCGTTTTTTTACATGTATAAAAACAAGTGATTATTTACCATTTCCACTCAGTTGTCAGTCTAGTCAGCCGCATTAATCACCGAGTCTGACTCAAGGTCCAGCAATCAAGCAGTGCTGAAGAAAATACTATCTGGTAAAGACATTAGAGATGATACTGATGAAGAAGAAACAGTTTGGGTTTTATTTGCAAATCTCTAGTGCAATTAAAAGTAACAGCTGCTTTCTACTCCGCTGAGTAAAGCTGAGTGGCAAAATCAACACAATAACACAGGTAAATATATATATATATTTTTTTTAATTCACATTCCACTTTTCTGCCAACAATTTTGCTTTTCTTTTCAAGAAGGACACTTTCCTTGTTCAAACAGATGTAACGGCAATTTCCACCTTGAAGAAGAGGAGGGTCTATGGATCCCAGCTACAGAGACTTGAAAAATTGATATGAATAAAACACAAAAGGAAATGCATGTGTTCGCATAAGCACAGGAAGAAACAGCAGAACAAAAGCTAAAAGAATGGCTTGTATTGGTAACAGAGGACCCAGCTTCCGTCCGTCACTCTGAGAAATGTGTTCTTTCCATCAAGTGCTGAAGAGGACAGCACAGATGACTCACTAGCTAATGACCCCGCATTCCTGACGAGGATGGCAAAAAGGTTGCAGGCTCTCACACATGCGGTTCCTTTTTCTGTCAGCCCAGAATTCTACCTCATTCAGCTTGATTTGCACCTTTTCTCAGAGCCTGGGAGAAGCATATGGCTCTGACACAGGGAAGGATGACAGAAATTATTCTTCTTACCGCTATTTCCTATGTATGTAGTGATTTTGGGCTCTTTTGTAGGTACTTGCATGCAGTAAATACAACCTCTTACTATATTTTAAAGAATTCACACATTCACAAAAGTCCAGTTTGCATTTGTACAATATGCATTTGCAAAAATAGTACAACTGTATATGCCACAATTATTTAGTCAGGGTAACTTAAGAACATGGGGCAAAGGAACCAAAACAGGAACTGTGCTATTTCTTCTTCAATCTGAAACTGATTACCAATAATTATTTTCTAATTAAACTGGAACAAAATGGTGGAAAAATGGTGGGGAAAAAAACCCCAGTGTTTCTGATTGCCAGCTCAAAACAACAGCAGAAATGAAAAGCAATGACTTGCACTGAAAAATGTGACCAGGATGGTGTAGGGGAAAGACATGAGGCAGGGAACTGGTGGCATCCAAGAGAGGCATAGACAAAAGCAGGTGCCAGGAAGGAAAGTTCCTTTTGACCCAGATGAAGAGTAAGCTAGGTATGTGTCCTGGTCTCCTGGAAGGGAAGAAGATGTTGCACAGGAGGGGTCGACTGGAAAGAGTGAATAATAAGAAGAGACTCCCACCCTCGTTCCTGATCCTCAGAAATTCTTGCAGATCATTCCCAGCACCAGATTCCTACAACACTCACTCAACCCTTCCAGCTCCCCTTCCCCACCTCCATAAAGTCTCTGACTCCTCCACGACTGCCCATCTCCTCTCCGAAGCTTCTCTGGCTCCTCCTGTCACTCTCCATTACCTCTGTACACCCAAACTTACTCTGCGGTTGCAGTAATCCCACTTAGGGCCTTCAAATACTTGAGCCTTTTCAGCTAAAACTGAACTGGAACAACTTCAGCGATAATCTGAAAATGAAGAACCAAATGAAATGAAAACATCTATTAAACTCACTGTCCAGCTGATAAAGGTGGGAGATTTAGTAGTGGCATACAGCAGCAGCATCAATCGGTCTTACAGACTCTTAAAAGTCCTCAAATGAAAGTAAAAATCTAGACAGGCTAAATCTAAGCCTTCTGGTTTTCCTCTTCTCAGCAACCTTCCATAGACTCCTGCAAGGTGTTTTCAAACACCTAAGGCTCCACTGATCAATAACTATTGTTTAGAGAATCGAAATGAAGTCATACAGCTCTTCCCTCCCTTTTTCTGAAGTGCAGAAATAGGAAACTGACTATACCATTTGGTTTCACATACTAAAAAAGTCGATTTAATTCAGTAGAAAATACTCAAGCCAAATAATTGGCCAAAACTTGAGAGACAATCGAGATTCAATTACTTTCTTAATTGGAGCCTAAATAAAATATGGAAATGTTTAAGATATTGCCATCTCACTTATCATTGACAATACTGTCAACTACCAGTGGACTACCAGCGAAATTTCTTCATAAAGAAATAATGTAAAGTATATAGAAAGTATAATGAAAAACAAAGGAGCAAATATCAAAATACTGACTGAATGTCCACTAAACAATATATATTTTTATATGTATTGATATATAATACATATTTTCTGTGTCATTGGGTGTCCCAGGCATTTTTCAGTGAAAGCTCCCTTCAAAGGCATTGTTCAAGGATTTTTTTAATTAGTATTCAAAAAATGCAGAAGAACAGTTCCAAATTATTTGCATGCTGTCATCAATGAAAACAAATTAATTTTGATTGCAGTGTGTTCTGTTTGTTAATTTGGTGCTTTTCGACACATTTAGTGTATTTCCTGTATCTACAAAGTATCAAGCAGTTCAAGGCTAGCTTCCTTTCATCTATAAAGTGTTGCTCATACTTAGCAAACAACAAACTAGCTAAAATTGCAGTGACAAAAACATTTCAATTGGAAAACCTCCCTAGAGGGGATGTGCTGGTACCAGCAATCCGTACCACTCCACATAAAACAACCACACCACGCTGTTAAGGTGCTTGCTGAACACCAACAAATAAGATTTATAAAGATTTGCAGTCTGATTGTTTGCTCTGTTACGCTAGTATAAAGTGAAATAATGGTAAAACACACTCTCTCGTAGTTTTATTCTTAATTAAAGCATTAACTCCACTGGGCAGCTTGAATCTTGTATACTGATTTTTTATACAGTCAAAAAGGATTTTAGTACACCCCTGTCATCCTTACACTTAACAACTGCAAGGATGCTCCTGGGGGCTGAGCTGTCCGGGTACATGACTGTGTCGTCTCCTGGGATAGTTTCCATTCATCTTGCTTGGCAGTCAACAAAAACGTGCATGTTTATCTGTATCAAGAATTCTTTGTATTTCAAAAATGATGCCTTAATAAGTGCTTATTTAAATAGATCAGATACACAGCCTCAAGACAACTTTAAGCCCACGAATGCTATATTCAAGATGAAACAGTTCTTTCTATATTGTTCATAGTTTAGATGATGCCACTAACTTTTAATAAGCTCAGGTGATTTCTGGAGGAAAAATTGAATACAATCTAAGAAGAAAGCGAAGTTTGGGGATGTGTATTATAACATACAGATTTCTTTGTTGTATTTCAAATGAGAATAGGTGCGGCCTGGAGACATGGAGTGCCTTCCTCTCTGATGATCCTGCTTTGGCACATGGAGTCTGAACCCCCCTAATTCTTGTCTTGCGGGTTGAATAGAACCCTGCTTCTTCCCAAAAGCTCTGTGAAGCTTTGAATTAACCTTTTATGTTCTTTGTTGATGTGATTGAGGCAGAATTGGCACGAATATGAACAGGTTCATCAACAGTGGTTTATCAATCATATATCTGACTTGATGGGAGATGTGGAGCTTTTAAATGTCTAATGCCAATTGCACAACCATTGAGTATGTCAGAAATCATAAAGGAAAATTCCATGTTTGTCTCTGCTGCTCTGCCTTCCAAGAAACGCTGTTCAGCTGAGCCCCAACGATGATCTTGCTGAAGTTCCTAGTTAGAAGAACTTGCCGTATAATTAGGCTAAAAGATGATTTGAAGTGGAAAATAGCTGATGAGTAACACATTTAATTTGTTTTGAAATATGAAGAAAGTGACAAAGATGTGCGTCTGGTTTTCCATTAGAAATTAAGGTATTTTCTGCTTTTTTCCCTCTTTTTTTTTTTTTTTTTTAGGATGTCATTGGGAAAGCATTTGGCCTCAATTCTGCAAACACTTGAACACATGAGTAATAAGCAGTCTTCTTGATCCTGCCGAGGATTGAGTAAAACAGTGTAGCTGTAATACTGGAAATTTCTGACATGCATTTCAGAAAGAAAACTTGGAAGAGACTGAAACAGGAATTACTTCTACTCAAGCATTACACAAAGTTGTTCTAAAAATTCTTAGCTTGATATTGAATCAATTAAAGTACATCTATACTTCAAACAGCTTTAGCTAGCTCTTTTGTTCAAGTTGTTTAAACCATGCCCAAAGAATTGCTATCTCTTGTCATATTGGAAGGACATGTCAAATAGGAGCTTGCACTTGCAGAGATCTGGTACTATTGGATATCTCTAGTAATGGCTTTGGAATAGGGAACATGATTCCTAAAGCTGCAGATATAACCAAGCTGGAAGGGACAGCATGCATTTTAGAGGACAAGATTATAAATAAAATTAAATTTACAAATGGTGCAAATAGCCTGAAACACAGGATGAAATTCAATGGGGACACGCAGAAAGCACTACAGTTAAACAGGAAAGAAACCTCAAAGTGTACGGAATCCTGATAACAGGAGGGGATTCAGAGGTTTTTCAGTAAATCAGAAACAGTATGAGTCAGCAATGTCACACCGTGAAGAAAGCAAACATCATACTGGGATATATAAACAGGAGTCGCGTATGCACGACGCATGAAGTAATACTTCCACTCTACTCACTACTCAAAGGGCTTCAACCAAAGTACTGTGTCCAGCTTTTGGCACGCCACGCCGAGAAAGTGGAGAGGGGCCAAAGGAAAGCAAAGAGAATAATCAGAAGTCTAGAGAAGACAACCCAGGGAAAGGCTGAGCGAAGGGGAGTTGTTTAGTCTACGGAAAAGAAGAGGGGCTGACGACAGGCTAACGATTTTCAGATCTGGGAAAGGCTGCTGCGGAAGAGAAGTTTTATGGACGGTTCTCCGTGGTCGTTGTGCGTAACAAAACAATGGTTTGAAGTCCAGTTAGGGCTATGTAGACAAGTTTTTTTTTGCTTGTTGCCTGCATAGGTAGAAAAGTTCTGAGCAGTTTGCCTAAGAAAGCGGTGGTGTCCCTGGCTGGTGGCTTTAGGGGAAAGTTAGCCCAAGAACTGTGCGAATGGCTGAGCGGTAACGCGGGGAAACCGGGCTGGACTCGGTGCGGTGCTTGCCATTGCATCTGCTTTCTGTGCCAGCACGTTTCTTTACAAATACGAACACATCCTGTGGTGGCGCGGAAGCCCAGCCAACACAGTGGCGTTACCGAGAACCACCCCGGTTTTATTTTCCCTTTGCAAGCCTTCAAGCCGCCGGCGGGACCGGCCCGTCCTGGTGGGGCCCGCGGGGCGGGCGGGGGTCCCGGCTGCCCCACACCCCACAGCCCGCGGCCCGGGACCCGCCCGCCGCGGGCACCCCCACCGGAGCCCTTAGCCCCGCCCCCTGCCCCGCCCCCCGCCTTCCACGTGCCGTAGTTACCGCGCTGCGCGTCACTTCGGGGCTAAACCACCGCGGCGGCTCGCGGAGAGTGGGGCTGAACCATTCACCCGGCCGCTGAGGGGGAAAACACGGAAGTGAGGGTGTCGCTGGTGCCCCCTGCTTGCGCCCGCTGGACTTGTTGCTGTAGCTCCCACGCGCGAGCTATCATCTCCCCCTCCCCTCCGTTCTCCCGTTGGTTTCGTCCCGTGCGGGCCATAGCGACGGCGGGCGCGCGGGGAGAAGATGGCGGCTCCGGCCTCTGCGCCGCTGCCGGTTCCGTGAGCGCGGCGCTTGCTCCTTTCCCCCTTCCCCTCCTCGCTCCTGCGCCCCGTCCCTCCCGCCTGCCTTCCGCCTCTTCTCCCTCCTTGCCGGGGGCGTAGGAACCATGTCGGACTCGGAGGAGGAGGAGAGTCCGGACCGCCAGCTCAAGCTGGTGGTGCTGGGGGACGGCACCACTGGCAAGGTCAGTGCCGGCCCCCGCCGGCAGCGCCCCGCTCCTCTCCGTCGCCGCGGTGCCCCGGGCCCCTCTCCTGGCCTTCCCCCTCAGCGCTCCCCGCGGCTGAGCAGGGAGCGGCCCGCGGCGGCTTCCAGCCCACCGCGCGGTCGCCATGCCGCTCTCCCTTCACCCCCAGCCCAGCGCTTCTCCCTCCCCGTCGTCTCCCCCGCGTGTCTGGGGCGGGGGCGTAGCGGGGAGCCGGGACGGGACCCGGCCGGCAGGATCGGGCTCTCCGCTGCAGAGCTTATCTCCGGGGCCGCCTGTATCCGCTCCGGGCTCGGCAGCGAGACCCGCTTAATGGGGTTTCCGTACCCCTCGCGGCACCCGAAGAGGCCTGGTGAACAAACAGACGTGTGCGACTTTAATCCAGTTTTCTTGAGCCTTAATAAAAGGAGCGGCTGACACCGTACTTGCTGCCTGGTATCCCAGCGATCCCCCAGCGCTGCGGACCGCGCACTGGTGACGGGGGATTGCCCGGCCGGAGTTGCTAGAATGGCCCGAAGTTGTTCTCCGTGGCTGGCAGAGCCCGGGAGGGGCTGGGGTTAGGGCCGAGCACCTGAATTCGCGGTTCCGGCCGAAACGACGAGCAGGAAGGGTTGCTTAGCTGAGTCTACAGGCTCTCCTCATTTCGGCTTCAAGGCTAATAAATAACCTACTGAGGTGGATAGAACAGTTTGTATCAGAATTACTGTTTCAGTAACACTTGTGGGGCAATTTGTTTTTTGTTTATGACTTTTGCAGTTGTGGGTTTTTTTTTTTCCTATCTATAATCTACATAATTAAGTACTATTTATAAAAGTTTGTTTATGAAAAACTTACACTTGTCTTTTAGTCAAAATTTCTCTTTTAAAGAGATATCAAAGAAGACAAGAGGGGTGCCATGTTCTTGCCCATGGAAATAGTCAATGTTATTTACTTACAAGTGTGGACATACATGTTGCAGTATCTAGCCTGAATCCTTTTGTGAGATGCACACTAAAACAGCAATTTTATTGTATGTTTGAAGAATACAATTTTTCCGCAATCATTAATTTGAAAACATGGGGAGACAAAAAGTCTGCCTGCTTTACAGTTCAGATACAAAGTAGAAATATTCTTGGAGGTGGTTTAAATGTGCTGCCTGGCATTAATAAGGCTTTAGTGAAAGCACATGCATGTTTTTGCTCACTTACTTAAGCAGAGCTCTGTGGAGAAACAAAACATTTTTTTTTGTCACCAGCAATACTAAACTCATTCTGAAGTGGTATATATTCATCTGAGTCAGTGGATGAGCAATTGCAAGTGACTGTGTGATGAGAGCATAATAAATGCTCAGGATTGACAGCTAAAGTGCTGTTTCACTGGTAGCGTTCCCCAGGAGTTTTCCATTCAAACTGAGCAATCCTTTCAGTACTGCTGTTCAGCACCTTGTGGCGAGACCTCTCGCCAAACATGGATTTTCAAGTGTTCTGGAGTTTTGATGTGTATTTCGGCTGATTCCTACCTCTCACATGGGAGCTGCCACTCACTGAATCTCCTGCTGGCTCTAGGAATTCTGTGCTTCAAGTGCGGTTTGTTTTGCATGAACGGCAGCTACGCTGTGGTGGGCTGCTTTTCCTCCTGTCCCCCCTAGATGATGCTGTAATAGAGGCTTCTCCCAGCCATCCTGATGGCCTAGCAGCAAACACTTGCAATAATAGACTTATTGTAAGATCTTGTAAAAATAAAGAAGCAATTGAGTCATGGAATGGAAGATAAAAAGTACCTAGTCTATTTCAGGCACCGCAGAAGACTAAATTGTCGAGGTTCCTCTCCTTTGTTGGCTCCTCATTCCGCTTACGTGTTGAAACGTGTATGTCTGTATGTTTTCAACTCTACATAGCCTGCCTCTCACATCAGGTTCACAGCTGGTCTTTACACACATGCATACTTAGCCTCTTATTTACTGTGTGAGACAATGGTTTTTCTCTTCCTCTATTGCTGGGATCATCAGACAGGAGGAGTGTAGAAAATAATGCAGTGTATCTTTGAAATATTGCATCTTGTGTTTACTGTGAGGTGTTCACGTTTGACTTCTTTCCATTGCTCTCCCACCTGCCAAAAAAACCCCAACAAACAAAAACAAAAAAATGGGGAGAAAAAACCGAATTCCTCCTTCTTGGACATCTGGGACTGTCTGGGCTTGAATTCTTCAGGGGAAAAAAATCATGTATTTGTGAGTCAACTGGCTGAAGGTGTAAACTTGCTTTCTTTTTCCTCACTTGTTGTTTAGAAGCAATGTGACTGAGGTTCTGTGCTAGAGTTGGTAGCAGTTTAAAAACAAATCAGTGTCAATTCAAGCTAAGGGTGATGTTTGTGTTTCCACTAGCTAGGATTTGCTCTGTCCGTGAGGCAAGGGTGGGATGTTGTGCTTCTATTAATTTGTTCTGTGGTGGTTGAATGAGTAATTGGATACTTAAAATTTTAAGAATAGGAATAAGCACTGCTGGCGCAAGCTCTAAGGAGAGAAGAATAAAAAGGGAAGAAGCAGTAAGAGGAGTTAGAGAGTGAAACAGAGGAGAATCTGAAAAAGTATTAGGGTAAAATAGAGACAGTAAGGAAATAGTAAATTGTTGAAAAATTGAGAAAGGCAAGTTTGGCTAGTAAGAATATAATAATAGAGAATTATTTTAGTGAAATAGACAAACTAGGAAAACAATATGAAAAGAAATCGGAAGCGGGCACAATGTGAGATGAAAATAAACATAGATTATTAATAGCAGTTGACTCTTTGATTTTGATTACAGGAAGGAACGTATATACACAGTGCAGCCTTATGCATCTAGGTTTTAAATCAACCCACTTTTCACGAGCCAAAATGATTTTCCATTAAAATAAACCAACATTACTAGTATGAATTGAAAAAAATGTTATGAACCAGATACTTCCAGTCTTGCTGTGCGCAAATTGACTTAATATTGAAGTATATAATGATGCTGATTTGAGCTAGAACTACACTGATTTGCTACTGTTAAAAAAAGGTTTTGAGTCTCTGGAAGCAAATCTTGGAGCTATTCATGGGGAGGGAGGTCCTGAAAAATAGATGTGCGAGAGCGGCAAAGCAGCGGAGGTTCTGTCTTTCTGCCATCTGTTGCGCCTAAAGTATCGTAGCAGAAACATCCTACCTTTTCCTTCTCCTCTTAACAATGGGCGATGAAAATGAAAGAGCAAATGCTTGACCTGGTGTGGGAATTTGCAGGAGCTGAAGCATAGGCTGGAACACAGAGTGGTGTCCTGCTTGCTTTAGGATTTTTTTAGCATGCCAGATTTTAAAGCATGGTGCCAGTTCTGGATCTTGTTACACATGGGCTCAAAAACTTCATCAATGTTGACAAAAATATTGCTGCCACTGTTCAGTCTTGCAAATGGAAAATTGCATCAAGTGTCCTGTGCAGACTGGCCGAGCTTCATAGGTCCATGTCTAATGTCAAAAAGTTCATAATTTTCTCTTCTTCAGTGAACAGAGTTTCATCAGTAGTTAGGAGTGGAGTGGAAAAACATCAGCTTCAGATGTCAGAACTACTTCCTTTGTTTTACAAAATACTCTTCCCCCTCCCCGTGATAAAGCTAGACAGCTTGCAATGAGAAATTCTCCGTGTTGGACGGTTATGTTTTTATGCTAGTTAAAACCTTTCCTTATTTTCATTTTGTCTGCCTTAAAATTCTTGCAGTAGGGATGGGACATGACTGAGGGGTGAATGTTGCTATGCTTGGAGAGTGGCATTGACATTCTAGAAGGGAGTGAGGGAGGGGATAGATATGTGTTGCTTCTTGGAAAGTGGAGTCTCAGTTGGCTGGTGAAGTTCGGAACTATGTGCTTACATTCTGTTCAGTTTTGGTTTTAGTTTTTCTTTCTTACAACTATAATACTACACTTCAGCATCATTTTCTGCAAGCTTTATTCTGTTGGATTTTACTCAAAGAATTGTCATTGGCAGGGTTTTCTCTACAAGTTTCCGTGTTGTCCTAGTGAGTAGTCAGTGTCAGTGGGAGCTGGCTATCATTGCTTGTTCTATTTGACTTTCAATTTATTTCAATTTCTTGGCTTTTGCATTTATTTCATAAATATTATTTACTTTTTTTTTCCTATTTACTCAGTATGTAGGTATTTAGGAACAGTGTGTCAGCAGCTTATACTGTGAGTTGTTGACGTTGAAAAATAGAGGCAAGAAATTGTCTTGTCTCTCCTGTGAGGTTCATTTGTGTCTTCGTTTGTTTCCAGAAAACTTTCCCATGTATCCCATTGTACTTTGCACGTAGAATACTATGATTTTTCTGTATTATTATTTTTTTTTTGCTGCTGTCTTGATTGCTATATGTTAGAACCCAAAGCTGATGTTGTCTGAAAGGAGGGAGTTTGTAACACCAACCTTCAATAGTGTATTGCTATTCAGAACAGCATATAAACATTTGCTCTGAAGTATGCAAGATGTGTGAACCTGCCAAACTGTCTAATGGAAAGTCTGCTATGAAAGTTGGTGGCCTGGTTGTCTTAGTAGAGGTGTGAAGGGACAAGGCCTTCTTGATATCATACTATCCTCTGGTCTTTACATTAATGGCTGACATTTTATGAATGGAGCATAGTCTTCTTTTAAAAAATGATCACTGATAACTTATTTATTTTTACAGCTACAATTCAACTGAACCATTATTTATTTTTTGGTTTTTTTTTTTTTTTTTTTTTTGCATAGAATCTTTTATGGCAAGCATGGCAGAGAACAATTTTTGAGTTGAAGGGAGTGTTTGCATTGTAGAGGTACTTGAATATGCATTGATGTAACTTCTTTGTTTACTGTTGTGGAGAAGTTTGAACTGTTGCTCTTAGTATTTTGTGGATAAATGCTTGTTCTGTGAATAAATAGAGGACTCTAGTCTGGTAGTCCAACACCTTCCTTGAGCTCTAACGTTTATTAGAAAAAAAAATAAATTAAAAAGGAGTTAGTCAATGATTTTCTGCTATAAATTCCTTTGCATTCAAGAGCACAGTAGAGGGAAGACTGTTTAAGTGGACTTTGCCATGCTGTTGATTACTTGCTGCTCTTGTTGGTTGGCTGTTAATTGAATGTATGTTGTTTATTTTTACTAACACCCCTAGAAGCCCTCAGGGAATATTGAGTGTCACAGAGTGATAAAGCTAATATTTACTGAGCCCTTAAAACAAGAAGGGAGTGGTTGCTTACTTAATGGGGATCTAAATTAGTGTATTGGAGAATATGGAATACTATGATATAGTCAGATGATATTTTAATCTGTATTCTGAGTACTGGTTACTTTTCCAAAAAGGAAGATTTCAAGGAGAAGACTGTATGGTGTATTCTTGCAATGTTCTTGTTCTTATTGACATCTTTAAGGTCATGACAGATTAAAAATAATTACTTTGTAATCTTGACATGCTAATTATTGTGATTAAAAGAATCAGTTCTACTGACTTTTTCAGTACTACAGTCTAAATCTGTATTGAATTTTGTTTTGTGCGTGTTGTTAGTATTACTGTCACATAGCTGTAGGCAGAAGAATCTTCTCACAATTCATCCTCTGTCATCTTCACCCTTTCCACAGTGATATAAATATATAAGCATAGTTACGCTATTTCTAGTTTACTTGCTTTTTTTCCTTCATTTATTTATTTATTTTTAATCCTCTTGGGGCTTGAGTTCAGTGAAGTAAATGAAAGTGTTGCCATAGTCTTTAATTGATTTTTTGGATTACTTCCTAAACATGCCTTCTGATAACAAAATATCATTTATTTCATATATATGACAGTGATAGGAGTATACATGTGACATAGAAACAAGAAAACAGTAAATCTTGTGTTATTTACTTCACAGGTAATTTAATAGTTGAATAAATGTTTGCTTATTCATACTAGAGCTTTAATGCTGGAGTTCTAGTGATCATGTTTTCATGCAAAAAAGAGTAAGTTATCTTTTCTTCCTGTGTACATTAGACATTATTAGCGTAATTTAGATCTCTGTTGGAACCATTCTGTTAAAATAACTTTCCTATTCTCATTTTCCAGAACTATTGGCATTATTTTGCTATTGCATTTTTAACTAAATGTACTCTAACAGCAATTTTTAATAACAATTTATGTGCCGCATCTCTTTGGGTCTTGATGAACGGATAGCTGTCAAAAAAAAATCCTTCTTGCCCATTTAGAGTTTTCTCAGACAGCATAAGGGTTTTGTGAGGCTACTAGGCTTCCCCCCCCCCATATATATATATATATGTAAATATATATGTAGATTTTTTCTGCAATTACTTTATTTTTATATTTTCAGATGTCATGTCAACAAGAGACTTGTAAGTGTGTGCCATTGATTTGATGTAGGATGTATTTCATCTGTGATTTTAATTTTTTCCATGTTATAAACTTTTTTATTCTTTGTAATTGTACCCCTCTTTTCTCCTTTCCCTTATTTTTTAATCTTAGATTGTGGGACTTTCTTCTTTTTTTTTTTTGCTTTCTTTCTCGTTCCCTTTTTTTTTCCTCTCCTCACATAGAAAACTGAAATTCCTAGTGGAATAATATAAATGCCTTATTTCATTACTTTATGTAGGTTAGTTGTCTATCCTTTTAGCAGTATCTAGTAAAAGCTGATTATTAGGTCGACAGTGTGTTGGTCTACTTTAATAAATCCACAAAATATAAATTGAAGAAATAAATTTCCAAAGTTCTACTAAAGGAATGGTTTTACAAATGTGCATTCTTAATATTTTAGTCTTTCCTGTGTGAAAGAAAGTACGTTTCCTATCTTAGACTTCAGGTAATCTCTGATTCTGAAACCCTGATGTACGGTGGCAGGAATCCTGCCACCCTTTGGAGCCTCTGTAGGACTCTGCGCTGTGCAGATTGCTGTTCCCTCTCAGAAAGTTGGTTTGGGATTATGGTGTTCTCTACCAGAGAAAGACTCTTGTTTTGGAAATGAATGCTTTTTAAAAAGAATAAACTCTTCAGCAGGTATGGATAGTGTCAGTTAGATTTTGTCAATTTCAGCGTACTAATGATACCTCATTGAAATCTGTGTAATATTTTGTAATAAAAATATCACAGTATCTTAGAAATACAAAGGAAATATGTACCTTGCTTCTTTTTACATAAATTACTAGCCTTTGTCGCCTCCTCCTATTACGTTCAAGTTGGCTGGAATGCTTGTCAATCCAAATCCATGAACACTCTCAGCATGTATTGATTTAAAAAGTGCTTAACTGTATTTCATACTTCTGGTTTAACATCAAGTTTTTTTTTCTGTTTAAAATGACAATTTAATTTGATATTGTTCTGTTTTAGACATCCTTAGCCACACGTTTTGCCCAAGAAACATTTGGAAAACAGTACAGACAAACCATAGGACTGGACTTCTTCTTGAAAAGGATAATATTGCCAGGTAAGAGAATAAAAACTAACACTGACAGGCTGGGCTGCAGTAAGACTTGTAGAAACAGATTCTTCAAAGTAATGTATATTGAATAAGCTTAGTACAGTGCTTTTTAAGGCAAAGTAAATTAGCTTATTCAGAGAAAATTTTTGTTAATACATTTTTGCCAGGTGACAAAAGGTTATGGTTTGCAATGTGTATCTTTAAGTAAAACACCAAATTGAAATGAAAGGAGTGCTATCTGTATTAATGACTTTTATTATCTCTACTTGAGTGTACTCACTGTCCGTGTGAATAGTGTAACATGCAACAATGAAATGGAACTTTAAATATAAAGTATATGTGTTTTGAAAGAAATAGATTTTTTTTTTTTTTTTTTTTTTTTTTTTAAATGAAATACATGTCTTGTATTTGAGTTGTGTGAGAGAAGCATAATGCAGCTATGGAATCGGAGTGCTCTAATATGTGAATGCTGTTTTATGCAAGGCAGCATGAAATTGCTGGCATTTAATAGACCACTAAAATTTAGGGTCCCTCGGCACTCATAAAAATACAGTTTGAGCATTCAAGATGTTTCACTTCACGATGGCAAAGAAACTATTTAGATGCCAGTTGCAGCACACTGCATGGAAAATGCAAAGAAATAATTAAAAAAGAATAGTTGCTGGTAAAATTTGTGTCTGAACAATTGGGGGTTTGAAATAAGTATTTTCATTCATCTGTGGTTGCTCAATTTCTAAGTATGAAAGTATTTCATTAAATGCATTTTCTTCTGGTTTCAGAAATCAGAAGTAGTTAGAAAAAGCATGTGTAATTATTAGAAGTTGTAGTGAGATTTGGTGCAAATTCTGTAGTTCTGTCTTTTTTACTTGTGGAGGGCAGGGAGGGAAGCAAACCAGAAATGAAGCATTTTAGCTATAACCTGAAGTTATAAGAAAATATATAAAGTTCTTGAACTTATTTTGTTAAAATTATATTGCCAATAACTTCTTGATTATGTTTATATATTTTTCTTAAGTGAAACAGAATAATCTTCTCAGACTATTCCTACATTCACTATTTTGGTTTGGCCATTTTGCTGTACTTTTTTAGTATCTGGTGAGTGATAAAGTACCAAATTTCAGTGCTTATTTCTCCGTAAAATAAACAGAATAATTTTTTTATTGTCCTGCTCATGCCTCTAAAAATATCAGTGTGCATAATACTTAACAGCAGTACTTGCAAGTGGAATGTGTACACAAATCATGCAGTGTGCATGCTGAGAACCTGTATTTTGCAAGTTTTTTTTCCAGCTGTTAAGCATACAGAAGCTATTAGTACATTACTGGGGTTCTAAATATTCTTGTTGAGTAGAAAATTTGGAAAATTATCAACTATTGATTCATTCATGTTTTACTTTCTTTTAGTTTATTTTGTAATAAAGTCACAATGTACATGAAAATAGCACCAAAACAGCAACAAAGTCTGTACACCTCATTTCCTCATTTACCATTCACAAAATAGTAATGTTTGTGGAATATATTCATATTCAGGAAGAAATGTTTTTCTGTAGATTGTCATTCTGGTTTTGCCTATGTTTGTATTTGGGTATATATGGATTGCTGTATTTTATAGGTAAGCTGAACTGGTGGTGGGGAGTGAGAGGGAAGGAAGAGAAGAGGGAGGGAGGTAAAATTTCTAAATATTGGAATGGGAAGCTTTATTTAAGTAAGGGGATTTTTCCAATTTCTTGGTTAGTTCTAGGTTTGCAGTGTGCTATGCTTTGAAAGGTTAATTCATGCTGCTACGCAGACATTATAATGTGTATATCAGTAGGGAAAAAAGTCTCCATTTCTCTTATTTAGTTGGAGAATTGATGAATAACTATGGTTCAATAGTAATTTTTTTTTCTTCTTTAAGCAAAGATTTCAGAAGTTAAAATTACTGATTTCTGGAATTGCACAGAAGTTTACATTAGGCCACATTAAAAATGCATTTTAGCTTGGAAAATAAAGTACTGTTTTTATGGGGTTTTTTTTTGGCTTTTTAAAAATAAAAGCTGTATTTGTCTTCGGTTGTTTTGGTAACTGATACAGTTTTGCACAGAAAAGAGTAAATATTTTACGTGGTAAAACAGTATGGTTTAATACAAATAGTAAATACTTTGATTAATTTTGAACAATATGACTTCTAGTGTTCAGCTGTTGACAAATTCTCTTCCTGCAGTTTTAATTTTTTTTTTTTTTCAAACGCATATAAATTTCAGTGTATTTATTGATTCAATATCTTGTATAGTCTGGATGCAACCATGGTGTAGATTTTACTGCTTAAATAGCGTATCTGTCAGGGTGTGCTGATAGAGATTCTTAAAAACCATAGTCAAATACTTTTAGGAAGGTTGTGTTTGCAGTCCAGTAAACAGGATTCTTCTGTTAAAAGGATTTTTTTTTTTTTTTTTTTTACTTTGTCAGTGCAAAAAGTGGGCAGACTCTTGTTTTTTAGTTCCATCTTGACTGTGCAGCACTTTTAGGTAAGGTTAATCAATGCACCAAGTATATTTCTGCAGGATCACTACTGAATCAGGCCAGTGGCTTCAGTTCATACCGGAGACAGTCTAGATACCTGCGCTTTGCTGCCTCAGTTATTTTAGCTTTGCACTCGTGTGTTTCGACAGAGTAAAGAAGTGCTAGTGTTTTCTTGTTCCTTATCAGTGTATTATGTATTATTTTTCTGGGATTCTTTAGTTGTATTTTTTGGTGTGTTAAACTTGTTTCTAAGAACTGGCTTATGGTTTCTTTTTGTTTTGTTGTTATTCTCCAGTTTTTATGTTCCTCTATGAAAAAATAGAAGCTTTCAACCTTTTTGCAGAAAACTTCATGTGCTGGAGTCATAGTTCTTAACTAAATATTTGCTAGGCAAATTGTCCGGAGTTTTTCCCTCAGTCAGAATAATCCTAACATCTTTCTTTCACCCTCAAAATCAATCTGAGCACAAAGCACATATTACAGAACCTAACTGGAAAAAAAGGGAAAATGAAGCATTCTACACTAGAAATTATCAGCATGAATTTCAGTAGTTAGTGAGGTCTTAATTAAGAACCACTTCACCTTAAATGAACATTCCAACCTTTTTTTCCCTAGTTTTTTTCTGTTGTTAGTGAAGGAAAGTAAATAATTCGTAACAGTAGATTAAGTTCAACAGTCACTGTTAGACCATTTAATTTAACTTCCTGCATTAAAGTTTCTCAGCTAATTTCATACAGTTATCCAGATACTAAGCCCAGTGTGCTGTGCATGATTACTACTAGCAGGAGGAAAAATAAAGTTAGAAACTTTTAAAAGCATTTAAACACGAAATTAGGCATCTGAAAATTGTTCAGTTTGAAAGACATAATATTTATAAAGCTATCTTTTCAAATAGCTGGCATGAATGACATGGTAAATTTCCAGTAGAACACATGCAACCAAGTGAGGGATAGAATACTGCAGCATGGTGAGCTTTTGGGCATGTTTAGTTTGTTTACCCAGTGGGGATGCATAGTAATTTCAGACTGTGGATTCACCAGTTTATCCGTGCCAGATGCTTCACAGAAGACTTTCCTGCATTGTTGGTAGTCACTTATGTTTGAAGCTTTAAAAATAATTAATACATAGCATATATGCTGTCAAAACAAATAAGCTTTTTATTCTATGAAAAGTTGCCTTTATTGAACTGGAGTGTTTATGATGTATTTACTAAGCTCCATGTAAAAATTCTTTATCTTAGTATTAGATAAAAATCAGTGCAGTTTAAAAGTACTGTTGTCTCGCATTCATCTCTATATATTTGAGGCCAAAGTAGCAGTTTAGGAAATCTGCGCTTTTAACCAGATTAAAGCAAGATGCACCATAAAGATATAGTACGGTACATTTAATACCACAAGTAGCTTATATTCAACTACATAGTTCTAATTTGCTGTTTATATTCACCGAGTGCTGGGATATATTTCCATGGAGCGCGCTCCCTTGCGTAACCGATGTGAGTGTGTTGTAAATTGATGGCTGAATAGGTTGCATTGCGTAAAATAAGGTTGTTAATAACAGAAAATTGTTGAATTAAGAGTATATTGTTCTTATCAACCCAAAATAATGTGGTGTTTTTTGCTCAACTTTCAATTGTTGTGATGTGGAATTTGTTGCAATTTATTTTTTTAAATCTAGGATTAAAATTAGTAAATGGTTATGATTATTAGTGACTATGTAGAATTGTTATTAACATGTAAGTAATTTTCTAATCTACACATAGCTGTAGGAGTTGTGTGTAGATTGGAAAAATTTTCATCAGACCTTACTGTACTAGAGTTTAGTGCTTTCAGGTAATCAGTACATTTTTGAAAACAGTTCTCATCATGCAAAATGAGCCAAATTATACTTTAATATGTTTGTACGCATGTGGTGACATACATTGCTGTGTGTATGTTTAGTCTGTGGGTTTCTGAGTTATTAGCTTGCAGAATATGTATAACTTCTAGAATATGAAATACTCTGTATTTACACTGATTTTTTTGTTACTTTATTTTTGAAAACCTATTTACAGTTTCAACATAGCTTAAAGACTGTTTAAAATAGAAAGGAAGATCTATTCTTCGTGTAGATTCTTCAAAGATGAAATTATGTAAATCATGTCCAATTTAGTTGGCTACTTTGGGGTGGTGGATGGAGGAAATAATCATAGTTTGCATGCTAAACTTAGATGTGTGTCAGTATTTCAATTTTTTAATCTGCCAAATATATATAATTCTTTAACTGTAGAGAGAGAGCGTCACTACCAAAATGCAGTTACTATGCAGATTTTCCCCAATTCTGGATTTGTAAAGAAAATTTGGAGGAGGGCTGGGGAAGGGACACAGAATACGAAATAATGTGGTTAAGCTGGCATTAGTTGTATTACCTTTCAATTCCAAGTAGCATGCTATAGAATGTTCTCTGTGAAGTTTTACGTGTGTCTTCAGTGATGAATGTTATATAATTTCTAGTCAGGAATGTCATACTTTAGGCAATTACAATTATTTTCTGTTAAGTATGTTAATGTCTAGCTATAGTTTTACTGCATCTTAGTGACTTAACTGGACACAAGTGACTTTTTTTCCAAATGACAGTCATCTTTGTGTTGAAATCTAGTTACTATTTATTGTATACTTGTAGAGAGCTATTGCTGTTGATACGCTAGAGCTGTATTACCTGCAGTGATAATATATCTTTAATTTTATTTGGATGTAAATTTTCCAGGTTACACAACATCTATATTGTTTTCTTTTTCAGGAAATTTGAATGTTACTCTTCAAGTGTGGGATGTAGGGGGGCAAACAATAGGAGGCAAAATGCTGGATAAATATATTTATGGAGCTCAGGTACAGTATAAATAATTGTGATAATTGTATCTCTGGTAATTATGTAAAAGCATTTAAAATTTATTCTTAAAATTATACATATCTTACAGGTTGTTGTTTTATAAGTCTCAAAAATGTTTAATCTCTGCTTAATCTAAACTTAGTTGATGTTAATATGCAAGTTTAATTTTGGTATGTAGTTAATTTTTTAGAGTGGACTGAAAAAGCAAAGCAAGGTTGTGCTTTTGTAGATCTGACTGACTCTCAAGAACAGATGTATGTTTCCATGCTTTGTGTCTTGAGTTAAGAAAAGCAATCATAGTAAATAGTAAAGGCTATTTGGATATCCACATGGTAGATATAGTGGCTGCTTTTAGAACAGATGCCTCCTGGGGGGAAAAAGTAGAAGGAGGAAATTAAGGGCAATCCTACACCATTAAACTCATACATGCAACTGGGGTTATAAGAGGGCAAACAAAAGGAGACAACCAGGTAGCTAAATATTTTTGCAGAACTCCTATCCAATGAAAATTAATTTTGTCTTGAGGTTAACTAAGCAACTTGAAGTGAATGGTAGGATTAAGTAAGAGCTAAATGTTATAACAGTATCACAAGTTATGATTTAGTAGGATCTACTATACGCCAAACTCCTTAATGTGAGTGGTCCTAAAATGTACTCTGTTCTTTAATTTGGAGTTTGTAATCAGAACAATAGACATTATTTTATAGTGTTATATTTATCTGAAAAGAAAACTAATACACTTATTTTTCTCCACAGTACTTTAAACAATAGGAATATGGAATCCTAAAACTTCTACTGGACAGAAACTTTGTACAAATAAGTACAGCACAGGAATGGCTAAGGAGGTTAGGATTTATTAGCTTATAGGATAAAGACAAACTTGTCAGTTTAATATTTTGTTACTTTCAAAAAATGTCTGAATGTTTTTAGCTGCTGCATGTGTTCTATAGCATTTTCTTATTTTTTAATAAAAATAATTTTGCTGTCTTGTTAAAGATCTACCAAGCAACAGAAAGTGGATTCCGTGACAGAGGGAATTTGATTAATCACAAATTGTTGCCATATGCTCGAAGTAAACTCAATGAAGGAAATAAAAGGCTATTAACCTTTTCTATATTGAATTTGATGATAAACTTAGGAGTTTCTTGTCAGCAATAGCAGATCAAAAAGTTAATACCATTGCCTCGGAGTAGTGAAAAAAGTTGATATCAGTAAGACTAAAGTTACAAAAGTTTGATTTTTAGTCATTCTGGGACATTAACAAAAAAACACTACATCAAGTCTCTTCTCCTTTAATTGTCCCCCAACCTTCATTGTAACCCTGATTTTTTTTTTTTTTTTTTTGTAATGAGCTGATGGCTCTTCTCTTTCCCATTGTTGGCATGTATTGCAAATGTCTGTAATAGGCTTCTTATAGTCAAAACTGACTTGTAACACACTTTTCTCTTAGCTTTGTAAGAGCACCTGTTAAAGACACATAAAACTCTTAATGTTTCATCAACAGATGAAAATAGAATGATTCAGAAAGACACTGCTTTCAGCTTGTTTCTAGGCAGAAGCTTATTTCCTCTTGAACATGTGTAGCTTTTTAGAAGAAAAAAAGGAAAGATAGAGTGGAACAACTAGGAGTATTTAGAAAGAAAAATCCTCTATATTGAAATCCCTGTGAATGGACAGTAAAGCAGCAAGAAAATAATTGGGAAAAGCTAGCATGGAATTAGTGAGGGTAAATTGTGCACGACAAACTTGGTTGCCTTGTGTGATTGGCTCTGTGGAGAGGATAGCAGTGGATGTCATTTACCTTGACTTCATTAAGGCCTTTGACATGATCTCCTGTGATATTATTACAGACAAAATGTTGCAGTACAGACTGGATGGGTGGACCATAAGGTGACTGCAAAACTGAATGGACAGCTAAACTTAAAGGGAGATGGTCCATAGCTCAGTGTCTTCCTGGTGCCTGGTTATATGTTGTATTCTTTAGGGGTTGGTACTGGGGTCATGTCTCTTATTAATTCTTTGAACAATGGAACAAAACATTGTTTTTAAGTTTGTAAATGACACCCAACTAGGGAAGAATGGTCATTTTGCTGGAGAGTAGGGCTACTATTGAGAGAGACCTTGACCAACTGAAGGAATGGAAACCTTGTGAAGTTCAGTGAAGACAAATGCATAGTCCTACACCTGGGATAGAATAACCTTGTGCAGTCTGGGAATCAACTGGAGAGTGACTGGCAAAGAGCCACGAAGCTGATTAATGTACTGGAGCATCTCTCCTATGAGGAAAGGCTGAGAGAGCTGGGACTCTTCTACCTGCAGAAGAGAAGGCTCAAAGGCATCTTATCAATGTATATAATACCAGAAGGGAGAGTGCAAAGAAGATGGAGCCGGGGTCTTTTCAGTGGTGCCCGGTGACAGTGCCAGAGGCGATGGGCACAAGTGGAAACACAGGAGGTTCCCTCTGAACATCAGGAAACACCTTTTCACTGTGAAGGTCACTGCACTGGCACAGGTTGCCCAGAGGGGTTGTGGAGTCTACATCCTCAGAGATATTCAGAAGCCATTTGGACATGGTCCTGGGCAGCTGGCTTTAGGTGGCACTGCTTGAACCAGGGCATAGGTCCAAGCAACCTCTAGAGGTTCCTTCCAACCTCAGTCATTCTGTGAAATGGCTTTGGAGAAAAGGTGGAGATCCTACTGGGGAAAAAAAAACAGTTGAATGGGACTCAGCAATTCACCCTTGCAACAGTAAAAGCTAACTGAATAGTAGACTGCGTTAGTAAGAATGAAGTAGGCAAATCAAGGAAAGTGATTATTATCCTCTCTGACGTTTTTGAGGCTACCTTTGGAGTACTGTGTTAAGTTTTGGGTTCCTCGGTACAAGAAAGCCTTGAAAATCTTGGAGTAATTCTAGTGAAGGTTGCTACAAAAGTAGTATATGTACCTATGGTGTGTTGCACTTGGTCAACGTGTGTGGTGCAACTGGGATTTTAAACATCTTGTTTTTAAAGTCCAGAAGCTGTACACATACACATAGAAGCAGATGATTTGGATCTGTTGCAGAAATTGTATTCATCCGTGTGTATTCTCTAAATAATTCAAATTTAAAGTATGTGTGTAGACTAGCTTACGGCATGCCTACAGTATGCATCATGCTTTTATCTGGTATTTGCAGATGCCCATAGCCTTGAATAGACTTCATCTCATTGATTGTTGTGAGATTCAGAAATCACCAGTGGCTGAATTCTTGGTTTTTTGCTCAGAAATCCAAATATATGGTAGACCTACTTATAAAATACTAAGGCCAACTGGAGATGAAACTTTGGAGAATCTACAGCACCTGAAAAAGTTATCTTAATAGCAAGTCTACAGTTCACTTATCTCAGTTGAAATTTGATCAAGATACCAGAGTGAGTAAGTGGAGCATCCATCTGTATTTTGCTGCAAAGCTTGCCACTGGAGGTTTCCTTCTCATTGAAAGTGAGCTCAATCAATTCTCTAGGATAGATCTTCTGGTTAAGTTACTGTCAAAGTGTCCTCCTTCAACTGAGGTCCTTGATTTCTTGTGCCATGTTTTAAAATCAGAGTGCCAGGTTTCAGGATGGGAACCTACTTAATTTGCTTGTGTGATTGCAATTGGAGAAGTTGCAGTTCACTTGCTGTCTTGAAACAGTCCCCGCCGCCCCCCCCCCCCCCCCCCCCCTTTTATTTTCCTTTGGTGTTGCTTATCCAGAACAATACAGTTGCCGCATCGTGTCTTGGTAGCTGAATTTCACTCATGGGTCAGAAGAACTCTACAAGCTCGGGGGGGAAAATAGCTCTTTGATCTTTGTTTTCTTTGGAAGGTACTAATAAACAGCTTTCTGTCAGTGTTGGTTAAAACTGACACATTTATCTCAGACTTGAGAGAGACTAAGAGTGATCATAGTCAGTTACCACAACTGAGCTCATAGACAGTAGCCCATTCAGTTATGGCAGCTCACTTGCATGTATTTAAGTGACCGTATCCTCAGTATCAGCAAAGACAACAGTGGTTAAGTATATGTAGACTATAAACTGTTTTCACTTGTAAAAATAACATTTCTACAGATGTGCAAGGTATCATAATAAAGTTACTCTTTGCTAAAATGGATATTATGTGACTAGAAAAAAAAACTTCAGAATTTGGACCTGACATATTTCATTAATATTAATGAAAATTTGAAAGTTAATTTAATTCTGTCATACTAAAATCAGTCATAGGATGAGGGCAGCTGAGAATAAGCCTGAAGAAGAAAACAGATGGTTTTAATTAATATTTTCTGTAGTTTTCTTTTATTGTGACAAATCTTGACATAAACTTGACGCATTTAAAATGTTGATTGTCTAGTGTGAATAACCTGGTTGCAATGCTTCCATAGTAGCAGTTCTGCTGTGCAATAGCACTGCTGTTGTTTGTGTGGTAAATATTTCAGAACCACTCCCGTCTCTTACCTGTAATTGGTGTCCCTACCCACATATCTAGTTTAAAGTAAGTTTAAGAGCTGGCATATGCTCCTAACAAGCCATAAATTGGCTTGTTAATAGAATAAGAGTACTGCAGACTCTACCTTCTCCAGAGACCAGCAAATCATTTCTGCAATATTCTCAGTTTCCAGTGACCTATTTCTGAAAATACTGTATCGTTCCAAAACAAAAAGCACTCACATGTGCCCTAATGTAGGTAAAATGTCTCTTACTAGAGTGCAATTATGCAAGCAGGGACTATTTTCTATGTTGCTGGAGACTAGAGAATTAATGTGCTGTTCTCGGTATGTTCTCCTCTGTGTTTCAAACCTTTTTCATTACAGGGAAATGTACTACATTTGTGTAAAAAGGCCACTGTTAGTTTTCCACCTTAATTTCCTCATACATAATAGGAAAATAACAGCTTTTATACTATCTACTCATTCTGTACTCCATATACTGTAAGTTTGGGGAAAATATGATGTATTTTTGTGAAAGCAATGATGGGATTTCTATGTTAAAAAAGGTGAAATAAATTTTAGCTATGGAGTTATGATTAGTCTTTCATTAATTATCTGTATCATGCTAAGTTGCTTATAGAATGCTGTTGTGGCAAAAATCTAAGCAAGAAGTATTCTTTGTGACCTGAAAGTTGTGCTGCTTTTTTTTTTTTTTTTTCTTTCTCTTTTGCATCTCTAAGGTGTCATACCTGCCATCTTTGTTTCTTAAGTATGGCAAATATTGACAAGATTCAAAAAAAGAATGGTTAAGAAAATAACATGTTTTAAAGGCAATGTTTAGTTCATGGACAAGGGAACCAAAAGTAAGTTAGGTGAGCTCTAGTTGTGAACTGCGTTTAATGATTTATTTCACAGTAAGTCCACTGTGAATACTCTTTCTTCCAAAGGTGTAGGTAGGCTGCAGTTGACTAGAGGGCATGTAGCAGAGTAGCATTTTGATGAAGAATTAGAGAGTTGGCCAACCTTAAATGTTCAAATTCTGTTCACTTTATATTACATCTAACTCTGATTAAACTCTTCAGTGCTGAAGATGGTTTAGATAGTCCGCTCTGCTTTTCTGCCAGCTTGTGAGAGAACTTGGCCACTGGTTAAAGAAGTGTGCCATGTGCACTTTCTCATTTACAACTTTCAGCCTTATGTGTGTTTTATTTTAACCTTTACAATATCTGTCCTTCAGCTTGAGTTTCTTCTTTTCCATTGAGCATTTAATAGCATCAATATATCCTTCCTAGAGCAAGGGTTATATTACGGAAGACAAATATATACATGCACAGGCATTTGGGTAGTTATAAAAATAGGCATGAGAAATTAACTGAAATGGAAGATATTAAGGAATAAATTGTACAAAATTTGGAAGAGGGAAGTGGATGTTTAATATTAGATTTCATTAGGAAAGTAAAGAAGGAGAGATAGCAATGGAAAAGATGAGTGTCATAATTCTTAATTTCCTTGAAGGAACTGGTGAAAGCTATTCCTCAGAAATTAATAGCAGCCATATAAATATGAGGAACAAGAAGTAATTTTACCAAGGAGTTGGTGGCATTTAAGGAAAACAGATCGATTTGTATTGCTGTGATAGGGAAATAAGAATTGAAGGGATCTCAGTAGGATGTTGCCGTCCTCTGAAGCTGTACCTGTGTAATGTCTATTTCATTTTCATCAACCTTCAAAAATCCTCCAGTGTTGATGACTCTGCTATCCCTGAAGATAGTGTATTTTGAGTTTCACTATTCTTATTGTCTGCATGGTGGTTTTGGGTTTTTTTTTGTTTTGTTTTTGTTTAGTATGTAACCTTGCTATAATCTTCTTGCTCTAAGTTAAACCTGTTACTACATGTCATATTGATCGCATAATCATAACAAAATTCATGGTGGAAGGGATCTCAGGAGGTCTGTTGTCAAACCTCCTGGTCAAAGTAGGGTGAGCTGTGAGATGGAACTGAGTTGCTCAAGGTTTTATCCAGGTCCTTCTTGTAAACCTGGATGGAAACTGAGCAACCTCTTTGGGCCACCTATTCCACTGCTTGATTTTCCTCATGGTGAAAAAGCTTTTTCTTACAACTATTTTGAATTTCTCTTGTGTTTCATCCTCTGCCATGCAGTACTATGAAGAGCTTGGCTCCATCTCCTTCATGGCTTCCTCATGGGTATGAGAAGGGTGTTTTTAGGTCCCCTTACAGCTATCTCATCTCCATGCTGAAGAATTCTGGTTCCCTCTGCTTTTCCTTGTAGGATGTGCTCCAGCCTCTGACCATCTTGCTTGCCCTCTGCTGAACTTACTCCGGTTTACTGATGTCTTGAGGGGCCTAAGACTGGATGTATTACTTTAGTTACAATCTAAGAAGTGCTGAGTAGAATGGGATAGATGTCTTGGCTGTGTTTGTGCTAATACAGCCCGGGATCACATTAAGGTTGTTGCTGCCAGGGAACATTGCTGGCTTATATTTGATGTGCTGTCTACAAAGACTTGCAGGTCATTTTCAGTTACTCCTCAGCCAGTCAGTCCCCGCAGCCCGTATCGTTTATTCCTCCCCTGCAGGAGGGGTTTGCATTTGTCCTTGCTGAATGTAGAAAGGTTCCTGTTCACCTTTTCCTTGAGTATATCTATGTACCTCTGAATGGTAGCCCCAGCCTCAGGCATGTTGGCTAGTCCTACCAATTTAGTATCATCTGCAAACTCTGTGGAAGAGCATATAAAAAGAGAGCTCCTGTTATCTTCTCTTGCCACTTTTACCATCATCACCATGCCTGCCATCAGTCTTGTGTTTGTTAAAACAGTCTAGGTTTTTTTTGGTGGTTTTTTTTTTTTTTTTTTTTTTTTCCAATTTTCTTGTGTCAGTCATGGTTTCTAAATCTCCGATATTGTTACTGGACTCTTCTAGTCTACCTTTTTCTTGACATTCAGTGTCCAAAGCTGGATGCGTCATTTCACCTGGAATGTTTCATGCCAGTGTGATATTTGCCTTTTTGCTACAAAATAGGCTTGACATGTTCAACTGTGATCTGCTGTAACTCCTTGATCCTGTTGTACAGAACCTGCTACAAAGCCAGGTGTTTCCTGTCGTGCAGTTGATTATTGCTTCCTTTGAACTTATGCTACTTATTGAATTGCATCCTATTATTTTTAGATTGTTTCTGATCATATAATTTAAATTCTCCTCAAATAATCTTGCAGTGTCCACCAGTTTGTTGTCATATGTGAAATTAATTGAATAAGCGTGCACTCTATTTTGTGATCTAAGACACTCCTCATGAAACTATCAAGTAAAGCTAGGCCAGACAAATGCTTGAAAGACTTGACTTGAAAAATCTTTTCTATTGACAATGAGTCATTGAACCAGCTAATTTTGTATGTATTGTATTGTTTTTTAGAATATTTGTGAAAATTTTGTATGAGGAACAGTGTGCAGTTGCAGGGATTTTCTTTTTTCCTGGATGTGAGAAGTGCAACAGAAGCCAGTTATGTCTTTATTCCTTGTTTACAGGATACTTACATTATGAGTGTAGTGAAAAGCAGGGGCAGAAGACAATAAATGAGAGTGATCTGTGAGAGCTGATCTTAGAGTTACGGAGGGGAGTATGTGTAAATTTGGGCTATTAATAGGCTGTGCTTTATAATATCAGATATGAGCTCTAAGGAATCCTCAGTAATGTCTGTTTTGAGATTTGGTTACCTGTAGCCTGACCCAAAACCTCTGAAATACGTGAGACTCCCTTCTTTTTGACTTCTGACCACATTTTTAGCTTCTCCTTTGGAAGTTTAAAGCTTGCCGGTACTTCTTGCTTGTCTTCTACAACAGTGAAGGAAGAAATCTGGCCTTTCTCCCCAAAGGAGAGCAGAGACGTCACAGTCAGGCAATGTGCAGAGTTGTACAACTGAACTACTTTTATTTTTCTTTTTTTTTTTTTATTCAAAAAGGGAACAGTGAAACTACAAATAACATATTAGCTAAAATAAAAGTCCTTCTCCAGTGTGATTTTTGTCTTCCTATTAGTATGAAGTGCTTTTTGGATTTTCAATAGAGCATATGCAGTTTGAAATATTTCTAGTATAACTAATTGTGCTCTTCAGTGAAGTTCTATTTTTTTCTGCCCTTGTGGTTCAGTTCGCATCTAAATTTGGAACACATGGAGTGCAGAAGTATTGTAAGAAAACGTGTTTATTACAGCAGCTTAAAATTCCTTTGATTGTTCCTCAAAAAATACAATGCCGTTATTTGTAAATGCTCCATTTTATGATAATAATATAGACTGATGCAAATGTTACCATGTTAGAATATTTTTATAACCCATAACATTTAAAATACATCTTTTTATTTAGGGTATTCTCTTGGTTTATGATATTACGAACGGCCAGAGCTTTGAAAATTTAGAAGACTGGTATAATGTGGTAAAAAAAGTGAATGAAGAATCAGAAACACAGCCACTTGTGGCCTTGGTTGGAAATAAAAGTAAGTTATTTATACTTAAGTATTAATTGAAATACTCTGGATGTTGCTCTCTAATGAAGAAATGGCACAGGGCATATATCTTTAGTAAAGTGAAACTAAATACTATCTTATGTGTTGTTGCTGTGTCCAGATGACATATTTGGATATACCTCAGTGTTCTGGTTCTGGGCAGTTAGGTTGAGGGACTTGCTGCATCATACTTTGCCTAGCCTGCAGCCTCTCTGCCTGTGTTTTCTTTACTTGGAGAGCAGCACACAGAAATAGAGAGCTCTCTCACCCATGTTTGAATTTGATAGGGCTTCAGGATATAGCCATAGCATGCATCTAGAATGGAGAACTGGGAGGCATTCCTGGATCTAGTAACAGGTCTATTTCATAGTTCTGTATGTCAAGAGACTGCTAAATTAAGTGCTGGTATATATATTTAAAATAATTACACTATGCACTAGGCATAATATTTATGAGTTGCTCATTAGGCTTTTTTTTTTTTTTATGCTTTCTGTAGTTTTGCATAAAGTTACTTATTTCCTATTGTTTTGAATTTTCTTAACCTGTCCTCTTTTTGATTATGTAAGTATGATATAATGGCTTTCTTCTGACCACCAAAATATCCTGCTTTAAATAACCATCACCAAATTAGTTTCCTAATTAGGTGAATTCCAGATTCCCCCATTTGCAGTTAAGAAATCTTACAGAAACATCCTTATTAGCATAACTAAGGTCTTGATCCTGGCTCTCTTACCCTTTTGCTATTGAAGGTGATAAATTAACATAAAGCAATTTTAGAAACAATGTGGTGGAAACAGATACAGAATTTTTAAACAATGTAAATACACTTTTTTTGAACAACAAAAACCAGATTTGATTTTTTGACTTTCCAAGTAATTTGTGTCTATGTCACAGTGTCCGTATCATGAAGAAACCTGAAAAAAAACCTCATCCAGCAAGTTAGTATTGTTTAAAAGCATTTGAAAACAATGTAGAGACAACACTTTCTTTCAGAACATTAACTGTAGTGTTGCTACTATGATGCTATAACATTTTATGATATTAATTATGAAAGACTACTTATTTTCTGGGAAGAGAACAGAGAAACTCTTAGAGTTACAATATATAAATAGCACTTCGCAACTTATAACGTAGACAGTGTCGTACTCTAGCACTTAGACTTGTGCAAAGCATTTGACGCTGTCCCATACACCATCCTTGTCTCTAAACTGGAAAGATAAGGATTTGATTCCTGGACCCCTCTGTGGATAAGGAATTGGCTGGATGGTCGCACTCAGAGTTGTGGGCAACAGCTGGATGTCCAAGTGGAAACCGGTGATGAGTGGCGTTCCTTAGGGGTCATTATTAGGACTAATGCTGAAAATAAGCAGTATGAACTCAGATCTCCTAAATTCTGGACCTTCTCATGCTTTTTTTGTTTGTTTGTTTTTATCTTTTTTTTTTTTTTTTAAATTCAGGACTAGCTAAAAGGAAGGACTGTCATTGCTCACTAACTTATTAAAAATAATTGAGAGATCAAGAACTTCAGAGATGCAGTCCTCCATTGTGAAAGTGGTGCTTTAAGGTGACTGTCTTCCTCCTGGGCTCTTAGTTTTATTTTTTCATTCTTTCTTCCTTCCCATACATTTTTTTTTTTTTTTTCCCCATAGCCTGACCTACACATTTGGTCAGAGGGAGTAGAAAACTGATTTGAGTCAAGATCTTACCCAGACTTGCTTCCTGCACTTAGGTCTGATTATCAGTTAATTCTCTATCTTTCCATAGATTTTTGTCTGTGCTTTTGGTAAACAGCGAAAGGAATTGTAAAATTTAATGTAGAGTTTTTATTTTTCATATTAATTGTAAATCATAAGGTCTTAATAATTCTAAAATTTACAGTTGGCATTGAATCTTAAATATAACTTGCCTTGTAACATACTTTGTGGTATTTTAATCTTATTTAATATAAAGTATTCATTTGCACCAGAAAGCAGGAAGTAAACCATACTGTTAAGATTTAACAAATGCTTTTGAGTTTCAGTGCAGTAATATAAAATTTTTGTAGCTATGTTGCTGTCAAATTCTTTGACTTGTATAGGATACATTGAACTATAGTTACCAAGTGAATGAGTTGTGTGCTGTGCACTTAAGATCTTTGCTTAAATTTGGTGTTGACAAAGTTCAGTAATAGCAATGGATCATCTAGTCGTTAGTGTGAATTAGAGAGATTTTATGTTTGAGAGAGAGTTTTGTATGGCTGATGTCTGTCCTTCCTTTCTACCTTGGCTACTTTATATGTTTTCTTCTGTATTAATCTATAAGCAGACTCCTTAAGCGTCATACCAACATTTTCAGTGGATATATTGTAAACAAAAATTAACCCAGGTTGCATGGGAGCTACACTCATTTTGATTTATAGGTACCAAGATGGTCTTAGGGCAGTGGTTATCTGTAGCTTATATAGGGGGTAGGAGTTATCAGGTACCAGTGTATAGTGGAAGAATGGATGATCTCTGTTCTTAGAGATACTAACCAGATCCACTCCTCAATAAAGACTAATAACTCAGATTTTTAAACAATCTTCATGACAGATGAGGGCACAGAGGAGAATGCATCAACACTAATTAAGAATGTTGACTGCTTGTTCGTCTTAGCCATGATTAATTGATCTTGGAGTGCTATCTCTGAACAGGAAGTGGTATGCTGTTACATTTTGAAGTTTAAAGGTTACATTTTAGTGTAGCCATTTACATAAATGTAAAATGTTTTTAGCTATCTTACCTGAATGCAGAAAGAAACATTTTTCATTCCAGTTACAAACTAATATTTGGTGTACTGTGTACTAATGTGAATCTGGCTGGTAACAGGACATACAAACTCTGCTTTTGGACTCTATTACTGCCTTATAGACTTAGTCTCCCCAGTTGTACTCAGAAGATTTCTTCATTAATACTTATTTTGAGATTCTAACTTATTAAAATTCATAACTATGGATTCATTCTCTTGTCCCTCCCAACCTTCCCCAGCTGTTTTCTGCTCTTGTTTCCTGTGGACTTGCACTTGTTAGGTTCTTCACATGTAATTAAGACAAGTGTTGAGCAGCAAATGCAAAGATCCCTGTTCTTTTGAGTCTTATACCTGATTAAACTAAAGTTCCTGTATGTCTGACAGCAGGTCCAGTCACCTGAGCCTCACACATGCTCCTGGGATTGGAGGGTAAACTGCTTACATGTAGAGACTCCCTTAAAAAGAAAACCTTGTCCTGTGCTACAGTCGATTTACCAACTCATTTGAATAAATGTAGAATGCTACCCTGTTTTAAAATATGTATAGAATGTTTGTCTCGACAACCTCATAAGATTAATAGAAAATTGCAGTCTTATGGATTTGTTTGTTTCAATGGTCAGGTAACTTTTTTTAAAAAAAAATTTTAACAAGAAACTTAAATTAATGAAAGGGAAAAATCACAGGTGAAAATGATCTTTTAATCACTATAATAATATATTTCCAACCTGGTGTCTGAATGTGCTTCGTATAACTTAGGGATGGGAGCAATCTAGAAACATATACATTTTTGAGTGATAAAATTACCCTACTTGTCTGAGAGAGCATCTGTCTTGTGAGATTTTGATCCTAAATCATGCTTGGCATAATATTAATGGTTCTGGCTACCATCACTGCTGAAGTTAACTATTTAATTGTGTCTGTTTAGTAGACTTGCCCACATGGTAACTTAACTGTGATATGTACCGCACAGAGGTACATAAACAAAGCCTGAGCCTCAAGTGTGGTTCTTTAGAAAGTAGCTGAGCTTACAGAAAATTGTCCAGAACAAAAGAGAGAAGGTTTATTGCTGTGTGTAGTATTTACTTAGACATATTCCATTGGCTGTGAAAGGAAAACACCTGGCAGGATAGATCACAAGGATCTGGGCTTATATACTCCATTCTGGCCCCAATCTTCACGTAATCTGCTGTGATAAATATATCTGTTGCATCTGGTTGCAAATCAGCCCGTGTTTTACTTGTACCCTTCTTTCAGAATCCTTCATAAAATGATCTCTTGGATAGGAAGTCACAGTGGACACAGCAGCTGCTAAATAAGTTGGCAAACGGCAGAGTTTTAGACTCCTGGACTTTCTTCCAGTGCTGCAGCCATTACTGGAGTATGTACACAGGATAGATTTTCATGGTGGCTCTCAAAAGCCAAGTGGCCTGTCCCAGAGTACTAACAAAAAAAGAATGGAAAGGGGAAATATTTTCTGTCATTCTACTCAAAAGATAATTAACGGTCGTTATCATAATTTTTTGCCCTGCCCATTTTAAGACTAGTTTCTGATGTTCAACACAGATAGGATTAGCTAATAGCTAGCTTGCTTTTTGATTTGTGTTGTGCCGCAGTGTGGGATTCAGTACAGGGATGAAGCTGAGTAATATATGCATCTTTCCCACAGAAGATATATTACTGTTATACCACTTGTCCGAGTTTGGGATCTCCACAGCTAGACAGAGCCCTCATATAAACTGTTGCAAGTCTATGAAAATCAATGAATTCGCATTCATTTGAACTGGGACACATAAGCTGTTGTGAAAACTGTTTCCTGAAATTAATGTTGTCTCGTTTGGATCACACAGTGCTTTAAACAGGAAATTGAGGGCAGTCATGAACTAGTCCAACTGATAGACTGTTCTTATGTTATGCTTTTTTATTTTAGTGAGTGTGAATAACTTGGTTTCTTCTTCCTGCACTTAAAATCTTGAGGCTACACTTCAGTTTTTTATTTGCGCACATAAGTTTTGCCCACTAAGACCAACCAAGAACTAAAAGCAAGTTCAAGGACCTGGTAGAATATTGTTAGTGTAGCTGGAACTCAAATGCCAGTGTGACAGAAGTGCCAGTAGATAATATATTCTAATTCACTAACAGTTATACTTAAATTCAGAAAAAAATTTAAAGAAGTCATTGAAAAATGGAAGTAGAAGTAAACCGTTTAAATATGAAGGTTAGAACAGTATATGTATCCTATTTTTATAATAATACACAAATGAAATGCTGAGAGATCTCTTACTGTTTCCATGGATTTTGTCTGTAGTTTATTTAGCAATGTAGACATATGTCTAATAAAAAAAGATGCTGCATAAACCATAGTCCAGGCTGAATGTGCTTCTGTTTTTGGTTTAGGTAGAAATGTTTTTTCTGGCTGCGTCCTTCATACTTAGGTCTTCTTACAACAAATGGAAAGCCCTTAATTGTACCTCAGGGAATAGTTAATCTACGGTGGACATATGGTGGACAAAAGCTGAGTCTAGTAAATGAAAAAATTATAAACAGAAAATGTGTGAATGTCTGCACAGTCTGAGAGTCATGGGAGATACTGTACTGTTGGATTGTAGGTTATTTTAAGTTAATTTACTGTTCTTTTTTGTTAGTATATTAATGAAAGTCAGTGCACCTTAAAATACATAGTTTTAAAAACCAATAAATTTAGTATCTATTTTATTGGATTGAAAAAAAACCAAACCTGTTTTTAAGACAGGATAGAAGTTGGTTTTTTTTTTGTTTTTTTTGAGTTGCCATGCTCCCACCTTTGCTGTGTGACATAAATGCGATTTGATTGCATTAGTGGAGTGAAGCTCTCTGAAATTTTTAAAAGTTCTAACATTTGATTTGGGGCAGTTAATCAGTGTTAACCCTGAGCAGCTCTTGGGCTTTATGGATTCAGACATTATATGTGGTTGCACTGCTCCAGCAAAAGGTTAAGTATTAATGGAAAATGTTCACAGCTCTTTTTCTCAAAGAAAACATGTTACTTGTAAGTTTTCTTTTGATTTTACTTTTACAGTTACATTGAATGTCTTCATTCATTTAGCCATCCATAAAGCAAATATTGTTGCACATGCAGTGGATAATAAGTCTTTTTAGGACTACTTGTGTGGTATGTCACAGATCATTAACTGCAAGTAACCACCTGACTTGAGGGAAGTCTGGAAGCATCATTACAGTGAAATAAGCTTTTATTTCTGTATCACTGCAGCACATTGATTTGTAGGAATGTCTCCATTAGCTACTGTGGAAATATATTCTCATATATTATTATTGAAGGAAGTTGATGAGAGAGGATAACCAAATTTCAAGTGTGAATAGGGTATTAGTATTGAGATTTTGGACAAAATGGGAAAAAGACAAGTGCTACGGTAGCATTATTTTCTATTTAAGAGCTAGATAAACCAATCTTTTTGTAATGGATCACAATTTTAGAGTCAGACTAGTAAGATATAGTAACAGTTGTACAGTATTTATGCGTACGCTGTTAATTCAACGGAAATGCATGTAGTAATTGAATATGTTTGCTAACATGTATAGGCAGAAAGTAGTGAGGAGAAGCTTCTTCCTAATCGGCAGGGAAAACGTAAGCTTTTTCTGTTTATTTCAGTGAACCATAAAAATTTAAGATTTTTATTGGAAGTAAAGAGTAACTATTTCAGCTCAGTTTAGAGATTGAAGGATAGCCTATGTTAATATGGAAAATAATCATAATGGATAACCTTCATTAAGGTGGTTAATAGGTGTTTGTAGTATGAAAAATGCAATTCTGAAACATTGTCCTGAAATACTTTAGAAAATTTGACATTATTACAGAGATTAAAGTTAAGATAATACTGTATGATTATCTTGCAATATTGCTGTTTTTCAAAATAATTTGGTGTTAGATCCTTTAGGAGCAAAATACAATAAAAGACCAATAAATGAGTAGAGTGTTCAAATCGGCCTCTCTGAGTAGTATAGTATGAATTATATGTGTGCAGATTTAAAAACGAAGAAGAAAATTATGGGGAATGCTTTATATGTAGATCTTAAAATTGTAAAATTGTCAGGACATTGTAATATTTATTGAGGATTTGTAAGAGAAGAAACAGAAATTAATGGTACTATTTCAAGTTTAGTCCACAGTTTTAGCTCTGTACACTTGATATAATGAGACATTCTAAGTTTGTGATGCTCATTTCAGTGTAGGAGCATGTATACTCTGCTAAGTGTGTGGCTTTTTTGATAGACCTTGAAGTGTATTAATACCTTCATGACATTAGCACCTCTGCTTATGAATTCTGCATTGTTCCAGTATTAGAGATGGTATATCTTGATGAGGTTCTAAATGAGCTGCAATTTCTTTCTGCTATCTACTTTGTTTTATTTCATAGGTCAGGTTTTTTTTTTTGAGGGGAAAAAAGATATTTGAAAAACAGTATTTCATTTTTTGTGTAATATGAGACTGTGGAGGTGTTATCATAGGAGTAACTACTAAGCCAGTACCAAACTTTGGTTGATCTTAATAGTTCACTGAGATAAGCCAGGTAGTTTAAGTGTTATTATTTACACTCTGCTTCCAGCCCTCATTATATGGAGGATAACCCTAAAGATACGGAGGAAGTAACCATCCCACCTCATCTAGATTAGTATTTTTAACATTTAAAAATGTTTATAACTGTAAAATGAGACATATCACATTTGCTGCATTCTGTTGTTCAGTATTGAGAATCACGACCTTAAGATACAAATTTTGATTCTTTACATAGGTGTACATTTAGAGCATGCTGAATGACTTCAGCTGAGCTGCTCCAAGTTTACCTTGGTGTTTTCATGACTAGACCTTTTGGATTTTTTTAATATACATATATACCATGTGGTCTTTTTTTTTTTTTTTTTTCCTCAGTAACTATTGTCCCATATGGTTACTTCAACGTGTGATAATAGGAATATATCATACTAGTATAATACTAGTATGTGATGGTAGAATTCATTAAAGTTTTGAAATATGTATACAGAAAGAGGAGTAACATTACCTTTTTCTGGCTTTGACTAGTGAACTCATTCCTCAGCATTCCTATATAATAGGATTTGAAAACTGCCATCAGGATCGTTGCTCTTTTGTTTCAGATGCTAAACAAACACAAATTAAAAAAAAAAGCTACAGACTAAATAGTTGAATGGAGCACACAGAAGAGTAAACTGTCTTAAGAAAGGCTTGCTTTTGAAAAACACTGGGATATAATAGTTGTGTATATTGAGGGCAATTTTAACTTTGCAATCTTAAGCATTTTTTTGTGGTAGAAAATTTAAAATGAAGATTGGAAAAAAAAGATTCGTACAGATAGTGTACCTTTTGATACTGTTGAAAGAAAGAGAGACTCTCAGTTGCTTACTTTATACATTTAGAGGAGAATTTTGAAAAGTTATTTGCTGTAGGCATGCAGAAGGAGGAAAGCAGTGTACAGAAGTTGTTGACCAGGCTGTTAAGTTGAACTGTTTTGAAAATATTTTTATGTTTTGCTGCCCATATAGAAAATGGTGGCATTTTGGAGTCTACTTTTCAGTCACCCTTCAAAACCATTATGGAAAGGGTTGAAGTACTTTGGTTTGGATATGGCACTGCTATGTCTAACGGGAGGTGTAGTGCTCGTGTGTCTCTTCTGTTCTCCTACAGGCTATGCTGCTGATGCTGTGGATATAAAGGCCAGTTTTGTTTTTTGTTTTATTTTTCCCTCTGTCTTCTGTGATGTATCACATCCTCTTAGGTATGATAGAACTTTGTGAGAGTAATGCATCATGGATACTGTCCAACTGGCAAATCCAAACTTGGGAGAAAATAACAGTGTAAGACAAACAAAACTCCTCTTATTGGGCACCATACTGATCTTTCTGAACCATACTGTTCTGTTCTCTTGATTGGAATTTTTTTAGGGAGTTAGTTTTGTATGGAAAAAAACTTTTTTTTTGAGCAGAAAAAGCAGTTTTTAGTGTAATGAAAAAACCCTAGTAGTTCTGACTGATGCTTCTGGCCTAGTCCAACTGTAGAGAGTTTCCAGAGTTTTGGATTTTGGTCCATTGTTTGATTCTAAGAATGCTGTGGTGGTAGTTTGTTTTAATAACATTACCTGATACTTGCAGATAATAGAGGGGGAAAAAAAAGCCTAGTCTGGTTGTGCTGCAATTCTGTGAGGTTAAAAGCGGTTCTCTACGAAGAGTAGTGACAGTTCTTTCACAGCAATATTCATAAAGAATGCTGTAAAGGAGTTTTCTAGAAAGCACTCTGTAAAGCAGTTGTAAAATACAGAATACAAGTTCAGGCTGTAGGTTCTGGGTTTTCCTAGAAGTTACTTAATGTGTTCTTTACTCTGTTAGTTCTCATCATCCTACGGTAACTTCATGTTATAGTAACTGTAACTTTCTAGAATGCCACTGATGTCTATCAGGAACAATTACTGAAAATGTCTGGACTTAATAATGTTTGAACTTACGTGTTTGGTGGTTTGCTTTTTTTTTTTTTTTGTGGGTTTTTTTTTTTAATGTGAAGGGGTTTTATTTCCTAAGTTGTCTCAAGCTACACAGTATAAGTAAAGGAAACAATGTAATGAAACAATAAAGAACAGTCGTAGAGATCTCTATTGCCAGCTAATACATCACCTAATTAATAATTAACAATTTTCTTGGGTTGGCTTTTTAAAGTCCATATTTTAAGATAACCTTCTCTTATACTGTAAGTTTTGCAGTTTTATGTTGGGAATGGTGCATCCAAAAGATTTTTAGAGAATAGTTACTGGTGTAGTTGCATGTTTAAGTGGTTGATCAGTAGGGCAATAATGCTGGTTTCTGAGTGCAGCCAGTACTTTTTCCAGCTGCTTTATAGTGATATCTTGAAGCTTAAAATGTAATCTATATGGGTAAGCCACAAAAGCCACTATATATTAAAGCAGACTCTGACAGTAAATCAAAATTGAACAGCTGGCAACACTACTAAAGTCATAAACTTATTTATTAAAAAAACTAAACAGAAGAATTATATTAAAAAGAGAGGAATATGTTCTACAGACCAGTGGATATAGCTTAAAACCTGGAAAGTGCTGCAGATTAAGGGCCCAGTTTATGAACATCTGTTCTGGCAGTTTCTGAGAGATCCTCATGTTCTTTACAATAAAAGTGTGAAACATGTTTTTCCCCCCATACTAATCATGCTTTTCTGCAGTTCGTAAAACTTGCACTGAGCCTTATGCAACTGGACCTGTCTGCTTTACACACTTGCTAGAGTAATTACTATTCATGAAAGAGTAAGTACTATAGAAACGTCACAGTCCTGCAATATACACTTCTCCTGACTTGTTCCAAGTGGTCTCATTGGCTTCAAAAGCAGGGAAAGAACACTGAAGTTTCCTTTATATATTTAAACTTGGACCATGGCAACGAGCCAATAATGGAAGCGGGTCACTAGACGGCAAAATGGACAGAAAAATGTCTTGTACATAGTTTTTCTAAAATTGAAGCATAATTATAAATTCATTGTTTTGCTCTTTAACAGTCACCAAAACAACTGTTAACTCCCCTCATCTTAGTTTTGAAATAAATAATCATAGAATGATTATTTTAATTACAATGGTGACACTTTATAGTACTTTACGTTTTTGTGATATTGACAGGTATGTGGGGATAAGCTTTAGGGTACTCTTGATCTACTTTGAGAGGGAACTGAAAAATCACAATTTCAAAACTGAGTGTCTGGTTCCACTGTCAGCAGTACTATTGCCTTTCATGTCAGTGTGACCAAGATTTGTTTAGGAGTTTTTAGCCGCAAGCCCTGTTTTATAATCAGTCTTGATCTGCACAGCACAGGTCATAATATTTTGCTCTCTGACTCTTGCTTCATGCCTAGTAATTCAGACTGAACTGCAATAGATCATTGTGAAAGGCCATCAGTGTTTCTCTCAACCAGTGCAGACTCTACTAACATCCTAAGCCCTGCTGCCAGTGGGAGACAGTCAATCTCTTTACAAAGGCAGAGATTAGGAAACCAAGGTGCAAAGGAAACACTAAGCAAACATGCAATAAAACCGCTTTCCTTGCCCTGAGCAGATTGTATTGCTTTATTGATGAAAATGGTTACGCTTTCTTTCCATTTGACTAGTTTCACCATGTTATGCCTTTACTTATTAGGTTGCAGAACCATATACTTTTATAGTTGCTTAACCAGAGGAAGAACCCTTCCAGGTAGGAATCCTCGGGACAGGAAAATCTGTGTTCCTTTTGGGAGCTAGCTTCTGATACGTTTAGGGTTATATTGGCTGACAGGAAGGGAAAGAAAGGATTTCCATTATCCTTTGGATGAAGAAATATCTTATGAGAACAAGACATTTTCTGTTTTCATGCCATCCATTTTTGAGCATTTTGTAGCATGGGTGCATCTCTGTGGTCTTATTTGTAGTGTGTATCAATTCCTGAGGTCACTTGGCCAATTTTTTTTTTTTTTTCAGCTAACTTGTGGAATATTAAGGAACTGTATTTCTGTCAAATGTACATTGGTCATTGATAGTTCCATTTGTCTTTTCATTAAGTGATACTTTAATAACTTATTCATGTATATTTGTAGTGCTGAGGGCAGTACTATTAGGCAACTAAACAAAAAGTGACTTATAGCCGCTTCATAGTTATGGAAGTTGAATTTTCTTTCTGCTCTGTGTAACATGAAACGTATTTTGTTAATTAGTGCACTATGAATCATTTTATCTGTCAGTGGTGTACAGTATGTTAATCTCAGTTCTTAAAGCAAACCTTTATTTGTAGAAAGTTCAGAAACATTACTGTTATATTTGCTTTATCAGTGTGTTTACCTGTGGTGAACTTTTACTTGTTATGTTTGATATATTAAAGTGCACAAAAACTTGTATGCATCTGCATAAAATATTTTACTTATGACCTGCGGTTCCTTTGTCAAACTGTGCCTTGGATTCAGCAAGGAACTAACCCAACAGAAATCAAGGCTTCATATCATCACAGACAGTATCAAGATACGTCCCAGAGGAACCCTAGGCAGGGATCCATGTCGTAATGTTTTTTTTGTTGGACCTCACTAGGATATTCTGGATTCTTGGTTTTGATTAGGTCAGATTTTCATATTTGTTATGAGTGCTTTATTTCTCATCCTTGAGTCTCTTGCATGTGCGTGGATAAGGGAGGCAAACAGATGCCTGCATCACTAAGATTTTTCCACCTGCCTCCCTCTGTTAGACTCTGCTGTCCAGGCTGGATTACATGTCTCTCTTTTTGCACTCTTTAATCCTCTCCATTCTCTTTACACCTAGTCCCTTGTGCTTGGTGCAAAGGGAATGCTCTTAATGTTGTTAGTTTTCTTTTTAATTTCTAGATCTTCTGGGAGTGCTTCTTCATCAGCCTGATACGAATACAAGATTTTTGTTCTTTTTTTTTTTTTTTTTTTTAATAGTTATGTTTTGAGAAGTGTGGGTTACTATGCATAGTTTTTTAGTATATTAGGCATCTTATAAAAAAAGCTAGCAACTTCTCTGGACGAATAAACTTGATGGATGAACTACTAAGATCTTTTGATTTAAATAGTAGCTGTACTGGTGCACTGGAAAAGATTTCTTTTGGAGCTGTTACAGTCTACAGGGTATATAATCCACGTGGATTAATATGGCATTTCCTTCATAATCCTGTGAATTTTCTGCCTTAAAAATACTTTTATGCTTTTCCTAAGAGTTTTAGTAGAAAAGACGCTTTAAATATGTGTCAATATCTAGAATTATTATACTGTCATTGTGTGCTTTTCTACTTAAGGTGTACAATTAGAAATAAAATGTAGCATTTTTAGTGTCCTTTCTTTCTGCAGGTTTTTTATTTGTTTGTTTTAATTTAGTATCTAGTTCTATGTATTAAGTAATTAGGCCAAACGGGCAGAATTGTATGCAGGTGCTTAAAAATGCAGACTGCTGTCTGGTGGGATTTTCCAATATGGCTAAACCATTGTCTAGTTGTACAACAGTTGCTTTGATAATTTAAAAAGTCCCCCTAGGAATGCCTGCTAGCATCTTTCAGTGTCTCAGTAATGTTCCAAATCTGATTCTAAATGTTTAATTATTCCAAGAAGACATCTGTATGGGGACGTTAAATTCTTTTGAGAACCAAACCAGTAAATACATGGCAATATTGGTGAGCTAGTTCTGAGATGTGTTTGAGTTTTCAGAGTTCCTAAATGTATTGCGGAATAGTAGTGGAACCTGTGAAGCCGTTTCACTCTGGAATTAATTTTAGGATTGTTCTGAGGGAACAGCCTAGTAGATAGCCAAATTCAAATTCAATTTAATTTTGGAAAACATTTCTGAAGAAACATAAAGTTAACTTCCCATTAGCTAATAAGATCACTTAAGTGTGGTGCGCAGTTAGTTTTGTGAAACTTGTTTATTCTACCTCACTTCTTGTTCTGGAACTCTTTTCCCTAGCATCAGCACAGCTGCATCATCCATTTCCACGGTCCTTTTAACCTCCACTTTTAATTAAAAAAAAATTAAATCAGATGCTGTTTAAAGCTTCCCATTTAGTTTTGGGAAAATAAAAGTTCACATCTAGCTTAGGCGTGTGTGAACAGCTGTTAAAAGCCACAAGCAAAACGATACTTATAAAAGTGGTGGGGGGAATTTTAAGAGCAAGCTGCCAGTTTGACTGTACATTTCAATAGCTCTTCACTTTCAGCCAAATGGTTTTAACAATAATTTTCTTTGAAAAAAACCCTGTGTTTTATAGAAGCAGCAGCCCAAGCAGTTAGGCCAGTGGTAATAGGAGGCAACTTGCCATTTCTCTTTAACTTTTTATGAAATTTTTCTTTGAATCTGGGGAAATTGCTCATTAGAGACTTTGGAGAGGCTGATGTCCACCCGTGCCCACCCACCACGTAGGAACATCTGTCCCCATCTGATTCTAATGAGGGATCTTGTTCACTGAAATTCCCGAGTTCCAAGACAAAGCGTAGAAGGATACTTCCCTTGCGCATGTTTTGCAGGCATTATAGTCCTGCTTATGACTTAAGCTTTTTGAGGTAATTATAGGATTTCTTTTTAGAGTCTGAGTTACCAATATGACTAATCAGTTGGACAGAAACATGCAGGGAATTTATCAGATGTTGAATGTTGGAAAGAAACAGGAAAGATTCAATTGTTCCTTGTTCAGTCCACCTTCTGTACTGTAAGGAGCTTTCAGAGAGAAAACCAAAAGTAGTTCCTTCAAGAACATTTTGTCTTTACAGTTATGGAGGTGGGGCTGGAGTATAAAATGCTCTGTGACCTAATAACCATGTATATGTATCTCTGGAATTTGTTTGGGCAACTTTCTTTGGACCTGTTTTAGCTGGTCCATTCTGTAAGTGAGATGTCATTGCTGCAATGCCTTCCCAAATGTGTGGTGGCAGTCTGTCAGAGCAGGTGTGACCAGTCCCACCAGGCTACCCTGTGGTAGGGGGAAAATAAGTTTGCTTAGCTCAAGCTTACTGTGTCAGTGTGCACTGGTACTCATTCAGAGCGTGCATCTGGATGTGGCATTGTCTTCATACAGTCTGGAAGCCTGGCAGATACATGGCTGTAGCACAAGCCTGGGCTACGTGTGGTGTATAGATGCAGCCTTATATGTGTGAGCGTGACAGAACAAACTTTGCATGGTAACTTGAACGGATCCACTGAGGGGAGATGTCCCCTGAGTGGGGACACGCTGAGCCACACTTTCTAATTAGGTCCTTTGACTTTTTCACGAGGCAGCAGAATGGTAATAATCAGATGCTTTTCAAGTTTCTTCAAAGCTGCAACAATTTTTTTTTTTTTAAATTGAGATTGTTGAGGTGTCTGTTATTTCTTAATCTTAGCAGATAACAGCGTGTATTAACTCTTGCCATCGCTATAATAGTCTGTCTTGGTGTTTGTTGCTTTGTTACACTTCCAACTGCTGTGTTGGAATTTCCACGCTTGTGTTATGCCTTCAGTATCACTTTTGTCCCAAACAGTGTAGCCTGCAGCATGCAACCTGATGTTTTGGATTTGAAGGTTCGGTATGGCTTTCATTTGACACATTTGCCTTTGCAATGTGCCTGTGTTTTCTTTGCATGGGCAGCTAGTGCAGATGAATTGGGTAGCAATGTAAATTCTTTAAAGTTATTTTTGTCACTGTTTTCTGCTTATAGCGTAAGTATGTTATAACTTCATATTATTAACAAGCAAAAACCAAAAAACTTGTTAATCACTTCAGATTTTTTGGATATCTCATTTTTGCATTGTTTAGTTGGAATTCCCTAAAAATTTCCCATTATAATTTCTGAAAGGAAAACAAAACAAGCAGGACCAACAAAACGCCAAGTGAGAAATTTCCTTCTGTCACAGTGAGTATCCCTGGTGCCAAACTGTATAGCTCTCACGGGACTCTGGGACTCTGCTTTTGGGATTAGAATTTTGTGTATAAATCAGAGTTATCCTCAAGGATTGGGAAAAGTTTAGGTGATCTCACTCTACACCAGTGCCTGTAGGGGGGCAATAATGACCAGAGCAATGAAAATGCTTTTATATGAGGAGAGACAAAATAGATTGAATTGCTTGGCAGTAGGAAAAAGACAAAAAGGTGTATAAAACCATGAAAAGACACCACAGAACAATTATATAGCATATTTTCAGTACAAACCCAAGGAAATCTCATACTGTTGTATTAAACATCAAGCTTAAAATAAGTAGATAAAATTACTTTTTCATATTGTGAATAATTAAATTGTGGAAGTTCTATTAATTGTTGTAGAAGCCGAAAGTGCACATGGGTTCAGAAAGGAACTGCAGAGATTTGTGAAGCACTGGTCCACCAGTGACTGGAAAACATTTAGGCTGTATTCCTAGCAACCTGGAGATGAGTGCCAGGCTGAGGAACACAGATTGTCCTAAAGGGAGGTGTGTATCAAGGAACTACCTCTGTAGTTGTACTGTTTCTTATTTTTCTGCCTCAGTACCTGCTGTTGACTGCTCCTTGAGGCAAATAACTGGCATGGGTTACACTCAGACCTTCAAATATTAGATTTAAAAAAATATTCCTGACCTTGAGCTGTTCCCACTCCTGCTTCTCTGTTCCACCCTCCCCCCAAAACCCCAGAAGAGTGAATGAAACACCCCCCCTTGCTATTTTGCCATCAGTGCCTTAGGCTGTGAAACTGCATTTATGTGTATTACTTTGTAGCTGGTTGGTTGGAACAGTGCAGGTGAGAGAATGTGACCTGGATTCTGGTGGTTGCTCCACAGTCTCATTTATTTTTCAATACAACAATCTTTGGATAAAGTATTTACAAAGTCTATGGGATAGAGAGAGGCACTGAGTATCTGAATAATCCCTAGTAATTAATTTTAGGCCCTCAGGGACCTTACAGTATCTGCTTGCAACAAATTCAGCTGTGTTAGTCATGCAGACTCTTCTGAAAATCACACTTCTTGCCTAGACTATGTTAAAGAAGTTTGTTTTGCTGAAAAGTTTTGAAAATCTAACATGTTTAATACATTTTTCTAAATACGTTTTGAATGGAACTATGATGGTAACACAGTTTTTTCAAAGAGTGCTCAGTGATGAATGTTTAAGCATTAACTAAAGTCTCTTTACTATCCTGATTCTGAAAACTTCACCCAAGGAAATTATGCCTGTGGAAATTCCCTGCCCTCTTAATGTATATTAGAGGAGGAGGAGTGTACTAATTCATAAACAGACTAGGTCATCATCAGGGCTGTACTAAAATTTTAGTAGATAGTATGTTGGGGTTATTTATGAGGGACTTGTTAACTTCTTGTCTCATATTCTCCCTTCCCTTTTCAAACCTAGCAAAGGAAGTGCTGCTTATCCTTGAGGACTCCTAACTGTAAAAAGTAGAGTGGGTTTGTTTAACTACTTGAGGTCATGACTGACCAAATTATCTGAGAAAATACACTTTCAGCATCTAAATTCAGCCATAAGTCAGATGTAGCTGATTTCTCTAACTTCAGTAAAAATTGCGTGAAGCAGAAACTGTTAAAATAGCCCTTGGTTTTAGAAAAGTAGTGTTAAAAAGTTTACAAAAAGAAGTCCCAGCTGAACCTTAACTTGCTTGCTTAATATTTTCAAATTAAAGTGAATCCTAAAAAAAAATTTGAAGCCTGTGTATGTATGTCCAAATTCAGCTGTTCTCAGTGTTGTATTCCCCACAACACTCAGCCCAGTCTGGGAAGGTGCTTTCACAATTGACTTAATCTGGTTTTGCTTTTGTCAACTGTAGTCATGGTAGGGTCTGCACAGAGAGTTGGTTGAGTTCACTGATCCAACCTAAACTGAACAGAATGGCAGGAGGAGTTCTTGTTTGAATGAACTTGTAAATTCCTTTTGTTCTGCAGTTGTACTATCGCATGGGAAGGTTTGGAAGTGTTTGACCAGCAGCGCAGGGAAAGCCAGGACCATCCGTTTGATTGGCAGTTATGTTACAAACTACCACTTCTCTAACTCTAGTTTCAGGTCAGCCCCTTCCACTTAACCATCTACTTTTTTGATAAAAGTTTTTTAGCTGTAGTTTTATTTTTTGATATTTTGGGTTTTCTGGTGGTTTTTTTTTTTGTGTGTGAGATGAGAAGAGGGAATTGATTTGCTCTGCACAGCCAGATGGCCAGGTTAGCTCTGAGAAGAGTATGAACCTTGCTTGTTAGATCTGTAACAATCAAATTATGTACAAAGTGCGTTTCTTATTCCTTTGGGTCCTTTATGCATTATATAGCTTTAAAATCCTGCACAAAGTTGTTAGCGATTTTTGTTCGGTCCCTTGTAGCTAGCCTGATGAATTGGTTACTCTTGCTCGTCTGAGACTGGTCAGTACTGTAAAGTTGTAATATTAGTATATTCTGTCTTAGTGTGTCCACTATTCAATGTTTTTAATTTGTTTGGAAAAATAGTAAAGATAAATATTGTAGAAAAACTTTTGTAGCTTTTCCTCAGTGTCTGAATCAATTATAGCCTTCTATTAAGCTAATTAAGTTTTGAACTGAAGTGTTCACATCATGATAGAAATTCATGTCAGGAAGAAACAAGCTATATGCTCATTCTACTTGGACACAAGAACAGTTCTTCAAAATAATGATGAATCAATGATTGATCTTATTGATTGATATTCAGGGTTTGTTTTTTTTTTTTTTTTTTTTGCCTGGGTGACTAGTTAGTGGTAATGAAATATTTGAGTTGGCAAATGTGAAAGAGGCTTGTGCAGTCCCACTTCTACTGTCTGGTTTGAGATCATCATATTGTTGAAATATACGTTGCTTTATTAAGTTCTTTGTAGTCTTTGAAATGCTGTGGCTCAATTTAAGAAATAGCTGAAGATTTTACTATCAGTGATCTGAATATGTTTGATTTTCATTTCTCCTTTTATAGTAAATAAAAGTAAGACTGCTTAGTAAAGAAATATAACATACTTTTTTCCCTATAAAAAGTAATTTAATATAAAGTTGAGTTGTACCATTAATTTTTGAACTGCCACTTAAAAACAATTTGACTTGGTAATAGTTTTTTACAAAAGCTTCCAAATGGAAGAACTGGGCTTCTGTCAGACAGGATTTGATACACATGGAACAGTTAAGCAGTAATAAATTGCCTAGTAAATGAGTAATTTCACTCAGATCTTTGCCATTGAAAAAAGTTTGGAAGAAGAACTGATGTTTGAAACTGCTTAATGCTGGAGGTTTGCTGTAATAATAATAATACTGACTTGGCCTGATCTTTGAACATTTAAGGCTTGTTTTTATATCCCAGTGAATGATTTCATGTTCATTTATAATTTTTGTTGTGGAAGAGCTCCCAGAGTGTTATGTAGGAGAAGCACTAAGTGTCTCCAACTTTTATTACATCTGCTGGAAGCAACAGTGGAATCAGGCATGGAAGGGCCCTGGAGCTGACCTGGGTTGGCTCTGTTAGAAGCAAATAATTCAGAGTATTGGATAAAAGCATCACACTTCAGAGGATAGCCAGTTTTTTTAAATGTGTCTGTTTGGCTTGAAGTCAACAAAAGTATACCTGTGGAAATGGTCTGTATGGGTGGATACAGCAGCAGCCATCAAGAATTCTGGAGTGAGGAATCATTATTTATTAGGTAAATGCTTTTTATAGGAAGAAGTTTTGTATTAATAGTTCATTTCCATGGCTTCATGAAATATATTACTCTGATATGTTCCTATGCATTGTTTTGAAAACACTGTTTTAGGAACTGCTACGTAAGGATAAAGCTTTTTGCTTGATGTTATCGTATGTCCAGATTTACTATTTTTGGAAGAAATTACTCTTACAACTGTACCGAGCTTGCAACAAACTGTAGAATGATTGAATTATAGGCATATCTAACACTTTGTGGGGGTTTGGTGAGGGGAGGGTAGATGAGGCTTGTTTTGTATTCTGTCTATACTTACAGGCTGCATCTAAACTCTTAATAAGGAGATATGTCTTTAATAATATGAAAAAACTAGGGGTTTTTTGTATGCAATAGTGAGACTGACTTTGTAAACTTGCCTGCTGTTTTGAATGCTGACAAAGAATTCAGCCCTTCTGAGCTCACAGAGGCTGCATGACCATGATTGGCTCGTTTTGTTGTGAAGCCAGTTTACAGCTTGAAGTTAGCACTGCTGCCCCACAGGAAATTGGATCTGTGACTTGATCTGGGTTAAATAGAACATTGCAAAAAGAAATGATTATTTTTAACATGGATCAGCTCATTGAGCTTCATAAGCTCGTATGAGTTGTATGGCCTCCTAAGTAGATGAGGAAAGAATAGTGCGTGGTGACGTGAGGGTGGGACTGAACAACCAGGAGTGGGACAGGTTGGTGAGATTTTCTGAGCTTTGGCGCTGGCATCAGTAGGTCTTGAAACTGTGGCCGGGAACTCTTGCTATTGACTACAAAAGGAGACAGATGTGAGAGACTGAAGGTAGGATCTAAGAAATGTACGAGTTTTCATTAAGGTCCCAAGACCTTGAATTATGAAATTATAGTGAGCTTTATATTTTATGGTTGTCAGTCCACTAAATCTTTGTGAATTTTAGGATGGTAAATCATTTAGTAGTGTTCTTGGTATTTAACTGAAGATGACTGTACCTTGTCCAGGGATTGATAAATTCAGTGATGGTGTAGTAGATACATCAAAATGGGAGAGATGAGGAAAAGCTCGTCTGTCCATGGCTTGCAGATACATTGGACTAGCACCATCTTCTGAATGTTTAGTACATTACAGCTTTATCTCTTCACTAAGGTATTAAAGAACATTAAAAAAAAACAAAACATGCACTCAACTTTGAAATTCAGTAATCACAGTACTGTGATATCTTCTTCACACTCTGAGTTTATGAAATTGTTCAATTAAACAAAAAGATATCTATAATTGAATTAGTGAGAAATTAAGTTGTTTTTTTTACTATTTTTAACTTCTGTTCTAAAAAAAAAAGGTAGATTTAATATTACAAGGAGAGGAATTATTTTATGGAGAAAGTTATTGAAGTCCAGCAGTTTATCACTAGTAGCTCAGCTAAATCAATTTAAGCAGTTTTTAAAAAGTTTCAGTAATCCTGATAAAAATTGTTTCATGTTGAATCAGAGGGATCTACTATTATCTTTATGTCAGCAAGTCTTGTTTCAGTGTGCTTGGGCTGTCATTAAAGTTTGGTATAGGGAAGTTTTGAAACTACTATCAAAAACAGTAATATGTAGTCTGAAGGGAAATGTATTTTTTTAGTTAGACTCCTAGAAATCAATTTGTCCAGAAGAGTTCATATGAATATTAAAAACTATGTATTGCAGTCATCGTAGTCTTAAAAATATTCTTACAAGATTATGCATCAAGTTATTATGTGTTTCTCATATATTGCTCTATAAAGAGTAATGTTAAATTGGTGAGAGAAAATTTAGATTCTAATTGGTTTAACTTTTTTTCTTGTTAGTGTTGCTAAAACATTGGCAATTAGAAAATGAGATATCACTTGAAACTTGTTTTTTTTTTTTTTCCCAATATGTGTGTTTAATTACTGTGTTTGTGAAGAATTCTGGATCCAAAAAGTGAGATATTGTATTTATTACTTGTAGAAACTTTTGAGTGTGAGAAGAAATGCTGCAGATAGAATTTGAGATTTAAATTATGGTATTTCATTAACAGAATTGCCATTTCTCCAAGATGGTCACTCTAATACTATTACTCTATCACTTATAATTTCATTAGACAGTTCATTGTCTCATGCCAGTGTGTTAGTGTGCCTCTGGGGACTGGAATTCCAGCATCCTGGATTATAGTTTGTGTGAGTACAAGTTAGTTTTTGTTTTGCTTTCTCAGTATTGTTCAATAAACATGTTCAACTGTGTTAGTGTGCTGTGCTGGTCACTGTGACTGCCCCGTGATTTTTATAATTGAATTAATGTAGCAAGAAAAATCCAGCTGGGGGATGCTCTGTCTCAGACGTTTTCTTGTTTCTCCTTGTCTCCAGAAAATAGCTATTTGTAAAGATGTTTGAGTCCAAATCAACAGCTTTAACTTCATAAGGAAGTAACACTAATTCCTGTCAAATTTCTCATTGGCGCAAAGATTAGTAAGCCTGAGCACAAGTGTTAAGGAAGATGAAAATTATTTAGTGCACAAAGCAATAAATTAATGGTTCAGTGAAACTTCATGTGATCTTAGGCAAGGCTTTAAATTTATCTTTTCCTACATGTTTCATTTTTTCATTTGTAAAAATAAGAATAGTATTTGCCTGATTTACTGGGAAGATAATTAGTTAGCAAATGATCTGTTAGTAATTGCGAATTGCTTATAAAATGGCGATAAGGGCGCTGGTAGAATCTGACTGACTGGATAAAAAGCAACAGTGAACAAACTATCTTCTTTCCAGGAGGAGCTTGTAATCTTAGGACACATTTCTCTATCTAAAGTAAAAACTAATTAACCAAAGGTGTGAAATTAGAGAACATTGAAGTCTTGTGAGATGATGCTTTTGAGAGAAAGTGGCATTAATTTGCTGAAGCTGGGCTGTTCATTCTCTTTAGCAATATGCACAAATGTGTTTCATGTTCTTTCATTCGCACCTCCACTTGATTTGTTAAGCTTACCCTAAGGGTGTGTGTGTTTAGATCTGTACACTGCAGACAGTAAACAGAGATACAAGGTAAAATCATCTGGACAAAGGTCTGTGCTGCCACGTGTAAACTCCTTGTGTCCAGATTAAGGCATTTCAAGTTAACTTGGTCATCTCTTTGCTATGCCACTGTCTGCTGTCTAGGTATATCTTCAGTGTACTTAATCGCTTGAGTTGCACTGTGGAGATGACACTCAACGCGTGCCTTTCATCCTCCTCTCTTGCTTTCTGTGTCCTTATGATACCCTTTTAAAAAGGCAGAGTTGTTCCAGTTATGTTTTAATCCTGAGATAATACTACAAGGTGACTCAATTGTGCATTTGTTTAATAAAATCATATTTTTGAATACTTGTTTCCAAAAATATCTGCAGTAAGGGTAGGGATAAGGAGTATAGGTACCTAACAGAAGATATTGGATTCTAACTATCCGTGTAATCTTAGTCTCTTCAGTAAAATGATAAATGATTGCAAGAATTTCTGCCAAGAATTTATTAAATATAAAAATGAGAAATGTCTAGTTGAGAAAAAAAAATTCTTATTTTCTCTTTAACTGTCTCTTCAAGCTGTGTAAGGCAGTTGTCTGTTGTCTTAGTTTTGAAAAGAAACTTGGATGTATTCTTTTTTCTTCATAATAAATTTTACTCTGGTATAAAAAGATGCCTGCTGTTTGTATTTGCAAAGGTTGACATATCTTCTTAAAAACTACCTGTCATTTGCCAAACATTATACATGCTTGTAATTAGGCAAGAATACTGTCACATTGTGTCCCCTATTGTTGGCTGTGCTTGATGTGCTGAGACAGACGTTTGCTTCTGGCTGCTCTTTTTGTTGTTCAAACTTACTTTAAGTCTTAGAAGTGTTAAACTTGTTAACCTTTTGTCTTCTGAAGATGCACAAGAATCACTATGTTTTATGGCTTTAGACAAAATGCTATAATCCCTTATTGTTTAACAGTATTTGCAAGTCTCATTTAATATGGGGTGTTTTTATGTGGAAAACTTAATATAAAGGCTAATGCTGCTTCCATAAATACGAATCAAAGAGAACTCATCATGCTAAACACATTCTTTCTTATTATTTCCTGTGTTAGAACAAGCTATTAGCATAATCAAACAGATTTTATTGTGTGAAGTACCCTTATTCTAAGAAGCTCATCACAGATTTTTTGTCTTTGTATGTCATTTGAGAGGAAAGAGAATTCCACATAGGCTTTGTACAAATAAGTGGAGGCCCATAAGAGAGGTATGCATGAAACCAGGCAAACCTCACTTCGCAGGCAAGATGCCTTTCTGTTTTTAACTGGAGACTTAGAAATTGCTTACCTTCCCTTTCCTGTATTAGGCATACATTTTCTTGTCTTATATCTGTAAGAATTTGTCTTTTAGTTTAGAAGGAGCTCAGATCATAGATTTGACATTTAGAAAGTTATATTTTTTTTTAATAATTGCAAAGCCTATTTGCTGATAATTCTGATTATTTTTTAGAGGAGGAAGTGTTAGTGTTTTGTGTAAGTTACAAGAGTTTTTAAGCTATCAATTTTTTTTTTTGCTTTCTGAAACCAGTAATTTCCTGTTGTAGCTGAAAATGTTAAGTATAGTTTTTGAAGTATTAAAGTGCAGCACCAGCTATTATTATTCTGCCTTAGCAAGTCTTATAATACAATGTTTGATTTGTTACTGTGTCCTCATAGGGAAGCATCAGCAGTAGAGTGTACATGACAGTGAGAAAGTAAACACATGCTTGCAATCAAATTAATGTATTTCATCTGTCTTCAACTAATAACAATCTGTCATGCTATCTATCTGAGAAGGGGCATAAACAGTTTATTTTGTGTTTGGAATAACTTCCTGGAGGTAGTTAATGTGACATGTAGTTTGTCTGACATGAGTATAACCAGATCAACACTCTAGATGTTTTCTTGATAACCTAAAAAAATTACTGAGAAAATCTGTACTGAAACTGTATTTGTATTTTTGAGCTTCCTTATATGAGAGTAGTGGTATAGTTTTCAGGACTTCCATGAAAGAGCTTTCTTTTCTTGGCAGTTATACAATTTTAGTGTGAGAAAAAGATTGAAAGTCTTAATAAAATTTAACTACAAAAAGCTGCAGTTTGCACTCTGACATTTAGGTTTGAATATTTGAAAAGTGTGTGCTGTAATAATTTAAAAGTACCAAATGAAAATTGATTTTTGAAAAGCTAGGTAATATACAAAGTCTGATAGTGCTGCGGACTTGGTACGATTTAGTGTCAAATTTATTTATTAATATTTCTCCATAATTCATAATTACTCTTATGTTATTATAGCAGATAGTTATTAATAACATCAGATATTTGTTATATCAGATGATTTTTTTATTTACACAGAAGGAAACTTTGTGTCTGATTAGAAAATGAAAGTACACTCGCTTCTATTTCTGAGTAACACATTCAAATATTCTTTAAAACTAAGGCATAATGAAGTAGCTCTGTCTTTTAGTGGGAAATCAGTAGGTTACTGGTAAGCTGAGCAATAAAAAAATAGGGAGGTTTTTGTTGCCTTTTTTCTCTATTTTCTTTGGAGTGATGGCAGAATTAGAATTAAAACTGGATAATAATACTGCTTATGGCAGAAGAAGCCTGAGAGCAGTGGGACCTGCAAAGTTAGGCTCTGCTGAGGTGCTGTGGGGCAGAGGTCTCATAGACTGGGCAGTAAATCCTATTGCCCACTATTCTTTAGAATAGTGAATATTTGGCCTGTCTTAGAGAAATCCCTCTTTTATTCCCTTTTTCATGCACTTTTGCTTATGCATGGGAGAAGCAGAACCTTCACACTCTGAAATTAAACTGACTGCACTTGCTGAGCAGTGTGTACTGCATGAGGATGATACTGCCTAACAGTATTACCATCTTCGGGCTGTTAGGTTTTCAGATGCTCAAGCTAGTTTTGTTCTTAAGAATCAGTCTGAAATTATACCAAAAAATAGGATGAAAAAGAGATCATCATATACAGCCCCCTTTTTTATGACCCTGGAGTATTTTCAGAAGAGAAAATATGTACATAATTTTAAGCACATGTAAATCAAATTAATAAATTATTAAAGCATTTTACTTGTCATGTCTGTGTGGGCTAATCGTGATAGCTCATTATTTAAACATTATGTAATTTTATACCTTGTGTGAACAGCTGCAAATACTTTGCAGAAAGATTTATATTTCATTTTTCACAGCATACTATAAAAGAATATATTTTTGTGTGGTACTATAGATTAATACAGATGTTTACTCATAACTTGAAACTACCCTTAATTATATTAAAATATGAAATAGTTATAATATGCATGATAACTAAGAAAACAGATAGCAGTAAATTCTTTTATGTGTTAATACCAGTATTAATGGAAAACACTGTAATTCTCAATTAAAAAACAAATTCCGCTTAAAGAGGAGAACTGCACCTTTGTAACAGACTCCCTCGCAGTTATTACAATCGCAAGCTTTGGAAATGAAAGCCTGTTAGATTGGAGTGGAGAGGCGCCCCTTTACTGAAATTCTCTGAACTGTCTCTTTCATGTTTCTTTTCATGTGTATGGTTTCAAAAGTGGTTAGGTTAGTTATCACTGGTATAGTCATCTAAAAAGACTGTATAGTGCCTTATAGTTTGCGAGTGTATTCTAACGATCCAGGGGAAATGCCAACAAACTATTAAGCAGCCAGACTCGCTTAACATGTATTATGCATGCCACTCAGCTGTTTATGCCATTCTGAACTAGTACTGTCACTATTTTTTCAGCTGCTTGGAAGTACCTGTACAAGTTATATATTTGTGTTTCTTTCAGAATTACCTGAAAGGAAGATTCGTGCAAAATGAATGTTTTCAGACTTAAAAAAAACTCCGTAGTTTTAAAGGGAGTTCTTCTCCAGTGATATGAAAGAATAAACTGGCAGTCCTGTGGAAAGGGAGATAAATAGCATGAGTAGCAGCCTTTACATTTTGCATAAATGATACTCTGTTGTCTTTTTAGAGTATGTGCAGTTATTTGCTTGTGTGACGATTTAAATCAAAATATACTATTATTATGTTTTCAGCATTTTGAAGGATAAGAAAACCAGGACATTCATAATTCTTCTGACTGATGTTACATATTTTAAAATACTTACTGGCTTCATGCTTGTACTAGTTGTATTACTCTGGTAAATTGTTAAAAATTTGTTATTGCCTTAATTTTAAGACAATACAGCTGTGGGATTTGATACCACACTTTATTCCTTGCAGCAAATTCTGGTGAGCTAATTATATGTGTCCTAGTTCATTTCAGTGAGGCAGGTGAGCTAAAGTAGTATTTAAGCTGCTTAACTATTGGTTTTCCACATATATGTGGTGGAATGGAATAGAAATGATTGTCACTTTACAATGGTGCTACGTGGCTTGTTGCAGGCCATTTTAAAATCTTATGGAATGCTATATATGTCTAAATAATGTCAGAGAAACAAATTTGGCATTAATTTATTTACCACTAGTGGTTTCAGAGTCTCAAGTCAAAAGTAGTAGAATTATTCAATCGAGATTGAATTGCTGTTGAATGGCTGTGTCTGGGTAGATTTTAAAGCACCCATTTGTGTTTTATCCAGCACTTTCTAGTGCTTTTCTATTCCCCTGCTTCTACCCAATAAACTAAAATTTCAGTGACTTACTCTTCATATCTCAAGTGAAGTTATATAGAGATTTGACTTTGAATAACTATATTTACTGTCTTGAGTGTTTGCTCAGAATTTTTCTATCACTTGATATCTAGCCTTGCAGACAGTCATTTAAAATATTATTTCCTTTTCCATTTTGAGTTAACACTATCAGTTTTTCACTGCAAATAAGTGGTGTATAGTAGCAACTCAAAGGATAATGAAAGTGTTGTTTCTATAAATCACCTGAAGATGTGACCTAATCAAATCTCTCTGGTCCTAACTTAAAACAACTGTTTTGCGCGTGTTGTCTTTGAAATGTCACACGCTCTCCACAGCGGTGACTATGACTTTACATCTTTTTCCTTACCTAAATTCTGCAGTGTTTTTCTTACCTGGTTTTCTTCTCACATCTTCAGGAATGCCTTAAAGGGAGCATCCTTGGGATTTCTCTGGGAGTTCCATACTTCTCCCCTAGATTCTGTTTTCTTTTTTCACTTCAGGAGATCTCTATTTAATCTCACCTGCAAATCAAAATTGAACTCTACAAAGTTGATGAGAAACAAGTATTTTAGTAAGCCCTACCTACTTTTGCTACAGCAGACACTAATTTATGCTGGTTTCACCTTTGAGGGGAGATTTTTGCTTGGATCTGTCTGGCTTGGTGTAAGTCATGTCTGAATTCTTGAAGTTCCTAATCTGTTTTTGCTCTGCCAGTATCTTTATGGGATACATGTACGTACAAATATGTATAGATCTGTTTGTTATGGAGTGGCAGTTTATCTTGCTAGCTTTAATTGAAATTACTCTTCACACTAGACAAGCTTAGAGGTGAATGTTTAGCTTTATTCCAGAGAAATAAAAAGTTGGGCTCTTGACTGGTTAGTTAGAAACAGAGTTGCAGGAGAGGAAAAGTAAGGCAAGGGAGATAATTGTTGGAGCATATTTGGCAACCATGGTTGTTTGGTGGTTTTTTTTTTGTAGTTGTGGCATGACCGTAGTGTATATTTCAGGCATAAAAATGAGCAAAATGCACCAGCCCATATTGTGGATGCCTTTTCTCAGAAAGGGACTTTAAAATTAATTTGATGGCTGATGAGCCCCTTTTTCTGTCCTCGTCAGGCCAATCAAGGAAACAATACTATAACCTATCTTTCTCTTTGCCCCCCCATTGCTTGTGATGACCCTCTGCTTCTCTTGATGTCAGTTTTTGTGTGGTTTATTTAAGTATTCCATTTAATGCAAATATACTAAGTGCTTCCTGGATAGTCAAGGAATTACCAATGTACTCCTTTGATATTTTAACTATTGCTTTGCTAATTTATACTTTAACTACCATTCCTGTCTGCCAGTCTCATTTTTAAGATCTTCAGAATTTTCTAAATGATAGATCAAAAAAATCTCACTGCATTCTGTAAAACTTAAACATCTTGGGGTTGCTTTAGCTTTTTGTGATCAGAAAACATAGTTTATTAATGTAGATAGCAGAGTTTTTATCCAAGCACTTATCCCAAAATACTGATTTGTAACATTTGTGTGCTTTAGAGATTCACTGTTTGCAAATAGTTAAATCTCTTCACTTCCCAGACTAAAATCCTTGTCTTTTCTTTAGACATCCCATTGTGAATTTCTATCCATCAGTTTATATTCTACTTGGTAAAAATGGAGTAATTAATTTTCCCCTGTCATTGTCTTCTTTCTCATTCACTTGAAATGAGGATGACTGTACCATCTGGCACGTAAACTTCACTTTGGGCCTTTCTCTAAATGTTTGTCTGATGTGTGTCCAAATCTTGCAGATTCTTTCCTTAGATCTTTGTTAGATATGGCCTATCATAACCATTACCACAGTTAAAATGTTCTTATTTTGCATCTTAATTTCAGAAATTCCTTTTTCTTGGCCAGTGCAATGTTATGGAGTCATTTAGAATATTCTGCAAGATCATTTTCCCAGTTTAGAAAATCAAATTGTATTTGTGTATATGATTCTCTTCCTTTCTATCCAAAACTTACTTGTCTTTGCATTTAAACTTTTCATGGCTTGAGTACATTCTAGTATCATCCTTCATCCCAAGATATCTATTCCTGCTGTTAATTGGCTCATCTTATGAGCCCACATTGGCCAGCTGTTAGTTTTCTTTTTGTAAAGTCCCTTCATTCCTTATAAACATCTTTTTAGAATATCATTTTTTCTCCTTCAAATTCCTCTTTAAAGTCTTTTTGCTGTGATGTCTAAATAAAAGCTGGGAAAGACTTATCTGGCTGTCGAGCTGACCAACGTCAGATGTTCCAAAAAAGGACTGGAGGGTAACTATTCACTGTATTTTAGCTGATCTTCAGTAACTGTCTATGATTGTGCACTTAGCCTGTGGCAATGCAGAGTAATTTGAGTTAGCATAGTCGTCTTTCATTGACTGCAAACTGCAACTTTGTATGGTTAAATATTTATTAACGCTTGAAACCCTTTTCTTGTAGTAAAACTGTGCCCTCTTTCATTGAGAACTAATGTAACATGAATTGCCTTGCATTTACTGTGTACTGAGGGTGTGCACATGGACAGTTACCTGGCAGTTATCTAACGTAACAGTAACCGTACAGTTCACAGCAGACTGCCCATAATTCAGAACACACAAGGTGAAATACTTGTAAGTGGGGAGAGGGACTGAGGATTACACAAAATTCAGAAACATAATTTCACCTTTATTTTCACTTTCAGTCTGTTAGATTCTAGGATCTCGTATGCTTTAAATTTCTTTTCCTTAGTGATTTATACGCTCAACAGACCATGTCTTATTATTGAGATTTCTTCAAATAGAAAATAGGATACATTTGAGGATACGATTTCCAATATGGCAGTGGCATTTTCTGCCTGAAAATTCATCAGCCTTTTAGCATGCTGTTGTGTCCTTCCACTCCCTAAACTGTCCTTCCTGGGAAGGAGAGTTTGAGAGAGATTGTAACTTGTGAGCTTGTCTTTGTGGACTTACATAAGCATGTCATGGTTTTTTAGAGGAATACAGTGTAAATGCTATCTATCTATTTTTATTGTAATCATGTGTAGATTTTTGGAGTTCAGATATAGTCAAAGAAATACAGTGAGTGAAATTTGGAGGAAGGAGAATATAAGTTTATTTTTCCCTGAAGAGTAATCTCACTGTTGTGTTTCCCTAGCTGCATTACAGCTAATATGTGAAGAGTAAAAATAATAATGGTATGGTTTAGGCAGTGTGCTGTATTTTATTCTTAAAAGGGTTTCAACAGAGACTCTCTCCTGGTAGTGGTTTTTCAGATAGAAAAATTAAGTAGCTGTTATGTAGACTGCATGGATTTTTGACAAAATTGTTATCAGCTTTGGGTTTTATCTTGATAAATATATTTTTTCTTCCTTTTAAAAATGAAACTGTATATTCTATGGTTAGTATTTTGAAAAAGTGTACTACAAACATTAGTGTTAATAGCTTAGTATTTTAGTCCTTCACAAGTTAATGCCTGTGGTAACTGGATGATTTTAGGCCTGTTCTTACAAACAAGGCCTTACTGATGTGCGAGGAACAGTAATATGTGGCAAAAACTCCACATTAACCAAGGTAAGCAGTATAAATGGGATGTAGGAATCCCCTGTTAGACTAAAAATCTCCAAGAGAAAATCTCCAGAGCCTACAAATTAAAGACCTCCAATATCATTTTAAAATAAAGCCTTTTATGTAGTAGGAGAGCATTTTTTTCAGCTGATAATCAAATGACACTATTATGCGGGCTTACTAGATTTGCAAATTTACAAGTTTTTACAAGTCAGTTGGGTCCCTTCCTCAGGAAATCAGTTTAAGTTTTTTTTTCCTGTATTGACTCAAAGAGCCTGGTTGTCCTTAAATCCTGAATATATTTGCCTTATAATTTGATGGCATTGAGTCAACACCCTTATAGGAACTGTAATGCAATAAAAAGAGAAACTGTTCAATATAGTTTCCAGTTACCTTAGGATCAGATTTGGAGAAACTGGAATGTACGCAATAAAACCTGTGCAAGACTTGAGTTCCATGTTGTTTTGGAAGCAACCAGTACTTTTCAATATAAAATACCCTTTGAAAGCTTTGTTCTCCTTCCAGTAGTTGTAAACTGATAAAAATGAAAATGCATGTGAGTCTTGAAATATGCATTTTACTGTTTTTAATTTTCTGAACCATACATTTGTGGAATTGGAAGCTTCATATACAAGTTAACTAAGCATCAGTGTTTTTCCTCAGTTCTTTTTTTATTAACGTGAATATTTTTGCTCTACCTTGTTCTGCAATGAAATTCTTGACAACTCATTTACATTTTTATTCTTAGGAAAAAATATGTAGATTCAGATGTTCTTGGTGAAATCTATTTTGTAAAAGTCTTTAGATTACACTGGAATGTCTAATAGAATGTTCAAAATATAGTTCTGTCTCTGGTTTTTGTATGTAGTTAGCAGTAAATTTGTTACAAATTTATTGTGTGTATCCAGAAATAAATTTAACCTTTCAGATACAAATTTCTTGCATTTGACCGTATAATTTTAACTGTGGTTTCATTTTAGTTTTGGAAAGAAAATTAATCTGAGATAATTAGTTATTTTTATTTTGGCAAATAATTATAAAAAGAAATAAACTTTTGTGTACATCTGTAAAGGAAAAAATTACACCTGGTGTGTTTCCAAAATATAATTTCTAAGATAGGTAACTAAATGGGCTCCGTTGTATTAATTTTGCCTTTTTTTCAACTTATTTTTAGTTGACTTGGAGCACATGCGCACAGTGAAAGTTGACAAGCACCAACGATTTTGTCAGGAAAACAATTTCAGTAGCCATTTCGTGTCAGCCAAGACAGGAGATTCTGTAAGTACGAAAAATAAAAACCTTGTAAATGTCTTCTGGGACATTATTCTGGGATGTGATGTAGCAGTTTTATTATATGTCAAATATCAAACTATTGAGTATTTTGGCTGCTGCAGGACATTTTTGCCTACCTACTTGTGTGAAAAACAGATCTTTGTCTAGTTGCATGTGTTCTTTATTAATTACAGTAGCTTCTCATCTGATTTGCAGTTTGAGGTATGATTTCATTATGGAAATGGTCTCGCTTATACATCAGCATGGGAACTGAGACCAGCTGGATCTCTGTTTGCTGTCAGCCTGTAGTTAAATGTATTCCTCGAATCCAGGTGGAGTCCCATCTATAGACCATCAATACAGAAAATTTCAACAGTTGATATCACAAGACACTATTGTGATCAAAGTTTTTAATATGCGTCCTGAGCCATGAGAGACACTCCCTCTGCAGGTCCATTGAAATTTGAACATTATGGTATTTCTGGTGCTTTGCAGAGCACATTTTTGAACAGTCTTTTGACTCTGAGCTAACTGGTTTATTTGTTGTAGTTGGAAGCCTATGGAAGAAAAGATTCTTCTTCAGTTCACTGTATCAGTCAAACTAAATCGCACTGTATTGTTTGCTTGATTTCTGCCACATGCCTAATGACTTTGTCATTCCCGTAGAACAGTCTTGTGTCTGTCTCCTATTTATGACAGTGTAATTCACCTTATTTTTGTGTTACTGAGCAGTAAGGCCATGTTCAATTATATGGAAGTATAATTCTGTATCACAAATGGAATTACTTGTTTTAAGATATTTGATACTTTATATTGTACTGTCTAGTTTTATAAGATAATAGTTATTCTGTAAAGTCTAACAGTTTTGCTGTCACAAATGCAGTGAATTGTGATTCTCTTATAGTTTGTGTTAAATCTTTGGCATAAATTTTGTTTAAAGTGTGAAAATTCAAGCTTTTTATGCTATAAACAAGAAAAAATTTATAATATTTCAGTCAATGAAGTGTGCATCTGATAAAATGTATTCCTTTCTCAAGGAGACAACCTTTTTGTGGGATTTGGTAATAGGAAGAAAAAGCAGTTCTTTTTGTAAGGTTGATATATTTAACATTACAAATTATGAAAGAATCTTTATTATATCTTCTTGATTTTTTTCACAAATTACAGCAGCGTCTCACTATATATATTGATTGTACTTTTTTTAAACTTACTGTTTAAAGACAAAAGTAAGTCTGAACGTACGTAGAAATCATTAACCGCAAATGTCTCTTTAAATATCTCCTAACAAGAGAAGGTATGAGGTACAGTTTATAGTAGTTCATTTTTAGTTTCAATATAGATTTGAATTAACCCTTTCACTGTTACTGCACACCAGTCTTTCAAAATCTTTATGTATTTGGTTAATTGTGCAGGAAAGACAAGGTGTTTATCTTAGACAGTGATTTTAAAAGAGGCCATCCACTGCTACTGTGGTTACAGACTGGAGGAGTCTTAAATACTCAGTTAAGATAAATGAAGCGATTTGTTTTATTTACCTCAGATCTTTCCAACAGACTTGTTTGCAAAAGGTAATGTTATGTACATAGAAAAGCCCAAAAGCCTCCTCAAGGGAGAAAAACTTCTGTGAAGGATTTAGTATCGCTAACTGTCTTACTGTCCATCAAGTTGCATGACTAAAGCACTGAGCTCATGCCTGATGATTTTTGCACAAAGCATCCTCATGGCAGGTGATCTAGCTCAGTACACCTGAGAGTCTGCTGTGGGTTCATGTAGGTCTCTGGAAAAGGTAAGCCAGTTCAGGATTTCCCTTCTTGCTGTGTGGATGCTAGTAGAATAGACCAGTACTAGATCAAGTAGTTAAGAGAAAGAGAAATTATTTTGGAAGCTACTGTAGTTTGTTGGTTGTGCCACTAATTCCTTACTGGTTTCCATCTCAGGTGTAAGAGATGGAAAATGGTATTTTTCTGAGTTTTCATTGAAAATTACTAAAAGCACTTACACAGGCCTTACCTTTTGAGGGTGGCAGCTGCATGATGAAAAGCAATGTTTGTTAGTAGTTTAGATTGTGAGCTTAGTTGACTAACCATGTAAATAAAATACGTTATCTTGACAATACAGTGTTCAGCAGCAGTGCAAGCTTAAGCTGCTCCTCTTTAACATCTGTTGTGTTCTTTATCTCATTTAAAATGCAACTGCCTAAACAGTAAGATGGTGAACTGGACTGAGATGAAGTAAAGGAGTTATTTAAGATGGCATTGCCACCCAGGTGTTATCTGTGAAACCATGTCCAAAGTCTAACTGTGCTAGGCTGCTGCAGGCAATACAACATCTTGCTTATTTCCTGGATGCTTCTGTTCAGCATAACACCCATGATGTTTTGTAACACTCTTCAGAACAAATATATCATTGCTTGGCTTTCTTATTGCTGATGTTTTTTTAAACTTGTGCAGTAGAGATTTTGGTGATGTTGATTCACAGTTCTGTTGTTCTCAATTTCAGAAACCTACATCTCTGTTGCATGATACACTGGTAAAATATTTTTGTGCTAAACATTAGTGAATACCCTTATTCATATTTTATAGCACTGAGATTAGTATTTGAGAGGTGGGTTGTGTAAAAGCTTGTTTAAACTTGGGTCTCTGGAGGCAGTCTAGAAGTGTTGCTTAACAATCCAGCATACTGTTCATTCCTTGTACCATTGTTGAATTATTTTCTCCAATTTTTAAACAAAATTGAATGTACCAGATGAGGTTATTTTCAGATCTGTTTTGCATGGGTCATAATTTTGTATATCTCATTGTTTACAGTTCAATAATGGTTTAATGTATTTGAAGGAAGCTTGAGGATGTCTGGTTTTGATCATTTAAATGCAATTTAATTTTTTTTCCATAGGTTTTCCTGTGTTTTCAGAGAATTGCTGCTGACATACTTGGCATCAAATTAAACAAAGCAGAATTGGAACAATCACAGGTGATTTTCTGTAAATACTTGTTTTTTTCTTAGAATTTTATTTAGTATTAAAAAATTTAATCTCATTGCAATTTAGTAACTGTCCTTCAAAGCAAACTGCATCTGTTGTTCTCAAGACAATTATTTACTTTCACAATAGCTTTTAAAAATATAATAATTGTTTAATTATCTGTCATTATAGACTTGCTGAAACAAGAAAATGTGTGTTCAAAAAATTAGAAAAAAACCTTTAGTTTGAGAGCTATTTGTTTAAAAATAGAACTTTAAAATTGGTTTAGAAATTAAAACCTCTCTATGTGTATGCATATACAGGTATAATTGATGATACTCGTATATACATTAAATGCTGTACATTGATATCAGATACATTTTTTTTTTTAATGAAAATTGTTCTTGTTTGCATATTTAAAGTAAAATTTCATTTTAGGACAATACAAATTTGAATGATAGAAGGCATAAGCTTCTGTGAGTGGAAATGTTCTAAATCAATCTTCATTGTAGTCATACAGGAAAAAATATTATTTGTCAGTTAGGGAGTCAGGAATTAACTATGTTTAATCCTGTGTTTGGTTAATCTCAGATTTTAGTCTTCATTGTGTGCCTGTATAACACAGGACCCCAGTAGTGACTGTCTGCCTCGAGGAAGGAACATTGACTTTGTAAGGTCACTATTTCCCATTTTATTCTGATGTGCAAATGCGAAACAAATCCTATTCTGGTTCAGTATACCCATTCTCAACAGCAGGCAGACCTGTGGAATCGAACAATTGGGCACCTATTACGGCTTCTTGGCATCTGCAGTTGTTTTTCTCACTGTATCAGTCCCGAATAATCTCCCAGTAAAGGACCTGCATAGTTTCTGCCCTTGCATTTTGTGTTTTGTTCTTTGCATTATGAGTGTTATCTTGGGGATTTTCTGCCATTTCCTTTGCAGTAATAAAGGGTTGAGAGAGAGGAGAACGTTTCCCAGCAGTAGGTGGGAAGGTAGTCAAGAAAGTTGTCCCGCATTCTCTTACATTGGTTAACAGTGAGTTAAGGATGTAAATATAGCGATTTCCCTGTGAACACACAGAAACCCTGCTGTATGTCCTGCTCTGAATTGTAGTAGAGCTTTGTTGCAGTTCATGCTGTTCAGTAATTGGTGTATGCAAAATGACTTTAATGAGAGCATTCTTTTAGGACCTCACATATTACTTGGGAAAAGATATTTTCACTGTTTTAAAAAATTGGAACTGTTACTATATTAATGAAAATGTGAGTACTTGCTTAACTGTATCTACCAGAGTTAGAAGTTACTTAGTTTTATCAGTGAAAGTTAGGAGATAAAAAATTAGTTAATTGTTCAAATAAGCAAGCAAGCAAGCAAGACATTTTCTAATGTAACGCTGTTTCCCTTACCACCTCCTTCTTCCTAGTTCCTGCTTCTAAAAATAATTTTCCCTCCACTAAGATTGTGTGCATAGGTTTAAACCAAAAAAATTTTACACAAACCTAGTTTCAGAAACCTCAGAAACAAAGATATACTACTGAGGCAATGCCATTATATAATGACATTTGTGATTACATTACCCTTATTTTAAATTTACTTATTGAACCAAAGGTGGCTGTTCTAGTGGTGTAATATCCTGAAACTGCTAGTTACTACCAACATTAAACAAGTACCACAAAATAAGTCAAGAAGTTTATTTTAAAAGGCAAAACATTTCTTACATACAGCTTGGTCTCCTGCTTTTTGAAATATACAATAAATATGTAATTTCTGAAAGTGTTTTGCCACAGCCACAGTTTACAATCTGTGTTGAAGTGGTTAACTAGAAAACTGTATTGCAAACAGTAAAATGGTAAAATATAGTGCGTACTTAACAAGCAAAGCTAAGGAACTTTGAAAAGCTCTAATTTATAGATAGAGCAGTATTGAGTGTGGGTTTTTTAATGATCTTTTAGTACTAAGGCACCATCCATCTATTGTTCTGAGCTCTATGATTATTTGCATATAAATAATTCAGCACATAAAGAGTTCTTTAATTTTTCTTTGGTTGTTTGGTTAGCACTGGAACATCAGTCTTGGACCTCTTTGTGCTGTGTGGTATTGTGTTCCAGTAGCTCAGCTGTAAGCTTGTAGATAGGTATGCAAATACCTTAAATTAAAAAAGAGAATATGATAAATGGGGTTATACAGAAAAATAATAGTTTTGTAAAGAAAACGTTTATTTTTAGATTGTTTTTCAAATAAGAACCTCTATATAGCCTTGACTCAAGGAGAACATAACTTTCTATGTCAAATTGGTATCAGGCTTAAGTAGGCTTCCTCCTACCTTAGTATTGCAATTACAGTTTTTAATTTTGTTGAGCAGATCAATGGAATATGCAATATGTGGATCAAAGTAGATATTATGCAAATTGCAGTAGCAATAGCCTATAAGTAGTTAATATGCATAAATTAAATACTTATTGTGGCCCACACATTACTGTTAATGTGAATCCAAGATACAGTGATCAAAAAAAGGTAAAAAACCCCTGAAAAACCAAGAACGACAAAATAACAACAAAAGAAGAAATGAAGAAATGAAGAAACAAAGCCAGAGCTGGACAGAAAAGAAACTTCTTTGTTGCCGTTCAGGTACAGCAGAAGTCACTGTGGTGCTACACTATGGATGTAGCTAAAGAGTGAGAGCTGGAAAGCAACTGCTTGACTTTGTAATGTTCTGCTAATCAAGCATGGTTTCAGTCTACTCTGAAAAAGCAGTACTTCTTTGTTACCAGTAAAATGTTTGCTTCCTTTGAGAGTGCTGTTTTGAGTGGGCTGTAGAAATGGCCCCGATTTAAGTCAGCGAGAAACCAACGGGAATTGTATTGGAGTGCCTGTCTGTTGGCTGTATCTCAAGGTTCATTGTTGTATGGACTGAATATCCTGGACACTTTCTAAGATACAAAATGGAAGGTCTCTACATAAAAACTGGCGAAGGAAGACTTTAACCTTCATATTGTTGGGGAGATGAATGGAAGGACATTTCGTGAGAGGAATTTATTAGTCTGCAGTGGAAAAGCCTAATTGAAGTAATGTGTAGATGCTGTTTCCCAAAAGCATGGAGCTGGTCTCTTGGCTGGAAGGAGGTGATGTTAGATGATCTTGTCATTACTAGGTTTCTGATTTACCACAGACTTTTTAATGACAGATACAAGTCCCTTAGTGTGATGATGGTTGGGTTTTTTTTCTTCTTTCTATCTGTAAAATGGGCACAGGGCTTCCTTAAATTGTGGAACTGTTATGTGACTATGTTCCTTAAAATTTTTAGGCATTTAATACTCTATCTCTTGGACTATAAAAGTAGATAGGTGGATGGATGCCAGATAAATGCTGTAAAGAAACAAATAAAAACAATACAATAGTAAGTGTGACTCATCCTTAAATCAGTAACTATGCAAGTGTTGACTTGGATTTAATCTTTAAACAGAGAGTAAAATACATTTTAATTTTTACAAATGTGCACTGTTTACACATTGGATTATATCTTTGAATTTTCCATATTTTGAGTAATGTGAGATTTCCTCATTTTGAAAAATCAGAAGGTTGCTGCTTGAATATTTTTGTTAGAGAACATCAGTCTTCATTCAGTCTAGGTGGTAACAAAGTATAAGATGAAATACTGGATTTGTGTAAAATGCCAACAGTGAAATGCTGTACGTGAATTGTGTTTTATTATGCATTTCTTCATTATTACTGATTGTTGAATATTGAGAATACTCTTTAAAAATTGTTTCTCACATTTTTTACTTTATGCCTGAAAATCACATTTGTTGTGCTTAAAATAAATTATAATTACCACAGTTGCTAGCAAGGTCTTAGAAGTGACTCACAGGTGGTTAGACATAAGTAATAGGAATCCCAAACACATTATTTTGACTTGTATAAATTTGTGGGGCTTGGCTCCTGACTTTTGAGCTTTGACTGGCAGAACTGCAGAAGCTCTTGTGAAAAGTGCATGGCGTTCTTGTTCCCCTTAAAATTAACAGCACAACTTACATTTATTAAATGCAAGAACAAGCCTTAGAAGTGGAATTATTTGCCATGCATTGTTTAAAAAAAACCAGCTGCAGCAGTTTTAAGGTATTAATGCAACCCAAGCTATTTGTTACTGCCCTTTTGCTGGAATTTATCACTCCCACAGCAGAATCAGAAAATGGAAGGTGATCATGTGCCTTGGCCACATCAGGGTGAACCTGAGCAGCTTAGCTTAAACTACTGCTGCAAGTTTGTTTTTAAGTGAAGCTGCCAGACTTTGTGCCGAAGAGGATGAGGTGCAAGTACATGTTACATTCCACCAACCCTCCTTTGGCAGCAGTGACCGCCAGCAGAGGAGTAGGACAGACATTTGGGGGTGGTAAGTTTTTAAACTGTCTCAGCTAGAGCTACTAAACCTTGTCTGTTAACATGCTGAGATGACTGTTAATCAAACCTTTATTTGGACAAAACTGTGGTGGAACAAAGAACTAGATTACTCTTTATGCGTGACTGGAAAGTAGAGCATGTTTTTGAAGTGGAACAGTTCCAAAGTAAGAAAATTGCAGATTCTGACTTATTTTCAATCTTCAAAATACTCTCCCTTTTAAATCGCAAGGGTCTGATGAAATTTGAGGAAATAGCTCCCTTACTAATCGAATGTTTTTCTTTCTATATTTTTTACTTTCAACTGTAGTGTAAAAACTGCATGGGGTACAGCTTTGTTCCTTGGCATTGGTAAGAGCTAGGATTTTTGTGAGTGATGTGTAGTTTTCTGTTTAACTAAATGGCAGTTCAGCAAACTAGGGTATGTCCACCAGCGCTGTACAATAAAAAGTTTGGCAGATAAGTCAGATCTGGAATTCAGAGCACCTGCAGCAAGAAACGTTATTATTTCTCATTGCTGACAGTGGTTTGAACCATGGCAATGATATGCCTGACATAGAAACTGATACAACGAAGCCCAAGGTTTTAATTACCATGAAAATAATAAAATAAATGTTTCAGTGGTATTTGTTTTACTCTAATTTAGATGAAATTCCTTTAGAAAATCCAAGTCATTTATGATAGTCAGTTTCTTGCTACAGTGTGCCTAAGCATGGGTCACTAACCTGCCTGTGTTTACAGGATGGGATTTAGACCAATGTTTTGAGGAACAATTAATTGCCTACTGATTGCAAGACTTTTTTTTTTGTATTTTTTTTTTTTCCCCCCTCTCCCTTCACTCTTAGCTCTAGTCAAAAGATTGGTATGAAGAAACTAGGTCCTGTGAGGTCAGATAACACTGTTTAATGCTAGAACTCCCACTACTGCCTTACATGGGATTTGGCAACCTTTCCCTTGATAACATCAGGCCAGGAGTCCGGTAAATCATGAGTGTTGTCCACTAGATAAGATAGTATGAATGTGATCAATTAAACTCAAGAAGCAGCTAATCAGCAGCTAATCATCAGCAGCTAATAAATCCAGATCCCTTACTAGCCAATTAAATTGTTGTTGCTTATTTGACATATAGATTTTATTTACAGCAGTAATCTTTTAACATTTACTGTTTATATATTCATATAATCCAGTTTATATGTTGTTTCCTTTAATATAATAGTATTTATTCATTTATCCATTAATTTTAACTTTAAAAATATGTTGTGTAAATGTTGAAGTATTTAAGAAAAAATTATTAAACTGCTTTAGGGTATCTTTTATTGCAGGCTTACCTCCTCTGTTACTTTGCTGAAATTGTTCTATGAATTTTTACTCTGCTTTGCATGAATGCTGTATTAATAGTGAGAAAACTTTCAACAGTTTTGTCTTTTTTTCCCCTTACGTAAAGAAAAATCAAAGCTTTATAGCACTTAGGTGTGGCGTTAATTTCTGTCACTGGTTTTGATTATATATTTAATTTTTAAAGTGATAATTATGTAATGGAAAAGATACATATGTACAGCTAATGTACTTGTTAAAATTGTTTATAGAAAGCTGACGAATGTAATATTTAAGTACCCTAGGCTTAAAGGAATAGGCCATTGTCATCTTTTCTTTCACTGAATTGCCTTCCTTTTTATTCTGTCCCTTTGCTTGCTTTAATACACTTTTGTTGATTTGCATGTATGAACATTTAACTTTGGTACTTTGGAAGGGCATGTCCTTGAAGAAGCTTGGGAAGCAGTCCTGGTGCCGGTAGTGATGCTTTCAGCTAGACATGTTGCTCTTGTATCAGCATAAAGCCTGAAAACAAATGCACTTTCATTTTGCTTCTGCATAGTCTTTAATGTTGTTCATTCATTCTTTTCAGCTACTGATCAATCTTTTCATTTTTTTTTTTCCCTTCTCTTTTCTTCTTACATTCTTCTCCTTGCCCTCTATCCATTATGTTGGTACATGATTAACAGCATGTTGTCAGGGCAGAACTAGTGAAATATCCTGAAGAAGATAACCAACGTCACAACACTGCCAACTGCCAGAGCAAAGTCTGCTCAATGCAGTAGTTCAGGTATTGATGGAAAACTTGGGGTTTTCTCTCAAGCTGTATTGCTTTTACATGTAGTAATAACTGTAACAGGAAGTTCTGTTGGAAAAATATATTTTGAATCTGTAACCACTTCTGATACTTAACACATTAATGTGGAACTCTGTGTGCAATTACATGGTGTTTCTAAGAACCAGATAGTTCACAGAAACTTTGAAATACTTCATGTTACTGTATTAGGAAGGCCCTTCAGTGGTGTATATTCAAAATGTTACATAACTGCCTCAGATGGAAATGGACTTAAAATTGGAATCTCATTTCCCTCTCCTCTTACAGGAGAGACCAACAGTCTTATCAAATGCTTTGTAAACAGAATGGGTAATACCTGTTGGTTCTGTGTTAGAAAATAAATATTTATGGTATGCAGAGATTCTTTTTATGTTAATTTAGTCTTTAGTCAGTCTACCTATCAAAGCTTTGTTGAAATATGTTTGTATTTGAAATCTGCTTTGAATTCTGTCCATGGTTTCCCTGTGAAGTGCTTGGAGTAAAGATGGAAAGACAAACTTAGGTACAGTTTCCAATTACAATCTAGGCAGTTATTCTTAAAGAATACATACCATAGTCTTTGTAAACAAATTTTGGTTGTTATTTCCATCCAAAATAATTTCCATGGAAGTAAAACTGTATTAACTGCTTTTGCAAAAAAGTCATGTTCCGTTTGTACTGTTGTGAAAACCTGCCAAGGCACTTCCTTCTGCCTAGTACGAATAAATTGGTACTTAGAATGAGAATTAGCATCTGATAAGACTTTCTGTAAGGTAATGAAAACACCCTAAATAGTGTCTCTCTTGCCTAATTTTTTTCCCTCCATATTTCATAGTATATTTAATATCTAATCTGTTGAATGCATGAAGATTGTATTTTCTGATTGTTACTGTGTTTTCTTTTATGACAGAGGGTAGTGAAGGCAGATATTGTCAACTACAGTCAGGAGCCTGTGACAAGAACCGTTAACCCTCCTAGAAGCTCAATGTGTGCAGTTCAGTGACCATGCTGTTCTCCTGTGTTTTGATACCTTTGGCGATCCTTCTACCTTGACACAGCCTGTGGGATTACCAGGAACTTTATTTTAACAGTGACCATTGCAACAATGCAATTAGAGATTTCAAAAACATGTTGCACCACTGTACATTGAGAAGCAGCAGGCAGTTTTTTGACTGGCTGACATTCAAACACAAGACAACACATTTTGAAAAATTAAGATTTATATTATTTTAAATTATATTTAAATAAAGCAGCACAACTATGTTTATATATTTCCTCCTATCTATTTGAATAAATAGAAGTCCTGCATTCAAAATACCTTTGAAGACATCACCATGGAAGGGTATTTTACCAAAGCATTTTAAAAATCTTTTTTTTCTCTTTTCTCCTGTGATCTGAAGTAACACTCAGCAAAATGTAACTTGGAAAAGCTATTGTTGGAACAATTTTAAGCATATAATATATTTTATCTAGGGATAATTTGGAAAGTGTTCCATTAATATATACACATAGTGCAAAATGTATAAATTGTATCCAATAAGAAACAGTGCTTGAAATAAAACTGTAATATAAAAATAGTTACTTTTCTAAAGTCTCAAGTTGTCTCTATGGATGATCTGAAAAATGCTAGTGTGTTTGTGTATTTTTATTACCACATCAGCATTACTTCTAGCAGTAATAGATATGCTCATATGTCTTCATGAATATGGATGAACCTCAGTCAACAGTTTGGGCTGTAAATGTTGAGTGATATATTCAGCATGCATTAGAAGCTGTTGATAGATCAATTATAATCAGTCATTTTCAATAACTAACTGAATGAATTTTGGCCTGGGACTCTTTCCAGTTCAGAGTAAATGATACATAAAAACCTGTGTGCTCTGTGATCATCCTCTCTTCCTTTTCTAGCAGTCTCTTTTAGACACGCGGTTCTTTGCAGGCACATCTGAGCTGAAAGCTAAGGAGAGGAAAAAAAAAATTAAGCCAACTTGATTCCAAACTAGAAATCTTTTCCTATTTTAATTCTAGAATGTGTTTTCTTATAAAATACAACAAAACATTTGGAGATGTAGAAAATTAATACGGCTGAGTGAAGGAAGCTTGTCTTTCACAAGTGAAAATTATAAGGTACTTCAGGTGAGTGTTCCTATTAAGCTATTCAAGCAAGTGCTTTATAGTTGCAACTATACAACTAAATATCTTAATAAAATAGTTAAGCTATTTTAACTATGTTGAAAAAAGATTGTAAATGGCAAAAATGCACTATTTGTTATTATTTTGGTATATTCCAAGTTCCTTGAAAAGCTAAGTTCATTTTTGAACCATTCAGCATGCAGCCTTCCACACAGTTTTGTAACTACATGATAATGACTTAGTGTTGTAATATTTTATCATTCAAATGTGGTAAATTCTAAGAAACAAGCTGAGATATTGAGAAACTATTCTACAGCAAGGTAGGTGTGAATTTGCACTAAAGTATTTATTCTAGGCTTACAGTTCTTGATCCTGTCCCACTGCATAGCTTTTCCTTATAGTTAAATGCAACTGAAAGGTGAACTGTCTGTCACTACCACTGGATGAGAACTGTTCAAATGATTTTTTTCTGAAGTGGCTGATAAGTCTACAAGTTATGCCCTCCAAAGCATGTGGTAATTTTTTTTTGAACCCTCAGATTTCTTGGTGTGTTTATGTCCTGAACTCTGTCCATATGTTCAAATAGCCATGAGAACTGCCCGCTCTGAGGAGCTGAGCACAGCCTGGCTCAGCTAGAGAGCTAGAGCCATCTTTCTCTGGTGCATGTGAGTCAGCGTCATAGGCCTGCTTCTCAAGCAGGATGTAGCATGGTCCTAAGAACCAAACTCTGCTTATCTCTCAAAAACTTTGTTAATCTTACTTTTCAGAATAAAATGCTTTTTCATAACTTGAAATGCAAAGCCCTGAATAGACTTTGGTGGTCCTGCAGTACGAAGGCTGTGATACATGTCCCAGTTCAAGCTGTTTTACAGATGGATTTTATGTCTCAGTGTCATAGAATCATCATGATCTTTTATTCTCAGGGCCTGTTTTTCTAGCCATCTTTTGAGTTGTACATCCTTTTGTGTTTTATTCCCATACATCTTTTTGATCATTTTCTATGTTAAAGCCCTACCTCCTCTGAAGACATTTTTGTTTACATTTCCAAGCTGCTCTCATTCTTCCTCCCTAACATGTGTATTATTTATGCTAACCAGGAATCTCTTGTCTTGTGTGCCCCTAGCCCCTCCTTTTGCTGCCCCTCTTAACCTCCTCAGATTTTCTGTATTGTATACTGACTTCCACTCTCCCTGCCTTTCCCTACCCTTCCTGCCCCATTTAGATCCATTATCTGTCCACGTTTTAATCCTTACAAATGAGCTTTGCTCTTTTTGCTCAGCCCTGGGGACCCCACCTTGAGCCTTCGGATTCCAGCTGCAGTCTAAATCCCTGGCTGTGGTAGCTGCCTTTGAAGTGCAGCAGCAGCTGTGGTTGGAGATCTCGGGGTGCCTGTGTTCATCACTGTGGCCCAAGTTCCACCAGCCTGAGCAGAAAGGTCAGGGATAATTCTGGAGGATTAAGCAACATGGAGAGAGGGAATAGACACTGTTCTGTAGAGAAGGCAAGGGCTCTCTGGAGACTGGAGGGATAGAAGGAAATTTAGTCAGAGAGGTGTGTAGGGGGAGGCAGGCGAGCCACCACCCTGTGCCCAGTGTCCTTCCCGAAGTAGTGTCCCGCTGCTGATCCACTCGATTCACATATGGTGGAGTTTAAGCATGGGCCATGTTAATGCACTTAAACAGTTTTTTCAAGGTAAGAACTGGTTGAAAGCAATTCAACAAGCAGTAATGAAGTTAAGTAATGCACCACTTTCCAAAAGGGAGGTGACATATGCTTAATGTCCATTGACATGGGCAGCGGGCTGGGGCGAGGGAGAAGCATGTTTTTTCCTGAAGCTGAGGCCAGATGAAGGGAAGAAACGTGTTCAGACCCTGATTTTACACAGATCCACATGGGTGAAGGGATCTGCCTTCTCAGAGATGTTGTAACTAATAATTTCAGTAACAGCTCCACAGCTAAATATTGTTTCTGAGTTCAGCTCCTCGCTAGGGTCAGTCTCGCGTGATGTGCTGGATATCAGTAGGTACATTGTGCCTAGCTGTGCGTTAGATTACCAGTGCTTTTAAAATGTGTATTTGAAGCGTTGTTAGACTCATGCAGCTTTTCTTTTGTGGTTTTAAAATGTGGTGGGAATTTGGTGGAATCAAATTGTCTTTTTCACAAACTGCAATGTGAAGGTATTTTCCCTTACAACCAGCTGCTGTGACTGGCAGAACCCATGATGAGTTCATGATCTCCTCTCCAAATACATTGTTTTTTTTGACAGTTCATAAAAGTTATGAAAACACATGAGGCTTCTTTTTGACCAGAATAACTTTTATAAAAAGAACCCCAAATTTTAAAGGACACATACAAGATCACTTCCAAATTATGTGAAGTGTGCTCTTTTGAGGAATTTGAAAATTGTTGGTATGTGCATCATTAGGTATCTATTTACCAGAAAAACACTGTTCCATAAAGCACTGTTTGAGTTTCACTGAAATGCTTTTTTTTTTTTTGCAAATAGAAGGTTTATAATCTCTGTTTCATGATGATTGTGACCTTTTTATACAAGTTGTAGTAGAGAGTACTGTTTAGAGGTGTTCGTATTTCATGTGTTGATTTGAGACCAAAGATTTAGGTGTTGCTGGGAAGAGCAAGTGGGGCTGAAGCCTTGTCACTGTGTACCTGTGCCATGCTTGGATCACTGCTCTGAGCTGGCCCAATGGCTGTAACTGAAAGCAAAACAAAATCCCCCGTAACTTCTTGTCTTCAACCCTTTCAAAGTAAATCGTACTATGTCTAACTAGAACTGTACTGTCCTGTTAATGTCTTGTCATTGATAGAAGATTAAATTGCTGTTCCTTAACATAATTAACAATTCTGTAATAATGAGAAATTTTCTGCAGGAAGATTTTTCCTATTTAGAATACTTACACTCTTTTCTGATGTAGTTTAAGAGTGTATGAGGGGCCTGATAGAGGTGTTTAAAGAGGCATTGACTTTTATAGAAATTATATTTACAAAGCAGATGTGATTAACTACTTTTCGTTCTGGAATTTGAGCATTATTTTGCAAGCAAAGAGTTTATTCTACAATGTCTACACTATTGTATTCTTTTTCTTTCTCAGCTTAAGTACTACTGCTTAACCCATCATCTGATTTCTTTAGAATGTCTTTATTTAAAACCAACTCGTAACCACTTAAAATGTCAAAATAGCTGAATGCTGCTGAGAAGAAAAAGCTAAAATTTATCCATGTTTACTTAGGGGTAGTGGCATACATATGAGATTAAAACTCCAGTCCAGATAATTATCCGTAGGAAGCAAATTTGTACTCTGATTTCAGATGCTATGAATAGAATGTGATTAGAATTTAATGTGCTGCAGTTTTATTTGCAAAATACACAGGTCCTATATAAAACCTCTTTTTATAAAGTGTTCTCTAGAAGCCTTGGGGATCCCTGTTTAACTTGCAAATTCCGAAGTTTGATCTTCCCCAAATAGAAGATAGTGAAGCTCCTGAGTTCCATGAACTGATTTCTATTTTCAGCTTCCCATAGAGAGCTGACTGTTCAGCCAATTTATACTTTTTTTCTATTCCACTTCATCTTCGTTCATTTTGGCACCGCCAGGGCCTTTGAACTGGAAAACTTCCAGTTAGTTAATTGGCCATTTGCCTTGTTTTATGTGGGGGTGATGTCAAGTGCCGAAATAACCAATTGACTGAAAGCAATCTTGTTTCAAAGGTTGGTCAGAACCAAACCTCAGAAGGTACCAATTTCAGGTTTGTTTTGTATTTAACCGCGACACAGCGTTCCTTATCCTAGTGGATGAACCTCGGAGAAGAATATAGATTTGAGGTCAAGAGCCTGTGTTTACTCAGATACCACATCTAGAGCACTGAATTCTGGAGGAAATAGGAATACAGATCTTTTTTTTTAATTTTACTTTCAAGATTTTCTCTGCCTCTACTCTCTAATGCCATATCGGCAATAAATATTGTTATTAAAATATTAATTCAAGTCTCTATTTTTAAAATTTGGTGATTATGCATTGGTTCAGGAGACTTTTAAGGATGACTGGACAAAACTGCTTATGTTGTATGAGGCATCACTGGCATAGGTGGAGGTCTTTAATACACATGAATAATATTTTTTACTTCTTATGATCTGCTAAATATCCTACATTCTGCTTTCTACTTTGCTTATTTAAAATATTCCTTAGAACGGTAATGACTAGAAATACCAAATAAAATACCAAGCTGTTATTACCTAATTTGTACCTCAGAAAACTGGATCCTGCAGACTGCTCCAGGCAAACATTTTTTCTTTGCCAGCTAAACTCCATTTCTCTCCTTTCCTGGACTGATCCATACCAGGTAGCTTGCAAGATCATGACCTACTAATCCTTTTTGATTTCTGGTGAGCTTCTAAAAACAAAGTAGACCAAGAAACATCAAAGGAGGATTTAAAAGACACACACCGTGCCCTGAGAAGTAAATGTTGCTTTGGAAAGCATTCTCTCCTTTACAAAGAGGTGAATGCTGTGGTTCAGTACTATTCACCAAAAACACTTAAGCATATGCTCAAAATTAAGCACATATTTAAGTTCCCTTGAAGTCTATGCTATTTAAGTACACACTTGAAGCTAAATACATTCTGGCATACTTTGCTGACACAGAAATTCTGGCTCCATTGGAATAAATACCTTTGAGGCTAAACTTCTTTCAGGAATTTCAGTGTTGTTTCTTAAATTTTCTACTCATTGTAAAGGGTATAAGCTAAAGCTACTCCCAAGTTAAAAAGAAAAAACATGAAAAAAAGGTATTTCTTATATATTCGGTTGCTTTTCTGATACTTTCTCCTCGTATGATTGATAAGAGTTGCAAAAAAAAAAAAAAGAAAAAAAAAGTGGTTCAGTTGTGTGATCAGCATTTACTTGATATTGGGTGAGTTGCTGTTTTTGGAATAATGAATCAGAAACACAGAACAGAATCTGGAGACGCTTGGCAAGCCTCGTTGCAGACTGAACACTGGACTGATAGTGCAGGAAACCACATCCAGCTCCCATTTGTAGTGTCTGAATTGCAGATCTGACATGGAGGATAAACAAGAGCTGGTACTTCTTGCTCAGAGTTGGGGAGGTATTTGATCACCATCTTGGAAAAAATGAAGTGTGATTTCTGGATATATTCCAGTATTTGTCAAAGAATGGTGAGGCAATGTTTAACTGCCTAATGGAAACTGGAGAGAAATTCTGACATCCCACTCATCAATCCAATTGCTTTTTTATCTTCCCACTGTCTTGGAAAGAGAGCAAAGTGTAAACCAACATTTGGCACAAATGGGCTGTCTGTGCCATTTAGCAGCAATTTGCATGTAATTGGTAACAATTATACAGACAACCCATTTATAACAGTGAGTGAGCTCACAACCTAGCGTAAACTACACAAAAACTAATCATATCCTTCAGGAATCACACGCTGATGTAAGAAAGGAAATGGAAGTCTTTCAGTTTAACCTCTTTCCCAGTTTTATCACCCAGAAATTCAGGGATGCAAATATGCCTGACTACATGGCCAGCCTTTGCAAGTCAGTGTTTAACTGTCTCCATACAGTCAGTGGCTGAGTTGGTTGGGTGGCTTTCTGGTCTTCCCCCATCAAGAGCACCTCCAGGCTGGCCAGGCCCCAGGCAGCAGAGGCCGAGGTGACAGCTGGCTGTGATGCTGAAATGTGGCTGAACGTGCTTGGAGGAAGCTCAGCCAGATTTTGCCATCTCACAAGTGTAAGTTAATTGATTACAATGCAGTTAGTTTGGTTCCTACACAGTTCACCAGCAGGCTGGGTTTGTTTGTTTTTTGTTTGAGTTTTTTTTTTGTTTGTTTTGTCTTGTGATTTTTTTTTTTGTTTGGTTTTATTTTAGCTAAGTTTACTGTAGTTGTTTAGTTGTTGGGTTTTTCTGCATCCTTCTGGGTGTGAGCGTAGCCTTTTCCTCTTTGCTTGGGAAGCTTCTTGCAGTGCAGACTCCCTAACCATACTGATTCAGGTCAGACACTACCCAGGTTGTGGAAGTCTGGAAATACTAAGTGGATGTTCCCATTCCACGTGCAGAGCAAATCCAGTTCCTTGCAGCTTTTTTTATAGATACTTATGTAACACCTGTGCTGTTGTATTGTACCTACTACTGACTGCTGTTCTTGCTATCTGTGTGTATGTACTGCAAAAAGATGTATTTGTGTTCATATACTTCAGTCCTGTTAATAGATTTTCACAAAAATAAATACAGGGGAAATTTCAGAGTGATTGATACTGGAGAGTGGGAAATCCATGCCCTCCAGAGACAAAACAAACACAAAGGAAATGCAATGATTTCAAAATAAAAGTGGGTTTGTGCACTTGTGCTCATCTTGAAAGTAGCATAAACCGTGCACATGAAGGAAGGCTGTGGTCAGGGTCCATGCAGGGGCTTCCGTGTCGTGGAAGTCCTACACTGAGCTGTGCAGTGGCCATGTGGAAAGGTAGAGAAACTGCTAGACAGGACCAGCACAAGAATTGGGCTGTTGGCTCTGCATTTAGTTATAGAACAAAGTCCTATAACTCCTTTTGTACCCAGTTACTTCAACGTGGCTGCTCATAAATTATTACTACCGTCTGTGCACATGAACCTCCAATATTTGGTACATGTTTCTCTCTCAGGGCACATTTTGTGGTTTTTGTGAACAGAAGTTCAGGTTTTCTGAACCAGATTCTTAGCATTTTCCAGTTCCCAAGGCTAGAGCAGCAAGGATGAGACCAAACCTCACCCCAAAAGAGTAAAAGAATTTTAATTCCAATGTCTGTTTTCATCTGAGGAGGAAGTAGTGGTACCAGACTCCAAGGGTGTTTTGAGATATTTGGCTGAACAAGTAAATACAGCATCTTTCAACATCTGCTGACAACTGACTGGAAACCAGTATAAGAGGCACAAATCTGCTAAACTGTGGTGCAGGTACCTGCAACCATGGATTTGCTTATTCTGGCAAAAGTTATGCTGCCAACTAAAATATGGTAGATTATGGCAACGGTAGGCTCCATGCAGATCCCCAAATAATTTGCTACAAAAATCCTCTTTTTCATTCAGAACATTAAAAAATAACTTTCCTGTCGGGTTGCAGAGGGCTCCATGCAAGCTAAGTTCCTAGAAGCATCGTTATTTGGTTTTGGGTATGAAGTTAATCAAAGCTTTGTGCTGTACCTGGTTTGACTCATCAGCAGGGAACTTAACTGGAAAGAAATAAGGAGGGTAAAGGTGCTTGTCGGAGATCAGTTTACATGTGGAAACTGCATTTTTCAGCTTACCTATATTTCTTTTCTAGAATTTTACAGAGCCAGAAATCTGTTACCATGGTAGGTTAGTCAGGCATTAAAGATTTCCTGCAAGAAACAAGTGAACTATTCTCCAATACAAAAGTATTCTGATGATGACCACTGAATCTGGCTCAGCCTTGAGAAAGTTTGAATCCAGATCCTTGTGCAGTCGCCGATGTCATTAGCCAGCTCTAAGTAACATGGTTGCTGCAACTTCCATTACAAGAGGATGCTACTGAGTAGCTGGTGGTGGTTCTGATCTTTGTGATTGTTTCTCTGTTCTTCCCCTTGCCCAGCATGGTGGGAGTGCTGAATGAAAATGAAAATTGGTGGATTGCTGAATATTGGTGGGTTTTTTGTCTGTTTGTATAGCTGCGTATAGGGCCTTGCTAGTCTAATTGACACCTATTCACCACATACATGGGGCAGGCCTGGGCTGGGTGTACTTTGGGTAACAAATAGGTTCAAGTTCATAAAAGTTATCCCAGCAAGGTTAGCTGACTGTATACATCATACAAGCTATAAACATTAAAAAATATTGTCCATTTCTGCTTAGAAGACACTTGAATGACAGCTGAAGGCTAATGCTGGTGATCACTGAGGTATTTTGGCAAAGCCTGAGGGTGGATGGATGCTTTGCCTGATGTAAGTCAGTCTTGAGACTCTTTTGAATTAACAAAAGAAAGATTAGTCTTTTTACTGGTCTGTCCTTTTCCCTAATTATTCTGGTAAAAATCAAAAGTTACAAAAGCCACCTTTTTTTTTTTTAAAAAAAAAAAAGTTGAACTCATTACAGCAGTGGTTTCTGTTGTATACTTGGCAACTGCAGTCATCCTCAACAGCAACCATACATCTCCCTTCTGAGCATAACTGATTCTTTTATTGCTCTGTAGGTTAGTAGGACATTATATTGTTACAGACACACATGTCTGTGCGTATATAAACAGATATAAACACTTGTGCAGGTATGTATGTGTTGGTAGTTGGTGCTAGCAAAGTTTTAGGTAGATGTTTGGTTCTCACCTCACCTGTCTCTCTTTACTGTTTTAACCCAGACGTTTCAATACGGCTCAAAGCACATTTTAGGTCACATGGGTAAAACTTGGAAATATCTACAATTATTACTATTATATATTAAATACATTTAATACAATGACACACATTCTTTAGGCACAGCTGAAGGGACAGTGAGCTGTGGCACAGAAGCACCACTGGTCAGTGTTTCGGTGAAGACAGCTTCCCATGGAATTGCAGACCTGGGAAAATGCATAGCTCTTTATGACCTGCATTCCTCAGGCCGTGCAAAAGTTGTAAACTTTTTCTCACCACTGTCTGACCTCCTCTTGACATCAGTTCCACCTGCAGAAAGTCAGTCTGCAAACACGTCCTTTCCTGGGCTCGCAGATATTCAATTCACATTGTTTTCCTTGTATGTTGCTATTAATGGCAGGAACACAAAAGATAATAATGATCTTCAAGAATTTCCTCTTTTTTTTGCCAAGTCGGCTGCCTCATCAAAGAACATCTGGCACCACAAGAGAGACCTGACTGTGTTCCATATAGGGGATATTTCAGAGATGCCTAAAATGAGACACTGAATACTTCAGCATCTGATTGCAGAGCTAGGGTTACCCCAAGTTTGAAAATTGATCTCTGTAAGTTGTTTCTCTATAAAATAATGTGGGTGTTTTGTTTTCTTTTTTTTTTTTTTAATTCAGTGAAGAAAGATTATTCCCTTAAGTATAAAATGCCCCTTTACTGTACCTCTACAGTAGTTTCTTGAAACAGCAGAGGAAAGAGAGAGGAAATGCACTGGGTGCCCCTTCAGCTTATCTGAACTCTGTTGCAAAGAAATACTTTACATTCCTCTCTGGGTTTTCTGGCATTTTTTTTTCATGAAAGAGGCAGTTGCTGTTTTTAACATACCTGGCTTTGCTCTTCTCCTTCTATCTGATGGTGAATAAGGGACTTGAGGAAGGGAGTGTGACATAATGGCCAATCGATACCGATTAGAAGCTTTCTCACTTGTAGTTCAAAAGCTTCTCTGTGTGAGAAAACTGTGTTCAGCATATGGCTGCAAGGGAAGCTAATGTAATTGTGGCGACTTGCATCAAACATGAAGTTGCCCCCTTGTATAGAAGCTACAGTCCCTAGGCATAGCCTGCTAATTAGTGTTTGCTGTGTAAGCGTGTTACGTGTTTAAAGGCTTATGCCGTGTAAATGATACAGGTTTGGTCAAATCATTCAACTCTAAGTGTTCCTCTTCCCATTGTGTTTGGAGGTTGGTTTTTTTGTTTGTTTGTTTGTTTGTTTGCTAGGGTAAATATGGAAGAATATTGATTTGCTGTATTTATCAAAAAGTGCTAAAACCTCAACTGGGATCTGGAATTCCTGAGGCTTGATGCTGTTCAAATGCAGAAAGAAATGATGGCCTTGCCCCAAAGAGCTGCATCTTAAGTAGGGGTCAGGAGCCAAACATGGATGCAGAAAGATAAGGGTGAATTGAAGTATGGTGCACTTCTGGAGGTGGAAATGGGAAGCTCTTGTAGGTTGAATTTTGACAAAGGTAACTGCCCACTGTTTTGCACTATCCATGTTGCTTGGTGACACCAACTTTGCTCAGTGAAATTGCTTATTAGACTGTGGTAAAGGTTCAGTAGTCTTTCTGTTTCCGCCTCTCAAGGTGGAGGCCAAATGAAGCCTCCTGAATTCCCAGAGAGACCAAAGGGAGTCTGTCCCCAAAACCCTACCTAGAATGGTATATGCATACGTGGTGTAAATGGTAACATCCACAATATATGTTCAATGTGAAGAAGGTGTTGCAACACCTTCCAAATTGGAGGCAAGAGCTGGGGACATATGACTTTCATGTTTGATGGCATCCCCTGAGCCATCACTGCTAGGTTCTGAGAATGCGTTAACTGTACAGGAGCTTCTGTGTTATTGACTGAAAAATTTTTGGTTCGGTGCTTGACGGTAGTGTCTAGGCCGATACCAGCTGCAAAAGCAATTGTGGATAGATGTTGTCAACCAAGCACTTAAAAGGAGAGCCAGCTTTCATGGATGGAGCCCTTGGATCAGGGTCAGGAGACCTGGGCTTCTCTTTCTGTTTCTGTTATGGACGTGCAGTAATACCTTGGGAAATCTGTACCTTTTGTGTGGTGAGATTGCAAGGTTTCTTTTATTTCAGGCTGAGATTAATACTTCACAAAAAGTAGGAAGATAGCAGAGACAGCTGGAAGCATAATAGGAAGGGCTTATGTCCTTCACCTGAAGAGTGCCAATTCTAGAAACCATTAAAAACCACAAATAATACAACTAGTTATGGCGAAAAAGCAGAGGCTCCTTGATTCAAGGTTTCTTCTACACTAAGCCAGCATAGCATTCAAAACATTTGCTGAATTTTAATAAATAATAGATGCATAAAGGACTAAGGGTTTATCCATGCAGTTACACAGTGCTTAATCTGCTACTTAATAAAGTCAGGAGATGGATTTCATAATAGTTGGACTCCTGCCCTACGTTACTTATTGGTTATCGTTTACACTCACAGAGTCATTGACCTTTCAATTTGTTACTTATGAGAGAGTCTTACATCTGATGGTACTTAAAAATATTTTAGATCTTACTTTTTATCCAGACCAGCTGAATAAATGTTCTAAAAAGTCACTGGGATTTGATAAAGCTGAAATAAACCCAAGCTCATTTTCTTTTTTTGTCAATGTGCTGTGTGGTTTTTTTTTTTTTTTTTATAAACTTGAGACATTTTACTTGATCTTAAAGTTGCAAGTAGGAAAAATTTATCTGCCTTTGTCTCTGACCTTAGGAGATGGGGAGGCTTCCTGTGAGGAGTCGGTACTCCTTGTTGCTGTGAGATCTTTAGAAGCTGACATTAGAATCATAGAATCACAGAATGGTTTGGGTTGGAAGGGACCTTTAAAGGCCATCTAGTCCAACCCCCCTGCAAGGAGCAGGGATATCTTAGACCAGATCAGGTTTCTCAGAGCCCCGTCCAGCCTGGTCTTGAATGTTTCCAGGGATGGAGCATCCACCACCTCTCTGGGCAACCTGTTCCAGTGTTCTACCACCCTCATTGTAAAAAATATTTTCCTAGTATCTATAATAATTCCTAATATCTGAGATTGCAGGGATGGTTCTTGTATGAATTATTTGATAAAAGAATAAGTCAATTTTGCCTCACACCTCTAACAAGGGTTTGTTCCCAGAGCTGATACTGCACAGTGGAAGCCTAGTACCTCTATGCTGTCATGGTATCACTTGGTCTACAGAAATGAAACTGCTTCGCCGTTCAGGTGAGCCTTTACAAGGTCGTCAGCTGCACTGCTGCCCTGCAAAGAGGAGCTTCAAAGGTACAGCAGTCACCGAAGCAGCACAGACAGGCCTTCAGCCTCAAGTGTTTGGCTCAAAGGCCACCAGTCTTGGCCCTGAGCATTTGCACTCTGACCACCAACTCTGAGATGTGGAGACAGTGCCAGGATTTTCTGCACACTCCAAGGTTTAAAGTAGCTGCTGAGGACTCGGTGTTCGAGAGGCATCTGTTCACAGGCTAACAGAGAGCAGACCATTAGATTTTAGGACAGTAAAGATTTAAATTAGCATCGTACTCTCCACACCGCTCCATGGTTTCCTCTTAGAAGAGATACTGCAGAAGAGTTGTGTTTGATCCAAGGCATGCAGCCACAGCTGATTTGTCTGGGTTATCCAGATTGCGTCCTGTAATGCAGCTATGTTTGTTGCCTTGAGGAGAACCAGCAGAAGGGGACGGAGAGAAACACAGGCTTTATAAAGTGAATTTGTTTTTCTGTTTGTGAGAGACCAGCTTATCAACATAGGCTGTTCCTTGACATGCAGGAATGTGTTGATTTGACCGCCAAAATGTAAGATAATGGGAGAAAATTTCCAAAAATATTTTTTCCAGTTACTGTAGAGACAAAAAGTTTTAACATTGTGTTTAAGCTTAAAAAAAAAAAAAAATCAATCCTGAAGTATAATTTCATATTACTGTTATTTTTTTAAAAAAAACTCAAATCTGCAAAGATCGTAGAATCATAGAATGGTTAGGGTTGGAAGGGACCTTTAAAGGCCATCCAGTCCAACCTCCCTCCAAGGAGCAGGGACATCTCCAACCAGATCAGGTTGCTCAGAGCCCCATCCAACCTGGCCTTGAATGTTTCCAGGTTTGGGGCATCCACCACCTCTCTGGGCAACCTGTTCCAGTGCTTCACCACCCTCATTGTTAAAAATTTTTTCCTTATGTCCAGTCTGAATTTGCCTCCTGCTTTCTACAAGATTACCTTTCTTTCCTTGGCACGTTTTGCTGGGATCTGACCCTTAAAGTGGTGGAAAATGAAGCACGCCTGACGCTAAATGTGGCCTTTGCAAGCAAGTGCTTCTCTCTATTGCAGGGAGTGATTTTAATCCCACGTGCTTTTTTCCTTTTTCTTAGTTCAAATACGTTTTCACTAGAAGTTGGTGTCCTTTTTTATAAAAACTGTCAGCAAAGCTGCTGCAATTTTCTGCAAAGATTTACTGGATTACATTATCCTTCGGATTCCCTGCATTCAATTGTTAAAAACTTTGCTAAACTTCCGCTGTTTGGGCTGCTGTTTCTCCTCTTGAGCGGATCTGCAGGAGTTGGAGAGGAGCTTCATCAGAAGGGGTTCAAGGAAGTCAGGATTAAACCCCACCTTTTAAATTTTTTTTTGCCAGAGTTTTGACTTGGATGGAAACCTCATTCTCCAGGCGTGGCTGACACCAAGACTACATGAGGAATTGGGTGACTGGGGTGTGAGAAACCGTGGAAGGCAACAGCCTGCCAAAGGGATTGGGACCAAGCAGAGTGATGGAGGATGGAGACAGGGGTGTTGTGAAAACATGAGCATGGTCGAAGCACTCGGTTACTATGGGGATGCGCAACACCACAGTCACCACTGAGGAAATGAATCCTGCCCTCGCAGCAGGGCTTCCATGCTTGTGCAGTAAATAACAGAATGTGCCACACCTTTCTGGGTGAGGGAAGGAGAAAATATGCAGTTTCTGGGGGAGGGTTTCTTTAGGGAAAAGAGTGAGCAGCCATGTAATGGGAGATGGTGTCAAAATGTATACGCATGAGCAGGCAGCGCTATGGTGGAACAGGCGACTAGAACTCCAGCTTTTTGCTAACTTTCCAGTGTTTGGTTTTTGGAGCTTTAATGGTTTTTCACATGACTTCTTTTGAATATAATATAATATAGTATAATATACATTGAATATAATATGCATGTGTAAATATATATGCTGTGGTGGAGCTCAGGCTGCCATGTGACATTTACTAGACTTTAAAGCAAATTATCTTACATCTTAATTGGGTTTTCACTTAGATTAAGCTAGCAACACTGTAAAAAGAGACCTTTTTCAGCTTTTAAAAATATATCCCTCAAGATTATTCCAAGTTCCCAAAAATGGATTTTGTGGCCGTGTGTTCATGTTCTTAATACTCAATCGGTAATCTATGTAAATTCATTCTAGACTGTGGTTTTTTTTTTCTTGTACCAGTTGCTGCAAGCTATTCACGCCATAAGATCATTCATTGGTTTTGCACATTATTCTTTTTGTTTCTTTATGGAAAGCTTAAGACAGAAAAATGTGCGATCTTGTTCTTGGTTTCCAAGTTGCTTAAGACTTTGTGATGATTATTTCTATGAACTAAGAGCTTCTTTTTCTTCCCTGTAAATGCAAAGCTTGACTGCATGGATCCATGGTTTACATGAGATAGCTTTTGATCTGTACATCGTCCCACTGGCTGGATCTGTGTGAGCAATAAGTTGTGAACATAAGTGCTAGCAGTGCCTATGTAAACAAGCAGGGTGCAAATACCAGTGCAATGAATTGGCAGAAGAAATAATCGACAAGGGAAGAATAGTATTTGCAAATAAATTTTTATGTATTTGCCTAGGACTATTAAATAAAAAATCTGGGAAAATTAACTGCTGTGATTGTCTGAGAAGCGAGCAAAATTGCCAATAGTCACTACCAGTTAAGCTTGGAATTAGTTAGTCGTAGCAGGCTGAAGGGTAAAAAAATTAAAGTACCAATATGAAAAGCCAAAAATAACTGCAGATAAAATGGAATGTTAATATAATTTTTTTTTTTTTGTTTTCTCTGGCCTTCTTGCCCCTCCCCATCTGGTATTAATTTTGAATTGATTTGGTTTTAAATAATCTTCAGGACATCAAGGGCGTTAGGGCTTTGTAGCTTTAGAGCGCTAGGTCTGCTTTTCACATTGGAGTGAAAAGAGCGTACCTTTGAAGTACACTCATGGTTCAGAAGGGAACACCCCCACCTCCTCTTTTAGAGTAGAGTGAACCTCAGATGTGTTTAAATATTGGCTTGATATATTGAGTTTGAAAATGTTTTGGAGCAGTTTTGTTTCCTCTTAAGCTTTGTATCGGCCTTGAGGGGATGCTGCTGACTCAGAGACAGATGGAAAGATGTATTTAACAAGTGGAAGACTTAAATGAAATTCTTGCTCCCACCCAATCCGACACTGCACAATCTGCATTGCACTGCGTGTTGCCGGCTCCTTAATTGTCGCCAAAGCTCCTATTACGTCTCAGAGTGCAGAATGCTAAAGATCATAACCAAGAGACTATGTTTTTGTGCCAGAAAACCTTTCTCCCTATGCCTTCTCTCACTTGTGGTGCTTTAAAGAGTAAGAAGCATTACTTGTCACTCACAGTTACCTAATCTTAAAGCATGACAGCAGCATGGTAGCATGCTCTGGTAGCGAGTAAGGTTTTATTTTGAAGGTTGTCTAAATAGTGATGGGATTAGGCATTCCGCTTAGACATGGTGCTCATTCTCATAGCAGGGGAGAGATGCAAGTTTTATTCTTTCCTCTTGCTGAAGCCAGTTAAGCTGGTCTATAGGAGGATGCCATTGCTCAACTGTTCAGAAACATCCCTCTGTGCCAGGAAGCAGCTCTGGCCATCTCTACAAGGCTTGCAGGAACTCAGCTGGAGCAGGAGGCCCTTCCCTGGTGAGACCAGCAGTTTGTCCGTCTGCCTCATGGTGCCGGGGGAGGATGGCAGGGAGTCCTGCGGGAACTCTGAACGTCTCTGCTTGGCCAAGTGGGCATATGGTGCTGCTGACAGTAAGAGAGTGGTAACACGGTGACGTGCTGCAGACCATGGCACTTCAGCTACTGTGTATTTTGATTACTGGGTGGGGGGGCTGAAGCAGTGAGTTTACTTTTCCATCTGAGGGCAACTTGGAAGGTCCAGGCTGGGCTAAACTGAGAGACTTTCAGCCTATACACCCAGAGACGTTCTCAGAAAGCCAACTGTAGGTGTGCTGGGCCCTGGCACCGTGGTGTCAACGCTCAAGAGACTGTGGAGCAACACAAACTCCGTCTGGGGCTGCCAGGTGATGCCTCCATGGGCAGTCAGTAGTATGGTGTCATCTATAACAGAGAGGATCGGCAGTAACATTCTCCTCTCTCCCATACAGCACAAATCCTCTATTGGAACTGTTCACATAGTAGTACCACCTCACTGGGTCAAGTTTTTTCATATAATTTCTTTTTTTTTTTTTTAATGTTAATGGTAAATATAAGGTCAAGAAAGTGTCTGCTTTGATAGCATGCTGTGATATTAGATGGTAACAGCAGTGTCTGCCTTTTGGGATATTTAACTATTTGCTCATCAGTGTTAATGTGAATTAATGTGCTGTAATGCAAGGCTATGAAGTTCTTCACATGAATAAAAGAAAATTATTTAACAAGAGTAATGTATGTATTTAAACCTATCCTTTCTTTGTCATGGTTAAGAATGCTACATCATCAATATTCTCTATGTAGTAGATAGTTTTATGAGGAAGGGAGCTATTATAAGTGTAAGATTTACAATTCCTTTGTCTAGCTTTGTGAAACAATATTAATTTCTCAAGCTACTGCCTGAAAGAAAACATGCCACTGTTGATTTATAGCCTTTGGTCAAATACTCGCATAGAGTTTGATCCTTCTGTTAGATTGTACAAATTTTTAGAAAGATTAATTGAAGCATGTAAATTACATCTTGTTGAGGTTTCTCCTTGTCTAACTACGCGTCTGTCAAATAGATAATTACACTGATTAAATTTGTCAAAGAAAAGGACTTCTAACCAGATGTGTGAGTAAATGTTTTGCCCTGTAATAGCAATTAAAATCTTCAGGCAAGAACTTGAGCAAGCATTGAATTTATTAGACTTAATAAAAAGAGGATGTTTCCAGGAAACCACCCATAAGATTTTACAGCAACAAAAATATTTAAGATATTTGCTACATTTCATTGTGATAGTTTCAATTTTTTTTTCTCTGTGTTTTTGTGCATATAGAAATACAGTGTTTTGAACAAAAAATTGTGCACTTGTTTTTGCTAATCACGTGTTCAGACAGGTAATGTCAGACCTGTGGTACCAAATATGTTATACAGTGGTGAGTTTATGGATTGAATTGCTGTATTTATTTAGGAATCAATAAAGTCCTTAACTAACAGCAGAATTTTAAATGATAGGAATCTCATAGGCTCTCACACCCTATGGAAAGTAGATGGGCCTCATAGGCTCTTTGCATAAAGTCTAACTCCGTAAAGGCTGATCTAAACTTCTCAGCAAATGTTTAATACATCCTGAATTTCCTATTATGAAATAATTTGGTTTTCAGACAAATATTAGAGCATATTGGTTCCAAGTGAGGTCAGAGTAAGTCTGAGATTCACAAAGACTAAAAACTTGTATATATAATTTTACCATTTATAGACTTGTACTGGGGAAATGTGGCACAGACGCATTAAAGCACAAGAGTGTAGTAGGCTTGCAGGGATCGAGAACAAGAAATCTAATGCGCGGGCTCTCAGAGACAAATCTTCCATGAGTTAGCACTGTGTAAATGTCATTGTCTTCAGCTAGAGAAAATGTCCTAGATTTGCTATCGCATTGTAAGTAGTGTCAGCTACACATAGAGACCAGTAATTGAGCAATGGGTTAGAGCTGGGACTGCTTTTAGAATCATAGAATCATAGAATGGTTTGGGTTGGAAGGGACTTTTAAAGGTCATCCAATCCAACGCCCCTGCAAGGAACAGGGACATCTCCAAACAGATCAGGTTGCTCAGAGCCCTGTCCAATCAAGATTCTGAATTTGACTGGTTCTCCCCTCTGCCTCCAATTAACTTGTACTGAAAAAAAAAAAGCCTTTAACATATTTAGCTCTAAAATTCTGAATTCAGCATGAACACAGTTAATCTCATTCAAAATCTCTATGTTTCTGTTGGAAATCTCTAGAAAGTGAGGAAGAAACTATTGTCTTGAGCAGATGTGAGGAGAAGCTTAGCAGAACCTAGTGATTTCTAAGGCTCTAGAAATATTTAATCTCTAGATTTTAGTGAGAATTAGCATAGAAATTTAGATATGAGCAGATAAATACTCTTGTGGAACTGGCCCCAACTGAATTTCAGAGAAATAACTGAAAAAGTGTGTGCAAACACAACAGATTGTTAGGTATCTTCAGCTAGATACGTGCATAGCATGAGAGCTCAACAGAAATAGGCTTAAAAATAGATTACTCCATTGGTTATTGTCATTTTAAAATAGTATGATTATGTTTCTGGCTGTGTACACTAGCAGAATTTTAGACAACTGATCCAAACACTGTAACCTCTGAATCCTTCTAGAAGAATATACAGTCCTGCTGTTTGGATGCTCCGAAAACTGAGGAAAATATTTATTGCTTTTACTGTAATTCAGGACTGGGAATATGGAATATTGTGTTTAGTCTTACAACTGTTTTTCATCAAAATGACTTAAAACCCTGTAGATATATCCTTTTAAGGGAAGTGCTCTTTCGGGGGCTAATTCTGCCAGAGTTTATTTCAGCACTGGGGTAACTCCACCTTTAACAGTTTAATGAGTTGTTGTAATCTATCTTCATCTTTTGAGCAAAATTAACCTTTAGTGAAACTCCATGTCAGGCATATATATCACCCAGTATTTATCTTATATTTGTGTATGTGAGATAATAATAATTCCTAGCTATTATTTTATGATTATATAGAATTCAGGAGTTTACAGTCCACTTGCTTGTAATTCGTGGCACGATGAAATTTAGTCTTGCTGAATAAGCTCTTGCTGAATTGACTAGCACTATTTCTGGATAGAACAGAAGAATTGGAGTCAATTGGGTTTTTACAGTAAACTTCAGAAACACTCAGCTTCTAACAGAAGAGTGACTAGAATTAGATTATTTCAATATGCCTAACAGTATATTTAAGAAAAATTAGTTATTTTTAGTCCTGTCTATCATAAGGAATTTTACATGACAGCTGGCTGATGAGGCATAAATTGGCATTCTTTAGTGTAACTGAGACGACCGTTCCTTGCTTCCAGTCTTTGCAGGCCCTCTGCTAATCTGACAGCTCAACAAAGGTGACTGGTGTCTTTGGCTTTTAAAAGAGTTCAGGTGATCTAAGCCCAACAGCTGTGTGTTTTCTCCCATGAACATCTGGCACTCATCGTGGTATGTATTGTTTTATGTTTTGTTTTACATGTGCCAATACTGCCTTAAAGCTACTAGAAGGCCAAAGTTTATTTTGGCTGAGTAGTCAACTATTTAGAATACACAATAATATAAAACTGCTCATTTCCGTCCATCTCCTACAGCTGTTTTGATAAGTTGTAAGGCAAAGAGGAAAGACGAGACATGACTGCAATTGTAAGATGGATTCTCTCGTGCATCTGCAGTGGGCTCTCAGCTTGGGTGGTTGCAGGTCAGACATATAAAGGAAAAGGGATTGTTTCACACTGGTATCCATCATTAGTAGTAACTTAGGACAAATATTAATATTAGTGAAATCAAAGATCCTTGAGTTTTAAATGGGCTAGTTGCATGTAATAAACTACTTAAAACATGATGAATGGCTTTACAATTGTAGACTCTTCACCAGTTAAATGTCTGTTAAATACATTTCTGGATCTTCTTAACCACCGGAATGAATTATTTAAAATTCAAAATGTTAAGACGAATCCTCTTATGGCAGTAAGAGTAAACCTACCACTGGTTAAAAACTTTTCCTGAGAAGTGACATGTGATGGAAAGATAATTCTCAGGTGTTCTTTTATTGTAATCACTTCTAAATAATTTGTGACTGTAATAACTTCTGTAATGAGGGAAGAAAAGACGAATTTTTAAAGCAAGTAAGAATCTCTATCAAGATCATAAATTTATGTAACTTTAACCAATGAGTTAAACCATCAGTCTAAATACGATTCATGAAAGAAAAAAGTTAAGTCACAAAAGGCCTGGTAGTGGGTCATGAAGGAGAAAATATTCTGGTCTGTTCTGCAGAAATTCCCATTTTATGTCTCCGTACAAGTTTACTCTGTTCTGCAATGGAAACTTCAGGTGATATATTCCCTCATTCTCTTTCACACATTCATCACAAATTACAGAAGTGCTCAATTCTGTGCAAGACGCAAAATGGAAACAGTTCCTTGCTCATTGAGTTTAGTGCCTGAAGGTGGAAAGAGAATATGCACTGGGAAACCCACTGGAAGGATTCATTTTCAAGTTATATTTTTAGACAGAAGAAGATGGAATTAATTCAGAAGTGGAGGTGGCATCATATTTATCAGAAACTCCATTTCTGTTTCTATTTTATGAAATAAGTCAAGCTGTCCATTGGACCAGCCATTTCAGAGTTACAGGCCCTACAGGACCTGCCATCTTTGGGTACACTCTAAGACAAAAAAAAAAAAAAGAAAGGCAATTTAGCATAGTACAGAAACCTGCTAGCAATTACATGTAGCAAGGAGGAATTAGTTTGAGACAGAAGTATTTTTAAGGGGATTCTGCCCTTTCTAGTTGGAAGTTCCATTAACTTTATGGTAGTGTGGAAAAAAACACAGAAATAAACACGAGATGTGGCAGCTGGGAGATACTGCTGTCCGGGCAAAGGAATGAGATGATTGTTCGGTGGTGCCTTGAAGGTGAAGACAAGTTCTGTTTTTGTTGGAAATGCTTAGCATAAGGGTGTTAGAAGAAAACAGTAGTGTGTGTTTGTGTTAAATGGACTGCAAAGGAGAAGCATGGGAAAGTTGGGTGTGTTGTAAGTGTTTCTACATTGTACTTATACTTTCAAAGCTTTTATCCTGCCTCTTGGGTAAATAATATTTAGAAGATATTTATAACATATACAGTCAACTTGATGTTTAGGTCTTTCAGAGCCTAGAAAAAAAAAAGGAAGTAGCAGTAGTGTTAACATAGTTCAACCCTTGTGTACTTAAATTGTAAACTCATGGAGGAAGAATTGTACAGGGATATGTTTGCAGAGCCCTTGATACAGTAGGTTCCTGGCTTCTGTATCTGATTATACTACAAATAGCAGACAAGAAACGTAACTGCATTACAGTCACTGTATTTTAGAATTATAGTTCAGACAGCAGTGAACAAACTGGTGGTAAAATGGAATTCCAGACTGTATTTGCACATATATAATTTGAAATTAAATCCTCAAATAAGCCAGGAGAACTATAGCTGTAGGGGGAGCAGATGATCAGAGATCAGAGGCCAGTTAGTGGAAGGAAAAACGGGCTCTGGGGTTTCCTTTGTTCCACCCATATATACATCCATAACCCGTACAGTTACAAAATTACCTTAGTTTGGCCAACTACTGCCTCTCTCTTCTCTCCCCTCTCTAAACACATGGCGTCTTTCCACTCCTACAAACTGCAGCTGTAAAACAAGTAGCATGCGACACTAAGGCATGCTAGCCTTGTCATTCCCGTGCTTGTTCTCTTCAATACCTGCATGCCGCCTTCATCCCTGGAGGTAAAGGCTTTTCCTATAGCCTTATGCATTTTTAAGTGCTTTTGAGTGCTGTTCTTAACACATACCTGAAATATTCTGTTGGAAGACACAGAACAGTATCTTTCCTTATCCAGCAAAAATGTTTGTTTGGTTGACTGGTTGGTTTTTTTAAATGATAAAATGAGCAGATAAAATCTTGGTGAGGTAACGCAGTCAAGCTAGAAATAAAATTTGTTCACAAACTTTTCCTGTTCTTCCCTGTATATGTCTGCAATGGGGTACTTGCATTTTTTTTTATGCTGGAGGGAGGTGAATGTTTCAATGATGATATCCATTCTGATCTTCCTGGCCAGCCTTGTTAAAATCCACCTTCTTCCCCTCAGGAATCACAGAGGACATATCAGCTCTGCTGTTCTGCCTCCTCTGCTTGAGTGGGAATCCCACTGACTCTGCCCACAGCAGGAGAGCAAACAGCAGCAGAGATGAGACCCAGTGTGCATGTGTAAGAGTGGAATTTTGCTTAAGGCGTCTGAAGTATCGTGGGAAGCTTAAGGTAAAAGTTGTTTTTGTGTTTGGAGTGCAGCTGTAGAATATCTGACCTCAGGCTCAATAGCTACCAGGGACTTTTAGCTTCATCATTTGATGGTATAAAGTTTCAAGAATGTTGATTCTGCACTGCTAACATTTTAGATGTAGTGGATGCTGCCTCTAGTTCTTCAGCTGAATTTGCTGGAAGGCATGAACTCAATAATTTTGTCCTCGTTTTAGTGGGTAGGAGAGACTGATAATAACTTTACATGAAGATGAATTTTAAGTCTAAATTATTAAAATTCTGTTTTTCCACAAAGCATACAAAAAGAGTAGCAGACACCTGGCAATTTGAGACTGCTGCACTTCGGGATGACCAATGCAATTTTCTTCACAACAACACTTGGGGAACTGCAGTCAGCATCTCTCACTCTGCAGGTGCCTAGAATTGCTGTTGCTCACATGTGCAGGACAAATCCTCACGGTGTAATTCCTCCTGTATATATATTTATGCTCATATCACTGCACCACAATTCTTCACATCACCCGAGACTTGGGACTATATTATTTTCAGAGGTGAGCAAAAGATACTCTCTGCCTCAGCGGGCTGCGCAGCCTGAGGAGATATATTTTGCCAGATCGGCCCAAACTGCAAAAATGGTACTTGTGGTATTTTGTCTGTGGCTTCACTTTGTGTTTTTATAGCCACCATGTAGGGGTGATACTAGCTGGTAGGTTGATTGCTTAAAGAATCGCTGTATTCTCTAAGAGTCCCAGATGAAGTATGAGCTCTGTATGAGCTCTCTCAACACTGGCCACTTTCTCTACAACAGGATACAACATCCTTTTGCAATGACTCTCTCTCCCAAATACTGCACACGTTGCTTGTAACAGTATTCTGTGCTGTTTGAAAACGTAAGTCAGTCCCTGTATCACTGTAAACAGGTTGACATCTTCTCCCAAGTGTTTGAATGAAGGAAGGGGGAATTTGTTTTGCTAATTTCAAACTCACTCAGATATCATCGCTTTCAAGGTTCAGCTCAAGTTTGAATGTTACTAGGTTCATGTTTCATTTCAAGATTGTGTAAAGGGGCAGGGAAAAAAAATCAGTGAAAATATAAAGCAAAAAAGGCAATGGAGAGCTTCTCTGGAAAAACAAATATAGAAGTTGAGAGTGATAAAGAAGCAGGAAAAGAAAGGGCAGAAATTAATATGAAAATCTCATCACTCTCTGCAATATAAGGGGCAGTCCCTGGGCTGAGTTTGGAGAAGTTTCTCTATCTGTGAGGAACAGATTTCCATTTAACAGTGCGGTTAAAAAAAATAACTTGCCCCTAATGTAATAAAAAATGTTTAAAGAAGGGAGAAAGAAAAAAATTGAAAACTTTGATCCCTCTTACTACCAATATTCACCAGGAAGATTTTTCACAAACATTTGAACTTGGGAAAACTTGTCCATCTCTTCTCATCAATGTTTATTTCTCCAGTGTTCCAACTGAGCAGTTACTGCATGCCCGAGTCTGGCTGCCTAATATGAGATAGTATTAGCTTCCAACACGTACTTTGCAGTCTATCTCTTTTGCCTGTTTCTTACGTCTCCTCACTGCGTAATGTGATATACGGCAACTCTGGTACTACTTGTTACATTTCCTTGGTGAAAAAAATAATCTGCAAGTATGTTTTGCTTGCTTGTTTTCTTGCAACATGTTGCTCTTATTCCTTACTTGCAAAAATTGTGTCATGACTTGTTGCTTGCACTGCCTACAGTGTAGCTAAATCCAAAGGACTGACTGGGAGCAGCTGAAGACTGGAAAATTTGTTTTGCTTTCAGCTGAGCTTTTCTCTGAACTGCACTTTGGCTTGCATTGCGGGTCTCTCTTCTGCTCAGGTGCACAGCCAGGGAAATGTGGACTGTGGGAGCTCTTGGAAAGAAGATTTGAAAATGTTTAAGTTAATGTATATGGTTCTTCTCCCCCCTCAAAAAAATATCATTTCTGGACCATAATAATTCCTCCATTTTGTAGACCAAACTAGTTGGGCAGGATGATTATTTAGTGTTCACATCTACAGATTCTGTACCCATGTAAGCCTGGGAGGAGAGCTGACAATAACCATGCTTTTTGACTTCAGTGTCAAAATATCATAAGGATCATTAATCTTTTCATCCCATACCCCTAGATTTTACTTTCATGGCATATTTTAACTGACTTGTAGCATAACAGCACCCCTCTCCTTTTGTATGGTCCCTGATACTTTAATCCAGTAATGGTATTTAGGGCCAGTGGTACTCTGATTATCTTCCAGAGGTGATTAATCCTTTTTTTTTCCTCCCAGATGGCAGCTGTTTATATCATTGGTAGCGCTCTCAATTCTGACCAGCCTTTTCTTATCAGTCAAATCCTTTTTCAGCACCTGGACCTGGCAATGGATTTTGTGCATCAACGCCTAAGAGCAGTTTTAGAGCCATTAACCACACCAGTGCTTACAAAGGTAAATGCTATGCTCTCAAAGCAGCATCCTGCTTCCCGGGCCCCGTATTCCTATTCCTTCCCCTCCTCTCCCTGTCCCTATCCCCTCAAATTATTTTAAAGTAACCATGTGCTTCAGACTGGGATGGGATCTTTGGCATTCTGTCCTGCCTTTCCAGTTTCTGGCTTAAGCATCTGTCTACTCTTGGCATTGTCTCAACCTGGAAATGTAACAATGCTGTACTCGGAGTTGGCCAGTAGGTGTCAAAATAACCTGTCGTTTGAACAACTGCAGTGTGATACTGATGGGAAACTGGTAATATTTTGTCATGTCTGGAAGAGCTGGACTCATTGAGTATCTTGAGTAGAGCTAATGTTGTGGCATCTTATCAAGAGTTTGGTGTTGCTGTTAGTAATAGCACTACAGATGAGGTCTCACATCTCTAGAAACCAGTAGATGTTGAAAGTTTACCCAGGCTAGTAATGCTGTGGAAAGCCACACACTTCTCTGACTGCCTTTCCCTCTCTCCCAGTAATACTGAGCAAACTGGACATATAGTCTGTGTGTAGTGCTGCCATAAATTGAGATGAACACTTCATTTTGCTGGTCGTCTTTTGCTGGTTTTGTTTTCAGTTCTTTTGTTCCATCACGTTTGACCTTAACTAGATTTTTCTGAATGACTTGTACCTGAAAGCAGACCCAACAAGATAAGTTTTGCCCTCAGGGGTGCAAGGAGGCTCCTGATGGCTTTAGCACTCAGTGTGACCCTCTGAAGTGAAATAGTTTAGCTATTGCATTTGGTGTCTCACTGAAAAGTTAGGGAGCCCATTTATACACTCAGGGCATTTGGATTATGAACAATTCTTGTGCTCTTTGAGCGCTTCAGTTTAGAAGACAGAAAAATAATTGATGTGTTCATACTGTCTTCAGAATCAACAGCTTGCTTAACATTCACATGTGTGTTTATTCTTTTCAGCCTGAAATGTTCCTACTTGTTAATGCGTATGGGCACATTCTGCAGTCTCACTTTACCAGGATGAATGTAGGCACAGGTTTGCTGCCCTAAAATTTCACATACTTCTACAATTCTAGTTAAGTATTGTGAAGGAAAAAGTTTATCTGGGTCTATAATTGTACATTTTATAAACCAAATCTTACATTTCAGTTTACTGATGAAACAGAGTAAAAACACGAGCAATGAACAGAGATTCAATCTGTCTCCTTTGCAAATGGAGTTTTACCTGATTTTCTAGTTTCCTCAAAATGCTGTATATGAGTCTGTATATGAATGACCTGATCTTTGTGAAGGGCACTGTTACTATTAATTTCAGTCTATTTCAAGTTTGGTCACCCACATGTGGCAAAAGAGGCAGCCCTTTGGCTTTGGTGGGGATTCCAGGCACAAGTCTGGCTGGCAGATTGCTCTCCTGAAAATCAACCCCCGCCTCTGTTCATGATGGTGATGCACTGAATTAGCTACAGTGAGAGAAGTAATGACTTAGCAGAGGCTTCACTGAGAAAAAAAAATCTGCTTTTATTTAGAATTTTCACTGAAAGAGAAATTAAAAGCTGAGAACTGCAGTGACATGAACAACAGGCAGGTATAGATTGATCATAAAACAGCAGCCTGGAAATGAGAAGGTTCCCGCCCCTCAGAGCAGTGAATTTCTGAAACAGTCTTCTAACAAAATGAATAGAAGAAACAAGACCCGTGAAAACAAGGCAAGTCACAGATTATGTGAGGCGAATTATATAAAAACAATTACCTGAATTGGTGCTTGTGAGAGCCAGGGCCAGATCTAATAACCTGATGGGTCCTTCCAAGCCTGTTTCCCTTGAAAACAATACCTGAAGCCATGTGTTCCCTCTCTGATGCTACAAAAGAGCCTGCATTCATGTCATAGGATTGCCTGGTACTGGGTACCGGGTGGGCTTAGATGAGCCATTGGTTGAATCTGTTGGTTCCTCTCTCAGAGTGTGTCACACCAGCAGAAACGGGACACTGAAACGTCTCACTCACCAGTGGGCAAGTTGTCAAAACCAGGGCTGTTTATCATTGGTTTGACCTATGCCAACCATTCAGCTTATCTATTCATGACTTGCCATGGTGTGAGTTCCTTCTTAGTGCTTTGTGTTCACAGGTGATTGTGGTGGAAAATTTATTTTCAACTGGTATGAGAAAAAAACCCAGTAGAAATATGGGAGAAAAATCAACCCTAAACAAGTCCAGAAAGTTCCTTGGGTAGGAGGTGAACCAAAGCACAAAGGCACAGTCAAAGTGAGACTCTTCAATTAGGCAGAGTCATCAGGCAGGACTGGGTTTGAACTGGAGAGTTCTGATGAGATCTGAGAAGACGTCACACATCTGGGGGATCTGTTGGTTCCTTGACCTGATGAGTAAATATAATATATTTTAGTAAGATTGCCTCCCGCCCTTTCAGCTTTCACTTATTTCACATGAGTTTCTGATCCTTAATGCCACACTACAGTAACAATAAAAAAAGTCTTTTTAATGCCTTATAGTAGCTGCCAGTAATAACACTGGTTTATAATGAGGCCAACAAATACTGAAATTTGAACAATTTGTGAAGTCAGTAGAAAATGTGTAACCACATACTCAGGCAAATAGGCTTTTCTTATATAATAATCACCGTACTCTTATAAGAAGCAGATGCAATTTCATAGCCGTTAGAAAATATGTGTGCTGCATATTGGAATATGCTTGTTCAAGAAATCATCTCTTTAAAAGTCCATGGTTTCATGTCTACTGTCTCTGTCTCCTCCTTTTGCTCAGTGAGGTTGTTTTCTGGTCCCCTCCTTGCCCCCCATCGAAGGTGCACGCCACCCACCACGATCATGCTCCATTAAGCTCTTGTGCTAAACAAAAAAGTTCTACGGAGCTTCCATTTATCAACCTTCCCCCAAAGTGCTTTATGCATTTCATCAGGGATTTGCAAAACTATTCACAGCTTTGGAAGCACAGCACTGGAGCGCCATGATCGATGGGAGAGGAATTCAATAACCGCCCAATGCTGTTGAGCAATCCTGGGTAGTGGTTTGGGACAGGAAGTGAAGGAGCAGAAGATAATGAGCTGAGGTAGTTGATTAGGTCCTTGTTTAAAATAAATTGGGAATTTAAAGTGCTCTTGACAGTTAGAGCCTCACTTTTTAAGTCTCAATCAAATAATGTTATTTTTGAGAAAAACATAATTTAACACACTGCTGGGTACTGGTTTGGGCCTGCCCAAAGTAGGTATTTTACCTTGCAAAGAGAAGTCAAGTGCAAAAATATTTCATTATCGCAAAATATCTCATTTATTTATATACACTGATTTTATGAAATGATGTTCCACTGATGGACAGTGATAAATACACGTGTAAAATTGTGCACAAGATGGATAGTACTGCTTCAAGACAGAATGGTGCCCTGTAAGCACGCAGCCTTGTTATCTGGATTTACCTTAGCGCTCTCCGTCCAAATGCAGTCGCAGCTTAGCACTGCTTATCTTGGCTATCCTATTAATTAAAATAGAAATGCCTTCATAGGCAACATTTCCCCTTCTCTCCTTCAGAGCCAGGGCCAGTGTAGCATGGTGCGATCTTTCAATCTTGGAATAAGAGGGTTTACTCTTGCAAACAGCTTCAGAGTGTATCGGTCTGAGCTCCTTTACTCTGCACTGTAGATGTCTGGAAAATTGCCGTGACTCCTCAGCTGGGTATTCTCATTGCTTAGCACATTCCCTGCAGCCCCTGACAAGAACGTTACTGTGGGAACAGGGGAATGTCCAGAGCACACGATGTTCTGTAAATCCCAGCTGGCAGGCAGCCCTCTGGGGTCACAGCTAGCCAGATGTGATGTGAGCTGCTCTAAATCAGACCATTGGCAAGCTTGAAGGGCCAAGAAATTTTTTGCTACATCCACTTACCCCCAGCAGATACTGGGGCAGCCGAGGTTAGAGGCTAACATAGTGCTTCTTAGCAATTTTGAGGTGGGACATCGATCACTGATTTCCATGACAGATTAAATGACACATTCAGTTTATTGACATGAGACACTATATACAAACATGTCCTTTTATACCCGAGAGAGAAAACTGTGATACTTAAAGCATTCACTTAATCCACGGTTTCTATCACAAAACCAAGGGGCTGACAGCAATGTTGTTTACAGTTTTATTTAACAGGGAGTGAAATGGGACTGTTCTCGTGGCCAACCATAAACAATGATGAAGTCACTATAATTAGAAGGTGAATTATTTCTGAATCTCATAACCAGGATAGGGGTCCTGTTGTGCTAGGTTATTCGTAAACGTGGAATAGAAAATTATTTCTGACCATTTAGTGGCAAAAAAGGACAAGACATGACATGGACAAATAACAACAAAAAAAAAAAAAGTGGAATAACTGAGTAAAAGGAATCACATGAATGAAGGAGATGAACCCCACAGCCCTCTTTTTCATGATCATAGGTGAAACTGTAATTACTATGAACAACCCTTAGCTGATTTTTAAAATGACTATACATTGTATTTAAACAAAATACTGTTGGAATGAAGCATCTGCAGTATTTTATAAAATTTATTTCATTACAGTTTGTTAATTCTTATGCAGACACTATTTGTCTTATGTTATATTTATTTGCATATATTATCTCATTTTATTAAAGCAGACATGATTTTTAATGTCTTTTAACTTTCTTTGATTTGTTTAGTTTAGTTGTGTTTTAATCACAACCCTAGTCAAGTGATGAAGAATAAATAGTAGATAACAATGATGAATGAAGTTGAGTATCACAGAAAATAGATGTCCAATCCAGCTTCTGCTGAAATCCAGGAATAGATTCCTATTGACTGTAGTGAAAACAAATGGGGAAATTATCTTTTAATTCAAGTTGCAAGGTCTATGAAAAATTAGTTTGCATAGTTAAACCCACATAAACTCTCAGCCATGAGGCACAGTAGTACTATAATTTTTAGACCTGAAAGGGATTATTAGCTGAAAAGTAGTTTTATTTGTCTGAAAATAGGAGAGTTGTCTTTTTATGAAGAATTGTGTGGTCTTATGCAGGACAAAATAACTTATGACAGAGTACAAGTATGTGCAGATGAAATATAAATGTATGGCATACCAGATGATAGCAGTGCCATATGACAGTGAATTATATATTGCTGTTTCACTTATTGCCTAAAAGTACTGTAACAATTCTCAGGTGATTATATCATATGATAAGAGAACAAGAATAGAAAGAAAAAAAAAGAATGGCTCTATGTCCTTCTGTGCAGTCTAGGAGTGTTACTTATTTACAGCATGTAATGCTACTTATTTTGAGTGTTGTTGAATCTACCTCCTTCATACACAGCTGATAACATCATTTTGCTCAAGGACTTTGTCTAGACTGCAAATGAAACTCTAGTTCCATTCTTCCATTTCCTGAAAGCCTCTAACATCAGCTTAATGTAATTTAATATTATTATTTTTTTTTTTTCTGACCAGTTTCTGAAATATGTTTATTTCTACCTGCGAGACAGAGTATTTTCCTGTGTATATCTATTTGCTATCCAAAACTCTTGAAGTTCAGTTTGACAGAAAGCAGAATTTATGTATAAGTGACCTATTTTCCTGCTGAAGACTGCATCAACTCTAGGAGAGAAGTTGAGGTAAGTGTTGTCCAAAGGCTCTTTGAGAAGTGTCAGAAAATTAGTGGAAACAACAAAAACATGAAAAGCAAAGACATGAAGTGATGGACACATGAAGAAAGCTCTTGAGGAATCAAAAACTAAGTAATATTTTGGTGATGTAAGAAGAAAGCAAGAGGAATACTTTAGAACACATACATTAGATGTATAACATGGCCACAGTGAAAGTCACTCCTGCAAACAAGTGGAGAACATGGAAACTTGACAGAGATAACAGATTATGCTAAACTTATGGCCTTAGAGGAAAGCCATCCAGTAAGTGGTTTTGGACAGCTGAAGGCAATCTGTAATGGGGCTATAGACTGGAGAGAAAGTGGAGATAAACATGACAGATAAAAATAAGTATGGAAGCTGAAGGAGAAAAAGCATAGGCAGAGGATGGGGTCTTGGGATTCTTTGTTGAAAGTGGGAAAGAAAAAGAAGGAGAGATATCGATAACATGTTGAATGCCTCATCAAGAGGCAAAAAGCAAAGGAAGGCTATATGCAAAGAGAAGCAGCATGACAAAAAGTTTGTAGAGGCAGATAAAAGTTGAGGGACAGTAAAGGTGGAGCAAGAACATCTGGATTCAGGTAGGAGATTCAGGATTCACCTTCTGGAAGGACATAATTTCAAAGGAGAAGCCAGAATGGAGTGAGTGAAGGATGAGGTCGGTGGGGAAGGATTCAGTATGACTTTTCATGGCAACTGTTGAAAAGAGAGGAGAAAAGGATGGAAGACAGAGAGGGTTTTGTGCCTTTCTTCTTCACAGAGTGTAGGAGAGCAAGGGACATTTCTGTTAAAAGCGTGAAGAAACTAATGAGAGTGAGAGGTTAAGGAAAGGCAGGGAGAGTAACAGGACAGCAGGGAGGATGGACCGGGTCACTGTCTGATGGCAGGAGTTAGAGGGGTGGTAACAAGTCCCACAGTTACTGTGGCAGAGTGAAGGAGGAATAAATTTAATAGTAATAGCATTCCATTCAAATGTTCTCTCATTTCTCTAATGGCTTTGCTTTATAACACTGCTGATAGCCTCCTGACTCTCCCTGATGTCACAAACAAATCTATGCACAGGCCATAGGCTCTTCTCCTGTTACGCATACAATGCAGACTGTGTTCCAGCGTTATGTCCAACACTAATGTGAAAGGAAGGCTCTGCTTTTTATTTTCAAGGACTCGGGCTTTCAAGGCTTTGGACTGAGTGCCAAAACCAATTCGTCAGGAACGCTTTACAACTCAGCAATACAAAACCTGTTAGGATACAGATCACCCACAAGACAGAGTTTGGGGAGGAAATATGTAAAGCACTGGTCGACCTCACCATGATTAATGGTTTTTAACACATTGAACTCTGTTGCTTGCGCTGTGAATTTTACACTGGCTCACCCATGGTTGTTTATTTTTATTTTTTGAAGGAAAGGGAACTTCCATTTGTGAAACTTTCATTCATATAGAAGTTAATGACAGTCCATGTATAACAGCAAAATATTTATATTGAGACACAACTGTCCCAGCTGATTCTGCTTCTCCTCAGCAGTTTGTTCCCTTCAAAAGCAGCCTTTAAAAATTACAGACCTTGCAGAGTTTGTGTCAATCATCTCTGTAGTGAAAGGGTCATTTACAGGATATGAAGCTCATTTACTGGACTAGAGCAATGAATGAGATCTCCTCTGTAACTGTGAAGCCACTCAGTTCTGACTCCTTGGGTTAAGAATATCCTGAGTTGGAAGGGACCCCTAAGGATCATTGAGTCCAAATTCTGTCTCCACACAGGGCAACCTAAAAATTAAACCATATGTCTAAGAGTGTTGTCCAAATGCTTTATGAACACTGACAGGCTTGAGGCCTTGACCACTTCCCGGGAGAGCTTGTTCCAGTGCTTCACCACCCTTTCAGTTAAGAACTTTTTCCTAAAGAAGATGAAGTAGTTTTGATTTCCTGGGCTAGCACAGGCCAAACAATGGTCAGTAGGCCTGATTAGGCCAGTGACACTCATAAAGCCCCTTATTTGTGCCTCAGAAACTTAAAAAACCTGTTATTAAATTTGCATTTGGTGCCATACGTATGTGTGATATCTATGTTGTGAGGTGCCCATAGCAATGGGCTACATCTATTTGTATGTAGTGAGTGAATTTATCCTTTCTCCTGTGCTTGCCTACACCCAGGAGCTTGGTCCTGTCAACTACTGTCTTCCTATGGCCTGCAAGAAGTCACCACACAAGAAGCAAGTGTTCCATGATGAAGAGACTTTCATCTCACCGAATCCAATCATTCCTTGTACTCAGTGTCGCTGAGTCCTGATACATGGGAGATCATTTCCAATTACAGACAGGGCACCTCCTTGTGGTTGCAGCAGGTCCTGCATTCAAAGACACTTGGTCAGCTATACATAGTGCGTGGGATTTGTTCATGATGTGCTGTAGGTGAAATGAACAGGGCTGATCCCATTTCTGCTGACAGTGGATGGGATCCTGCTTTTCCTACGTCCTTCTGGGATGAGGCTGCTGCTGCAGCAACTGGCAGAATGAGAGCTTCTAGCCTGTGAGTCCAGCACTCCAAAGCTGTCCTGGACCATGCACCAGCCACGTGCTCAAGTGTCTTGACACTGGGCATATCCATCCTGGACACACTGCACAGTGGAGGGAGTGCCGCTACTTATGCCTTCTAAGCTGATTCATATATGCATTTACATTTCTCATAATTGCTTAAGCGTAAGTTCAAAAGTTACATATTTAAGCTCCTTAGAAACAAAGATGTTTTTAGAAACATTACCTAACATTTTGGAGCGTTTATTTCCTGCTCTGTTTCTTATGGAAATCATGCAGTTGGAATCTGAGAAGTGGTTATCCACAGGAGTATCCACTTGCTATTTTAAGGCGGTAATTCGGAGTCATGCCATTATGACACAGTATTGAAAAATATTGAAATTAATGTAGAAAAAATTACTGATAGTTTTTCAAGTAGTTAATACTGCTGTCATTGCTGTAGCATTTCATACCTGTTTTATGCACAAACCAAACCTAACCACGTGATCTACTTTTTAAATATCAGTCATAATCTAGAAATAAATGATATTATACAGAAATATTTATATACTCTTAGCTGGCCAAGGCTGAATAATAATACAGTGTCTCATCAGACCTACAGCAAATTGTTTTCCCTAGCAGCAAGACAAAGCATGCAAGAGCTCCCAAACTCCTGAGTTTTACCACGTCTTCTGCCTTTCTTTCTGAAGGTTTCCTTGTTCATGCACAAACGTGAAGTTAATGTCTAAAGAAAACATGGAGCATGCCCATGGACACAAGGGGAATTGGTGAGAAACGTAAATTTCGGCAAGCAGAGAATATAATGGAGGTGCTGAAATCAAAGGTCACATTTCAGATAAGGTAATTGCCTTGTGATATCAGTGTGCAATGGGATGGTTTTGGGAGGGTGGAGAAGAAGGAGAGAGCATAGTGCAGGGGTGATGCCTTGAGGCTCATTTCAGGAGTTAACAGTTGGTTGAGGCAAATCGCTGCTCTGTTGAGCTCTGACACCAATCAAATATCTAGGTTCTTCTCTTATCACCTCTGGAAATGACAATTACAGCTGGTTAGATATATTCTGATTACATATTTATTGTTGGAAAACAATAGAATACAATGGAAAACAAACGAGCTTATCTAAAGAATAATGTTACTTTGAGTAGTGCAATTTTTTAAAAAATAATTTTTTCCTCTTTAACCATTTTCCAAATACAAGTGGTTTTTTTTCTATTACTTCCAATGCAAAGTGGGTTTTTTTTTGAAACTCGAGTTGAGTTGTGTGGGGAAAAAAATCCATCTATTTAACAGGTCAAATAGCAAACAGTATGAACCATTCGATTAACCTGTACGCTATTATTTGTTTATTAATGTTTTCAATATCATGGCTTTTCATCCTGTTTTGGACTAGCCAGCCATTTTGGTGGAGCACTTTTAGAAGTGGAGCACTATGTGGGCCACTTGTAGAAGATCAATGACTATTTAGAGAGTTTCTGTTCTATTTGTGCTTAACGCTCCTGACTTTGCACATATTTGCTGCTTTCTGAAGCAAAATAGATGAAAAAGTTTTTCTTTGAATTACCTTCTCTGAATGGGATAGAGATGGGGCAGGTAATATAGGAGAAAGGACATTTGGAATTCTGGAATACCCTTTGTTTTTTTTTTTTGTTACAGCCATCAGAATACATAAGACCATAGTTTGGTTTCTGGTGTCCATTTGTAAATGGAGGGTGGATACAGTGCAACGATAAAGATAACATATCTTTGGAGTTAACAGCATGCCATGCTGACACTGTCTACTTCTGGTTCAGACATGGCTCTGAAGCAAGAGTAAGAGCAATGCCTCATGTTTGTTCCACTCCTCCCTACGTGTTTCATAGCCTGAAGTCACCCAAATTCCAGGTCTAGGTACTGCCAAGCTCTTGCAAAAGGGATATGTTACTGGTCAATGCCAGACTCATAAGTGTTAAGCAAAAGGTGTTTCTCCCAAGAGTCTGATCATGTGCCATGAAAGCAGATTTCAGCCCTGGTTTACAGCTGTAATTTCTCCAAAATACTGAGCTTTTCTTTTTTTCCTTTTATGTCCCTCATCTTAAGGTTGATCACTTTAACTATTAATTCAAAATGAAACTCTGGCCCACTATGGTGCTTCTGGAAAAGAGAAGGAAAAAGGAAAATATCTGAAACCTCAAATACAGGATTCACTTCCATTATTGAATTTTATAAGGTGATATGTGGCATATAAAAGTCTGTATTGGTAGTTTGGGATCACATGCTTGTATTTCTGCTCTCTCTCATCTGGAATGAGCTTGGACTATCTGTGTTATGGTTTGGACTGGAGATGGTTTTTCCCTTTCTCTTAAATTGGTGACTACAGGATGTGGCAGTTCTGATTACACTGAAAATTGCTGTAATTGTTATCAGGCAATAAACATTCAATATACTTTTGTAAGATGTAGAGCTTAGTGGAAATTTTCCAGTGTTTGAGAAAATAACTGGAAGCAAAATGGTAAGGATACAAATTGAATTTGGACTTTGAATAATGAGAAAGTTGGCCTGCTTTATTCTGTTAAGAAACTGAGGATTACTGTAACACTCACAGCAATGCAAGACATGTTCTCAGCTAAGAACGAATATGAAGGTCTTTTTTTTTTTTGTATAAAACCACATTGTAAGTAGTGCAGGAATGCATACCTGTCATAAGCATAACTGTTGTACAGAAAACAGAACAGGAATGTGAATTGAATGCTCTTACAAAGGACACAGTTTTCCTCTTTGGTTCCCTCATAGACCATATAAGGGCAACTTCTATCAAATGAGCCTGCCGTAAAAACTCTGTATTGTGCATTCACCTTTAAAGCAACCAAAAGATAATGCTTGTATAATTTAGGTGAGAGCTCTTATTTATTACTTTGAAATTATAGTACTTTTTAAAGTACTCCTTATGTGTGGATGGGAGTGAAGATTCTTAAGTTGTTAACATTTGATCTCCTGTTATAATTAATCAGATCCAGAATGTAACTTAAATAATGTGTTTATATAGTGTTGTCTGAGAGTTTTACTTACAGTCTCACATTGAAACTGTCTGTATTGAATGGGACTAAATATAGGTGCACTTTTTTTCCTTTTGATAAAATACATTTCCACCGGATATTCCTCTTACTTTATTTTAAGAATTGATGATTTTAGAAAAGGTAAAGCTAATTCAGAAATCCTGTAAGTATTTTATCGGCCTAGTAATACACATAACTCACTCACTTGAAACATTGCAGGATGGAAATTAGGTTCTTGGATTAAAAAGCTCCCTTTTAAAATAAACAGGAGGAAACATAGGGGAGAGACAGAAGAGCGTAACTTGTTTAACATTTAACAAGCCTCTTGATCCGTTTTCTGGACCAGTTGCCATACTTTTGAAGATAAAAGCAATTACATTAGATATGGGGATGGTTTTCATGCACTGGGGGGGGTTGAGAGAATTTTGGTTCTTTACAGAAACAGGAATGTGAATGGTTGGCTCTGCCTCTAGGGTGATTTTTTGACCATTTTTCTGAGTACATCTGGGAAAAATCCAGACCTCACTGAAATCAGTGAGACTTTGCTCTTTGCTGTTAAGAAGGCCAGGATTTTGTCTGCGAATGTTCAAGCTTTCGGTCACTGGCCAGCTCCAGCGGAGCTACATTTAAGCTTTTCTTTTTTACTACTGCAAGTTGCCTCATCCTGGCCTAGACTGCAAAATGTCTCCCAAGAAATTTTCTTTCTGGAAAGTACATTATTGATGATCTTAGCTGTTAGCTGAAGCATACCAGTATTTTGAGGAAAGACTGGGGGCCCAGTAATAAAGCTTGAACATTTGCTAGACGGTGGATTATACTAACCTGAGTTGGGTCAAAGCGCTGTCTTGTAAATCTTGGCCAACCTGTGGGAAGCTTCTGTGTGGGATCCTAAGTCGGTATTGCAATCTCTGACGATGCTGTAAGAAACCTAGTAGTGACAATGGATCATGCAGGATAGGAGATTCGAAATTTGTTGGTCTCTAACAGAGTGACGGTTTGCTTTATACTACCTCTGCAGAGAGAGACACACACATGCAGCTGATGCAAATTCATTCAGCTTGGTCCTCTGGCATGTGCTTGTCTCTGAAATGGTTTGAAGGAAACAATTGACAGAATTGTTTCATCCTTGGAGACACAGGAACTTAAAACATGTTTTTCAAAGTCTCAGTGGTATTTAGACCTAAGCTTATTGCAGACCAGTGGATCTTGAGGTCCTTGATGCTTAATCTGTGTCTGAAAAACCAGAACTGGACACCAAAGTCATCTCTCTACTGATAAGCAAAGGTAAAGAGGTGATTCAGTGTTCCTGTGTGCATTGTCTATGTCTGACTTCTGGGCTCCACTTTTTGGAAGAGAGATTTTCAAATTCAAGGTAGGTGGCAGAAGCCACGCCAGGCACTGAATAAGGGTGCCGAAGAGCGAGTTTGCAGAAGGTGATTGAGATGAGTTTTTCCATTTGCCTACCAGGCTGCTGTTTGATCCCTGCCTGAGACTTGGATGTGGGATTCCTAGTTTGAAGGTCTCTAATGAGGTTATGCATAGGAGGCTGGTGCTGGAGATACCTGAGAGGCCAAGGTAACCTGAGAGCAGGTGGGTCAGGCAGTGCCCTGCACATTCAGACTGCTCACAACATCATGCTAGCATGTTATCCCTGTTCAGTTTGCGTTCCCTCTACTCACCATTGAGCTATTGTCTTTTCAGGTCTGACCTGGGGTTTGTGGATTACTTTCTCTACACAGCTTTAAAGAAAACTGATGTTGAATGAAAAGTGAATTCCATAAATCCTTCCTCTGTGATACATCTTCAGCGGAAGAGGAAGCTGTCTTCTGAGATAACTCAAATATGATCATTCATCACAATGGTTATAGTCAGATTTCAAGTTATTCTCCTAATTATAAAATCTGTTGCACAGTCAATGGTGGTTGCATGTTAGAGTAATGTTTCCCAGAACTTTCCACTAGTCGCAGTATTCCAAAATTTTGGAGGGTTATGTGAAATTCTGAGGTTGGTTGTGACCTCATTTTGTTATCTTGCATAGTTACTGGAGAGCATAAAGAAATAGGTTGTGGTATGCAGTCTTTCTAATAATATGGGAGAGTTGAAAAGGTAATTTCAAATTGTACAGAGTGCAGAAGGAGGTAAAATTCATTGGAAGTTTTTTTTTTCTTTTTTTTTTTAAAGAGCAGAGCTCTAAAGTGGACACTATCTAAGCTATGATTTTCAGTCACTTTAAGATAAGCAAAGATTTAGAGTTCTGAATATTCTGTGTGTATGAAATTGTGTGTTTAAAATGTAAGCCTTCAAGAAGACACATAATTTGCCCCTACAAGCTTCCTCTCAAATTTGGTAATGTGTTTTGGATTAAACATACTCAAACAACTTATGTATCTGCAGAAACTACTCCAGTCTCCGCTATGTGTTGCTGGTTTGCCACTCTGCCATTCAAGTCTCACGACTGATGCAATATATAGAAATGTTATTTTTACTTTCCTTAGTCTCCGTGCAGGTTACCAGCCTGCTATGTGTTAGCCACACAAGTAACTCTCTGGCAGGTCAAAAGGAAAGTTGGCAACTTTAGAGCTAAGACACCTCTCTGCAAACAATGTAGTTTATGCCCATCTCTTTCCTGGATGGCACTGGAGTTTCCAGGTCCTTGCAGCTCCTGGGGCTTTTTTTTCTGCTCTTCTGAGCCTCTCTGCCTGTGCCTGGGGCTTCTTGGTTCCTCTGTTCCTTTACCTGCAAGAAGCAGCTGGGGGCAGGTCTGCGAGGGAAGGCAAAGCGCTGCTTGTGACTGAACAGTGTGCTTCAGATAAAGGAGAGAAGGGTGTGAGGTGGCTCAATATATTACCCCAGGAGGGGTTTGCTGGAGCCAGGAAAATCCAGCTTGTCCAGACTGGCTCTGCTTTCCTTTCACCCCCTCCTGTGAGTAATGCAAGTTGTTTATTTCTTCATCCCTGCCCTTGCAGAGAACAACTAGGCGTTCTTTTCTCTTCCCACCTCCTCCTCTCCTAGGCCTCTCTTTATTCCTTGAAGAAGTGGGAAGGGACAGGGGAGGGGAAAAACTGCAAGGAAAAACACTTTCACTCCATTTTCTTGCTGGAGCAGAAGGCAGTGGGGGCAGAACCAGACGAACTGCCCGAGCATGGGGAAGAGCAAGACACTGTGACGTGTAAAAGTCTCCCTGGCTGAGGCATGCAGCCTGACCCGGGACATCTCCTCCTTCCAGCCCCTGAGCGGTGACAACCCCTTTGCTGCTGGGTGAGACTCCTTTGCTGCTGCCCGTGTGTTTCCATACAACACCCCACTGGAGATTTCAGCCAGGACTGATTTTAAAGGGAATTAGAACCTTAAATTCCATTTCCTTTAATAGTTGTCTCTAGTAATTTCATCCTTCTGTTTTTAAATTTCTAAGTAATCAGTGAAATAGAATTTTATTTGATAATCTACAGTTTAAAGAGGAGTTTGAAAAGAAATTAATCTCCTTAAATGGGAAGGCACTATGTAGTCTTCTCAGACATTCAAAGTTTCCTCTTTATATTTTACAGTCTTTTTACTATTTGCTCTGTATCTCTTTTCTTGAAAATGTTTATTTTGGGAAGGTCAAAACAAAATTCTCCCTATGTCTCTCAGCTATAAGATGAATGCATACAGTTGGAACAAGTTCCATTGAAGCTCTCATGCAGCATAAACAAAGTCCTGACCGAAGGCTTGACTCATGATAGATCTTTAATGACTATTGTAATGAAAAAGTAGTTAACATATTCTCCAACAAAAAAAGGGTGCAGTTTGCTGCGGAGTCAGCAACACATCAAAATAGGGGCAACCGAGGGAGACATTCAAAGGGCAAGGCTGATACGGAGCCGATGGACATTGGAAAGCACATTAGCAGCTGTGTGTTCATTAGAGAGGGTGATGCAAGTGTGCTGGGGAGGTCAGGTATGTCATGGGGAATTTCTGATGTTATGGGGTCAGGCTCTTCCAATGGAATCAGCCTACAGAAACGGGTATTACAGTCGGGTGTTGTAAGTGTGTAGTCACCACTCAGCCTTTTGTAGGCTGTATCATACCGCCCTGTGGTAAAGCAGTTTTGCCTCAAATGTTCCTGTACTCTGTGAGGAATCTTGGGGACTATTTTGGGAAGGGAGGTTTGGTGTTTCTCTAGATGGAGCTAGAGAGCAGGGAGACACCTACAAAACTACCGCACATCCTTAAACAAAGCAGATCTGTTTCCACTGCCTTTTCTACTTGTGTGACAGTTAGCGTAACACTTGGCAGTCAACAAACCCTGCATGCTGCTCTTGTCATCATGCCGTGGGGCAGGAAAACTGCTGACATGGAAAAGTGCAGACAAAATCAAGCAAAATGATTCATGGCTTGGAATGCTCTGTGTCCTGGGGAAAGATTAGTCAAAACCGGCCCAGAGAGCTCAGGGATAGTAATATGCATGCATATTGTAGTTACTGGGTGATAGAAAAATATCTTTGGATGAGCTGGGCCAGATTCACAGATGCTGTTTTAGGAGGTACATTTATTATTTTTTGCTGTTAAGAAAGGTCTCTCTTGTAAAAGTCTAATCTCTCTGTGAGTGAGGGGCTAGGAAACCTGTGCTGTATAGCTTACAGACCTATGGCATTCACAAACAGTCCTAAGGAGGACTGAGCAGAAAGTCCAAGAAAATTACACTTTCAGACTATTGTTTAGTGAAAGAAAGATGCTATGAGAGCTGTGGGACAAGCTTATCAAAAGGAAATAAAACACTTCGGTCCTTGAAGAGTTGAAGTATCTGAGAGTGGTTCAGGCTGTGATCTCATTCTCTGTGGCAGTAAAAATTTAAAATTATCATTTTAATTTTAGTGCTATTTGATAATTGATACCTTTTGGAAGGTGTGCATTTATCTTTCTGTAACCCTAATTACATTTGAGATGAAGGACAGAGTGATTGTAATGGTCTCAAAGATTTGGTCCTAGTTAGAAGGATAAGAGAGGAAACATCCTTTTAACTAATGGGAAAATGTACACAGATGATCTGACAGTAGGGAATGTTTTAGACTAGGTTTTTAAGGGAATGTATCTAATAAAATCATTCACTGAGTATGATTAGAGATTTTTTTTTTTGCCAGAGGAACTTCTGAACTCGTTGACCAGTTTTACCTGAATTTAAGGGTTATTGTTTTCTCAAAATTATGAAGTTTCTGTTTATTGTGAAAAAAACTAGAGCTAGGAAAGTTATTAGTACACCTACGGAAAGAAAAGTTTCAGCACACGTATCCCAGCCAAGCAACCGGCACACACAGTGTTCGGAAACAAGCACAATGTGCGCTGCCTCTTGCTTGACCTGAGGCTGATGGATATGGGAGGGATGGGGGGCAGTGAGGGTTGCAGGGAGGGGAATTTGTCAAAGGAGTATGGAAAAGGAGCTTGGGCTGCTGCAGTATGGAGGGGGGAATGATGCAAGCCACAAATCTGTAGGAAACCAGGCTTTATTAGTTCCACTGCTTTTGGAACAACTTGTTTAAACTTCCCTTGTAGGTAATTAACTTTCTAATGGCACGATGAGATAGGCCACCTGCAGAACCCTTGGGCAGGGGGATTCACAAGCATGTACGGTACAAAATAGGGCCTCATGGAAATCTAGGCAAAAGTGTGTTAGAATAATATTTACATTCAGTAGCATTAAGTACATCTGTTTGTTATTAGTGGAAGGCTGAACTGGCTAAAAATCTTCCACAAGAGAGTGACCCAGCAGCAGAAGGCCAGGTACCTCTGACAGCTTTTCTACAGCTACCAATAGAGCCATTTTCAAAAGCATGACAAGACCTCCCTTTCATCGTCACTTTGAATACAAAGGAGATCAAATTTTGATTAGTAGAACACATAGATGTTTCAGTTCTATCTCCTTAGATCTCTGGTTTTGTACTTATTTTCTCTGTTACTCCCATGTTACACGGGCGTAAAGTTTTCATACAAACATGAGACTTTTATTTATGTAATTCAGTTCAGTACTCTTGAACATGACCAGTGTGTGAAGATTGTGCACATAATTGCTAACAAGGATTATTGATTTCAATGTAGTGGTGATGATATAAGCTACTTGGCAATAATGTTTAACTTCAAGTGGAAAAGCTTTGGCATAACTAAGAACAAAGTCAGATCTTTCAGTCCTGTGTCTTAGACATATGTTATATGTGTCTGCATACGCACAGAACAGTATTAGGGAGATGGGCTATTCTTGCTTAGGGTTTAGGAATTCCACTGACCTGGAATTCAGGCTGTCGAGTTCAATTTCCTGTTCAACTATGGATTTGTTCAACATAAAATTTAGTAACCATCTCCCTAATTTGTAACTGTTATCTGTTTTTTACCTTTATCTTTCTCTTTTCTATTTTGATTTGTAAGAGCCTGGAGGACAACGAAGACAAGACATTCTGTGTATGTGTATTTATACATAGCACACAGCACATAAAACCGTGGAGATCCCCCAATTTCGCTAATTAACTCTTTCAGATCTTAATTATTCAAAAGTTGCAGAGAGATTTCTAGCTCTGAAAGCTGTTATTGAGAACTCTTCTTTAACCATAGCTTATTGTTGTATTTCCTCTAATTTGTTAAAAATCTCTCCATCCAGCCACTCTGCAGGTTTCCTTTAGCTTTCCCTTTAGATTCACACTCACTGGCAAGAGCTGCCTTGGTCTACTGTCTGCAGGTATTTCCTGGCCAGCCTCCATCATAAGTGGTCTTCAAGGTATAAATATGCTTAGACATTATGTTACACTTTTCTCTCACACTTACACATTCTTGTGCTGTACACTCTTTAAGATGAAGAATCCTCAGGCTATTTTGTTTGCACGACATGTTGAAAGCCTGATATAAATTATAGAGCTCAGTTCTGCTGCTCAGCCATGGGCACCCATGTTATTAGAATTTTCTGTGGTGTGTGAGAGAGTTCTGTGGGACTGGCAGGCATCATACAGGGGCTCTGAAGGACTCATGTGCTCCTGGAAAGGTATGTCCTTCCTATTGGAGGTATCTCTGGTGGCACTCAGCACTGTTACTTGCTTACCTCAAATCACACGAGCAGACATTTATTAATTACGTAGCCTCCTACAGTTAAAACCTGCCTTGTGGAAATCATTCCTGAAGAGAGGAACAAGGAAAAAGTTATTTTGATTTGACCAAATCTGGAAGAAATCTGTCTCAGTTACGCTCAAAGAGAAATGAGCACAGGGAAGTAAAACTGCCAAAGAGAAATGAGCACTGGGAAGTAAAACTGCCAAAGAGAATTAACACAATAGCAACAGATGTAAAGAGCTGTGTGTCTGGAGCTTAGCAGCAGAAGTAACCATCTTATCATGAGACTCACAGTGTTGTTTTGTGGTTTAGGAAAAGCAAGTAGGTATGACCAAAATGGCTGTCCTTTGGGAAGATGGAGTCAAAGGGCACATGCTTGAGAGCCACAAATATGAGCTATTCAGAAAACAAACAAAGACCTCTAAACCAAAATGTGCAGGTGACTGGAAAGGTCACCCTGTGAAAAGCACAAAGAATGAAGCAAAGGAAGGTGATGAGGTGTGTTTGAAACGGTGGCCTCATCTTCTGTGTAAGTGTACCAGATGAGGAGCAACGTGGGTCAGTAGATCCCACACCGAAGCTGGGATCCTCCAAGCTCCTCTGGTCTGCATGAGGCCTTGGGCCACAGCTGCTCATTTAATAAGTAGTAATGTGGGTGGGTAATGTGTTCAAAATGTGTTGGTTTCGAGACCTGTGCTATTTAAACAGGGCAGAATGGCAAGACTTTGAAAGAAATCTTAACATTTTATAAGCTGTGTAGCTGCCTGAAAAAAGGAAGCAAATATTCATTCAAAAATGGGAGACCACCTACTTAAAATGTAACCCTGCAAGTAACACAAGCATTTCTTAAATAAACTCAAATGCAAGCATTGAGTCACCCTGTTGCTTCTATAAATTTTTGTGTAGTGTGTTTCTATTGAAAGTGATCTGGTTTCAGAAAACCATGGACCTGATTCTCTGCTTTCTCGTACTAACTCCAATTAGTACAAAGTGGGTGGATTACTCATTGAAGGATGTACTCATTCAAGGACTGAGTCCCCTCTGTCTCCCTGCCAGCTGAAAGCTTTCTACTCTGATATTGTGCTCTCTGATACCAGCTCTAGGCAGTGCTGCCACTTGTTTCCCATAAACCCTTTTTGTACTCATGTGAAAGCTAATGGCTTTGCTGAAATCAGACATCCTTTTCAAACTAAGTTTTATGTAAAGAAGGTGAACTGGGTTCCACTCAGACTTGCCAGGCCTGTTCCAGTATGCTTGCTTTTCAGTGTGCTAATTTCTTTTCTTTACTCCAACTTTTATTTTTTCCTCTCTCTCTTTTTTTTTTCCTTCTTTTTTCCTTTCGGTCAGTTACAACTATTTTGATGAATCTCATTTTGTTATGTGTGGTCACTTATCTGTTGCAACCCACTTACTGGCTTCCATATGTTGCTAAAATGTGTTTGGAAGAGGGGATTAAGTTACTGTTTCTAGCTGTGAGTTTGTTTGGTCACTTGGACACGTTCACCAGGATGTGAGATCCTAGAGTCCATACAGCGCCTTCCAACTGGAGATTTTCTATTTTCTTTCTTCACTGTGGGGGACCTCACACAGGCCTGCCCTGCTGCAAGGAAACGCATGTAGCATTGCAGCTTTACTAGAGCAAAGTGAAATCTCTCCAATCCAGCTCCTGGTATTCACTGCCTTTGTGATATTACTTGAGGTGCCTTCCTCCAGAGGTAAAAGAGAGAAACAGGGATCATGACAGATGTCTCAAATCCTTTAATTTCCATTGCAGAAAACAATTATTGAATAATGCCTGATAAAATTAGTTCAGTGAGTGAAGACCATCCTTGCTTTTTCTTGGGGTTAAAATTGAGGAATTGAGAATTCAAATAGGATATTTAGCTATGAGTGACCAAAATAACTCCAGCTTCCAGGGTTTTTTTAATCAATGTTCTCTATTAGAATTATTTCCTACTAATTACAGTACTACTTTGAGAATCTAAGTGTTGTAAGCATTGACTAGGTCATGTTTTAGTCAAATCTGTTCCCTTATGAATGCTGTGACTGATTTAGATTCTGTTCTTTATCAGCTTTATGCTGATGCCTTCATATGACCATTTTTTGTACTTGAGCCTATTTGGGGAAGATTACTTTTCTTCTGATTCTTAGTAGTTCATAAAAATAAACAACACGCAGTGAGTTTGTTTTTGTACAAACAGAGATATTTACATTATGTGGTTCTGTATAATTGGCTTTGGGCATCACTTTGTGAGTAAACAGTTAAGACAGATGAGGAATCTGTTTAATTTGCTTGATTATTTCAAGACAAGTAAATATACCTAAGCAGCACAGAAAAGAGAAGAGAACTCTTTGGTCCCCCTCCCAGTGGTGTTTTCCATGGATTATGCACCATGCCTCAAGCATCAGCAGTGCAGCCACATGCTACAGTAGGAGAACCACCTTCACGGACAAGTGTAGCATTATACAGAACATGAAGTCATATAGGTTTGTCCTTTCCAGCCTGTTTCAAATAGACTGCTCCTCTGGGTTTTCTGTGGTTGTGTTTTTACAATGTCCTTGGAAGATACATTAATTTATTTTGCATGATGTTGCATGAGATAGAACTCAGCAGTTTCCTGAGACCTCTGGTAATTGGAATTATGAAATTAAAAAATCCAAGAGAAGCTACTGTTTTCTCTACAAATGTTGTCTATGATACAGCAATAAACGGATGCTAATGAAATGGAAACCCATGAATTCAGTCTCTGCTTTGAGTGGTGAAGTATCTGAATAATTAAAGTAGTATTTTATCTGAAGAGCTGGGTATGACTTGATGGAATATGCAGTGGCTTCCTGAAAGCACTGGGAACCCAAATAACTGAGCAAGCGTGTCATGAATTTGAAGGTAACTTTCACATCTAGGACTGTGTATGTACAGACAATCACTTGTGTGAATGCGCAGAGGAAAACTGAATGTAATGTCTGCTAGGCAGCCAATAAACTTGAATTATATCTTTCTGTTTCCCTCAGACAGGAAGTCACTCAGCTATTTTTAAATCTGTATCCATGACTATAGTCAGACATAAGGCTCTTTCTTGAGGAAAAAAAGGACAGGAAAAGATTTAAAATATCTTGAAATTTCCTACCCCTGTTTATCTCTTGCTGCCTCTCTCTTTCTGTCAGAGGGTTTACAGGTTTTTCCAGCCTAGAGGCAAGAGTCCAGGAGTTCTCTCCAGAAGTCCTGCATTTTAAAGGGGTCACCATAGAGCAAGCAGGCAATCAGTGCATCTTTCACTCAAGTGTTTTTACCGCTGACGTGCGGTCCATCTCTTGGCAAGTTCCTAGGAAGTTTGCTAATATTTAGATACTGGAGTATGGTGATGACAGTCAGATGACAGCAGTTTGTCACTAGAGTTGTCACTACTCTCTGGAGTACTAGACTGTGAGGAAACATGGGTCTAGGAGCTGTTGTCTGTCAGCTGCACTTTGCAAAAGGAAAAATGAGGATTTAAAGATTTGATCTTTTAGAAGTTTCACATGGAATCCACTTCTGGGTTTTGCTTCTGTTTATCACTGTAAAAGACAGCTGAGCAGATTAGTTATATCCCTGGGCTTTACTCTGGGCAATCTAGGTTCATTTGCTAGCTCTACCAGAGATGTAAGACGGGATTTTGAACAAGTTATTCAAAACGTGCTGTATTTTACATGTATATTTTAAGGTAGTGCCTTTAACTTGTACAGCCCATAGATCAAATGAAAGTCTATCTTGAAGAATTAGCTGAAATTATAGAAAATATAATTGTAAAAGGAAATACCCTATGGTATCTGATATCCTGAAACTGCATGTATGCAATATCTTTGTAGCAAACTAATAAACAACCATGTGATATTGAAGGGGAATAGCAAAAGATATGTGGCCATGTGAAAGCAGGAAAGAAAAGAGATAGAAGAGAAGAGTCAGAGAAAAAGACAATAGATGACAGAGGGCTGATCACTAAGTCTTTGATGTTCCTTACTTGCCTCTAATACTGGAGTTAAGTTTCTCTACATTCATATGATTGATGCCTGGGGCAGAAGGCAACCCATCCTTTGCTCTGTTCCGTCAGAATGCCCCTGCTCTGCTCTGTCCATGGATTTATATTCCTATCACTGCAAAAACATTGCTTAATTTCTAAGAACAAGCAGACTATTATCCTTGTTGGGTTCATGAGAAGTTCAAATTTGCATTAAGCACCCTTATATCTAGTGACTGGTGGACACTTAGATGTAAAACCCAGAATCATGTTTATGAGACTGTTAATTTCTTTTACCGGTAACTTTTTCTTTTTTTTTTTTTTTAAAAAAAAAAGACCAAACCAACCCACCAAAACCTAACCAAATAGCAAAAAACAAAACTGGAGCACCTTCCCATGACTGGTGTAGAGGTTTACCTGTATCTTTGTCACAGTACTACCATTCACATGGAAAGCACTTAAACTGTACAAAGTCTTTTCAGTACTCCAGAGACTCTATGTTTAGTGACAGCTTGAATCCTCTGCACCCTTTCTTATCAATTACTGAACGGATTGTGGAGAATAAGGGTCTGGGAAATTTCTGGATTCTCTCAGTACTCCAGGAGTGCTGGCCAACTTAAAAATATCTCACCTGAAAGTAACAGCCCTACTCAGTAGATGTTTCCTCTGTACCACATTGTCATCATTCTCCTGTGCCAGCCTTTCACCCCCTAGGATCTGGAATGGGAAAACACACCATTAACAGCTCACTTGGAGGGAGTTACGAAGCCACTCTCTACCCAGTCCCCATATTCCAACGACTGGCTGCAAATCTGCAAATATGAATTATGCCAGACTGTACTACACTATCAAGCATGACAAGGGAATCTATTGGCTCCTAGAAGAGTAGTCCTTTAGCACAGCAATGATCCCAGAACCCCAATAAAAATAATAAAATCATCAATTCTTTTTAAGGGTGCTCATTAGAAATGGTTAGATAGTCTGAAATACAATAAAGTTAAAATGACAAAGACTTAGGATTTTTTTTCTGGTGAAGCACATTACATCACATAATTCCAGTGTGTGGGAAAAGAAGCTGTCTGTGAGAAAAAAAAAATACAGTTTAGCTAAGTCTCCTAATGTGTTTTTTTTTTTTTTTATGGAAGAGTTATGGAATTGTTGAAATATCTTTCTGGAAGAAAATTAATACCTTTTTCAGGATTTTTTTTTTTTAAGAAATGTTAATCTATACTGTTTCTTAAAAATTCTCTTGATCTGAACTTTTATTCTGATTTGAGATAGAAAATTATTCAAAATATTGAAAAACATACAGGAGTCAACATAGTTGGTTTGAAGGTCTAGGCTTGGAGATCATCTGATGAATAAAAAAGTAAATTTTCCTTTAAAGCAGATTGAGTTATCATGTCAGATTTTTTAATACATATTTGATAATTCTATTAAATATTTTAAATGAAAAATAATTATTTCTGATAAATGTGCTCATTTTAATGTTGTTCATTTCCTACCAGGGACATAGAGAAGTTGCTTGCCACTAAGTAGCATATATTAATAGTTGTGGAAGGACGAGTCATATGCTCTTTTTGCAGTTTTCTTAAGGATTATTGTCTAGGCATGCACTTACTTTAAAAACCTGTACTAAATGAGCGATCATAGTTTAATAGCAATGCAAGTTTGTGCAAGAGTTAAAACTCCTTAAAATCCAATAGAGAACTTGGGCTAATCATGGGATATGTGCTGTCACATGTCTCTACATGTTGTAAAGTTTCTGTTTCTGTCTGGATTTGGAATCTATAATTTATGAGTAGCTCAGCAACTGGATAAATCCAGATCTGAGATGTTCTTAGTATCATGTATCCATAGCCAGATGTAGCTGAAAAATATGTATTTATTAAGGAAACCAGGTACTAGTTATTTTTATGAAAGGCATATTGCTCAGGTAGTTACTTAATATGTGCATTAGCGATATCAAACTTTCAATATATTTCAGTTTTTACTGTAGCGTATATTAAAAAACCCCAAGACTTCTTTTGCCTTCCCATGTGATGAGAGCCTTCAGGACTGGTCCAGCATTGGAAAACTGGTTGATATTTCTGTTTAAGAAGCAAAGTAAATAAAACACAATCCCTGGAGTGGATACCTCTGCCATGTTTCCTTGGAAGGCTCCTAATTGGACAGAGGTGCCCTCTGTCCAAGCACAGAGCCTGGCGATCAAACACACACGGGGAATTAATTCCAGCAGACTTTATAGCCACCTCTGCACAATAACAATAAATAATGAAATAAATGCAGGGCACTTTTGCTGGTTGGTTCTCAAAGCAGTCTACAGACCACTTAAACAGTAGTGCATTGATTTTTCTCACCCTTGGAATACAGCAATCCTGTGTCAAAACATGGCTGCCGTTAAAAAGCACATAGCGAAATTACACAACATTTAGGACAGGAATTAATACCCATAGTAAAAACTACAGGATATTTTTAAGGATGCAAAACATAAGCGTTATTGAATATGGACTATGTATTTTTTGATGTGTCTATCATAGCTGTTTGACTTCAGAACTAGAAAAGAATTTTGCAGAAAATGGCTATGTTATCAATCCTTTGTCACTTAACTAAGGAACTTCTGTTGCTCTTATGTGATTGCCTTCTTTTTTTTTAATTATTTTTAGTACTGAACTACTCACATTGTGCATGCCTACAGTGTAATCAATACCAATAGTTTAACTCAACCAAAGGTGGAGAAGCTATTGTAGTACTGTTGGCCAAATCTGTTAATTTATCAATCTAGCTGGGTACCAGTAGCAAAGAAACAGAGGCTGGGAACTGCAAATACCACAGGAAAGATCCTGATGCCCAGCTGTGCTTGAACAGCCTGCACTGAAGTCTGTGTTGCTCTTGGCACCTAAGCTAAGCTGATGGAAGTCATCTGGGCGTGCTTCTCTCTGCTGTGACCATGCTTGTGAGCACACTGTGCAACCTGTGTCTCCTAAGGTAGTTCTGAATGTGTTACAGATAGTGTCGAACTCCTTTACGGATGTTCCCACAATCTATCAGCCCTTCTCCAGGAGCCTGGAGCTACCACTCAAAAGGCCTTATTCCATATGTCGTCTCTGATCCAAATGTATTTGTTTGCATTTGCTCAGATTAATTGCACGTGTTTTTTACTCAAAAATCTCGGTAACTTTTGGTTCTTCCACATCATCTTTATATTTCTTTTCAGTGAGGCCAGAGATTCAGAGTTAATTTCCTTAGTTTTGTTTCTCTTTTTCATGTGTGTATGTGTGCATATCTATCCCAATTATTCAGTTTATAGAAAGATGTCCTAGTTTTTTTTCACAACTGTCTTGCCAATAGTAACTTATAATTTTTTGTAAGCTCTGGAATCTTGCATTAGAAATTTGAATTTGAGTACTTTATGGTTTCTAGCATTGAGTTGCCTCATACTAGCATGTTTTCCATTGGCTCCGCCCTTATTTTTAAGAAACTGATGGAAAAAGATTAACAAACTTGACCATGTTTTTATTTTCTAAAAATTAAGGGGGTGAGAGTGTTGAAGACTGAGCAGTCTTTCTTTTTCCCCCCTTGCTCATATTTTCCTTGAGCCCTGAAAGAATGTGCTTGATAATGAATGCTTTATCATTGAATGTTCAGAAGTAATACATTCTAGACTCTTATCTCAGATAAAATGGCAAGGTATTTTTGATTTCCATTCCAGGCTGTTTAAAGAAGCAGGGTTTGGGTGGTTTTTTAACACTAAGCTCTAATGACATGGTGTTAGAGGAACTACTGTGTGTTCAGTAGTGAGGAATGAAGCTCTGAAGGTCTGGAAGTTTGGAAAAGTTCAGATGCCTCAAAATGCTTGGATTCCTCTCAAAATTTTTTCTTAGCTGTATAAATCTACCACCCAGCTGTCATCCTCTGAGGAATTAGCAAAAAAGCGTATTTATAAGACAAATCGTCTGGCTGATGGAGAGAAATATGTTAGCAATATTTTTTTGATTCACATTTGAAAGTAGAATATTTCTTCCATTGCAGTCAGAAGTCAGGGCTGCAAGTAGGTCCTTTCCAGCAAACTCACAAAAGTCTTTTTCTTTCTGCAGGCATTCAGCCACACCACTGTGGGCTGTGATCTTGTCAGTTCTCATAAGCTAGTAACACCAATGGTAACAAAATACTTTCCCTAGTTATAGGATGTACAGTTCCATGAATTGGTTTGGTTCATCTCATATATGAAGTGTCAAATCTTTTTTTTTTTTTTTTTTTTTTAAAGTATGAAGAACACTGGAAGAATTTTGAGCAGTTTTCTCACTGTTAAAAGCTAGTCATGCAAGGAGATGCCATTTCTTACAACGGATTTATTAACAGCAAAAATCTGTTGGGCCCAAATGGAGCCTGAAGGACTTGTAGCACCTTTCTCTGTGGCTGTCCTGGTGAGGGAACTGAGTAAATGAGACAGGATCAGGCCCAAAGCCTGTAAATGAGCCCGTAATTCATGGTACAAGAATTTGCATCTTCTTCAACACAACCTAGCATCTGCAGCAATAACACCAGAAAAGACAAACTAAATCTGAACTCTCTCTCCCTTGCTATATAAGCAATTATCATTCAGGTGGATTTAAAAGGGCTTTACAGCCCCGCTCATTTATACAATGTGTTAATGTGTATTGCTTCTCCTGCCACTGAAAGCCAGCCGCTTGTGAACTGAGACATGGCATGGGTTCAACAGCATGTAGCAGCAAACTGCAGCATGGCAGGCGTGGAGCACAGCAAACATCTTCAGCTGAAACAGCCCGGGAAGTGGCAGGAGGGAGAATTTAAAAGGCATGGTGTATATTTAGGTAGGACTTGTGGAAAAAAATTACCTGGGATTGTTAGTGATCAGGACGAGCTTGGTCCTGAGCCTCACTTGGAAGATGGCACTACTAATGCTGCGGCACTCCCTGGCACCATAACATGCTGGCGTATCGTTGTTGACTCAAAAGGAAAAGAAACTTCTGACTATGTCGCCAGCACTACTAGCAAGAGCAGCTGAGTTTTCTCCTCTTAAATAGACCCTGCAGACATAAGTGGAGCTCAACATTTGAGTTCCTCTGACAACTGTATTTTGATTTTCTAATATTTCAATTGGTAGTACTCCTTTGAATAGGTAGGTTATTAGAGAGAGATGCATTTGCTGCTCTGCCGCAATAGGTTGCTGCCTGTGAAAGCAAAGCATTATGAATGCAAGAGAGTTTTCTTGCTAACGCTGTTGAGGGGATGGAAGTTCTGGTGGGAAAACTTCCAAGTGAAACTTTGGCTTCACTCAGCTGGAGTGGCACAGTCTCCATACTAACAGCACCTTTCCCCCCCCCCCCCGCCTCCCTTTTTTTTCCTCAAACCACAAACTTCCCCGTGTTGCAGCTCTGTGCAAATATTTCCCATATGTCAGCTGGCTGATCCAGTAATCACTTAGGGCTGGAGTGTAAATTACACAAGCGGCAGCAGGCACACTTGTATGATTCTGTAATTCCGTGAGATTTAACTATGGTGAATTGAACTGATTTTAAATTAAAAATTTTCTTTTAATAGCTGTATAGATTCAGTGCTGAAGAGCTATTATTCTGTCTCCTACTTTACTCCTAGCCCATGTAGGACATCTTGCTTATGTTGTAGTGGTGCCTTTCTTGCTGTTTGTTTTCTCCCTTTGCTTTCATTTCTATCCACTGTGCTGTCATTACGCCATGAACTAGATTCTTTGGGTAGGAACTATCTTTTTTCAACATGTAGAATGTGCATGGCATTTTGTAAACAAATTAATGAATAGCGTATGCTATTGTTTATTTTACATCTGTAATACTGCTCTGGAGCAGTTGACTGTAATGTTTCAGACAGGGTAATAGCCAGAGAGTATTTTGATTTTAGAGAATTCTGGGAGGCTTTAAATTAATCTTTTCCTTCAAGGTGGTAGGAGTGCACCCCTCAGCACAGCTCTGGCTGAGTATATGCTGGCATTCATGGGAGGCAGAAGAAATATAATGGTGCAGGGGACTTGGATTTCTGAGAGATTTTAAAAAGAAAAGCTTTTCAGAAAAGAATGCTTTGAACAGCCTTGGCTGTGGGTTTCACTCTCAGCTCGTGTGTGCGTGTCTGTGTAGGCAGGGTTCCTCAGCCCCCCAGCAGTGACTGGGCTGCATGAGACTGGTTGGCTGGCAGGGGGCTGGGGAAAGCCAGTGGCCGGCTCCGGGCTGTGGTGCAGGGGGCAGGGGAGCCCCTGCTCCTAAATTCGCAACTCTTAGGAGCCAGAGCTCTTGCTGATGGAGTCGCCTTCTCCCAACTGGTCACCACTTTTAGTGTGACTCTTTCTGCACTTGCAAAGATTTAAAAGTCTTTGGAAAGACTTTTACCAACCAGTCTTTACACCGGCCATATCTGTTCCCACGCAAGACCTACACTTGCCCCCTTTCCCTCTTGCTTTCCTTTCCTCAGTTTTCTATTTCTCTTGGGTTTCTGCACTTGGATTTCTTTTATTCTGCCTTACTTTACCTCCTACTTTTAGTTTCTTTTTTTCCTCTCTCCCTCTTTTATTCCCCAACATTTTTTCTTTGTAATACAATCACAGGCGTGGACACTGAATGCTGTGGAAAAATAGCATAAAAATGGTTTCCAAATTGGAGATTTATTAGACTTATTTGTCCTTTCTCGCCAGCTCATGTTCATCCTCTCTTTCACAGTTGTATTGACCATAAAAGCATATATTTTGCACTAAACAATACTGTGAATGAATGTAGCCTACGGTATGTCAAGAGCAGAGGATTGAAGTGCTTGTTGGGTTACAGCTGACAATAAAGAGGTTGTAAATGCGACATTTGACTTGTATTGCTTAGCTGCCATTTTGATGAGTCTTTCTTCTTTCCCTCCTTTTTTGTTGCTTTGTTTCTGGAAGTAAAAAGGATGCAAGCTCTCTTTCGTGGTTTTGAACAATATTTTCACCTGATTGTGTAAAGGAATCAATCATTAAAGGTAGGCTCTAGCCTCACCCTCAAGATTTAGGAGGAAAAAAGCCCAGGGCCAGGAGGTAACTTGGTAGAATTTCCATATTATGAGTTGGATTTGATACTAATTGGCCGAGCACACCCCTGACAAGAGCACCCATCAACATGGACCTCTACATAATGTGAATTTTTGAGTAAGTATGCAGATGCTGGCAACTTTTCCTCCTCTGGGTGGCTGCCACAATCCAAACAGCTCATGGAATTGGCCTAGATAAGGATCACCTAAGCCATGCTTTTTGGTACCAGTAGACGAGACTTGTCCTGTGCATCCCCCAGGAAGATTTGTGAGTGGTCCTCGAGTGCTTTTTTGGGATGACTCTGAATTCAGAGGAGCTTTAAAGAGTGGGGAGAGGTTGAAGGGCTGTGTGATTTTCCTTGGGTGGAGAGAGGAGCCCTCGCAGAAAACAGTTGTCCTTGATCATGCATGAAGGTGCAAACTGCATCACCCTACACCTGCTGGAATGAAACTAGCCTTAGATGTTATTTTTAAAAGTTTCTTTTAATGTCTCTGTAGCAACTATATAGAAATCAGGTAGGAAAATTTTGCCTTCAGTTGCAAGGGGGAGAAGCAGAGCAATTCTTTACTATACTTTCTATAACTCAGAATTATTTACTATAGCAATTATTTCTGGGAGTTCAGAGTAATTTTAGGATTTTTTTTTTTTTTCTAGCAAAAACCCACAGAGATAAAAATGGCTCTTGCCACACTGGTACAGTGGCAACCACTGCAAAGCAAAGTGCTCCCCTGAGATGTGAAACTCAGCAGTTTCCCACTGAGTGCTGGACCAGCTGTGGAAGGAGGAGGAATAAAAGGTGATATGAGTTAGATTTATGCTGATGTATGAGGTGAGTGCAGACTTTTTGCTTAGAAGTTGCTAGAAGGTCATGGTATTTTACCAACTGAGATTTATACATTTGAAAATGAACCTCCAAATGGGAATGTTTCCAAAGTCTAATAAAGCAGAGCTATGCTCATACACTGACCTTGGCAAGCCTGCAGGTAAGTTCCACAACTTCTACCACCTTATAAACACTAAGATGGGTTATATAGAAAAAACTATAGAGGCTCTATTTAGAGACTTATGGTAGCAAGTAGGCAGAAAAACTTCAAAACCACCAATTTAATTTATTGAAGGTCTCAACAGGAATATATAGGAAAAAATTCTGTCTTCCACTGCAAATATTCCCCCAGCAACCCAATCTACCCACCAAAGGTACCCAGAATTTAAGGCGGGGGTGGGGGGAAACCATGTTAAACCTATTTAGTAATACCACTAAACAAAACTTGGAGGATGAACATGAACCTGAATCTGTATTTTAGCTGATTAACTCAGCAAGGAAGCATACGGCTGAGAGGATTTTCAAGCTGTACTTTAACATTTATGTAATTGTATATCACAGTTTTAGACAACACAAGAGAACACCCACTGGGACTTAGGCACATTTTTTAAAGTTTTCCAGCCTCTCTCTGACTCCATAAAGATTTCTAAAAGTTCCTTTTGTGGATCCAAGTTGGGAAAACACAGGTGAGATCAAGAAGTTGTTTCTAGTTCCAACTAAAATGCAGGTAATACCATTTTAGGATTCAGGAACTCTGCCTCCAGGGAGGCAGAGCGTGCCAGAAAAAAAAAAAAAAAGCAGGCCAGAAGTGGAGTCTGGACCACTCTAGGGCACAAATTAGAGCAGTTTCAGGAAACAGCCACTCCCTCCAGCATCCTCCTGGATTCTCGATGCAGCAGGGCACCGTGGCTCTGCCTGCACTGCCTCTCTGCCAGTCCCAAACTCTAGGAATTTCTAGAGGCCAATTTATGCTGCCATTGCTATATTGGAGCAGCATAAAGAGGCCACAGCGAGTGATGGAATTATTTACCTGTATAATTCCAGAAGGTGAGAGGAATCACAGTCTTCACACCTATTTGTAATAATTTTATATTAAACCATCATTAGGTTCTTCAGTAAATCATTTTTAGGAGTGTATATCTTTCTTGCATTGCCTTTCCAGAACCAGAAGAAAGCCAAATAGTATTTTACAGTGGTCACACAAAAATCGTCTTTTAAATTTTAACATATCTTGTGATATGTTGTGTTTTTAGACTTTGTAAACTCAACATGTCACCATGCTTCTGATATATTTTGATGTGAAAAGTACTAAAAAGGGCTTTTCTAAATAGCTAGGTACTGATGTTGGATCTATTATGTTTGCATGCAGCCCTCTGCTATAATAAACCTGAATACTCCCCTCATGGCCTTTCAGGTTCTATTTGCCCCAGAGATGTGTAATATTTTAGCAGGAATTAGAGGTAGACTATGCAATATGATATGAATAAGTGTGTGTACTCTTTGGGGCTGCCAGCATGTTTTGCCTTAGCAGATCTGCTGAAGGGATAGGATTATGAACGTTATCCCAAATGCAGGAATTTTTGTTACATTATAAAGCTACTTTAATTTTTTTTCCTATTTTTTCCTGATTATTTTTTTTTTACGTTTTTTTTTGTTGTTGTATTTTTAACTTTGTAAAATGTGCAAGGGGTTCCTGTTCAGCTTAGAAGCCTATCTTCTGTAGCTCCAACAAGCTGGTTCATACTTCAGGGCTGAGTTTAGTTTCTAGGACTATATTTCACTGTGCAAAACTGATTTGAGTTATGGAGTCTTGCCAGTACTACTCATAAAGTGGACTCTCACCTAACATAAACTTTTTTTAGGGCTTATCCTACATCTGCAGTTTGTGATTTGTGGAACACACAGCCCATGTGCTGGGGGATGCATGGAACTCCCAACTGGTTTCATTAATGCATGTTTCCAGTTGTGTGTTGGAGATCTACTTTTGTCCATGTTGAGCAATGTTTTTGCAATGATTTTGGCTCTTCTAGCAGCAAGTCTTTGAGATGGCAGAATTTATACTTGATTATACTAATAGAAAAAAAAAGAAACATTTTTTTTTTTTCCCAAGAGTCATATTATTGCTCTTGTAAACGAAGCATCATTCACCAGATATTGATCCCTCTTCTCTGGTTAGAAGGACTGGTCTTCCAGCTCCATGAAGCATTCCTGGCACAGCAAATAGGAACCTTTTGCACTGAAATGTAATTACTCTGTAGTGAAAACAGAGAATAGAACCAAAAAGTTGTGCTTGGACTCCATACCTTTTAACAGATAAGACTGAACTTTGCCTCTATTTTGGTGCATGGGGTTTGTGGTGGTTTTTTTTTTTAAAAAAATTATTTAAGTAATATTTTTTGTAGCCAACTTTGAGTAGGTGATCTTACCTTACTCCAGTGCTCACTTGAGTCTTTCTGACTGTATTGACTTTGTATTTTGGGACTCAGACCTGCACTCAAACCCAAACTTGTCTTTTGTCCAAACTGTGTGAATGTAACCCCATAAATTGGTGTGGTCTTAAGTAAGCCTCAGTGCATGCCAGATGAGGCATCCTGGGACTATGATATGTATCAGTTCTGAGTTTGTTCTCAGTTCTGTATCAGATCTGAGTTTGTCTCTCTCTGGAAAGAGGACCTGCCAGGTGCATCACAATCACAGCTCTCCTGTGGTACTCTCATATGGTTCATGTCAGAGAATTAAGATGAATGCAGGGTCCTTCTAGAAGAATACCAGGTAGGTAAATGGGATATATAGGCAACATGTGCCAAGGCAGACCTCAATATAGAGGATGCAGTGCCCTGAACAAGAGCTTGGCAACTTTCCTACTTAAAGCCAGATCAGGTTGTCTTTCAGACTTTAGTATATTTTTATATACATGCTTCCTAATCTGCAACACAAACAAAACCTTTATAACCAGCAGGACTGTATTGTGTAACACAGAGTAGAGGGAACTGAAGGCTACTATGTCTGTCTCACTTTTTGTGATTTATTTAATTTCAATTTCCTCTCTGCTATAATTTTTTTTTTCTCTGGAATTCAATGTAGAAAAGGTCCAGTTTTTGTCTTTCCCTATATTTGGACATTATTTTGACTCACTATTATTATTATTACCTCATTATTAATTTGGAAGAGTATTTGCACATTATTTCCTCTCACTTCCCCAAAAATCCATGATTCTTGACCAGTACAGAATTTTACACATCTGCTCTTCTATTATCTTATTAAAGTATTTAAAACAGTGAGGCTTAGTGTATTGTTGACAATAGATTTTGTAGGTTAGTGTTAATTTACTCTTAGAATACACATACAAAGGGGCAGCATCTTCAAAATGCATGGATTGCTGTATCATGTGCAATACAGAACTGCATATACTAACCTTTCTGGAGACACTTCTGCTGTAGATATCCACTGCCATTATAGTTTGTTGAACATACAAATTCCAAATGATTAAACCGAATATTTGAGATCTTGGAGGTAAAACACCCCATAGATGCCATACTTCCCATCAGTTTTCTCACTTGTCTTCCTGACACAGTACAAAATCTTTAGATATCTTTGAATATGCTGTCTACATAAATACAGTTTTACCTTGGGAAACAGATACTCTAAAACTGAGAAGGCTAATTGCTCATGTCTTTGGAGATCAGGAAAATAGTTCTACCTTCTCTCCTGAAAGAATGCTTTTGGTGTAGAGAGCCACTTTCCTGAACGTAATGTGTCTAATGAAAGTTGTTCTATGACCTGAAACTCGGCAGCCTGTGATGGGGCAGCAGCCCATGTCTTATGTTGCTTGTATTATACCTACAGAAATCATACACGGATCGACCTTTTGAAATGGACAGTTTATAAACTTTAGTGAGAGCTAATTAATTCACTCTTAATGAATAATTACAACCACTGAGAGAGTGGACTGAAAAACTGTTGTCAGCGCTTGTGCATGAAGTATAGGATATCTTGGCAGAGCCATTTGATAATCTGTAACACTACTTTCTTGGGAGTAAAACTTTTTTTTTTCCCATTTTCATATATCTGGAACATCATATCTAACTGTTCTTTATCTTCCTGGCAATTTTTTTTTTTGGGAGAGATTAGAAAGAAGACATTTAAGGTATGTTGGGGGTATTTTATGAAAAAAAAAAAAAAGGGACAGGTTGAAACTGTGGATTCATCAGAAAATTCAGACCCCTGTCTAGGAGGCTGCTACTCAAACTTCATAATGAGGATCTTTTTCCCTGTCCTGACCCCTCTCCCCAATTCTGGCATTTGGCTTTATAGCACATTGGTCAGTTCTTCAGTCAGCATTTCCTTGAATGTTTATAGCTCCACTTTAAAGGTGGAATTCTCATCCTGAAGATGATAATCTTTCATCATGTAAAATGACCATGCTGTAATAAGATCTTCTTGCAGGGTGCAAATGTGTTATTAGGTGTCAGTCTGCAGGCTCGGGTCATCCACCAGCTGTTATACTGCACAGGTTGTATTTTTTTGCAACATTTGGTGGAACATTTCAGGACTGCAGGATTATCTGAACCAGATGTGAAAAGCCATCTCCCTGACACAAGTGTGCAATTAGTCATAAGTGATTGCCCATGACCCCTCATGTGTAAGGGGAGGGAAACTTAGGGTTAACGGCTGTCTGCACCTTAACTGAAGAGGGCTATAAAAGTTTTTCTTTTTTACTTCTCAGACTTCAGCCAGTTTTCTGCTTGTTCTTGCTTTTCAGATTTTTCAGGGCTGTGTAAACCAGGAGAAACTTAGAGTTCTACTTGGAAAACTGCGAGAGAAAGTCATTGAGAAAGAGACCTGAGTCGTAGTTTTTCTGCATCTTTCTCTGTTGTTTGCAGTTACAAGATCAGTGTAATATCACAGTCTTTCCCCAGTGAAGGGACTAGATTTATTGGCCTGAGGGCAAGAAGCTAATGAAGGACCTCCCTCCGGCTGGATAACCCTTCTCTTTTGCAGGGAGTAGGACTTCATTTTGAGTTACCTCTGCTGCCGACAGCTCCAGTAACATGACAAAGGGAGAGACATGAGACTGTCATGGGACTTTATGTGTCAACATCAACACCTTAACTCCCTCTGGAAACCTATAAGCAGTCAGCACAATTCCTAGACTGCTGCTCAAATACCATTTCTAAGAGCTAACACAGCCCAGTTCAGTTTCTGGGTAGATCTAAGTGGCAGCTCTATCCCTCTTTATCTGCAGAGCTCCTAATACAGTGGGCTTCCTAAATCTGCTGAGACGTATGTTTGCTGACATAATTGAATAGGTGACTTTAGAGCAACGTGGAAACCTTTGTAGAAGTCCAATTACATAGTTGTGATAGCATTTGGAACTGTGTGAAGCCTTTTATTATTTAGAGTCAAACGGAAATCTCAAATGCTTTTGGCAAGCTACATGTTAACTTATGCTCTTTAGTTGATTAATGATTTCCCTTGGTAGGACTGGGGTTCGTCTTTACCTCTCCAGTGTGATTTTCATACCTGGTTTCCCTCAGTGTGGCTCTAGGCCATAAATTGGTCAGGGGTCTAAATTTATTTATGAAAGCAAGGGCCACAGCTCAGACATAGTAAACCAAAGGTAGCTGGTGCTACATGGACTTTGAGCAGCAGGTGGAGATATAAGCCCCCACAGGTTGCGAGCTGTTGTCACAGAAGGTAGATGTAGTCAGTCAAAGATGATTAACTCAAATAGTTTTCTTCTCTTCAGCCAAAATTGCCTCAGATTTAGCAATGCTGAGCCTTACTTGTTCGTTTCTGTCTGTGTCTCTGACACAGCTAATCAACAGCTAATGCAGACTCAGAGGATGTGGGAGAACTGACCGGTGTTATCTGCTTTCTGAAGACACTGCATGGAAGCAGAGCTGCTCCCAGACCCTTTCAGATGGCCTATGGCCAAGGAGCCCGGGACAGAGCACATCTCACATGAGATCCTCACCAGTAATTATAACAATTTTGCATGACTGGAACAGACCTTCACAATTTCGCTGTGGTTGGTAACCTACCTAAACAGCACTGCAGCTCTTGGAGCAAATCCCTGCTGGAGCACTAGACTTTCACCCACAGCCATGAGGATAGGTGCCAACAGACCACAAAATATCTCCTGCCCTACTCAGGTCAATAGCACACAGAGAATTAGGCCCTGTGAGAAATGTCTCATCACAGCTGCTTTTGTGGACGGTGGAGATTTGGATTGTCTGAATGAAGTGATGGTTTCTTAAGTGTAGTGCCTTTACAGGAAACCAAGAGCCTGCCTTCCCTCAGTGAGGTATTTAAAAGCTTTACCAGCCTACCTTTTCTCCTCCTTCACCCGTCAGAGTTGGGTATAAACCACAGCTTGGCCAGTGAAGTCTTCCAGACAATTTTGGGTTCCCAGTTCTGGCCAGGCTCAGACAAAGAAGCTTTGGCATTTGTCCCCTGGAAAAATATTCCTTCTCTTCAACAGTGGCCAGTTCTTTCTGAATCCGCATGATTTTAAGTAAGAAGAAACATCTTAGTTTAGATTTAAGCCTTTAATCATCTTTTTTGAAGGTTTTTTTCCGCCTCAAAGACTTACCATCCAGGCTGGGCTTCATGAAACACAAGTACCTCTGAGTTTTCAAGCACTGGCTGCACTGTAAAATTTAATGGACATCAAGGGAAGAATATTTGTTGGTCAAACAACAATTTTTCAAGATTTATAGTTTCTATCACTCCTAGTTATGACCTTACCCTCCATCCCAGCCACCCCTCTCAGCATGCAGCTGAATTTTTCCAGTTTCATGGTACACTTGAAGTTCTTCAGAATTCAGTATTCATACCGAGTCCTGACAAAGCGTTGAGTGTTCACCCAAATGTTCAGATAAATATTAAACCCTAGCATTGCACTCCAGATGGAGAAAAAAAAATCAAAACAACCTTTGGAGGTAAGGTCAACTCCATCCAATGCTTCCTTGTCAGCTGTGACACCTCTGTCCTGACGCTGCATATGCAGACCCTGAACCTTCTCTGCAGCCGAATGGCTCTGGATATGACCTGAGCATAGGATGAGTGAGGGTTGGTGATATCTGTATGTGGACCCACTCCCCAGGCAGAAAGTGAGATGCTGCTCCAGCAATAAGGTATTTGCACGAGTTAAACAGAGCTGTAACTGTAATTCCCCTTTGGCAGCTTAGATACACGCTTAACTTTGAATATGGGAGCAGATCCCTGGAAGCAAAATGGCCCATTTGCCTCCTCGCAGCGTGATATGTGCTGAAGTCTTGTGGGATCAGTGTTCTTGTTTGAATTTCTGAATTCCTGCCAGATCAGGGCGTTTAGTTTGGACCATAAGAGAAATAGAAGCTGTTCACAAGGCTTGGGTCCAAATTTCCACACCATCTGCTGTGTTTGGAGATCAGTGTGAAGGTTTGAGCCTGCCATAAAAGTAGAGGGTACAGAAAGGAACGTTTAATAAGGAAATTAAATGAGCAGGAAAAGTAGAGAATAAACCCAAAGGGTGTCCATCCATGTTCTTAAGTATCATAATTTAGGAAGGGAGTAGCACTAAGTAGAGAAAAAAGACAGACAGAGGGCAACAGACTACTAAAAACAAAGGTAAAATTAAACCAGTTTTCAGCAGTATAGTGAAGGTGAAGGTGACCAAGCCTTGACTGATTACTTACCTGGAGTTAGAATAGAAGAAAAATTCTGGCTGCAGGACACTGAGATAAGGAATGGGAGTGCGGCAGCTCTGAGATCCTGGTCATGCACCAAGAAAATGTGAGCAGCCAAAACCTCTTCCGTAGCACTGGTCCTGAAGTTCCTAGTTTGAGCCCTTTGTGTGTCTGGTTGGAGAAAATCAGAATATGCCTGAAATGAAGAACATGATATTTGAGTGATGGGGCTGGTTTATATAAACATAAGACATTGGTAATTAATATTGTCATGATTAATTGAGATTGGAAATTGGAGAAGCAGCAAGAAATGTAATATAGTAATGTTTAATTGGAGAAAGCATTATCTCTGTTACCTTTTTGAATCTCATTGCAGAAAATTGCTGTCAGATTAAATTACTATACCCATTAATTTAATTGGAGAATAACTTTAAGAAAAAAGATCTGGTACTTTATAATAAAGGTGGTGTAAATTTTACAGTAGTTCTTAGTGAAAAAAATATTATGGACACATCTATGTTTTATTGCATAAAATCCAAATCAGGAGAAGAGTCATGGGTTTCCTTCTGAACACTGCTTCCTTATTTGGAGTGATTTTCACTGCCTTTCCAGAAAAACTAGGAACATGCTTCAAAATTTTTAGTTTCCAGTGTGGCAGCAAGAGGTTTAAATACCACTAAAGCCCCCTTAATTAAAAAAAACAGGTAATATTACGTGCTGTCAAACCACACAATGTAAATGATGACTGAATCACCTGGCACTGTCTCTTAACTCGAGACCTGCCACTTCTGAATGTGTGGGGCAGTTTTATTTTTCTGTCTTGGGGCTGCTGCTTCTCCATTCTGCTCTCCTCCATGTGAGTTTATTTTCCATTCTGTTTTTTGTTGTTTAGGTAGGTGCAGTAATGGCATTCCCAGGGCAGCGTTGGCTGCAAAGCTATTTCAAAGCTGAAATCTAATTACACAGAGCACCCTGCATTTGGGGCAAATTTTCATGAGGCTAAACATAAAACGCTACCATGTACATTTCTTCCAATGGCCAACAAGAGATAGATATTAAACAATCTGATCTTTAATCCCTGGTATTAGATTATTTATTTGTTTTAGGCAATGAAGGATGTTATTTGATCTTTTCCTCACCGCCATTTGTCTTGCAGTCTACTCTGCAGATGCACTGGGAAAAGATTATGTTCCTTTATCTCCCAAATAAGCTTTTTGTTTGTTTGGCATGGCTTTTGTACAGCTTTCAAGCCTGAATTTCAGTGTGGGCTTAGGTAAATTTCTGTTATCCCTGCAGCTAAACAATACAGTAACCTGCTAAAGGAATCAAGCTATGAAAACACCACGTTTTTTCTTGTGCATCGGTTAATCCGCAAGATATTTAGGAGTGTGGTGTCTGAGTGGACACACCTTTGAAAGATAATAAGAATAGTTTGAGAAAAGGTTAAATGAATTTAAAATACTGAAATAAGACCTTGAAAATGTCTTTTGCAACTCCTCAAGACATGATGTAGAAATTTTATTAAATTCACTAATGCATGCACATACACACACACGTGTGTCTTTCTGAAAGCTGTAGGACTTGAAAAAGAAGTTTTCGTTCTTTTTTTTTTTTTGTGGAAAGTATTTAATATTCTCCCTTACATCTTTATAATCTTTAACTCATTAAGCCTCACTACACTTCCCTGAGGAAAGGGAATATTGCTACCATTTTGTATCGAGAGAGCTGAAGCAGCGAGATATTAAGGCCTGGACTCACAGGAGGAATTTCATGGCATAAATCCTCCAGTTATGCTGATATCAGTGGGACTTGGATGCCTGCATGCCTGGGAACCTTTGTGATGTAAGCTGAATTTTTTTTTGGCCAAGAAAACACGAGGAACCTGAGCGAGGCAGGAAATGCACAGAGATGTTAAGTTAGTGCTGTAGCTATTGAGTAGCATTTCTTTCTGCTGCTTTCTTCTCTTTTGTTGCCCACTTCCCAGTCCTCACAGGTGTTTGCTCATCTAATGCTCACGTGATGAAGTTGTATGAACAGGATGAAGTCTTTTAGCTTGGTGTACATTCAAGGTAGCTGTAGCCCAGTGTCTTGACTTAGCAAAAAAGGATCTCTAGCAGGTACCTGATATCCAGTTTGTGCCAAAAGTTAAGGTAGGAGACTAAGGGTAATACACAGCATAAGCTATGTTACAAGTTTCAAAATGTTGACTATTGCTGAAGTACTGATCCTTTTCCAAACAGTTTTGTACATACCCGGTCCTTGTGCTATCCACAATATTTAAGGTAAGTCATATAACAAAATTCTGGTTAAACCAATTTGTTTTTTTAATTTCCTTTTCAAATTTTCCCTTATCTCCATATTCTGAAGGTAAAAGCTGTCAATTGCATCAGGAGATTTTACTCCTTTGCTCTGATAGATTGTCACCTTAAAAATTGTATAAGTTCTACAACTCCTTGATTCTTCGCTAGGGAAGCATAGGAAAGATGATATTTTGGATTAGAAATCCCAACTGAAGTATCACCATTTCATTGTTTACTTAGATTAAGCTAAAAATATTTGTCTTTAGGAATGCAAGAGGTAATTTCCTGCCAGAACACCCAAACCTTTGACATTTTTCCTTCAAAAATCCTTAAATGTGTGGTGGAGTATCAAAGCCTTCTCCCTGCCATCATCAGCAAAGGTCAATGGTTTCTGACAGGTGCATATTAGACCTGACTTAATTATGACTGAGTGCCACAATGTTTTATAACATCTGTTATCCAGTGTCTAAAAAGTGTCTATAATTCTATTTTTTTTAAAGGACTAGCAGATGAAAATGACAATTTCAGTCGGGAAATCCGAACTGGCAGAAGAAAAAAAAAAAAGTCCTTTTTTTCCTGGAATATTTCTAGTAATTGCTATAATTTTGCAGCAGCTCAAACTTTAAAAATTCCCACACGTGGCCTTGACAAGGTCAGCAAGGCCTCAGTAACTTTTATGTTTCCTGCATGATCCCTGCAGAGTAAAGCGAGGGCCTCGCTGAGAGGAGGCCGGCCTGCTGAGCAAAAGCCTTCCTATAGCCCTGAGGAGCAGCTGTTCCTGGGCTGCTATCACCCTTCTTCAAAAAGCCCATTTTCACAACTCGAGCAAAAATCTACCTGCCAGATTATTAAAATGTCAGATTGCTCAGGTCATGTGAACTGTTTCACAAATAAAGATCCTTGCTTGGGCTCTAGGATTCAAGAGTAAAGGCTGAGTACGACCGCCCTGCTTGGGCACAGCTTGCAGCCGCTGTACATTATGCTGTGTCAATTTTAGGTTGTTGTTCATTGTAGTGGTACTTGAGCATCTTTTCTGTAAAATAAACAGTAATCAACAAGATTGTACGGATTTTCAGGGAGTCCTTGCTGCCTTTTTTGAAGATAAACTGTGTTAGTAATAATTTTTATTTTCTTGTATTTTTTTTAATTGTAGATTTGTAAATGTAGATTCATTGCTCTGTTAGGAGCTGTAGTTTCAGATGAAGATTCTGACATGTGAGTGCCTTATATTAGGTGCACTTTAGAACCAAAGCCCAACCATGCAGCAGATTTTTCGTGGTCTGTGGCACTTGGATAGTTTATATTTCAAGTGCAGTGTTACAGAAAGGGCTCCCAAGTCTGAGAACTTCTACTCAGTGTTTGGTGCTGAGACTTCAGGACTGTGTCTGCAGTGCACAGTATCCAGAACAGTAAAAATGGTCATGTTTTTAATGTACAGAATTAGGACAAAATCTTGACTTTCAATCATTTACTACAAGAAAGCCAGGATTTACCAAATTGTTTCCATTTCTGGTCTTGTCCAGACAGCCTGTACCACCCTGGGAAACTCATTTGATCTCTAAGGCCCGTGTTTGTTTACTCCAGCTCTGTACACTTAAATAAGGAGCCTAACATATAAGCCAAAGGACCCAAGATTTTTTCAACTCTCAGTGTAGAGAGAGCATAGACAGGACAGTCAAGGCTGTGGAAAGGTCTGAACCATACTCCAAAATGCTAACTCCATCATTTAAATGGAGCTAGCCTAGGACCACAGACCTGATGTTAAATGAGTGAATAGACGATTCAAAGTTTTACTTTGTTACCTGAAAGATTAGAGAACTTCTTTGCCAGTGTATGTTTCTTCTAAGTTCTCACAGTCAATCCCAGGCAGATTGGTGTCATCGTGGCTGTCAGAGACGGTGCAAACCTTGGAGGAATCCTCTCTCCCCTGTAACAGTCTTTGGACGAGGTAAAATAGGTACTAATTTATCTTTTCTGGCTTGTGAATCAGGCAAAGGATCTACTTTCCAAGCAAGGATGCTTTCTGAAAAGCACAGGGCTTCTCAAACAGCTGCACTGGGTCATTCAGATTTTGAAATTATACATATACATATACAACATAACATACAAAATGTTAAAGGTTCATTTGGGCTGGATCTGAATAAAACATTTGAAAACTTTAATCCCAGAACAGTGGCCCATGTTTGGCTTTCTCTGAACTTAAAGCTAGGAGTCCTTACAGGATCAATTTTTACTTCACTGGTCTTCCTGCAAAACTAGAGCTTTCTCACTGCATTTCTGAATTACTGCTAAAATTTGTGATTGTTGAGTTACATAGAGAGAATCCCAATCTAGAACCAATAATAGGATCTAAGGCTCACATGTTTCAAGATTTGGGAGGTGGAAACTTTTTTGTTGAATAGAATTGTATATTTATGACTCAACAAATCACAAGTAATTTTTCTAAGTGGCAAGTTCAGGAGCTAACAACTAATGGAGTGGCATGTGAGGGAAATTACAGACCATTTTAGAACTGCTGGATAATTCATCAGATCTTGCTTCATTTGTCATGTATGTACAAAAGCTGTTATACATTATTATGTCCATGCTGTACTGCACTAGAATACTCTAGGTGGGTATGGCTATGATTATTTCCTTTTCCTGATGGACAAATATTGAGCTGCTACTTTGAACAGTTTTCTTTTTCATACAGATCTCTCAGTGACTCTAGCTGAAATTAAAATGAAATATTAGAAAGCTTATTACAAAGTAAAAGGTAATGGAGTTTAGTGAAGTAGATGAAAGAGATGAAGAGATTAAGATTCACTACTGACTGGAGAAGTTTTTTTTTATTTTCTGGATGATCTTAAATAATCCCAGAATTAGCATCTCATTTGTTTATTAACCCATCGTATGATAACTTTTAGTTGCTATTTACAATTAAAAAATATTTCTCTGTTGAAGCTTAGTTGTACTTGTTTGATAGCATCACAAAGACCAAATAGGACACTGGCTACTAAGTGGTTTTGCCAAAATGTCTGATGAAAAGAAGCTGTCAAAGGATGGCAGACTCTAGGTACTGCTTCTGCATCTGTTAGTGTCATTGCTTACTGCAACATCACCAGCCGAGATTGGATCTCACTGAAAGATAAGACCATTAACCTCTGCTGTTTGGACTGAGATACGCTATTTGGCAAAAATGAAAGTGCAAATGCTATGAATGATGACAGTAAGGCAGGGAAAAAATCTTGTCATTTTTTAATTCATTATGCAATCATTTCCATAATTCTTCACTTAATTTTTTACATTTATGCATTGTCTGTATTTAAATAAGGATCTGTATGTTCAACTCCACCTTGCAGGGGGGTTGGACTATATGACCTTTGGAGGTCCCTTCCAACCCTAACCATTCTATGTTGTTGAGGGGATAAACTGGATTTCCATTTGTTTGTTTTTCTTCTCTTGTTCAAGACAAGGAAAGGGCTGAGGGTCGTGCACGTGGCAGGAGTCTGTAACCTCTGACTGCAGGAGCTACTGGTTGCGTTCAGGCAGGGTGAGAGGCAGATCTCAGTCTGCCTTTGGATGTTGATGAGTTCTGGCCCACCTGAAGCCTAAGACAAAATCCTTACCCACTTAAATGGAGTTGGAGACTTTAGATGTGGGCGGCTGTTAATGATTTCTTTCATCCATTCTTTTCTCTTGTTTACACTTCTGTAAATTTTTGTTTCTACTGGCAGTGTTGAATAGATGATTTTCAGTCTAGCCATTTTTGTCTCAGGAAACTGGTATCTCTGAATGGGACAAGAGTGAAAGAATACTTTATGCTACAGGTGGCATGGGCTATGTATGTCAGGCCTCTATTCTTAGGACCAGGGTCAAAACTGAGGTTGTAGATTAATTGTGTAACAAGGTGTCAGAAAATATTCCGCAAATAAACAGAACATGGTTAACTCAACACTTTGAATTTATAGAAAGTCTAAATTAGATCCTTAAAATAACATGATTATTGCTAAGTTCTAGCCTGAAGCTAAACTGGGGTTCTACTTTGAATGAAGGCGCTCCGAACTGGCAGGAACTTAAAAGGTAACTTAATATGCTGCACTACTAGAAATATAACAGACTGCTTATTGGGACATGTTTAAAAAAGAGCATGTAGAATAGTTTTCTGATCTCACTGATACGTATTTCTACAAATAACACCAGAGACAAGTGAAACCTGTTTTATGGTTCGCAAGAAATCAACTGGATAAAACCCGAGTTTCAGTTTGAGTAGTTCTACATATACAGAGGACTCCCAGCAGAATCTTTAAAAATAAGCATACGTTTCCTTAATGACATCATATTTTTGTTATCTGCATTGTACCATAGCAATTTTTTTTCAAACAAGAGACAAAGAGAGCTACAGAAAAGTTAGAGACCATAACATTTCAGTTTAGCTTTGTTTATTCCTACTACCACATTTAAAATATTTTGATTAAGTAATGATGTAGTGAAAAAGAAGGGATGGTGAGTACTTCCAGGTCTGAAAAACATGTAAAATAGTGCAGAAATTGGACTTAATGCTTTATTTTCCCCATAGATTATAAAGAAGAGATCCATATACCTACTCACTGAAGTATTTAAGGGGACGTAGCAAATAAAGATAAATATTTTAGTTCTCAGTTAAATCTTTATTGTTATTTTTAGTTTGGTTGCTGGAACACTAGGATCGTTTCTGTTAATCCAGTAAACTTGGTGAAATGAGAAAATAGTATACAAGAATAAAGAAGTTGTAGGCAGTAACTTCAGTATAAATCTCGTGCAGTAGCAAATAAGTAATTCTAGGTTTTAATGCTCACATCTGATATTAGTGTCTGTATGTGTGGGTATAAATTTCCTTTGTGATCAGTAAGGATTTTGCTTCTGCAATGTCTATGGGTTTATTAGGCACATCCATATTAAGCATTTGTGAATGTGAAAGGTTTCTCCAGTGCAAGCTGACTCTAACTGTTCTGTGGCTGATAGGCAGGAACAGCTCATTTCATTTAAGATGCATGCTGTTTCTAATAAAAATCTGCATGAAAATCTGTGAATGAAATTTGGTATCAATGTCTAAACCACAGGTTCTCATCTGTTTTAGCTTTTCTTTCTCAATTGCCAAAAGAAATTAGAGTGTTCTGGATTATTCAATTGTAAAATTTAATTAAAGAAAAATAAGCATTAGAGACATGAATATAAAAGTGTCTGTACCTATTTCTTCTGTCTTGGAGCATTGAGTTACATTTTAAGTTGATGTTGAAAAGGCACAGGATAGACATAATGGGACTTAATATACCTAAGAAGAGATGCACCTATGGCGTGAAGCACAATGAAACCTTGCTTGGAGGTTATATGAGAAGATGTTGGTATAGAGAGGTATACAGAAATGCTGTCTAGAGCCCTACAGCCCTGTATGGGCCACTATTATTTATGACATGTTCACAAGGTTAAATTTCATAGCTGATGCAGAGAAAGTGCTTAAAATATCCATGCCCGGCTGTGTATCTGCCCAGGATCCCGGCTTTTGTTTGCAACATTATTATAATTTCAACTGCTTCAGCTCAGATATAATCATTTACATCAGCCCAATGTCCCAGTTTTCAATGCAGTTATACTGACCTGTGCCACCTAAGACTCAAGACTATGAATTGCAAGGAACTGCAGTGATTTTATCCTCTGTGTATGTTAACTATTATTACCACACTCTCCTGTGGATCAGGTTAGTTTAAATGATTTTTTTATTCTTGAGCATCTAATTCATAATTTTCTGCCTTGCTCTAGGCAAAACACATCCAAGTGTCAATATCCTTCCTTATAAAACAGATTTAAGGCAGTGTTTAGGAGATGCACTAACCATTTCCAGAGACAGATTTGCATTTAGATTAAAAAGTTTTAGAAGGTACTTGCAGGTGCTGCATGGAGGAGACATACCTAAGTTTGGAGAATATTTTCCTTGACTTAGCAGATCACGTCTTCACTTTTCTATCAACTTGCACAAAAGAAAAACCCAGGTAAGCCGAACAGGAACTGCAAGCACAAAGTTAATGTCAGAATTTTCCTGATATGAGATCAGCTCCTAGTATTACAGAGGGAACAAGGGAAAACAGAGAGATAGAGCAATCCCTAAACCAGAGATCGCTGCTGTCTTCATGATTCAGTCCAGGCCATCCACTGGCATAACTCTGTATTTCCATCCTCTGCTTTCGTTGGAAGTTGTGCTTGGCATGACTGCACTCTTAAGAGCATTTGGACAAATAAATAACATCCCTCTTCATTATTTATTTGCCTTCAAATTTTAATCAGTATTTATGTAATCAGTAGTAATTTACTACACTCCTATTCAAAGAAATTGGCACAGTGTTTATACATAATCACCCAACGTTCCTGTTTTATTTAAGTACTAGGTTCTAAATACACATAAATTCAGCAATTATCACTGGAACAAATTTTAGACTTTGAAGTGAATTATACCAGGAGGAGTTTTCTGTAGTTGAAATTGGAAAAACAAACAAAAAAAGGCTTCACTTGCCCAGCTGAGGAATCTGACTGTGACTTTTATGCACATGCGCTGGGTGTTTGATTTTCGCTGAAAAGTGCATAAAATTCTAGGAAAGCTTTCAAGTGACAAAATGCAGGGCTTTCCTCAGCCACATGCAAGTGCACGGGGTTGTGATGTTGCAAATTCTGCCTTTCCCTTTGTTTGGTTTTGCTTCCACATAAAACAGCTAAACCCAATAGTGAATAAAGTGCTGATAGTATTTTTACCTTGTTTTCAACCCAGGGTTTAGCAGATGTGGGCACCTGTGCCCGTGGAGTCTGAGGGTGTTTATTAAATCTTTCTAACCCAATTCACAAGGACAAGCCTATTCACCTGAGCTGGAACTGATGTGAATGACTTCTCTGCCACTCTGCACCGGAGCGGCTCAGGGATGTGTCTTTATGCTGTGGTTGGTTAGAGCTGGGAATAAAGTGCCAAAGTCAGCAGCTGAAATAAGTAGAGTAAATCAAGTTAAGAGGGAACAGGACAACATTTTGGAAAAGGAGGGAATACGGGGTAAAACCATTACCTAGAAGTTCGGGGTTAGGATGATGAGATATAAATTGATTGGTATTTCCTGGGTTTATAAGGGCAGACCCTGGCGGGTGACATCATCACCTGCTGGCTTTTCTTCTTACGGTGTGCCTACTTGGGCGCCAGGATACTACAGGTCCTCTTTTCCCTTTGAAATTCACAGGAATTTTATCTGAATAACCCATGGGTGTCAGATCCTTTATAACACTTTTAAAAAAGCTCATGATGGTCCTAGGTCATCCGTGCTGCTGATCTTAAGTTACATTTGTGTGGATGTCTACTGTATAAGTTGCTTCAGGCTTTGCAAACTCATGAGCTTGCAATGATTTAACTATCTGCGTTTAAATATACAGATTTCTGATTGAGTGACTGGTGAGCTTACTTTGTTCCCAAATGACTCGAAGTTGCCTAGAAATAAGGTAGATGTTAATCAAGGCAAGTCATTTATTCTAAATTAACCTGTTAGAGTCTCATCTTGGGTTTAATTGGTGCATTCTGTAAAGCATTTAAATGATGAATATTTAACACATGTAGGAAAAGAAGTATTATTCTTCACAGTGAGAATTTTAAGCCTGCATGATATAAAGATGGGCCATTCAAAAAGAGGTTGGTGCGGCCTCAGAATAACTGTGAGGGCTGTAGAGGTGTACTATTGCAACCACATAGTGTGATACAAGAGCCTACATTTCAAATATGAAGATAATTTCTTCTTTTATTGCACCAACCTGATTGGTGAGATCTCTGTTCCTCAAGATTTTACTCAGTAATGCTTTGGTGGTCTGGAAGATGTTTCCCTTCCATTGTGGAGACAGAGGTGGTTGGAAGCAAGGAGTTCTCCACCATCGGAGTGTCTGCAAATATGTTTCTTTCCTTGTCCTTGGGGAAACAAGAGATAAGAGGGCAGCTAACAAAAGGACCTAGATGTTTTTCTACCCAGAACCCAATAAGAGGTTATAGAAGGCTGCTAGGAGTAAAGACAAAGTATTTCACAGCTTCCAGAAGTGAGCAGGTCTGGTGCATTGAATATTCGAGACCAGAAGACAAGAATTATGACAATCTTTCTGCACCCTTGTCCTTTGGTTCATCAAGAACACTGGAAACCCTGGCCCTGAATTAACTAGTGAGTGAACAGAGTGATTCAGTGCTTTTACAAGGCTCTGCGGTTCAGACATTTTTTAGAGGATTTCAAAACTTTTACCACTTTGGTTTCATTCTCTTTAAGAAAGGTTATTCCTTGAACAAAGGAACTGTATTCAATTATGGAGTTACTTTTTCTGAATTCTATCACAGGCAAGAACAGTAATATTCCAAGGCTTGGTGCAACTGGCTGTGGGGAAACAGGCACTTGTGTTCCATCAGCTGCCGGCTGTGACAGACACAAGTGAGAGACTGAAAAGTCTAAACACGCATCTGAAATGCTGCAAAATCAATAGTACATATTGAGGTTATCAAAGCCTCTTCATACGATGTGTTTCATATCATCCGTCACTGGCATTATGGCAATGGTTCCTAGGTGCTGCAAGAGGATTTACAATATGGTGTATGATTAAAATAGGGGATTGTGCTAAGGAACTTGTGTGTATTTTAAAAATTATTAGACACAGTTGGAAACATGGCTGAAAGCAAGACTGCCCTCATATAACATATTGCCAGAACTAACTGCTTTGATTTCTTAAAACTAGATGATGATTGTTTGATCATTTTATTAAAAAAAAAAATCTAGGTGTCAAAGAGTTTCCTTATGTCTAAACAAGTGTTATTAACTTCAATTATGGCTGCCAGGTGGAGAACTGTGCAGTTCTTTTACCATGTTTCAAAATATTTCATTTAGACCTTTTGGAAAAACATACATCCCTATTCATAACCCCTGTTACTGTTCTGATTTATAGGTTCTGCTCCACTGTAAATCATTCAAAATGAAAAAATTAAATTTTATGGCATCAAACTTATGTGGCATCGTGCCTGAGCAAAGGGCAAGAGGAATGCGATTCTTACACTGCCAGTTACTATTGAACTTGATTTTTTTTTTAACAGATGGCTGAGGTACACATATAGAGAAAGGTAAAGTATATTTATTCTTTATTTGGACTTTGAATTAAAAATAAAACACTCTCTTCAATCACTTTTTCTGTTGTTTATAAAACTTTAACTCCTAAGTATTTTTTTTTTAATTATACAAATATTTGCATCTGAAACACAGAAAATTTTGGTTACAGGCCATGCACTTTAATTGCTGTGGATGGTTAAATATATCATTCATTTAGTTTGACAGGCTGCTGGAGAAAAAAAATGTCCCTGTGTTGGAAGTTGCAAAAGAAGTGTGAAATCTTATCATTTTAAAGTGGAGATGGAATCTTGAAATATGTAAAAACTGTTATGTGTTGTCTAGTGAGGAAGAGATTCTGAATGAGGGGATATGACACTACACTTTTTAAATTTTTTTAATTCTTTTCTTTACTTGTTCCCTGGTACAGTATCAATACCAGCAGACATCAGTGACCTGGCATGATTCCTGGCTATGAAGCGGTTCTTTTTTTTGGCAGAAATTTCTGCTCCAGTTTCTGAGGGTTTCCTGGAAGGCATGATGGCATTATAGGCTTAGATGTAACTTTAACTCATGCAACAATGCAAGAGCTGTTTTTAAACTCTAGTTGAGGTAAGTAGTAAAGTCATTCTACGAGCATGCAGCTCAGTCCTTGCCAAAGGTATACTTAAATATTCACATATTTAAAATACCAGGAGATATGATTTAAAGGCTTTAGATGATGGGAAGTCACCTTAGAAATGTGGAAATGGGTACCTGCTCATATCTCAGATATTTCTTCTGCCACAAAATCTCTTGTTTTAGTAAGGTTCCCCTTGGTTGATCTGGGAAGTCTGTTCATCACCACACCCTGCACTTCTCAGCCCAGCCAAATCCCCTAAATGTATCGGTGCATCCTTAGGACCTTATAGGCGCATGAAAATGTGTTAAGGCCTTTGAGAGGGGCTGTCTACACTTTTATCACCTGATGGCCACAGCCTTGGTCATGTAAGGGATGCCCAGGGGCCTTGAACACTTCCTTACTGCAGTAAAGTGGTTAACAATTAGTATTTTAAGGGAACTTGGAGACATACCCAATAGCAGAAGTTCTTCTGGACTAGTATAAGGTGTGAAAGGCAGCCCCTAGTAACAGTGCTGAAAGTCCGTGCACCAGTCATCAAATCCTACCCTTTCCATATGGATTGTGGGCACTCTTTCAACTCTGCAGAATATTTTGGCTTTAATATAAAACCATACTGAATACTGTACTAAAAAATGTAGTAAAATGCCTTGGCAGAAAAGAAGAATGGCTGAGCCTTGTTTTAATTTGCCTCTATTAAATTAATGCAGTTAAATAAATTGTCTCTGATTTTTTAGATATGTTCAGGCTATAAGACTGTGATTTTCTGATCATGTGCAATTCTGTGTATTACTTATGTTGTGTTAATAGAGAAATTTGCAGGTTTTTCCTTTTATAGTATGTCAGATTTTATCTCATTTTGTTTTCTTTGAAATACGTACTAAAACCTTATCTATAAAATGAAATTAATATTGAAATATCTGATCTCTATGTTGTAGGTAACAAAAACAACATAAATGTTAACAACATTCCCTTTAAATACAGAATCAACTACATTAAGTACCTTGAGGTTAAGGTTTTAACTTCCTTAGATTTATGGTAAGAATTAAAATATCCTCTCTTGTTACATTTATAAACAGAGAGCTCATTAGATGAAGGAAATTTCCTTTATCATTAATAGGTCACATTAATGTGATAAAAATGTCTACACCCTCAATAAACTTTATTCTTATTTTAAGCAGTTACCACATATAGTGTTTATCCTTCAAAACTCTCAATAGAACTTTTATATCCTCCAATTGAAATAATAAAGAACAAAGAATAAAAAGAAGCAAATTAATTCCTCCCCAGGGAAACAGGAAGACTAGCACTGCCAGATTTTAAGTTATAGCATTAATTTGCTAAGCTTAAACATTTTCTTCTCTCTTTCCATAATTGAAATGGGCAAATGAGTGTCTGTGCTGAAGGATCTTGAAATTAAACGCAAAAATTACCTTCTAGGAAACAACTTTGTGTAAGGGATCCAATACTTCCTTGTGCTCTGCATCACTCTTTTAGCCAGAATGGGCACTTCTGGAAGATGAAAGAAGTAAAAGTCTTATTTATTTTTGGAGATACTTATTATCATAACAACACAGAATGGAGGAAAGGCAAAACTGGATGACACTCAGTGCCCATATAGCTCTGACTCCAATAGTGACTACTCACAAACTTTTTCATCAAAAGCTCTATCTTTCTGAAAACTTGCCAGTATTACGTTATTTTTATAAATTGCAGGTCTATTTTCATTTGGAGTAAAGGCCAAACTTCCTACTGGACATAAATAGGAGAGTTATCAAACCCTGTGTTATCTAGTCAGCAATTCACAATGTCTAAATCCAGAACATTCACAAATTCAGAGAGAATTTGTTGGTGGTCTGCAGAGATCAGACTCGTCAATTTGTGTGGGATTTATTTCTGGTTTCTAGCTGCTGTTGCATGTTCAGTTTATTCACTGTGATATGAAAATGTTCTGTGGAGTTATAAAGTTATCTGGAAACAAGGGGCCAATGGTCTGTAAGATAAGGTCTAAGAAGATAATAACCAGACCTATGGTAAGAACTAAAACTGTTGTGGAAAAACAACATGATCCAGAGTAGTGAATGAAGGAAAGGGATAAAATTGGCATGGCAGAAGACTCGGCTTCTAAGAACAGCATGGAGGCAGGATAGGTGAGGAAAAGGGTGATGATGTCTGTGATCTATGGGAGGGAGTGAATTCATGTGTGTATCTGTATAGGTGTGCAAGTGTGCATGAGAAACAGAGAAAATAACAGGTCAGGGAACAACTGTATGGCTCATTTTTTTTTCAAAAAGTGAAAAAAATCCCAGTCTTATTGCTATTGAGAATTGTAGACACTCTTTACAATTAAAACTGACTTTCTATCAAAAAACATTAATCTAACTGAACTGGTATATTTTAGTGACACTTTCAATGAAATTTTCAATGAAATAATATTTTGAAAAAGTTGAGAATAAATGTTAGATCAGGAAGGTACAACTTCATTTTATATTTAAAATGACTCTTCTGGCTTTGAAAGTTGTTCTATAATACAAAATTCTGTTTGAAATCCATCAGGAAACATAACTGCAGTTAAATTTGAAACAAAGGTTTTGGCTGGTCAAATTCATAAGAATTTTTGATAAGGATTGATAAGAATCATTGATAAGGATTTTTGAAGTTTGTCTTTTCATTATGGTTGAATTTTTTTGTAAATGTTAGAATTTTTCATATAACAGAAAGTCAGATTTTTTTAATCTATATTCCTGATACTATTTTGCTACTTCAGTAACAGCTGAATCATATCAACCACAGAATTATTGTTGATACACAAAAAAGTGAAGGAATTCCCATCTTCACCTGTAGTGTCCTATTAGTAGCAAATGCTGTAATAAGATCTGTCTCCTGAGCAATTGGAATAAGTGTATGGATGAACGGAGATAAGGTGCAAGACTGATGTTTAGGCACAATTATTTTCATTTGTACATAGATAGAGGAAGCTGCATTTAAATTTTATCTCTCAACATACCACATCCTTGTTAAAGTGTGAAAATTTTTTACAATCTAGAAGTTGCGAAAGCACAGTGCTATCAAAGTGGGGAGAGTTTATTACTGAGTCCCAACCCATTCAAGGATAAACCACATCATTTAAATAATTGTCCTTTCTCTCGTAATGTGCATGTTACATAGCATCAGCTTTCGTTATGTAGTATGTTTGCTTCTATATACTTGCTGTGCCTTAATTACTATCATACTTTTGCAGGATGGAGCCTGGAGGAAATCTCTCTTGGATACAACTGTGATAACAGATCATCTGATAGAAGATAAATTCTCCTTTCCTAGAAAAGGTAAAGCAAAAGGAGGTGTATCAAGCTTTTTTTTTTCCTTGAGGTGCTGTCTAAAGCATTTATGTTCAAAAGAGGATGAATTAGCCTGGACTTTTCCATGCTTTCATTAATCACCACCACCTTAAATGCCTAGACTTACAGAAGTCAAAACCAAGTCAAACTGAGGAGTTAGTCTTGCTGAGAGTTTTTATGAAAGCTGGGACACTCAACTGCTAGCCCAGAAAAGGCTCCTTGGGCTGTATCTGGTAGAACCAGTAATTTAAGGATGGTAGAGTAATTAAAGCAAAAATAAATACTTTTTCAAGGGATAGATGCCTACTTAGTACTCTGAATTTAACAAGTAAACTGTTAACACTGTAGACTGTCATTCCCTTTAGCTTTTAGCAAGCTAGAGTTGATTACACTCCAGCTTGGTTTCTGCAGTATTCACATGGTTTTGTTCTGGCTGTCCTAGCAATGAGAAAGTCTCTGGGCAGCTGAATGCCTGCACACCGAACCCAGAGTTGCTGTGCATGTTGAGTGGAGTCCTCATGCGGAGGTGCAAACTGGGCACATGATGGGTCCAAAATGCACAGGACTCCAGGGTGTGACTTGGAGCTCACTGTGCGGTGGATTGGCTGGGGAGACTTCCCACTTTGCATGAGGGTGCCCATGGAGATAGGACAAGTGTCCTCAGAGTAAGTTTGGAGCTAGATCATTTTCTTTGTTGAGAAGCTTTGCTAAGTCAGTGCATGAACCACAGTCAAGTCATGGTCATTTGGATTCTCTATGAGTGGATGTGAGGAGGAAAGGGGTGGGAATGAGAAATACCAGAGAGCTTGAGGCAATTCCCTCCAAGATCATTTGCTCTACTGCTGAATTTTGGACACTATTGTCTCTGTTCAAACTCTCTCCACAGCTGCTGTTGAGCAGCCACAAGAGAAGGCAGGCAATAGCAGCGTGTTTGCAGTCATTGCACGTGGGTGGGGAAAAGATGTTGATGAGTTAGATTTCACTTTGATCTGCTGATTTATTTTTTTAAATTTTCTTTGAGAAGAAAGTGTGTAATATTGATCGTAAGAAACTTTTTGTCCCAACAGTGGGAAACCAGGTTTGGAATTAAGAACAAGAGTAAGGTTTAATAGAAAAACCTTTCTCACAGGGGAAAATAAACATTTAGGAAAGAACTTGAAATACAGAGGGATCAAAATTTTAGAGTAGTCCTTTAATAAAGATGGAAGAATTACCTGCACAAAATAGTAACCATGCTCTCAGTCTGCAGCCAGGAAAATGATTAGTTATTATTGAGTTTGGAAGAATAAGAACCTTTGGCACGACAGCAGTGAAAAAATACATTTTAAAATACAAAAGAATACATGGAAAGTATTTTTTTTTTTTATCTAGGGAACTAGAAATAATAACACCTGCAAGTATAATGAATGGCATAATATTGGCACTGCATGGGGCATTGAGCAATTTGTATCACAGTTATAGGTTCTTTCTTGCTATTAATTTGAAATAAAATAAACACTTTTTTTTTTCAAATCTTTGTTGCATTTCTGACTGTCATTTATTGTTCACCAACTCTTTTCCTTTGTGTTTTGTCTTTGCCAGCTCTCTCTGTTTCTCTTATGTTTCTTGTCCATTCTCTTAGCTGTTACCCTGGCTGTGTTCCATCTCCTTAGGTTACCTCCAGAAAAAGAAAAAAAAAAAAAAAAAGAGTGCCTCATGTCCTGAACTACCTACACAAGCAGGCTCAAACATGTACCAGAATGTGGTTTGCTTCACTGATGGGTTTTCTTTAAAAACACACTAAGTAGTAAATACTGGCTTGTAAGAGACTGTTGGGTGATCTGAGTAGCACAGGGGAATTCAGAAACATATTTCATATGGTTATGTTTTTAAAACTCTGAATTAAGAAAAACAATCAAACACAACACAAAAAGAGCCTTGCTTCTCCTTTTTGAAATTTGTATTTTGGACTCATTCTATTGCTCTGAACCCTTACCTACTGTTGGTATTGTAGCTGTAATGATTTGCCTATTCATTTTTTACACAGACTGTGCTTTCTATTTCTAATTCCTTCCAACAGCAACGAAACTCATTGCTTTGTATCCCTGAGTCCCCGTTACTGATTGAACTCCATCTGGACAATGCCCTGCATGCACTGCGTTTGCTAGGCCCCATGCCCCGCTGGTGAGTTTGCTGCAGCATTGCTGCCATGCATGCAGTGTGAATGTAGCCCCTTCTCTGACGACTGTGAATCAGATTATATGACAAAAAAATTGCCAGCGGTCACCAAAACTGAGTCTGCTCTTGCTAACCCTGGGATAAAGCTAGCAAAATGAGAGCCAGCTCAGGTAAAACGTAGTATGGGTTACTAAACCACTGCCAACCCAAGGTTAGTAAGTGCTGGTGAAAACTGAAAAGCAATGCCTGCGCTAGGCAGATGTGAATGTGGGATAACACAGTAGAACTGGCTAGGCCTCTTCTGAACCTTTAAGGAATGGAAGTTTGAATCAGAATTGTTCCCTTTCCAAGTGACCATGTCAGCCATTGGATACAGGAACGGAGATCATCACATAGGTTTTATTTTAAAATATTTGAAAAATGAAACAAAATGAGATGAACTGTTTTGCTTTACTGAGCATTTACTAATATTCTTCAGTTTGGTCACCAGGCCAAGAAAAAGCACTCTGTAGGTATCAAACCCTCAAGTATGAGACTTACATGTTAGAGTTCCCATGAAGTTGACAGCTGCATTTCAAGGTTCTGAACACTGAAAGTGCCTTGAGCCGTTGTGCAGTCTGGAGCTGGTAAGACTGCAGACTTCTTCCATTTTCTGAAACCTGAGGCCGTGCTATTAGCAAGTATGCTGTCAACAAAGCAGTGACTCCTATGCAACGGCTTCCTAGGTATGCACCCCGCGAGGACAGCCGTAAGTACTTTCTATCCAGAGCATATGGTATTACTGAGTCAAAATATACTTGAATTTCTAGGTCTGTGGTTGCACAGCATAGTTATTTCAGTCAATAGATAGGAAAATATGATTTTCGGGATGAGAGTCCTACTGTATTAGTCTGGTAAATCCCAGGGTTATGATACAAAAAGAAAAACAATGTTCTTGTTATTTCTGGAGGTTTAAGGAGATTACCATACCCTGGGATACAATGGTACTTTTCAGCTATTAATGCTTCTAAAACTCATTGAAAGTAGTATTCAAATCCAAGAAAGATTACATTGTGTTCTGCATGTATTAAACAATGTTCTGGGGGTAAATTCAAGGATATAAGCTCTTTTATTCTTAATTTTAAAAAGCCCATAAGTAAAAAGGACTAGTTTAGCTATATAATATTTGCTTGAGTAAACCAAGTGAACAAGAATGACATGCTGAACAGAAAATAAAAACATTAATCTCTGTTTTATCAAATAACCACAAAGTTCAGGCAGCTGCAGATTAGCAGGAGGAACAGTAGATAGAGAAGTTAAATATCTAAAGAATTATGTTTATGCCACCATCAGAGCGCAAATTAAAAATTGGAAGCAGATTCCTTAAGGGGAAAACACAGAAACAAGAGCTGGCATAAAAACAAAATCATAGGGCTATCTACACGGGCCGCATTCTCAGTTGCAATGGCCTGCACAAGCATATGAGGTTCCAGTGTGTCATGTGGAGGATATGGAGAGGAAAATTAGCAAGTCATTAAGGAAATGACTGGTGAGCAGTTCATGATATACTGCCAACATCAGCTTATTTGCATTGCTGAAGGCTGAAACAGGATGCTACCTGCAGCCTACATGAGGGGAAAGGAATCTACACTAATTATGAATCCATTTATACCTGTAGGCTGCAGTGTTGCTCTGACTACCATTGTTAGTGGAAAACGGGGATAAATAAAGGAGATAAAACATATATGTGACAGCAAAGGACAGTCAAATGTGTATTAGATTTATCACCCATTAAGATATAAGAAAGATTAAAATAACTGTAGTTATTGCTCACAAGATAGCCTTAGCAGGGGACAGAGAAATCAGCGTTTAGAAGGCTTACTTTAACTCCCTTGTTTGAGTATTGTTGTTTCAGAATCATAGAACCGTCAGGGTTGGAAGGGACCTTTAAGGGTCATCTAGTCCAGCCCCCCTGCAAGAAGCGGGGACATCTCCAACCAGATCAGGTTGCTCAGAGCCCCGTTCAACCTGGCCTTGAATGCTTCCAGGGATGGGGCATCCACCACCTCTCCGGGCAGCCTGTTCCAGTGTTCCACCACTCTCAGTGTAAAAAATTTTTTCCTTATGTCCAGTCTGAATCTACTTCCATCTATTTATTTTTCTGGTTGTTTCTTTGCTTACTTTTTGAGGTCAAAGCAAAGCTGTCACAAGATTGTCTGTATCAGAAAAGCATGCACAGAGCACTATATGTCAGCATATGGGAAGGCTTTTGGTAAGCAACATGCGAAGCCAGGTGCTGGAAATGGAAACAGTGAAAATATCGTTGATTATTTTTTAAAATCTGAATGCTTATCTTCTGCAAAAACAAAGTGAAAAGCTTGACCTCCCTATTGCAAGTGCTATTGCAAGGTATCTAGAGTGATAGTAAGATTTGAATAAGTGATGGGTTTTTTTTTCAGTGCCTGGTGTGTTGTTTAAAGTTTTGCTCCTGTACTTTTCATCCCAGAACATCCTCTACAAATTGTTTATTTTTATGCAGCCTAACTCCCTGGCTAACCTGTAAAACAAAAAAGGAGACCACTGTGGAGTCTGACACTGGCAGAGAGGGTGCATGGGGGAGTGTAACATTTACTGATTGCCCCTCTTCTGCAGACAGCTTATGTGTTCCTCGTCCACCTGGGAATTAGTTATAGCTGCTCCTCACAAGAATATCTGTGACCTTTTGCTCAGGGAATACACTCATGAGGGCATCTGTGCTGATCAATAGTTAGTTAAGCACTTTGAAATGTTTTGGTCTGAAAGACACCATATAAATAAATGTAGCATACCCTTCTTCAAGTATCTCACAATATTTGTTCCAGCATTTGATTTGCGGAAAGTGCAGTGCATTCTCTTGCAGGATTTGATTCTTCAGCCTGTAGCACTGATATATGGGCATGGATGAGGATTTGTTGGAAATATTATGTACTTGAGAGAAAAATCTACTTAATAGAACCTTTGCTCATGGCGAGAAGGGATGAATTTGTCCCACTTGCTTTCATGCATAGTACTTGTAATGATTGCATCTTGATATAATTTTTGGTTCATGACTCCTCCACTTTTTAAACAGAGACAGTGTGTGGGCAGTCTCCAGGATCCAGGACACCCAAAGTTCTGCAGCAGCTCCATGAATGTTCCCTCACTTAAAAGATAAGTGATACACAAGAGGCCTTTTGATCCCCTATTTCATCTTACTACAGGCTGTTCTCTGCAGAATCATTTTGTGGTCTCTGTCACCGGTCCCTGCAGGGCTGTAAGTTTATTATGATTGTTTCACCGTGTCAGCTGCTTTTTCTGCAGCAGTCAAACTGGCTATAGCATTTCTTTTCCTGGAGTTAGCATACTTCCGCACCCATATAGCTGTTTCCCTTGTGTCCTATTGAGTCTTTTCTATTAACTGAGTCTTAGAATTTTAATGTTCAAGCCTGTTTCCTGATTTAGGTAAGTCTCAGTTAACCAATTATATCATATTTCTCCTTACACACAAGCAGTGCAATTTCAGGTCGCTGTTCTGTATTGCCTTCAGGTCTGCCTAGACTTCTCTCATATGAGACACGATCGCTTCTCTACTGCTTCTGCAAATTTTTCCTGACCAATTTTGTTAGCAGTGTCTTCATAATTTGAGCTCTTCCGACCTGTAGAAAGAGCAGATGGATCCTCTCAATGAATGTCCCTATAAGATACTGTACTCACTGGCCAGGGGAACCATAAAAAGCACTTGAATGTTTGAATCCAGCCAGATGTCTCTGTGAGTTAACAACATGCACAGTCAAAAGGGTTACTGGCTAGCCTGTAGCCGTATTTAACATACACATATACACAAAAAAGTTTTAAAAGGACCTACGGGAAACTAGTCCAAATTACTTACATGAGGTTCTACTTTTAGGCCACCAAGGAAATGGGAGTATGTGTAGTTCAGCTCTGGAGTTCATGGGCTCAAATATTACTCCCATAGGGCCGATAGTACAAAAAGTGCACACACTTGGTCACACCTGCTGCCACATTGCTCTGTAATCCCTGGGGTGGAGTGAGGAATGACTGTGGCACCAGGCTATTTGAATTTTACACCCACCTTTACCACACAGTTTCTGCATGGTTGGTGGCCTCCTGAGAATGTGTCTCTGTGGCTAAAGGAAAAAAAGTGTACTGCCAAAGAAAACATAAATATAATTATGCCCTGAGTTGGTATGAATAGTCTGAGAAAGACATGCAGAGCCTTCTGCCCTTACAAAGTTCTCTCATATATTTTGGGTATTTTCCTTATTGTTGTGTTCACAAGTCAGCACAGCTATAAGCCCTAGATTTCTTTTCTCATTAATTCCACTAAAAAAATTCACTGGGAAGGAGCATTAAGTGTTTTCTCCTTTCCCCGAGAAAATGGTGCCAGGATGCTAAACAGAGCTGTGGCAGCTGTGCTTGCTCCCTGTATCATCCCTGCTGTGCTGCTCTGGCCCAGGAGGCGGGCAAAATTCCAGGCGGTTTCCCTCCAGGAAGGGCTGACATTCATGACACCGGGATCTTCTCTCATCTATTATGAAAAATATCAGAGGAATAACCAAAACTGTACCAAGAGCATCTACAAATTCCTCTACTGCCTCTTTGTCTGAGCTCCTGAAATCACACAGGAACAGCTCAGCTGCTTTGGCCAAAGCTTCTCAGCTTGATAACCATCCCTGGATGTCCAGTTTGCGACACTTCAAAGCAGCCTAATCTTATTTTCAAAAACTCCATAGAGTTCATCAGAGACCTTTAGAACATCTAATATTAGATATTTTATTTTTTCTGGAATCACTGTGTATGGATGAATTGTCCATTTTTTATGCTTATCAGTTACAACTGGATGTTGGCAGGCATGTACATTACCAACATGATTAAACTCATATAATTTTTTTTTCAAATGTATAGTGTACTTGTGGAAACTGCAAATGCAGCTCGTTGTGCTCCATTAGAGAGAGAGAAGAATTTCACAGCTAAGCATTTTTGCACTTGCTTAATGAAGAAAGCTGTAGGTGTTGAAATTTTTTAGAGAAAATCCAGGTACACAATCATTATTAAAGTGCCTAAGAGTATCAATCTCTCTTTTAATTGCTGCTATTCAAGGTAGTTTTCAAACTGCCTCTCAATGTCAAACCATTTTCCAGAGATATTGACAAATGGAAGTAATATTATTTAAGGTCATAACTTCTGTCAAAATGAATTCCATATGTCATTAGCTTAGGATTCATTTATGTCAGAGAAAGGATCTGATCCTGCAAGTCTTCTATACCAAGTATAGACTTATTTCAGATGGGAATTTTTGGTGTCTGAGTTACATGAAAACAAGAACATTAAGCGTTAATAATATACAATCTCAAAATGAACACTATGATCAGTAAGGGTTAAAGCATCTTTTCCTGGTTTCTGACCTAATGTTTTACTTCAGCCTATAGCAGCCATAGGTAACACTCAAAAGAGATCACATTAACAGTTTCCCCAAGAGCGGTCAAATTACACAATCACTTAAGAAAACCCCTGGGTACCTGTGTGCGCATTATACGCTGTATCAATGCAAAAAGACAGCAAGCAAGACTGAAAAAGCTATACTTTTTATTTTGCCAATGAATCTGTTGCACTTTGCAATGTTTAAGTGGGCTTATACAACATAAACATTTGGGACATTTAACATATCAAGCTCAAATAAAAATGACACGCAGATCGTTCAGTTCTGAAGCTGCCTTGTGTTCAGTTATTGGAACACTCCATCCCTGTGGTTTCCGAAATATTATAAGTATATATTCCAGATTAAACTTTCTATTTTCCTCAAGGTAGTGTTGCTTTTCAGCCCTCAATGGCTTGGTTTTTGCCTAAAGAATCAGGTCCTATCAGCAAAATCAAAGGCGATTACACAGCTCAGTAGTCATTTAGGATTTCTGTGGCTCAATTAAGCATGTATAGCATGCCACAGCCACTGAGACTCTGTTTATTCAGTGAAAGTGCTCTGTAATTTATTTAAAATAATCCATCTTTAACAAATAAAGAGGCCATTGACTGGCCATCGCTGCAGGCATCCATTTAAATGCAGCCTTCTTGATGGTCTGTTTTGCTGGTTTAAGTTAAATACCTGACAAAAGTGATTCAGTTTTTTTTTGGAAATAAGATTTGTATGCATTATGTTTATTTTCTTTTACACCAGTAATCAGTTAGAACTTCTTTTTAACAGATTGACTATTAAAAATGATTAATGCTATTCACTCTGATAATAACAGATTGTGACCGCCAGCTCTGTGTGTGAGTGTGTGTGTGTGTGTGTTTAAAACGGCTCAGGAATTGTGTCTTTATGACACTTTGCTAATCATGTTAGACCTATTACTGTATACATATATTGAAAATTAGATTAGATTACTACAGCCAGTGACAAAAACTCTATTCTTTCCCAATGTTCAGCTTACTTTTTTTTTTCTTTTTCCCACTTGACTATTTCAGAAATGAGTCATTCATCTAAGCAACACCAGCAAACTGCCATAAAGACTTACTAGTACTAGTGGATCTTCTCTGAGTATCAAAAGATTGCAGTATAAGTTCCTGGTAAGTGCCATTACTTGTTGCTCTGGAACATGACCAACTCAGAAGAAGCTTTTTCTCTGTAACGAGTAACAGCCATTAAAAACTGTCTTGGGAACAGGGCAAAGTACAGTGCTAAATTTCCAGTGGAAAAGCAATAGAGAAGGCTATTGGTTAAAGGACTGCTTCTTAGGGTTAAGGATAAATAAAACTCTCGTAGCCACAATGGCACCTCCTGTCCAGCAGCCACACAGTATAGCTGTGTCTTGTCCTCTTTTCAGACTTAAAAAAGAAAAACAACCCACCAAGAACAACGTCAACCTTAGAGGAGGTGAAACTAAGCTGTTTGTATACTGAATAATGGCTTTTTAATAGCAGTTAAACAGAATCATGGACAGTACTCAATATTTCTTTATGTGAGCGTCTAAAGAGAATATGCCACATGTTCACAGAAGAATTTCAAAGTCAGAGCAGCACATGTACTTTGTTGCAGTAAGTTTATTTTCACACTGTTTATTCTTTTCAGTTTTCTTACAGAACCCTTACTAATAGTTTGTTTGTATCTGCGTAGATGAGAATAATTTTTCAATGCACGTTGTTTAAAGAATGGCTAATTTTATTTTAAACATGAAGATTTATTCTAGAGCCCTGGAGATTGTAGCACATTTATAGTCATTTAGGTTGTCATGTTTTTATATGGAGCTCTGTGGTACCTATAGACGAAGACTGCAGCTAGCTTCATTCCCCATGTCAGCCACACAAGACAATCTAGTTAGTACCTGCACATCTGGATGTAAGACAAAGAAATAAAGATTCCATGTAGCATGATCAATTAATACACACACTAATTTGCCCTTCGTTTTAATAGTTAATTGCAGGCATAGGACTGGAGTCATCAAAGAGTGGTGAAAACTACCGTAAAAGTTTGGAGATGGCCTAAGTCAAGCTTGAAAATTCTTTTATAAGGAGCTTTAATTTATCTTTACTTCTGAATTTTGTCATGTCTTTTAAAATGGCTTGCTGGACTTTGGCTAATCCTGGTATTCAGACACTATCTTGTGTTCAACATGCAGTTGAGGAAATGATCATATTTTAAGAAATTAGGTCAACCAGCATGGCAACATCACAAGCCAAAACACTAGCTCTGCAGTTAGGACTCATCATTGTACTGATGATTATGACAAAGTTGTACCTGTACAGATAAAACTAAGGCAACAGGATCTTATGCTCACCAGGGTTAGATGGTAGAGGAAACAATAACACACTCTAAGTCAAAGTGATTTGTGATAATATTTTTCCTTCCGTGTTTGAGGAATTTCACTTCTCTGTTATAATTGTTGGATGATGATATTGAGTTAGGTTCTAAATCATCACTAAGTGGTTTTGGTAATTTTAAGGGAACCATGATGCATTGCAGCTCCTAAGGCCTTACAGTGGAATCCAGGATCCTCCACTGAACATTTATGTCTCTATTCAAGTCTTGGGCCGTGTTCTCTACAACTACCTGACAGGAGGTTGTAGCGAAGTGAGTGTCAGTCTCTTTTCCCAAGTAACAAGTGATAGGACGAGAGGAAATGGCCTCAAGTTGTGCCAGGGGAGGTTTAGATTTGATATTATGAAAAATTTATTTGCTGAAAGGGTTATCAAGCACTGAACAGACTGCTCATGGAAGCAGTTGAGTCACCATCCCTGGAGGTATTTAAAAGGTGTGTGGAGGTGGCACTTAGGGACATGGTCCAGTGGTGAACTTGGCAGTGTTAGGTTTACGGTTGGACTAGATGATCTTAAGGCTATTTTCTAACCTATGCAATTAGATGATTCTATGAAATGTCTGAGAATGAATTCTCCATCTCATCACTGGAAACAGAGGATATGCAACAAGAAACATGGAGCGGAAGGGTAACATGAAATTCTGTCTTGCTGTAACATGAAGGTGTCTTACCCAGGGCTGCAAATAGATATCTGGTCCTCCTGGTGTCTCTTTTAAAAAAAGTAAGCAGAAGCAGCCTTCTTTCTTTTGAAGTACAAATGTGGATGGTAATGACTGTTAGGGCATTTCCTAGAAAAATTTTAGTTTGTGCTCAGTGCTCTCATCTGCTTTGGAGGGTACCAACCCAAATTTCCTATCCCACCCAGGAGAGTGTCCTAGTCAAGAAACATACGTGGAAGGGATCTGAATCCTGTTGAAGCTGAGGCAGGAAACAGTCATGCAGCTCTTCAGTTTGGTGGATGTATAAGACAGACCTCCACTCACTTTGGGAGCTTCCAGGTCACACAGTGGTGCAACTGGAATATTTAGATGCCTCCAGGATTAGAAGAAATCTGAGGCTGTTCAGTTGTAATTTAAGATTTAGGTACTGGATTCCCGCGTTGTGTAAAGTACTCTTTGATCTCAAAGGCATGGAAATGCTTCCTCCAGGGTTTAGCACAAGGAGAAACTGAGGTACCAGATATTAAACTAATTGCCTAAGGTCACATGAGGTAATGGGGGAAACATGGGGAAAAAAAAGTTACTTAAGTCCAATGTGTGGGATGACGTTGCTATCCTGAATGGAATCTTTGTTTGAGTGATGAAATGTAGCACCCCCCAAAAAAGTAAGAAGACGTTAAGAACACAGATTTCCTTTGCACTTATAATTCAGAATGTTGCTTTTCATTCATAGTGGTGCTAATATATTACTTTGGTGAGAAACCAGGGAGAACAGGGACCACAGAGCAGGAGCAAGCCTGTGGGTATACATGGGGAAGAGAAACAGAAATTATGCTGTATGAGGTATTGGAGGACTTCCAAGTATTTTTATTCATTATTACTATTTTTATGTGAAAAGGAACAGCCTTCCAGGCCTGCTTGGTTTGCCTCGGGCAGGGATTTTGGCAAGTTCTAGTCCAAATCCATGTTTGAGTGTATGTGTGTGTGTGTGTGTGCAGGGTGCTTGCCTGAGGTCCAGAATGTGCAGCTTTTTAACTGCTACTGCTCACATTTACCTATTCCACCCTCTCCTGTCAGTGCAATGAGCCTTTTATTTAGTCATATGACCCTCAGCTTCCAACCTTACTAGTGTTTTTAGAAGAGAATTCATTGGATAGGCCTTTTTTTTTTATTGAAACACGTGTAAAAATACCAAACTAAGTGATTAAAGGACATTTTAAAAATGAAAGAGTTTTTTATATGAAAATATGAAAACTTGTTTTATTACATCAGCTAGAGTAAAAGTGCTGATTTTTAAAAAATTTGTTAACATTTCATTTGGGTTTATGATACTTAGAAAAAAGCAAGAATAAATGTTTCTGTGACACATTAAATTAAATTAAATTAACAGAAAATATTATTGAGAGACCTGTTCAGAAATCTCTCCAAACTGTGGTTGGATAGTCATTGTGTGTAGGCACATTAATTACAGACATCTTTCAGGAAAAAAATATTTGATCCTGTACATAAATTGATTTAATGTTTTAATTTGCTGAATGTTACTTGCTTATCAATTTGTGACAACATATTAGTCCCATCATACAACTTCAGAGGTACTTAAAGTTTCCTGGTAGCAAACCATAGTAATAAATAATTTATCTTGTTTTGCAGGTCATGAAATGCTTTGACAAGAAGAACAGGTAGATATTATGTTTTCAATGGCTTCTGAGAAAGTGAGGGAGAGAAGGGAATCTACTTTTGTTAGTTGTGTTTTTGAAGCAAGAAGCAACTGGAAAAGGTTTTACCCAGTTGTACAGGCTTGACCTTGATTTTGAGGTTTAGTTTAATGTTGTTTTGATGTTTTGATGTCATGTGGATTTTAATCAACACATACTCTAGCCACTATATTTAAAATAGTGTCTTAAAATGATATCCACCCATAAGCAGACTGCCAGCCCAAGAGCTGTCTAGTGCTTGTGTCCCCGTCTGACTCTGAAAGAGAACAACAGCAACTTTTGGTGGAATAAGCTCACAATAACTCAGTAGAAATTTCACAGTTACTTTTTTTTTTTTTTTGTGATGAGAAGGGAATAAACGTTGTATAATTCCAGAAAGCGTGATCCAAATGCAACAGAGAGTGAAAACCAGAGATGGCCTTGCTGATGGGCTGGGGTGCTTTGGATGAAGGGCTTTTCAGATCTGGCCCAGGTGGGAGATGTAGGTGGAGGATACAGGCAACTTTGTGGTGCATTTGCCATGGTTTGTGGTGTGAAAGCCCTGTGCATTTAGGACCTTGGTCTTATCAAGTACCAGTTGCTCCAGCCAGGCTTCACATGTGGCAAGCAATGGCACTGGGGTCTCTGTCAGCACAGGGACCAGCTGGTGTGAGTAAAGCATGGCACTGAGCACCTGTGGCTGGTGAAGACAAACTCCTCCACCTCCCAGATGCCTTCCAGGAAGCTTTGCGTGACACTGTGTGGCAAAGCAGTTGAGAACCAACAGGAATGCACTTCAGCAACTTATTTCAATAATTAAATAAACGACAACTGAATTGCTACAAGGATTTGGGAGTTCTCGTGTGAGTTCTCCGTACAAAACATAGCAATATAAGGAGTATAGAAGTCATCCTTCTATAACTGTCTCTAAAGCACTTTTCTCTGTAGCAGACTACAAATAAAGACCAGATTTAATAAGTGAAAATACATAGAATCTGGGTTATTTTTTTGTTTGTTTGTTTTTGCATTGCAGAAACACAGTAGAGATCCCTGGGATTTAGCCTTATGAATTAGCTTGCTGGAGCTTCTACAGAGTTTCTAACTGAGGTGCTTGGAGTGCAACATCCAGATGGAGCCCTTCATGTACAATGAGCAAAGGAAAATGGAGTGTGATGGGTAGTAAGACAATTTCTACTGTCTGTACTTTTCCTCAGTATTTGCAACCCAGGCATACTTAAAAAATATCTAGGGAAGGGCTGATTTCTGAAACAAAGAGCTAGTGGTCTAGTGGTTTGATTAGCCACACATTTTTTTTTTTTTTCTGAAAACAAAGCATATCACACATAAATGGAGCCTGGAATAAATTATCTTAAACTCCACCAATAACTTCAGTGGAGGATCTATCCCACTGTGTATTTCCACATCTTCTGGGGAGTCATTTCAGATGCACGGGTGTGGAAGTTTCAAAATTGCACATGCCTAATTACCCAACAGTGGTATTACTTTTAATAGGAGAGTAAATTACAATAGGTTCTTGGGTTTTTCAAATGTAAATAGCATCATTATGTGAAAGGCAGGACATACAGCATTTGTGCTTGCTCATCACAGCTAAATAAGCAAGGGTTAAAGTAAAACAAAAAACATGGTGAGAAAACAGGTAGTTAACTTAAATCTGATTCTAACCAAAACTGTCACCAATGAGTTGCTTAAGGCTTCTCATAGAAGGGTGTTTTGGAAGGAAGGGCAATTTCTTTCTCTCTGTCTTGAAACTCTACTGCCAGCCATCTGTTGATAATTATTGTCCAGTCTCTGCTGAGAACTTGTGATATTTAATATTTCCTCACCACTTGAACAAATAAGCGATAATAACTGCAAGGTACTTGACCACAGGAGTAGAAATGCATATAGCATGAAAGAGTCAGTGTACACCTTGGTTTTTGAAAACAAATCAGTTTTCTATTTGTGGTAAAGACAAATCTGAGTTCTTGAGGACTTGGAAAATAGGTGATTTGCACAGTATCTCTGGAAATATTTTTTTTAAATGGTAGTTATCAGAAAGCTTAAAAGTTGTCCATTCCTGTTTGTGTTTCTTATTATTTTTAATGTATGTTATCCTTTCTCATGGAAAATGTTGCACAATCTATTTATTTGTGTATTGAATATTTAGGGCAGGTAAGATGAAGCTATCTCAATTTTTCACAATGTTTAGTCTTTTAAATTGTCAACATTTTAATAGTTACGTTGACCCCTAGATAGTAGGAGTGACGGAGAGCAGAGATCGTTACATCTAATTTAGAAATTGTCTCTGAACTTGAACAAGCTGTCTGTAATTTCTGTTTTGACTTTATTTTTTTTCTTCAATTATATTAATAATGCATACTAATAAACTACACTTTTAATCCTATAACTTGGAGCTTTACAAATAGCAACTATCTAAACTTCACGACACCCATGATATGATAGCTTCTAAGCTTTTTAAAAAGATGATCTGACAACAATATATTTGTGTTCAAGCTTTCACAGTCTAACATTTCACTGTCTCTGGAATTACATCCCCTGTTATGACATTGTTTATCATTTTCCAAGACTCAAATCCAAGATTTTCCAAGGTTTTTTTCCAGATGTACAACTTCAGAACTGTTCTGGTCCCAGGACTTTGAAAAGCTGTTCCTTATCAAAGCGCCACAGGCAGACCATACTGAGCTGATAGCAAGGAAAAGTACTTGTTACTTCTGAATATGTGGCTTTGAAGGATTTGACTAAAATCTCAGCAGACCTTATCCATTAGAATATATGTTTTATGATTATTTTTTGCTTATCGGTTTTGCTTTTTTTTTCAAAGGATGCAATATGTACAAGCCTGAGTGCCCTCACCTCAAAGCTGCTGAAGTTTGTAGGAAGTCTTGGCTGCAGCTACCTCCATCTGTAAGATGGTTTCCCAAGCAGCTGTTCTGGAGTCTTTCCCTTTTTGCCCTAGCTTCCACCGTCTGTGCACAGGCTGCTCTCCTGACCTCATGTACAAATGGCAGAGTGAAAAAAAAAAAAATTGCAGGAATGCTGATTTTTAATCCTTGGTTGAGTATGCATTTCATATAGTTGCCAGGTGCTAGTACTAAACCCCCTCTCCCCAATAAACCTTTAAATTTTATGGGTGTTTCATTATCAAATTGAAAATAAAACCACTGAACAGGAAATAGTAATTCTTAAAGGTTCATGCAAAATCAATTATATTATCCCTTGATAATGAAAAAGGAACCCCAGGTCCCTGATACAGAGTGAATTTCTTAACAGATACAAAAAGTACAGCACTTCTTTTAAAGAAATTTATTAGCTAATGTGATTCTTGAAAGTTGTTTGTGTTGCTGAACATTCACTTTCCATTTCTAATTCTTTTTCTTATTACTTTAAAAAAATTGGACAAACACCGAAGAGCCAACAAAACGCCAAAGCTAACTGTTGGTCATAGATTGCCTAGTTTTTTGTATATCTGTTTTTCTTGATTGCTCTGGAGGAGCAAAAGTGAAAGGTTCCCAGGACATTATGAAAAATCATGACAATAAAAAGAACAGGAATAAGATAGGGGGATGGTCAGATGACATGAGAGACTGATTTCAGTGCACGCTACCTTTTCTTTTGCTGTTGGAATGTAACAAATATTAACTGCTACTGCTCTGCTGTACTTCATTACATAAATATTTGTGTAAATTCACACTGTGAATATATGAAGCACTTTGATGGGCAAAGAGGAGAATTTCCCCATGTGCTGGTTTCTTCTTTATATGAAGCAGCAGCACTGTACGTGTTGACCGAACTTTCACACCCATGCTGTTCAGCATCAGCTTGAGTTCTCAGTTCTCTTTTTTCCTCCTTTGTAACTGGTTTACTTATCAAAAACAGCTCTGTGCAATACAGCAGTTCCCATATAAGTCCTCCAAGCCAGCACTATGGAATTTCAACTACATTTTCTTTTAATGAGCTACTGATCTGGAGGCCTTTCTATGCTCTACCTCCTTTATAAAATTAATTAATACATCATGCAAAATGCCGAGAAACTGTACATGTTCCTGTGGCATCTCTAAGACCTCCAAGAAGAGAGCGTTTGGACCTGTAGAATTTTCAATACTTCACTATACTCTGCTTCTAGCAAAGAGTGGTTTTTTTTTTTTGTGCAGTCAGGAAGAAATTTTTTTTTCCTTGCCCTCAGTTTTACAAATGTCCTAGTGGTAATATGCATGTTGAAATCAACAGTGAATTGTATATAAAATGAAGTATTTCATTATAGTAATTCATATACTGAATCTGTCCCTCTACTCCAACAATAATGTTAGTATATTGTGGGTATTAATGCAATAAGCAAACCCATTCCTCTGTTGTATAAACATTGTTGTAGCCATGGTAGCTAAGGATGTTAGAGAAACATGGCACACCATAGAAAGAGAAAATATTGGCATAATAAAAGATGTCACCTTCCTGCAAGCTTTGCTTCTTTATTATATACATTGACAGAAACAAGAACTTTCTTTTGATAACTTTTTTTTTGTGTTGTTGACTCCAGCTCCACTTGTAACACCAAAAAAACAACAACAACAAAAAAAAAAACATCACCCCACCACCAACAAAAAAGAGCAATGAGCCTGGAATACAGGTTTTCCTTCATTTAAAAACAAAACAAACCAAAAAGGAAAAGAGTAGACCAGTATTATCTTTCACTTGACATTAAACGAGGTGAGCAAGTCAGGATGAAAAAGTACTTAAAAGATTTGACCTTGTTTTCTGCTAATATATTTTCTTTCAGCAGATTATAGTTTTCATAGCTTTGTTCACTCACTGGGGTAGTTTAGGAGGTACATTTGTCATGTCATATTAGGCATCTCTCAACTCTATAGCCTAATCTTTACACAGGGAATTAAATTTTGAAGAAATTGGTATATTAGTTTATATTTTAAAACTGAGCAGATAGGAATAAGGGATCTTTGTTTTGAAATTGTTTTGTCCCAGCTTTGTAAAAGTTCATATACTGCAAAACATCGTGATGTGGACTGGAGCATTTGATGTCTACATTTTAAAATAGTTTAACAGTGAAAACAGTTGCAATCATTCACAATTGTTAAGATATGAGTCAGATATAATGGCTACATACCAGACCATTGGAATTGTGAGTGTATTTTAAAAATCTGTTGTGACTTTCCAAAAATTTGAAAATACTGGTGACTGACAAATATTCTGGTCAGATCTAGAAAGTAGCAAAAATTTCAGTTTTTATCAACAAACATTTCATGCTTTTGGCTAAAATAAAACAAATGAAAAGTTTTGATGTAAATTAGCCATATAGAATACCTTGCTGTACATCTCTAATGGTCCTTGTCTTCATGCTGCAGAGTAGCCAGCATTGCCAGGTTTGGTGGTTGTTATGGAGCCAGAACCCAGTATTTAAGGGAATGACATAGCTGTATTTGGATTTAGAGATCTCATGAGTATTAAGGGCTTCAGCTGATAGAATTCACTCCTCAAGTTCAAGCTAATTCTGTTTTGTTCCCAAGAAATTAAATGTATTTTTTCCCCTTGAATTTGAATATTTGCTTAAATTGAAAAAAGCAGCTCATCTGTCAAAATTGTATTGTTTTAGAAGGCACTCATAGCACTTCCTATTAACTTTCCCAGACTTCTAATTGCAATATCTTGTTTTCAGTTTATAAAGGGCAACTCAGAGTATTTGAGAGAGTTTGACTGGCTGATGTCTCTACTGTGAAATATGGAGTGCTTCCACCTCTTGGTGAATGAGTCCTGTCCTGTCCTCATAATTTAGTGGAACTGAGTTCTTGATTTCATGGGAAGGAAAGCCAAGTAGAGTGGCCAACAGGGAGTCACTGATGTCTCCAAGGGTCCCTGATGGGGTCAAGCAGGGAATAGGAAAGTGGGACAATCTCTGAGAGAAATATTATGCAGCTTAGATATTGCTGTAGTTCCTGTGGCCAGGTGTGGAAAAGTAGTCCTGTGATATCTCTTATGTCACCCAATGTGTTTACGTGATGGGTTGACCCTGCCCAGGAGTCAAGTACCCACACAGCCGTTCACTTGCTCCCTACCTCCCAGTGGGACAAGTGGGAGAACAGGTAGAGAAAAAGCAAGAAAATTTGTGAGTTGAGATAAAGACAGGTTAATAAGTGAAGGAAAGAGGGGGAAAAAATCTACAAGTGACACAAAGGCAATCACTCACCATCTCCCACAAACAGACCAGTGCCCAAACATTCTCTGAATGATGGCTACCTTGGAAGACAAAGTCCTCCACCTTCTTCTGCTATCCCAGTTTTATTGCTGAGCATGACATCACACAGTTTGGACTACCCCATTTGTTCAATTCAGGTCAGCATATCTGGCTGTGTCCACTCTCAGTCTTTTGTGCACCCCCAGCCCACTTGCTGGACAGGACATGGAGAGAGTATGAAAAAAAAGAAAGCCTTGGTGCTGTGCAAGCACTGTTCAATAACAGCCAAAATACCAGCAGGTTATCAACACTCTTTTAGTCATGAATCCCAAACACAACACCATACAGGCTGCTATGAAGAAAGTTGGCTCCATCCCAGCCAGACTCTGTACAGTTCACCTGGAATTCAGACACTGGCTGAGGCAGGTACGTCAGATTGCCCAGGTCTGAGTTAGTCCTGCATAACTAGGGAATGCTGAAGCTACTATGAAGATAGATTTACCTTTGCAAAATCCATTCTAGCAAAATAAAAATCTCCTTAGATGTTCCCTTGAAGAAACTAGTATTCTGTGCTTTGAGCTACAATTGAAAAGTGAAATAAATAAGCAAATAAGAGAAAGATTAAATACAATTTTGAATAGTTGCACATTCAGTCTGTACCACCTAAATATGTACTTAATGAGTTCGTGTTCTCTGAAAAAGGAGTATTCAACTAAATAAGTAGGAGGCAACAAAATATATAATCAACTTAATTCTGCATTTTCTAACTTCAAAGTGCTAAATTTTGCAGCCTTTCCAATATTATTTCAAATCAACATTTGCTTGGGCAATACTTATCCTCACAAGAGCATCAGGTAGCTTGATGTAAATTACATTTATAAAGCATTCTGATAAGCTTGGGTGAAATTAGTGGTTTTAGAATGGGAATTCTTTCCATTGTTTCTCCTCTATAGCAGGAGATAGACATGCAACGTTCATGTGTCAAAAGAAATCTGATTAAATAGCTCAACTTTGGTGTTTTATGAGAAATATTAATGCTTCTAAATATCCTGGTAGAAAGACAACTAGTGTTCTTTTCAGCGGGAAAATTACTAGGGAATAATTCCAACATTTTACACCACCTGTGAATTAGTTTGTTCCTTGGTCTTACTTATCTGGACAATGGAATGTGTTAGCTTCTAATAAAACAGATAATCTTTTTGAGACTAATTGAAGATCTTTATCTGCCTAAATTAAATGGTAAGTAAATGCCTCTAAGATGGCATACTGGTCTCTAAATTAATTCCCAGATGAGAAGGGCTGTTTTAACCTGGATTCTAAGTAGTTTCATATTTTAATGAGAAGGAAAGTTTAAAAAACCTGAATAACTCAATAATCAATCTAGTATGGAGTGGAATGAAACAGCAGGACAGCCTCAGAGACATCCATCAACAGAAACAATCAACTATCAGCACTACATTCATTATGGGAGCCAACGCACAAGTCTAGGTGTTACTGCTGGAAAATATATAATGCAGCTTCACATCAGGATCCTAGAGCTGCCAAGCATATCTCCAGAGCAACTTTAACAGTGATTACACTTGATGAAGGGGGTAGAGGAAGTATAATCATGTGCCAGCAGCACCAGGAGAATAAGGCCAATATTGAAGTTAAAGTACATTGATGTGAATTCTTATTCTGCCATTAAACAGCAGTTTTTCATAGGATGAGCTTTGCCTACAAAAGTCTCAGGTGTTTCCGCTTAGTGCTAGTCTCTTTTTGTAAATATATTGACTTTTAATTATACCAAGTAGGCTACCTAACAAGGAAATGTTTGAAAATACTGAAGACAGTAAACCTTATAATCATGAATTGCCTCTATGATACCATGCTAGCCTCTGAAATTCCCAAATGAGAAGGGCTATTTTAATATGCATAAGTAGTTTCACATTTTTGTTGGAAGGAGAAGTCAAACTCATGACAAAGTAAGAAGTTAGCTGAGGATGGGGAAGTGTTGTAGGATGTAGTCCTAAAGATTGTGGTATTGTAACAGTCAATATTGACCGACAAAATTTACTTTATTCCTGTATTTTATTTAAGCTATCTAGTGCTTGAAGTGAACACCCAATCCACTGCAATCACAGCCAGCAAACAGATGTCTAGCCCAGAAGTCTACAAAGCAGTTCCATATGTTCCCACTCTTCACAATTCACATTAAAAGAACAAGCTGGATCTTGTTAAATAATTTCTGTCCAACTTTACCTTTCTAACACAATATATGAAATCCATACCTGTGCGGGCAGCCAAACTAAAATCTATTCTCTTATTCAGGCCTACTTTGATGCTTAAATAGCCTTCCTGCTGGTCTTCTGTGGAGAAATGTTTATCAATGAACTGTATACTAAGCTTGGGATTTTTCGCCAAAGTGTCTCTTTTTAACCTGTTCTAAGTTGACATTAAAAGACTCCGTAGTAGGAATGTAGCCCTGCAGTGGTAGAAAAAAAACAATCCCGGAAAAAAAGTGTTCTGGTTTTGTTTAGTGAGGGGGAGCCTAACGTGGCAGCTTCTGTAGGAAACTGCTAGAAGTTGCTCCCCTTTGTTCAGTGGACTCGGCCAGGCCTAGGGCGGACCCGCTGCTGGCCAAGGCTGAGCCAATTGGTAGCAGAATGTCCTGTGATAACGCCTCTGCGATAACGTATTTAAGTAGGGGAAAACAGGAAAAGAGAGAAGAGAAGATGTGTAGCAGCTGAGCTGGGGCAGAGAGGGGGAGGTGTGAGCCTTGTGGGCCTTGCAGGCCTCACCCTCTGGCCTCCTGCCAGGCAGCCGAATGGACCCAACTAGGCCCAGCCCGCCTGCAAGAAGTGGAGAGGAGATGAGATGTGAATGAGATGTAAAGAGATCCTGAGAGGCATCTGCCAGCCTGTTGTGAAGAATTTTTCTTGTGAGAGGAACGGCTGCAGATGCCAAGGTCAGTGAAGAAGGAGGGGGAGGAGTAATGCGGCTCCTGGCCAAGATTCCCCTGCAGCCTGTGATGATGACCATGGTGGAGCAGGTTGTCCCCCTGCAGCCCATGGAGGTCCACGGAGGAGCAGAGATCTACCTGCAGCCCATGGAGGACCCCACGTTGGGGCAGGCAGATGCCTGAAGGAGGCTGTGGCGCATGGAGGGCCCGCTGGGGCAGCTGTTCTGGAGGGACTGCACCCCGTGGAAGAGATGACCCACGCCGGAGCAGTTTCACAAAGGACTGTGGCGCGTGGGAGGGACGAAGGAATAGGGGAGGAATGTGAGGAGTTTTTCCCCCAACTATGAAGCAGTGGTGTAAAACAACGTGTGATGAACTGACCGTAACCCCCATTCCCTCTTCCCCCGTGTGCTGCTTGGGGCGGGGAAGGTAGTAGAGATAATGTTAAGCCCGGGAAGAGGGAGGGGTAGGGGGAGGTTATCTTGTTCTCTGTCTCATTCTCCTGCTGTTTGTAGTAATAAATGAATAGTTTTCCCCAAGTTGAGTCTGTTTTGCCCGTAATGGTGACTTTGAGGATTTCTCCCTGTTCTTATCTCAAACCTTGAGCCGTTTTTTTCTTATATTATCTGTCCCGATTCTCTTGGAGGGTGGGGGGAGTGAAAGAGAGACTGCGTAGTCTCGTCCTGATCAGGGCTGAACTACGACAGAAAGTGAGGGGGAGGTCCTCTGAGAAATGGAGCCATGCTACTTTTAATGCTGCCTACATAAACAAACCCATCTAAATCTGAATAAGTGACCTTGCCTTGCAAGCAGTTTCTCAGAGGGAAACCATTTATTCTGTTTTAAATACAATGGCTCAATGATCACAGCTAAATATTGCAGCCAAATAATTAAGTTTTCTTCATGTCTGAATTTGAGTATGGATGGAGATGTAGTTTCCCTTTCTTTTTTTTTTTTAAAGAAAACTATTTCGTGGTAGAGATGGTCTTTTTCTTGTGTGCTGGAGCAAACCCTAGCACAACGGGGTGCTGAATCATGACTAATCCCGCTGGTAATACCAATAGTCTGCAATAATTTTTCTAGAGGAAAAGTGCAAAAATAAATATGTAAAAATACCATTTATGAAAAAACTTTTCAGTTTGTATATAAGAAAGACAAACATCAAGTAATTAATAATAAAGAATTCTACATAGAATTAGTGGAGAAAGATGAGATTCCTCTATCTGCTGGAGAGGGGAAAATACAGTTTAAAAGAGAAAGAGAGAAAACCTCTACTGCAACTGGCATTCTTACTGGGAATGCACATCCTCCATTTTGGTACTTCAGAGAAAGGAACAACTTTGAATAAACCTGGAATACCTTAATCAAGTTTAGTGAATTTACTCACTTAAAGAATAATATAGAAAAGATCTGTTTGTCCCTACGTCACTTTGCTATCCTTCTTAGCCTGAGTGATTCTGTGGTCAAAAACCACAAAAGTTTCAGAGACTAATTTAAAATGAAAGAATAAGAGCATTTCAGGCTTTGAGAAGCTTCAAAACCTCTGAGTTAAAGAACAGGATCAGACTGCAGCTATACTGAATGATCAATCTTCTAGCATTTTCTCAAAACACAAGATTGTCCACATGCACTAAAGCACTGTTATGGAGATAATGTTTATTTCTTCCCAGTTGTAAGTTTTCCTTGGTCTTTTGTCTTGGCCCTGCATTTTCCTAGTCTTGGATAATCAGTGAAACTACAGCATATATATACCAGGATGGGAGTTTAAGGGAATTATGCTCACAGGGCAGGTTGCAGTCTCATCCATTGGAGAATTTTTGTATGTAAAGAGACACACATGTAGTCAAGTTTTAATGAGGGCAATAAATGGATACCCTCTAATCTCATAGTAAATATTTTTCACACTACTGAAAGATCTGCTGGTTGTAGAAGAATATGACTTCAGACCCACTCTCTTGCCCAAATAGCTTTTACGGGTTGCACAGTGATACCACCTGCTCCTTTTCCCAACATACTATATTTTCACCCCACTTATAGAAATGTAGACATTATCAAGTTAATAGGAAACATAAAAAATCCAGAATTCAGCATTCTACCTTTCATACCTGCCTAGCGCCTAATGCAATTGGGATGATAGATTACACGTGCATATGACAAAAAAAAAAAAAAAAAAAAAAAAAGCAGTCTTTGCTTCTTAGGTCATTATTCTAACTACTGTATATTGTACCTGAAATTAGCTAAATGCTAGTCCTGAATTTACATCTATAGAGGTAACTTCAGTGTACGGATAGTGCATTGTAGACACAATTTGCCGCTACAGCTACAGTTATTTATTAATGGGTGGATTGGTTATGCATATTTAAGTAACCTATTACAATACAGAATTAACCCTTACCCTCTACATTTGTTAAAGCTGAGAAAACAGTTGTTTTGACGTGATAGATCCATCAGCAAAGGAAATGCTTTCTCTGAAACTCAGTTTTCTGGTTCAGTCCTTTGACAGTAAATGTGGAACTAAGAAGCATGTCTTCCCCGGCTCGAACGCACATGGCATGTTATTGATAGAGAACAGAAATGTATCTCCAAGTAGACATGACAGAAACCAAGGCTGTAGCCAGCATTCATGGCAACTGAGACATGATGTAATCTCAGACAAGGTCATCAGTGTAAAAATACTCTGTCTATTTATTTTTAAGATTTTTCTGTAGCTGCTGATAGTAGAAGGAAGCTGCTTCTTAGAACGCTACATATCTGAATAAGGTTTCTGATGTTCTATTTGAGACTTGCTGTTTTTCACTAGTCCCTGCTTATGCCTTTATTCAGGAAAATATTTTATACCCCCCTCAAATATTCCTGAAGGAACCAAAAGTGATTTGACTTCTTCAGTTTTTATCTTTAACTGCTGGATCTACAGAGCACAGAGAATCTGTCTTCTAGTATAATTTAGGCAATCTCAATGTGTTTAGTCACCCATAGTAGTGTGCAACCATGAAAAATTAGCTAATAATCTGCTTATTTAATGTGTTAAAGATTCATTTTCATTAATATAGTATCTAAAGTACCTCTACACATATTTCCAGTGTTTGTTCCGTTGTTTCCAAAGAATTTAGTTTGCACTTTACTGTCAATAAAGGTGAATACGACTTGTGATTGACAACACCGGCTGACATGAGCAACTAAGATGCTTCAGGTGACGTCAACTTCTTCCTTTCTTAATTTATTTGTTTGACAGAGAGCTACAGAGCATCCTACTTAGGTTTTTTTTTGGCAGAGATATCTTTTTTAGGAATAGTTTGAATAGCTGTTTTGGAGGAAAAGCAGTAAAGGTTTTTCTCAGGGCTTGCCTCTTGAAGCTTTGATATGTTTAGTCTCTTATGTCCTCAGAGAGTGACATAAGAGGAAGACAGCAAAGAAAATATCTCCTTTCTTCCAATATGTCTTCTTGAGAAACAAATGGGTCTATCACAGACTGCCAGTGGGGATGGGCAGTTGATAGAAAGAAGTGAGTGGGTGGAAGAATTCCTTGAGTGAGCAAATCTGAAACTGTAAGGAAGGAAGATGTACTGTTGTGCTCAGGGAGAGTTTGGAAGAGCAAATGGAGTGTTTGAATGCAGCCTCGGTGATCAGACCCCATTTCCTTAGCCCGAGGCGAAGCCCATCTGAGGTAATTCCCTAAATGGGACCATACCTGAGTGTTGGACCTTAAGGTGGAAGACATAAGTGGACTGGTCTCTGATGGAAACAGGGATAGAAAGGATTTTTCCTTTGAGAGCACGTTTACAGCCGTTTGAGGAAGGTCCTGTTTGGCAACCTTGGATGTGAGAAAGAAATATGTACAGCTAGACTGTTAAGACTCTCTTCTGTGGGAGTTCAAGTTAGGAAGGAGAAAACTCAAAGTGACTGGCAGCCAGAGAGCAGAAAGGGGTTAAGAGGTGAGAGGAAAGCAGAGTCTTTGGGGAGCAATTGATTTCCTTGCATTCATTTTGTTTGTGTTTTTCCATCAGTGGGGAATGGCTGTAAGTCCACCTGCAGTTTTGGTTGACTCTGTGTGATTTTTCAGTCTGCATACCACAGAGGTGAGCGTTTCTGATTTTCAGGAACAGAATGGAGGGAAATCCCGTGTAGCTCACACAGTATCTGAAAGTGGACACAGTGGGAAATGGGACAAAGCCTTTTGGATCCAGTTCACTAATAAATATCTTATATATGCATTGGCAGAGAGTGCTTACCTTCTCCATTGAGGGGATAGCTGAGACACTGAGGGTCATAAAGGTGAACACCAAAGGCTTTCTTAAAAATTAAATTTTTACCCCTTTACAACTTACTTTATGACGCATGCAAAGCTCTCATATGTTTGGAGAGATTCTACCTTAATCCCAAAATTTTAAATATAAATTAAACTATCCAAGAAATAGTGATGTTTAAACACTGAGGTGTCCTGTTAGGCTCTCTGTCCCCACACTGAAAACATAGTCCTCTATATTTTCATTGGTAACATCACTTTTTAGATCTCCATTCCTTTATTTACTTAATCTATAAAACAAAACTATGAAAGTCAGATCTTGTTATCTGTAATATATAGGCCAAGTTACTTCATATACTATTTTCCATATGTCCTTAGTTCTTCCTATCATGTAGGCAAGATTTTCAAAAGATACAGGAAAAGTATATTAATTATAACAGTATAGAATTGCAGATGATGTACAGTTCGAATGAGAAGTGAAATCCTTTGAGATTATCCATCTCTGTTGCAGAACGGAATGAAATCTGAAGTGAACAATAGCAAAAATGATCCATTATCTGCTTATTTTTGGAGGTCTTATTACTTCCTTCTGATACTGCCTGTGGTTGAAACTGGGGTATCAGGTCACGTAGTCCTTGCATTTGGCTCAGGTTGAACTCTCCTTTTTCCCATGTTTGCAGCCTGACCCTCCACTGATTTATCTTTTTGCTAATCCTGGCAGATTCTATTAAGATCTTTTCCTTTTTATTTAACAAACTCTCTCAGAAGCAGAGCTCAATGTTGATCTTAGCGGTGACTGTTAATTACAGGAATGATGTGCAAATGCTTCTTGATTATTGTAAAAGAAAGTAGAATAACAAAAACTCTCTCAACTGGATGTCTCAGATGCATTTGGTACAACGTGCCTTTGAGGTATCTTACCAGACAGGATCATTTATTCAAAGTTGTACATTACTTAAAGGAATCTACCAGGCTCCACAGTTAGTTTTAAAGGAAGCAGGGTAGGGCTATAAATATGCAGCTGTTATCATTCTCTTTCCCTGCGTGTGTCTTCCTTCTCTTTCCCCCAGACAGTTTTCTGCATGAGAATTAATATTACTGAGGTGTAGTTACAGAATTAATGTCATTTGCATTGTACACTCTTTGTCTTATTGATACCTTAATTTTGGAAAGTTTTACGTATGTAATCAAAACAAAGTGTAAAGTAATTCTTCATGTAGAAAACAAACATAGGTGAGCTAAGGAAACTAACCATAGGCATTTAGGCTAATTTCATGAAAGAAGAAAAATTGGCTAAGATTCTAGGACATTTCTATTCCTGAGGCATGTTTTTTGCTTATTGTGAGTGGAAGAGAATAACTGATAATGTTAATTTGCCCTTCAAACAAAGCAGTTAGTTATAACTGGATGGTAAACCAACATTATTTTTGTTCTAATACATGCCCAACACTCTGAATATTAGATCTGATCCCAAGCACAATGAACATCAAGTGGGGCTACGGTCTTCACAGAGGTGAAGCTTGTGAGAGCACCTGTTCAGATCTGAGGACACTCTTGGAGTGCAAAGAAGGTAAATGAATGAGACAACTGTTCTCAACATGAAAGCTGGCCCACTAGAACGTGCCACTTAGTAGACTGTTGGAGAGTTATCAAAGGAAAAACTCAGGAGAAACGCTCCAGCACATCACAAAGGCAGTTAGTATACAAATGTAGGTTGAGGACACTGAAGTTGAGTACAAAATGTTTGTAAAGAAGTCCTGAATTACTCAAACTTGTCTGTTTATTTTCAGACCTTGAAAATAAGTTTGTCTGAATGACAAATGCCATCCACTGAGACTAATTTATGTAAAATTAACAGTTATTTTTGAAAGTATACTTGAATGCTTTCATCAGATATAAATGCATCACTTCTACACAATTCCCTCCCCACAATTATAGTGTCATTATTGAATTCCTATAACTCTTAGCACAGATAAATATTTATACTGTCAAGACTTCGAAGACTTTTCTATTCATCAGTAGGTAGCAGTTGCTTGTTAGATCTACAGTAGGTTTTATTGTGCTCTTTAACTGCCCATTCCATGGTGGTCTATGCTTTTCAATGACAAATGACTGCATATAATTTGGGTGCTATATCATTAAGACAAAGAGGGGCATTTATGTTTTCCTGTATGTAATGTAACTGTGACTATGCATTCACTTTGGGGCAATTATGTGCTTATTGTGACAAATAGTGCATTTTCAAGTATTTAAAGATCTTGTTTTGGAAAGAGTCCCTCCTCTATGTATATATTGAAGGTATTGCTGTGACACAGCATGAAATCTTATGGTATAGTTATCTGAAAAAACTTATCCACTCCCTATAACATATTTAGATTGCTTTTTTAGACTGTATAAAATTTTAGCTAGAACTAAACATAGAACTTCATTCATCATCACGCAAGCAAAGGCTGCCAAAGGAAGCCTACTCTTCCTGAGCTAAAAGTGGCAACACTCCAGTATTGGCAGAAATCAAATGAATCATTTCCTGCTTTTAGTTTTAGATAAATAATCAAAAAAGATTGTCTAGATTCTGATCCAAAAGTAATTTTTCATAGCAAGGAATAAGGCTACAGCTGCAGAGACTTTAAGTGGGGAATGTTCTCCTGCTAATTACTTGACTGGAAAGGCCCTAAGGAACAGACAGTCAGATCAAAATATCAAAATCCAATTTAAAATAAAATGTTAGATAATCATATTGGCTTTTAAGTAGAGTAACTTGAAGTGCATTGAAACAGAGAAGTTGTTTGAGAATTTAATTTGCTCTTGATTCATTGAATGAACTTGGTCCAACAGGCGCCTGGCGGATCTGCCTTCTTTCTGGGAGAGAGCAAAGGTAGAGCAGGGGCAGCAACTGCCGCTGCTGAGAGTGGATGGTGGTGACTGTGATGAGATACACAGTGAGGAATTGTTGTCTGTGAACTCTCCCTTGTTCCTTCAGTTCTCCCCTCTCTAGTATCCAAAATGGTGGATGCTGGTGACTGTGATGAGATACACAGTGAGGAATTGTTGTCTGTGAACTCTCCCTTGTTCCTTCAGTTCTCCCCTCTCTAGTATCCAAAATGAAGAGTGTCTGGACTGGTGACAGGGTGATTCCAGGTTACAGTTGAGTATGTGTGGTAAGGGGAGACCTAGTTAAAGGAGTTGAAGGAGACCATAATGGGATGAAGAAACTCTGGAACCACAAATGGAGACAGGAAAATGAACGGGAAAATGGGCAAGCCAGGACATGAGATAAGAGGTCAAAGGAAGAGACTAGTATGGTGACAGCCAGAGGACAAGAGTTGAGAAGATCTGAGTTGAAGGAACTACTAGACCTGTGCTGGGAACAAGAGCAAGTGGAGGAGTGAGGAAGGATGTAGTCAGTGACATAAAGGATGAGACTTGAGCTAGGGAGAAGACAGGACTCACTGCCTGTCAGAACCTCTCTGAGCCTCATGCCTCATAGAGGCTAAAAATCACAGATAAAGCATGCATCTTAATGATTTGTCATACCTGCCTGACCTAAAAGATGATGACTTCTTAGTAAGTGTTTTTTATTCACTGAAAGGTCAGAAATCTGTGCAGTGGGAAGGAGAGCACTGGACTAATCACAGGTAGTTTTGGAACCTGTGATGGACCTGAAGCCTCATTATCATCCATGAAATCTACTGGCAATGTATTTTCCATCTTAAGCTGATAGGTACAGGAAAAACCTGGTGCTAATTCCTCTGCATACTCAAGTGGAAGAGATTTGAGGGTAAAGTTCCACTTTGGTCATGTGCAATGTAGGAACTGATGCAGTTGCATAGGACGAAATTTCCTGTTTTAATTTCCTTCAAAAAAAAAAAAAAGTTAATCCACAGCAAAACCATCTTTTGAGCACACCAGACTCTAAGGTTATGACCTGGGGAAAGAACTCTGGTAGTGGGAATCTGGGGGAAGGTACAGATATATATAGGAGGAGCGCAGACAAATGAGAGATCTTGGCTGATTTGAGGCCAAAGAGCAGTTCAGTAAATAGATTCTGGGAAAAAAAAAAAAAAGAAAAAAATAGAAGACCAAAGAACAATTAAAGAATCCTAACTACAGTCTCTCTTTCTTAATCATAGAATAGTTTGGTTTGGAAGGGACCTTTGAAGGTCATCTAGTCCAACCTCCCAGTTAATGCCTGATTAACTGTCAGTTTCAGAGTTTATAAGCTGGTAGAAAGATGGTTAAATCAAATTTACAGTCCTAAGTAAATTTGCATTATCTAGTTTATTAAACAGTAGAAATAGCACTTTTTTTTTTTTCCCAGGTGGTAGTAGTATGACACCGCAACCTGCACTGAGCAAATACGAGATCCAGCCATCACCAGATCTACTTCTTCAGCTCTATGGGTGTTTCTCACAGCTCTGTGAGTTAGGCCCTAGCTGTCCAGTGGGAAACATTACAGATGCCAGATGGTTACTTTGTATGATAACTTCCCGCTTTCGCAACAGAACTCCTCAGTTTTTTTTTTTTAATGACAGTGTATAATGGAGTCCAGTTTTGCAAGCAGCCCTGTGTGAGCTCTAGTAGAGCTTGGGTGCACACACAACAGTAAAGCCAGTTTGAATCACATTTATGATGATGAAGTCCTACAGTCCATGTTGTTCCTATCAACAGGGGCAGAAAAATCACTGTGCAGCTGGGATTCTCAAACACTTACCCAGCTTTGAAAATAAGTTTGCTCACATCTCGGCAGTCTCCCACTCCCTTACAGGAATGTCCTGGGACTGAAAACGTGAGCCTGTTCAGACATAGGAAGGGAGCGAATCCAGTTATCTTGACTCTCATGATCGGATCTGAATCATGAAACATTTCTAAGCAGTGATTTCTTCAATGGAAGAGCAGTAATCTATGTATGTAATATAAAAATTATATATTGCAGATTTGTGGCTAAATCTACTCAAGATTTTCAGTTTAGGATTTTGATCATAGGACAGAAATCCATAAAATTGTCTTTTCTGGGTTTTTGACCCAAAAACCCCAGCATTCTTCACAAATCACAAGATTGCAAGTCTGAAGGGAAGGTTTTTCAGAGATTTTGTTTGGATCTGAATGAAGCATTTTTCACTCAATCTAGAATCCAAATCACAAGGATATTCTTGGCATAAGACTTGTAGTTGAAACCACTCAGAAATATGCAAGAATATTGACTTGATATGTGGTTTTGGATCATTTCAAAGAGTAAAAGGTGTGATTGGCTGTCATTTCTGGGATACAGAGTGCTATTAACTCTTTTCATATCATCAAGAAAGAGAAGTGTAGTATCATATCTTTATAATTCATATAATCTCAGCACGTATTTTGAAATCAGTGTCAATTCACAGGTACCAAGATGTTCAGACTGTAACTGCACAACTAACAATTGATAATATTGCCAAATAGGGTCATTTTTACAGCTAGTCTTCTGACATCTACTATTCTTAATGCCTAAGCTTCTAAAATAAAATATTACATAAAAATACAGTTTCATAAAAAAATAAAACAATGCATTAATTATTGGTTGAGTATCTGCTTTCATGGTTGCAGACACAAGCTTAAGAATGTGACCATACTGTAAACTAAGAATAACGTAACAAAAGACACTTTCTTCTTAAATCCGAAGTCTCGTAACTTCTGGCATCTGACTCATGATTTTTGAATGCTTGAGGTTGGCAGTATTGTACTAACATGTTTTGTATCAAAATTAAACTTCAGAAAAACATAACTTTTACCATCTAGCAATTTGTAGGTCAAGAGGCTGCAAAGCTACAAGGAGGGACAAAAATAAGGGTTCCCTCCCAAACTAAGACACTTCAATACCATTTTTTCCTAGGGAACTACAACCTAAAGAAGCACCCAGTTTTCTAATCTCATGTCACGGGGCAAACCTTGCCTGACAGGGTAATAATGACTATGCAGACCAATGTTCCCTCCACACTGTGGCATCACAGCCAGCTCCACGGGAAAGCACTGGTTCAGGACGCCCTGAAACTACCTTCCCTCTGTGCCCAGCCCAGGGCTGTGGGTGAATACCACATTTCTGCCCACAGTAATGAAACCCAGTGTCCTCCAAAATAAATATTGTTTCTTGGTTACTAATATAAATAAATGTATTGCACATTACATTTTTGGAGAAGAATGTGCAAGACTAACATTTCTGAAGTCAAACGGAGAGGTCCTCCGTTCGCTTCCCTCCAGTCCTCATACAGCCAAACTTCCGCTTGAGTCACTTGGAATTTACATGACTAAGAACTACAGAGACACCCAAAAGTACTTAATGCTTTTTTCCTGAAAATAATTATGAGATTTGGATAAAAATTTTATTCGAGAAGGTGGAACAACTCTGGTATTTCTTTTTTTCCAATGTTATTTTTTGAAATAGTTGTAAATTCTGTAGTTTGTACCTCCCTGAAGGGAAAAATGAATCATTTGTTCACTAAATGGAAAATTAAAGAAGACAAATAGCACAGTTAAGAACATGATTTATTACAGTTCACATCCTACTGTATGTCCACAAGTTCCTTTAATGCTTTTCATAGGAAACAAAACCTAGATTCACTCTTTTCCCAGTGAATTTAAAAAAAATTTTATTTCAAGAAGTTCTACTTTCCTCTCATTTCATTTTATTTCATTTAGACTTGCATTCATCATAGTTGCAATAGCTGATGGTGCTGTGAAGAAAGAGACAAGGACAAAATAAATATTTCCTTATATCATCAGCCTTCAAAAGTCAAATAATTGTTTTTGTGTAGGGAATGAGTCTAAATTGTCTTCTCACATTCAATGCTAAATCTGTGGTTTGTAAAGAATTAGTGATAGACCAAACTTAAAACTTAGCTGTTTGGATTGTGTTAAATGAATCACTCAAAGACATAAAAGTGCGGTCATGTTGTACTTTAAATAACTCATGCCTCTTGTAAGTGTACAACATACTAAGCAATTTAATAATAGTAAGTTTTCTCATCATGGATGTATAAGGTCATGTTGCAGATCTCTTTCTTTACTTGGTGGAAGCCAATGTGGTTCCATTGTCATTGATTTTTGTTTTCTTTTAAATTAAGTTATTTCTTTTCTGTTTTTCCACAAGGTGTTGATTTGGGATACGGCATTTTGAAGCCAAAAAGCTAAATTCTTTACTTATGTCACACCCTTGGTTTCAAAGCTTGTGCGTGCATGGAGAGAGAAGGAGTTTAAAAAATGGTTTAGGGTAAACTTTCTCCTTCCTCTCTTGAAAAGGATATTGCCTCACTGGGAAAAAGCTCTGGTCAGTACTATTCCCTGAACTGTTCCTGAGCACTGTGCCAGGGACGATCTATCAGAATTGATGGCAGTATGCTAGGACTGAGCCTGTGCTCTGCCATCAATGTTTTTATCAGGAGAGATGCAACCACAGAAAGCAGTTTGGACCTGCTACTCTCAAACACTACCTATCGCCTAAAAGTAACTAAAATCTCCCCTAAAAGTAACTAAAATCTCCCAATTTTTTTTTTTTTTTTTTTTTTTTTTTTGTAGATGCTTCTGCAGAGACTCACACGTGATCAAGACTGTTATGGCTTAGATGAGTAGTGTCAAATGGTAGACTTCTTCCACTGCTGAGACATAAGCATGTCTTTCAAGTGTTCAGGACATCTGGACAAAAATGTTACTGGTATTTCTCACTTTTCCTATATTTCTTTTAATAGCGGTATGTTTAAGGTATAGCCCAAGTAGTGGAAGCTCCATGGTGGTTTAAGCACACCTCCTAGAGGTGCCTATTTACCATTCACAACAGAGGGAATTTGGTCATGTAACTTGAAGTAGTCCAAATAATTCTCATGTGAAGGAAAGTCTAATATATAGCTGCTTGAGCTGCAACAGTTAGTGTTGTGGCATTTATTTTGGTGTTTCTGCCCACGCCTTAGATATGTTCCTTCAGACATTTCTAGCCTATGATGTTGCTTTTATTTCTACACAATTGCTTCCGTAAAGAATTTTCAGAAAACTAAAATAAGACTCTGCTTATTGATTGCATGTCTAATTTTAACAGCAACTTTGACAGTTGTCAGAAATTATGCTTAAATGAAGAGTGATATACACTTGCTATGGTTGGTTACAAATGAAAACATGGTCTATGATAAAGTATATGATGGAAAATCTGGAAATTAAGGGCTTCTGTTCTGTAATTGGTAGGCTGGAGCTATTCTGATGTTCCCCTTCACGTATGTCAGGTCTTGTTACAAATTCAACATCCCATATGAGGATTATCTGCCACAGTGTAAAATTAAATTATGAACAAATCTTGACTTCCTAGAAGGTTTCTCATTTTCTTAGTGTGTGTTTTAAAACCTAGACTTTTGTTAGTAAATTAGTAAATAATTATCTGGAATTAGATGCTAAAAGGAGATTAATCGGAAAGGAAAAATTAATGAAAACAAACTGTGTGAGTTGGGAACTATGTGACATAGGGAGAAACTAAAGAAAAACATGATCCAGATGAACTAGAAAAAATGGACTCATGCACATGAGCAAAACACATATCTAGCTCTACTCACATATGTACTATTTTTTTTTGTCACGTGAAAATGAAAATAGGATCAATGGAATAGCATAGTTCTGCTAGGATGCAAAAGCTACTGAGTATAGAATAAAATATAGTCTTAATTAATTTTTTTTTTAAAAAACTATCTGTAACTGGGTAACAACCTACCAGAGACAGAAAAGATGACACAAATCTATTAGAAGAATGTCTGCTATGGGAGTTTCTATTTAAAGCTATACCTAGTGCCAGAGGACAAAACACAACACAAGCAAAATCCACAGTTCCTACCTACTAATCCACGTGAGGTAGGGCAGTCATACACCTTGGGAGCCATTTTAGGGTTTAGCTAGAAAGTAAATATAACAAAGCTCCAAGTCAAATTAAAGCTATTTAATTTGAGTTATAGACCTGAAAATGTTGGGTGAAATTTGTGGAAAAAAGATCAAAGAACAAGGAGCTGGTGGATGTAGTGGTCAGACAAGAATCTGAGGAACACATAATGCAGTACTGCTAAGCTGAAAGCATTCACAAATCATCAGTCAAGTCTGGAATGTCATGAGTTTGGGGAATTTTTTGATATAATAAATATAGGACTTGTTTTGTCTTTTAAAGGCTCAAAATCAGGGCATTTTTGAGTTACTTTTTTTTTCTTTTTTTAACCAAGTTGTGAGCCATAATATTATGTTTGGAAAGAATGAGAGCTAAGAGTCTTACTTTGCTCAGGAAAAAAGGAACTTTGAGAAAACACTTGTTGGGTGACTTGCAATAAAGGTCATACAATTTGGCAATGTAGAGATAGATTAATCTGGAAAGTACTGTAGTTGAGGAAAACTGTTGGCAGTCAGTATATGAGAGTTTGAAAATAAGGCTGTTTCATTTTTATAAAAATAGCAGTAATCAGGTATAGAGCTGAAACTGAAAGCTGTAATAAGTTTAGACTTCTGATGTTTGACTCATTCACAAATGATTCCTGTTTTATGAAGAATATATTTATTAATCATAAGTATTTGTTTACTTACTTTAAGGAGTAAGTAAGTAAGTAAGTAAGTAAATTTTTAAGAAACCAGCTGAGCCTTTCATTTCATCTAAATTTTTATTCTGTATAATTTGACTTATGCTATATTTTCCTGTCCTGTTTAGCAACAAAAATAGTGGGAAGCAGTATAATTTTGGTATAAAATTTTTAAAGGTGAGGAAAAAATGGTGAATACTTATTTATCATCTATTATGGAGTATTAAAAAGGTATATGAAGTAGAATTTAAATGATACAGTCAGTGATGGACTGCCGTTATTCTGTTAGCTTTAATTTTGTAAGATCAAAAAGTTTTTGTTAGTCTGGGCTAGTATGTCTGACTGCTGAAATTGGTAGTGATGTGGACAGACAATGAAGATATACTCTATCGTTCCAGCTTGAGATCTGGACCAGGAATTATTTAATCTGCTTTGTGGTGTAGTCAAAAAGTGCTACAAACTCTAATCAGTAGCAGCTGATACCTGAAAGTTTTTATTTTTGGTTAGAATTAAAAAATACTGAGTTTTGATTCCTGTTCAGAGTTTGAGTTGTTTATTTTTATTTTTATTTTTTTTACATTAAACCTTTTTTAGAATTTTTTGTCACTCCATTTTTGAATGTTAGAAATGTTTTTTAAACAATTATTTTATTAATTATTTTTGTTAAAAGAAAAAAGGAATCCCTCCTCTTTTCAGCTGGGGATTACATGTCAAGTTTCCTCCTGAAGGGCATATTTTATGGAGAAGTTATAAACCCTGAAATTAAGTTTGTAATGGAAGATGTGACAAACTTAACTATGGCAATGTAAAAATATATGCTTAACACTTAATGCATAAAGGGCCATATAAATGAAATGTATTTGTAACATACTGCATGTTCATTACAGATTAAAGACTTAAAAATGGAAAAAAAACCCAGCACATCATACTCCAACTATTTCTTAAACGTTTGTTTAATATAGCCAGAACACATTGAAAATTGTAGGACTGAAGAGTACGTAGTAAGTGTTCAAATAACATCAAATGCAATAACACGTTTCATTTGAAACATTAAGCAGGTGATAAAAATGTCATGTAGAATTACTATTCGGTATGCTTTAAAATAATATAATTAGGAGAAAATGCATAGGGAAAACTTAATCACTAAAGTGAAACCTGTGTAAATGAGGCATGTTTGCATTTGTTTGGGTATTCAGAACTTTGCAGCAGATCAGAACCTTTATCAATGGGTGAGCTCGACCACTGCAGCACACTGTACTGGGACTAGGCTGTACTGGGACTGGGCGCTTCCTTCCTCATGGGCATCAGGATGTGTGAACAGTGCAGTAGCTCATGGCATATCCTCCTACCCCTTCACCAGCCAAGCCAAAAGATCTAGGAAAAGAGGGAAGGTTTTTCTACCCTCTCCATCTTTCCCCTCCCTGGAGGTAACAGAAGAGGCGGACTGAAAGCAATGTGAACCTCCTGCAAGAGAAGGTGGCAAAGAACAAGAGAGGTCGGCAAAGGAGAGGAAAAGAAGAAAATGTCTGGCACCTTTAAGCCTTCCTCACTGAAAATAAAAAAGAAAAAAAGTAAAATGGAAGGAGACATAACTCATGGGAGGTGATGCTTTGGGGGAGTAATATAATCTGTCCACTTGTTAGACAAATGTTGGAAAATAAGTGTGCTCTATGTGTTGCCTTGTAGCTATATTTTTTTTAAGTTTGGGAAGGGACAAGTAGGCTTGAGGGAGATTTTGGCCATAGATCCTTAATATAATGTAATGATTTTTATATAGATTGTATTTGTAGGACAACAAGGGTGGGTTTAGAAGCTAAAGCAAAGCCATTAGAACCATCATCAATTAAATATTCCTTCTGTTACCAGAAGTTCTGCAGTTTGCTCTCTGCTGACACACACTCTTTTTTTTTTTCCTTTTGTTGCCTGTGCTAAATCATCCTTTCCACTTCAGGAGGAGCAAGAGAATCTCTCACTCTTGCTTTCTGTGGGACCAGCATCATCCTGAATACTCACCCCTGTTTTCTCTCAGAATACTTACTCAGTTACCTTGTCTGCCTTTGCTGGCACCAAAGAGTTACTGTGCAAGGAGAAAGGTCTTTTCTGTCTGCTGAATAATAGCCCTAGTTATTATTTTGAGAGCAGACATGAGTTGCTGCTACATTCCCTATCCTTTTCCTTAAGGCATAAGATGTTTTCACTGCACTGACATTTCTTCTTTCTCCCCAAGGTTGGTTTCATTTTCAGTGGATACACTTAGACAAGTCTTGGACTTGATTCAGTTAAAATTACTGTATGTTTGGTCTCTGTATCATGGAAGCACAAGCAAAGCAGCTAAACACTGTGGAAAGTTGTTGTTTTCTGTTTTCCCTGGCTGTGCATAAAGTTTTGCAGTGCAATAGCTCAAACATTTTGCTTTGAATTGAGTCCCCTGGGATGATGTGCTCTGTGGTCATATGCTAAGTTGTAGACAGAATATTAACTAGCCATTGCTTTTCACTGCTTTTCACACAGTAGTGGTTCATTTTTTTTTTTTTCTTTTTTTTTTTAATGGTAGGATCCAGTCTGAGGTTCAGACTCTGTGCCTAGACTCATGAATAAGCCCAACTTATCTTATCATCTTACGTGTGTGGGGAAAAGATGTGGACAACTCCGATGGCTGGTGGAAAATTTGAGCCTCTGACTTCCCCTATTCACAGATACTGTACAAAATTAGAATCAGGTTCAAGAACAACTCTTTAAAATAGTCAGGGAATGTCTGCTCTGCCTTGCATTTCTTCAGGAAGTTCATTCCCCTTTTGGCTAGTAACCAAACAGAGCAAACCAGACTGGGCTGGGAGGCGTCATGGCAGTGACTCTGGTGTGTTACAGCTCTGTCTTGCTCATCCTCTCAATAATTTGTGAGCTGTAAAGAAGTGGATACAGCAAGAGAGGTTAATGACTTGCCCAATGACACGTGCTGGGACTCAATAGCTAATGCCCTATATATTTTAAAATTACTCAGGCTTGCAGAACACAGGTCTATTTTGGTGTCAGAACAGTATGGCATCTGTATAGCTGTGAAAGACTGTGCTGGCTGCAAGGTGTGGAAGAACCAGACCCTGCTAGGGACAGTCTGGAACAGAGGTGGAGCTGCAGGAATTTTGGAATCAGTATCAGGTGTCTGTTAGTCAAGACCTCTCTATGATCAAGGTTATCACACATTAATTCTGCCCCTTTTGTTGGTGAAAAGCAAATCAGTGAAGTTCATACATGGGAACAGAAGTTTCACTTTTGTACTTCATATTTTCCTTCTTCAAAAACTGATGACTTGTTATGAAACATTTCATGTGGCAAAAATCAGCAAACTCATTATGTGTTTCTTGCCTTTGTTAAAATAACGGATGAGCTCAGTTATTTCATAACCAACAACTCTCTTGGTTAATGAAAAAACTTGTGCAGTATTACAATTTGCATTAGCCTAATTTAATTTGCATTAGACTCAACTGTGGTTTAACCTACCAAAAATACAGGTGCTTGAGTATCATATGATTTAAAACACTACAGGGAGAAGCAGCAGCTTAGCTGTAAACAGACAACTAGTGAAGACTGCTAAATTTTTTTTTTGAGTACATTTAAATGAATAATTTTGACTAGAAATTAGAATGATTTACTATTTATTACTTGAAAGCAGCATGTAGGCCTTCTGTACTTCTAATACTCTAGTACAGGAGTGCTGGTGGTTTAACCACACTTAAAGCTATTTTAGAAAAGATACCTTCACATTAATTTGACATTCTAAAAGTCTTGGTTTCATGTTTTCTCATTATATTTCAGACTTTTTCATGATGGCAATAGCTGTATAGAGGCTGACCTATGTGTCTGTGAAAAAAGGAATTTCAACAAAATGGTAACCAGATTGTGGCCATTCTGGTACCATTCAGCAGAACATAGGGAGTGCAATGGATATTCTATTTCCTTGGTATTGTAAGGAAATTTCTGTAATTCATAACAAACAAGTCAAAAGATTCCAATGTCTCTACTTTTCTCATAAACAGTATTGGAACTGTTAGAAAAAAATAAATAAGAATATTGAAATTGATGTAAGAAACATAATAAATAAATGTAAAACAAAGTAGAATATATTTATTCAGCATTTCCTACTGCTTGAAGGGGGGGTTGGACTAGATGAACTTTAAAGGTCCCTTCCAACTCAAAATATTCTATTATTCTATTTGTTCATTTAATTTTAACTGCTTAAGAATTTTAACTGCTTTAACTGAGCAGGTTCTGTTTCCACAGCACTGGGTGAGATATTGGTAGAAGGTAAAAGTGAAGAATATAAATAGAAAAGAGGATTTTAGAAATAAACATATTTTTGGGGACAGCTTACATTTCCTGCTTTTCTGATGGTCTAGAGATGTTTCTACCATGGTGATCAGAAGGTCTGACTTCTGTTGTAAACTTGCTGCAGTACTCTGAAAAAAGCGAGTGTTCATTCCAGGTGACAGGGTGATTGAAAACACATTCAGGACAGTACTGCTTCTCTCCTCTGTAGCAGTGAGAAAGACTGATAAGCACACAGTACGATGGATGCAAAAATCTCCTCTATTTAGATATTTTCAAGATATCTCAGCAACCTAGGGATGTAATATCACATATTGTTCACTAGAGCTACTCAACAAAGACAATTTATGAATGAATGTCTATTGTTTTATCAAATCTTGTGCAATTGGTGGACAAGGAGGTCAACATGAGCCAGCAATGTGCACTTGCGGCCTAGAAAGCCAACCGCATCCTGGGCTGCATCAAAAGCAGCATGACCAGAAGGTCGAGGGAGGTGATTCTGCTCCTCTACTCCACTCTTGTGAGACCCCACCTGGAGTACTGCGTCCAGTTCTGGAGCCCCCAACATAAGAAGGACGTGGATATGTTGGAGCGAGTCCAGAGGAGGGCTACAAAGATGATCAGAGGGCTGGAGCACCTCTCCTATGAGGACAGGCTGAGAGAGTTGGGGTTGTTCAGCCTGGAGAAGAGGAGGCTCCAGGGAGACCTTATAAGCAGCCTTCCAGTACCTAAAGGGGGCTGATAGGAAAGATCTGGAGAAACTTTTCAGCAGAGCCTGTTGTGATAGGATGAGGGGTAATGTTTTTTAAATAGAGAGTGGTAGATCCAGGCTGGATATAAGGATGAAATTTTTTATGAAGAGGGTGGTAGAACACTGTTCTACCACCGCTGGTTGCCCAGAGAGGTGGTGGAGGCCCCATCCCTGGAAACATTCAAGGCCAAGTTGGATTAGGCTCTGAGCAACCTGATCTGGTTGATGTCCCTGGTCCTTGCAGGGGGGTTGTACTAGATGCCCTTTAAAGGTCCCTTCCAACCCAAACTATTCTATGATTCTATGAACTTGAGAGTCAAGTTTAGGCTCCCCAAAGCAAAATGAACTAACTGTAAGGAAAGTCATCTGACCATTTAGAAAAGCTAGCAGCTCCCTCAAAAAGTTGCTGTTCAGTATAACAGTAGTATGACTCTATGGGTAGGGAAAAAAAGCCTTGCATAAAAATGCTCAGTACACTTCTACTAACAGGTCAGATTAGTATGGTTATATTTACTGAAGGTTTAACTTTGGTAGGAAAAGAGCTCAATTCCACCTTTTTAATCATATTGGGTGGGCAAAAATGAAATGTTTGTCAGTTGTGCACTTTCCTTAAAACTGAGTGGAATGACAGACTTTCAGACAGCCTTGTTGCAGGTTGTCTTGACATTTGTTTCCCTTATTTGCTAGTTGTTTTTGAAGTTCTTAAAATCAGTGCTTTAAGTACACACAGGCATATATATTAACTTACACTGGAGACAGGTCCAACCTATTAGAAATTTAGGTACAACAGGGTTATAAATGTTACTTAATACCTTATAAAGCCCAAGATACCTGACTGGTGCGTAGGCTCTGTTGCTTGATGTAGTCAGGTGATAACATATGTACACTCATGCTGCCTACTTCAGCGAGTGTCAAAAGTTCATGCTAAGTACTACATAAATTATCACCTAATTAAGTGCTGTTATGGTTTGGATTGGGAGGGAAGTGTAAACTTGGTTCTCCTTAGAGAGCTGTATGCAGAAATATGATGTAGAATTAATTTTACGAATAAAGGTCAAAGATCAAAGTCTGAACCTATTTATTGGAAGAAGGAACTGGAAGGGAATCTTGACTTCCTTAATTAAACCCATTTCTGCTCATGAAAACACTGGAAGGTCGATTTGGTTTTATGTGTACTTCCTGATTACATCTTAGAGATGTCAGGAGCACTGTTCTGTTACTGGCACAGTTTATACCTTGTAGGCTTTCTGAACTTCCCATTGCTACTCTTAAATCGGTAGTTACTTAATCATACTTTAGGAATGCCAAAAAAGCCTATTCACTTGGTGGTTGGAGTTTAGGATTAAAAGATAAGATTTTTATGGAATGGTCTTATCTGAAGACATTAAACACATGTATCAATTTACCATGTTCATACAAAACATCCAAATATGTTATTTTTGTGTTAGACTTGAAGATACATGGACTTCTGCTGGACAACTGATGATATTGTCCTAGTTGGCTAAGAATTTTAAAGTATAGAATCTGATATCTGAGTCAGTTCAAGGAAATATTTAAGATCAATAATAATTGTCAGACATCTGGGAACTGGGGAAAGACTTTACAATATTTTTAGCTATAATTTATTTGGATACATCACACGAAATAATCTGTTTCTCTCTCATTTGTTCAAACAGTTTATGTGACTATATTAGGACATCCATAAATGTGAAAAATGTCTTTTCTTGTGAAAAGACTTCCACTGCTTCCTTCAGCTTTACCTTTTGAACAGGTCCAATTCAATAACGAAAGTTTGTGTTTCATGCAGAGATCTGCAGAAAACTACTCTGGATGCTTTAGATTACAGTGTTCTTTAGGACAGGGACAGCATCAGTGGTAAGTGACATTTTTTTTTTGCCACTGCTAGATCATAAATGAAGTAAAATCTGATAATGTTCATGGTCCCTGGAAGAAAGGGAAACAGTTAAAGATATGGAACTAAAGTGAGAAATCTGAAGTCAGGCTAACTTTTAAGAAGCACTTTGAGAGAGATCAAACAGCATATTTTCAGGCAATAAAGAGATTCTTCTAAAGCAGTCTGTGGTGCTGCCACCAAAAACACAAGGAAGTCAACATCAGCAGTACGACAGTTACAACATTGATTCAGAAAAGTGTACGCTACTTCATTTTTTCCTCCAACTAGACAGCTACCAGCTGAAGGCAGCTAAACACCTAGGGACATCTGTGTTAAAACAACACTTGTGAGTGGAAAAAAACACTAAGTGGGGTGGTGGGAAAAATAGTCAAACACAAAGAAACAAGGTAGCCAAATAAGCAGTTTCTTATCCCAAATTGCCTCTGACATTTCTCCTTCTCTGCACTTCAGTAAGATAGAGAGGGGGAAATGCCAGCAGTGTGATAGTTTTTTTTTGTGGCAAGCAGTTTTCTACGTCACAAATACCACTGCTACCACAGCTGGTACTGCAGGTTGTCTTTGCAAAGATGATGAGGGCTGGACCACTGTAGACACCAAATTACTACTTCTTCTTCTCCCCAGGTGAAGTCTGAAGCATGCTGGCATATCTGTGTTGGAAAATTTGTATTGCCATTACCAATACCAAGAAAAGATTTCCCTTACTAGTGTGTCTGACCTAGTTACTCATTCATACTATTGACTGTAGGAGAGAGGAGCTGTTGCAGAGATCTTGAAGATCTTCAGTGGCACGGAACAAACTCAGCGCTGGTATAAGTAATAATATTTTCGCTGCCTTCTATGGAGTTTTGTTCTTTTATGCCTGTTTGTTTTGAATAATGTGCTTTTATAGATGACTTTTTTACTAAAAAGTAACTAAAGGCAAAAATTGTACACATATATCTACACGTACAAGGGAATATGTTAAACCAGTATTGCTGAGCTTGAGTTGCTGCTCAAAAGCTAAGGTCAAACCAAAAAGTTCTTGGATCATTTTACATCAATCTTCGTTTTAAATTTGTGAATGTCACGGACAAGTGAAATACTCAATTTTTACTTTAACCTTGAACTCTATATTTTGTCCTCTACTGTAGCGTTGTAGTTCCTCTATGCTGCAAAATTGTGTATTCTGTTAATTTTGATATGGATTAGTATCACAGAACTCAAAAGAGGCGGCAACACCTATTAAAAAAGAGAATAATTAATGTCACATAAATACAAACATCTCAGCACTTCTCTAATGCTGCCATGCCAGCAGTATGCCCTTCAATGATCCCAGCCTTCTTCAGAGAGGAAGTTGCTTCATACAACATTTAGAGACTACCTAAAATACCTGAATTATATATTTCTGTGGCCTCTTTTTCATGAAGTGCTGCTGCTGTGAGTGCAGATGAGGCAATAAGGAGTGGCCTTACCTGCCAGCTTTTCCTGGTTTCTGAAACACTTGAAGTGCTGCAGCCTCATGATACTTAACCAGTCAAGGCTTGTAAAATGAGCAGTTTTGCAGAAATGCAGAGTATTATCTTATTATTAACAGGATATCAGAGGTGTTCTCCACAGAGCAGTGCCCAGATCTCATGTTGCTCTTCCACCCTGCAGGAGCAGAACGGCAGTCAGACGCAGGCCCCAGGTGGATGTTTTCCAGGGCTAATTGCCTGCAACTGCTGACAAGCCCTGCTTCCTTCTTACGGACTGGGGATCTGCCTTTGCTCATTGCATCGTCCAGGTAGCCCTGACAGACTGCCCAGCAGTCAGTCAAAAACTTTGTCGTAGTTATTTGGCCAGGCTGCTCTGCTGTGTTGGTTCTATGGATGGTTAAAGCCTGCTTTTATTTTAAACCACTGGTGGCTCTGCAGCATCTGTTTCTCCTCCTCTATATCGCAGGGAGACTTAGGATAAAATTCATTCAATTAAATGTGCATTTCATTTACTTCAGTGAGTGAACAGTTAGGTCCCATCAGTTGTCTGTAGAGCATGGTCTACTCCTGGCTCTGCCATTTATTAGCATTGTCATTGTGAGCCAGATGCACTGCTTGGTGCCTCAGTTTTCACATCTAACCAATTAAGAAAACAAGGAATTATTCTGAGGCCTTCACTTGTACAGGTTTTGAATATTTTTTTTGGCTGGAGAACAACAAAAAGGCAGAACAAGTGTCTTCTCTGGGTCTCTATTTTCTGTATGCACAAGCCATCCCATTGCATCTGTTGCAAGTTTTGTTGAAAGGCAGACTGGATGATGCAGCAAGTATGGTAACATGAAAGAAACGCCACAGTCTGCTTTTTCAAGGTCTTAAGCAAAGAGCTACATATCCACCTCTGACTTGAATTTGGTTTACCGATCTTTCAGTTCCTCATCTGAAAGCTTAGCAGTCAATGTGCAAGAAATCCTGCTGGACTCAGAGCCAATGTGTCTGCAATGCTTCTTTCAGCAAACACAAACCAAGTTTAAGGGTCTGGAAAAGAGTACAGCAATTCGCTGGCCCAAAAGCAAAAATAAACCATGCACAGTATGTCATATTAGCTCTTAACTGTCTCCAGGAAGTGAAATGCTTGACAGGGAAATATATTTGCTTGTGGCCTCATTTGATTCATGTTTCAAGGAAAGAATTGAAGTCATACCCCCAATGGAGCACACACATCGATCAAGGGGAGGATACTGAAGGCTACAGGATGTCATCTTCCTGCAGCCTCCTCCCTGCTTCCCTGTGGAGGAAAAGTGCCATTCCAGTGAAGGAGATTTTAGGAAAGGGGTAAGATGGTTTGTTTTCCCAACACTACAAGGAATGTTTTAGATGGCAGAAGAACAATATTGCACCCTCTCTGAATTACAACTCTGAATCATCTCAGAAAGCAGGAGATACTCCCTGACTTATTTAAGAAAAGGTGGCATGCCTTCTTAACCTCTGTTCCTTGTGCCCCTAGGATACACCGCAGGCTGCTGCTGATCATTGTTCATTCCTCTGAAGTCCTTGCACTGAGCACAACTGACCTGATGAGCCAGCCATCCAGATCCCAACTGCCAGCTGCTCCCAAGGTATACAGCAAGTAGTGTGATTCTGTGTGGGATAAAATGGATGGGATCAGCATGAGTTAGGTGTCGAAATCTTTCCATATTGGGAAGGGATGATTTAATTGTCGTGGATCTCTTTGCACCTAACTTTCCACTCCCTGTCTCCTCCCAGCAGGAAAACATGCAGAAGTATTAGCAGAGGCTTCTGCAGAGTTAGTATAAATATGGAACCACTCCATAGGGAAGTCTATGGAATTACTCTAATGCAAAAAATGTATGCCAGAAGAAACTGGGTCTAGAGTGTAGAAGCTGATTTATAAAATAAAACTGATAGAACACAATACAATTTAAATTTCCTATTTGGTTATCTGTTTCCTCCAACTCACTGCAGATCTGCTGTATCTATTAAGGATGTTCTCTGACTAACCTCAGTGTTATCATCCTTGAGACAGAATAGTAAAACTTAAAAAGTAGAGATAAAATGTTTAGAGAGAAATGGAAGGAATTTACTAATGTTCCAGTCCATGATCCATCATAACTGTTGTCTTCTTTTCTTTGTCTCACCTTCAAATTCTGCTACTTTTTCCTCTCTTCTTTCTGACATGGAGAGTATCAGAACACAGCAAGAAACCTACCACTGAACTCTACTTGTAGCACCTCTTCACACTGCTGTGATTGATGGGGAGGTAACTCCAGAGCTTCATTAAAGAGGTGAACGTTTATGTTTTTGAGCCCAAAATACTTCTTAAGCTATTTTAAGATGGCAAGCAGATATGCTAAAGCACTAAAAATAAATATTTAAAAGTATGTGACCTCAAAATACCAATTGACCAGAAGCAGAGGGTAAAAGGACCTTTAAAGGGATCTTTTTCTTGCATCCTACCTGGAGCAGAACCTCAGATTTAAAGACTTGTGGTTAAGGCAGATCTAGTCTGAGCTGCTACCTCAGCTGGCATGATAGGAAGGGCCAGACATTTTTCAGGTTTCTTGTCCCCTTGGCATGGGTTTTGCAGGTCTCAGCACAGCAAGGGTGTTTCCAGTCTATTCTTAATCAGATAGTACAGTTCACAAAGGCCACCTGATGGGTCACAGCCCTTGTAGAGGAGATGCTGTTAACACTACCTCTTACATGGTTGTGGCCATGGCAGGAATTGTGTTTCTGCACAATATTAACAAAACAGGTGTGATTTTACCGACACAGGAATATGTTCCTCTTTTGAAAAACATGAATTATGTTATCAGCTTATTCTCTTGATTTTATTTATTCCTTTTCAGCTCTTCTGTTTTTTGTTTTTTTTTTTTCTCCACAGCAGGGGAGGAGCCATCCCCTTGTGGCTCACCAGTTCTCTGTGGAGCAACAGGAACTGGACCACAGCTTGGGCACCTCAGCAGGCGGAGGTCCCTGCTCCTTTGAAAGGAGCATCAGATGGAGTATTAAAGAAGGGTGTGTTCTCACAGCTGCCCAGCACTATCAATACTAACCAGCAGGATGATCTGGATTTCTGCTGCCCGTGCCAGATGGTAGCATTTTGATACTCCTGTCTTCATTGCAGGTCTGTGGTTATGGCAAGACTTCATCCTGAAATAGCTGCTTGGTTTTTGAAATTCAGGCATGGCCCACTTATTTGGATATTTCAAGCTGCAACTTTCAGTTGAATCCATAAGCAGCAACTGAGTTTAAAAAAATGAGGAATGATTTTCCCAGGTATTTAAAAGCTATACAGAATGATACAGTGTTTGCAGACGGCTTGCTCCACGCTGAATGAAACCCAGAGATCCGTTGCTGCAGGGCTTACGCATTGCGATGCATATCTGTAAATATATATAAGGTCAGAAAGTAATTTGAATGCTTACATCCCATATAGACCAAAATGTCCTAATAGGTGATAAATACAGAGAATTCTTAAATAATAGTGAGTGATTTGAGTTTTACTTTGTAACTTAGTATTGCAAAGAACTCAGTCTCTTAAGGAAAGTTTATGGGCTTATGACCAAAGCCCAAATCTATATTTACAATTTTTATTTTGGACTCTTCCTGTTCTGAAGATAAAAAGTGTTTCATTCAAAAGACAAATATCTCCATGAAGACAGAATACATAAATATATAAGCTAGTTTTTGTCTTACACTGAGGTTTATATCCAGTCTTGAGACACTGTCCCACATGACGTCCTTGTCTCTGCACTGGAGGGACATGGATTTGATGGACAGACCACTCGGTGGATAAGGAATTGGCTGGATGGCTGCACTCAGAGAGTGGTGGTCAACGGCTTGATGTCCAAGTGGAGACCAGTTACGAGTGGTGTTCCTCAGGGGTCAGTATTGGGACCAGCCCTGTTTAACATCTTTGTTGGCGACATGGATAGTGGGGTAGAGTGCACCTCAGCAAGTTTGCCAATAACACCAAGCCATGTGGTGTGGCTGAAATGTTGGAGGGAAGGATTGCCCTCCAGAGGGACCTGAGGGACCTTGACAGGCTGGAGAGGTGAGACCACAAGAATCTCATGAAGTTCAATAAGACCAAGTGCAAGGACCTGCACATGGGTTAAGGCAATCTAAAGCACAAATATAGGCTGGGCAGAGAATGGATTGCAAGCAGCCCTGAGGAGAACGACTTGGGAGTGCTGATAGATGAGAAGCTCAACATGAGCTAGCAGCCCAGAAAGCAAATCATATCCTAGGTGGAATCATAAGAAGCATGGACAGCAGGTCGAGGGAGGTGATTCTGCCCCTGTACTCTACTCTCATGAGATCCCACCTGGTGTACTCCTTCCAGCTCTGGAGCCCCAAACGTAAGAAGGACGTGGACATGTTGGAGTGAGTCCAGAGGAGGGCCACAAATATGATAAGAGGGCTAGAGCACCACTCCTGTGAGGACAGGCTGAGAGTGTTGGGGTTGTTCATCCTGGAGAAGAGAAGGCTCTGGGGAGACCTTATGCCAGCCTGTTAGTACCTAAAGGTGGCTTATGAGAAGGATGGGGAGAACATTTTTAGCAGGAACTGTTGTGGTAATGGAGGTAATGGTTTTAAAATAGAGGGAGGTGAATTCAGACTTGATATAAGGAAATATTTCTTTACAACGCTGGAGCAGGTTGCCCAGAGAGGTGGTAGATGCCCCATCCCTGGAAAAATTCAAGGCCAGGTTGGACAGGGCTTTGAGCAACTTGATCTGCTTGGAGATGTCCTTGGTCCTTGCAGGGGGATTGTACTAGATGACCTTTAAAATTCCCATCCAACTCAAACTATTCTGTGATTCTAAGTGGGGAGACAGAGAGGAGAATTGCCAGATACAAATAATGGCACGGAACAGCAAAGCAATAGTGTAACTTAAGAGCAGGCAGTGTTTGGGTGTTTTGCTGAGGAAATCTATCTCTGATTCATATGGAAATACACTCCTTGTTACTGGGGCATGGCTAGCTGGATTTCAGTGGTCATCTTGAGTTGCAGAGGGTTGGGTTGGAGGTTCTTTTCGTTTCCAATTGGGACAGTTTATTTTGCTATAAGCTCACCTTTTCCTTTGTTAGTGGCCTTGGTGTGTTGGGGAGACCTACTTCAACACCACGAAGCAGCAAAGCCTCAGAGCAGCAGAAATAGGGCCCATTGTATCTCTTGAATGCTGGAAGTGATGAAGAAAACCAGTTCACAGATCCTCTTCAAAAGATAAGTGTTTCTTTCCCTATTGAAGGAAGTGAGAATATTGTTACTCGGAGCAAGTGATCAGTAGTAATGCTTACTTGCTACACAAAAATACTTTCAATGCATGTCTCTCCACTAACTCAGACACTGTTTTCAGGATGTTTTGTGACACCACAAAGCAGCTGTTCTTTACTCTTCTGACTAAGACATTTATATTCAACCCTGACATTTTAATCTAATAAAAAAAAAATAAAAAGCTTTTTACCTCCTTGCAGTATAAACAGAGAACCTCTATATAATGGGCATCTGTGGAATATGGAATTAATCCCACTAGTGCGGAAAAACCTTCATAACTCTCTTGCGGCTTCATCACTCTTTGAGTTATGAGGTCTTCCTCTCACTTGTGGGATAAAGTCCAAATCCCACAGAAGCTTATTATGTGTCCACTATTTATTAAGACTTCATCATTTAAAACAAAACACTTAAGAAAGACACTGGGAAACATTTAAAATCAAAGAGGTTTCAGTCTGAGGAATATTTGTTGTATTTGAAGGTTTTTCAAAGCAGAGAAGAAAAAGTTCATTTTAGTCCTGATAACCACTGAACTTGCTGCTTCTGCTTCTTTTTCTTTTTTTTTCTTTTTTTCCATGGAGAGATTCTGAATCTTTTTCCTTTCTTTCCTACATGATTTTATAAATCTTTTAGTGTACTTGTGAAGATTTCACTTACTTTTCTCCTCCTTGCAGCCCAATGACTAGACCCTCTAACTGTGAGTGAGAGCCCTTGTTCCCTGGCTTATGGATGTAACGTATGCGCTTGCTCTACCTTGACTTGCAAAAAGTCCTTTAAATGAAACTTACAGACTTGCAGATGTGTAACATAACACAAATATACTATCTAAAGCTTAAACCTGCTTAGTTTAGCGGTACTAACATTTTGTACCAAGGTTGTTCTGGTGCTAAGAAGTTGGGCAGGAGGCAGGGAAACCTGAGCTTAGTTTAAAACTCTGTCTGGGGACATTTAAATCTCTTTGTCTTCCTCTGCCTTATTTTCCACAGACAGACTGTTAGAATGCTGATTTTTTTTTCATCTCTATTTTTTTATGATCTCTCTGCATCTCAAATAAAGTAGAAGCTGATGTCCACCAAATAATTGAATATAATGCAAATGAACATAGTCATTATACTAGCTGTGCTGCATGGGAGTGACTTTAATTACTTCATTTTAGTAATTTATGATACAGATTTAAGCAGCGATCTTTACAGTCACTATTTTACAAAGTAAGCATGAAAGCAGATTAAAAAATAGCTTTTAATTGCCTTGATGTTTTTTAAGCCACATAAATGTTATTATTGTTATTGATATACTAAAAATATTTAAAGTTTTTTATTCCTAGATTTGTAGCACTTTTCTCCATTTCTACCCATTGGAAAGGAATAATTGTTACCACCTATATAATTCTCCCCTTCCCTCCCACAGAAGTCACTAAGTCTCAAAACAGTTGTGAGAAATAAGGAACTCTATCTTAGAGCTGGGGAAAATGAGGCAAAATGGGTTTAATTTACTACTTCAGTGTCATTCTGTACATCAGTGCAAGAACTGGGATGAGAAGCCAGGAGTTGCTGGCTGCCGGCCCCAAGCTCATGGCACGGCTCCTATGATAAAGTTAGTCAGTGCTGCGTGCTGAAATAGGCGTCTGCTTTTTCATTACCTTGCAGAGAAGTAACCCTGAGGTGAGAATACTGAAACACTTGTATGGCATGTGTGGAGCAGATCTGACCTCAGCAGCTTTCTGGCTCTTGTCAGACACCCGGGGCTGAAGGGAGCACGCTCCCTCTCTCCTGGTACCCAGGTTAGGTGAAAAGCACAGTACAACTCAAAGGTCTGTGCCTGGGAGACTGACGGTGTTGGACCTTTTTACTGCTTAGAAAGAAATGTTATGGTAAGAGAGACAGTCTGCACCTGAGGAGTGGAGAACAGAAGAGGATCTCTCTACCTGTTGGAAGACTGTGGGCGTGATAGATCATTCTTTAGCTCTGTAAAACAAATCAGATAAATTTAGATAAATTTCAAGGAAGCAGACAAATCTTGGATGTGTACTTGAACTCTGAATCTATTTGCTTGTTCATGCATTCTTCTAGTTAATAACTTTTATTTCTTTACCCCTAATAGAGAAAACATGACCTGAATTTAAGGCAGACAGGGGAGTAAAGAACAACCAACCATAGCTTCTGGCTGTTTCTACAAAAGCTAAGAGCTACTTCTAGTCTCCAGCGAGAACTCCGATGGGCTTCCTTATATGAGAATCCTTAAGATTTACAGCAAAAACCGTATGGCCAGTCAGAGGTCTTCTACTTGATGACAGATCTTTCTACTCAGGCTTTGCTGCTGAGTGGAACCGAATTAGCGCAAAATGACCCTTTTATTCTGCGTTAGTGTGGATTGGTATTCACAGGGGCGGCTCCTCAGTAGGGGTAAATTGTCTTAACTCAAAGGACTTGAGTTTGGCTGTTTGATGTTTGAACCCGGCAAAAGGTGAGCAAATACTCTCAAACTCCGTGACCTTTATCTATGAAAGCCACTGTCACCGTGTGGCCCCTTTAACTTATTTGTGTTGTTTTTTCTCATCTTTTCAATGATATTGAAAAGAGTTTCAACCAGCTGTAATGGATCCTGTTGTAACCTAAATGTAGTAGTGTTTTTGATGTAATTATTTTTAGATGTGAAAAGTTTGGGGATGTGATGAGAAACCACTGAGATAAAATTCTTCACTTGAATTTTTTTATTTTACTTTTCCGCTTCTAGGAAATTCAGGTTTTTTTTTATTTTTTTATTTGGAAGAATTTACTAAATATACATTCATTTAAAATGTATATATATACCATTTTGACGACAGTGGTCTATTTTTTCCTCTGCTGAGTGCATAAACATGCAATACTAATAAACATAAAATGTACATAAATTCAGTTTTCAAATTAAAAGAACAGACAAGGCAAGCAAAGCATGGGCTGCAGAAGCAACAGGAAGAGAAAAGGTGGCGAGAGTGAAACAAGAATGTAAATCACATTTTTTATGAGTGGCCACCCCGACGACAGAGTGCAGAAGCAGACCGGGTTGTTGTGAGAAATAACAATGAAGAGTGCACATGTAATAATACAAAGTGCCTAAGAGAGGGGTAGGGCTGGGGCAGTGGTGGGGAAGGCTCTCCTGGAGCTGGGCTTGGAGAAGGCTCATTGCTTGCACTGCCTCCTGTTCCTTTTTGTTTCCCCACACTCCCCTTTTATTTTTTCTTAAATTAGGTTGGTTTTGCTAGGGATGGTCCAAAAAAGCACCCTGTTTAATAATAAACGCAAATAACTGTGGTGGTCCTGTCAGCTTTGGATCTTTGTAAAATAACCAGTGATCCACAACACTTTCTGGAATTGATTTCACAGGCTTTCCCCCTACCTCCTCTCTGACAGCCTGGAAAAAAAAAATCCCCTGCCACTGTTGGTGAATACTATTCATTTTCCCATTATTGTAAATTCTTACATGCAAAGAGTCCTAAAGAGCTGTCCCTTTGAAGCAAAGGTGATTTTGCTACTGAAGGAGTAACAAATCAAACACTATGCTCACAGACTCTTACATTTTGAAAAGAACACTTCCAAATGATTAAATAGTTATGCATGGCAAGGACTTGAAACATTGATGATTTATTCAGACTCCATAACCTATAGTAAAATATAAATTTTTGTTAATAGTGGCATAAATGTAACATTCTCTCCTCCTCCTCCCTCCCCCTCTTTTTTCCTAAGTGTGGGACTTCCAAGATTTTTGGAAGAAAAAAAGCATCTGTTTTTCTGTATGTTTGCTTTTTTTATAGACTTCATAAATTCAGCAGGCTTCTATTTGGACCACTAGGCCCTTTCAATAGAAGCATGTTTTCACTGGGATTTCCACATTCATAATTATTCCTCTCGTTTCTCTGCTGTGAGAAGACAAGCTGCTATTTCATTGCTTTGGGGAAGTTAATAATATGGTAGGCAAAACATCAGGAAAAATTATAATGAATGAACCTATACAAATTGTAGGGAAACACATGCTGCTGTTATAAAATGTTCCCATCATAAATCCTGGCAAATCACTCTGTGCACAAGTGAATAACTTTTTAACACATAAACACTCAATTAATTAAAGGTAATATACTATATACACTCAAACTAGTGTGACACAGAAAAGACAGATTCAAATAATGGCATTCAAGATTGTGGGCCCAGTCGTGTCTGCCACACTCCTCCTGAGAGATTTGGGAATAATAACACTCCAAAGTAACTCACTTCTATACCTGAAGTGAAAATGAAGTTCTCAGCCTCAGTGTTGCAATACTATATTATTACATTCACTTAAGACCTAAGTAGGAAACTCCCTACTTTTTTTCTCACCTTATTTCATACACATAGCAAATGTTTCCTCAGTTTCATGTAGGTCACTATTCCCTCCTCCTACGTACTATTTCTTAGCCATTGGTATTTTTTCCATCTTACCCAGGATTCTTGGAAGATTATTTCTTCTAACAATTGCATTATTTGCAAGACCAGTTAATTTATTTACATTACCTTTTCCATCAGTAACTGTGGTTCAGCTCCACTAAAGTATATCCGTTCATTTTGAGAGCCATGTTGGATAGAATTTGCTGGGACTATTTTTAAAATAATCTTTAAATAAATTTTTCTCTCTCTAAGAAAAAAATAAGAGAGAGGGAAAACAAACAAACTTTGAAATTTTTTCAGTTTTTGTCAAGATCAGACAGAGACTCGCCAGCTGCAGAAAAATAACCAACTTGTACTCACAGAGGATGGTACAAAGCAAGGTTCAGTTCCCCAATGCAGGGGTTATTTAAGTGGGATTCTTTTAAGTGGAAATAGCTCTTGCAAGAGTCACTGAGAGCAATGCATTAAAAACTAGCTAAAAGTAGTGAATTGAATGTAAGACTTTTACATTCAAGAATACTTATGTTCACTTACCTGCCTGAAGCTAAATTGGACTTTGCTTGGACAGGTCTTTTATTATTGGACAGGTCTTTTCATATTTTCACAGAAAAAAAATGAATGATAATCACATTTTTATACAGTATTTTTAAGAAAGGATGGGAACATTTTTTTTTTTTAATTCTTTGAAGGTTCATCTATATTATGACCAGTTCCTATGTGCATTGCATGTGACAGAGGTTATGTATTGATCATGTAACTCTGAGTGAACAAAAATTAACATTTTTACTCCTACTCTGCACTGCTTTTTTTTTTTTTTTTGCATAACTCAAGTAGTTATATGTTGATCCACTTTCATATCACTTCTATGATTGATAGGTCTTATAAGAACTAAAGTTTCCACAACATGAAAAAACACAGTGACTTCTAGACAAATGAAATAAAAAAAGGATAATGAAGTCTAAGGCTATTAACCCTGTCCCCGAGGTAACAGAGAGTAATAGCTGACAGTGATAACTGGGACTCTTTTGGGTACATGCTGTGTGATCACCTGTTTGGAATTGATGTATCACACCTAACCTTCTGCCTGAGCACCAAACCAGAATGAGTATGCTGCTTCCAACACCACAACCAATAAAGTGTCACAGGAAAGGTGTCTGTTTTCTCTTGCCAGCTATTGGCAGGTATTTTTCTTTTTATCTGCTAAGTTAAGTCCTAGATCTTCCTCAGTCAGTACACTCATTTGAGGCTGACCTTGATATTTTATGGAAACTTGCTATCCTTTCTGCATCTATCCCAATAAGAATATCTGTAAAGACGACAAGATTCTATAAGTAAGCAGAGGTCAATTTCAGAGAGTGGCAATCACAGCCTAGATTTGGAAACCCTTTGGTGAGGCCACTCAGGTTGAATAATCTGATGGGACAGGCGAGAAAATGTGGTGCAGCAGTACAAACATCTGTCCTCTCCTATCACAGCATCTCTGCTGATAGCCACCTCAAAATGCCATCCATGAGCACTTCTATCTCATCCAGGGCACATTAATATCTGCCACCACAGGGGAGTCCTGTGGGTCAAACCCTACACACAGTCACAGGGAATTGAAGGAGAATCCTTGGTCATCCTAGGAGAGGGATGTGAGCTACCAGACCACCTAACAATAATCAATCACTTTGATAGGCCTTGCTCAGTATTCTTTTTTTAATCTGAGTGTGCTCAGGTTAGTTTGTGAGACATCTGGACTGATGTAGGCAGGGCTTCCTGAAGTGTGTAATGGAAAAACCACAGTAATGAGCACAACATCTGTTGGACTTTGCAAGTGTGAATATAGATTAGGAAATTTCACACAAAATTACTGGCAGAGATGTTTCAGAGGCTAAAAAGGAACCCTTATACTTGGCCACAGCTACTTTAAATGATTCGCAAGTATTTAGGCCATTTAAAGGCTTGTTGGTTGCTATAAAACTTTATCCTGTTAAACATTATCCTTCACTTACAACATTTAAAGTCTACTTCTAGAATCTATATCTTCCATTACATTATCCTTATTCATCATATTTCATAATTAATTCCTCAAGACAATCTATTTTTAGCCATGGAAGTTATCTTACATAGGCATGTTGCCAAATTTAACACTTCAGTCACCAAAGAATCCTTTAAATCAAAAGTACCCCAATGCTGACAGTAGTCGATAGCAAATCCATAGAATAAGCTAATATGAATTGATCCAGTCTAGATCCTGTCAGCATCCCAAGGAATGGATCCTCTGGGAGATTGTCTTAGTCCTTTATCTCATTTTTAATCTTTGGCCTTGGTGCCCTGTGTTCAAAACTTCTTTGCTGTGTGAAACTTGATACCTAATGAGTTGCTGGTGGTGCTCTACTTTGTGTGCTGCAACGCTCATTGTGATGTTAATTTATTTTGGTTTTATCTTACAAAAAAAATGTCTGGACAGTTGCTGTTAAAATTATTGTAAAATTCAGGCACAAAGTAAGCCTGGGAAATTCATGCTGTAGTAAGTAGCTTTTAGAACTGTACAAACAAGTAAAACCAGGAGAACAAAATGGAAATCACTCCGTAACCTTTCTTTTAGCACTTGTTAACAATATCATACACTTGAAGGAATAATAGCTGACAAAAACAGGAAGAAAGGAGGATCAGAACAAGGAATATAATTTTTAGTAAAAGCCAAACGAAACTTGAAAACATAGACTACATTTTTTGTTACGCTTTTCCTTTTTAATTCCTCATTAGTAATACACTGTTTATTATAAAGAGCTATTTATAGATTTTTTTAAGTGTCCAAACTAGTTAAATTTTTGAGGTGGTTATAAACTGCACTAGCAGAATTTGTTTCACCTTATTGAACTCTGCCATTTGAAAGGTAGAAACCAACTGCATTTTGAATAGCATTAAACAACATTATACAGCCATTCGAGATGGAAAGAGAAAATGCTATGTCAGAAACCAGTAAAACATAATTCCCTGAAATGAAATAACTGGGAGAATTTTAGGTAGGTGGTATGTGATTATGCATATGGAATTTATTTAAGTTTTCTATCTGTCCATCTACCTAGGCCAGTTCCAGCGCCTGAGCTGCCTTATTCAAGGCTGGCTCGGAGAATCTCGCTGTGCTGAGTAGATAACCCCGCACATACAGTGAATGCCTTCATGGCTTTGGGTAACTGTTGAAGAGAGAGACGCTACCTACAAAAGAGAGGTTTGACACATAATAGGTGCATGTGCACACACACAGACAATATCAGTGACATTGCTATAGAACAGCAGGAGGGAAAAAAGGGAAAACAAGCCACTCAAACAGGAATAAATGTGTCTGGAATTGTCCAGACACATGCATTCGTTAAACTGAGAACCAGCCCTCTTGTCCTCTTGGAAAAACTCCTGATGAGGAGATGACTTGGTATGGATTTGTGAGGTAAAAGCTTCAACGGAAAATAAAATCTGGCTTCTGCTGTCTAGGCTGAGGCTCCTTCCAATTATCTGCTGGCATGACCTCGCTGGGAGCGGAGTTGAAAGCCTTCCTCAGTCGATGCAACGCACCGCTGCTGCTTACTTGCTGCCTTCCCTCCCTGCCCTCAGAGATTACCTGCTCCTCCACCCAACCCCAGGCAATAAGTCTTGCAGGGGTGACGCATCTAGGCGGCCCCCGATGCCAGTGACCAGGCACTGGAAACTCAGCCTTCCCAGCCAGGATCTTAGTGTGGTCCTTCCTGCCTCAAAAGATCAGACTAAACTGGAGGCTGACAGTATCCAGAGCCAGAATAAAACATTCTAGCAATAAAATCTTCCATCAGAACATAGATGAATACCATTCAAAATCCCTCCTCTGGGCACTGTAACAGATTCCTTTACCCTGGATGAGTGGACGGTGAAGTATTTCCTCCTTCTACACTCCAAGTCTCGAGGCTGAGCTCAGATACCAGACTGATGGACAGTACCTCAAAGTCTTTTACACTGTCCCCTCCTAATTGTAAAAAGAATTTTCAGACTGCAAAGTAACAACTAAGGTATTGCATTTGCCTGTATGGTGACAAAATGCACCTTATAAGGAAGGAAGTGCAAATGGCTATTTCCAAACAAAAGTAGTGTAGTAACAAGAATAGAGCACATCTGAGCCTAATAGTTCTGTCAGAAGCAGGTTTTGTTCTTGTTGTTACTAACTTTTATAATGATTTGAATGGCTTTCTTTTTACAATCTTCCAGCTATTTCCAAAGGAAACTTTTTCCTTATTTAGTGCCTCCAAAGTTCTTTGAAATGCTTGGATGAGTGGTCCTATGTAAGAGCCAAAGATTACTTTATTCACTGAACTTCAGAATATTGAAAATGTCCTGTGTGGTTAAGTAGTGGCTTGATTTTTGGGTCATCGTGAAGTAATTCTTTTGTAGTTTGGGGAGAGGGGCTGTTTGGACTGGGTCATGTGTTCAGTATACTGCAGAGTATTAGTGAAATATTGAAACTGATACACTACTATGTCACAGAAAAGGTGCGTGTACATAAGCAAATGCCAGTTACATCTCTATTATGAAGTTAAATAAAGCCAAGTAACTTCCTGGATACTGCAAATCAGACATCTACACTGCTAAATTGCTAGAACAGTCCCTGGATGGTTTTGGCCCTGGTCAGCAAGCACTTTCCCAAGCAGTTCCTGGGTTCAGCTTTGAATTTAGCAAAGGTCCAGGACTAGCAGGGATTTTGCATTTGGTCACTTCTTTTTTTCAAAGGTTAGAAAGTTTAGTAGTATGGACTTGGAGCAGCTACAAGCATGTTTAATATACTAGTGTAGAAATAATACCTATTAAAATGAGTGTATTTCTTCAATGCTGTTTGCAAATCAATCCTTCGAAGCAATTATCACAATTTTCACACTATTTGTTGAGCTAACCAGCAAGTACCTTGAGGTCATTGCAGTTATTTGTGAGATGGTTGAGAAACAGAATATATCTCTCCTTATTTCAGCATTTATCTAATAAGAGTTGATGGCATTTGTGTGTGTGTTTGAAAAAAACACTATCCCACGTTCTGAGGTGAAGACATTGTACTGATGGTTGTGTGTACAGTGAGTAAATAATTAGTAAATATATGAAAGATATTGACATGTACTAACAATTGTTTTAATAAAGTATTCCAAGATGGACTCTATTTTTTCCATCAGACTGTAACCACCCCAATTGTTGAATAGGAAATTTTGATTGTCGAGACATAATTGTCCTCATTGTCAATGAATCTTATTTGATCCCGTTAAAGCCAAGACAACAGAAGCAGAAGAAGTATCACTGTAGTTTATACAAGCTCTGTAAAGGAGATAAACATGTCTAACTGCTTTACAATCAACTGTCTTGCAGTTTAATTCTAGTACAAGAAGAATATTTGTAAGCCAAACTAAGTATGTTCCTATGCAAGTACATTTCCAGTCTCATGTGTGTGCCTGTCCAAAATTTATAGAGATCATGGAGTATTCATTTCCATGGAGGAATTAGATGATCTCGTATCTAAGCCTTATCTTTTGTAGACAGAAGAGTAAGATGAGCTAAGATCATTATATATTAGTTTTCATGTAAGTAGAAAGTAGTGGAAAATTACGTAAGAAAGATCATTTTCTGAGTAAAATGTAAGATCCTTCTTAACATAGCCTTAGCACAGATTTTCTTATCTGAAATTATATTCCTCTTATACCCATGTAATAATAACATTTTCTGAAGCTACTTTAGCCATGGTTCTCGCTAAATTCAGTTTTTGGTTGTTAAGCTAATGAGAATGTACTTAGAATCACCTTAGAAGGAACACACTGATAAAACAGAAGATTCTGTTAAATCTGTGATTGTGTTAAATTTACAGGTTTTTTTATATTTCAGAAGCGGAGATGATTCTGAGAACCAAGTGCAGTGAAGGTTCTGCAGATAGTGCTGGAGGCAGCTAAATCTTTGTTCCTGCCTATCAAAAAGATTATTTTTTTCAAAACATTGGAAAATTGTGAAGTAGAAAACAAGGTGCTTGGGAGGGCGCAAACTTAAACTAGAATAAAATATTTATCTCCAAGTGCTAACATTTAGATGTTAATATTTTTTCAGGAAAGTAAATACTTTGAGGAAAAAAAGGATGAACCCCCCATTTTCTCTAAGAAAATACGGTTTCATCATGAGTTAAAGATCTTAGTAATGTTTTACTAGTCATCCAATATTGTAGATTGGTGGTTATAACAATAATTAAATACATTATTGATTCACATCTAATCTTTATGAAATCTAGCAATGGTGACAGTAAGAATCCTTTTGAACAAAGGAAAACAAACAGCAAGACCCACATAGATACTTGGGGTGAAATTCTGGCCTTGCGCAAGTAAATAGTAAAACTCCCATTGACTCCAACGGGGTCAGGATCTCTTCCCCTTTCCCTCCACCCCCAGTGTGTAACCACAGCTGTGCTTTTGCTAAGCAGCGTGCAAGAACAACTTATGAATCACATCTGGTGACCCTGTTTGGCATCCCAGCAGAGAAAACATCAGGAATATTAACCCCTTTGTTACATAAATTAAAATAAAGAGAATTTTGGACCCCTTGGATAATGCAAAAACTATGGGAAAGAAAATAAAAAGAGAAAAAAAAATTTAGTGGAACTGAGCATAAGGGCCACAGTGAAGGAGAAAAGCTGCTGAGGCACTGTAATTACAAAATTTGAGAACAAACACATTTTTCTTTCTCTTTTAGGTTCAACTGCCAGTGTAACTTGATAAACTTCTTTGGTTTGTTTCCATTTGTTCTCACTGACGCAAGCTGGCAATAGCCTTTGTAGAATTTCAGGCTCTCTTGAGTCAGTGTCTTGATCTTCAGTCAAAACCTCTTCGTTTTCCAAGAACCTCTTAATTTTCCATTTCCTCCTTGGCAAAGCTTAAAACCATATCCAAAAGCTGTATTAGCCTTTTTTTTTCACCTGAGACATTGGAATTTCCACCATCACTGGGCTTATTTCCCTTTTGTCTTTGGAAGCTATGTTGCAAAAATCAAAAGTTAATATCCAATCCTCAGCTTTTTTTTTTTTTTCTTTTTGTTTTCTTTTTCATTTTGAGAAGTGTGTGTATATTTTGTTGTGGGGAGGAATTTCACAGTCTGCAGCTTAAATCATAGCTATCTATATCCTGGGCTGAATGAGCCTTTTGGAAATAAACATTTCCAAAACAAGGCATTTCTTATCAGAATCTTGAATGCAGTGCTGTACTTCCTCACTGACTAGGCATCTAACAGTAGCTGTAAAGAGAAAAATTCCTGCATTTTAATCTCACTATAAAGCTTTAGACTGGTTATTTAACATATATGACTTGTGATTTGTGGAGAGTTTTAGAGAAAGTAGAAAAGTGGGCTACACAGAGCATTATATACCATTTTATATAAGCATGTAAGTCATCCTGGTTCTCCTGGCATCATTGGAGTCATTGCCTTCACGTTGCCCTCACTTCTCTTGTTTAAACAGATTGCTCCAGGCTGTAGAATAAGTTGATGATATCTGAGGGACGAAGCAGCTTGATTTAGCTTGATCTGCTGGGCCATGTGAAGTCACCGAGCTGAATTCTGTAGGAAAGTCACCGTCCGCCAGAATTGACGAAGCCCTGTAAATTACAAATGATGGCTTATCAGCACATTGGACATATCTTGTTGAAGCCTAACTCCTCTAAGTGTTTGATCTTTCAGTCATCTCTTTTGAAAACGGTATCTTTGCTGTTGTTTGTGAGCATCTGGGTGCTCTCTAGTGGAACCAGGGCCAGACTCTCAAAGATATGTGAAGTGTCTAATCCCACTGAAATCAGATGTTTCAGAACAGACCTTCAATATAGAAATATTCAATACAAGAAGAATTCTGAACAATTTAATCTCTTTAAGTCCAAGAAAGCAATTAAAAATGTAATTACAGTTATGTTCCTAAGTGTACAGTAAAAAACGAATAGTTTTTTTTTTGTGCTTGCTAGCACATTAATGTGAGATAAAAGTTAGAAAGAGTAGACATATCTTCAACAAATAGAATATGAAATTAAAAAGACTATCTGGAAAGGTTAGCATAAGATGTCTGTATTTTCAACATTTGTGAATGACATTTCTTTTCATATGACAAGTGCTTACAGAGTACTAGGATATCTGCCAACTATAGTGAGCACAATGTCTTATAATAATGAAGAAATAACACTATATAATAAAAATGCAGAGGAATTCAGTGAATGCAGAAGTCAAAATAGGGAGAATGAATAGAATAGATGCAGTAAAATGTTCTTGTTTATAAGAATCCTAGTGTAACTTGTAAGTTACTAACCATCAAATCATTACAATATTGAGCAATGCTTTTTGAGAACTTAACACCAATATTACTTTTTTTCCCAACATTTTAAAACCTTTTGTTCTGCAGAGACTTTTGATATTGGAATTCAATTCAATATGAAAGCACATGCTACAGCTTTAATAACCTATGACAGAATTTCCTATTGTGCAAAAATGTACTACTAATATTGAAGTGTGAAGTGTCAGCAGGCACAAATACGGCAACCAAGACTAATATATGGTTGTAATGGGGCATTTCAACTACCTGCATAGAAATTCATCCTTTCCAATGGGCGATTTAGAGAAAGAACTTCTTGACCTTTCAGACTATATTTTTTACAGCAGTCGGTTCTACAGCACACATGAGGGAAAGTTACTCTCTCCTATGTAATATACAAGCGTTGGTTCAAGAAGTAGCTATTGCTGGGCCATTAATTAATGGTGACCACGGCATAATTAAGTTCAACTTTCTCAAGGGAGTGATTGAACTAAATGTGGGACTGTGACACTAAACTTTTGATAATGAAATTTTTTTGAAGGGGGAAGTTAGTTAAAAAACCCTAAAGTCAAAAGTGAGGAAATTAAAATCCTTACACTCAGCATGGAGGCTTCTTAGGCATCCCAGGAGTCACAGAGGAATGAATGCACCTTAACAAAAAAGAAAATAGAAAGCCAGTTAAAAGCTAATACAGTTAGATTGCAAGGTTCAAGATGTTATTTAAGACAAAATGGTAGCCTTCAGAAAATAGTAATCTAGTCCAGTTTAAGGAAAAGAGTAGATATTATGGAATATGAGAAATATAGAGGTAAAAGGTAAGGTAATGGGTGAGGAGGCATAATAAATCAAACCAAAAATACTAACAGTATATTTGCATATGTCTCAGTTGTGAACTATGTGAGAAAAATGGATGATTCATTTTTTCATCCTTTAGAAGTTATGGATAATAGAGATAATAGAGAAAAATTTTAAACGTTTGTATTAGAACTCTTTTCAATGAGGCTGAAGTATCTGTAAAAAAAAAAATAATCAAAGGAATTCACTGTCAATACAATAAACTGATAAACTGTAAAGCATCAATTCAAAAGGCCTTCCAGGAACTCAGACAGAAAAAAGGGGTAGCTGAATTGTTAGTAGAAAAATACAGTTTCATGTGAACTGTGATTCTAAGCTGAAATATGGAACAGCAGCAGATGTTTAAAAAGTACATGAGGCACTTGGAGAATCATGGGTGACTCTAAGCAAAATAATTAGAATAATCAGTGGGAAAAATGAAAAAAAGAAAGTTGTTTTCCTAAATTTTTCTTAAATTTTTTACTTTCCCTGAAGCTGAAACAAACCCCTCATAAGACCCTGCTGGGGAAATGAGGAAGCCTCTGGCTAAGGACTGGCATGGCATGGGCACAGAGAAGTGGAGCAGAAAGTGGCAAAGGGGCAGGAGCTGCTGACTGGTGGCAGACAAAGAACAGGTCTAACAGCATCAGGCTGAAGATCTACCCTTTCCCCTCATCCCAGCTAAGCTGGTGAGTGATTTAGCACTAACTTGAATGCAGCAGGTTCTTACCTGCAGGCTCTGGTTTTGGCTTCAAATCCAGGCGTGACACTGGTCACATTCATCGACCTCCTGATAGCATTCACCATTTAAGCAGGACTATCTGTTTTTGACAGAGACATCTCCTCTAACTATACATGATGCTATTTAAACACAAGTTGAAACATGAGTGATGCCATGTTATTTTACTCCAAGGCCTTGCTTACATTATGCAAATACTGTCCCTGTTTCTGAACAAATATAGTCCTGCCCCTCCGTCAGACTTCTGTACTGCTGTGGGCTGACCTGTTTCAACAGAACTGATACTGCGTTCTGAGTTAAAGGCTTGAATGTGACTTATACCAAGACCTCGTTAAACAAGTCTGATAATGAAAAGAACATCAACAGAAGAGTATTTTCTGGAAGGATATAATGATGTTCCAGTGTTAACAAACATCAAGCCCTATATTTTATACACTGATTTTTGAGATATCTGATCTACAAGAATGAGTTTTATTTCATAATCCCTTTTGAAGAATATAGATTCATCATACACTTTGAGAGACAATCTGACTTTACAGAGGGAGGAACAAAAGCCAGGTAGAAAGCTGTTGTAGTTCAGCCCCAACAGGGGCCAGACTACGCAGTCTCTCTCTCACTCCCCCCCCACTCTCCGAGAGAATAGGAGGAGATTTGACAAACAAAAGAAAACCAGGAGAAAAAAAAAAACAAACACACGGGTTGAGATTGAACAAAAAGTAAATTTAACAGTAATGACAGAAGAAAACAATAGAGTGATGGAACACAAATACAGTATAATAGCTCACAACAGATCTCCACACCAGTCTCTTCCAACTAGGAGGGCCTCCCTTCAGCACCCTCCTCACTTATATACTGAGCATGATGTCAGATGGGATGGAATAGCCCTTTGGCTAATTTGGGTAAATTAACCCCAGCTGTTAGCTAATTAGTTAACTATCCCAGCCATAGGGGCTACCAGCTTCAGTTCTCCACCCAGCTCAGGTAAATATTAACTCTATCCTGGCCAGAACCAGGACAAAAGCACATGGCCATTTTAAATTACTTACACATTTCTAGAATAATTTTCCTGAAAAATATAATGTCCTAAAGGAAATATGCAGTCTGTGGCATTGATGGAAAGGGTGTACTTGCACTCAGTTTGTGTAACTTGCATAACTCGCTTACGTATAGCTTTACTTTTCACGAGTAATGCTGTCACTCCAAACTCATGTCAACAACAATAATGTTGAGTGTTTTGTGTGTACATATATGCAGTATGTGGAGCTCCTACCCAGATAATAAACCATCAGACAAGTGACTAAATTCCATTTGTCTTGCACCTTGATGTCCTCCCATGCTCTAATCCATATCCACTGAAACTGTTTTTAACAATCTGACCCTCCCAGCAATTAAAAACAGCTGCCATTTTTTTTTTTAAACAAACCTGCCAGGAAAATATTTCTTGCTTTCCTCACAAACGTGGAATTCTGAGCCACCCTCCCACCCCCAAATTACACTGGACTGATTCCCAGGCTATGTAATGTTCGGTCCTGGGCTAATGACTGGTTTAAATTTCAATAACCCACAGTTCTTTAGGATCAGAAATAGATTGTACCATGGTAGAGATGGGATTCCCCCTTTTCCAACAGGATATGGCTTTTTTTTTTTTCTTCTGCTAGGTTTGGTAGAATATAAAATACCAGAGTTTGAAAGTCAAAGCTACGTAGGTGATGTTTAATGTTTTAAAATATTTTGTACTGGGCTGCTGCCTACAGCTGCAATGAAACTGAGGCCCAGTGAAAAAACGTTACAGAAATCCACGGCCACAGACAGGCCCCACCATGGGCACTTTACATTCAAAAGAGGGAAACAGGAGAAGGGAGGACGAGTTGGTGAAATGAGTTAACTGTAGTCCTGCAAGAAGTTAGTGTCGAGCTGCGATTAAATGCTGTGTCCCAGGTCCTGATCTGCTGCCCTAGCCTTGTAAAAGCACTGACTCCCCAACTGAAAGTATTTGGTTTAAGTTCTCATTTTCCAGTTGAAGTTGGGGCATGAGGATTTGTGGTCTTTAGGCAATATGGCTTTATAAGCACTGAGAAAAGTGACTCCAGCAAAGAGCTTAAAAATCCTACAGCGTGTGTAAACTAGCTTATTTGTGTCATGATGTAAAACACCTGCTCATGTAAAGCAGCCTGAAGATTTTATTGCTGCTCCATGGTCAACCTCACTCATGAAGTCAGACATACACGACTCATGTGCTCATCTTATTCCCACTGGCACCCAACACTTCATTTATCTGCTCTGTTAACATATGCAAAACCTCTCTATTGAAAAGATGTGAGTGCTGATATGTTTTTACACTTAAATTTCACAGTGTGCTTGTCACCAGTATTGAACTAGTGCCTCCTACTGAAATGTGGTTTAAATCATTCTCATACCAAAATCTATGTCTACACTGTAGTGCAACTTGGTTGAGATGACAGAGAGCAGAACATCTTCCATGACAAGAAAAGAGGAATAAAATGATTGTTTAATCACTGCCAGTTAAGGAAAATCTAACGAATCACATTCTTCAGTAAAGCACAGTTGTTTTCCTCATAAAAGCAAGGGAGACAACAATTTGCCTGGCCTACAAGGGGATTCTCTACATATGATAGATGTGAATGGTGCTGAAAGGAAGGCCTCCTGTTTTCCACCTTTTCACTGCTTTGGAAGGACAGATCTGAACAGATGTTTACTGTACTCACCTCTGGCCATGGTGTTCAACTCATAATACACAAAGCTACGGCATCTTAAAAAATACAGGGAGTTGAAAGTCTGCAAAGGTTGTAGTGAGTTCAAAATAGTGCAGAGGTGACCTTCAAACCACCTTTATGTAGAAGTCTTTGGACTCGGCTTTTGGCATATCAGTTGCATCTCAAGTTTTTCCTCAGTAAACAGAAAAGAAACCAGCTTCTAAACACTATCAAATAACAACAAACCGTGCAGCTTTGCATGCAGATATTTCTCCTTCATAAAAATAAATGTTTGTACATAGCTGGTTTTTGTTTCATGCTTACATGGCTTTGTTTTCAGCAAATCATTAAAAAAGTGATGACTTACTGCACTGCTTTTAAAAATCTAGTCACAAACCACAATCGCTTACAGGAAATGGAATGTTTACTTGAGTTTATTATACAAGGGTCTGGATATGAGCTGTGGGATTTTTACACCTCATAGCAACGGTATTACAATTTATTTACATCTTCATGTTGGCAGCTGCACAAACTCTTATGAAATAAGACAATCACACCTTAGGGAACAGTAATTATAGGCAAAGGTATAAATAGTATAAAGAAGTGCACGCATTTGGCACTTAAGTCGAAGAGAATAGAAACTATTCTGGCAAATCTTCAAAAACACAGTCTCTTGTTCATTATGAGGGCATGAACTAATTAAATGTAACTTGTCAGAATCAGCTGCATGAATAAATTCTAATCAACTCTGGCACAGTCATGCTCCAAACCCACGAAGAGCAAAGTTGTTTTAGTGATGTCATAATTTGGACGTTCAGAGTATGATATCACTTTTGACAGAATTAATGCAGAATTAATACCATATGTATAAGCATTAATAGGTATTGAATTGAACACCCAGTGATAGGTCTATGTCGGTTTCCAAAGTAACAGTCTGTTTTTTTTCTTCATAGCGCTTACATTAATGTAGTATCAGAAGGCAAATTTAAAATACATTTCAACACTTTCATAAGAAAACCTTTAAGTTTTAAGTCTCTGCCTCTATTTCAAAAGCTGTTTGCATAAGAAAATCAATTAAACTTCAGGGCCTCAATTTTAATAGTGACAAAATCGGTGTCGTAAGAGAAGAATTTTAAGGCAATTGTAAACTTAAAAGAAATTGTCACCATTTGATAGCTTGAAGGAGAATTCCTCTGAGGATCAGTTGCTCCATTTAGAAATCATTAGAGTTTTTCATATAACGAATTCTGAAGTTAAAATTTTGTTGCATTTAGCAGCTTGTTAGTTCCTAGTTACTGTCAGTGACCAGGTGTTACTCTTTCCCAAATGCTTTGGCTGACTCCCATCTCCTTCCTTTCCCAGCCTTGATACATTAAATTCTTTCACTCCATGACAGTTCTTAGGGTCTCCTCTTCAGTTTTTCTTCTTCTCAGGATACAGCTATATTTGGAGGATTTATGGCTGAAACAGAGATTCCTCCTTTGTCTTCAGATGTAAGGGTGAGTTAAAGAGCTACTGAACAGACATTGTGTAGGAATATGGCAAAGTTTGCCAATCGAGCTAAAAGTAAGAAGCAAAACCAAAAATTGACCTTGAAGTGAGAGAAGAGCTCTTGATACTGAGTACTGTTGTAATAAACTCAGAAAGGAAATTTAACACTGACAAATGTGAAGAGTTACATGTGAGGAAACATCCATTCTGCATTCACAGCAGAGGAATTTGAACAAAGTGTAGAAAAGGAGAAAAATATTATGAATTTATAAGGGTATGAAAAAGTCAGCTCCGTATCCACTAGTAATAAGAAGAGTAAATCAATTATTAGTAGTTAATAATAAAAGGGTAGAGAAGCAAAGAGGAACTCTCCTTTTGCCCATGTGCATCTCTGGTTTCCCCTTCTCAATGAAAGTATGGAAATAATGCTAAAGACAGAGGGAATGACAACAAGGATGATGAAAAATAAGGAACAGCTTCCATGGGAAGAGTAATTAAGTAGGCTAGGACCCTTCAGCCTAGAAAAGAGGCTACTGAAGGAAGTATGGTGCAATGATTGCTGACAAAGACAATGTCATTTGAGAATACTACCAGAGCACTCTCGCAATACAAGAAATAGACGTTATCATGTAGTAGTCCCATATGTAATGTACAAAACAAATAGGGGAGGAATCATTTAAATTATATTGTTTTGTGTAATTTAATTGTAAAATTTGTTGCCGTGGTCTAGAGATGGCAGAAAACAGTGATACAAATTAGTTTTTAATGATACAAACTGGATTTGGGTCTCAGCTAGCGAGCCTGTCCATATACACAATGCTACGGTCACAGCAAAAGGTCCTGTTAATGGTCTTGCTTTGTGTCTTTCTGTCTGCTATTGTTCAGGCTCTTCTGACATGTCAGTACTCCTGACAAGGAAGGCAATATGAAATTGGTATGCCTCCTGCTGAACACCTCCCAGCACGCCTGAGAAAATGCAGGTATGGCCAGGAGGAGACAGAAGGACGAACTTTCAATGAAATGTTTTTTTGCTGATCGGGCAATAAACAGGCTTGTCCTATGCAATGGGTTTGTTCTGTTTAGGCACTAAGATGGGAGTGGATTCAGAGCTGATTTACTGACAGCCAAGCTCTCCTACATCATCCTGCACTGCTAGAAATGCAATGTTTGCCCTTCTGATCATAGCCAGAATCAGAGCTCAGACAAAGTCGAATGTCTAAAAGTGTTTATTCTCTTTCAGCTGAGTACTTATTGCCAATAGTCCCGTTCAGTGCTAATTTACTTCATGGAATCATTTGTAGTTATCCATGGTTTTATAATGGATACAGTACGTTGTGGAGAAATATTGTGTTTGGTTTTAAGAAAAGATCATTAAAAATGAAGGCAAAATAAAGAGAAGGTCTCATTTCCCTCTCCACTTTCTTGCTGACGTACTTCAGGATACTGAAATAACGACTATTTTCAGCTTTCCTTAATACATCCCCCGATTTTGTTTAACTCCATTTCAAGTTCTGTAGTTCTAAACAAAGAACAAGTAACGATCTCAAAAGCAAACCAGTGTTCATTGCACTTGCACCTGCATTGGATTCCTCCCTTTTGTTTTCATACTACCCCTCTGGGTTTCTGATAAATTCATAATACGTTCCAGGCTACCTTTTCATCGTATACCCACAAAAACACAGATCCACGTGGGAGGTTTCACAGAATGCATTAAGTATGCAGAATTCCTTTATTGCTTAAGTAAGAAAAGCAAACTATCATTTACGAGGAAATCAGAGCATCAAGGGGAGAAGGAGAAAGATTTAATTATGCAGTAGCTGCACAGTTGTTGCATCTAGTGCAAGAATTTTGCATTAGTTCAGTCTTACAGATTTTAGGTGCTGTAATATGCAAAGAAAACAGACAAGGACAGTGAGGAGCAAGCATGGTTTTTCTATTTTAGCAAAATCAAACCAAACTCTTATTTCTGTAGTCTGTCAGACACTGATTTGCTGTAAGGAATTTAATTTGAGCTATTTTCAAACTATAGTCTGGATCCCTTGTCTTAATTTATGCACTTTAAAATTGAATGTTAATCACAAAACCTGTAGCTCCTTCCACTTCTAGTGATATATGTGTTCAAGTACGCACTATTCTAATTGACCTTTTTCCTCATTGCATAGCATTTCTCCCAAGTATAAGCATCAATATGACTGTAATTTTCACATTTCTGTTTCCCTTGCTATAGTGGTTTCCCCACTAAAATTTTCAGCAGTCCCTGTCTTTTTCCCTTGAAGGGAAGGTTTTCGTAAAGAGGAATGTTTTACATTTTGCTTTTAAGCTAGCAAAGTCTGGACTTGTTTTGCCTTGAAGAAAGGAATGGGATGGTCAGAGCTATATGTGAAAACATTGCAAGTATCAGTATCTGTGGGTGAAACTTGGCCCCAGTGAAGAACAAAATCTATACTTTTTATTGGGTTAAGAATTTCCCACATTACCACGAACAGAAATAACCAGGAAGGTCTTGAGGTACCCAGGCCACTGCAGTATGTTTCATGGAATAAGAGGAAGATCTTGTAATAACTGTTTCTGTGTTCATCAGCCATGAATCTGTGTGTGAGAGGGAGAGGGGACTTAATTCTTTTTTGGAGACATAGCCCTACTGACTAGCATTGAAATGAAATGTAACTGTATATTTCCCCATAGGGTTGGCAAGTGAAAGACAGCCCAGTCTGGGATTTTTAAACATGATATTCAAATATGACTTTCATATTATATTTGGTATGTCTTCCCATTTGTGGCTATAAAGTCCAGACTCATTTTCCACTTGGGCTTTACTTAACAAACTCTTCTTGTGTGTTTCTTACTCTGTATTTAAATTGTTGGAACTAATTCTTCCCTGAATTTCCACTAATATCAACCTGTCAAAAAGGTATTGTTACACATGAGGGACCTGGCAGAAATGTCTGGATTTAAATACGGCTGGTTTAATTCGCATTGAGCATTACGATAGTTAAGTGCTCCCCAACCCTCTGTGCGCACGAGCGCACACACACACACACTTTCCCACTCTTGATACCAAGTGATTGAATTTGGTTATTAGATGTGGAGTTGTACACTTTCACGTCAGCCTCACATCAGAAAATTACAATCTTTCAGATGTTCATACAGAAACCAAAGAGGTGGCAGTGACCATGGGGTTTTATCCTGGTCCCACTGAAGTCACTTGGAAATTTGCCATAAGCATAACCAGTAGTATTAAACCCCTGGTAAGGAAGGTGAGATCAATGTGAATACATAATAATGTTAATTATAATAATTAAAATTCAGATTAGTGTTCAGTGCTTCAGCAACATCAGCAACAGGTAATCCAAGATTTCACTTTCCCAGGGAAATAAAATATTTTTCCTGGCCTCACATGATTTTCTTGCACACTTTTTACAATGTCTCATGTATTTTAGGAGATTTTTTTTAAGAGGCCTGTCTTTTTTATGATCCTTTTGATGTGTTTTGTTTAAAATGTGTACTCTTAATGGGTTTAATATGCCTAGGGAATCTGAGAGGCACCAGTGGGGAAAAAAGTCTAAATAGATAAATAAAGAATACAAATACATAAGAGTACATGGTTTTCCTCAATGTCAATCCATCCGTGTTAACAAGGACACTTTGAAGAGACTCTGTAATGTTCTTCTGACCTTTAAAAGAGAGATGCCCAAACTTTGCTTGGTTGAGAATCATACATTACTTTAAATGATAAATTAATATATTGGGTAGCAAATTTGAGCTGCATTTTATTTCAAGTTATATTTCCAGTTTAGGTCTCTTTAGGATTTCCAGACCTTCTGATACATAGCAGCTCATTAAAAATGTTATGAGAGTTCTGCTGGATATTTCCATCTTTAAGAGAAAAACAATTCCAAGGCTGAGAAAACATTAAGTATGACATAGGAACATAGACCTACGTAACAGAAGACTGGCATGGACATTAAGCATCCAGTCCCCTATATACTAGGTAGCCATAAAAATCCCACTCCTGAATTGGCTAAACATCTTAAAAAGAGATGTTTGTACTGCAAATGCTGTCTGTATTGCAAGGCTGTTCCAGATCCTCCTCTGACACATAGAATCTGTCTTTTAATTCCCAGACTAAATTAGCTGGTTAATAACTCATTTTTTGGGGGGGCTGGTATTTAGTTTAAATAGTTCTTCAGCTGTTTGGTGTTTACCTCTCATGGACTGGGAAATACCAGTTAATCATGGTGCACTGGTGTAGATTGCCTGCTTCAAGGACATAGGCAGAAGAGTGGCCTATGGTCCTTGTTTAGAAATGTTTTGCAAGAGAAAGAAATGGGAGAAGGATGTCTTTTCAGATACAGTTAGGGAATAGATACACTGGAGAAAGAGTTGGTTTTTTTGTTTTTTTTTTTTTAATTAAAAAAGCCATCCACATGTGTTTGGCCAGATTACTGCAAAATGTTTGCATTTATAGTGAGAAATTAATCCATGGATGAACACCTGTTACTTTGTTCTGGTGTCTCTGTTCATTTGTTCTGTTTCATTCTTTCATGTGCTGTAATTTTAAAATTATTCTCTCAGACATTGTTACAGAGTCCTGATTGTTCATTTGGTTTATAATTGCCTTTCAGTGTTGTGTCACCCCAGCAGTCTGTTGTGTGATCAGACATGATTTGAAATGTGCATTCTGCACTTCTCAGAGATGGCCATAGCAACTATATCTTCAGGGTGCTCTCTTCTACTCAGCCCAGAACGATGACAGAGCTTGACCTTGCCTGAGATATTATTCAATGTATTGATTCCAGGCTACAGGGACTATAAGTAACCCACCCATACTTAAAATATATCAAAGCACAATAATCTAATTTCTTTACTATAAAGTAATTTTTCTGTGATTGGTTGCTAACACAAATTCTTAATCTTCTTTGCTCCTGGCATAAACCAAGGGATTTTGATGATGGCATGATTTTTTTTTTCTTGATCATGTTGTTAAAAAAGGAAAAGTTTTTTTTAAATTCTTTGCAGTGCAGTTGTTGGTTGGTTGAAGACAGAAGATGGTGAAGTAGCAACTGAGCATGTCATTATCATCAAAACAGTCACTATGTCACGGAAGTATTTCGCACACCACATTACATCATCGCTTACGGAATCACAGCCTCTTGTTTAGGTGCCTCTTAATGACAGAGAAAAACAATTCCTCCACAAACAAAAACCTCCCGTGAACAGCTGAATTCACAGCTCAGTTTGCCGCTTGGCTGGGATACACATTCCATCTGGAGCCCTATCAAGACAGTGCAGGGAGGTCTGGCAGCTGAATAATGAACTCTAAGTAAATAGGTCATTACAGCACATTGTTTCTGTGTTACTGGATTTCCACAATATGTCGGATTGGTTAGGAACTTGCAGCCTGGATTCCCATCCCTGTAAGTGGGTTAACTTTACCTTAGAAACTCTCTTAATCAGAAAACTTCTGGGATTCACCTCTCCTAACTTTAAATAGCAGAGATGTCCACATCTCAGCCATCAAGGACACTGCAGTGTTATTTTTTTTGAGCACTTCCTGACCAGGTACAATAATGCATGCGTTAGCATGTGTTTAGATGTGTGCTTTCTTTGAAACAAAAAAACTTCTACCCAAAAAAACCATTAGGCAGGGTAAATTCCCAGAACTATAGTATTTAAAGTCTTGTAGATTTATTAACATTGTTCAGCTTTAAATAGAGAAAATTACACAAGTGCTCTGCTAATAAGTATTTCTTCAATGCATATATATATTCTGAACTGGATCTGAAATATTAAACAGTGTTAAAACTCATCAGTACTTGTAAGTAAATACATCAGATTTCCACTTCTGCTGTTATTACTATACACACATCTGAAAGGGAACATGCTTGTAACACCTATTCAGCATGCTCATTATACTCTAACTCATACTGTAGCATGTACACTTAAATAATATTTGCTCCTAGTCTTTCTTTGAGCAGTCATTTTATAGTCTGCAGCATGCTGTATATATCATCTGGATTTTTTTCAGAACTCATGGCAGACAAATGTCTGATTGTTACTTGTCATAATTACAGGGAGAATTGTGGGGTGCCTGCCTTTCAATTTACCTGAATAAACTTTTTAAGAGGCAGAATCAATTCCCTCAGTTTGAATAACTGGTGTTAAGTCAGACTTTCTGAACTCCCGGACTGCATCTTCAGTTCGGCCTCTTAATTAGCAGTCCCTCAGTCCCATTTGAGATGGATTTGGGATAAGCAGAAATCTGACCTGTCCAGTCATTTTTGGCTGATTTGTGTTTGAAGCTACTTGGCATTTGAGGCTCACCCTTGCACTGTGTCTTGGTTCTGCCATGCTGCTTTGGTACTTTACACCCATGGCTGCCATAATTAAATGGAAAGAGGCAGGCACTAAGCTATAATCCATGGTAAAGACACCTCTGAACTTCATGTGCTCCTTGTTGTCTGCCAGAACTCATTATCTTGTGCTGGGCAAGTGCTCTGCAGTCTCCCAGCACTGCAGACTAAGACCCTTTTTGGTGGCAAATGTCATTCTTAGACTTCTGTCTCAGTCTTCCACTCAGCCCACAGCAAACTTGTTTCTTCCCAAATAACACTCTTTGCTTCTGGGTGCAATGGGTTCCTCTTTCAGACTATAAATACAGGAGATACAAACTATTTAAATACATGAGGCACCAACTAGTTTTCCTATAATTGTGATTTTAGCTTTTATTGCTTACATAAGGTTAATTACCAGGATTCTTCTATTTATTCCTGGTTTATTCCTGGGTCATTTTAACCAAGTTGCACTTCTCTAAAGATATGTATTTCAAGTAAGACTATGCTTTCTCTTTCTGGAAAAGAAGACCAATATGAAGTATGAAAGTTACAATATCCCATCTGCAGCAAGAGCCATGCCCTGGACTAAATCCTACAAAGATACAATCTCTATGAGGCATACGAAGTCCTCAGTCATGAAGCATTTATGGCTGGACACGTAGAATTTTTTTTTTTTTACACACTGTTTGTAATTATTTTTCTCTTGCTATCTCTTCTAATGTGAGCTATTCCCTCTCTCTTCATATTTATCTATTTCTTCACCACTGTTCTTTTGGAGGAAAATCAGAGCTTGGATTTTATTTTATTTCCACTTAAACCCTCGAAATATGGAATTCTTTACTTCAGGGATTTAAACTACACCCTCAAGGTTACCTTGGCACACTTCTATGGTTTCAGAAGATGGATTTTTCTGTTTTGTTTAAGAAGGTATCACAAGCAATGGCTCTTTAGAATTTTAAGCATGCAGTAAAAAAATAGAGATGACTAACAGCTATTTAGCAAGTAATGATAGCTTAGCAATATTTACCAGTCCGATTTAGCCTCTCTGGCTCCATTACCTAGGATATTTTCCTGAATTAAATTTGCCTCAGTTCTATAGCCAGCAGCTGTCCACAGGAAAATAAAAAAATGTCCCGAATCCTCCAGAAATAATGATTTCATATTTCTAATAGGTTCCTTTAACTGCACAATCAAAATGGTCTCTTGTGCCCTCTAGCATGTGGTATGTCATAATAAAAAAACTTCATGTTAAACAGCTAGAGAAATACAGGCAGAATAAATTAAAACTTTTGTCTTAATGGCTCTTCATGATGCTTCATTTGTGTGTATGTAGCAGCTGATCAATAGAAGGGGAAGAATGTATATCCTTCATCCGTGGAGTTTTGCTCTAGAGCTAAAGTTGATAACCACATAGGGCCTATTTGAATGAAGATGTTCATATAAATTCTGTGTCCACTCCTCACCTCCAAACAGATTGTGCTGTTTTTTCCATACATGTCTAAGTGTCACAATATTTTGTTTCTAAATGGTTAGATTAGCTCATCTTGAGACCAGATGTTTTAAAGGATTTAAAGGAATACAAGGACATGTATACTTAATATTTTTAAGCTCTAATAAAATTGCTGCCCTAGTATATTTAGCCGGAAATCACTAGACAAACCTGTTTCTCATAACTTCAGTGGAGTTGCATGTCAGTCTGCAATACACTTTTCCCCTCAGAAACTGCATTATTATGATGTTTTAAGACATTTATTGCTACACATTACTTTTATTTTTCTTTGTAGGCAAAAAGAAATATTTTTCTCCTTTACTATTTAAAGTGACAAAAATATTTGCTAAAATTCTACCAGTGTTCTTTGTGGCTCCTGAATCATTCATATGTTTATTAAAGCAGTTGTTTTTAATTTAATAGAGGTTTGTTACGATCTAAATGTAAATTTTAAATATAATATAACTAAATAAATGAACAAGAATATTCTAACTCTTAAAGATCAAGTAGGGATTTTTTTCTAAGGCTTTCATCAATATTATATGTGAGAAAGGATATACCAGCTACATATCAACAGTTCTAATTTGTAGCAATATAAAAAATTATCAGAACTATGTTTCAGTTATACACAAATTAGTTCTTACATTTTCTTATGTTCTCTCAAGCTACTACTATTTGAAGCGAGTACTTTTGTACACTGGTAGGTACACTATGAGTTAGTAAAGATTCACTGTCATCAAAATAGTGACAGAACTGATTGCCACCAAAAGATGAGAAATTATACCTCCTCTACATTCTGAACTGTAAATCATCCAAGAAAATATATTCAGGACAAAACACATTCTGTCTGGAGTAAATGTGTACGTCAGGTCAGAGATTCTAAGAACAGACTAAAGATTTATTTTTTTAAGGAATCTGAGATATTAGATAGGAGGGCTTCTTTGACAAACTTAGAAATTTTGGGTCATGCTCCACTTGAGAAATCCTCTAAGAATTTATGTAAGCGAAAGCTGTGTAAGTCATTTAAATAGACATTTTAAAGTTTCATGGCTTAAAGATCCATTTTTGTTTTCTACAGCAAGGGATCTTAAAATTAATAAATTGTTTCCCTAGCTGACTGAAATATAATTTATGGTTTTGACAGTCCTTTGAGATTTTAGTTTGTAGAATAACCAATAAATACATAGGACATGCATTTTTTTTTTCCAGTATATAAAGTGCTTGGCTATAAAAAAGTCCCAAGGAAAAGCAATTTAAAGAGGTTTGCACAAAGCTGTAACCAGTTATTCTCCCTGAATCAGGTGCTTAGTTTATAACAGTTTAGAAGAAACCAAAAGTTCAAAGTTATAGTTGTTAAACATTTTAGACCCTTTTACCAGAAGTACCCTACTAAACAGAGGGTGATGTTTAGCACGACTATGTAACTTTGATTTTTGTTTAAACTCATGAAACATGAATTTCCTGATTTTGCTAGTCCCACTGTACCCAATAATATGGAAAATGTTGCTCTCCCCGAACCTTAGGTAGTTTTCTCTTGTATAAAAATATGTTCTAACCCTCATGAGCATAGTAAGTTCAGCTGTAAAACCATATAAATTTACATTTTTACAGAAAAAACCCTAACTTTTTCTAACAAATTATTGCTTTAAATGTGTGAACTGTTTTGTTCACTAAATTAAGAAAAAAGTCCTATTCTCATGTATAGTTTTGGAAATACATAAAAGGACAAATAAGCAATGGAGAAAATAGTTTAAACATTTTGCAAACTCTGTGTAGGGTTTTTTCAGCTTCATTTATGTATGTACTGGTGGAAGTAAACTTCTGTTCCTGTAAATGGTAAGAAAAGACAGATATTTAGGTAGAGAGTTAAAATTTGTTCGATTGTAAAACAAAATGTGTATGTTAGAACAATACGTGCAATATATTGTACTTTTTTTGCATAGAAGTCAGTGCATGTTTAAATCATAGGAGATTTTCTAAATACAGAGCATGGGAACTACGGTACTGAAGCAGCACAGTGGTCCACATGGTCTTATTTCTGATAGTGTCCAGCTGCTAGGGAGAAAGTTGTAACAGACGGACATAAAATCTGTCCTGCTTATTCTTAACCCGGTCACAGAGTGGCTGACTTCTGCTTTACAATGAGAAAATTGATATTATGCAGATGGAATATGTTTTCTATAAGGAAAATTTCCACTTCTCTTACAATAAGATTAAAAAACAGTTACTGAAAATATCTATTAATCTGTTCAGTTTGGAAGTTCTACATTTTCTTGTGAAAAATAGAAAATTTTGCAAAGAAAAAGACACTTTTAGTAATTTTTTTCTGCAGGAAATTTCTGTGGAGGTTTCAATGGATATTTGTTCTTGTTTCCAGTTGAACACTATAATTTAATATTCTTATTATTCATATATTTTTAATCTTGGTAAGCCAATGTCCTCAGTAATATTTTCTGGCAATCAAATTATACAATTGTGGATTTCTTGAAAAAGAATTTCCCTTGTTCTGTGTGGTTTGTTCCATTTTCTTCAACTGCCATTCTGCATTTAAGCTGGAAAAAAAGATGAAGAGCAGTGGCTCATGCAGTTTCTGTGCCTCATTCAGCTTTCTGCTTTGTCGGACTCTCTTTTTATCCTCATATTTCTGTACTTTCTAATGAAATAGAAATGTCTTCAAAATGTCTTGTTTCCCAGTTCTTAACCTTCCTTGAACTTTCACACAGTATCTACAGCCAACATGCTGGACGGACTGTTTCTGGACTGAGACCATGCCTGACTTTTGCAGTGCAGGACTTGTTTGTGTAAGACGTACACAAGTTGTAGCTGTTGTTGAAAGGTGATGGACCGAGATAGAAGGCATGTGAGATGATGGAAAGTAGCATCTAGTGTATAGAGAAAATGAGCTAAACAGATTCATGAAAAGGGCAAGGGTGGGGCAATGAAATGTGCATACACATTTAATAACTGCATGCACTCTATTATTGCCCGACAACACTGCATGCAATTCACTTGTACAGGGAAGCAGTAAAAGGAATAATGTCCCTTCATACCCTGTCACTATATCATGTCTCTGTAGTTCTTTTAGTTTAACAGCCGTCCCTGCTAAAGAACCTCAGAAACAGCTGCTCTGTATGGAGGTACCCACAGAGATATGCACTAAAATTTTTTTCTTTAAGAAATCTCTCAATTTTCTTAAAAAATCCATGCTCTTGCATTTTTTTGAGTAGTAAGTAGGAATATTGTTTTAAAAGAAAAAGAGTAAATAAAAAAGAAACAGAAAAATAAACAAAATTGAAAATATTAAAAAACAATTTCTGAATTACTTTTCTTATTCTCAACCAACTCTAAGTAAACACTGTAGAGATGGGAGGAATGAAGGCTGTCTTTGTGCCACATATTCCATTTACTAAGAGGCAAGAGAGTCATTCACAACTTCCATTATGTGCCCATAAATCATAGCAGAGTTCTTTATGTTTGTTTGAATAAACAAATTTCACTGTCTACAGATAAATTGAAGAAACCCCACCATGAGGCCTCAGGACTCATGGCAAAAGGAAATGTGCATCTTACAGAGTTCAGCTAAGTCGACCTCTAAACTGAGCTGGGAGAAAACAACTATTTTAGGTCTATTCCAGCAGTGGCAAACATCAGTCATCTTCAGGCCCAGATGTGTTAGTCAGAAAGGCAACCACTATTACAAAAAAACACTTCTGTGAAGCATGCATGGTTGAGTCATACTCTTCCATCTCTCCTGGCCAAGACATAAAACTGATCAGTTGAGCAGCAAACTGGTAGCTGTCTTCCTTGGGCTCTTTCACAGGTAAAACTTTTTGCATAATGGTCTCTAACAAAATATTTTGGTATAACTAATCCTTTTAAAATTACACTCAACAACTCAGAACCACTACATAGAAATTCCAGCTGCAGCCAGTGCTTTTGAAATCTTATGCCACAGTTTGTTTTTTAAGACAACACATAGCTGCTAACAGATATAATAAATGAATACATTAAGCACTATCCCACACACAGTATTAATTCAAATACAAAGTACCTTACAAGAAATACTCTTGAGTTCTCTCTTTGGTCTATTGTTTAATTAAATTGTTCTATAAAATTAGTGGTTCAGTATTACTCTAAATTGTTCCATTCATTCCACTGAAATTGCATTATGGCCAAAGTTTCAAAAAGCATGCCTCAAATTAAATCGTCTAAGTCATTATTTCTATGTCTAAACAAATGCCCCAAGTTTAGAAATGATCTGACCATAAAAAAAAAATGGATTCCACTGCTGTTGGAAGTGACTAGTACTCAGTCCTCACACCACCCCTGTCCTTGGGCTGGTGTAGGTGGTCTATGTGGCCATTCCGACTGAGTCATTGACTTGGGAGAATTTTATTTTGGAGACTTATTACCCAGCTCAGTGTTTCAGTTATATTCACTGCATCACCATGCAAACACTTACGCTGTCTCAAATGAGGCTGTGGATGAAAATGGGGCATGGGGACAAGGATCTTTGCACAGGAGTTAGCAGGGGTCTTTGAAAGAGCCTTAAACTAGATTTGAAGGAGGAAAGTGAGAATACCAGACTTGCTAGAGATGAGCCTAGGGGTGGCATGCCAATGTTTGAGGGACAGTGTGCTAACGAGGTCTGATGGTCTGCTGTCTCAGTTGAGCTAGGGGATGGAGAGCCATGCAACTGCAAAGACACAAAGGTTATTGATGTGTTAGAAACCACAGAAGTGCCTGAGAATGGTCACGTAGGAATTAGGGCTGCTCCCCTCAAAAAGATGGCGGGATCAACAGCCCAACTGAAGTGCATCTACACCAATGCACACAGCATGGGCAACAAACAGGAGGAACTGGAAGCCATTGTGCAGCAGGAAAATTATGATATAATTGTATCACAGAAACACAGTGGGATGACTCACACAACTGGAGTGCTGCAATGGATGGCTGCAAACTTTCAGAAGAGATATATGCAGTGTTATAGGCTTGGGGAAGAATGGCTGGAAAGCCGCCTGGCAGAAAGGGACCTGGGGATGCTGATTGACAGCCAGCTGCACATGAGCCAGCAGTGTGCGCAGGTGGCCAAGAAGGCTAACAGCATCCTGGCTTGTATCAGGAGCAGTGTGGCCAGCAGGAGTAGGGAAGCGATAGTGCCCCTGTGCTCAGCACTGGTGAGGACGCACCTCAAATGCTGTGTTCGGTTTTGGGCTCCTCATGATGAGAAAGACATTGAGGTGCTGGAGCGTGTCCAAAGAAAAGCAGCGAAGCTGGTGAAGGGTCTGGAGAACAAGTCTAATGAGGAGCGGCTGAGGGAACTGGGGTTGTTTAGTATGGAGAAAAGGAGGCTGAGGGGAGACCTTATCGCTCTCTACAACTACCTGAAAGAAGGTTGTAGGGAGGTGGATGTTGGTCTCTTTTCCCAGGTAGCAAGTGATAGGATGAGAAGAAATAGCCTGAAGTTGCATCAGGGGAGGCTTAAATTGGATATATAGGAAAAATGTCTTCACCAAAAGGATTGTCAAACATTGGAACTTCCACCAGGGAAGCGGTGGATTTACCATCTCTGGAGATATTTAAAGGACGTGTAGAGGTGAGGCTTAGGGACATGGTTCGGCGGTGGACTTGGCACTGCTAGGGTAACAGTTGGACTTTATGATCTTAAAGGCCTTTTCCAACCTACATGTTTCTATGATTCTATGATTCTATTATATGATTTGTTCAAACAGTTATTACCCCAGAGAAACACTTTTATGAACCCATGGCTATAGAGACCATGTTTATATCAGCAGAGTGGTTTGGAAGAAAGCTGAAAATAACCTATTGAAGTCTATAAAGTTAGTGTTTTCACCTCTGAACAGAAAGAACTAAAAATTCATTTTATTTTTTGATGAAGCCAGGAGCCAAGTGAGCCTTGTCCCACTGTCCCAGTGAGGGAGTGGGGCAGGACTGGTTTTTTTTGCACTGGAGGTCACAGCCAGTCCCACAGCCAAACCCTAGGAGTGGGAGATGTGCGTGGGTACCCAACAGTCCCCTCCAGAAACTGAGTAGGGAATGTAGATAAAACTCTGTGTTCATTCAAATATGGCAAAAACTTTAACTTTCAATTTACTTAAAATTTTAAAGCAGTATTTTGTTTGGGGTTTATCTCAAGTGAATGTCCCTGCTTGCACTTCCCCTCACCCTGCCAGCCATTTTTCTGGCTGACTACAAAGCTGACGAATCAACAAAAGACCACAGGTATTCATATCATGCTGAGTGATATTTTAGGGGATCCAAGCCCATTTCTGAGTTGCCACAGTTTGAATTCTAGCAAGTTTATGCTTTGAGAAGTCTGCAGTTGCTCTTCCAATCCATTGTGTCAATTTTTTTTTCTACCTGCTCCTGTCAACACAATAGTACTAAAAAAAATTAAATCCCTGAAAGCAGTTATTACCTTCACTTTTGCTTATAAAGCAGTGTTGATTTTTGTCAGCAAGGGATAAAACATGAACAATGAAGCAAAGATATGCCTTTAGACTTGTTGAATATGAATTTATATATAATTGTTGTGAAAAATTATAAGCATGCAATGAAAAAGAATCTTGTTAGAACTAAAACACTCTCATGATTTTATCTTTGAATGCATCTGTTTGAGAAAAAAATTACCCTCTGCGAATTTTATGGGGTAGCAGTATTCTCTTATTGATAACGCTACAATGAATTTATCCTGTACTTCAAAAACATAATTTTGGAAATTAATAACATGGATAGATTAATCAGGAAAAAAGCATAGAACAGTCTGGCAAAATCCAAGACAATTAATTTTAATAGCTTAAGTTATAAGTCTTCAAATTATTGCTAGCATTAATTTATTATTTTGTACTAATACCTAAGAACTGTGGCTCAGGACTATGCCAATCAAACATGAGAGAATGCATAAATCACTGACCAGTCTGTTTACATTGTCCAAGAGAAACTAAAATATAGAGACTGGTGCAGATAGGAAGATGTATAAGGAAACAGTGAGACAATACTGATTAGCATCACAGCAGTTTCAAAGCGTGAAAATCAGATCATTGCCAAGTTCTTTGCAGCTTCATAGAGGGAAAGAGATTGAAAGAGCACAGCAATAGCTGTATTTATATTTACAGAAAAATCTTTCAAAAATGTGGTATACCAAAGGAGACTGTGAATGCATGTGCTAGAAAATTTAAGAAATAGATATCTATGAAAAATCCTATAGGGAGAGGAAAAGCTGTGAAAGCCTTTCAAAGTGAAGACATAAATTTTGTTTGATACAATAGTGAACAAGATTTCAATAGAAGAATATACATAATTGAATGGAAGAGTATAGATGTATTCATAACACTGGAAAAGTACAGTTTAACTCTCTATATTAGTATTTTTATCACATATTACAGTGGGACTTAGGAGAGCTAGTCATGTTCTTGTGATTAAAAAGCTCAAAACAAGCATATATTTCAAAAATACTTAAAACTTCCTTCACTACTCTTTCTTTATATCTTGTCTTTGTATGCCTTTGGGTCAGATTTCACAATAGCTTCACAATGGCATTAACTTTGCTTGAAATTATTGAAATTTATATAAGAATTTTGGTAATTTGAAACATTGTTTTTTTTTGTGTGAAAATGTTGCTCACTCAGGAACACTTTGAGACCCGGAGTGAAATACTTTAATTTTGACACCAATACATTTGGTTTTTCCCACTCTGGAGGATATCTTTTTAGACATTCTCAATTTCATAAATATTAATGTTCACTTTATGAATAGGATTTGCCCATTCTGCCACAAACTCGTTTGTAAAAAAAATATAAAATCATTTGCAGAAATACCAAACTCTGAACTGTCCAGAAAAAAGCTCTACCTCCCAGGATATCTCTAAGTATCATGCCATATATTTAAGTTCCAACAGCCTGAACTGAAGTCAATATTTGTCAATATTACTGCTGTATTTTTTCAGTTGAAAAATCCAACCTGATAATCCAAGATCCAACTGGACTGGGATCAATGTTAGATGAAACCATACATTATGTAAGAATTTTATGTGAAACAAGCTCTCTGAGCATAGCTTGTAGATGTATACACAAGGCTCAATTCATCTGAGGAGGACTTTATTCTTATCATCCATCAGCCAAAGTGAAGTTCTCACTGTAACTCCAGTGTAGATTGTATTTAATATAAACTTCCTGAGTTGAATACCATTATTTCTAAAATAACTTGAAAAATCATTTGCATATTTCCCAGCACGTCACTTTGGGATATTGGTCAGACTTTTAACCAGTATAAACCTGACAATTATTTCTGCTCCAAATATGCACATATTTTGACCATCCCCAAAACTTTGTAGGTTTGATAGAAAAAAATAAATATTTGAAAGTAGACCAAAATACATTAAACAAAGGAGTTATCTCTGAAAACATTGGAAGTGCATGTCAGTTTGAAGCCGATTTTCTTTTTCTATGTATTTATTGTACTATGGCATAATTATATATGCTTATAAATCTATTGAAATCGAAGCAAAATGCATTTCTGCTCTTCAGTGATCTCTTGACCTTTATAGTCTGTTTTTCTCTGTTATCTCCTCTCCACAATTAAAGTCCTAAAAAAGTAGAACTGCAGTATTAGGGGAAGATTAGAAGAACCCATCCCAGAACTCTTTATAACCTGACCTATCTAAATTGGGTCCTGTACAAAATTTTAGAGGACAAAATGTGAACCATCTTTGAGGGGTTTCATCTTTCCTCTTCTAAATCATTCCACCAAATTAAAGAGCAGGCCACATCAATAAAAGCTGCTGGGTAAGGGTCAACATTTCCAAGATGGTGTGAATGAAGTTCTCCCACGGATCTATAGGGTTTTCATTACAGGTCCATGAAAGCAGCACTAAAATATCAAGACTAAAACTATATCAATAACTCCAATATATAAAAAATATATTATATAAAAATATATATAAATATTATATTATATGTAGGATATACAATACAAGTACTATATGTGAGCATATTTTTATTTTTTATATATAAAAAGAAAAAATAAAAACACTGAATTAAACTTGCCATAGTTACTTAAATTCTTCCTACAGATCCCAGGCATTGAATATAACTACCTCTATTAAAGACTATTAACAACACAATTCAATGTGACACACTTGGACAACCTCTGGCACCCTATGTATCTTGAAAAGAATATGTATTACATACAGTCATTGTGAAAACTTTTGCTTCATAGGAAAGAAACTTCCTTTGTTTACATTTTTTTTTTTTTAAATTGTGACTTTTCCACAGGTTCTTATGTGATCAACAAAAACAAACAACGAAAGTATGACTGGGGCTACGGTAAATACAACATAGCTGCTTCAGTGATGGAAGATTTAGAAGTTTTGAAATAAACAAGTGGTATGTTGGAAGAATGGCAAGATGTTTGACTACATGGTTCCCATTGTGTTTTACTCCTCTCATTGTGTGCACCAAAATTCTTGCATAACACTGAGCATTTGGGATTGTGCATTATAGGTATCTTTCTTAAAACTTGTTCCTTTTAGACTTTACTCTTGGGTAAGGTTTAGCTCTTTCTCACAGATCAGCAAAGTATTTAAGTACACAACGTCTTTCACAAAAAGTAGTACCTGAAGTAAACGGGGCTCTGCATGCTTGAGGGCCAGCTTGGGCTTAGGTATGTTTTGCCCTGTTACAAAAAGTGTTCAGCAGTTGATAGGATTGAGCCCTTCCACTATTCGAGAAGGTACTGTGGGCAAATGGTATTGTTAAGTACTGTGTGAAAAATGCTGTGATCCAATATGATAAGGAAAAAGGAAGCAAGAGCCAGTAATTAGATAATAATGCTATATAGCACAGTCCCTTTATCCTCTGGTCTGCACAAGGGCACAGTAGAGGGCAGACCCTCTAGTTGGAGGTTTGAACCCTAAAACTAAGCCCTAATGCTCTGCCTTGAGCTACTAGGGAAGCAGAGTACAAACTCACAGCCTCCTATTTTCTCTTGCCTGTTCCAACGTTTGAGAGAAAACCCACTTAGATGTTTTTTTGACTGCACACAATTTGCAGTCCTGGGTGGGATGTCCCTACAAACTGGTCTCCCACAAGAACTGTAGGCCTAGCAAACCTTGAAATCCTCCTTTCCTGGAGAATTCTTCCACAGTTATAAGCAAGTCTGCTCAATCATTTGCCATCTGCTGGCTGAGAGAATGGAGCCTCAGCTAGCAAGGGGGGATTTTGCAGTCTTTTCATGTCACTGTGATACCTCTACATGGCCTTGAAAAAACTGAATCAGTGGCAAGAATTGTGTTCAGAATACCTGACTGAATCTCTCATCCAAGGTAAACTGAGTAGTATTAGCATGCTCTTCAGTGATTGTTACTTCCTGACAGTTTTTTAAATATATTTTTTTTAATATTAATCTAGATTTCAGCTGAAAATTTTGGTTTTATGCATTTTTATTTGGAAAAGTCTGTCTCAGCTTTAATTCAGTGCCAGCCTCTGTGTGCTTGTGTGTGTGTATCCACATATGAATAGACTTACTTTTAAAATATATATTTTTTATTAATTAATCAGAAATGCTAGACAGGGTTGTCTAGTTGGGTGTCATTTACTTCTCAGAACCAGACCACTCCTTTGGATGATAATTATAGTCTGCAGATGTCTAATTATGGAAAAATGTAGTATTTTCCACATCAGGATCTGCCTTCATGACACTGTCTGCAAATACTCATGTTAGTGGTTTAGAGATTGCTTTCTGAGTGTCATATGGTTTGATTACAGATGAGCTTTCTAAATTCTTACTACTTATTTTCTTTGCCCTCTCTTCACAAAATAGCAATATTGCTTTTTTTTATTACTGTATGTAGAAATCTGTGTCAAACCCTTTTAGATTAAAGCAAAGATATTGGTGCATCCTGATACTTCCAGTGTAAATTCTTCCTCATTAATCTGTTGGTACAGATTAACCCTGAATCTGACAAAATACTTTACTGATATATGATGAAACAGAAACGTGCATGATGATGTTAGAATTATTTCCATGAAGCATAGAGTATTCACACTTCATGTCTCAGAAATCTGAGACAATTTTTGACCAACTCAGTTAAGGGGGAACATTTGTAAAATTAAACCTATGTTCGGATGCATACACAGTGTTCCAAATGCTATTTAGTTAGCTCACTGGGATGAACCTCTCAACTGTTCAGACTATGATTTCTAAAACTCACCTTTAACTAGACTATCAACAAGATCAAAGATAATCAATGAGCTTGTTAAGACTAATGCTGCTGATTTTCAGATCATTCTGGAAACACAAAATCAAGGTTTCTGAGGTTTATTTCAGTATGGTCAGTTCTGACTACAACTACAGGCTAAAAATTCAAATAGTAATATTTAGAAAATTGAAGGTAAAATTTTCAAACTTCAATTGACCTAACAAGAATATTACCTCAGGAACACTTTTAGAAGTATAGACTGGCTGGTGTCTCCTGTTTTTCATTTATACTTCTAACTGCATGGCCGCAGGCAGCAAATCAGGTAAACTGAAGTTCCTCTAATTTGGAAAAGTCAAACTGGAAATGAGGTCCACAGATTGACTCTAAGGAATACGAGATATTATTGGCCCTCGCTGGGAATGTGCACGTGTACAGCAGGTGCACTGACGTCTGTTGCTCCTGGATACAGAAACAAAAAATAAAAAAAGAAAGCCCAGAGTCAGTATAATCTCACTCATTCCAGAAGAGCTATAACTTTGTTTTCACATAAAGAAAATTAGATATTGTAGATTTCAAATTGCCAAATTCTCTAGCCAAGGAAAGCAGAGATCTATCCTCTATTGCGAGGGCCACCTACTTGGTTCTTCCTCTCAACAAAGAATAAGAAAATGAAAGTGCAGGCTGATTGTGATAAAACTTGTATGTCTAAATATTATTCTGCTTCCAGAGTCTTCATGATTCAACTAAGCAGCAATCAGGCAAGCTGGTCTAAAGTCACCTAAGCATCATCTGTAAGTATCATTTGACAGAGAGATGACTTGCTGTGAGGAAGGGTGGATAACATTAGCTAATGGTGATGGCTGGCTATGTCAGTGATTACTATTCCTTTGAAAATGCAGCCTTAAGGGCCTTTGAAATGACCTGCTCAAGTACTGGGAGGAGGAAGTCTGCTCGCTAATGGATCTGTCAGAGATTTCATTTATAAATAATCTAACTTCTATTCGTGTAGAGTGATTAAATATTATTGAGTCAGATGTGTCGGGGAGCAAAGGATACGCATTTAACACCAGTAGGTAACTGACAAACAGTTGTGATACCTTTAAATAGATTATACTTGCTAATATTCCAGATGTCAAGAAATATTGTTCCTTTCACTTTCAATTGATCTTACTGCTGTACGTACGTCCAGGTTTTACTTAGTGTGGGGAGGCTATCATAAAATTATTTTTCCTGATACTTTATCACTTGGATTTCCCTTTATTAAAGTGTAATTTCCACTACAGACCACATTAAGAAAAAAGCCCATGAAGAAATAGTGCTCTGGACTTCTCTTCTTTGCATGGCTGTTAAACCAAACTCAAATCACTCTGTGACCTGGAGTGATACGGTGGTGATCTCTGTAGTGGTGATCTAGAGCAGTTAAAAATTCTGCTATGTTATTTTTGGTTTTAAAATGTTAATATCTTGGTAACACGGTTATTCATGCATTTTGGCTGCTAGTGTAGTTAGAGTGTACTTCATAATTATATAGTTATATTTTTGAGTTTTGTGCAAAGTACGTGTACTGTCATAGTACCCAGTCAAAAAACCCAGCTTCCTATTTTTTTTAAGTGTTCAATATAGAACAAAATAATTTCTTGAATTGATGGAAAACGTGATAATTTCTTTTATACTTTTTTTGCTCCTTTTACCTTTAGTTAGTTTGTGCTGTTCTAGTTTTTTGCCTGGTCTGCTTTTCTTTTTTTTTTTGGTGTTTGATTAAATCACACTCACATTTGGGAATGTTTTTACTTTTTAAAGGCAATATTTTCCTTTTTCATTTTAAAAGTGTGTCCTTTTGAAACTTCCTCAACGCTTGCAAAGTTTCAGAGGAATGTAATTGAAGCTAGAGGAAAAAAAAACCCACATTGGTCATTGTAGAGAATGTGATAGAGAAAGTGAAAGGAAAGGAAAGGAAAACTAGAAATAACAAAACAACAACAAAAACTTGGAAGTGTTTTATTTTACAAAAACATTCAACCAAAAATTCCATGGCAATGACATTTTACAGAAAATCTGTATTTTGGGAAATTTCCAGTGCAAAACAAAATAATTAACAATTGACTTTAATTAGCCTTAAATCAGCCATGACAGAATTACCTTGATGACATCTAAATTGCTGTAACCAGGTGCTGGAGTTAACACTCCCCTGAGATGACAAATGAGCATTTACACTGTCAGGCGGTTCCCTGCCAGCCTACACTTGGCTCACATTCAGACTTATTTTTTGGACAATTTTATTTTTTCCCGATCAGAGAATGTTTAAATTATGGAACACTTGGAGGAAAAAAAAAAAAATCTTCTTTTTCAGTCAGTGAAAAGTGCAGCTTGTTTAAATCCTGCTCCTGTCACGAGAGTCATGGACACAGATTCGAAGTTCATTAGCACACTTTTGCAGTCGACAGCTGATCTCTGAGCTGAGGTTAAAAGACAGTGGAAGGGGAGAATTTCACAGCAGCTACAGAAATCAGAACAAAAGTGGCTTCAGCAATTACAATACATATGGTTTCCTGACTATCTTATAATTTGCACAATTCAACTCTGACAGAGTCTGGGTATATTACACACATAATTGGTTCCTGGAAATCTGATTGTCAGAATGGCAATCTTACTGCTCTCGGGCTGCGGGAAGACCGCAGCTTTTGCCACGGGATGGAGAGCACAGTCACAAGGTATCTGTGGCCCAGGAGCAGGGACCCAATTGCTAAATTAGCATCATGGACAATTTAAAAACAAATGCAATCTGCAATGTACTCTTTGTAAAACCTTAGAGAGGAGATGAAGCAGCCAGAGTTTTATTTTTGCTTAAAGTTTGTTTATTTCTTTGCCTCTTCTTTTTTTACAAAAATATTATTTATTCCCTCAAAATATTCTTTATTTTGCTTCTTTTTATTTGCTTTTCTTCCTGTTTATCTTTTGTAAATTAATTTCTTCCTCCATTGAGGGGACTTTTTTATTTTTTGCATCCACAATATGAACCCATTAAACAATCAGATAATATTGTTACTTGGAAGTACAATTCCTTTAAGATTACTTTCTTTTTATTTCAATTCATTTTTGATGAATTTTCTTTCTTTTAATTAAACATCAATCTGTCTCTTTCATTTAAATTTAATGTCTTAAGCTCCATATTAGTTTTATCTTTTCATTTCACGTCTTCTACCTCCTTTAATCTTTTGTTTTGTTAGCATGGATTAAAATGAATCATCTTTATTTCCCTACAGCGCCGGTTGCAATTTCATTTCCCGTCAGTAGGAATGAAGTAGTGAGTAAGAACTGCAGGAACACTGTCAGTTGTTTATTCTATGGCCAGTGCTATCTTAGAAGGCAGCTTCCCAAAGAAACTGTGCTTACAGTAGCGAGGGAAGCCAGCGATGACTCATGGCTCAGCACCCCACTTATCACACCTGCTGAAAGCCGGACCATCCGTTCCTTGCTGCCGGCCGGTGGGTAAAACTGCCCCTTCACCTTGCAGAGGTTTTGTCTGGAGCCAGCATGAGTTGCCTCCCATTAGCAGTGTGAAATAGCTGACTATCCTGGCTTGCTGGTACTTCCAGAGGTTGTGGGCTGGCAAAGATCCACTATAATCACATTTTTATTTAATCGTTTTATCAAATCCAAGGGCTGCAAGCGACAGTTCCAGGTAGAGCAGGAAGTTTGGGAAATGATGGTGCCAGCTCTGCTGCTGTGTCCATGTTGCGGGGCTCTCCCAGACTTACCACCCCAGCTGAGGGACCTGGGCTGAAACACGAGACATCTGGAGGGAGGACGTTCAGATCAAGACCCAGACTGCTGCATGGGTCTGGAGGGAAGGGACCCTTTCCTATTTAAAACAGTTCTTTCCTGCTCCCTAAGTCTCATAGCTTACCTGTAGCTGCTCTACTTTATCAAAGGAAATCTGACCCCAAACATACTTTATCCGGCAGTTCTTCAGGGAGTGCAGTTTTGACCCAAAAGAGCTGTGACCTTCCTCAGAACTTTCCTGGCTCTCCAGAAAATTATGGAAAAAACCCTAGTTAATGTTTTTGAGACCGAATCAAACTCTTTTCCCCACAAACATTCAATGGCATCAGTGGGGAGCTCCCCAGTGGGAACACCAAAGGTAATATATGAATGCTGCAATAATAGAGCTGCCGATCCCTGTCGGCACATGGAGCCAGTGCTCTGAAACTATATGTCTATTATATACTCTACATGGTAAAGTAAATGAGTTTAACTGAGAACTTGGAAGTAGGTGGGACACAAAGGATTGAAACCTATGGTTGTATAATTTTCAGAATAAAAAAAATACTTTTATTTCTTTTTATTTCTTTGTTTTGTATAGTACAGCAGGTACAAGGTGGAATTTTCTAAAGGAAGTACTAGAGATAAGTAGCAAAGCGGTATGTAAATGCTGCAGCTATGAAGATTGGATACAGTTACAGGCCATTTATACAGTAAACAAGGAAAGAACACAAAATTGTAATAGTGGAAAAACCAGGAGTTTCAAAGGATACATTAAACTTCAGGCTTTTGAGTATAACTCAATTTTTAAATGACAGGAATTGGAAGAAAAAAATTGGCATTTCTCTTATTTTGCAACTGCCTTTGTGTTTCTGGCAGGTTCCTCTAACCCAACAGCAAGATCCAGTGCAGCAGATCTTAGGACTCTGCCTTTCTCCCTTCCCATTTTCTATAGTTTAATGGCTGTTTTTTTTTTCATGGCACTATTTTGCATATGTAACTTATGTGCATTTCTTTTTTCTTTAATGTAGTGCAGAGTTTGCCTCTTGCAAAGCACTTTAGGAATCTTCTTGGGAAGTCAGAAGGAGGAATTTTAATATGATATAATATTTTTAATATTGTATGAAATTAGGAAGCAACACAAACAGTGTTATTATACATAACTTTATTTGAGTCTGCAATTTTTCCTGTATGGTTTCATGCATATAAATGGGGAATACCCAGGGTCTGGCCCTGTGTTAACATCTCACATTTCCTTTCCTGCCACAAATTCTGCTTATTATAATAGTATGAACTGAAATTTGTATTTTTATTGCTGTTCCAAATGAATAAGAAAGTAGAAACACACAAATATGGATTTGTTTTCCAATATTACCTCTGTCTGTTTTACAGTCTGATAAAAGTTTTAGTTGACACAGCGCTGAATAAATGTAGCCCTGTACAGTATGTTTACTCAAATATTTAACTTGTGAAATTTAATAAAATAACAATTTAAACAGATAAGGATTAGTCAAATACAAAAACTATTAGAAACATTCACGTAATTCAAAGTAAAATTCTCAACCATTATCAGATGTAGGAAGACCACATAAGAATCCATTTTAAAAGTTTTCAAGCTCCAATAAGTTAGATATAATAGACCTTTTTTTGTCAAACACAAAAATAAATATTATTGATTTTATGAATAAATACATTTTCTTAAATGATTTAGAAAGCTCTGTTTATTCATATACAGACAGTGTTTAGAATACGTAGTAGCCAGTATGTCTGCAGATATATTTATGTTGGACTGTTTAGATTGGCTTCACCTCTGTAATAATTTATAACAGTTTCAATGTAAACCTGCCATTGAGCAGGTCATAAAGGTCCTGCATTTTAACCATCATAATTTCAGATAAACCCACAAAACTATTTCTTGCAGGAAAGCTCTAGTTAATCCTTGAATATCTTTGGGATGGAATTTGTTTTTTTATTTAGGCAAATTTAAAGAGCAATAAAGGCTGCATTTTAGCTGTGTTTGATATTCCAGTACTGGTGATAATTTAAAATATATACATTTTGTTTTGTTTTACAGCAGTAACTCTTCATTGACACTTATTAATACAAAAATTCTGCCCTTCAATTGATTTCAAGACTTACTCAAAAAAGAAAGCTACTGTTCATTTTTAAATGTTTCATTGTACAGTAGAAATGCTAACATAAATACAGCAGTGTTTTTCCACACTAAATGAAGATAGATCAATGCCATTTGTTTTTTAGAAGCATGAGAATTATTTATTTAATTTCAAAATTTTAAAAAACCAAACAAACCAACACTGTTTTCTCAAAATGAGCATTTTCTACTAAAATTTTACCAATAAACTTATGTTCAATGAAATGTTCTTGAATACCAGAAGTTAAACAATTTTTAAAAACCTGCTATATTATTTAGTATTTTTTTTAAAAAAGCAATTAAAAAGCAAAAAATGCCAATATAATAATTGTTACTTTTTATTACATAAGGAAAGCTTCTATCTTATTTTGAGCATCTTCCATTTCCAGCCCAACAACACCTAATGAGGTTTGCCTCATGCCCTCTTAAACTCTAGATATTACCCAGGAGATTCTGCAGTTCCGTGTTGATCAGCAGTGCAGCACAGGACCCGTAGGAGAGCTCTCACTCTAAAACTATGTTGTCTTCTGTGGGAAATCAATGAATCTCAAGCTTATTTTCTGTAAATATACAAAGCTCCAGGTCAGTTTATCTTTTCACACAGATTTGTCATGTTGTTCACCACTTGCCCTCTCCCCTCTCCTCTTGATTAAGGCAGCCCAGAGTTTATGATGATAAGCATAACGGATGCCTGCAGGATGGCTGGAAAGAACTGGGTAGAGCTTTCCCACTAAAAGGAAGATGTTAAAAGCCTGTGGTATGTTTCCTAGCAAAAGACTACATAGAGCTCTGTCCAGGCAATATGACTATTAATTTTTTACCAGTTTCCAGTGCCACATGAAAGATATTTCTGCTAGTCCTTGTCTGACATCATGCCTCTAGCCTCTGATGTGAAAAAATGTTGGTAGAAAGGAGATTGATTGGCTGCAATGGGGAATATAGGAGATTATGTATCTAGGGGAAAATGTAACCTGATTTCTCCAGGTTGAGGTAAGTTTTATATGTGCTCCTCTATTTAGGGTCACAATTAGAGTCTTATATAGATACTTTGCTGGTTGAATTCTAAAAATTCTGAATCCTAAAATTCTACCTCCATTTAGAAGTATGTATATTTCTCTATGCATATGTTAAAATATATACTGATAATAGACTCCAGGACAAATAATGTAGATGACATTTCCTGTGAGACTGCTATATTGTAACTGTATCTGGAGGATTATTTTGAATGACTTTTTCTCAAAGGTACATAAATTTGTTAAGTATGGCTTTCTCTCCACATTTTTATCCAATTAATTAATCTATCTTTCACTGTATTTCTAAGGAGTTTATGAATGTAAGACTAATGTGGCAAACAAATGCAGATTTTTGTAATGCAGACAATGCCAGACAAAAGTAAGGATAGGGATCTGCAGTGCAACTTACTGTAGCCCTGCACAACATAGTGAACAGCCATCACTGATAGCATTTGTACAGGCAATGGTTACTTGGTATTTCATGGATAGAAATGTCATACTTCTGGTCAGGGCAGAACCTGAGCAGGGGGAGGGTCTATTTCTATCTGCCCCCACATGTGTAACTGTATCTCCAGTGGTTACTGACTGACCAGATGCTCTTTGTTTAGTAAATCCAGGTGAAAACTGAAGACCTGAATGTTGCTTTGCATTGAAGCATGTAAGTTGTATTTTTAAGATAGCTCATCTTTCCCCAGACTCTGAGTCATTCTGCAAGTTAGCATGATCAGGAGTTGTTTAATTATTACTGGTGCTCAGATTCTCCTGAATGGCTTCCCTCTGCTTCTGGTTCAGCTTCTGTAGTTGCAAGCTTTCCAGGTGTGCAAAATAATTGCTATTTCTCTTCCGTGTCCTCTACATCTGATCACTGCAGGCTGACAGGTTTTGTGCTTATAGTTTGGCTCAGCTCACAACTTCCAAATAAGAACTGCTGGAATTAGATAGTCGTTTTCCAGACTGCAATTTGATGGTGAGGACAGAGATGCATGGCCCATTAATGAGGATTTTCCCTTCTTCACAAACATTTGGGTGATCTCAACCAGCTACCATAGGGGGAGTTTCCTATTTTTTTTTTCCCTGCTGCCTCATTTTTATTAGATTTGCTTATAGCAAAACAGAAAAGGCCACATTGGCTTTGCTCTGTAAATATTTAAGTATAGACTGTGTGGACACATGGCAGGTATAAAACAGGCTCAAGTAATCTCCAGGTTGGTGATGGTCTGTGTAATCTAATCTAAGTACTACTGAATGTGGTACACCATGCCTCTGAATGTATATGTATTCATGGTATAATGAGCCTTATATTACACTATTTTCCTAGTTACACAGTAAAACAAACTCACACTTGGCATAACAGAAATGCTTGCAGGAATGCTGTTATATTCACAGGACATGAGACAATGACTGATACCTTGTTTAATTGTCTCACAGCACTAGCAAGGAAGCTGAATCATATGCACTCTCTCACACAACGGGACAGACAGACTAACTCAGCCTGCTGTGCTTCACTGTCTTTTCCTCCATTACCTGCAGCTGGCCCCCTACAGAGCTATTAAAACAGATTTTCTGATATGTTGTTGTTTTTTTTCTCTCACTCTCTTGAGCTTTTTGCCAGTCTGCCTTTCTCTGACTTTTGAATTTCTTTTGCATGTAGCATTATGCTCCCTTCACTGAGATCGTATCAAATTCTCTGTGTAAATTGGCATGGCTACGCAGCACTCAGAGGCTCTTTGCCAGTTTACACTGAGAATCTAACCCTAAACAATTATACTCAGCAGTACCGAAAAACCACTTAAATCAACAGAAAATGTTGAGAACTTTTGGGCCCAAATCCTGCTGCCTTCAGTTTCTTAAATTGGAGAAACTACCAGGAAACAAGGACATGGAGAGGGAGCTGGGGGATAACTCAGGGCACAGTCTGACTGTTCTCTCAGCAATCAGGAGAAGAAATAACAAGGCAAATTCCTTGCTGTCAGTTCCATCAGCAAATAAACAATAATGAGCAAATCAGTTAGTACTTAATACACAAGTATCCTCTCTGAGTTTTACTCTGTTCCTCAGCTTGCTTGTAAATCATAAAACCCTGCATATACTGTGCTTGACAGAAAGATGGACACAGATAAGGTCATTTTATCATAATTTCATTAAAAAAAAAAAGGTAAAAAGAAAGGATCAGCAACTACATTAATGTCCAGCTGGCACAACATTCTTGAAGACATGAATGAGAATAGAAGAAGCCATGAGACAGGTAGGTGTGCAAATGCATAAAACAGAGGCTATGACATCTGGCCTTTTGTTTGAATGTCCTGGGTTTGCTGGTTTACAAAGCCAAAGCAAGGATATTGAGTGTATGTTGTATGATAGCTTTGTTCTTCTGATCACCAGTTAAGTTCTGCTCATCTCATTCATGCAAATTGCCCGACTAACTTCAGCAGCTATATTAGTATGGTTATTGTAAGCAAGCTTTGGCATCAGCCTGCCCCAGCGTGGGGTCCTCCATGGGCTGCAGGTGGATCTCTGCTCCTCCATGGACCTCCATGGGCTGCAGGGGGACAACCTGCTCCACCATGGGCTGCACCACGAGCTGCAGGGGAATCTCTGCTGGGAGCAGCATTACTGCTCCCCCTCCTTCTTCACTGACCTCGGCATCTGCAGCTGTTCCTCTCAGAAAAAAAAATTCTTCACAACCAGCTCAGGCAGATGCTTCTCAGGTTCTCTTCACATCTCATCTCCTCTCCACTTCTTGCAGCCAGGCCGAGCCGAGTTGGGCCCAGTCAGCCGCCCGGCGGGAGGCCAGAGGGTGAGGCCTGCAAGGCTCACAAGGCTCGCACGTACCCCTCTCTACCCCCGCTTCAGCTTCTTCACTTCTTCCTTTTTTTTTTTTTATTTATTTTTCCCCTTTTAAATAAATTATCGCAGAGGCGTTATCAGGGAACATTCTATGACCAATTGGCTTGGCCCTGGCCAGCAGCCGGTCTGCCCTAGGCCCAGCCGAGTCCGCTGAACAAAGGGGAAACTTCCAGCAGCTTCTTGCAGATGCTGCCACCGTAGCCCCCCTCACTAAACAAAACCAACACAAACAGTAACTGGGTCTTCAGCAAAACTAGACTTTTGTAGTCATGGAACAGGAAATGGTTCTGTGTAAATATTTACCAGTGCTAGAAACTATGAATTTTACATTTACAATTACACTAATGTCTGCCTAGGATAGAATGAATCATGTCTTTTCCTAACAGAATGATTTATCCTATAAATATTTGTTGTAAAAGCAGGACATGCTATGCAAGCCAGCAAGGAAATAATTTTATCTCTTCAACTAGAAGAAGTAGTCTAATTGACTTTTGACCTTGATAGTCCTATAAGGACTAACAGAAACTCTGTTAACCACTTTACACTATGTCTGTTGTGTAATGTTTAAATAAGGCTGTAATTCAGAGAAATGCTTCCCCTTGTTAAAGTGTCAATAAAGTTCTTATTGTTTAAGGAAACTCATGGTAGAATGTCCTGTGCTTCAGCTGTGAATATTTCTTCTTTCAAAAAACATGAACCTGGCTCTCTTTTAATTTTCCTTCTTTCCTTCAATGTTCTGTACAAATCTAAATTTTACCTGGCTGACTGGTGTGTGTGCCTGTGTACGTGCACACTGCAGACCAAATCATCACGCCATGGCCAGGTTCTCCTGAGGGATGTGACCTTGAGTTTACCCTATCTGTACCTTTTGCTGTTCCTAATGATTTTTTTTTTCTTTAATGCTTCCTGGTTATTCATTCAAAATTTTGTGACTATCCTGGGGCAATGTACAAAGAAACCAGAATATAAACTTTCATTGTGATTTCATGTTTATTCAGATTTATTTTCTATTGAGGAAAAACACACAATCAATACAAAGATAGGAGTGACAAAAGAATTACAATCTATGTGGCTCAATAGAGAGCAAACTGCAAACTGAACACTTGCCTGTCTCTGTAGAGAAAGTCTTAATTGATAGTCAATCTCAAGTGGCCCAATGAATATTTTTTTTTCTACTGGCTTATGCTGTTTGACTGTCCTGAATGTGAAGAAAACAGAGTCATGTTTGTTTGCTACATTTTACAAGCTGACAAGCCACTGCCATGTGTCCACATGGCCATTTTCACTGCGTTTTGGGCAGGTGAGGAGACCCAGAGAGACACGTTTCCTTTCTACACATATATCCTCCCTGTCAAATACAGTTGTGAGATTAACAAAGGGCACTTACAGCTGTCTTCTGTGTTATGTTTAAATGAAGATGTACAGAACTGTATTTATTGCAATTCTGATACAATTCTTTACAGAAATTAAACTGCAGTTGTACACTCTGCTGCCTTTGTCTCAGTTGTGGAGATAAAGCCATCGTATGGTTAGTTTTAGATGCTCTGTCATCCCACTACCTGCCAGACTAAGAAACGGAAGAATGCCAAACCATGGAATTTGCTGGGCTCTGCAGCAGCCAGGATGAGCGGAGGGAGCTGAGCCTTTCCTGTGAGGATTCCTTGGGAATGGGCAAAACCCTTCCCCTGGTATGTAGAGTCTGAGAGGTATCTGGAGCTCTCTAGATATGAAAAGCGAGGAGGAAAATGGCTAATGCATTCAAATCTGGGCTGGAGAGAAAGATAACAGTATGTATATAAACTGGATTGTGAAATCAAGTGAAGAAAGAAGAGTATCACATGCCATGAATGGGAATCCATTACATGAAATTGGATACACTGGTGAAATCAGCTGAAGAAGGGAACTTAAGACAAAATCATGAAGTTACGACTTCAGGTGAATTGTACACAGGCAAGCGGCCATCTCAAGAAGTAACCATGTTACTGTGAAGTCAAATATATTAGCCCTAGATAAAAGGTACCAGAATTAGTGCACATTTCCTTCACTTATGAAATAATTTTACAACTTCATTTTTCATGGGGCAGTTGGGCTTCCTAAAGTAGACAGTTTTCATGTCTATGTCTAAGATAAATTTTTCATTCCCTTAGCTCACTCCACATTTACATATTATTTGTTTCTGTATTTTTTTTCCTTATTTCACTCCATGATGAATTTTAGAAGAAAAATGAACTACTTTTTTTTTCTTTTTAATTATTTTTTTTAGGCTTGCACTTTAGTTGGTTTCCTATTTCTGAACAGATCTATGGATGCAGGTCTATTCATTCAGTTCTAGTGTTATGCACAAGAAATGTAGGAAACAGGCTTGCAGTTAAATTGAGATAACAAATGTACAGAATATTAAGTAGAGTATTACACAATCATGTCTCTGAGGTGCATGCAGTGAACTTAACCTGAAGAAGTATAGTTGTCACTAGTTGTAAAAGATTTTCCTGAAATATTACTGATGAAGTGTATGAATGTTCCCTCTTGCAAGGAAAGTCATCTCCAAGCTGTTAGCTTTCTAGTGCCAAAGTTTTTCTGAGACCCGCAGGAAGGTTCTGGCTGCGCCAGCTAATCAACAATGCTGGCACTTCAACCAGCATAGACATGGATACTGAAGAAGGTAGTAAAGGAGATGGATGTATCTAGGAGAAGACAATTCAGGAAGTAAAATCAGCATTTTGCATGAAATTCTGTTGATTGCACAACTTTCCTATATCCATGGGGATAGATGTAAAAGCAGACATACAATTCTTGATTGACAGTCCTTCCATTACTAATGTGAAGGAATAATCTATAACAAAATACGATCAAAAGATTTTGGAGGCCTTCAGGGCAAAAACCAGCAGCAACAAGTATCAAGTCTGTGCTTTTATTCATGAAAATAAAATATAGTAAATCCCCCTTCCTGCTGTGTTTCTTGCCTGCAGGATGGAGTGGGATGAAGGAGTTCTTTGGAACACAGGTTCATTTATGCACGTCTGGTCTGCCCAACTCAGACAAGTGAGAGAAACACTTGCAGCAAAGCAAGATCTCCTGGTACCTATGTTTTTGGCAACTTTATATTCTAGTTGGCTAAAATCAGTACCAAGCAACTGTGTCTGCTGCAAATTAGAAAGCTGTGGACAACCAATGAGCAGTTCCTGATCTGCTATCCAAAAGGCAGAAACCCTGTTCTCTAGTTGGCAAGTCTGGAATCAATACAAATTTCTGATTGTATTATGTCATGTTAAGAAAAAATTAAGCTGCTCTTATTTTAACAAGGTCAAAAATACATTCTCAAGTTTTGACTGCTCACTTATTTTTGTGTGTTTTCATTTTATCTGTTCATGGCAAGTGTAACGCAGGCTTCTAAAGTACATTATCAGTACTCTGATATTATAATTAGCATGTCATACTCATTTCATAACCAATATTTCATAACCAATACCTCTTTTTTTTTTTTTTTTTTTTTTTTTTTTTTTCCTGAACAGAAAAGGAAACATTCCTGGACTTGCTTTCTTGTCTGGCACACATGCTAGGAAAGAAATGCTCTGGTTTTCAAATTTTTCTCACTGCTACTTTAAGGGGTGAAAGTAAATGCATGTCCCAAACACTTTACTGCTTGTAAAATCCTTCTGTATTTTAATGTGCCACAGGATGACAAAATAAGAGGATATCTTTAAGTTTAGTAAGTCTCCTTTTCCTGTGTACTTTAATTTATTTTTCAGTCATTTCAAAGTGACTGTGCAGCACTCTATACATTGTGAAAAAAAAAAGCCTCTAGAAATGCTAGTCATGTCTAAAGTGAGAATAATTGGCCCTGACAGAGAGGAAAGTAGTAATTGGAATGAGACTTGTTTAAATAACAGTTTAAATTTTCTTTCCTTACTTTTCCGATTATATGCACTATAAAGCAGGATTTCTTTGCCTTGGGTGTTTCACAGAGTTGTTTCTGTATGCAGCATGCCCAGTAGTATAACTCAAGTAATAAGCCCAGCTATAATTTGGATTAGACTTTGAGTTTAGCTCCCTTACATACAAATACGCCATTCAATTGTGATTAACACTGTATCATCAAAATATTCAGTAGTCTGAGGCAGGACAGGCTAATTGCGTCCTCTAATTCTTCTAAGTTATCATCACTCCTTCATTCTGAACCATTAAATGGAAATTCAGATGCAACACCAGAGAAGGAAAAACATGCTTAAATACTTGAGGTATGAATACACTTCATGTTCTGCTAAACACTCTCCCCACTGTTAGTATCCAAGGAAGAGTAAAGTTACTATGTTTTTCACCCCTTCCTCTATGTGATTTGTGCTGTTCTCAAAAATAGCTTTGCTCAGAGCTATGCAGAACAGGTGTTCTAAAAAGCTTTGGAGTATGTCAAGGTTTAGTACTGTAACATGACTGAGATTATTTTCCTGTTGAGCACATCTGCCTCCAGCAGTAGATGCAGCCCCCATCTAAATAGTAGTGGGGGTCTGTGTGGTCACATCTGCCCTCCTTCAAAATATTTATGGAAAAAATAAATCATGGCAGGAATTAACTTGGGAATCTGGAAGGATCAAGTGACATCTGTAGTGGAACAAATGAAATCTAAATGTGTCCTGATTTGCAGAATAATATCTGAAAAATATTGTATGAGCTTGGTAATTTACTACTGCAGCTTTCACGGACACAGCCAGAATGTATCAGCCCTGCTAATCTCAGGGTTGTCCTTCCGACAACGTTTGATGTTTGTCTCCTGAGCCTTTAGCTAAAATCTTGAAAGTGGCTTAGATGATCTCAGTTTGATGTTTGTTTTTCTGATTTTGTTTGTTTGACTGGCTTAGATTGGGTTTTTAATTTTTTTTTTTTTACAAGGAAACAAAGTCATAGGTGAAGTTTGGCTCTATTAATGTGAGTGATAAACTTCTACAGAATTCAATAACAAATAATTTAATTCTCCGAAAGCAGTGGCTGGTCCATTTTTTGAACAGTGGATCTGAAGAGTCTGAAATTCAGGATTCAGAATCATTTGGATTCTTGATGCTGTCTGAGCTGTAAAATGAAGACGAGTAATTGACAGACTTGAAAGGTGGGCCTGTGCAAACCACATGAACTTCAACAAGGCCAAGTGTAAAGTCCTACACATGGGTCGAAGCAATTCCAAACACAAATGCAGGCTGAGCAGGGAATGGATTGAGAGCAGCCCTGAGGAGAAGAACTTGGGAGTGCTGGTGGGTGAGAAGCTTAACATGAGCAGGCAATGTGCGCTTGCAACCCAGAAAACCAACCACATCCTGGGCTCCATCAAGAGAAGCATGGCCAGCAAGTCGAGGGAGGTGATTCTGCCCCTTTACTCTGCTCTGGTGAGACCCCACCTGGAGTACTGCGTCCAGCTCTGGAGCCCCCAACATAAGAAGGAACTGGACCAGAGGAGGGCCAAGAAGATGATCAGAGGGCTGGAGCACCTCTCCTATGAGGACAGACTGAGAGAGTTGGGGCTGTTCTGCCTGGAGAAGAGGAGGCTCTGGGGAGACCTTATGCCAGCCTTCCAGTACCTAAAGGAGACCTACAGGAAAGATGGGGAGAGGCTGTTCAGTAGAGCCTGTTGTGATAGGATGAGGGGTAATGGTTTTAAAATAGAGGGAGGTAGATTTAGACTTGATTTAAGGAAAACAGGTTTTACACTGAGGGTGGTGAAACTCTGGAACAAGTTGCCCAGAGAGGTGGTAGATGATCCATCTCTGGAAACATTCAAGACCAGGTTGGATGTAGCTCTGAGTAATCTGATCTGGTTGGAGATGTCCCTGCTCCTTGCAGGGGGTTTGGACTAGATTACCCTTAAAGGTCCCTTCCAACCCAAACTATTCTATGATTCTATGAATTATAATAGTTCATGATTTGTGACAGCTGTTTTCTAGTTATATTCATTTGACTAAAAAAAATGTGAAATCTTGGCAGACCTATCTGCATGAAAAATAAAACTACCCAGAAATTTAATAATACAGAGATAACAAGATGAGATCAAGCTCTTCACGTCATCAATATGTATTTTTGCTCTGTCTACCTTTTGAAGTATAGATCAAATATAGATACATCAGCTAATGGTGCTTTTTCACCTGAGTTTCTCTAATCTTCCCAAAAATATTCAGTATTTTTTAAATGTTAAGTTACCTAGACACTATTTATATGTGGAAAATACTAACATATTTTGAATAAAATTTAGCATTAAAGTGAACATGGGGATTTTGTAAAAGTTTCTGACTTCAGTAGCAAAGTGAAAATTTTGGCCATGAAAAACATTTCTGTTTCATTTAAATTTCTGTTCAGGTGTATTAACAAAATGCCTTACAAGAGGTTTAGTTCAGCTGCTCATCTCTTTTTCTCTCTGATGAATCAGGCCTCTTCTGCTGAACTACAACTCCCACAAGACACCAACAGCTTTTCAGTCTTAGGGAGCTGCACAGCCTCTACCCCCGGCCCTCATTCAGAGGCAGGGTGGGACAAGTGCAAGAAGAACTCTGACTATAATTACTGTAAACATGCTTTCAAGAGCATCTTAGACTGTTCTGTCACGTTTTTGCAAGAAACCGCTCTAGGGCTGGCAGTATTCTGTGATCCCCATCAGATGTTTAAGTAAGTTTGGAAGCTAAAGAGCCATCATGCACAAGAAAAAAAAAAAAAAGGGTTTCATCAGACTGGTTCCAGTATGGGTTAAATATGCCTGGCCTTTCTGTATTGCAGATCAAGAGTTCAAGTATAAAATGACACTATGTTTTAAATGGGTAGTTTCAGTGTAAGCAGCAGCTGCAAGTGCAAAAAGCAATGATATTGCCATCACACCCCTAACAGTCAAAACTGTTTGGAAATCTCATTTGTTTTTCATTAGTTACCGCAACAGTTTGAATAAAATCCTGTTCAATCTCAGCAAAGAGTACTTTGGAAATGTTAGTCTGTTATTCTTTAAACAAAGTTCAACAGCTATTAACAGAGTACTTGTTTATGATCTTCTATAAATATTATGTTTCTGTACTTCTTTGAAAATGTGGACTTTTTAATTTCATTTTTATTTTAGTAAAAACTGTAAAATTATGACTCACCAGCTGCAGAGTGCCAAGACAGGATATTTCCCAATATATGGGGCAAACAACATTTTTATGTATTTTTGTTACCAATCATATAAAATCCAGCTTATTTTTATAAATGGCTCCATAGGCCTGCACCATAAAAGTTGCATATAATTTTATCCCAGTTTTCAGGGATTTTGGTGCCCATTACCTAGGAAATGTAAACTCTCATGTTCCTGAGCAAAGTCGACGTTTTAGTGATCGGTGAAATCCACTCGTTTTCATGCAGAAGTGGCCACCTTTCTTCTACTCAGCCAAGATCTCACAACCCAGACAGAAAGTGGAACTCGACAAAAAACTGAGCACATGCTGCTATGAGGTTTCAATACAACAGCTTAAAAGGAAGTTGCAAAATTAGCAAGAGGCAAGTGGTGATATTTTTTCTTATTCCTTGAGTGCATATTCTTGTAGCATAGCCACACAGATATCACCACTTACCTGTAAATCATCCAGAAAAAAATCTAATCTAAATTAATGAAGAGAACAAGCATCATTACATTATGATGCTTATAAAGCTTGCTGTAATAATACCTATAGTGGTTTACCTCCAGAGCACTTAATGTGCCTGACCAAAAGGAGTTCTGTTGAGCTATTTGTATAATTAACGTGGTGACATTAGTGGGTAGTTTAATCCCCAGATGTATATTTTATGATAGCTTAACCTTCTCCCTTATGACTACTGCTATTAAAAGCAGTAGATTTAGATTTAATTCCAAATTGAATTAGTTATGACACTGATTTCACTTATGTCTAAACTTTTTGGTGGCTTTCCTCAAAACTGAGATAAAATTAGATGTAGCTTCATGGTTTAGGATACACTAATGTATTCTAGTTTCACATAACACCTTTGGTTTTGTCACTACTTGAACTATTTTATTTTTAACCTACAGCTAGATCCATGACTCTTAATTGAAAAAAAAATGGGCATGCAAGATTTTGTCTAAAACAGCAAGCAATCAGTTTAAATTTTGAAATTGAGATTATGGTTTTTGTTCCAACTTGATTTCAAGTGGTGTCAAGGCACAGTATGAAAACCCCAAATCTAACCTGAGTAGAAGGCAAATTAAATCTCTAGGAAGTTTTTTCTTAAATGCTAAGAGCCTGAAGAATAAACAGGAAAAGCTGTAAGAGCGGTGAACAAACTCAGAGGAGAGCAGGTTAAGTAACTAAGGAGCAAAACACGTATGTGAAATTTATCTTGGGAGAAGGAAAGGAGGCTTCCTTTAAAGGCCGATTGACTTTTTGTTATCTTCTATAAGGAAATTCTCAGTGTCTCTGAAAAGGTGACGTTTAATGATAATGAGACCTTCAAATACAGTAGCATGTGCAACATCATCACATGTAGAACAGGAGTACAGTACATCTTTAACAGGCAATTAGCAGGGGCCAATGAGATGCAAAGAGTGATTTGGCATTTACCTTGGGTATTAGCCAAAGGAAACCCAGCCAGAGGAAGGTAGAATGACTGCTAAAGGCTTAACGTTAGAAAAAGCCAGTATCTGATCAAAGAGCCGCACAGACTAGGAAAGTGTTAGGAGCTTGGGCAGGCTTAGTAAAACAAAGGAGAGTGGATTAGACTTGAAGACTCTGACAGTAAGTCACAAAAAGTGGATGAAGGAAAGACTAAGAACACCATTGCTTGTGACACCTGTCTGTTGCTTCTCGGTTGTGTGCCTCCATAAACAGCCTGATTCCCTCTTCCTGACCCACATCCTAGGGCTTCCCTTTATGTTAGGGAAGCCATAACTGGGAGCAGCTAATCAGTGCTGACTGATCAAGGATAATCGCTTAGCTCAGCCTGCGGGCTGTGCCCCCATTGATACAGTCCTGTGTGCTGCTGGCTTTGCTGCTGCTTGTGCTTATCTGCTGCCCACCATAAGCCTTCAGCAGAGCTGCTCCCCAGCCAGCCAGCCCTCAGCCTGGTTTGGTGCAAGGATGCCAGTCCCTCCCAAGTGCAGGATGTTGCATTTGTCCTGGTTGAATTTTATGAAATTCCTGTCAGCCTGTTCCTCCAGCCTAGCTAGGTCCTTCGGGTTGGCAGCCCTGCCCTTGAGGATGTCACCTGCTCCCCCCTCCATCTAGGGTGTCCACAAATGTGCTGAGGGCACGTTCAGTTGTCTCCTGCTCATCGACACTGAGATTCAGCAAGGTGAGGGAGAAGGCAGAGAGCACTGCACACCCAGCAGTTTAGAGACTGGAACCAGTCTCTAATGTAATTACATTTAAAATTACATGTAAAATTACATTTTAAAGAACTTTTTAGACAAAAAAAATGTACTTAAAAGCAACATATATCCTGAAATTATGTGAAACTGTTTGGTGTAAGAAGCTTCTAAAACCCCACATGCAGTGGGACTGAGGGGTGTACAGGCTGCACAGACTGTGTCAGTTTCAGCCACAAGTATTACAATACACAAAGTTAATTTACTTCTGAGATAAAAATAATTTTGTGACATTCTTCTCGCTTTCAGGATACATTATTCACCTAAATCTATTAGGTCTGTCATAAACTATTTTTTTCAAATAGCAACAAAGCGTTGCTGTATCTGGCAGCCCCTCTCATGTGATGCTGGGTTATCGTTCTGCAGGCCAGGTACGACGGAGTAATGGGCTTTGTGAAATACACAACATATAATTCTCCTTTTTTCCTTTTGCACAGATTAGGAAAACAGGATGTGAAAGGAATGAAGTTCAGACACAAAACCAAAACGAAATTAAAAAATCTCTTTGCAGTTCATGAGGTGACCATTTGCAGGCTCTCGGTAATTTATGGTTATTCCACAGTACTGTATAAGATTAGTTTAAGTTACATTAGGCTACAGTGCTTGACTCTCACTCTGGATAATCTGACAGCCAGCTCTGGGACTAATCTTGGTGTGTTAATAAATTAAATAAGTTTTTTCTTTCCCTCATTTTTTTTTTCCTGTTGGATTAAGTTGTGGTGTTATCTTTTTAATAATACTCAAGATTACTTCCTGGGCACGTGGTGTTACTGGAGTTTTTGACTGTTTTTTCCACAGTTGCAAGCTTTTGATTTTGTTTCACTTTATACATTACATACTCTTATAGTCATATTACTTTTTAAAACCCAAAGTCAAAAGAAGATTTGAACCAGTGGGAGCATGTAAAAGTCTATTCACAATGAACTTACAGATTTTTTTTTCAGACTTTTTGAACTCATTAGTCAGACTTTGGGCAACAGCAGAAGTCAGGTCAGGTGAAATTCATTGTGCATTGGAAAGGAGATGCATACCTAAGCAACACTTAAAATCACACAGAATACAGAATAGGTTTAATTTTAATCACGCTTATATCAGACCAGCTTATAACAGCTATGTCCAATCAGGGAACTGAACTGTGCTATGTGATTCAGTGCATTAGTCACAAAACATGGAAAAAAAAAAGTCTCATGTGAAACAATCAGCTAAAAAGAACAGTTCTTAGCTCAAATCAGATGTAAAAAATTAGCACATGAACACAATTTCTAAATTAAGGACTAAAATTGCAAGTGGATATTGTAATATATTGTATATATTTCCTATATATAGGAAACCAATAATTTATTTAAATATTAATATCCAACTTTCAGGTATCCCCATTAAGAACCACCCCATGCATCTGCACTCTTACTTTACAGAACTTGAAATATCAATTAATAAAATGCCTCAGTGCCTGCATTTCTGAAGGAATTTTGCACAACCACATTGGAAAGCCAAGAACTGCTCAGTGTCCATTTTCAGCATATACTCTGCCAGGATTAACAGTTTTTCTCTCACTTTTCTTGCCATGGTCCCCCATTTAATAGATATATTGAAGTGGCTCCTCTCAGCTTGGTGGCTGCTGAGGCACTTTGTTTTCCACATATGTTGTATGAGGGAGTCCGAATGAGTCTATTAGGTGATAGGGTGCCTGAGGCTTTGTTACAGAACTCAGTAACCCTCTGTCTAAATCCCTGTTCTCAATCTAAAGTTTTACTTTTGTGCTTGCTTTTATAAATGACTTTAAAATCCTGCTACAAGTTTCTCTACTAATAAATGGCACATGGTCCACATATGGTAGACTTTCTCTTGCTTTTGTTTTTCTACTTAATATTTACTGAATACTTGAGGTATGCATGGTTTTAAGAGATTTTTATTGTATGTGGCATAGTTTAAGCAGTAGTGGTAGTTGCCAAGTTGTTAGAGAAGGACATTCTGTTTGATCGAGAACATCTGTTTGTTCACCAGCTGTGCAACTGCGGTCATCCAGAAACCCTGATTCAACTCATTGTCTTTCTCCTGATAACAGTTAAAGGTGGAGAATCAGAAAGAGAAAGGAGGAAATACAGTGTGCTTGGAGAAGATATTAGGTCTTCTAAAAAAAGTTTCCTTTTCTAAGACGAGGAAAATCTTGTGATCATTCTAGCAATTGCCCCACTGCTTCATCATTGGAGGCTAAATCTTGCCATAAATTGAGAAATAAGTGATTTAGTTTGTGCAGTAATACTTACCCCCTTTAATAATGTCTTCCAGGTTCAAGGAAGTGACATGTTGGTGGTTCTATCTCAGACTGTAGAAAACAAATAATTTCCCATGGAAAAATGCATCTTCATGAGTGGTGGCTGTTTTCCTGCCTGAGGAGGCTGTGCTTCAAATTATTCCTCCAAGTTGATCAGCAAAGCATTGCCTTCTTAGACCTGTGAACAGCACCCATGAAAGAATGAATGTCTTAGAAACAAATGTCTATGCACTCATTTGAAATGCCTTATTTTAAAAGTAGAATACCTCTCTAAATTCAGTCTTAATCTGTGAGTTAATGGTTATTCTGAGGTGGTTCTGTCCATCTATAAGCCATGCATGCTTTTTATCATCCTAGCTATGCCTGAGTGGCCTGGAGGAAGGTATAAATGTCATATATTCATTTGGATATTGATGTAGTATTTAATTTCTTAAGTAAAAACTTTAGTTTGAATTCCAGAAGGTGAAATGGCAGTTGATAGTAATAGTTATTTAGGATTACAGAATAGTTAGGGTTGGAAGGGACCTTTAAAGGTCATCTAGTCCAACCCCCCTGCAAGGAGCAGGGACATCTCCAACCAGATCAGGTTGGTCAGAGCCCTGTCCAGCCTGGCCTTGAATGTTTCCAGAGATGGGAACTGCATGGCTCTGCTTCTGAAGAGGCAGCTTTACGCTTGGAAATAATTTTTGGCTAAGTCCTGCTCTGAGTTGACACCTGATCTGTGACACAATGAAGTGGTGGAATCTACTTCATAGACTCGCACCTTCTCAGTTCACCCATTTTGTTCTCCTCAGCCTTCATTTCTGTCCTTTCTCAGCAGTTTATTATTCATTATTTTTATATATGTATGTGTTATTACTTCGTACTCCACATAAAAAATAATTCGCCATCCCTATGCTTCTTTTGGATGAAAATCCAGACTAGCCAGAATCTACTATAAGAAACCAGAGTTATGTCTTCTTTGTTTGCAATGAGAAATATGCCACACTGTAAATCTTCCACCAGGTTTTACCACACCATGGTTCTGGAACTCCAATTCTGTTCCCAGGTGATATTCCTCAGGAAATGCTTCCCTTGAAATCAGAGGAAAATTAGAATAATATAAGTATTCCTCTAATATCAGGAATAACTATAATTTTTTGCAGTTGCATGACTATTTATCCTTTCCATTGTAGCTTTGAATGAGCTTCCAAGAAAGATGTCTTTTCACTCAAGCTCTTTCATGGTCATCCTTCATTAGAAGTCCTCACAGGCCCTGTTCTGTTTTAACAAATAGTCAGCAGAAATTATCAGCGAAGTGTAATATTAAGATAGTGTTGTTGTATGTTCTTCAGGTCCACGGGATCTTAGAAAGTACATATCTATTAAGAAAACTGTTATGGAAAGATGCTTGTCCATGGTTCCCTGTCAAAATTGATTTAGGTATCAATTGGATTTCTGCACTTGCCTATTCAAGGTTCAGGGTGTTCATCCTTTTGCTTAATGAATTGGTGGATGAAACAGACAGTCATAGGGTTAGAATTGAAAAGCTACTAAGTACATTTGAAAAATCATCTAAAAATGTACAATGAAATTCATTAAGTGCAATACAAAATATAGGGAAAACTAGCTGAAGAAATATAGGTTAAGTATAGATTCAGTTGACAGGGATACTGCAAAAAATGAGGACCTTAAAGAAGCTGAAAATGAGTCTGCAGAATCATCCAGTTGTGGAAAAGACAAGTCCACATTGAGACAGATAACCAGAGGTGTTGTACACAAAAATCTGTGAACTTAAGCTTGTGCTACTGGAACTGGTGTGTCCGCAGCGGGAGTACGGTGGCTTGGCTTTGGCTCTACAATTCAAGAAGGATGTGGACCCACTAGGAAAACACAAAGAGCAACAAGTAGGAACTTAGTACTAGGAAAGGTAGATGGAATTAGGATTGCTTGACAGTGGGAAGCTGAGGGTAGCTGTAACAGGGGTACTTGAATATAAGTGACAACTATAAATACGAAGTGATTAAACTGTACTGCATATTTGGTGTGGGTAGGACAAAAAACCAATGGACTTAAATTACAACATGGGAAGCTTAGGGAATATATCAGGAGAAATATTTAAATAGTAGAGGTACTGAAATACTGAAAAATGTTGCCTGGGGAGATGAAACAATGTCTATTACTAATAAAGGTTTTTCTGAAAGGATAGGTAAACATTTGTCAGAAAATGACAAAGGCATAGTTGATACTGCCTCCTGGAATCTCTTTCAGGTCTTTTATATGATTTTGGATTACACAGTTAGCGTTGGCTACATGACCTCAACAGATATTTTAGCTTTTGTAAGAGCCAGTGCTTCACTGAGCTGAGAACTATGTTCTTTAATCAGGCATGAGGCTAGCCTATGTCTAGCAGCAACTACACAAGTCCACAGTTTTCCTTTTCTGGTTTCAGCTGCTTATCTTAGGTTTTAGAAAATATAATTATAGAAGGTGATCATTTGTTTCCTGGAAAGCATAATTCTGCTACTGTATCAAAGCTGACTCAGCAACTGACATCTGGTTTTAATGTACTCACGCAAAACAAAGTGGCCACATAACGATCTATCTTAGAGCATACAAAGGCATGCAAACCGATTACGACCCTATAATCCCTAATCTTTTGGAGAACATGTACTTTGACTAATTTTCTCAATATTCAAAGGAAAGTGTGACTAAGAAGTATTTTGATTACATGAAAAAAAAAAAAGGAAGATAGGCATTTTCCTATTCTCTCAGGAATATTGTTCCTTAGAAGGAGGGAATTTCAATGTTATAAAAGACTGGAATGAAAAAATATTTTGATGGGAAAATATCCAAGAAAGAACTATCCCTTAAATAAGAATACATATGACTTCATGCATATTATTTCAGAACTCTTCAGATCTTCCAAAGTCCACATGTCAAGAATGACAGTAGTCTGAAAAGTATCTCAGTAAAAAGAGCATTATGAGGTTCTGTGTTTATTGTATTCTCATGATTTCTCTAACTAATGTGCTCAATTTAACTTGGCAGATAACTCTGGGAATTCAGCTTCAAATCAGTCTTAAATTGGCAGAGCTGAATCAGACTCACAGAGTCAAAGGATGATGCAGGTGGGAAGGGATCTTGCAAGGTCTTTACTTGCCAGGTCTCCAGTCCAACCTCCTGCTCAAAAGAGGATCTGCTCGTGCTCAGGCAGACTGCTCAGGGCTGTATCAGGTGGGTCTTGAAAACCTCTGAAGATAGGGACTACACAGCCTCTCTGAGCAGCCTGCTCTACTGCTCAGCTGCAATTATGAGGAAATCTTTTTGCTTTCATCAAGTCTGAACCTGTCCTATTCCAGTTTATGACCTCTGTTCATTGTTCCCCAGCCATGCACCTCCATAAAGCCTCCAGTTCCACCTCCTCAAGGTCCTGCCTGCAGGCACTGGTAGGAGCTGCTGTTGAGTTCCCCTGAAGCTACCCCTTCAGCCAGGCTGAACAAGCCCAGCTCTCCAGACTCTCCTCCCAGGGCAAGTGCCCACTATCGTGGCGGTCTTCAGTTGGATGTTTCTCACGCTATCAACCTGTGCCTTGTTTTGGGAGGCGCAAAACTGCATGCAGCATCCAGATGCGACCTAATAAGTGCTGAGTAAAAAGGGTTTTAGCACAGTAAACACAGTAGGAGTAACAGGTAGATTAAATAGGAAGAAAAAAATTTTGTCATTGAAATAAAGAACCTGCCATCAACTAGATACTGTGATGGTATGTGTTTAAGCAAGATAAGGTTAGAGAAGCATTTCACTGCAGGTTTGCTTTGCTATTTGACAGACTAGATATGGGCTGAATCTTTCATTTGTCTGGTTGTCACGGTTTAGCTCCACTCAGCAGCTAAAATACCCAAAGTCTCTCTCTCACTCCCCCGTCACCACCCTCCACAGTAGGACAGGGAGGAGAATCAGGAAATAAAAGAAGGCAAAACTCATGAGTTAAGATAAAAACAGCTTAAGAGAACAACAGAGGAAAAGAAAACAGAGATGGAAAAAACCAAAAATCCAATAACAGAAAATACTTAAGCATGTAATATACAGTACAATCACTCTCAAGTAGCAGGAAGCCACTCCTTGGTACCATCCCCACTTTATATATTGAGCATGATGTCACATGTGTGGAACAGCCCTTTGGCCAGTTTGGGTAAACTATCTCAGCTATTGGCTAATTAGTAAACTATCCCAGCTGTGTCCCCCAGCCACAGGGGCCACCAGCTCTTAGCGAGAACTAGGACACTGGTATATTTTAATGATGCTGCTGATGCCTTGTTTTCTAAGGCATTACCACGTGGAGAAGGTTAGAAGGAATGTTTGAAGACAAAAGTGACGTTACTGTCACATAAGTTAGCTAGAAGTCCCGTAGCCATTCCCAAGGGCCAGTCAGTTAGCTCTAGTAAGTCAATCCATCAAAACTGAAATAGCAAAAATTCAGCCTACGCTTGGCCAGTCATTTTTATATAAGTTAATAAAATGACTCTGACAGTCATAGAAAGAGTGAAAATACATCTATATATTCAGGCATAAAACCCTTTCTTTTTTTTTTTTTTTTTTTTTTTTTTTTTTAATGAGATGTCTCTGGAGCACTGTGGTTCAGAAGAGCACCTGGAAGTAGAAAGAATGTAGGTTATAACTATGGTCTTTTGAGACAAATTCAGTGCTAATGATTCATTTCTAAAGAAACAAGTTATCTCTGTGGGAGGCAGTAAATACTTAAGAACACTGAGAAAGAGAGGAAGTAGAAAGCAAAAATTAGTCACTGCTTGTAACCAGTTTGCTTCAGTATACCTACTATGATTTAGAAATATCTGTTGGTTGTTTAGCTTAAGAGAGACAGGCTCTATGCTTTTGAGTTTTGACTTAGGACATTTATCATTTGCTGAAAGAAGAGTGGAATGAAGTACCTGCATGAGAGGATAAGACATGATTGCATTTATCTGGCCTGTATGTAAGCGAAGGGCACAGGGGTCCAGACTGTCAGTGTGTGGCTGGGAGGCTGAGGCAAAAGCAGGAGCATTTGTAAGGGCAGACTGGTTTTGTATGTGAAGCTTGGGCAGACAGCGAGTTGCTTACCTTGCCATGGTAAACTATGCTCATACGCTTGTGTTTGGAAAAATAGTTATGAGTGCTACTGTGTGTGCATGAAGTTAGAAGTTGTTTTTTAAAAACACTTGTTCCAAACTGTTGTTTTAAATGTACTGTGTAGGTAATGGCAGCCTCACAAACGCTCAGTGATCAACACCGGCTAATCCGTCTCTTCTACGTGCCAGCCGACCAGTCAGCAGCACCCATGACTGAAGTAGTTTTATTCCTTCCTTGCTTGCCAGTAAGCGTTTATGGGATGGAGACAAAATAACTAGTGATCGTTACTTTGCATCTAATTTTAAACACAGAATATTTTCTAGTGCTTTGTTCGATCAGATTTTAAAGTACTCCAGAGACAGGGCTACAACCAAAAATCCAAGCCTAGCGAGTAGCTACTCCACAGCCTATTAGCATTTGCTATATATTTTTTTTTAAATTTTCAAGACTTTCTTTTGTAATTCTCTGCAGACTTCATTAGACCTAATTATCCCCTTCTTCCACTTGTAATGGTGGTTGAAGTTCAATTCCTTTGCAACATAAGAGAATCTGCACTGTGTACTTAAAACCTGGTATTCAAATCAGAAAACATTAACTCACACCAAAACATGTCTAAAAGACTATGAACATGTACACTACTTTATATGTCAACTGTCGATGTAAGTCTCTCATTTCCCATTCCCAGTGTCAGAAGGCCACATCAATCAGTACTTCAACTCTGTGGACAGTAGACATTTCTCTAAAGATGGTGCTTCAAGAAATATTAAGTATTAAAAGGTTAAAAACTAAGAAAACAGTAGCAAAAGAGAGAGAAAAAAGTTCTCCCATCAGGCCAATTGATTCTAAGGGCAGGGTCACTGAATGTAGCATTATTTCTCCTGGTCATGTTTCTTTCCTACCAGAGCTCCAAAGTAAGCTAACTGTGTAAGCAGGATTGAAATACACAACCCCCTTGTGACTGGAAGCAGTAAAGCATTCTCCACTTGCGGTTTTCTTCAAATGAGCCTGCATGGAATATGTGTTTGAAAACAGTGAAACTCTTTATTAATCAAGTACTTCACTTGCCATGCCAGCATAAAGTTTCATTTATGTCAAAACTCCCTTAAAAATGGTTTGGAGTAGTGTCTTGTACACAGACCTTCAACAGAAGAAATATTTTTGGAATTGTAAATACAATAATCGAGGCAAATATTTGCACCGTTTGAGCAGCTTCTGTAAGATCTTCGATCATAGGTTACAATTCCAACATTTTACTTTGGTTTCATACTGTATGGAAATAAGTAGATTATAGAGCTCTGCATCTAAAATACAGTGTCAGACAAGCTATCCTAGTTACTAGAGGAGAGCTTTTGCTAACCATACCTTGTTTTCATAAGAAATATGTCACAATAAATGAAATAACACTCTAGATATCTCCGTAAGAAGTGGCATCTAAGAGGAAACTCACATTTTAGTATCTGCTCAATGTTAACTCAAGGCTCTAAACTGTCACCTGGTGTGCAAATTCTCTTTGAAACTATGGGTAACTGCATAACTAAAGATAGCTTTAAAAAGATTTACTTTATTGAAATAGAGACCCCTAACACTGTTGAGCTAGCAATCTCCATTCACAACACCCTGCTTTCCAGAACAAATGCTCATGTAAGGCATATGCAGGTGAAAGGCATTTTACTAGATTGTTTGGTTTTTTTTTTTTTTTTTTTGTGAATCTGTGAGATAAATCCATGGGAGAAGCTGAAGAGGACATAAGGACAGTACCATGTGCTATCCAGCACAAGTACACAGAGTAAGGAGAAGAGCCCAGAGAGAAAGGATTTAACATCTCTGTAAATAAGATTGCATTAAAGAGATGCCTGATCTCATTACATCCTATTTCTTCTCCTAACTGGAAACAACCTCAATTATCTCGTACATTTGGCTGAGCACTAGTATTAGAACTGTTATCATTCCTGTTGAAAGATTGCCCCAATGGACTCACTAGTTTGGATTCTGCTCTCAGTAGCATCGCCTTCTTGTTCAGTGTCCACAAGGGACTGTGAGGCTGCCCTGCCCTGTGAGGCACCAGAGACAGAACTGTAATTTGGACAATCGCAAACAGGCTGCTTTTGACCTAAAAGACAGCAGCAGTTTGGCAGGTGTGTGTCACCTAAGACATGAAAGGCTGGTGCAAAAGTCATGAGCAGTAAGCAGCTGTTGGGAGCCCAGCTCCATGGAGGTGGGAAGGGTGCAAAAGTCCGTTCTGTTCTCTTCGCACACAGAGTTTCATAGTGTCCTCAGCTTGTTCTCTGTCAATATACCATAGAAGCATTATGGCTTATATATTCTGTGAAATGCTGTTTAGCTGGCATAAGGACAACAAAGTCTAGCCCTGTGTTACACATCTTTACTTGCATCAACAGTTTTCTTTTTTCAGTGGCTTAAAAAAGACCAGTCACTGCTCATTCATTTGCTAGAAAAGACTCACTGATCCTTTGACAGGTACAGCAGAAGTTATTTTTCATCGTGGCGTGAATAGTTTGTTTTGTTTTACAAAAAAGCACTTCACACCAAAGCACAGCCAGGAATTATCATTCTTCTTATGCTTGTACAGGTGCACTTTCTGAATCAGGCATACAGACTCAGGCAGGCTCCTAATGGAGTGATGACACTAACACTGCAACAATAGAAGGGGCCTCCAGGGATGCTGGCTGCCAAGCGGCGGTGCAGGTAGGAATGTGCTTTTTAAGAGGGCTACAACTTAAAGAATTCTGTGAAGCTGACAAAGCTTTATACTACCCCTGTAGACTTCTCACTGCACAAATAAGCAGGAATACAGTAAGCCATATCGGACTGCAGGATTGAAATCTGCTTGTGTGGGAAGAGCTTGCAAGAAGTCAGTTTTAAACACAGTTCACCACAGTGTGTGTCCTGAGATATCCAATCCATGATGCAGGTCTTCAGCTCATGTCTTGTATCACCAATTATTTTGTTATTTTCATCTATCCATTTATATAGCTATTTATTTATTGAAAAAGGGATCTGGAGTCTACACTAAAACTATGTGTGTGTTTATGCGCGCACGTGTTTGAACAGGGTCAAGTACAGCCATGTGAAAGAAGGAGTCATGGCAAAACTGTTTATTGCAATGTGTGAACGAAAGAGCTGAAGAATAAATAGTTGTGTGAGTGGCAGGGGCAATGAAGCCTTGTTTCCTGTAGAGTTCATGCTGAAGGCTGAGATCCCGTGCGGATTCACTGGTGTCTAGCAAATGCTGAGGATAACATTGCATTGTGTGAGTGGGATCAATATGGTCTCTCTCTTCTACTCAGAAGCTTATTTTAACAAAACTTTCAGGAACTAGAAAGCTTGGAGACAAGAACCCTTTGATTAATTTGTATGGCTATTGCATTCAAATGCTGAAGGAGGAGCCCAGCAGCAATAATACCACATATACCTCATTTATTTAGGAAATGAAAATAATTTAATATCTAATTTAGTATCACAAAAAATTACAGTAATAGCGAAGATGAAAGTCACTGTTAGAGTATCAGAAACTTCACTGTTCCCTGCTGATCCAGATGTCTGGGATGCATTTCTTGTTCACTGTTTCTGCGTATATTCTTGTAGAGCTAGGGGCCATGTCTGGTACTCAAGCCAATTGTTGCACTGAAATGCTTTTGAAACACCAGTTATTATTCATGTCTTCAGCCCACTCCGCAGCCTGGTCAACAAGGTGCATCTAATGCAGTGTAATGGTGTAGCACACTGACTTGCATAGAGCCACCGACATGCTTGAATTGCAGACTTGAGCCTCCAACATAAGAAGGACGTGGGCCAGTTGGAGAGGGTCTGGAGGAGGGCCACAAAGATGATCAGAGGACTGGAGTACCTCTCCTATGAGCACAGGCTGGGAGAGTTGGGGCTGTTCAGCCTGGAGAAGAGAGAAGGCTCCAGGGAGACCTTATAGCAGCCTTCCAGTACCTAAAGGAGGGCTACAGGAAAGATGGGGAAAAACAATTCAGTAGGACCTGTTGCAATAGGAAGAGGGGCAATGGTTCTAAAATAGAAGGAGGTAGAGTCAGACTAGATATTAGGAAAAAAAAATTTTACACTGAGGGTGGTGGAACACTGAAACAGGTTGCCCAGAGAGGTGGTGGATGCCCCATCCCTGGAAACATTCAAGGCCAGGTTGGAGAGGGCTCTGAGCAACCTGATCTGGTTGGAGATGTCCCTGCTCCTTGCAGGGGGTTTGGACTAGATTACCTTTAAAAGTCCCTTACAACCCAAACCATTCTATGATTCTGTGATTCTAACTCTAGCCTTAAATAAGAAGTATGCACTAGAAGTACGTAGATCATGTCCATTCAAGGTTCAGAGGTACTGTACAGGAAAGTTGGCAGTTGGTTCAGGTTTTCCAGTGAAAATAAGGGTTCATACTTTTAGGATGAATCTTGTCTCTGGTCTTTGTTAACTTTGCAAAACACCTTGTATGTTTGAAAGCATGGAAAAAAAGGCCAGCTACCATGTTTCTGATATGGATTCCAGACAAGCAGATGGAAGCTGATATTTACTGATATGACAATGTTATATTGATATTACTGATATTTACTGATATGACAATGTTCAGCTACTGTTTCCCAGACCCTTGTTCTTTGGGGGACATTTTGCCTAGTGATAGATACCAGAAAGATCTAGTTTTAAAGTACTGCAGGACATGCCATCAATTTCCTCTGCAGCTTCTATATTGCATTTCCACCAATAATTGAAGCTACAGCACATTAATAATACAGAATGACAATGTTGTCTCCCATGCTTTTAATTCCAGTCTCAGCAACCTGTTTAGCAGTTAGCACCATCAGTTCTGCTGTTGTGTGTCTCATGGTACTGAGGCACCTTCCTGCGGAGCAGAGATAGCAAGGGGTAGGTGTATGTGGTAATGTGATGGTACTCAAAGTACACCCAAAGTAAATGTCTTTGTTTCTTGCTGGAGAGCTCTGTGGGTAGGAGCTTTTTGTTCCATATGTATCTGTCTAGTTCTTGTATTTTTCTCTCTTTTCTTAATCCTTAATATCTTCAGTTATTGCAGAGAAGACCATTCTATTCATTAGAGTGATGTGTTGAAAGCATGATTGAAGAGGAAGTTGCTCACAGTAGTTTGTGGGAGAATGATTTGAAAGGTTAAAAAAAAAGATTTAAACTAATCAGCACAGCTCAGTAGATCACTGAAGTGCTGCTTTGTTTGTCTGAGCTGATAGTCAGATGTCTGCAGCTAACTTGCTCTTTCACGATAGTTAAAATGTTATGATTTGAAACATACAGCAGATCTTACTGCTGACAGGGTACGTCTGTTTTCAAGAGATAGCGCTAATGCGGTGACACAAGAGAGGCTCTGTTTTAGAGCTATTCAGCATTTTGGCCAAAAGTGGCACCATTTCATGGAACATTCATGAGCTCCTCTCCTGGAATAGTCTGCATTCCTTGAGATCAAATGACAAAGGAGCGTCTTCAGTCTACACCCTCTCTGAGACACAGCACATTACCCGTTCGTCCTTGTGTTGTACAGCCACCTTAGTGCAAACTATCATGGGAACACAAAGCAGCAAGTGGTCACCAGAATTCATGCTGCCGTTCAGCAAGTTGTCAAGATTATTTCAAGTACTTCTGCTGTGATGGCAAGGAATTTTAAATGTCATGTCATGAAAGCCCAGAGGTACCTTTTGAAAGAAAGCAACATGACAACTTTGCTTTTCTGAGTCATCTCAAGCTTGGGTCAGTCCAAAAATGGTAAGGGTAATCTTTTTGGTGTGACTTCTCACTTGAGGACCCATACGAGGCACCCTATGAGATGTTGTGGGAATCCTTGTGTTCTTTACATGTTCCACATATTAACAACTTAAAGTCAATTATGTGGATCACTGGATTTCTTGGTTTTAATTATGTTCTGTCAGTCCTTATAACTAACAGAAACCTCAGTCATGCTCTTCACAGTGATCAAGAAGTGCATCAGCCAACGAATCCCAAGGCAATTTCTCTATTAGCGTCGTGTATTCCCACGTCTGTCCTCAGTAGGGCAGCTCAGCAAATTGCTGGGCTAAATTCAAGTGAGGGTGCTCAGGGAGTCTGAAGTGTGTCAGGAGCTGTGTCACTCCCTGGAGCTTCAAGAGCAGCTTTCGTTTTGAGAGATCATAGTAACAAAGGTTCTCCAGAAACATTTTAGAAGAACTCTTTGCTCCAAAGTCAGTATTTGGCACTCTGCCTGTTCTGTTTCACAGGGACAGATGTACAATGTTAGGGCTATGCTTATATTCCCAGTGGCCATAAATCCCTGAGAAGAATATGCTGATACAATGGAAACACTGCAGATTTCATGCAATATGAATATGAAATATGTAAAACACATATATACATATATGCATATTAAGATAGATATTAATATAATGTTCATTAATAGTTAACACTAATATGCAAATAATGGAAAACATACAAAATAGACCTCTTGATTTCTGAACATTCTTGTGAATATATGTTAAGTTTAGAAATGTTTTAGAAGAGTGTCTAGGAGCAAAGTTCCTCCAGCACAAATTCAAGTCTATTTTTAGTAGAGCAGTTGAAGAATTTCCTGCAGCTGAAAAGGACTTCAGGTTTTTACAATACCAGTTTGAGGGCCTATGTATGAGTTATTCAAAAGTGTCTGGGTAATTTTGGATTATAGATTAATTGAAAGTCACCAGTAATTTTGCTCTTAAAGTGCTTTTGCATTTTCCAAAATTCTGCCATAAATCCCTAACTCTCTGTTGAAAATTAAGCTGTAATGCATACTTTGCAAAAATGGGATTATGATGTTCACATTTGTTTTCTCTTGAATATACAAACATACTTATTGAATATATTTAAAGATGTCTTTTTTAATTGCTGGTCCTGGAAGCTCATGCAGAAATCTGAAAATCAGCAAGATCATTTTGGCTCAGTCACCTCTAAAAAAGTGCATATATCAGCACGTAATGGTTTTGTTGATACACACGGCAAAGTATGGTAGACTCAACATAGCATCCATATGGAATGGCTCCGATATCTCTATATAAGAAATAGTAATGAAGAGATATGATAGAAGTCAACAGAACTGTAAGAGAAGAATGATTTATGAAGTCAAAATCTTAAAACAGACAAAAGTGTCCTTTTCACATGTTAGTGTAATTAGCCATCAGACTCAATGCCACATGACATTACAGTGGTCAAAAGCATAAGAGAGCTTAAAAAGTGATTGGAGCATTATGGCAGATGGGCTTATTGGTGAGCGTTACACACATTGAACCATCTAGAAGTACGTGCCCATTAAGATCAAGAGCTATGGCTTGCTGGAAGCCAGGAAAAGAAATGATGGAGAGGACTGATTTATACAAGTAAATTTTTAATACTTCTCTTTCTCAATCTGTACTAATGATCAAAATGGAGAGATTAGACACAGTATGGTAGTACTTAATTGAACACCATTTATTTTTGCATAGATATTCACATGTAACAGGAGTGGAGAAGTGCAAATTGTTTTGGTGGAGTTTTGATTAATGAATACTGACAAGGGTAGAGGCTAGCAATCTGATGTTATTGATTTCTGCAAGAGCAGAAATATTATGTCTTCTTCAGAAGCTCTTGGTCCACAGGGGCATGAAGAAGTATTTTTAGATTTCTATGAAAAGTAGGGCATGTTCCTAAGGTTCACTGTAGTATGGCTGCCTTGTCCCAAGCTCCGTGAAGTTTGTTGGAGTTCTCAAGGTGTGGAGAACTCCTGCATGAGGACAGTATGACTCAGAGGAAACTTCCTCTTCTGTTTGTCAGGTTGTGTTTTTAAGCTGAATTCTACTTCAGTTGACAGCTCCAGAGCCTTCCATAAAAAACATGCCCACTCAAAAATAAAGTGTTACCTGAAGCTACAGATTTTTTAAAACTTTTTTTTTAATTTTTTTTTTTAACTAATCTTCCCAGCAGCTGTGTTGCTTGACCAGAAACCATGTTTATGTTTGTGGGAGAGCCGTCTTTTTGTTACATGAACAGTGTTTAAGTTGTTGCTTATTATGCAGCATTTTGGGTTCGAAGGAAAAGGAAATGTTAGACTTCCAATGCAATGCGTAAACCTTATTTATATCATTATTAGACAAGATCCCTAGGAGTACTCTCTCAGTTTGGATTCCAATGAATCAGTCTGGACAGGTGCACATAAATTTGCTGTCAGTGTGCAGTGAGACCAAAGCCTCTGGATATATTTGACCTGCTGTCAACTTACTGAATAGAGGTCAAGCCCATATAAGATATGTCAAACATGTTCCTGAATGTCTCACAGGTGCAGAATGATTTTGCTGCACATGCAGTAAACTCAGCCTACCTGGGATGCACTGACCTCACTGCCTCTGCATGTGTGGACTTGACCTGAGCATCTACAGCTGTCATCTTCCAGGGAATCTGAGCTGTCAGATAAATATTGCACTGGCCAGTTAGCCATTTAAAACCAAGACAAGTGCATGAAACTCACATTCACCCTAGACAGAACAGCAGGAAAACAGAGATCGTGGTTGGCCCCATGCTCTGACATTTCTGAATGAAATGAAATGAAATGAAATGAATGACTTCTGAATGAAGTCATGGCAGCCTTCTCATCTTCTTTCACCTAGCAACCTTCTCTGAAATAAATAGCATTTTCAGTTAATATATGGTTTGCTAAGGCATAGTGCCTAGATGTTGAAATTAGCACTATAGACTCCTCAATTTTATTTCTAATTTGGGAAATGACAGCTTTCTTCTTCTTCAACTCTCAGGCTTCTAGTGAAGCTTATTTGATATTTATAAAGTGCTGGGTATGCAACTGGGAAAATACAGTTCAAAGTACCTTATCAACAGTGGTCAAAAGGTAGCTTAGTGCAGCACTTTGTAGGTTTCTATCATGACCTTGAGAAGCACGAGAAAGATCCATACTACTGTACATCCTCAGTAGCTGGGACACAGCAGTCATGTCTGTGATCCTGTTCTTAGTTCTTGAAACAAATTTCCTTGCTATTGTGCAGGGACTGAAAATAGGAGAAAACTCATTCTTTCAGTGCCAGTGAAACGAACAAAACTGAAGCTGAAAGTTTTCAAGTGAAGCACACTATGTCACTTTCAGCACTGCCTAGGTAAGTTGGAACAGTTTTCTATCCAAAGACCATGACACTTGCTGATTCTATTTCCCTTTTTTTTTTCAGAGATTTTAAATGAAATCCACTCCAGCAGCTTGTACAGGTTGTAGAAGCATCATGGTTTCTCTTTCTAAACACTAGGACCATATGCCACCTTTGTGTTCCTTAAGGGGCATGGATTTAACTAATTAAGGGCAGCTGTTCTGTATATTTAAGGCAAGTGTTCCACAGACTACTGTTCTTTATGCTTGTGTAGGAAATGTCTAAAAAATTGTGTTTGACAAATGCCTATTTTGAAGGAAGTCTAGCTATCATAGATGATTGCAATTCAGTTTGAACCAGGCATGTCTTTCCCTCCCTGGAAAATACATGATGGCCATATTCATCTGCCACACAGACTGGGTTAACTTGAATATGAGCTCTCTAACGTGAAGTGAATTAATACTATTCTGTGTTGTTATGAAAGGAAGGTCGCTTTTCTAGTCATTTGTGCAATTGCTGAAATTGTCAGCTACTCCTACATATAAGCTACACAATGCTTTAGTACATATGTAATCTACACTAGAGTAGCTTTCATTGAGAAGATGGAAATAACATGAGATGTTAGCTTTTCTCCTTGGTTTGCGAACTTTAGTTCTTTTTTTTTTTTCCACTAGACTCTATAATTGATTTTTATACTCCTATTTCTTCATATCCAGACATGGAGCTTATGAATGGATATACAGAAGGTAGGTGCACTGTGTATGTTTCTCCTTCCAGGCAAAAGATTTCCTTCTGACCTCTCAGTCATACCCAAACAGAGTTTAAATTTTGCCTGTGGAGTACATCTGCATGGAACTTTAGGTGCGTAATCTGCCTGGCATTTGGTCATCTTATGTTTTAAAACACTTGGCTTTTAACGTTTTGGCTCAGAAGGAGGGATTTTGATCCCCACACATTTTACAACAGACTTCAAATATGGTCTAGGGAAAATTAAAATGTTACCCATAAGAAGAAAGTTGTCAGGCTCAGAGCATGTTCTAGATGGCTGCTCTGCAGTGTCCAGGGAAAAGAGCTGGGAGTAGCTCATTTATAGCTAAAGTGAAAAATGTGTTGGTTTTTTTTTTTTTTTGTAATATGAACAGCCCACTGAAAACATGATCAAATATTCCCTTCGATGATATTACATTTTAGTTTATTTTCCATTGCCTAACACAAGGCTTTTAGATAATGATGGCTGTCTTATAGGAAACTAGTTGGATGGATCAAACTTAAATTTAAAATTTTCAATAGGAAATCAGATAGCACAATTTAATGCTGTGCAGCATGCATTTTTATTACCTCGAATATCCCAGGTAAAAAAAAAATAAACATTTTTTTAAATGATTTATTGTAAATAGAACCTATTTACAACCTCTTCTCAGTTGTTTAGCTTAGTTTGAAACAATATGACCACTTCTGCTTATACAGATATGGGTGTAATGAAGACCAACCCATAAGTGGTTTGATTTACTGCCTGGGTCAGCCTAGCATAGAAAGGTCCTTTGAATTGGAGTCCAAACACACAAAAAAATGAAGTGTTAATCTGAATTATGTGTAGGAGGGAAGAATCCGTCTGAATGTTTGAACACATCAGCTTCTGATAATCCTTGTTGTGTGATGCTACCTGTACGAGGTGCAAGAGTCACTTCTTTTTTTCCCCTAGTATTATTATTGCTATTTGGTGGTCTATCAGATTTTCCTCATGCACCAAATAATACCTTGTTGAATTCTTTCCTTCCCAAAACAAAAGTCCTCATGTAATCTAGAGTTCCTAGCTGTATAAAGATTGTTAGATGACTTTATTAATAGAAATTCTTGAATATTATTACTTTTAGACTTCTTGCTACAAAAAGTATACTGTCTATAGCTGAGCTTTAGATCAGAAACAGTCGCTACTGAACTTCTACTTAAAATGATGCTTTTTTCTTAAAAGATGTTAATACACCAGATTCGTACAAGCAATAAATGACACCAATGAAAATAAAAGTTTAGTAACAATACAGTTTTATTGTGGAACAAATTGAAGTTGTTATCCTTATAGCTGTTTAAATAACACGCACTAGGAGTACTGCTTTTTAATCTGCTTGTCGATTTTAGTGTTTGTACTGTGCCCATCAGAACAGTGTAAAAAGTGTCTCCTGGGTATGTAAGTGCCTAAAAGCATTTAAGATCCAAACTCAGGAAATGAAAGACCAAACTCCCCCACTGTGATGGAGCCACTTATTTTGGTATGATTTTCTCCAGAAACTACCTGCAATGTGAATAATAAGCCTATGAAAATCAAGGTATTGACACTTCTCAAGTATGCTGCATTCATTTATTTATTTATTTAATTTCATCTTTTTAAAAGGACTGGTGTGGTCTGACTGTCCTCTGGACCTGGCAACCTGATGGAAGCAAGGCAGGGGCTTATACAAGGAAGGAGAGGAGGCACCATCCATAAAGCAGTTTTGATTGACGGGGTGAATTCCTGTGCTAACATTTACCTTTTCACTCCATCTCTCCTAAAATATTGGCCAATCCTGCACATTCTTAAAAGTGAAGTATTTATCATAGAGATCAGCAGTAATTTTTTCAAGGTGAGAAGCAATGGAAATTTCATGCGGTTGTTATTTGGTGTGCATATTCAGACAATAATAAATATGAGCTATTCATTTTATAAAAGCAATTAAAAAAAACTCCTCCGTCTTCTTTCATTACAGCCAATAATTAACAGCTTCCATCATCTCACATTAGTTGTTACTGAGTGATCAACACTTACTACTGTCTAATAATTACTCAGTGTTGGTAAACATTAAGTTTCATAAATTTTATTCAGTTGCATCTTGGGTGAATCTGGCACAAAATACTGCAACAAATAAAATCTCGGCTTTCATAAGTTGTGGATGTTGCATCCAAAACTTCTCATTTGTAGTAACTTGGCATAACATAATGTAGGAAGGCTTTATTGTAGCATTAGGCAAGCTCAGAAATAGTTTGTGGCAAGATGGTTTAGGACTGTTGTCTGAGTAAGTGCAAAAAATATATGAATCCCTTACAGGAGTGGACAAACCAGAAAATAATAAACACATAATCTTACTTTTAGAATCAAACTAGAAAAACACTACTTGTATAATAAGTATTAAAGAACTCCAACAATAAACCTTAAGTACTTTAAAGTTATCCACTCTTCTGTTATGTTTACTTACTCTTTATGTCACGCTTAAAGGAATTCAATACTATCTATGAAAATGTTGTTTTAAGAACACTAGTTTTTTGTTAAAAGCATCTTCTTCTCATTATGAAACATCTTGGATAATTTTCAGATGATATTTAAAAAAAAAAAGCCTAAAATACTAGTACATACTTCTCTGTAGTCTTAGCACTTACCACTTACAAAAAATATTTATATAGATATTGCAATACAATCTCTTTATTGTATTTCATGTTTCAGATGAAGAAACTCTTTTGTTACTGTCTTCGTCTTGTTTCTGGGATGCCTGATATTATTGATGTTCTCTGGACACTTTATTGCTGACCATACTTTTTGTTAGGGTGTAGCCAATCCATCTCACTAATCTGGACACTCAAACAGGAGGTGCTTGTAGTACACAAGCAACAGGAGAATATAGGCATGTGTTTATTTAAAAATGTAGACACATCATATCAGGAAGTCATGCACTCCAAAGTGCTTAATGACTGTATATACTGGGACATCATGGTATGATTTGTTATTATGGCATGATTCAATGAATTACTTAATGACTCAGAGACAGGAGTTGCAGGTTTTAATAAAAAAACCTGTAATTTAATTAACGGAATTCTTTCTCAGTCTGGGACCATAGCATTTTAAACCTGTGAGAACAGGAAAGAGAAGTATTTCTCTGGTTCCAATCTTTGCATTCAGAAGAGAGAGGGGTAACTGAACCTGTATTACTTTTGTAAACCATCAGCAAATAAACAAATCGGATCGCAAAAGGTGTTCAGTCATTACCTAGGGAAAAGACAGATTTGTGCACTTTGGAAAGTGGGCTTAATTCTAGTTTTACTCTGATATTCACTGGGTTAAATATGTAACTGTTTCACAAAACGAGTATTTCTTTTTAAGTAGGAATTTTTCTCTTCTAAAAAGCACAGAACAAATGATTGAAAGGTAGAGAATGTATTTTATGTATTTCCTCTAAAAATAACATTTTAAAAACCGGATAAAACTGCAGTAAAGTCGCTCCAGAAGGGTCTCGTCAGCAGAGCAACATTTCCCTCTAGTGGTCACCCAAAAGCAGACGACCATTCCCACCGCGATCCCCTCGAACGAAGAGGAAATCGTGCAGAGAGCTTTCCAAGCGTACATGCAGGTAGTCCTGCGTGGCTGGTTTTGCAGCCCCCTCGGGAGGGAGCTGCCCTGGGGTCTCGCATTCAGCCCATCCTGGCCACCCTCTGCCAGCGGCGAGCCCCGTGGGTGCCGTCACTTGGGCTGCGGCGCAGTGGGAGCGGGATGCCTCCGTGAAGCTGCTGGGCAGCCGCAGGAGATGTGAGCGAAGGCCAGAGATGTGCGGCATTTACACAGTAATGAAAGCACCTTCTGCCATAATTTCTGCAGGTATCTAGTCTCTATTTTAAATTCAAGATATATATTTAAAATAAATCCGTATTTGAAATCAAAGTTTTTTTTTTTTTTTAATTGTGGTTCAAGTTATTGAGGAGAAACTATACTGCTTTGGAACATTTATAAGGAGAAATATCCACTTTACTATCAACTGGAAGGCACAGAAAAGGCTGTAGTCATATTAAAAGAAGCACTCAGGAGACAGAGGAAGCTGAAAAACAAGATAGACACTATGAAGTCACAGGTCATGCAATGAAGCCTTCTCGACCTAACACAACCATGATGGAAATAGCAGCAAACTCTAATTGCGATGAGTCCATATGGAAAGTTTTAGAGGTGTTAAATTCCTAATTAAAGATATTCAGGCTTCAGCATGCTGTGGTGCACAGATGTACAGCTGCTCAGAGCAAAATTGAAGCTAGATAATGTGGGCAGTCATGATAAAAAGTAGAGTTGATTGAAAACATTTACAAATACCAGACAGCCAGATCAAGGAGTGGCTGTGCCAAAGCAGGATGATTACTTGTGTACTTTTAACTTATTTCCCTCCAGTCGTCTATTTCATTTAGACAACTGTTGCATTCCCAAACCTCAGGTCCTCTATAGCATGCAGAACGGTGAGTTTTATTAATTTTATTCACAGTAAGTTCAGTTCTGAATTTTATGCTGAGAAGATTTTGAGTGGAAATGAGATCTGCTCATTTCTGAGATATTTTTTTTTGTTCCTGAAGGACTAGGAAATGGTTGTAGAGAGAATGGAAGAATGTTCATGTTAGCAAAGACATAGATAAATGTTCACACATTCCTGTTCTGATGGGGAGAGGAAAAGCAAAGAAGAGATTAAAGGAGTAGAGGAGCACATAGGAGGAGGAGGAGGAAGGAGATGAAAGGAGCCTGTAGATGATGGTGGAAAAAGGAGCAAAACGTCTCAAGCTTGGATATGTTCAGATTTGTAATGAATCTACAATATTTGTCAAATATGCTATGCCATGATTTTAGTAAAGAATTTAAGAGCTTTTCAGTCCCTCCAAAAACTGATACACAGACACATCGCCAGCTAATAAGATCTATTCAGCAGAAGTGAGCATATTTAACAAGACATGATGAAAGGAGAAATTGCAAATACTTTTTATCAGGCATAGTTTTACAAATATTTTTTCAGGCTCTTGTCTATTTATGAATTAAGAGTTAGACAAGAATTTACAAGTTAGATTGCACTTCATCTCCTTGTTGTAGACCTTGGCACTGGAAAGAACATGTCTGGTCATGAGGTTGGGGAAGTCAGGCAATATCTCATTAAACTGAATCCTTCCTGAGAAGAAACATAAGTTAGATTGCCTCAAAAATTGAAAATTAAACATGATTAATTACTTCTCAAATATCTGCAGTTCTCAGATAGACAGGTCCAAGCCTCAAAAGCTGGTTCCAGTTCCTGTAGTGGAGTTAGTTTAGCTAATTCCAGAGCTAAGCCTGGTGGGGCCTCTGTGAAGTTCACCAGTGGATCCACACTTCACTGGGTTTTGGGTGGATTTTGTCAGGACATAAACATATAATGTATATACAATCTATCATGAGAGAGAGCAGATAATCATGTGATTTTGTGACTCAGTGATGCATGATGACATTTTTATATACTTTCTCTTAGCCACTGTAATTAAAAGCTACTTTCTGTTAAATGCCGCTATACACTTGTTTCATAGACCATTGGCTAGTCTCAGGCTCCTAAACTGTTATTTCTCCATCTATTCCTCTTACTCAAATATAAGACCCCATAAATCTGTCATCTTTAAAGTCAGAACTTGTCGCACTTAGAGCTGCATATGCTTTTCCATATTTCTGAACAGCGCTACGATGAGGCAAAGGTTATGAGACTAACCGCTCATGATCTCGACAAGCGCTGATGCACACGTGGACTGCTTCCTGTGGAGCACTGGGAAATGTACTGTATTTTTTGAGGGGTTAATCACGGGAGCCTGAAGTCAGTAAAGCAAGGATTTGGCTTGCAGACAGTGTCTGTGGTCTGAGTTTGTTAGTTCTCAGATTTATGCCTCAGTCTTTGCTAGAAGTGTTGGGAATCCTAGAGTGGTGGGTTTTGTTTTTTTTTTTTTTTCCCCTTTAATTTTTCCTTTTGGCATTTGAATCTTTTCATGATCCTTGAGTCCTTAAAGGGAGTTCACAGTTTGTCCTCAGAATTAAAGCCTGTTCAACAAAGACTGAGTATATTGAAAATCTCAATAATACAGCACTGATTTGTCAAATTAGTTGATTATTATGAATGCATATCCCATAAATATGAATATTTCCATACCTGTGAAGGTAGTGTCTTTAAACTTCTTATATTATTTGCTTACTGTTTACAACAGTCAAAATCCCAGAAAAACATGAACTCTTTCTGGATTTTTCTTCCCCTTGGTCACCAATTTACTTTGTTACAGATTCTCCATGTTGATTCCTGCCACATGCAGTAACTTTTCTTGTAAGCTGTTCTTCAGAGGCTCTGTTCCCTTTAGATCTGCAAGACAAAAGATGATACCATGTATACCCAATGCTGGAAAAACAAAGTGAAAGAATGCAGAAATGTGTGACCATCTGGCTGCTTGTCCACTTGAGCACAGGCTATAGGGGTCACTGAGACCCCTCCGAGTGCTATTGATACCAGAGCCTGACAGGAAGCACTTCAGCTGGTCCCCGCAGTACAGGGGCCAATGCACTCAGGGATGTGTTACATCTTCAAACGCTGGAGCTGGTGACAAACTAAAGGAAACTTCTAGCCATTTCCAAATGCTCTCCTCCTCAGTTATATGCTGAAAGGTTCCTATCCCCTCCGGATAATCTGTGGCTTGGGCAAATAAGTATCTCTCAGAGGCTTTCTTCGTGCCTCACTAACATCCTTGTTAGTGTGAAAGGCAAGTTAAAGTACTGCTTGGGGGAATAACTTGTTAAAAATTCTGAAGTCACGATGAAGCAACAAGTATGAAAAATATGAGCAGCACGGGGATAATCTAACTGCAGGGGAGGGAGAAAGGAAAGGGACAGCGCGGTGATGCAGGTACAAAACACATGCTTGATGTGGACCACAAACACTTTTGCTTGTGCTTATCACAGCTGCTGGCAGTAGTTTGAAGATCCTTAATCTCCTACTAGAAAACCAGTTTGTAATGGGTGATAGGTACAAAAGAAGGACAAAACAACAATCTGGAGGGCAGAGAAAAAGCATTTGTGACTACACAACTCTTTGAACTCTATTCCTGGGCCTTAGTTGAGTGCCAGGGAAGTGATTATAGAAATAACAGAATGGGACATGCTGGCTGTAAGATGGCAAAAGTTTCCCAAAGGTTTTCCCAGTTTTATACTGTCACAATTGTGAACTCACATAGACCTCATATAGGAGGTCAATAGGCCTTCAGCAGTATTACACATGCACTGCCAATAAATGCCCTGAGATACTGGTATCCAGACTGCCACTTATGGTCTGTAAGTAATGCACAAGTTCATAAAACCACAAAGGAAATGCTATACACACATAATAGTGTGGAGAGACAAAAAGGCCAAGGCAAAAGACTTTTCTTTGTTGCTGGGTAGTTTGGTTTTGCTTCTAATGCTAGTCCTTCCAAAAGGCAAAGTCTTTATGAACCTCATTAGTCACTCTCTTCTCTCCCTGCCTGTGCCTCAAAATCCCTTGTTCTTTTTTTTTTTTCTTTATTGATTCTGTACTACTTTCATATATTCTTCTTATATATACCTACTGTCTATAAAGGCATATACAAATATACATATGTATTCACTTGGAGGACTACTGTGAAAAATTTGAAAAAATATTGTGTGGTATTCCTTTTTATTACTTTATGATACTGCATTTAATTGCAAATTCTTGAAGCAAAGATATTTTATAATTCTTATCATTTTAAGCATGAACATAAATTGAGACCATTAAAGAAAGGGCAATGGTAGGTCAAATCCTCTCAAGCATGACAGGGTTTTGAACCTTGCTTCTTATCTCCTTAGCTGAGCCCCAAAACTTTTGCAAAGTTGAGTAAAAGAGAAAACACACAGTAATACTTCATCTTCTGCTGAGTCTTGCAAGAAGGGTTTGACGTTTTATATGGGTTGAAGGTTTCACATAGGTTCATTGGAGGAGCATTTGACGGGCAGGTGAGGCTATGCTACTTGATTGGTAATGGGGCAGAGCTGTCACAAAGGGCCCTGGGTAAGCTGGGAGCTGTAAGTGCTGCTGAGTTGATGCAATGGGCTAAGATGACCTGAACATCCCACTGAGACCAGTGGTGCTTTACAGAAGACTGGAGGAACTCAGTTGCTTCCTGCCTGTGAAGTGGTCCAGGAGCTTCTTTGCTCCTCAGCTATGCAGGGCAGGAGATTTGTGTCAGTATAAAAATAGGAAAGGAGAAATACAGGCTGCATAGTGGAATAAGCACCCTTGCTTCTAGGCGTACTTAGCTGTAGAAGTTGTGTAAGTGAAATAAAACATAACATTGCAAATTCTGCAGATGTTTTTAAAATATTAATGGGGAAAAGATACATGGGCAAGGAGTGAAGGTAAATTTGTTTAAAGATTTTTTTCACTGTGTATTTTTTCTTATTAATGTGATAAGAGGTGTCTTTCTTTAAAGTTAGTTTTAATATGAAAGGTGATATCTACTAGGTATTTTAAGATCTTTGTATAATTCTTATTTTTAAATCATTGAGGCTTTAATTAGTGCCAAAAGAAACAAGGTTTTTTTTTTGCTTCTGGCCTAAGTGTTAATGCCATTTAACAAAGGTACTCCATTTTCAATAGCATTATATCCTAAATTCACCTGAATGCTCTAAAATGTCAATTTTCTGATGTAAATTTATGTATGGACTCAGATTTTAAAATATAATTCTAATACCCTAATTGTAGGAAGCAACTTTGCACCTATAAACAAACATATTACAACCTTTCAGGTATTAAAGATTTTATCCTGAACTCTATCTCTAAGGCATAAGCATGCAAACCAGTAGTTCTGCATACAAAATATATAGGTGCAGTTATGGTTGCACTTGTTAAAATTTATTGACCATGTAATTGCACAGTTATTACAGTAAATCACATAACATTCAGTGTTACAGAATGGCTTGAGCCTCTCTCCCTGGCCCCTCAGCATCAAAACAGGTACCTGGAAGTTAATATGTATAATGGCTTAGAAGAAATATTGAACACATGTGTCAGAGTTCTCTTATTCGACTAAAAAAATTGATAATGGAAGAAAAAGCAGCAGCATATAAGAACAATATTGGTTCTGTGATAAATCACATTCTGCCCAAGTTGCTACACATCACTAAGCATATCTCAGCCAGCCTAGTGATTTTTGAGACAAGCTTCTCTGGCAAAGGTGATCCTAGATCCCAATCATCCCTTGTTAAAAAGGCATAAAAAGAAGATTAGTGTGTAGCCAGCAGGGCTCGTGCGGTGGATTCTCTTGGCTCATCTTGAAGTGCTCCAGTGAGGTCTGGCTTGTTTTGCACTGTTCAGGATCATTTCTTTTGCCACTCATGGAAGTCTCAATGATTTAAAAATAATAAAAGCACAAATAGAACACATGACCTCTAACCCAGTCCTCTTTGATTAAGTCTCATTTTATAACAAAACTATGACTAATGTCTCTTCCTTTGCCTTCAATAAACTATCATATAATCTGTCTATTATTCTTAATATCCTCTTGCCCCAATAAGACATTTGTGTTTTGTTTGGATTCCCCTGAATGGGGTGAATATTATATCTATAACCTACTGGAAAGCATTTCTTCTTAGACATATTGGCAGGGCTAATTTTGTTTTTACAGGTGTTTGTACTTGGAAAGGGGTTAGCCACAGTCTTGAAGGCTCTACCGCACTGGTACATCACAGGAGCACAGTGTGCTGTGGGTCCTTGAGCTGTTAACGGGAGGCAGGGAGGGAAGGTTAAATTAATCATTTATGCTTTATTTATACTTTCTCTTACTTGTGGAGTTGGACAAGCGGATGCCAGTTTTCCTCAGCTAAGGGCCATCTGTGTGACATGGTGTTTGATATCTGGCAAAGCATAATTTATGCAATTTATATTATATTATAAATCAAAAAGAAGGAAATACATAGGAATTGCTGCAGTGCTGCACTTTTGTCTGTCAGCTGGACAAGCTAACTAAGCCCCCAAAACTTGTCTTGACAAATTTTGCTTTGAATCAAACAGAAGTACCAGCACAATACTGTTTTCTTCTTATCTTTGCTAGGATTTCTCTTTTCATTGTGCTATGAAAACTCAATCATGATTCAGTTTAGTAGATTTATTGTGGAATTATCTGAGGGAGATCTTTCTGGAATGGATTATGCCTAACTACTTGATCCAAGCTGGCAAGCAAGAGCTGACAAAATTTGCTGCCTTTTTTTTTTTTCCCCTTTTTTATTTTAGGGTTCTAAATATACAATTCCAAATTTCAAATTATCCTGACTTAAAGAAAGTGTCCCTATTCAGCAGATTTAAAAAAAAAAAAAAAAAAAAGAGGTCTTTAAAAGTATACTTACATTCCATCAAAGGAAATAGGTTCAATATTTTGCTGAACGGGAAAGGATTTAAACATGTGCTTAAGTGTTTGCTTGCATTGTGGTCCCAGGCTGATATCACCTCCTCAAAACTCTGTACTTGAGTTAACTGAGCTCACCAAACAAAATCATAATGTCAAAGAGATTCACAAAACACTGCTGGATGTACAAAGCATCAGTCAAACTTACTGCAACTGCACAAGAAATGCTTTTTTTTTCAGAGCAGAAGGAGAGCAGAGACAAGCTGACGTAGCTATAGGCTCAGCTGCAACATTAAATTCAAAAGAGAAGTATTTGCTTATCTCCTGTTAATTAAGATTTTTCTCACCAGAAGCTCTTCAAAAGGGGATTTATAAAGACGTATTTTGTCTTTCACTGACCACAGTACAATCAGCAGTGGGCATGTATCAGGCAGGGTGAGTCTGGTCACTGAAGAGGACAATCCTTTCTAAGAGGTCCTCTTTCTGATCTCAGATAAGGTCAGTGCAAAGCAAGAATGACTGCCCTGCAGTGCAATAGCACTGCGAAACTAGTGATCTCAAAACCAACAGTACTAAGCATGACTCTCAAAACAGCTCTACATATGGAGTTAATGGGGGTCCTGTTTTTGCCTGAAAAGTGCTTTGAACAAGCTAGGAAGTACACGTTTTTATTAGTAAAGCTTTGCTATGTCAGAAGTATAGTTCATTATCATAACTTCATTCTTTTTGGGGGGATTTGCACTTTCCTTTGATACATCTAGTATCTATTTCAGACATCAGATCTGACAAGACATTAGAGTTGTATATCAATTCCCGTATTCCTTGGCAAGATAGAACATCAGAAAACCTTAACTTCTGTCTAGCAATTGCATACTGGAGAACAAAACCACTGTACTTGCATTTGTAATGACTATACTTTTAAGCTAAAACTGGTTTGTTTCACGCACTCAGAAGCCGATAAATGCTGCAGTAGCCACATATATACCAGTGTGACTTACTTGCACAAGTATTATCAGAGGTTATCATTTAAAAGGCATTTAGTAGACAAACAAGCAGTTAGCTGAGTTTCAGTGAGTCTCATGCTGAAGACCTCTGGGCTCTATTCTCTGATGGAAATGAACAGTCTTTGGGGGCCAGATGGGAGAAACACGTGGGCTTTATTGTATGGGTGTACAGGCTAAATTTAATATTTACAAAACAATTTAACAAAGAGACTGATAGGTAATTCACAGGAACATATACCTGGGGTACAGAATATGTGGTGAACATCTCTGCAGAAGGTGACCACATGAATAGCGTGCACCACTTTCAGAGGCAGCTTTTCTAAGCTTCCTAATTATAGCCGATCTATGAGTATCAGAATTTATCAATGGTGGATAATTCTGAGAGATTAGATTACATAAGAATATTGTTGACTACCTGGAGAACAATGGGAAATATATAAACAAAAGCAAATCCAGAATTGTTCTGAGACATCATTTCTAGCAAACTCATTGCTTAGCTATTCTGAATCAGCTCAAGCTTAAGGAAAATCTAAGAGAACCTATTCCACCACACACCATAAAATATGTGCATTCTATATGACATTACTAGGAAAAATAAATGAATTATGTTAACAGATTTAAGTTTGCCATCAAGGACAACTTCTTCCAGATGCTGATATAAAATAATGCAATAATATTTCAAGGTACTTAATATAATCTACCAGGATTTCAGACTTTCAAATGAGCATAAATAAAAGGAATAGAGAAAGTCTTCTAAGGTGTCTTTTCACTTTGGCTTAGTCAGCAACATTTTATTTTAGGTTACTAAACACAGCAATCTGGTACACATTACCCACCAATATGCTGAATTTGAGTAATACAGATGGGAAACAATAGTTTATATTTATAACCATGTTTCTTACAGTCTTTATTTCTCTGTTGCTAGCCAGGTTTCGAAGCAGCAAACTGCAGTGTGTTTTGAAATGGCTGCATTCATGCTCTTACCCAAAAGCATATTTTTCCTAGATGAGAGATCCAAATTTTAATGTTCTCTTTTAGTTTCCTTTCAACACATGTAAGTTAAACCTCTCTCAAAATGCCCAAATTTACCTCAACTACAGTCAAAATATTTCTACATAACTCCCTGCATGCAGATTTCTACTGCTGATATTCAGCTGCTAAGGGATAAGGCTGCCCAGTGTTTTCTTAAAGAAGTTACACAATGAACAAGAAATCTCTGTCCCTCTTAAAGCTGTTTCATCCTCATACTTGGTGGGTTGTCTTTGTTAATCCAAAATGTAATCTCAGGATTTCATTGCTTTTGGTGAAACTGGTGCAACCGTTATGGATATCTCCACCACCAGCACCTTGCTCATGCCCTCACACATCCTGCAAAGTCATGGATACACAGATCTGAAAAATCATGGACTACAAAAGTCACAGATATTTTAAAAGCAAACAAACAAGGGGATCAGGAACCCAGGACTCCAGTAACATCTGCAACACACATGCAGCCTTATTTTTATTAATCTCTTTTGACCCTACTTCCTGGATGCTCGTCTGCAACACCATTCCCATCTTCTGTTATCACAGGGTGGTCAGATAAAGATCTCAAGTGGGATAATACCTTGACATCTAACCTGCACTTGTAAAACGTTAACCTCAGATTTTGTCCTGTGGTAAAAAATCACCAGCGATGTGTTCTTGAAATATGTTTGGGTTTGGTTTTTACCTTGTGTATCCTAACCACATAACAAAGAAGCATCCAGGAATGAATGCTATTTTGTTTGTAAAATCAAGCTATTCAATATAATAATGCAAGAAGGTTTGACTCTGCTATGTGTCAGTCCCTTCTAGTGAATGTGGTGGAATCTCATGGAGAAGCAGTCTGTGATCATATATTGATATGCCATAGTGCAATGGCGAGCTGTCATTTCCTGACTTTCAAGTACTTGATTTTTCCAGTTAAAATAAAACTTGTTTAATGTAGGGTTCTCCTTGGTGAGTATTTTTTTTCCTTTAATTTCCTAGGTTTGTGGTGGTTGAGACTTTTTTTTTTTAAGAAGAGAACACAGAGCAGCAACTATAGCATGACCTTGAGCTACAACACAGATTTCTGCCATTTACACTACAAAGTGTATTACTATATCAGCTGGCAACAGATGATCATTATCCTTAGAGTGGAAGTGATCTACTGGGGGTATGTACAGTTTGAGAGTGGCTGAAAGTGGGATAGTTATGCTTTTTTCCCCTGAAGATTCCAAATAAAAGCAGGAAAATTTTAGAAACAACATGTTGCTGCAGTTGGGACTAGGTTGAGTTTTGTCTGATAAAGAGAAAACATCTTTAATCTAAGCTTAATCTCTGACAAATATCAAGAAGGAAAGGTGATGAGACCTCTTGAAAAACACAGGCAATATCTGACAATGGGAAGTACCAGCAAGCTGAAAGGTGAGGTCATCATCAGCTCTTATATAATAGGCACTGATTTGAGTTATTCTCTTGAAATCTACCTGCTGGAGAAGAATGCAGAAGATTGAAATGATGGATGCACAGTGAAACTGCTACATCCAGATGATGAGAAAGGAGAGGGGTCTATGTAAATGAAACAGGCAAAATACCCCAATAAAAAGCTTAAAAAAATAGTCATGTTCTTCTATGAACTCTCTTGGGAGCTCTGTGCATATCACAGAGGAGCAAAGAGGATTGTAATCTAGAAATATGAAGCAGCTTTCTTAGACTTACAGGGTTCCTTTGATGCCATGAGTTAGAGAATACCAATAGAGCATCCCCTGCATGACAAGAGATGAAAGTAAGTCTGTTTATCCCACTGAACAGTTACTGTTTTTCCCACTGTCTGATTATTATTATGAATGTTCATTTCAGTGCCAGGGATATGTTTGACTCTGCATTAAACACAAGAATAAAAGGCAAAACCTATGTAATTTGCATTTTAAAAATATACTTTTAGGACTGTGGGAACCAGAGATGGAGAAACATTATACAGTACGGAATTATTTGAAGTTGAACAAAGTATCTGTGGCTCTTTATAGGAGAAAATACATTGTTCAGACAGGTCTGATCATGAGATAAGTCTGTTATACCCTCATTTCTCATCGTTACATGATGTAGTTCACTTCTTACTATTTCCAGTAGTCTCACATGAAAGGCAAAATATAATACCTATATAGTGTAATTGCTCTGCAGTATAACACATTGTTCATAATAATGTCCCAGGCTACTTCTTTTAAAAACAACACTCAGCTTAGGGGGTCTACCAAATCAGAAATTAATTTAGTGTCCTCTCAAAATTTAAATAATATCTACTGCCCTCAACTCTGGCTGCTCCACTGGGTACGGTAGAATAACGCCAGATCTGCACTCTCTGGAGTAAAGCCTCCTATTGTCACAGGGAAAGTTATATGCACAGTGTGATTTTTCAGTACTTATAAAAGCCCATAAACCAGCCAAAATAAACCCACCAAATGAGAATGAGAATCAGCTTTTCAATGTGTAAGAATCGTATTTAAAGCCAAGATATAAAAAAAGATGCTTGGTTAGAAACTGTGTAGTTAAGAATCTGTCAGCATGGCTACTAGGAAGTCCTACTAGCAATCCTTAATAGTAAATGAATGTTAAACACTTCAGTAAAAGTGTAGCGGGTGCATGAGGACAATAGCTGGTTTTACAGCTCCAGCATACATTACCAACTAGCTTTCCTTTCAAACAACTACAGCATGCTGTAGTCTTGTCCTTTATTAAACAAATACATCTACCAACTGCAGGAGCAGAAAAAAACCCATGAAAACAATAAGCTTCATTTTTTTCTACCTGCAATTAAATTGTTCCCAATTATGGTGTTACATCAATTAAAAAAAAAATTGCTTTTGTTTGAGTCCCTGAATGCCAGGTCTCACACTGAAAGGTTTTTTTTTATTTTTCTTCTTTTTTTTTTCTAATGAATGATTTTAAATCTCTGAAATCAGGTAGCTATAACAGAAACTCAGGCTGATCCTTAATGCCACTAGCAATAGTGGCTGAATTTCTATAAAATGTGCTGTTGCAAGTTCCTGTGCTCCAGGAAAAAAATAAGCGTGGGAAGGAATAAGGCCATGTTTCTGGTGAGACAGAGAACATCTGTGGGACAAGGATGGAAGGCTGCTGCCACAATGACCCTGTGCTGTGCAGTGGAGTCCAGCTCCAGCCGTGGGCATGGAGCAACCAGTGAAAGGCAATAAACAGGCAATTGAGTGAGACACAAGAAGGGTGAAAGCTGCCAAATGGCCTTTGGATCTTATCTTAGCAGAGTGCTACATATATGCCTGGGAAAGCCAACCATGGTTACACAGGTCCTCAGGTCATGGAAGCCATGAGATTTGATTGCTCGCATGGAGGAGGTGTGAGTCCTACCACAGAAGTCCTGGGGAAGGGTGATGATGCCCACGGAATGACTCCCAGATTGCAGGCCTCCTCACTTGGCCCTCACTCACCTCAGACCAAGGGCTTGAGCCATGTCTTGGAAAAAGAGTAGACGTCTGTCATCACAGATTGGTGCCTCATGGCAGGATCTGAAAGCAAAGGAGAATTGCTTATGAGCAGTTATATTGCCTTGGGTAGGATCAGTCCCTTCATTTGCAGCCAGGTTCAAAAAATCTTTCAGCTAAAGACCAATTCACATTGGCATCAGAGGAGTTGAAAATTAATTATGTCCACAGTGAGAAACTGTAGAACTAGTGGGAAGAAAACCAGTCAAGTTGTTTTCCGAGCAGCCTTGGGGAAAACAGTGGGAAGTTGCTGGTGAGTGGAGCTTTTCAAGAATCAAAAGGACACTCAAAATCCCTAATTAACTTTAAAGTTAATAGCCCTGCCAGTGCCACAATTTTCCTCTAAAAAAAATGAATGTTCCAAACACTTTGTCAGGTACTTGCCATTGATTTTGTTAGGACACAGAAAATTTAATGCAGGGACAGCTGTGCTTCAGGGAGTTTTTACATCAGGCACACCTTCAGTTTGTTGATGGTAATTATTATTTACTTCCAGGGAATAAGAAGTGTAATAAAGTCTGATTTCTGCCTATAATGGTCATAGTGGCCCTTTACAGCCTGGCCCAAGCTCAACTTTTTAATGCTCTTGGGCTGAGCTTGAAGAATCACTGTCAGGACTTGCAAGAAGGAGCAAGAAATGCTGAGAAATACTTTATCTTCTCTCCTTACTCCCGGTTAGGGAAGTGAGAATGCAGTAAAATATATCCAAAGGACACCAGACATCAGAATTTAAAAGGTGTATGAAAACTGAAGCTGTCTACCTCCTCCTTAGCTTCATTAAGCAGTAATTTCCCATGCCATCTTCCTTTTTGGATTAGATATTTTCATTATAAGCTAATCTCATATTATACTGAAGGTCACTTCTGCCCCACCAGTAGCAGAGGAAGATGTTCATCTGTCTCCTTCAACTTGTCTTGCTGAGAGCTGTTCCGGTTTGTGAAATCAAAGTTTCCCACATCACAGGGCTTAACTGGGAAGAGGGCAGTGTACATTCCTTTTGAATTTAAGAAGCCCTTGTTATGCTGCTAATCAGTTTTCAAACTATTTCTGCTGCACACAAGCATTAAATTTAGCCATTTCTCTTTGAACATGAGGGATGAACAAATCTATGAAAGGTTAAAACACTACAACTTCACAGCTATTTAATGGGTTTTCATAGTGCTGCTGCCAATGTTGGTTGTTACAGAAGCTACATCTTTGATCAACTGTGTGTGCAGCAGGAACAAGCTGAGCTTTTGGAAAATGTTGCCTTACTTGCCCATGAAAAGCTTAAGTTTCTAGTAGTATGTTGAAATCTATTCATATCACAGCTACACCATTTTCAGTACATCTGCCATTTTGGAAATCTTACCTCAAATTCTCCAAAATATTCAAGGGGGAATTGAAATTCCAGCCAAATTTAGTGGTAATCCTCAAAACATACCTGGTTCAGACACAGTAAAAACATGCACCTGGTATGAGAGTAAATCCTCAAACCAGGCTACAGCTCAGGGGGGCTGCATGTGTGCACCTGGGGTCTAGATGAATGTGTTTGCTCTTAAACAGCTCTTGCCAATTACGGAAGCCCTGGATTGAAAGTGCCAGGCTCTAGGGGTATCAAATGCCTGTGATACATTATCAAATTAATGACGTGCAATTAATGATGATGGGAGAAAGCTGCTTCAAGTATCCCCACTGGGAATTCTTATAGACTGCCAGGATCTGACAGATATAAATTGACTTCAATAAAAGTCACAACAGGAGAGCTGAGACCTTAATTACCAACATGCCAATACTGAGTGAGTTTGAAAGATTTTGGTCTGAATACAATTATTATTAGTGTTCAGATTTAAAAAAAAAATTAAAAAGAAAGGTAAAGGCATTAAAAATAGAAATAGAGACCGTGGGAAAAGGAATAGAGATAGGCATTAATTCCAATATACATGTTTATGTTTTTATGTACCTTTTTTTTTTAATAAATGCCTGAAGAAGAACATGACCTCTTGTGACCACTCTTAAAAGAGTTTCGAAGTTTCTTTCTTCTAGTTTAGCCACCCTTTCTCAGCTTTATATCCCTCACAAACCTGACATGTTCCATCAATCCTATGAGATATGCCAAACAAACAGCATCTTGCACTTCAACATTTTAAATTTATTGAGCTCAGCTTTGGATACGTCCAGTTAACCTGAATTAAAATCACCTATGATTTTCATATTTTCATTTATTTTTTTTCCTATTGCCTAGTCGTCTATTCTTAGCTTGTGCTCTCTGCGTAGGAAGGGCAGGCTTCGTGAGGACTTTTAGAAGTACCTGCCACAAATCTAGTCCTAAAAACATGTTTTTAACGACTAGTGAGTTCAGGAATCTGTTACACAAAACACCACAAGCAAGGGTTAAAACAGTTGTTCAGTACTGCATCTACATGTATCTTAAATGTGTCATATATGACCCAGGGAAGTCACTCGACCCGTGTTAGAAAGTTGTTGGTTTTTAACTTGCTGCAATTATTTTCAAAATTTCTGACTTTTAGAACTAGGATCTCTGATCCACAGCATATTGCTGTGAAACCTGTCTCCATTTCCCAAATCGTTAGCCCTATGAGGATAAGAAATCTTATCTTAGTGCAGATGTCTAGTATGATGGGACCCTGCTGCTTCAATAAGTTTTCTCCAGCTAATACAATCACATAGAAATAACAGGGAGGTCTGAGTTTTTAAATAAATTAATTCTTTTTAGAACGAACTGCTTTCAAAAAGGGCTTACAGAACTGTAACGTATGTCTAGTGAGGCTTGGGAAAATATTTATGGAGACAGAAGAGGTGCTGGTGACAGTCACTCAGCACTCTGAACAGCTTCCACATCATAGTCCCAAGAAAATATGTAAAAGAGAATAATGCAAGTAGAAATATGATTAAACAGGAAACTTCAGACACTTCTGTTCTATTTTGTCATTATGTAACTATGCCATGATCAGTCAAAAGGCTTGTGTACTTAATTCATAGTAGCCATCCATAGTAGGTATATGGACATGTTTGAAAGGATAGAATGGTACTGCTGAAGGAATCTGGAGATATGAAATAGTGTGGCCAAGTATTAAAATGAGTATTCATTAGAAAGGTTGTTCAGTGTTTAGTAATTAACAACATGAACTCCTTTTGCATTCACTAAGCTCTCTCCGAACACCTATGTAAAATTTCCATTTAAAAAGGCTTTAAATTACCTGCTGTTTCTGTTGTAAAGCACCGACAACCGAATTTTGGCTGTGTCTTTCTGCCAAGAGTACAGACTTGTTATTGAATTTCCCTTTTTCTAGCTAGAATTTTACATTTAATTGCTAATTTAAAAGCTCAAACACATCTAGGAGATGTTGTATTAAAGAGATTTTTTTTTTTCTCAACAGCTATGAGATTTTCTTGATGAAGAGAAAAGTAATTCTGTATGTCATCAACCCAGAATAGCAATTTAATGAATGGCTTTCCCCAGAGGCAAGGTGCGCACGCTAAAAAATATATAAAGTACCCACCAACCTAGTTCAGGTCCCTTTGGGACTTCACAAAGTGTAAAGTGTAAAAGCAAAACAAGGACCCTGCTTGTATCAGAAAGTGTCTTGACATAAATATCAGCTTCTAAAAGGCTTACAAAAGAGAAAATAATGTTTTTGTTTGTTTATGTCCTTCTCTATCCCCCCACCCCCAGCACTTTTATTCTGAGAGCAGGTTAGACTTGTTATTGACAATGAGATAGATACTCTTTTAGGCTTTTCTTCAGAGGAGCCCTGAAAATCAGCCACTGATATGTTTATTTGAGAGCTGAGGCTGGGGCAGAGAAAATAAACACTGTCAATATGTTTGGTGTTAAGGTGAATGGCATCAGGTCCTCCCAGTTTGACTTGTAAAGTCTCAGCAACTACGTCGCTGTGCGCTGGTGTTTTAGCAGGCTGCAGACTGGCCTCTAAAAGGAAGGGAAAAGTACATGATGTTTGTACAGCTGAAAACAAGATGAAAAACCACAGGCCCCCTCTCACACTCCATTAGACCCTAAAGTCCATGGAGTACTGCACTCAACACATAAACACTCAGTTTGTGGAAAACTTTCTCAATGTGTGAAAGAAGGGAACAAAGCCTGGAGTCAGAACAATGAACATCTATGTATGAAGTGAGCAGCCAGTGCAAAACGCAACAGCAATGCTCAGTTAAACAAACAGCTGATACAGGAACACATTAATCATATTAATAATTCCCAGTAAGAAGTCTTTGGAATGTGTCTTGATATTCTGAGAGGACTATGATGTGCACAGTCTATAGATGATGTAGTTATTATTTACTGCTCACTTTTTATGAAAGGAAATAAGAAATAATGCCTCCGGCGTGTGCTGGCACAGACCCTGGCATAGGTAATAGGAGGGCCTGGTTGCACGCGTACTTCCTGGCAGCTCTTCTGCTGTGATACTTTGTAAGAGTACAAACATGCAAACTTGATATACAGTTGTGTATGTTGGAGTTTTGCTCTAAACTGTCTTCATTCCACTATCTTGTAGAATAACAACATAGTACTGTCCTGTGTCATTACTTTGCAATAGGAAACACCAGATATAAGGAAAATGATAAATACAAGTGTTACATTCTGCTGTAAAACCCCTCCTATTTTGTAAAGAGCAGGAAGAACGTTTTCTGTCTTGCTCTTTGAATTCTCTGGGGATATCTAGCTACAGATTTCCAGAACCTCTATAGGTCCTGACTCAGATGTGCAATCAACCTAATGATATTAAGAATTACGCTGTACAAAGCCTTGACCTTAGGACTAACAGGAAGGTGGCGGACGTAGTGTTTATAGTGTTTGCAGCTGGATGAGCAGTCTGAGCAAAATAGCTTTGCTCCTCCAGTTTTAAGAAAAGATTAACAACCTCATTTCTATTCAGGCATCAGGATCGTTTCAATACTGTACTTGCCAGTATTCCAGAACACTGTTTGTCTGCAAACAAGCAAGATCTTACTCTCCCAGCTAGCAAATTTATTTAGATAAGGAGGATCAGCTGTTTAACTTGTATGGTTAGATTATGTCAGTGGAGAATTTCATCAAGTACAGCTTCTTGTTCAATTACAGCACTTTGCCACTACTCTCCCGCCCTTTAATCTGGGCATAAGAGTTAGAGCTGCAGCAAAGGCAGGGTGAAAGGGGCATGACAAAAAGGAGAAAATATGCCTAAACCCTACCAGCTGCTGTGAAGAAAGAGAGGCTGAAGGTTAACAGGAGTAGACAGGGCAGGAAGCAGCCACAGTTGGGAGGAATCTGAGAAAGAGATCCCAGGAAGAGATCACTTTGGGTTTCAAACTGCCTCGTTCTTACCCCATGAGGCTCCATTAATAATAGTATAGCTTCTGATTAGTTTATGGCCAATTAAAACCCATACAGAGAGAAACAGGACTTTTAAACCTGTCTTTTTGTAGATAGCTGGGGAGGAAATTCAATTGTAGGTGATGAGCTGAGCTTCAGCTGAGATTTTTCAAAGATCGATGATCACTTTGCTGATATCTTGAATCAGTTTTTCAAAGCTGAAAAGTACTCTCTTTTGACAGGATAATTTAATGGACAGTTTAAGGTTTGATCTTGAATAATACAACATGACTCAGTCTTCCAATTATTAGCTCCAAATGCCAGAAGTTTAAATATATTTATTGATTTCCAGAAGTACTGAAATACATATCTTCCAGTGGCTTTAGTAAACTTTGCAGGGTGCTACCATGAACTCTAAAAATCAAGCCAATTTTCACTGATGTGTTGTGTGAAGAAGCATTTAAACAGCCTGACTGCAGAAAACCAAATGTGCTTCTCTGACTCCTGGCCATGATCTTCATGCAGATTTTCTAATTTACATCAAGAAAGGCTGAATTAATTTTGGTTTAGACTTAATACTGGAGGTAAGCATGTCTACACCCCTGTCTTCACATTCACACATCATGAAAGCCACCATTCAAAAATGCACATTTTAAAAATCATACACTTTTCCCTGACTGGAAGCTCAGGTCAGCTCAGTCTTTCATTAATACCAAATAGACAAATACAAAATTATTATATTGTTGTGTCCTAAAGCATTACTTTAGGATTTATATTATTGTAGCTTGGTTAGAATTATCTTTTTACAGGCATCCCTTTCTTGGGGTGCTCCAATGAGCCATCCCCAACGAAAATCCTCAGGACCATTCAGGGGATAGTTCATCTTAAGAATCCATCCCAGCCAGCAGTACAGACAAGACTGCATCAGGATTAGTTTCCTCCATCTCACACTTTTTTCGATGCTATGCCAGCAAGCTATGTACCCTAAACAGCCTCAGACTTCAGGGCATATGGCACATACCTTCAGTTTTATGTCATACAAGCACCACGTTGGTGGGCTGCAGCCTGACCTTCACGTTATTTCAGATGCACTGAAATGGGACCTCCTCCCCAATCCTGCCAAAACATCATGTAAGTATGTGTAGGGCCACATGGGCCTGGAGGAACCCCAGGGCCAAGTAATGCGTAGTGAGGATGTGGCCAGTGAGCACTGGAGGGATCCTGCACTAAGCAACGTGAGCACAGGCCACTTGTGCCACTCATCACACTGGATAACAATTGCTCCCTCGGTACCCTGCATATTGAGACAGAGATGTCACTTTATGGACCGTGACCACTGCAAGTGACCCTGGGACGAGGAGTGGCCTTTGCAGCGGACAAGGTCCGGCATCCTCCCCTCCCACTCTGAGCCTGCTCTGGCGCGGGACTCTGTTCACTGTCCTACAGAGATGCTAATTTTTGCGACTTTATTGCAAGTCTAATGATACTGTTTGTTCTGTTAATATTGCAGCAATTGCAATTATTACAGGGTTTCTACCTGTCAGATTTTCAGAGAAGTTTTGAAGCATGAGCATTTAATGCTTAAAGATTAAAAAAACAAATGTTAAGGGTATTTACTTTGATGCTTAAATCTCATAATTTAAAAAACAATCTCCCTATTTGGAGAAACAAAGCATTGTAAATGTAATAACAAGAAGAATATTACAAAGGTTTTAAATAGCCTTTTGTTTTTCCTCTTGTATTTAGTATTTCCAATTTATTATGTAAAAGACAAATTAGTAGCAGACCTCTAACAAGTTACCTTAAATTTCCTAAGGTACTAAAAGTCTTGAAATAGAAAGAAATGTAAAGCAAATGTTATCTGAGATAATATATCATTAATTCAATTCTCAACGTATATTTTTACATTTTGCAATTTAAGATATATATTTTTGTTTAATTTCTCTTTAGAAAAAAATGTAAAGAAATGAGTGGCATTTGCTGAATAATGTTTAAACATTTTTGTAACGTACCTCCCTTGCCGCCCCCCACTTCTTTCTTTCCCTAACAGTATTAAGTCTGTAACACAGAAATCCTCACATTCTCCAGATGGTAGCATAAATTTTCAGGTCAAGTGATATTAAAAATAGATAATAGCCCAGACCTCATGAGTCTCTACAGAAAGACTAAACAGTCACAATAGGGAATATCATTGTTTTGGTTTTCTTTATGAGGTTTTATGTACTCAGCTGTTTCTTCGCCGTGCTCTCAGTGCAGAGAGACCCTGATCATTCTGAATTCCAGTTCCACCTCACTTCCTACCCTTTATACTTTCTAAGCCCCATGCCACACAAGTCAAGGGAAATACATCCACACAGCTGCACCATCAGCTCCTAATGTGCTCTCCGCTGCTGATACTCCCGCTCCGCACTTCAGAGTATTTATAACCGGCAAATGAGTTCTTGAATAACCTGCTCTTACAGCTCCTTTGGAGGAATACAGTCCACTCCGGGGCATTTCGCCTTTCTGATTAATGGATGGGACCTCTCTAAAAATCCACTGGTAATAAACTGTTTTAAGCACAGGAAGTTTTGCAAGTGAGTCATAATAAAATATATATCTTTGAGTAATTGTATTTAGTAGGCAGACAGTAGCTCCAGCTAAGGAGTTGAGCTTGTCTCAGATGGTTCCAGTCCATGAGAGACTATTAAAAAGCTACGAGAGTAGTTTCAGGGGTGACACAGAGCCCCACCAGCTATTTCATCTTTTATATCTGGTTCTACTTGGGCCAGATCTTAAATAGATGTCTCACATGGCCATGGCCATTTGCGGTTCAGAAAAATAGCTTTTCAACCATGAAGGCTGCTTTTCACACCCAAGTGGAACTGGAAAATATCCAAAGCATGTGCATGGTTCGTATTTACACAGTAATAACATTTTGGGAGAGAAAGAAGCTCTGTGGCTTATCAGTTTCCTTTGACCTGTATGCCTAGTACTTAGACAGACATTTTTTGTCAGTGCGTATCTGGTGCTTTTTATTTTAATTTCAAAAGACAGAAGATAATTAAGATAATGATCATTCTTTTATAATGTCCCCTTCCAGTGGGGTGGATATGTCATTCATAGCTTGACGTTGATGTCGGCCTCGTAGTTAGTGCCACTCCAGGAGATAAACACTGCTGGGCAAAAGACCAAAGTGTGCTCAGGAATTGCAGTGAGGAACTATTTTTAAGAAACAGAGATAGGCCGTGTCTACATTAGCAACTACTGTAGCCCAGCAGGAGCAAATCTGGTGGGCAAAATGGTCAGTGCTTAGGACCTGACATCCATACTGTTCTCATTTCAGGGGGTTTACTTCAGCTTCAGTAAAGGCTCTGATCACTGGAACAAAAGCCTGTGAGCAGTTGGAGGTTTGATATCAGTCTTAAGGTTTAATTTCATATGAAAGGAATTCAGTTTGTGTGCTTCTGAGGTTGCTCCACAACATGACCCACATGTGGTAAGAGAGGTCATTAGGTGACTGTCTTAAAAAAAATCCTGAGCTAAACCACGATGTTAATATAGGCATGGCCAGCATGTCACAGAATGGAAGCCGAGTTTACTCCTGAAATACTGCTTTTCCTATTTCAATATTACATGCATAAATCTTACAATATCCAATCTGCAGCTTCCAGGGGGTGGCTGAGGGAGAGTACACGAGCCTTTAGAGGTGCAGGTGCAGGCTTCGAACAGCAGAAAGTTACCCGCAGTGCATTCAAACTGGCTCTCCAGGCAGACCTGCTCTGTGACAGCACAGGGCTACACCTCTGAGCGGCGTACGCGCTGTGGCCCCATAGGCACGGTGTAAAATTTCATATCCAGGAGCCACACGGTAAGGCCAAAATGCTCTCAATAAATTATGCTGTGCTCCCAGCCACAGTAATAGCTGCAGCTTTATAGAAACACAGTTGCAGGATTTGTCAGCAGACATTCTATGTACTATCACTGTGTTGCCTCTGCTGAATTGCCTTTCATTCCCTTAAATTTTCCTCCATTTAAAGCAACTTGAGTTGGGATTTGTCCTTAGATGCTTTTTGCCAGGCAGCTTTTCTTTCCTCTCGGTTTTCCTGTGTCGGAGTGATGTTCCCATTGCAAGGGCCTGCTCCTAAGCTCATGTTTTCATTCGCTTCCTTTGTACCCACACTGGAGTTCCTGTTATGCGGTGCCCAAACAGCATGCGGCACTCCAGGTGTGGTCACAGCAGCCCTTTGTAGCAGGACGCAGTTATCTGTTGAGATCTGTGCTCTGTTCCTCTGTTTACACTTCCCCATGTTTTGTTTGCTTTCCTAACTACTACCAGACATCAGGTTGCTGGTTTTAAGTGTCTGTCAACAGTCATCACCAAATCCTTTCCCTGATCAGTGTTTTGCAGTCTGTGACTGCAGGAACATACTTTCTACTGTTTTTGTCAACACTCCTCTTGTTATTTTCTGTTTATTTAATAGCCTGGTTAATCTCCTCTATCTATGCCTGCCTTTTATTCCAGGTTTGATTAATCTTCTTCCCATGGGTAGACGCAGTCCTTTCTGGCTGATAGCTTTCTTACATGCCCTGTAGTGCATCTGTTCATCCTTTTAGGACATACAGAGTAGGCTTAACATTAAAATTCAGTGTGAGTGACTATTATCTATGTCTTATCCATACTTTTTCATCTTCTTTTGAGTTTTCATTAACCCCCCATAGTTGAATATCTCTAAGCCTGCTGGCACTGTTTTTTGCTATTCAGTAAAATGTAAGAAATCACCTTTGGCATATTTAGTGCTTTAAGTTATCTCTTGCTCTTAAGTAATGGGATTAGCAAAGGAAAATAGCTCCAGGTGAGATATATATAGGTGTAGAAAAAAGGCATCTGAAGAAGGATTTAATTTGTGCGGTGCTGGGGAAACACAAGGTTTGGTGGGAGCCTCTGTAGCATCAGGAGTCTTTGAGACATATCGAAGGTTTTCATTACAGCTGCTTCAAGTTCTTTAGTAATTAAATTTTGCATAGATTAACAGCTCAGGACCAATTTGAATCTGCCTCAGCAAATAGCAGAACTGTTTGCAAGTGGAGATCAATATTTTCTCTGTGAGAGAAAATTGTATGTGGGAGGCAGCTGAAAATTTGTAACAGATGTTTATCATTAGTATAGTATGTATATCTCTTGATCATTATACTTCTTGTTACATTGAAATTAATAAATCAGAATTGATCACATGGTAAATGAGCTACCTTAAAAATTCTCTGTTGGACTTTTCCCTTAATGGAATCAGAAGTTTAGTGCATGTCTGAGAAGCTGCTGGAGGAGCAATTTGAGCAAAGGAGGAAGAAAAATGCAAATATTCAGTTTAGGATGGACTTTCAAATATGAGTAGTACCCAGTTTTGAAAAGATTCCTTTATCAGTATTAAGCTCAGCATTTACAGCAATGTGGTTCCTCTGCTAACCAGGCCTCATGTTTTTGTAATCTCCAGTTGCTTGACTTTGTTGCAAAGAAACAGTTTTGTTTTGCAAAGGGGTTTGACATTTAGCTGTGTATTAAACTGGCACAAAACCTGGAACATTTAACATTTTCCAGAAAGCAAGCTTTCCAAATGTCTTCTGTTTTGGATTGATGGTTCTTCATTCGACAAAATGGAAACATTTAATTTTCTTATGGTTTGTGTGGGCTGGATTTTGATCATATGTTATGTGAGTATGAGGTATACTATGAAAAAAGTAAATGAAAAGTTATTTCAGAATAAAAATTGAAATATTAAATTGTGAATATAGCCTCAAGGCATGTTTTGCATTTGTCAGAAGTGCTGTTTTCTTCAGAATTAAATTTCAGCAAAACAAACTATTTCTGTCAAAATTGCATATTCTTACAAACAAGATTTGCATCATTTTTTACTAATAAGCTTTGCAAGTTTTAAATAACTTTCTTTCATCCTGAACCTTAGGCAAAGAAGGGCTGTCTGGCTTTTGAAAGAGCCCCTAAACACAATGCCCACCATTGCATCCCTGGCATAATTATTTGTTCTGATTGTGTTAGTATCCAAATAAAAAAAAAAATTACCAAGTTGCTTTTCCATATGCTTCACAATTTGGTAAAACAGACGGAGTAAGACAATGAGAAAGACACGCAAAGTAGAAATAACCTGGTAACAAAGGCAGGAGAAACATTCTTATGCAAAATTTGTTTGTTTGCTTTTTTTTTTTTCTGTCTGAGCCTTTCCAGTTTTGTTTATATGTATATCATCTCTCATAATTGATGTCACCTGTCACTTTCATACCCTCTTCAGGCTTAATTTCCAGTCCCCTAAACATGGCCAAATTTTTCTTCTGACTTCACAAAGTTCTACAAGGTTATAATATTCCGGCTGCTTAACTGGAAGTCTAAATACAGATTTGAAGGATTCTCTTTAAGTTGAAAATGCAGACTGCAGTGAAGGGAAACAAAGAACCTGTATAGAGTTTAGGAGATACCTGCTGACCCTGACAGGTATACCCCCACAGAGCATGTTTTACAGCACATTCACAGAAAAGTCAGATGAACTTCAAGAATGTTTTGAAAAACAGCAAAGGTGAAAATAGTTGTATAAAGACATAATTTATTTTGGAAATGGATTTTAGTTGAGTAGTAAATAATAATTAATGCAAAAATTCACAGCCAGCTAGGAAAATGCCAGTAATCCTAAAAGTCTTCAAAACAAAATCTCCAAATCCTGGGGACATGGGATGACAGCAAAAAACCACCAACAACAAAAAAAATCCAACTGTGACTTGAGCACAGCATAGCCTTGCAGTGACAGCACTTGGCACAGAGTGCCCCTGCACAGCTCCTTCGGAGCACCCTGTGTATGTCAAAGTGATTTGAAAACACATATCTGAGGACTGAGCTTAGAGAGGCTGTGGTTTGACTTGGAACTGGTTCCACTTGGAGCTTCATTTAGTCTAGTCTGCCCTGGGTCCTCAATGACTTTTGAGGATGGAGGGTAGAAGAGAAAGATTTAAGAGGCTCCAGAGTGCAAACATCAATTGCAGAATAGGACAGGACAAGATTTAGCACACTTAGCAACACCTGAAATATAAGAGCGCGCTAGGGGGTGACCAATCATTTAAACAGTTGCTCCCTATTAAATACATGTGGACATTTCTCAGCCTAGCTTAACATTTTAAAAAGCCTTGGCTGCCATACCAAGGCAGCTATGAAGCATGTACACCTCCCTTTAAAGAGAGTGAACCACAGGCCATGGATTATTCCATATGCACAGGATGTAAATACTTACGTTTAGTTTTAAAAAAGAAGACAAAAAAAAAAAAGGCTGTGATACAAGCAAATACAACCTACAATATATACATGGAAAAAGTTTTCATCTGCTTTATGTTTTGATACGATAGTCTATATTTTGACTCCAGAGTGTGATGACTGTATAACTTTCCACATGAATTTCATTTTTCCTGACAAGGTACATTATTATAAGGGTGACAATAACTTGGCTTCAAATGAGGTGAAACCATCACAGTGATAAATGAGTTTCTTGAGAAGGGAGGTTATACCCTGGGAATACACTTTGAAAGACCACACACCTCTGCTTAACCAAGCTTGTTAGCTTTACAACACATTACAAATACTCCTTCTAATGCACATGGCAGTAAAGAGACCTGAGCACTTGACTTTTGAAAATACAGTGTATATGGCATGGGGAGATTAGACTTGGTTTTCACACTGGCCTTTTGTGTGAGTCTGCTGAATGCTGCCTCTGGTCCCTTCCTTGTTCTGTGGATTTTTTTTTTTTTTTAATGTCAGATACAAAAAAGACAGGACAGGCTTTGACATGCAAGGTCTAGCTGCAGCCATGAGGGACAGCCTCACTTAATTGCTGTAAAATTTGTATTGCAATACAGGCGGAAAAAAAAATCCATGCATCAAATCTTTAAAAGCATTTCTAGGCATCATTTTAATAGTTAATGAAACAAGCTGCTGAACTTCACTGAGTATGTGATTATCTCCCTAAGTCATTTTTGTATTGCTACCTTGACATTGTACCTACCAGAACCAGAACAGGGAGCAAAAAAAGCCCTGGCATAATCCCTGGTTGTTCAAGAACACAACTGCCATCCACCATGGAAAATATGCATCATGCTGCAAATTTTGCTTCTGCTCTCCCACAGCTTTTTTGCACTTCTCGTAGTAATGACTAGATTAATCTTTCAGAGTTGCATCAAAGAATACTTCTGTGATGCTTTATTCCATTATATGCTTCACGTAACGACTTTAAATAAGTTAATAGCATAGCAAAAAGATAGATTCTTTTTTTAATCTTCATTTTCTTCTTCAAGGAGTTCCCTGAGGAACAAACAGACTTCATTTTTCTGGTTATTAGATGCTGAAAGGGTAGCAGAGCTGGTGTGTTTGGTAGTGTAATTTCTGTAGTGTTCTTCTGCACAGAAATAGTAAGGTAAGCAACAGATTTGACTGAGATACCCCAATCCCTACTTCCACAGTGCAACCTCTGATAAGTATCTTTCCTCTTTTTCTTGTTCACTTAGTCTCCCTCTATTTTCATGTTTTAGGAGGGTGCTTTCAGGGCTAAGCAGACCTAAATATAACGCAAATGGAACTTGACTGTCAGGTGCAGTTTTTCAGTGAAACTCGGTCTCCTGAGCTGCTGAAAAACTTTTTCAAATATTAACTACAGTGGAGTCTGAGAGCCTCACAGGTACTCACTTCTGCATGGCAAATAAATGCTTTAACCCAGTGTTAAGCCACTGGAGTGGTCTCGGTGCTAGACAGTGCGAGCCCAGTGAGGCTCGCCCACTCAAACATGTGGCGTTGGAACCCTAGACATGCTGCCAGCGTGCAATGGCAGCTGCGGTGGCACGCCAGCCATCACGTGCCAGAGCTGCAAAGCCTGTCCAGGAGCATCAGGCATCAGCTGGGATCTGAAGGGAGTAGCACCATTGGAGGTTTGGGGTCCCAAACCCCCATTATCTGGACGGTAGCGAACTGGTCATACTTGGAACGAGGGGAAAGCTTTGAAGATGAGGAGAAGCAGTCTTCTCAGTGGGACCTTCCCTTCCCAAACTAGAGTATCTCATCCCTTCAGAGAATCATAGAATGGTTTGGGTGGGAAGGGACCTTCAAAGGCCATATAGTCCAACCCCCCTGCAAGGAGCAGGGACATCTCCAACCAGATCAGGTTGCTCAGAGCCTCATCCAACCTGGCCTTGAATGTTTCAGGGATGGGGCATCCACCACCTCTCTGGGCAACCTGTTCGCATTCCAGGAGTGAATGCGAACCCTCTCTGCTATGCAGGTCACCCCAAACCCGTTCCATATCTTGTGAGAGATATTTGGGAAACTGACAGCATTGAGAGAAGAGGAAGGAAAATAAACAGGGCTGACACAAACGCCTGGCCTGAAAGTAGCCATCCTCCCGGGTCTGTCTCCCTCCGCTCCCGGCCCTCTCTCTCCGCCCCGCTCAAGCCCGATGGGGGCAGCCGGTGTGTCCAGGCCCCGGGGAAAGCCAGTCGCCTCCCGGCGCAGTGGGGCCGGCGGGCGGGCGTTTCCCGTCCTGCCCTGCCCCCTCCCGGCGGCGGGGAGCGGCCGGGCCGGGTGGTTTCGGGTGGGAAGCTCAGAATCGGTGACTTCAGGCACCCGCCGGGGCTCCCGCTCGGCTGGATTTTCTCAGCGAAGCAGCAGAGCCCAACCTGCTCGCAGGAAACAGGAGACGCTTTTGGGCAGGCAGAAGTGGGAAATCAGGATTAGCCCAAACGCTCCCTTCTCCTTTCACGCAAGCTATATATATTTTTAAAAATATATATGCCTACATGAATTATTTTTTTTTTTTTTCCCCCTGAAAGATGGGGCCTACTCGTGGTGAGGCATGCCAGACATAGCGCAGGCAGGTGCTGTGCAAACTTCCCCCTGCGGCTTAGTCAATGCCCCTCAGTCCGGGCCGCTTATAATCTCAGGGCTCTCATGATGGACAGAGTGGTGTTTTTTATGAAGTGCATACATGCCGGGTGCCGCTCGCTCCCACTCGCTGTAGGCCGGAAGGTGGGAGAGCAGAACACTGAGCCATTCTGCCGCGAATGTCTGCACTAACCCCAATCAATTAGCACCTGCTTTTTGGGGCCCGGGCTCTCCTGCTGCCCAGACGTACCTACGCAAGCACTTCTGGGCCACTCACACCTGCTAATGCGAGCCCCGCGTGCCACACACAGGCAGTGGGTGAAGCTGGGTCAAGTCAGTTGTAAATCAGGCCCTTATTTTACTTAGTTTCATCCCACTCTCGCTGAATAACAATTTTTGCATTGGCACGAAAGCTGGGCTGATGGCCGCCAGTGTCTGGAGTGAAAGTGGCATTCATAAGGGCTGAGCTCCTGGCTGGGAAAGGCAGCTTCTGTGCCGGGGCCGACTGCTGCGAGGGAAACGCCGCCGCCTCTGCCAGGATGCGCTGGGCTCAAAACGAAAGCTGAAATCTAGAGCTGCCTTGCAACTATTTGCTGTTGAAGTCTTGGGGTTTTTTTTTTTGTAAAGACATGATGGGTGTCTTTTTTTTTTTAGAGAGCTGCCACCAGTACTGACTGGAAAACATCCAGAAGTTTTCAGGGTGAGGATTTTTCCAGGAGTTAGCTCTCATCTTTTTTTTTTTGCGACAGCAAGTCCCCAGGTGCAGCTGTGCCTGGAGCACTGATTCCTGACGACAGTGCTGCGAAAGACTTTCTGCAGGGCTTTCTGAGCCTATGCTGGTCTGCTGAAAAGCCTGACTTTCCTGGCATCCCTTCGCTGAGGTGTAGTCCAAGCTGGTTTAGCTCTTGCAGGATCAGACTCAGAGACTTCAATGCCATTAACTTCAAAGCACTGCAACATATGTTCAGTTAGTTCATCCAAAGGAAATGCAGGTTTTTTGTGCTCTGAGGCTGTTCCATAACGTGAACCAAAGTGTAGTTAAGTGGGCATCATCAAAATGTTTACTTCAAAAATGTGCATTCCTGACCCGAACTAAAGTATCCTTCAGAATATCTCTAAGGCTATTAGGAAGATTAACTTTCTATATTTAGACCATGCTGAGTACCCCATCTGTGCCTCAGTTTGTCCTATTTGTGCTTTGAACATCTTGAGCTTTCCATTACAGCTGAAAATTTCTTAAATGTGTATGACGTGCCCTATATCCAACCTCCAGTGGCAGTACCAGCACTCCATCCTCCTTTGGTGGGATGACTTTGCTGCTCTATCCATCTTTTTTTTTTTTTTTCCTCTGAGCTGTGTCTTTTTGCCACCTTCCATATTTTCCTTACTTCTCCCTTTCCATTCTCTTGGTCACTTTTTTCCTTGTCTTTCCTGTTCTTCAGTCTAATCTTTTGTTCAATGCTGACCTTTACAGGTACATAAAGGACTTATACATGCCTGATATAAGTAGCCTTAATACTAACTTCCTACTGTTCATCATAGCTTTTTTTTTTGAGATGTTCTTATTTTTTTTAACCTATGCTTAAATAATTTGATTTTTGACAGACTTTTAATTTTACATTACCTTTTATTTTATTTGCTTGGATTAATAATAAATGCAAAAATACTATGCTGGCTGTAACATATCTGAAACTGTGAGTTTGCATTTGCAAGTCTAGTTCAAGAGAACATTTGGAAATATTGAATGAAGAAGCTTAGTTGCATCTGGTCAGGAAATATTTTTTTTCTCTTTCAGGAGAGAACTAAAAACAATATGGCTTTTTAATCATCTAAGTACTTCTTTGGTTATGTTGAAAAAAAAAAAACAAGACCTCTTCAAAACAAAATGTTAGCATTTACAGGTGTTGTTTTCATAGAGAACTTCCTCAGTAATTTTGTCAAAATGGATACTATTCATGGAGTTTTCCATTTCAGCAGAAGGTTTCTTTCCATTAAAACCTCTGATGGAAATTCTTGACAGGCTTGAGTCAAAAAGTTCAGCCTTTTTTTGACACAGCTGCCAGTGTGCTTCTTGGTCATTGTGATTTTACAATTTGGTCATTAGATGGTGCTCAAGAGATTAAATTCACTCAAGATTGTCTTTCCAGTTTTTATTTTAAGAAGCTGTAGACTAGACACAGTTTCTGTTTCTGTCTTCACAAATATAGGTAATGTGTAGGTCTGTACTAAGTAGTGGAAGATTTGCTATTCGTTTTGATGGGAGAAGGGTCTGTACTGGCTAACTGGTATGATGGAGAACAGATACTGAGAATTACTATATTGTTAGATCCAAAGTGAAAACGTAGCCACTGTTTTGACAATATTAAATAACCTGTAAACTTTCAGTTTTAACATTGGTGGCCTTTTGACAAAGATTTAGCAAGCGCTTTTGTAATGAAGTAATTAAAGTTGTGAGACACATCTGAGGCTTGCTTCTATTGGTTAAAAGCATACAAGTATTTAATGGTAAGAAAGTTTTCACTGTGTACCATCACTCCAGTAATTATTTTTGTTGGAAGTAAGACTGGAAGAAGCGGTTATTTTTTAAAAGTTGTCATATTTGTAGTTAACACACAAAAGTGAATACACCGTGAAGATGCGTCCCTTTGCCTAATGTACCCAAACACCGATGTGTAGTTTCCATCACTATAAATATGTGAGTGAATGATTGTTTTTGCAGCCTTTGTTTCAGCACTGCTCATAGCCATGTTATAGTGTGTTGCATGCAGACTTTTGATCTTGATGTTATATGCATTCGTTTGTGATGCAGTTTGGTTGGTTTTGTTGAAAGCATAAGAGCTTTCACTGAGGAATGAGGAGAGATTCAGCAAACAGTATTTAGCTAGGAATCTCATACAGTAATATTTTATCAGTTGCCCATGACTACTACTTTTCCAGGCTTTTAAAAAATTGTTGTTATTGTTATCATACTTTCACCTGTTTCATGTTATAGACCTAAAATAATTCTGGTATCTGGTTGTCTTTGCAGTTGCCATGAAAAGAGTTGAGGGTATATTGCCCATAATCTTCTGTTAGCATCAAAATCCATGAAAGATCATAAAGTTATTTAGTAAGGACCTTTCATGGCACTAAACAAAGACTAGAAGGTAATTAGCACTTGGTATGAGGATGTTTTTATCCATTGACCACCTTAGTTTGCTGACAGAAAAGATTAACAAGTCTTTCATACTGAAGTGTTGAACACAAAGCTATCCAGATAAAATCTCAAAAATATTGTTAAGGTAGAGTACTAGAAATGTGTTACTGATTCTGTGAAGGGTATATCTGACATCTCAGTGAGCAAATATTCCATACTGAAGCTCATCCTGAAACCATCTCTGAAGATTCAAAGTTAGTACCATCAGTCAGTTGGCTGTTGCCTGTGGTGTTGTTTGCAAATTAAAACTACATAGCTTGCATTTTTATTATGCCACTTATCACCACCATTCTATCCAAGGAACTTCTAGGTGAAAATCAATGGGAGAAGGATGTGGCATGTTTCTTTAACTGGGAGTTAGAACTGAGGTCTAACTGAGGGATGGGGAATAGAGGTCTAACAGACATTTGTCAATGTTCTTGTCATGTCTGTTTACGTTGTATACCCTGGCTATGATGAAAAGTTTTCTGAAAGAAGAAGGCTTTGAAACACTTCCCAAAGATGTTTAGATTCTCAACTAACCTTATTTCCTTATGGAGACTGATTATGAGCATGAATTTCATAGAGTCATGGAATCATAGAATGGTTTGAGTGGGAAGGGACCTTTAAACATCATCTAGTCCAACCCCTCTGCAAGGAGCAGGGACATCTCCAACCAGATCAGGTTGCTCAGAGCCCCGTCAAACCTGGCCTTGAATGTTTCCAGGGATGGGGCATCCACCATCTCTCTGGGCAATCTGTTCCAGTACTTCACCACCCTCATTGTAAAAAATTTCTTCCTTCTATCCAGTCTAAGTCTACTCTCTTTTAGTTTAAAACCATTAACCATTGTCCTATTGCAACAGTTCCTGCTAAAAATTTGTCCCTGTCTTTCTTATATCTCTTTTATTGTTTAAAGGCTGCAATAAGGTCTCCCCAGAGCCTTGTCTTCTCCAGGCTAAACAACTCCAACTCTCTCAGCTTGTGCTCATAGGAGAGGTGCTCCAGCCCTCTCATCATCTTCATGGCCCTCCTCTGGACCTTCTCCAACTGGTCCATGTCCTTCTTATGTTGGGAGCTCCAGAGCTGGATGCAGTACTGCAGGTGGGGTCTCACGAGAGCAGAGTAGAGGGGGGGAATCACCTCGCTTGTCCTGCTGGCCACACTTCTCTTGATGCAGCCCAGGATGTGGTTGCTTTCTGGGCTGCAAGTGCACATTGCCAGCTCATGTTGAGCTTCTCATCAACCAACACTCCCAAGTTGTTCTCCTCAGAGCTGCTCTCAATCCATCCTCTGCCCAGCCTGTATTTTTGCTTAGGATTGCCCCAGCCCATGTGCAAGATCTTACACTTGGCCTTGTTGAACTTTGTCAGATTTGCACAGGCCCACCTCTCAAGCCTGTCAAGATCATTCTGGATGGCATCTTTTCCCTCTAGGGTGTCAACCACACCAGCTTGGTGTTGTCTGCAAACTTCCTAAGGGTGTATTCAATCCCACTGTCCATGTCGCCAACAAAGATGTTAAACAGGGCCGGTCCCAGTACCGACCCCTGAGGAACGCCGCTCATCACCGGTCTCCATTTAGACATTGAGCCATTGATCACAACCCCTTGAGTGCAGCCATTCAGTCAATTCCTTATCCACTGAGCAGTCCATCCATCAAATCCATGTCTCTCCAGTGTAGAGAGATAAGGATGTCATGTGGGACAGTGTCAAATGCCTTGCAAAAGTCCATGTAGATGACATCAGTTGTCCTTCCCTTGTCCACCAATGCTGTAACCCTGTTGTAGAAGGCCTCTACATTTCTCAGGCGTGATTTGCCCTTAGTGAAGCCATGTTGGCTGTCAACAGTAATCTCCTTATTTTCCATGTGCCTTAGACACATTTTTTTTCTCTGCATTATTCTAGAGGAGCCTAATTGACTTGGCTTATAACTTGATGTTCAGCTTCTAGTGTCACTGGGGCTTAGGCCATTAATGGGCTTGAAACCTAGGACAAAACCCTAAAGAAAACCTGTGCATTGTTCCTGTTTGTGTTGTTCAAGCTGTGGCAAAGGCAGGCGGATATATTGCATATTAGCTAGAACTTGCAGCTCCTCTTCGTGTTCAACATCAACTAGTGTGAATTACTGTAATCAGCCTGGCAGTGAAAAATGTGAGAGTTAGATGGACTTGTCCTCCCTTGGAAATGAAGATGAACATTTCTTAGTAGTCTAAAGGTGAAGTGCTTTTTCGTCCTGATCAGCACTCATTTGCAGCTACTGGTGGTTTGTCATCTAGAAGTGTATGTAGGTGTTCTGACATTTCAAGAGTAACAGCTGCATAAACTGAGAATAAAATATGTAACTGAGTTCAGAAAACATATGTTTGGCAACCAAGCCCACACTCTTTCCTTCCCTTTTCCATTTGTATTGTTGGGTATTAAAGACCAACAGGTGCAATGAGGATCTCTGTGGGAACTCTGCAGATGAAGACTGGGGAAGTTGTAGGGGAGGATTTGTAATTCATATCTGCTCTCAGCTCTGTTGGAGAAAGGAAGGACTGCTCACTATAGGGCCTGTCCTGGTCCATCAGTCACTCCTGTTGCATCACACGAGCATGCTAGCAAAACCTTATGGCTTACTATCAAATGATAGAGAGAACAGAATTTCTGGGCTCATGTTCTTAGTGTTGAACCATCGCTTGCATTCATCCTCTCCAAGTTTAGCCCCTTATCTGAAGTGTCATCTTCCCCAAGGCTGCCTGTGCAATTCAGAGGAACAGTTACCTCCAGGTGGCAGTTCAAAGGACAGATATGTCTTCTGGCAAATTAACCCAAAACAAATCAGTGTCTGTTTCTATCCATGATGCAAGATGTTTGCTTTTGAATATCATTAATTAGTGCCCAAACCTGCTATGTCTACAGCCCATTATACCAAGAACAAGTTATTAGACTAAAGGCTTAGGGAAAGGACTGTGTTTGTGTAGATCTGAGTGAAAGACCATAGTTCCAATACATACAAGAATTAGAAATTGCTCAAAGATATTAAATAGAAGGTGACTGTGTTTTGTTTGCAGCCTTCACAAGTAAATTAAAGCAAAAAGGTCAGTGTAATGGAGAAGTCAATGAGAGTTTTACTATAGTTGTTATTGTGAGAGGATGAGATATATTCATGTTGCCAGGTATGGATTTACCAGAAGGTGTTAGGAAACATTAAAGCAGTTGCCTTTTTCTTTTCTTTTTTCTCCTTTCCTGCACTTCCATTATTAAATTTGCTCTGTCTGTTGACGGGCATAAAGCCCAGGACCCTGTCACAGTTACAGCTTCACTTGTGCAATAGCACAGTTGCGTGTGTCCCTGTGTTCCGAGGTCATTCACACAAGTAATTAGAATATCATATTGTCAGATATTTTTTGGTTTTTTTTTTTGAGGGTAAGGAAGGAACAGAATAACTTGAGAAAGTCAAATTACATAAGTCACCAGGAACCAGCAACTCTCATTTGAGGATTTTGGAGGAAATGTAATACCAAGGAAAAGAAATAGTGGTGAGAACTTGCAATAAATAATTGAAAGTAGAAAGTTTTTCTGTAGTCTGGAAAGATAACAAGTTGAACAAATATAAAATAATGCTAAGGGGAATTTTGGAAGTTACAGCCTGAATGCCTTACTGCTGTGTATGCAGTATATAGATGTTACTGTAAATAAGGTCAAGGTAATGCCAAGACAAATCCTGCCTTGAAAGCTTTTACATTTTTCACATTGCAAGAGAACAATATTAGGTTCCACTTCCAAAAAATATTCTTATTCTCATTTGCTGAGAGACATTGCACAAACTCTATTGTGGTTCATATTCCTTCATTCCTGTAAAAGTACTCACAGGCAGGAATGACCTTTCCTAGATGGAAATCTTACTGACATGGGTAGCTACCACACAACAACAACAAAAAAACCCCAGCCACTCACCATTTGGAAGGATAGCACTGTCAATTCCATGTCTCTCTACAATGGCTTCATGTTAAAATGCTTCAGACTTGGATTCTCTTATTAAATGATAACTCAGAAGGAGTAAATGACTTAGATTATTTTTCAGCAGACTATAACAAATTGCGTGTTCAAAGTAACCCAACCCAAGTGAACTACTCTTTAAAATGCAAGCCAAGCTGATCTAAATGCAAGAGGTTTGGAACAGATGAAAGAAGGACATGAAAATAAGATCCATTCAAAGGAAACAAGACAATCAAAATGTACCCTGCCAATTAAAACATCCTGTTCTGATCCAAAACAAATTAAAGAAAAGAAAACACCCAAATAAGCATTGTATGTTAAAGCTTGTTTAGCTCTATCAAAATGCATTGTCTCTTAGCTCCTGGTCTACAGCCCCTCAGAACAAGCGTGACAGCACAGATTTCTGGATTAATTTTTAAAGAATGAAAAATCCTTAATTTGAACTGGCACTAAAGATTGGCCCAGAAAAGTGCTTCTCTGTGGCACGTTGGAACGGAGAACAAGAAAACAATAGTTGAAAGAAAGTGTGGGAAAAGAGCAGAAGTATCACTTTCAGCGTCAGTGTTTAATGGCAGTTGGTGGTAAAGTCAGCACGGATGATATAACATCGAGTTGGGGTTTTCAGACGTGGAAGCTGGAGGCTGTTCTGTCCCCCTTCAGGCGCCTTTTGGGTTCTTGCTTCTTAGGTGGTTCCAGTTGTACTTTATTGTCCTGTACAAACTTACTGTTACTCATTTCAGCTTACTGCTGCAGAGACCTTTTTTTTTTTTTTTTGACAGTCTGCCATTTATGATAATGAAATATTTCACTTTCCCCCCTCAAATTTTATATATTCAGTTTTGCCTGCAAAATGTGTAGCTCCTTTTAAAAAATAAAATACCACAGATACTTTTGCTCTTGCTTTGATACTTCTCACTTGCCATTTCTATAAATGCTTCCAGAAAGACTACTGATGCAATGTAGGTCTTCATTTTTTTTTACAGGAGCAAAACAAAAGTCCTACTGTTTGTATGTGAAACATTTCTGCATTCCATGCAAGGTGCCCCAGATCGTATTTTTTAAGTCTTTCACTTATGAAGGAGAGTAACTTTTTTTTCTTCTGACCTTGCTTTTCAACTAATAAAGTACATATAGTGCTCTGCTTCTGTTGACTCTCCACTTCACACGCTGTGCTGTATTGATTTTTTCTGAATGACAGTGGAATGTGTATATTGATCTGGTATATCTGGCAAGATGTAAATGGTGAGCTAGGAAGTAGACCTGCTAAAATTGTCAGAATTTCTCTGAGTTAGTGGCTGCAGAGGAGTCTAGAGATTAACAAAATCTTGCTTGGGTAGAAATATGTGGAACAATTGAATTGAATCTTGACATTTCTGATTTCTTTTCAGCATTAGAAAGCAGCTCTTTTAAAGTGACAACTTTAGATCTGCCTGATTTTCTGACCTTCCACAATAACTTCCCATGAGATATGGAAACACATGTTTTTCCCATCTTGTTTATTTAAAGGGAAGAACAACATCAGTGTTACCTGTGTTGCGAGTGGGCTTGCTTTGTTTCATCTAGCCAGCAGGAACCCACACCTCAGCTTGCTTTTCCCAGGCAACTGGTGACTCCTGGGGCATCCCCTTTTTTTTCAAGTCTTGCTGCACTCTTTTGGTTCTGCTTAAAATTTTTACTGTTCTGGTAATTGGAAGACAGCTTTTAGATTGCCTGGAGATGTTGGCATGACTTTTAAAACTGATAGTTCAGTTTTAACGAGAGAATGCCAGAAGAGTATTTTGAGAAGGAGAAAATTTGACAATTTATTTTCTTTCCTATCTATTTTTCCTTATAGACTCCTGCCAAGCTGGCCTTATAGCGACTTCTTCATCATAAATTATCATATTGTCATTCCAAATCCATCAGAGCAGGATACTTAAGAATTATTTCCTTTGACATTATAGGTATTTGTATCAGGAAAAGCTTGTTAACACTTAGAGTGATTACTGAGCGTTTACTGAGTGATTACTGGGACTACTATAATCAAAATGACTGAAAAATTAAATGTGTCAAAATAGATGAGGATGATATCTGATGATCATTCTCCTTGCTAAAAAGACATTTGATCCAAATATTTAGAAAACATTCCTGTTTCATATTGGATTTAGATTAGCATTTGCAATCATGTAGACACTGCCTGTTGAGGTAGATTATTTTCTTGTTGTGGCATTTTGAACTTTAAATTATCATAAACTAATGAAAGCAAAGAATATTAAAGCTATGCATTATAAACTTAGTGCTCTGTTTCACAAATACATAGGTACCTTCATGCTCCACATTTCCTTTAGGGACATGACAAAAAATTAATACATTGTATTAAATAAGTGTCTATTACTCATTTAGTTATTGCTGTCAAGGGTCAATTAAAAGAATTTCCATTGACTTTTTAGGGAAATAACATCTTTGGAATACTTTCTTTAAGTATAAGAAATAAAGTAAGTTGTGTAACTGATGGTCTTTTAAAAGACAAATTGTGCATATTCCAGACAGAAAAGTCTAGCAAATATTTCTGTGAATGATGAGACTTAGTTTAAAACCAAACAAATTGTAAAATGGCAAAACACCTTGAAAATTGTTAATATCCTTAAAGTGATAAATTATTTTTGGCTTACAAAGCCTTTTTTTTTTTAAATTTTGAATACTCCTCATTATGGAGAAAGCTGGCAAATTGTTCCCTTTTGCCCTTTGACTATGTGGTGGGTTGCAAGACTACAGTATATGTTGCCATTGAACAATGTATAGAAAGCAATTGATCTCTGTCTGCACCTAAAAGAAAGGGAAATGAAGGATAATGGGGAGTTAGGGATTATAGTATGGCTTTGGCCTTATTATTTTACAGGGTGATGTACAGGACAAAAAAATTCTGTGGAGTTTGTGTGTCTGTGTGGTCCAGCTCCCAGCTGTGATCTGAGTCAACTGGTTTCATGCTGGAATGAACTGCCTGTCTCATGTTCATGGAAGAGGAAAAAAGCCCAACCCAGGAATATGGCACAATACTGTGTTGTGACATCTCTCAGGTCACACCAGCGGTGTTTTAAGGCAAGTGAAGTAGCATAAATTTATCACAGTGAAGGAATATTTTGACTTAGGAAGGAAAAGAAGTTGTAGTTGAAATGAGCTGGAAAGGCCTGTTTGAGTGAATGTTTCAGATTATCTATTTTCTTCCTGAAACTATTGACATTGAATAAATTTCCACAGTCTCTACCCACTGGACTCTGACATACTGTACTCCACTTTCAGCTTCTTCTGCAGGAATTGCTTCAAATCCATATGATGTGTGTAGGTCAAAAGTACCTACCCTGGACAAAAATTTGCCATCATTAAGAGCAGTGCAACTTCTACTGAAGCCACTGTGGCATAGAAACAATTATTTTGCAGTAATGAAACATCACTTGCAAATTTCTGAGGTTCTCCCCTCCTTCCTGTTTGCTCCCCAACCAAATCATACGTGCTTGATTTAACATGTGAGAGACACTTAGCACCACGGATTTCTCCTTCCAAGAACCCAAGTGCACATGTAATTTGTTGTCAGGAATAGCTCTTGTTGTCATCTCTTGCAAAAAGATGGGAACCACTTTGATTCTTCCTGAAAAAATCAAAATAATAGAGCTTGAGGGAAACTGTGCTTGCTTTCTATAAAGTTTTCTATGTTTTCTTCCCTTTAAAATAATCTATATTAAAAATAATAATCTATATTAATCTATATTTAAAAAAATCTTAGTAAAAAGCTTGCAGTGCATATAGGTTTTGTAATAACTCTAGGGAATGCTGGGTATCAAGGACTGCCATTTTTGTAACTTTTCTCCAATATTCTATTTCATATCTATTTTACAGCCACAGAGTTGGAAATCCAGAGGCTGTGGCTGAAAAAAGGTGATGAAAGCTTGGGCTTAAGATAAAAGCCAAAAATTAAACAAAAGGAATGGTTCTTTACCACAAGTAGCTTTTCGGCTTAGAAACGACGAGGTGCTGACCAGGAATACTGCTTACCCAGCTCCTCACTTTGCTCAGGAATTAGGTGGTTTATACTGCGTGAGCCATCTATGTCTGGTCTCCCTAGGATTTCTTACGATACTCACTATGGTAAAATTTGGGAACTAGCAAAGGTTGGTGGTTAATTTCTGTGGCTAGATAAAAGCTGGATCAAGACTTTTCTGTGCTGCAAGCAAACATGAATTTGGTTATGGCCAAGATGAGAAAAATGTCCCATGAAAGGAAAACTCAGTTTGCAGCACAGTGAGATATCAGCAGAAGATGCCGGGGGAGGTGTGGGGGGTGGGAAGGATTGATGGGGACATGGTCTGGGAAGAACTAGCACAAGTGGAGTTGAAGGATGGCCCTAGGCTCTTGGAGGTGGGAGTTGTAACTTTTGTTGGAATAATTTCCTTTTTTTTCCTTCCTTCTTGCCCACCAGTGAAACCAACCATCCCTTCTTCACCTTGTGGTGGTAGGACAAGAGGGTACTGATGTACACCTACCACCCATCAAGGTGCCAGTGTGTATCTCCAGCTTATGGGCCCTACGCCAGTGCTTTCCTCACCATCCTCTTCAGGCAGGTGTGGCCTCTTTTGAGCCAGTGGTTGTGGATGAGGGCTGTGCTTTTCCTTCCTCTGTCTTCCCCTATCCCCTCTCCATCTAGCTCATAATTCCCAGTGGTGGCAGAGGCATTCGCAGTGGCAGGTCCAGCCCAGAAGTAAACCCTGGGATTTAAAGTGCCCTGCCATTGCCCAGAACTGATCTTACAGAAATGGCACAAACATGTCTGCATTGAAATGCAATTCAGACTTAATTTGATATTTGCCCAGTCCTAGTTGCTATTGGCTAAAACACTACAGTAATGCAATGCAATAAATTTATATATATATATTTATTCCATCCCTTGCTTTAAAATATTGCTTTGGTTTGTTTTTTAAGCAATGAAATATACATTGCTGATGAATTGTTTCCTTTTTATTTTTCCCTTTTGAGGAGCAAATCAGATGTGTTCACTGATTTCCCCAGAACGTCCCCAAGAATCCAGTCTTTTTGTTTCTTCATGGTTGCTCATTAGTACCTTGATTTCATATACATTCAGTACTTTAAAAAACAAGCTCCATATAGCCTGAACAGTCCATGGCCTAATCCCCTGCAGCTTGGGGTGGATTATCTAAACTGTGCATCACCGTTCCGGAGGTTTCCTGCTGCAATGTGGTGCCCTGAGGAGCTTGACAGGGAACACGCCACTTGCCAGGCTCCTTTTGCTGTTTAAAGGAGCTATCTGCAAAAGCCTGTTTACTACATTTTTGAAGTTAAATGCACACAGCCAAACTTGTATGTGGCTTTTATTATCAAGGGGTTTGCTTTTTTAAATATTTAAGTTCTCTCTCATAACCTGTTAATATCCAGTTGAGAGCCGACTGAATTAGAAAAAAAATAATTGCCCATTAAATACATTGAGGGAGGAAAGCAGTTGACTAGTAAGAAAATCAACTTTGGGAGGGTTTGCAAAGGCAAAAAAGCCAGGACTGTAAATCAGAAGTGCTACTCAACTCACAGTAAGTCACAAAGGGGCTGGATGGAAGAAGGAGGCTAAAATGGATGCCCTGAAAAAGGAGAGACAAAAGAACTGCAGAAAATACAGAAGAACATAATAATTAAGAAAAGAAAGAGCACTCACCTATAGGCACCCTGAAGGCAAAAATAAAAATCTTGAATGTACTGGGGAATGGAAAGTGGTCGAGAAATCTGAGATCAACCAAATAGCCTCTCTGCAAAGACTTTTCAATTTGGCAACACTGTAATTCCTTACCTATTATGAGAAGCTGTCTGTGGTAATCTAAGGAAGAATACATGTGAGGAAACTGTGCATCTGGTGTGCAAAAATCTGCTTTTCTCAAGAAGCTTCTTTCCTGCATGTGTTAAATAATGTATCACTGTGAGCAGCAGGAGGAGCTGTGGAATTCCACTGAGCGCAGCTGAGAAGATGTTATGCTTCTAAAATCCCAAACCTTCTGAGCCTTGTAAACCCTCTTAAAGGTTTAATTTTTTTTTTCCAAAGTCATCCACAGCAGGCTATTTATCCATCACTGTCTCATGCTCTAGCTACAACTACCATGTAGCAACTGCTCTGGGAACTGCCAGATACAGCTGGATTGACTAGCTTTGTTTTTAAACACAAGGTAACTGAACTCAGGAAAATGCTTTTTGTTCACCATGATGCAGTCATTTCGTAAGCTAATCATAGTACCGGGACATATTTACTGAATGCTGTGTCTTCTGTTTGGTACCAACGAGCTGTACCTCAAATAGAAAGAAAACATTGCATAGTGCTAAAATGGAATTTTCTGTTTTGTTTTTTTTTTTTTCCTTTGGGGTTTTTTTTTGTTTTTTTTTTTTTGTTTCTTTTTTTTTTTTTTAAATATATAAGAGTGACCTGTAGGCACAGTCACTACAGACAGCAGAGCAGTAGTTTTCACAGTCAGTGACCTTTACACACTATTTCAGCGGCTCAGAGTGAAGTCAATGCTACATGTAGGAACTTTTAGAAAATCCTACTCTTTGTTTTCCTGTGGGTGAAAAGGTAAATGTATAGCTATTGAGATGTCTGTGGCAGATTTTTTTCTATATTGCCTAGTGAATTTTTTTAGCCCATGTTGCTTTGTGTAGGAGGATGAGAGTGCAGAAAGATTAGGCAATGCATGATCATGCTATTGTCTGAAACAATCAGTATATGTATTTTCTGTAGTCATTGCTTCTTTTGAGCTTGCCAGCACTTATTATGCCTCAGGAAACATTGTCTCGCTAAAGGGTACCCTTGTGTCAGTGAATATAAAGCAGCAGAAAATATTCAAGAGAATATGCCCTTCAAGTCTTGTATATTTTAGAATTAGTGGGACAGGTTAGATTTGAATCTTTATCCATAACCATACTTTCTGTTAACAGTCTTTCATCTTTTTTTTTTTTTCATTTAAAAAATATGCCTGAGAATTTGCTTAAGATTTAATTGGAGAGATGAGAAAACTAATTTTACTCTGAGATAATATAATAGATAAAAGTTATGAACATTTGAAATGAAAAGGTTATGTTTGGAGATTTCTTTATACTAAATTAAATTAGCATCCGATATCCTTGAAAGTACAATTACTGCAAGGTCTAATCCAAGCATAGCTAAGTCTAAAATTCATCAGGGAAAAACTAATTTCTTACAGTAATTAATCTATTCAGTCAAATATTTTTAAGAGTAACAACTGTCAGAGTAACAGACATTTCATCCCCTGATACTCAGTAGTTTCCCATAGCAGAAATTCCATGTTTGTGTGTGAAGTTCTGTGTGCGTACAAATGTAGCAATTATAGGGATGGAGGCTTGTTTGGAGGGAGAGGATGGAAAGGCACTGAGATTGACAGGCATACGAATGTGTGCACACTTCACAAATACATTTGAGTAAGACTCCAAAGAGCTTATCCGTTTGTCCATTACCCTGAACGATGCTAACTGAGATTTTCACCAGACTAAAAATAAAATTTGTCCTCAAAGGACTGTGTTGGTGTGGGAAAAGCAGCTATGCAGAAGGATGGTACTCTGGAGATTATGACCCATGACAGATTGTTATCCCTTGATTTGTTTAAAAACGTTTTTAAAGAAAATAAAAAATCCTACAGAACACTGTGAACATTAAAAGTATAAATGCCCTTACAGTTAATTACTTTGCTGGCTATTCCATAGTTTTACATTAAGATGAAACTGCAACATAAAAATATTTTAATGCATTTAATTTATCACTGGAATATGATTACAGTTGTTTTTTTTTTTTTAGAAAACAGCAACAGAAGTACAAAGCTATATTTAAAACAGGCTTTGCTCATCACCCAGAAATTTTACCTGTTTCTCGTAATTTTACTTGAAGACCTCTTAAATAATGAACCATTTCTGGCAATTAATGATTCCCTCAGGTAAGTGAAAATGCAAATCATAGCTTGCTCGAACTTCTGTGTTCTATAATTTGTCTCAGAGCTAAAGAATATTTCTTCTCTGTAAATATTTCAAAAGATTTAATGTTACAATAAAATCTACACTGCAATGTTATTGGCCTTAGAGATCTCATTTTAATCCTCTTGATATTCCTTGCATTTACTTAAATTACTGTTTTACAGCTTCATTTTTATACCTGATGAATTCCAAGGGATCTATTGCTAATCCATTTGGAAAATGTAAATCCACGGAGTATTCACTTTAATCACGTTAAATTACTTGTACGTGAAAGAAGTTAATACCAATTTAATTTAAATTAAAAAAAATTAAATATCAGAATATTTTTAAGCTTTGTATTCATTTTTTTTTTGTACATGAAGAATAAGATACTGTAAGATCAAGTGCAAATGGATGTTTCTGCCTTAACTAAAATATTTTCTTTATCTGCATTTGTGATTTAAAAACTAGATTGGTTTTCCAGTGAATGAGTTGATGACTGGGGATATTTGAAACATGCATTATAAGCAGGAATATATATAGAACATATAATTGACGTATAAGAAAAGTAATTTACCTAAAAGAACTGATTCAACAAATTACATGAATCTAGTCAGGCAGCAGAGACTGGATACACCAAAAATAACCAATTCATTAAATTTCACGTAATAAATATTCTGCATAAACTTTTCATGAATAGTCCATGAAGGAATAAATATTTATGGGAATTATTTAACCAGTGTAGAATAACAAGTAACTCGGGGAAAAAAAAATTGCTCATTGTGGGTGAATAACATTCAAAGGGAAAGGACTTCATGTCACTGTGTAAGTTATTCATTGTGAATTATTATCTTGACTGTAAAGGCTAAGAAAGAAAAAAAATTAGGCTTATTTTGTATATTTTGTTCGCTGTTTTTCAAAGTGCTTTACAGTCATTAAACTAGTGCTATCCCCGTTTCATAGGTGGATGAAGCTGAGGCACTTGGAATTTGTGATTTAGCTAAAGCCACAGATTAAGTCAAATGCCCATGTTGATGGGTTTAGGATGCTGAGAGCATCCTAAACCTCTAGGTGGTGGGATGTGGTGGAGACCTTTTTAGTCTTTCTGTCTAGGTTATTCTTCCTCCATCACCCAAGCTCTTTCCTCATCTTTCTTGTGAGGAAGTGCTGCTGATGGTGGCATCCCTCTGCCTACAGCAGGCATGAAGGGCAGCCTTTCAGTGAGTGAGGAATTACAGGTGTCAGTGACCAGCAGGGTTATTTCCTGTTCTGTAGATGAACCTGCTGGTGAAGCTGGTAGCGTCACTGCAGGAGGAAAGAGCAGTGAGAGCTTTGTAATCTCTGTACAGCATGCATTGTACCCTCCAGTACCCAATTAAAAGGATTGCTTGTGAGCCTGAGGGTGGAGTTGTACCAGACAGACTGTTTTAAATATTTCAAGACAACAGCCATTCCTTTCTCTAAGGCCTTGAGGCTGCAGATATCCTAGAAGTCAGCTCCTAGAGAGTGTGCACTATGGCATGCTGTAGCAACCCACTTCACTTCTGCTCCATCATTTTAATTCATGTGCTGCCTGCTCATCCATTCCCCAATGCAATCCTTGCTGGTTTGAATTTGCATGCCTACTCCCCATCTTTCTTCAGGATTTATTTAACTGACACATTCTTCCAACCCATCTCTGTCTATTTTCTCCTGGTGCCTACTCCAGCCTAATCTGAACGGCCCCAGGCAGACAAACAAATCTCACTTGCCTCTTTGCTCAGACACTTCACCAACATCCAGGTCAGGATAGGTGCAAAACATGTTGGTATTTCCTTACTTGTGAAAGACCCTTGAGAAAAAGCTCAGATGAGAACTTTTTGGTTTAGACCCACCTGACCTCACAAGCCTTAGGCATGACAACAATGAGTCTTCTCCTTTGCCTGTGCAGTACTCCTACAGCTAAGAAGAAATAAGTGAATCTTCATAGCTCTTAAATAACCGTTTGGGCAGTGGGACAAATTTTGAGCAGAATATGGTCACATTTATATATCTAGATATGGACTGGTGTGTTTAGCTGTCTGGTTTGTAGATAGGCAGCAGCTCAGAGCAAGGCTTAGCTCCATAATAGTCCCCTCATAAACTTTTCCTTCTGTGTTTGTGTGGATAATTTGAAACTTGTGGAGCGCTCTGTCTTACAACTGATGGGTTCAAAGCCCATGTGTGGTGCAGTGATTGGGGCTGGTGTCCACAGAGCAGGTGAGCACTTTAAACTCTAGGGCTTTTGGTTAAATGGGGTGCAGTTCACCCCTGCTTAGCTGTGTTTTCTTTGAAGCTGGGTGTGATCAATCACATTAAGATACTCAGGATATGCCTTCCAGTGAATTAAAAGCAGAGCTCTCTCAGCTGCCAAGACCTGAGCAGTCCTACACAGTAGCAAGAGTGGCTATAAAATCCTCCTGCTCACTGCAAAGTTGGCATTTAGGGGACACAAAATGGGGTAAGAGATTAAGAATCAAAAAGTCACTATCATTTTTTTAAAGGGCTGCTTTCTAATTCTATATAATTTGCTTATTTGTCTCCACTATTTTTCTAATTGCTAAGAGGAAACGTGCAGACTTCATTTTTCTGTTGTTGTATTCAGTTTCACTTTCCAATTTGGATAAACAGCCTTAGTTTTCTAAGAATGTCTTTTAAGAAAATTCAAGGGAAGTTCTGCCTTCTTTCCTCAAATGCCTCAAAGGCATTATCAACCTGAAATCTTGCAAATTTTAAAGTTAAACACTTAAAAAGAAGTATAGTATGGCATTCCTACCTTTTGCTAAGCTTGTGGGATCACATTAAACGTGGTTTCTCTCCTGTTTTGCTCTTGAAAGATCCCCCCAGACATCAGGAAAAACTGACCAACTCGGAGACGCTTCGGGTGAAAGTTTAAAGGAGTGTATGCAAAGATCTTTCAAACCCCAAAAAGTAAATAGGGAAAGCAGTTTTCTGTCTTTCTGTCCCAGAAAGAATTTTCTTCCAAGTAACTGCTGCTGTTTGATCACATGTATTCCAGTTTGGATAAAATAGACAAAAGAGAACAATCCATAGCTAATTAATTGAATCTGATCTTAAACTGTTCTGTTTTCTCCAGTGTACATTCTGCTTTGCTTCTTACAGCTTGCCTATGGCTGTGGCATCTGAGTACATTTGTTAAGCCATTTAAATAAATAAATAACAAAAACCCACAAAGCCCTGAGGAATCATGGAGAAATTGCTTTTCATGGAGCACTTGTTTATACAATGATGTGGAGTTTTGCTGCATAGTTGTGGGTGGTTTGGATACTAGTTATAGTAAGCTGCCTAGAAAAATCTGTGTGTGGATAAACCTCCTAGGCTTCTGTTGTGGTAAGTATTTAGATACTTAAATACTTCGAAGTCATATATGAAGCTTATATATCCCTCAATGGCCCCAGGTGAGTGTATTTCAGAAGGGTACTTTGCTTGTCACTCTTTGTTTTCCCTGTTTTACTGTGAACAGTGATGCAGATTCTCATGTACATAAGAACTACAGAGAAAGAGCAAATGGCTGGAGAAAAAAAAAAAAGGAGAACTGGGAATCGAAGAATGTGAAAGAAAAGGAGGAAAAAGGAAAAACAGAACATCTAAAGATGAATGAGAAAAAAAAAGAGTGTAATAATGCAAGGTATTTATTACAGCCCTGTCCCTCTGACTGCTGTAGCTTGGAAGAGGTTATTTGCATCTGCAGAGAGGTCACGGTAGCACTCATCTCATGTGGGATCTTTTGTTTGATTTTGAAACTTAGAAGAAGCCTAGGATTGTTGAGAAAAGAGGCGGCAGAGATAAAAATGGATTGAACAATATTCTTGCCCTCAACTTCAGTTTAAATAAAGATGGGATTGTAACTACAGGCTTTAAAGACTATAAGAATTTACCCCATGTATCCATGTTCTTTCCACGTTCAGACATCTGCCATGGCGCGCAGGCTTCATGTCTTACTCCTGAGAGCACGCAGAAGGGTCTATTGCCAAACACTTGAGTCTCAGTTACTGACTGTAAGTCTTCGGCACTTCACAGCAGTGAACCTCATGGGGTGAATTTCCCTCTCCCTCTAGCTCTTCACTTCAGTTTGGGGTTAAAAAAAAAAAAAAAAAAGTATCACTTTTGATAATTTAATTTTTTTTTTCTGCACTCAAACATGGTAAAACATTCGTAATTACATATTAAAAGACAATTTTTAAGTAGAGTCATGAGTTGCTGTGAAATGTAAAGGTTTGTGTAACTACACCCAATATAAGGACAGCCTTTTTCTCTCTCTTTTTCTTTCCTCAAAGAGCATTAGGAAGGAAGCCCATGAACTCTCCTACTGCAGAGGAAACTTTCGCTCCCCCGATCAGCGGCGAGCGCGCCCTCGGCGGCGCCTCCCTCCCGTCCCCGCTGGGTGGCACTGCGCGGCCACCGCCTGCGCGGCCCCGGCTCCCGGCTGCGCGGCCCCGGCACCCAGCGCTGGGCCCGGCGAGGAGGGCGGCGCGGAAGGACGCTGCCGCAAGCCAGCAGTATTTCTTAGGTGTCCTGGTTCTGGCCAGGATAGAGTTAATATTTACCTGAGCTGGGTGGAGAACTGAAGCTGGTAGCCCCTATGGCTGGGATAGTTAACTAATTAGCTAACAGCTGGGGTTAATTTACCCAAATTAGCCAAAGGGCTATTCCATCCCATCTGACATCATGCTCAGTATATAAGTGAGGAGAAGATGTGAAGCAGCTGAGCCGGGGGCAGAGAGGGGGAGGTGCAAACCTCATGGGCCTTGCAGGCCTCACCCTCTGGCCTCCCGCTGGGCAGCCGACTGGGCCCAACTCGGCCCGGCCTGGCTGCAAGAATTGGAGAGGAGATGAGAAGTTGAAGTGAATAAGATGTAAAAAGGATCCTGAGAGGCGTCTGCCAGCCTGTTGTGAGGAACAGCTGCAGACACCAAGGTCAGTGAAGAAGGAGGGGGAGGAGTAACATGGCTCCTGGCCAAGATTCCTCTGCAACTCGTGGTGAAGACCATGGTGGAGCGGGTTGTCCCCCTGCAGCCCATGGAGGTCCATGGAGGGGCAGAGATCCACTTGCAGCCCGTGGAGGACCCCACGCCAGAGCAGGTGGAGGCCTGAAGGAGGCTGTGGCCCATGGAGGGCCTGCTGGGACAGCTGGTCTGGAGGGACTGCACCCCGTGGAAGAGATGACCCACGAAGGACTGTGGCCCGTGGGAGGGACCCCACGCTGGAGCAGAGGAGGAATGCGAGGAGTTCTTCCCCCGATGATGATACAGCGGCGTAAAACAACGCGTGATGTACTGACCGCGACCCCCATTCCCTTTCCCCCCCTGTGCCGCTCAGGAGGGGAAGGTAGTAGAGATAATGTTAAGCCCGGGAAGAGGGAGGGGTGGGGGGAGGTTATCTTATTCCCTGCCTCATTCTCCTGCTAATTTTAGAAATAAACGAATAGTTTTCCCCAAGTCGAGTCTGTTTTGCCTGTGACGGTAACTTTAAGGATTTCTCCCCGTCCTTATCTCAAACCTTGAGCCGTTTTTCTTATATCATCTCCTCCTATTCTCTCGGAGGGTGGGGGGAGCGAGAGAGAGACTGCGTAGTCTGGTCCCGATCGGGGCTGAACTACGACACTTAGGATATATTTGTTATGGTGTGCAGCGCTTTGTGGTAGATTTCTAAGGGTAGGAGGGATTTTGGTGACCTTTTCGGTGCCTCTGTCATTTGCCAGGTCTCTCCCTCCTCAGGACCATAACTGGAGTCAGAGTACAGCATATCGTCTAGGAAGCCATCAAGTTTCCTGTCAAGATTCCTCATGATGGAGAATGTATAAGATCTCTATGTAAATAGTCTCTGTGTTTAATTACAATTTTTCTCAAAAAAAAAATTTATATGTCTCCTTGGGAGACGGTATATTAATGTATGCATTTGCCCTTCAAGAGCAGCGTAGAGTATTTGGGAATTAGAAGAAATCTAGCTACCCTAAAGCACCCAACCATATTAACAGCACTTTCTCACTTAGACAGTTTTTATTTAAGAGACCTCAGAATATCTGAATGGCAAGTTTCCCAACAGAGGATGCTGTCAGCCTATAATTTTTACTTTATGCACCCATTAACAAAACCTGACAGCTAAATTATAGGTTCCACCTCTGGTCACCCCAATAGTATTGGTGAGTGGGCATGAATGACTGCGGGCATTTTACTTGTGGATCCAGATGATCTCTTTGGTTTCAAACACATATTGAAATGAATATGCACAGCAAACAGAAATGTCTGCCTTTTAAACAGACATCCAAAAAATGGAGAGGCTGTGCAACCACAACAGAATTTCAAAGCACAGTGTACCAGCATGAAAAACACATTTTGTGAATACATACAGTTTGGTTTTAATTCACTCAAATCCACAGAACTATTCAGTTTACAGTGACTGGTGGTCTGGCCTCTTTTGCTATCTGTCCTTCATCAAGTTTTTTAGGAGTATTGAAAATATATATAAACCAGACAAGGCACTTACTAGTGTAAAGCAAGACAGCCAAGGACTGCTGCAGCCGTAAACAAAATAGCTGAGTGCCTGGAGCAGAACAGGGGGGAAGAAAATAGCCAAGAGCCAGCTGAGAAGAGAGAAAGGGGCAATTGCATTGATGCTACTGCATCAAGAGTTCATCCTGTATCTGAGGTGCAAAAGGGAAGGTCCCTGTCTTTGCTGAGGTAGATATATAGGTTAGGTTCATTGGAATACACGGTGAATTCCCTTTTATGAGAGAATGATGCACTCAATAGTGGGTACAGCCTAAGTGTCTGTATTTGAGTGTCAGAACAGACCCCTAAGTGATTACATAGATCCCCTAAATGATTAATTACATAGATCCTCCAAATAAAACCTACTGTCAGAAATAGAAAGCAACTCTGCCTTCTGTTGGTTTTCAAGATGAGCTACAGAGTTCAGTCTTTTTAATAATCAACACTGCTAGCATGTGAATTAAAAAATATGGGTTTGGTTGTCAATGCTTAGAGAGCTAAGTTTTAACATGTTTATTTGTATTCTCAAAGTAGAATACAAATCCTTCAGAGTACAGTATTGTTACTCCTGCAAAGTGCTAGACAGAAAAGTTGCAACCTTTTATGTATAATGAGATTTGTCTTTAGTTAACTGACATTAATCTGATGGACCCATCTCTCCTTTAATCTTGCAGTACAGCATTTGTGTATAAGGCTATGGGCTTTGTTTTCAGTCCATCTTCAATGCACTTGAAATCTGGTAAATCATTTGGTACAGACACTGGATTGTCTAAACTAGGTATAATTAATAATTTAAAAGACATCCCTCTTTCTCTGTTTAATTCACAATCTTGAACTTAATGATAACTTCAAAACAGTAAAAACATGACTTGCAAACAGGTTATTCATCTTTTGACTTGGCCCTAAACTGTTTATAATTTTCCAGTTTTCTAAGTAGTCTTGTCTGTCATGGGAAAAAAAATTACTGTATTGTGATAACAGAAGACATTCCGGCTAATTGAGTCTCCTTCATATTTTTTCCTCATGAGATGACTTCTCCAAAGTAATTATGAATCCATTTTGGTTTGGTAACATTGGATTACAAAATATTATCTTTGGTAGGATTACTCTCAATTTCCAGCAGCAGAACTGAGTTTGGCAGCCAAAGCCAGTGGAGTATTTACCACTAGTAAACTTGGACGGGGAATTTCTCTTGGTTCTGGGTTTGGCCCTGCCAGTGCTGCAGACTATGCCCTTCTGAAACATCGTTGATCTTCAACACATAAGCCATTTCGTGATGTATGATGAAGAAGCACCAAGCCTGTCAGAGTTCAAGGAGCATCTGGACAATGCTCTTAGTCATACGGTTTAGTTTTAGGTAGAGGAGTGGGGAGTTGGATTCGATGATCCTTATGCATCACTCCCAACTTGAGATATTCTATGATAGTCTATGATTTTAAGAGCAATCTTTGAGATGCTCAGTGCTGGTGATTGCACATCAAAACAATGCTATTATAAAATGTGCAATATGCTTATATAATAAAAGTAGAAAAATAGTTGTTTCGACTCACTTCAATAAGCTCAAGTGTAACATTTTGTCTGATAAGTATTGATGTTTTCTCTCCTGTCCTGATATTCAGAGAAAAAAAAAAAAGTCCTTTTGTAGTATTAGTGATCACGTGGATTATTTTCTTCATATTTAAACTGAGAAATTAATTACTACTGTAGCTGTACTTTTATGAGAGGCATCAGTAGTTATTAGTGGACCTGTAGCTGGTTTCCTTCTCACAGAGTTCTATAACACTGAGCAGCTTTTTAATTATTTGCATTGAAAATTAGTTAGCTATTCCATTGTTTTCATTTTCAAATGAGCTGATAAGGAAATTTCTTTGCAGGGTCTCATTTTCTCATGCCCCTCAGGTAAGCTGCTGTTCTTTGGTATGGGTGAAGGAATCAGTCTGAGTCACTGCTGCGTTGACACAATGTCCACAATTCTCCTGAAGCAGAATTACAGCTGTGTGGAGTTTGACCCAGTTAACATCCAATTTATCTTTAGATAATATAATACCTCCAGACAGATTCGCTTTCCTTCCTGCAACTCCAGCAAAGCTTTTTCACACAAAGGACACAGAACAATCCTTAATCTCTCTCCATCACTTTGCCTTTTCAAATTCTCTCAAACTTCCCTTTACATGAATTTACAGAGCTTAGAAGTAGGATAGTTTCATATTGAGTAAAGTCTACAGCATCTGCTGTAAAACAAGACTGACTGAATCCATGGGAAAGGATGTATCCAGCAGTACCTTATTTCTCATCATACTGTTGTCTCTATCAATTCCTTTACTTTCTGGTAAGAAGGAATCAAAGTTTTCATAGATTGACAGTAAAAATAACTAGTCTGTGTTTTTGAAGTAGGACAAGACTGTGGTTGATGACTTTTTCTTTTTCTGTATAGCTTCTCAGTATTCTATAAGCATCTATCTCCAAGTAGAGGCAGAGTACATAAAAAAAAAAAGTTCTTTCTAGGCCTCAGGGCAAACCCAAAGCATTCAGGTTGGATTTGGCTTCATATTCATCCTCTAAAGCTCGGTGCATACTAAAATCTCCCAAAGACACCAAGGTTTTTTGTTTTTTTCCTTCTCTATTTTCCTTGGCAACTAAAACACATTTTACATAACCACATTATGTGCCTCACAGTAATATATGAGATTTCATAAATGATATAAATGGCCTCATACAAATTCAAAACAGCACAAGAGTCAATAAACTTCTATTGCAAGAACTCCAGACCGCAGCAGGGAAATATCTGAGCCTTTCAAAATTGGTTCATTTTTTTCCTTTTTTTTTTTTTAAAAAAAAGCCCTTTCCTCTAACTCCCCTAAAACACTGAAATTTAGGTATATTCAATTTCTTCGCTGAATGAGTTTCCTAGCTTATTTTTTTTTTATATCTTCATCAAATTATTTTTCCCTTTGTTTAACATTATTACTTATACACTTACATATCCAAGTAGATCTGAAATTGGTTTTATGCAGCAACAGATATGCTGTAAAGTGTATTATTTAGGAGGGTACAAGCTTTGGCTCTACTGGTCTGCAAATAATTTATGGGGAAATATTCATACCTAATTAATGTAATTCAAGTAGTGCTGAAAGAAAATCTTTGTCCCATGATCATATTTATTACAGATATATATTACTGAATTATTACTGAATTATATTAATGTTTATCTTTGGTGGTGCAATTGCCAATAAGGTGTTGCATGGTCTGTTTGTTACAACCTCTGTTTAAAAAATATAAAAATATAAATTCAATTGTAATTGAAATTTTTTTTACTGCTTTTTTCTTCTGAATGTTTTTTCATAACTCTCATCCAGAAACTCGTTCATCTGAGATTTGTCCTCTTCTGTGTTCGTCTTGGCTTTCCTGCTATTCATTGTTTCAAGTGACTGTGTTCTTAGAAAAGGCCTCCTAAATACGACAAAAGTAGATTTATATCTTACTTACTGACTTTAGAACTGCACAGAAAAATGTGACATTTTGTGGTCTGTTCCCGTGCCCAAAGTGGTAATGAAAAGGCTCTTATTAGCCTCAACAAGTGTTGGATCATGGCCTCCAGTTCCCTGGTTTTAGACTTCATAAAGTAGCCTGAATTCAAGCTGTAATTTTACTTAATTGAGCCATTTTAAAACTGATAAACCCCACATTCTTTCTTTTCTTCCAGATCCCACATGTATGTAATTTGATAATTTGTTTCTTTCTAAATAAATAATTAATAGTAATTTTTTTAAACAAAATTATACTGGAAAGCTATATTTTTATCATTTTTTGTTTGAAAGGAAATGAAAGTAAACATCAGTGAGCAGTAATCTCACTGGGAACCAATGCTGTACATGAAAAAGAAAGGGATGGAAGTTACTTATATCAGTTTCAGACTTTCAAATCTGATGAAGATATGTGAAAATTCTTTGACCAATATTCTTTATCTGTGAATCTCCTAGGCTTGAATAAAGGAGAGGCAAATGAAATGTATAGGACTAGTTGTCTAAAACATCCAGGTAGTATTTGGTTTGCCTTTTGATTTATTATTCTGAGGCAGAAGGTTTGTAAAAGCCCCAAGACTTCTGTTATTTTTTTCCTAAACTTTCCTTAAACAGAGCTGCTGAATTAGGGTTAAACCAGACATGTTTTTGTCTGGAAGCAACAGGTGTATCAAGTGCTCTCCATTGTTTTAATTTGCTTATCAGGCTGTCCCAAATTCAACCTAGGCCTCTTGATTTCAACTGCATCATCTTCTTTATGATATATTTTCTGAAGCAGCTGGAAAATAAAGATTGCTTATGAGTACCAAAAGGAAGGTGCACATGCAAGTGAACATCATAAAAGCTTTGGATAAAATATTACATAAAATCAACACATTCTCAGGAAATTCTGTTTCTTTTTGGCATCACCTTTAGCTTCACCTTTAGCTATTTCCTTATTTATCCTTCTTTGCTAATCTCTGACTTGCCGAGCTTTGTCACGATATGCATGGCTCTGCAGCATGTGTCTTTACTAACATCCAAGGAGACAGTATGACACTTTCTTTGACTTGCATGAGATGAAGAAAAGTCAAAGCCTACTACCTTTATAGAAAAATCTACCTGTTGGTTAGGTTAGTAAAGAATGAAATTTTTCTAGGCACTTGGAAGAAATGGAAGGAGAGAGAGAATATATAAGCTTGACATTCAAACAAATTCAAGCAACATAATTCCTTTTAGAAACCCTCTGCCACAAGTTACAATTGTGCTGAACTGGACAGAAGGAAAACTCTCTGTGAAATTATTTTGCCACTGCTGAAGAATTTCAGTGTATGCTGTAATGCTTCACATTTTACTAGCATACTCATTTTTGTTATAGCAGCAAAAATACAGACAGCAATTTTGTTCTTGACATTTTATATATATTTCTATCTCTATGTATATGGATGTGTGCATTCAATGCAGTATCGAAATGCTACTAGAAGACCAGCTATGGAATTGAATGCACTAATAGCAGGCATGCCCTTTGAAGGTACCAAAGTTAATTCAGCAATACCATACAACTTTGACATAGTAATGTCAATTACATGGTAACTTTTTAAAAAGTAAGTCTCTGTTTTTATTACTTCAAGGTATTTGATTTTTCCACTTAACATGCAGTTTTCTGAGTGGGATATTTCATGTGATGTGTTTTATACAGTTAGGAAGTTTGCAGTTATTGTTTTCCAAGCACCGTAGAACACCTTGCTTGCTGCGTTCCTGCTTGCCCTGTCGCCGCTCTGTTCATCTCTGAGACGAGCGCCGAATCCTCTACCAGGTGTTTGCAGCCCCATGCTCCTTTTCAGTCTCAGGACAGAAATAGAGATTTAATGAAAGGAAGATGCCCAAAAGGTATTGGAGGCACTGGTCCTTTGACAATAGTGACAGTATTGATCCTTTTGGGTCAATAACAACAATGTTTTTTTTCCTCTGCATAAATTCAACAAATAGTATCCCAGTTTTATGGGATGTTTCTTGGAAAGTTGTATTGAACTTGCAATACTGAGATGAAAACTAAGAGAAGACATATATATGCATGCATTTAGACCACCTAAAATACAGATTAGGGTGTTTAATACAGTTCACAAGGTACTACTCTGCTGGTAATTTTCTAATTCTCATCAGGTACTTAAGTGGATTTTTAGTTACTAGCATACCTTTTTATTTATTTTTTAATACTATTTTTACCTTAAATATATATGGTGTTTAAGTCTCAGTAAATCAGGACAGGTGCTTTGCAGTTAAGGAAATAAGATGCATAGAACAGACAGTCTTATAATCTAAGAGCATGTTCCTGCAAGGCAAAGCATGGGAATAACTTCTGAAGTTAATTGGCTTATCCACATAATTAAAGTGACTTAGGTGCTTAAGCTTTGCAAGAATACATTTGCCAGTGGTGACAGTCATTATAATAACTATTGAAAGCAGCTCAGTTGAGAAGTGAAACAATAAAAAGTGAAATGACTCAGTAATGGTGTTTATTATACAATGAATTAAACCCATGACCACTGCTGAGTTACTTTAAACAAGGGTGCACTAAAATGAGGTCACAGAATTACTGAAAGGAATATTAAATTACTCTGTTATAGGTTAAAGTCGTCATTTGTACTAAATTGTTTCCAGCTTTCTTAGAAAAAGCTAGGAAAGAATGAGGAGATCTGAGGCATTTCTCTATTCGTTTTTATGTTATAGAATGACCTTTGTTTGTTTGATATGATTGGTTTGATGAGCTTATATTATTTTTCCTGCTATTTTTTTCTATTATTTTTCAATATTAAATTCTGTCTATAGATGGCACTGACTTCTTGCTGTTTCAAATAATTCAGGAAAGAGCTTCTTGACATACTAAAAGCATTTCTTGGCAGTTTGTATCCCATAATCCAGCAGTGAGAGCATAAAATCATGGATATGTAACTTGCTTAAAAACTATTAAAAAAGAGTATTTTTTTAAAGATTATTATGACTGTCAATGGAAAAGAGGGTCAGAATGTCAACTGTACATTTGTAAAAATATTTTGAATGTCTTTCATATTTTAAAGACTCAACAGTTTGAAAATAGGTGAAATCCACTTTAAAGAAAGGAATCAGAATGCTGTAAGATTTAGTCTTGTGCTGGCAGAGTGGATGTAACAATAGAAAATGTTAATCCAAATGCTTCATTTTCAAAATTTAGTTTACATCATCATATATTTATTTTGTACCTATATCTGCACTCATTAGGTGAAAAAAGCAGTATTTTTGTATTATATAGTCTGGGAAATGATATTTAGATGCTTACTTCAATACAGTTCTACTGAAGATAGTGTGTTTGTGTATATAAGATTAAGCGTATATCTAAGCATTAAGATATGGCCTTTATAAATTGTATGCAATAAGTAACAAATATCAGGCATTTTAGATACTTTTCACAGTTATGAAGAACTATGACACTGTAATTCATGTCATTAGCTGTCTGATTTCTGCTATTAATCCCAATATAAATTAAGTCTGTTTCTGTGAATTGAAGCAGAATGAAGCACAGAGCTCCCAAGTTATCATCTTTTTATTGCAAACACAGTTATTGATTCAGAAATAATCTGTCTTGTTTTGGAAATTATTAATATTGAACAAGAATGCTATTTATTTCTTGACATTTGTTAAAATCCTTGCATATCATTCCTTTTATCTAGTCTGAAAAGATCACAAACTGATCAATAACATTCAATTTAAGCATATGCTGCCCATGCCAGATTGTTACCTTAAGTAAAAAAATTCTTATGAAAACAAAGAAAATGAAGAAAAGAAAAATTTCCTCTACATCTCTAGAATTATTCTAGCACTGACTTTTATTTGCAAAAAAAAAACCAAAACCTGTTTCCTTCAATATTCTCCCAACACTTTTTGTGTGAGGTAGTGAAACCAGTCCTCCCTGAACTCTTGAAAAATACAATGTGGGAGACGTATTGTAGTTAATATTCAGAGAAAAAGACCTTACTACTCAGACATTATTAACCTTTCATGGTTCTGAATTGCAATAATCAGCTGCGGTTGGGAATATAAGACGCAGGCTTCTTCAGTATAGACTATAGGATATTTCTGGCAAAGTAAAGCTATTAAGGACTAACATAAAAGAAAATACATTGAAAGTATTCATTTGTGTGCTGACACAGAGACCTCCAAGACATATAATGAATACAAAGAAAGTACGCCATACATATTTTTTTTTTGTAATTTAACAAAAATATCTGTTTATGCAAGCTGCTTATCCTTATGAGGAATATAGCCTCCAAAAGGGCCCACACACAGGCCACACCAAAATTTCAAATCCAGGTTTATACACAAAATTTGGAGATCATGTCTATCCCTTCTGCCTTCAGCTACGGTTTAAGGAAACTTATTGTGGTGGAATTTCCATTGAAAGCCTGTTGCGTCATTCCTAACCACATCAGCTTTTTTAGAACTCTTTGAATACAATATTACATTGTTTAATGTTTAATTTTCAGGTCAGAAACTTCAATAATGCCATTTGCTTTAATATTCCAATAGGAAGAACTAAGATAAATTAATAATTGCTAAGCATTAAAATAATTCAAATGATAGAAAGCCAGAGAAAAAAGGGGAATAGAGCTGATTAGTAAAGAAAGTCTTTGGGATCAGGATGTACTGGGCTACCTCAAGAACTGTGAAAAGCAAAAAAAAAAAAAACCAAACAAAAGCTTATTTAGACTTTTCCAGGAAAGGAACATGAGCATCAAGAGATCCTTTATCCCCTGACATAAAGAGAGAAAAATAAAAGAAGTGGGACAACTCCACAATGAAGACATGGTCAAGAGTGAAAAGAACCTAATGCTGTCCCCAGAAGTGGAGAAATTGTCTCAAATTGAAGATGATGATAGAAACAGTGCAAAGACAGAATGGTGGGTGGAAACAGAGGCAGAAATAACAACTTTGAGAAGGAACTAAGGTGGAGAGCTTAAGGCACTTAAACAGGGAAGTAGGGAGCAGAAACCTCCATCCTAGAAAACGGAAAGATTTAGCACATGAAACCACAAGTCAGGCTGCAAGAATTTTACATAACTCTGGCATTTATTTAAATTGGTACCTTATGATTGAAGCATAATAAATGGCACATTTGTGTTAAAAGTAGAGTAAGGAAGCCATCAAGGTGCTACAGACCCATTAGTCTAAACTCAGTAAATACAGGCTACAGTTTAAATGAAAGAATCTTTAAGTATATGGATATAAATGAAAAAAAAAATGGAGATAAAATGCATTATGGATTTACTAGGTTAAGCTGATGAGTGTCCTTGGTAAAAATGACTTTCTGCTTTACAGAAATGCTGATCTGAACCTAGGCCTGAACTTCATAAAATAATAAATAAATGATTAAGGACAGCACAGAGATACAGATTAGCTGACAAACAAGAAGGACAAAGAATTGCAACACAAGGGAATTAGGCTCATAGAGTTCCTTAAAGTTCATTTTTGGTGCTGATCTTATGCAATATTTTTAAAAGTGAAATTGGTATGAGAAATAAGTTTAATTAAACTTGTTGATGTCCAGGACGCATCTAAGTTACAAACAAGACTAGCATATTGATGATGGTAAAGACTGGAGAGATGAAGATCAGCATTGTGAGACAAGGTATTTGGAGAGCAGTTTGTGGCTTCTGACGGCTCCTGAGTCAAATAAGCCAGAGAAGAACAACCTTGCTGTATTAATTTTTAAATGGAAGAAGGTGATTTTTTTAATCCCCTATGGACACAAAAAGAGATTTGATGCTACAAAATATCAGGTAAAGTATATCTAGTATTCAGCGTATGAGGCCTTGGAAATGACATCTATAATCCCGTGTACTCTTATATTCATACTGAGATACATGCACTAAACTGGAAAAAATACTGAGAGGGACTGCTAGAGAACTCTGAGGAATGGAGTAACTATTGTTAGATACTATCTGATTAATTACTAACTATATTTGTTAGTTATCTAACTTAATTTCCTTAGCATAGGATACTAGAAATTATAAAACTGTTCTTGATAATGTATTTAGGAGAAAAAACAAGAGGAGAAGAGATTTAGAAAAGAAGACATATTAACACAAAACCAAACAGAATTTAATTTGCTGTCATGTGTTTATTGTGGAAATTATAAGGTGATTTCTAATCATCATTGCAGAGAAATTATAGAACACCTTTTTAAGAGATACTGTGGGCAAAAATCCTAAATCACTTTAAGATGGACCTTTGAAGGTTTATAACAGGTTATATTAGAAGTAATTAACCATGGTGGACTGAATTTTATGACCCAGGAACCTTTCTGTGTATGCTGATACTCTGAGTAATCTGTATGTGCTGATTCTCCTCAGGTCCACTGAATTTGCTCATGTGTACGCATGGGAATACAGCCTTTCTGTTAGCAAAGCACCTAAGACTATTTTCTTTTGATGCATGACTAAGTCTAATTCATTTCAAATCCTTTTCAACAGAACTAAAACAGATATTTCAATGCTAGCTCCTCCTCTACCTGAATGTACACATACTAAATGTACAAAAACATAATTCCTACAAATTGTGAAAAAACCTATAGATTATACTACTAAAAGAAACTACCAACTTGTGAAAATTATTGTGATATTCTTCAATGGTTATAATATTAGAGGTATTTTGTCAAAAAGGTCAATTTAATGTATTTTCAAAACAATGAGAAATAGCAGTGCAGTGTGAGTCCTATCACAAAAGTATTTATTAAAAGTGTAAAGTAAATATCCAATACTTTTGCAGTGCAGTAAAGACGATTCAGTTGATCTTGATGAATTTCTGTTTTCAAGAGATAGGAACACTGTGTTCAAGGCCACTTTCTTTTGTGTTTCTTTGAGTGTAATTAGATAGTTATCTTTTTATTTTTTCAGAAGAAAATAATAATTTGAAATAATGTCCATGAAAGATACAATACTGCTAATGTGTTCTCAGAAGCTGAAGCATGTATTGATAAAATGGAAATGCTCTGGGGAAAATTTATTTCACTTGCAATTCGTTTGGTTCCTGCCATAATTGGACAAAGGAGCTGAGTAGCTGCCAGAGAAAATGAGAAGATGAGCACTCAATCACCACCTCTGCAATTCCAAAATTTTAATTGCATCGTTCCCTGAGAGACTTTGGGGTAAAAGTTGTGAAGACGGAACATGTCATGAGTACTGTATTGCTGACAGAGTCCTTTTTCTTATTCCAGACATCTCAATCACTGCCAAACAGCGCAGCCCAGCTCAGAGGAGCGCGCCTCTGGTACGGACAGCTCCTGTGTCAGTCACTGGGGAAATGCAGGCAAATTATGCAGATGAAGAACGCGATCATGTGGATCTTCAGGGAAAAAGTAGTACAACAACATTCCTCAGTTATGTTTGAGTATTTAAATGAAGCTGAACCTTTCATGTGCACAAATTGCAATAGTGTCGTCCTACTGTCTCATTTGTAAGTACTTGATTGAGACGTTGGGAGCCAGATTGACAGGTCAGCTAGTTAATTTTGTAGACACTCACTGTCATGAACAAAATTCATGCCTAACTCTGCAGGTGCCTAAAACTTGCTCTACATCAGCTTTCCTCTAGGAAAGCTGTTGGTGTGTTGTTATAGCCACCGAAGCTTTCACAACACTGAGATACTTGGCAGGTGACTAACGCCTAGGAGACTTGATCTTCCCTGCCAAGGTTCACAAAATATTCACCTACTCTACCTGGAAGTCTCGAGTGAACAGATGTTCTCAGACATGAAATAATTAACAGTGCATTGGCCTAGAACAAGAAAATGAAAATGCATATGACCTTATTGCTTTCTGTTCAGAATAATCCCTTGGAGGTGCAAGAGCTGGCTTCCTACCTCTGTGCCAATTAATGTTCTAATCACTAAATCAGTATTTTCCAAACTGATGGAGTGCAGAGGCAGGACAGAGAAAGGCACAAATGTGGAAAATATATTATTTCCATTTGTGATGATGAAGGAGGGCTAGCTGGTTTGTTTCCATTTGCAATGATGGAGGAGGGCTAGCTGCTTGCAATGGGCAAGTGTGGAGGTTGTAGGGTTCACCTGCAAGATGTCAGTATTTCAAAGGAGCCAGTACTCTACAGAAGTCATCACTGCACCTCTGCCTCTTTGGCAAGGTCCTTAGCCTATATACTGAGTGAAGTGGAATAAAAAGCGTAAGTGAGAAATTCCCCATGTCAGGATGCTGCTCGGCTGAATTTGCAGTGTTGGGCTCCCTCATCTCTGGTGAGTAATCCCACTGCTGAACTATTGACTATCAGCTTCTCTTGTGTTTGAGACAACTTGACGGGTTCCTGGCATTTGAAAGACAGAGCTTAGTGTTGTGAATCTCTGAGAACATCAGGATACTAACAAGAAATGCAGCTTAAATTACCTTCTCTTTCAGCGACATCTACCACACTGACAATCTAAATCCCTTTTCAAGGAATTTTGAGCTCTCAGTTGTTGAACACTTAACTGTCTTCATAATGAGGTGGCTAATTTGAATGGTCTGTATTTCAGTGTAGAACAGCATCTAAAATTTAGGTCTCTGAAATCCCCCAAATTCTCCTAAGAATTTATTCTTTTGGGATATTTTAGGAATGGCACTCAACACACTAAGAATGTTAACAGATGCAAATTTAAGTGTAACTGAGTATATTTTTTAAGCCAAATGAGTGTTCTTCTGTTCTTCAAGAATAACTTTCAGCCCAAGCTGGAGAAGTTCCACAGCAAACAGATGAAATTCAGTAAGTTGCAGTATGGCACAGAAGTGTCCCAGAATTTTACTAGCATAACAGACATGTTAAACCTTCCACAGACTAGTTTGTGCTGGAAATAACTTAGCAAAGAACCATTTCTGTTAGTACTATGCAAAAAAACAAAACCCCACATCTAGATTAAAAGGTGATTAATACCCGTGATAATTATTACATCAAACACATTCATAGGCACTTGCATCAGCTGTCAGTGCTCAGTGCTGAAATGGTGAGGTAGAAAACTACTTTAACTTCAGGCTTCATTGAAAATGAGCAATGGAATTGGGCACATTATCTTACTAGAGAAGTTATCAACAGGAATGTGTTTTTCAAATAAACAATTTTAACCTCAAAATATACCTTTATAGTTATATTAAAACTTTATTACCCTTACTGCCTGCCCATTATTGTCTTAAAACACCGGTTTTCAAATAAATACAATGACAGATCTGCTTGACAATGTTCCTTAGTTTTATGAAAGAAGGAGCATGGGAAAAAAAAATCTGTTTAAAGTGAATAGCAAAGCAATAAACTGGTCTGTGAAGCAGCAGCTTCTAAATTTCTCATGAAATGCTTCCTCTGTTTTTCTGATAGCTCAGATTTTAAGGCATTTGGCAATAGACTCAACAACTTAGAGCTATGTTCTAATCTGGACACAATATGTAGCTTTTATTTCCATTTTTCCCCTTGAAAGATGATGTACAGTTGGTATGAAATCTCACAGGGAATTAATTTGTGTAAAGTGCTTACTCTGAAGTTCAGTTGTGTAAAGTCCTTATTCTCTGTTCAGTCTTTGTTTGGCTTCTCTTATTTTTTTAACAGGAAATCTTGGAATTAAAACCTTGGCTGGAATACTTGTGTGTCAGTCTTACTTCTTACTTTTACTTGTCATTTGGCTAAGACATTATGAATGTCTATGACAGGCAATAAGGAGGTGGTGCCTGAGGCAAACTGGTAGAGTATAGTGTTTTACTTTTTTAATTGCTGGCATAGAACCATTTTTAGCTGTTGCAGATATTATAAATAGAAAGCCATGTATTCTGCATGCTTCATACATGTAATTTGAAGAATGTGGGACTCTTACTAAAACCTGATTAGCTGAAGGGTGTGTGATTTATCTCAGAGGAATAAATGAATGAACTGTCATTCTGCCATGTTTAAGTGCTGTTTTTGTAGGTGAAGGAGGAAATAGTATGAACTATCACTTGGGCTGTTGTTTTCTTTCACTGCAGCTTTGTTGTGTGCAGCAAAACTAAGTGCGTCCCATTTGAGTACTAATAAGGAACAAAGGATAAAGTTCTGATGTAATTAGAGTTTAAATGGACTGCAATAAATTATTTCCTTTTTAGTCTGATTTAATCTATATTACATTTTTTTTTGTAATTGGCTTGCTTCTAATGGTTTGTTGCCATACTTTGAAATGCTATGCAAAGTATATTCAACCCTGTAGTCAACAGAAGTGAATATAACTTAAAAATATACTTCATATTTTAAATGTATGTCCTGTCGATTTTTCCTCAGAAAGCTGGAAAAGTTTTATTATTCTATTTGTGTTTTGTGTGTAAATATAGAGCAGGGAGTAACACAAATAGCATAGGAAACACACAGCTTATGAAACTTGCTAAAAATGATCAATGTTTTTTATCCCACAGGATTTTTTTTTTTCTGTTGTCTTGGCTGAACATTGGTGTCAGCTTGGTGTCTGGGCCTCAGCAGTTTGCTTTCCCAATGCAGTTCGATAGGATATTGAAAGAGTTAAATACACATAAAAGATGGGGAGAGGGAACTATTGCTGTTAACATGTAAAGTCCAGCAAAAAGGAAAAGAATGAACTAAGACTTCTTCTAGGTCCTTTTTACTGCATATTTATTTGAGGATTGCCTCCTGCTTCCCACCTTTTGTGATGGTCGCTCCTTCACCTGACCTGATTCACTGAATGCGGCTGGTTGGATGTAGGCTGTTGGCTCTGCAGTCACCCTGCATGGTGCGAGGGTAGAGGGGCTTAAAAATACCTGTAACCCCTGAGTCAGCTAATGGAGAGCTGAAAGTAAGACTGGGACAGAAGAACAGTGCCTAATGCCTTACCTAGGCAGTCTTTGCCCAGGCAAATTTGGTGATGCTGGAAGCCGTGCTCTCCTGGGAGAATGGCAGCCGTACGGCAGCCACCCCCATCCTGACAGTGCCTCCACTGGGTAGGTAAGACTTTTTGGCTCCTAAAATCTGCTCCCAAGCCTTGCGTGTAGAACCAGTGAGCCACAAATGAATTACTCCAAACATAACATGGATATAGCTATTGGTACCCTGTTGCTCTTTGGCTGGCCGGCAATTCTTGGGGATTTGTCTTGTGGCAGAACAATTGAAGTTATTGTGGGTTTGCTGTACACCCAGAGAAATAGGTTGTGGCTATTAACCAGTGAGAATATCTTACTGTTTTAGTGCTGTACAGAAAAGTTCCCTGACTGTTCTGAGCAGTAACAGAAGATCTTTGTTGTGAAATCACAAGAAACCTCTTTCTGGCACCCAAGAATCTTGTGCTGTAGCTGCTTTATATGCCAAATATGTCTCCCATGTGAACATATTATAAATCAGCTGTGTTTTATTAGAAAAGCACTACCAAGCTCTGACAAAGGGTACTCTCAGTAGGTTCAGTTGTTTGTTCCCGTCTTAAAAGAGGAATGTTGAAATCCGTTGTGAGAGCAGGAATTCCTGGCAAAGCAAACACCCGGGAATGCTGGAGACATAACTGTTTCTCTCGGCTAATAAACACTGCAGGCTCTTATTAAACTAGTCCAGCCAGCACCAGGGCAACTGCCCCAAACTTTACACTCATTTCCAAAAAGGAAGAATAGATACACTTCATGCAGAAGGAGTAGTACAGTGCTTTCTCTTCAAGGTGCACACATACCTTCAGGGAGTTGGGCTGTGCCCAGTACTCATGGGAGCCAGGAGAAAGGCTGCCCGTGGATTCAGTGGTTTTGGAGTGGCTCCTCTATCCCCTCAACAGTTCTTTACTGTAATGAAAATATTGGACCCCCACAACACTGGCATTACTTTGGAGAAAGTCTCTAAAGTAGCACCTAATCCCGAGCTGTTTGCAAGTTAAGTGTATCATGGAAATAGGTACTTAGCACCTAGGGAATGCAGAAGGTCGGTGTTTGCCCTGAGTTATTCTGGACTAAGTTATATTGGTGTCCCTGAGATCAGTGTCTGGGGTTTTTTTTTTAATTTATTTATTCATTTTTACCTCTTTTCCCCTTCCCATTATCCTCAACAATTTGTTGAAACTAGATCTATTAAAACTACTGGCAGATGCACACAGCTGTCAAAGGGACTGAAGTCAATGGAAGAGGGAGAAGCAATGTACTCAATGTCATTGCAGCCTTTAATCACAGTTTAGGAAAAATTTGGTTATATTTTGCCAGTATAGATCTAGGCTGATTCCATTGAATTGAGGCAGATTACCTTGAATCCTTGAATTCCGTGGTGGTGCTGTGAATTTATGAGGGACATGTCAAGAGAGAAGCCTGTACCATAGGATTTGAGAGAGCCTTTGATTTTAAAAGAACCAAAGACGCTAAGGAGATGTTGAGATTAGAATTTTTTTTTTTCTTTTTTTTTCAGGTAAGACTGTGCAGTTAATTCTAATAGAACTTTGATAGTAAGAATGACTTTTGAGGGGCAGATATCATATAAATCCCAGGATACTCTCCTAAAAATCACTTGTGAGAAATAGGAGTCCTTGTCTTTCAGTGAAGGATGTGACTTTCTTGCTTTAATGCCTTTAATGCATTTAGTAACTAAGATGAAAGAGCAATTCCACTGCAAACCACAGGAAAAGCAAGGGACTTTTGATTTACCGCAGTGTACAGTAGGAGCAGTCAATTCTTGTTGGAGTACAGAACTAACCTTTGCAAGGCCATGGATTGCTGTAATTATTTTTTTTTTAAATTTAAATTATCCACAGAACAGTTATTCTTTCAACAAAAGAAAGCAAAGATTTCAAAAACTTGTTTTCATTTTGCATAAAAACTATGTTAAAATAATTTGGGGAAAAATTTCTGTGAGAAAAGTCAAAAGGTACTTCCTGGTATAAAACATAAGATGCTGAGATGGGAAACTTGTCCTCAAAGTCTTGTTCTGAAACAAACAAAGCAGGGCTTTGAGATACATTTTTCTAGCTATTTCCATGTGATTAAAAAAACTGGCAACAGACTTCTTGATTTTTTTATGAGAAACTTCCTTCTGGATTTGATCAATATCACCTTTGGAAAGGTATTCTTTTATTTGACATATTTTGGCCAAGAGAAAAGAGTTTAATTTAAGAAATAACCTTTTCCAATGGAAAATTATTTTCAAAATATCTCAAGAAACATCTTACCTGAGTTAACAAGTTATAATCAACAAATGCAGGTATCTATCAGTTGAAGGCAAACATTTATGTTAAAAAATAGTGATTTTTTTTTTCTGCCAGGAGTTCTCTATGTAAATCATATGTGAGTAGAAAGTCATAAATGCGACTACTTCATCAACATGTGAAAGTTAGAAATCTAAAATTGCCTTGGGAGAGCAGCAGAGCAGTATTTGGAAAAAAAAAAAGAAAGAAAACAAACACTTACTTTTGCTTCTGAAAGTATGAATAAAAGCCTTTTAGATCTGCTGGACTAAATCACTGCCCATGGCCTTATGCTCCATGGAGCAGAGTTTACATCAGAACCCCAAGAAATATAGAGTTGTCAAATTCTGTTTTTCCAGAGGAAAAGGATGGTTTTTTGGAGTGTTTAAATTTTCACAGCCTGTCACTCAAATGATGCTATTGGCAAGCTTGGCCCACTTTTCCAGTGCTAACGGAAGAGTGCCAGGTGGCAGCTAAGGATGGGAAAGAGCAAGAAGAAACTTAGAAAGACTACTAGAGAAGGTAACCAGAGAAGCCTGTGGCTGAAATTCTTCCATTGTGCACATTATTTTCCATAGCACTTAAAACTCTGATAATTCTTAGTGGATGGAAGAAAAGATCTTTCTAAGAAATGTAACTTAATAGAGGAAAACATACATGCAACACATTCTCTAATTTGCACTTAGTTTGCAGCTTGGCATGGAATTTCTGCAGGAGAAGTGTATACTTCAGTGTCGTGTTCAATTTTTTTTTTCTAAAAATGTTTTTACACGTGGTTTAAGCTCTCTCTGAAACTGGGAATCATGCTATTTTGAAATTATGAGATCCTCACAATGCGTTTTTGCAATTTCCTTGCCCTGCTTCTTGATTTTTAGTATGAGAACTTTAGTAACATGTCCTGTATGAGAATAAAAAAGAAGGTCCCAGGATACTGCTATGAAAGGGAAAGAGTCACCAAAACAAGTAGTGACATTTTCCCTGAGTAGGCAGACATGGGGCATACCCAGCTGTCTGCTTGATGGTATCACTTTTTGCGAGTGGCTACGTGGTGCTTAGCTGCTGGCTGGGGCTAAACCACAACAGAAGTCCAAGTTAGCTCTTTGGACAGTGTGTCTACACACTGTCTCATGGTCATGGCAAACCTACGGCTGTGCCAATGTCAGGAAAAATTAAGCAAATAATAGACCATTTAAACAGTCTGTGAAATATATGTGCACAAATACCACATACTACTTTGAGAGCATCCATAGTGCTTCTCTATGCTTTAATTTATTTTTTTTTAAGCTCAGATAAGAATATTTTATTGGCAAGAATGTTCATAGAGATAAAGTTTTTGACTATATCTGTGAATTGCCGCTTGCTAAGAGTAATTCCAAAAATGTTTGCTCTGGCATTTTCAGTGCCTCTTGCATGGTCAGAAGTTGTGTATTCACAAAGAATAAGCAGATTGGTGTAAAATATGAAACAAGAAGTACTGGCTTTTCTGAATACATTGTGAAGAACCTGTAGGTTGAAATCTCCTTGCATTAATCTTTTTTTTTTAAAAAAAATAATACATCAACAGTTTAATTCAATAGGCAATTTTAAAATAGGTAGCATGTAATATCTCCAAGATAGAGCTTAGGGTCTGCAAGTTGTTGAAAAAGTTGTAGAAAAAGGCCTAAAAAGAGCTGAAGACTGAATGTTGATGCTGCATAAGTTCGGTTGAGAAATCAAGGACATAATTTAGCCATGGGAAAGAGTAATAAGTGGAATACATATCAAGTGAAGTTGTAGGTCTTCTGTCTATGGATGCCTTCAGCTCCAGAAATGATATTTTTTCCCCAAAGATGTTTGTTCACAAAGCACCAACTATTGAGCTTACTGGGGGAGTTACTAGATGAAGTTTTACGGCTGGTTTAATACAAGTGGACAGGCTAGATGATTTGATGGTCCATAGTCTTGAAATATGTTAATGCAGAGGTCTTAGCTTACTGAATACATTTATTAAATAAATAGTTTTCAAAGAAACCTATGGGAATTAGGCACCTAACTAAATCTAATTCAGTGTATTTTCCAGTCACTTCTGTCCAACTCCTCTGTCTCTTCTTGCTATAAATGCAGAATAAAAGTCTCCTGAGAAAAAACAGAATAACATTCTGAGTATTTTACACTTTCTGAAACTCAGTACATTTTTATGGACTCAGAACTAAATGCTTTTTAATAGAAGTTCAGCAAAGTGAAATCTGGTGATGTTTCCTAACATACAATATAAACATATTTGGTTTGGAGTATCTTTTCTTCAGCTTTCAAGATAGTAAAATCCTGATGCTATTTACCCGAAAAAAGGGAATAGCGACTCCCTTGTTTCTTTTCCTTTTTTTTCTTCAGATTTGACAATTTGGTGCCAATGCTGTAAAATCAAAACCTGCAAATAGCATAATTATCATTTCTCTGCAGCTAGATAATATTTCTGCATCAATGTATGTCACGTGAGGGAGGGCTTTCATGAAAAAATCTGGTGTCATCTGGGTGTCACCCTTTGTCCATTCCAGCCATCATTGGGTGTCATTTAATGGAAGCAAGTGCGAGGTTAGAGTGACCAGAGATTCTTTAGTAAGTGGTTTAAATGCTCTGATTGAAAAAGAAGCTTATGTGCTGATTTTCAGCAAAAGTTTAAGTTCTGAAATTCTCTTCTATACTGATACCTACTCCTGAAAGCTTTTGGCCCTCAGCTCCTCAGGTGCTTAAAGATCTGCCCACACTTAGGAACACCTCTGTCAGAGTATTTAGCTTACATGAAAATATTGTCACGATCCATACACTAAGGTCCATCTCCATCTGTCTGTTTTACTTCCAGAGTTTGACTCCACAGATGTTCTCAAAGCACATTAACTAGACTGGGGTCTGGGGGGGGGGGGGGGGGGGAGAAAAAAATGAAAAAAAAAAAAAGCTGTAGAACTAACTACCCTTTTAAAAGCCATAGTGTAGAAGCACTTTGTTGTGAGATATGGTCAGTAGAGTCGAGGCAGGACACTAAGTACTGCTGAGCCTATATTGACTGAACGGACATCATCTGCTTCAAACAGCACGGGCTTACACACACACAGCAAGGGCTTAACTCCTTATGACTGCAAGTTTTGGAAAATATTTTTTTTTTTCCTTAAAAGCCCAGCTGCTGAGCATGCACCTGCTGCCTAGGAAGCAACATTTCAATTTTAACAGCTAGCTATTTTACCTCTATATTTAAGCAAAGTGAGAAGATTTAGATACCTCAGTTCCTAAAGCTCCTCAAACAGTACATCGTCCCCTGTAAAGGGAAGTTTCCATGCCTCTTCACTCCAGACTTCAACAGTGATTCTCCAGTTAAAGACTGAACAGGTTTCTCAGCCTTCTGACTTTCACCTTATCTTTACTTGCCAGTTTGGTTCTTTCTTAAGGAAAAGGACTTCTTCCCAGTCACAAGTCAGAATGAATAATATTTGTCATACCCAGGAGCGTGTCTTTGTAGATTGCACACCTACTCCAGGCTGGAACCACCCGAACTGAGAGTATTGTTCAGGCCTATTTTCCCTTCTATCACCCAGGACAAATCCCTGGGGCATTATGGTGAGACAAATTACGTGGGGGCTGTGTAAAACTAGCTGATGAGGTTTCAGTGAACAGATTTGTAGTACAAATAGTATCAATGACTCAGGGTAGTAGTATCAATGATCCCAATGTGACATTGAGAGCGTTGTGCTATTGGAGTTTTCTGTTTCATTAAACAGGCATCCTACTCATGCATGGGAGCTTGAATGTCTGAAGGAATATTTTTCAGACATGGTAGAGGGTGGTGTTCTTCCTAAATTCCAGTGTGAATAATTACCTTCTGCTAATGTAAAATGCCTTCTGCTTTCATTCAGATATGATATCTGCCACTTTTTCCCCCTTTGCTACATTTCTGGTGCATTGCTTTTTGATGAACAAGTTGGAAGTACTGTCTCTTAGTATCTCTGCAAAGCTTTTGCCTCAATTTTTAAGGCCACTTCATTAATGTAAACTGTAATTATCACTAAATAAAGAAAAAACATCCCTATATTTATAAAAAGCTAGTCAGTTAAAAATAAACATCTGAGAGCCTCCATTAAGTTTTCCTCCTGATCTTATTGGGGCAGACTTGCAACAAATTAAATGATTCATGCGTTCATCCTGGCTGGATATCAGGTTTTTTTCTGATACAAAAAGGTTAATGAGCTGGAAAGTGGTGATGAAAATATTCTAAATGCTAAGTTTGTTTCCAGCAGAAGTAACTTACGTGCTGCTGCACTCTATGGTATCAACAATTACTTAGGGACTGACTAGCACACAGATTATCAACACAATAGGCTGTATCATAATGCTCTTTTGAAGGTATTATTAGGATTTCCCAGAACATACATTTTCATATACTTTATCTAAGAAAGACCTTTCGGGTGTTTCGGGTGTTTCTGGTTTCCTCTCTACAGCAGAGCTGAGCTAAGTACAGGGATTTAGAATCATAGAATCATAGAATGGTTAGGGTTGGAAGGGACCTTCAAAGGTCATCTAGTCCAACCCTCCTGCAAGGAGCAGGGACATCCCTGACTAGGTCAGGTTGCTCAGAGCCTCATCCAGCCTGGCCTTGAACGTTTCCAGAGATGGGGCCTCCACCACCTTTCTGGGCAACCTGTTCCAGTGTTCTATAACTCGCATCGTAAAAATTTTTTTCCTAATTTCTAATCTAAATCTACCCCCCTCTATTTTAAAACCATTACCTCTCGTCCTATCGCAACAGGCCCTACTAAACAGCCTTTCCCCATCTTTCTTGTAGGCCCCCTTCAGGGGGGGAAGACCGCTATCAGGTCTCCCCGGAGCCTCCTCTTCTCCAGGCTGAACAGCCCCAACTCTCTCAGCCTGTCCTCATAAGAGAGGTGCTCCAGCCCTTTTATCATCTTCGTGGCCCTCCTCTGGACCTTCTCCAACTGGTCCATGTCCTTCTTGTGTTGGGGGCTCCAGAACTGGACACAGTACTCCAGGTGGGGTCTCACCAGGGCAGAGTAGAGGGGGAGAATCACCTCCCTCGACCTGCTGGCCACGCTTCTCTTGATGCAGCCCAGGATGCAGTTGGCCTTCTGGGCCGCAAGGGCGCATTGCCTGCTCATGTTAAGCTTCTCATTCACCAGCACTCCCAAGTCCTTCTCCTCAGGGCTGCTCTCAATCCATTCCCCGCCCAGCCTGTATTTGTGCCTGGGATTGCCGTGACCCAGGTGCAGGACCTTGCACTTGGCCTGGTTGAACTTCATGAGGTTGGCACGGGCCCACCTCTCCAGCCTGTCAAGGTCCCTCTGGATGGCATCCCTCCCTTCCAGCGTGTCGACGGCACCACACAACTTGGTGTCGTCGGTGAACTTGCTGAGGGTGCACTCTATCCCACTGTCCATGTCGCCGACAAAGATGTTGAACAGGGCCGGGCCCAGCACGGACCCCTAAGAGATGCCTCTTGTGACCGGTCTCCACATGGACATTGAGCCATTGACCACCACTCTCTGAGTGCGGCCATCCAGCCAACTCCTTATCCACCGAGTGGTCCGTCCATCAAACCCATGTCTCTCTAGTTTAGAGAGAAGGATGTCGTGCGGGACACTGTCAAAAGCTTTGCACAAGTCCAGGTAGATGATGTCAGTTGCTCGTCCCTTGTCCTCCGATGCCGTCACCCCATCATAGAAGGCCACCAAATTGGTCAGGCACGATCTGCCCTTGGTGAAGCCATGTTGGCTGTCACCAACGACCTCCTTGCTCTCCGTGTGCCTTAGCATGGTTTCCAGGAGAATCTGCTCCATGACCTTGCCAGGCACAGAGGTAAGGCTGACCGGCCTGTAGTTACCTGGGTCTTCCTTATTCCCCTTTTTAAAAATTGGGGTTATGTTCCCTCTCTTCCAGTCATCGGGGACCTCACCAGACCGCCACGACTTCTCAAATACGATAGCCAGTGGCTTGGCAACTTCATCCGCCAGTTCCCTCAGGACCTGCGGATGAATCTCATCAGGACTTGTGCACCTTCAGGTTCCTTAGATGATCCCGAACCTGCTCTTCGAGTACAATGGGCAGTTCTTTATTCTCGCAGACCCTGCTTGCACCCTGCTTGACTTAAAGGGTAACAATATAATTTGCCCAACTAGGAATTAAATAGTTGAGAAAGCCTATAGCAGTTGGCACAGCCTGCCTGTCTCCAGTTGTGTAAACGATACCTGAATCCAAGATGATTCCTGCTACAGGCATAGTTTCAGGATAGTCCTCATAGGTGCTTTCTGGTCTTTTGTGAGATGTGCTACTGAGCACCAAAAAGCTCAGGCTGAGAATGCAGGCTGCTTCGTGAGTCCTGAATTACTGTTCAATGCCTTGCTTCAACTGCTTAGACAGTCATCTGTGGGTTTTTCTGTGAATATTTTCAGTGGATTTTTTATAATATAGCTGCAGTAATAATATTGTAATATATGGGTCTCTATTTTAACATCAGCATGTCATGCTGTGAGCGTGTAGGAGAAGATAAGCAAATCACTGCTAGAAGAAATTTTGTGGTGTTTTTTTTTATTCTCAAATTGAATAAAAGAGATGAGAACATTTCAATGCTAAACAATGTCTTACATCAGACACAGTTTTCTGCATAAGTATATGAAAATCTGTAAAGGATGACCAAGTGTAAGGTTTGACTTTCGTCCTATATTACTCTTGTATTACTGTTTCTTGAGCACTGAAGTGTGTAAGGCACCTCTGGAAACAAAAGGACAAACTTATAATAAGGAATTATGACATTTATGACTTCCACTGGTTATAATGGCTGAAAATAACTGTTATGAAACTCCTCTGAAGATTGTACTGTAAGTGTGAGTGTAAAGGCATAAGGTTGAAACACCTTGAAATGTAGGTGGCTGTTGCCTAGGCAATAGGAAGGGCTTTTTCCATCTTCCTTATATAGCTTTGCCTACAGAATCTTTTTTTCTCACAAAAGTCCAACCATGCCAGGATGAGAAAATGGCAGTGAAAAACAGATGTTCTCTCAAGGCAGAGTGACTAGATATGAGTTTAGCTTTAAGATGAGAAATACTAGATATGGATCCAAAACCAGCTCTCTCAGACCCCAGCACACTGGGATGCGCATCTAGAGGGAATATACTGTGAGGGGAAACAGCATCTGCGCAGACATCTTATTATAAAACAGTGGTGTCTGAGCTGTTGTCAGGAAAGGACTGAAAGTCCTTGATCAATACTTTAATTTTGTTAGCTCCAGAAGAGCCATGAGACACAATTTTTCTCTCTATTTTTTCCCCTCTCTCTGGCCTAAAAAGGGAGAAAAGAGCAACCTGAACTATATTTTCCTCTTATGCTAGCATTTCTAAAGCATGCTTAAAATTAGCTCAGCACCTGCAAGATTAGTAATAGCTTTATGTCACTAGCCATTTGTAGAGGAATCCCACCCCATCCTCACGATAAGACCTGGATACATATAAATATTCTTCTCAGTTCCCTGGGAAGGAAGTCATATCTGCAGGCCAGAAATACTCTGTGGTCTGCTTCAGCTGTGTTCTTTATCTGGACTTTAATGGGATCAGGACACCTAGGAGCCTTCATGGAGCTCAGTTGCTCTTTAGCTTAAATACAATTTTACAAAATTTGTCATCAACCTGCAGTAACAAAAATCCTCTCTTCCCTGTAGCATTGTTTTACCTAAGTGCACTACTATTAATAGTTCATCGAAATAATGAGGTCCACCTCAGACCTTACACTAATCACTGACAAATATAATGCAGTGTGGGTGTAAAGAGCAAGGCACACACGGTGAACTCAGTCCTTCAAACACTTCAGGCAGGACTTGGGTCTGACAATACTGATCGTTCGCTCTGACTCTGCTTGGAGTCTTGCAGACATCTTCAATGTTTAACACTTCTTACTGCACTTCAGAAAATGTCCTTTGTGCCTTTCAAGATGTTAATAATTCATTTCATATGTCCTAACCCTAAAGGACTCACTACCTTTGAGGGTGAGTTTCTATATTCACATAGCAATACGTGGGTTCATTGTGAAGTCAGCTATTGAATATGTAGATCCAGTAGAGGAAGAACAACAATAGCAGAAGCAGCTTAGTTTATCAGTCTCTTTTTCATTACTCCCTATCAGCCCTTACAAAAATTACCTGCCAGTGTCACAGGGCTCTCCTTTGATAGACACAATTGATAATATGACAGCAATTAGGCATTACCTGGAACATTAAGTGAAATATTCAGTTTTTGTATTGCAAGCAATAATGCAGGCAATATGTAAAAATTACATAAGCAGTCATATCTGTTTTCATTACATGTAAAGAAAAATAAGTAGGAAGCAGAGTTGTGTATATCATATCAGAAGACTGAAAGGAATCACAGTATCATCTGCATCTAAGTTCACATATTCCACTTTTACAGTATTGCACATTGTGAGTTCTTAGAATACAGCCAACTTTCAGCTAACTTGGCAAAATATATTTACTTTGCCATAATTGAAAAATGAAACCAAATTTGTAGTAATTTTGTTTTGAAGTCAGTATCTATCTCCCTCCAAATGTCTGTATCTTGGGATTAATAAATGAATAACACATGAAAATTATGAAGTGTATATCGATGTATCTGTTAGTATCATGTGGGTATTTCTCGAGTCAGTACGGTGTCAGTGAAAGCAAACTGACCGTGGGGGAGGGATACAATCATGCTCGCAGGAAGAAGGCTATGGAATGAGAAGGGAAGCTTTAAGATACAAGACATCATTAGCAGAATTTATGGCTTGTTTCAACAGAGGCCTGCAAAAAACTAGTCACTGGCCTTGTAGATAAGAAAGTTACTGGAGTTGTTATGTCTGTAATAGTAGAAGAATGCTGTAGTAGAAAATTACTAGAAGGTAGTGAAACTTAGTTTTGCTTAACAATCATGAATATGTATAATGTGCGATGAGTAATTTTATTGGCTAAGCTTGTGTGTGGCATAACTGGGTGGTTGCTATCCTTGGTCAAAATCGGAATTGTGATACTAGGCATTATACTAGGCATAATCATCAACATTCTGTGCTTGGTCACCTGCCTACAAAAAATGATACAGAGAATGCTTCATCAGATATTGATAGTAGAAAAACGAAAAGGGGGAAATGTAGAGGCGGAGAGTACAGCACACTTTTTTGACATTGACGAATTTGGGCTATGTCCTTGAACACCACTTGCTCAATAACAAAAAACAGCAACTAGAACAAGATAAGGAAATACCAAAGGCAAAAACAGTAAAGACAACCAAAAAACTATAACCAATCCAAATGAAGAATAAGGCGTGTGAACAGTATATTGCTACCAACCAAATTAGATAATTAAGTGTGTGCACTTTGCATGTAACTTAGATAGACTATAAAAGACTAATGCTGACTAACAATAAAGGTCTCTCTGGAACACCATCCACAGAATCCATATTTTTACTGCCACAGTATCAGAATTTAAGATTCTCAGAGGATGGAAATGCAACAAATACAACATACTTTCTGATTGATTGAGAGACAGCTGTGAAGCAGAAAATATCTTAATCAATGACAAAATGAAGAGCCCAATACTAAAAGTGCATCTCAAGTGACCAATTTTTTTCTGCTCTGAAATAGCATGACTCCTATGTCATGTAATCTAAACTGGTTTTTGCTTTTACTAATGGCATTAGCAACGAGAATACATTGACCTTATAATCATGTATTGAGTTTTCCTTGTGTCAGTATTTGGAGAGAAAAGAAAAACAGCAATGAAGGGCTCACTCCTGCAAGGTGCTAAGCACTCTGGGCCCGACTATGCCGAACACTGAAGGTTTGTGATTTAACACTGGGAGTTAGCCCCCTGACTTTGATGGTAACAGAACAGAGCTATGACGTTCCTTTCAGTTAAACATGTGCTTGCCTGTTTGTCTGGGTTATAGAAAACAGTTCTAGGAATCAAGCCCTAAATGCATAAATTGATTGGATTTATAAGCCTGTATCCCTTTGACCTGTTGTCAGTAATATTAATGCATTAATTTAAATTTCTCTCAGTGTGATTTTATCAGCCATAGCTTTTTTTTTTAGTATATATTCTATTAATAAAGGAAATATATGTTAATTGTGCTGCTGCCAGTTATCTAGGCTTGTGTATAGCCTACATCAGCCCTGGGAACTCCAGTGCACATCCAATTTAGTTGGTTTCATAGTGCTCTTCACTGTGAGACTTTAAGAGTATAAATTATGTCCTTGGAGAGATTAGACTGTTACTGTTGATGCCTCAAGGGTTTGGCAGAATAGACATTCTGAAAAACAAACACACACCAAACAATAAACAAATTATGCAAATTAATGAGCAGCAATCATGGTGGAGATTGTTGTCAAGTTATATTGCTTTTGACCTTGACTTTCAACATGAATTTCTAATTTGCCAGTGACATCGCTTTTAAAACAGAAATCTCATTTAGAAACTTCATGTTAATCATGGAGCATTGCCAGATTCCCACAGTGCAGTAGGGTGTCTTGAAATGCACCTGTTTCTTTTGATCAGTTGTGCAACAACTTGCAGGTGCAGGGGTGTGTGTGTGTGTGTGTGTTTTAGGAAGATGCTTAGCATTTGTGGTTAATCCTCTATACTCGTAATTAGGGTCAGGCATCCTATTTAACTAGTGGAAGGTGTGATATAAAATCAAACCGTACCTACTCTAGCATATGTACTAAAATTCTCCTTTTAAATGTTTTGATTCTTCGCTTCATAATTATAGCTAGAATTAGAAAATAATATAATGGAATTTTCACAGAAATAACTGATGAAATTTTTGTGTTTTGCATGGAGTCTTAGTGTTTTGTGGAAACAATAAACTTATGAAAAATTTGTCATATAATGGTGGTACTTTTAATTAGCTCTAGTACAAAGGAAGGTACTAATTAGTCCTTACTTAACATTTCGCATCTGCACGTATCCTCTTTAAACATAGCAAGGCTGAGATGCAGAGAAGTTAAAACAAAAATTTCTAAGTCAGCACAAGCCTTTTAAAAGAGAATGTGTATGAGAGACTTGATTACAGGAGGAACCTTTGATGGTATCTGCCTCGGTGATTTTTTCAGAACTATTGGCAGCTGTGCCACATAGTCATAAAATGCAGGAGCCTTTCTAAATAGTTTGTATGGGAGCTCAGGCAGGATTTCAGGGCACCTCAGGAGGGGCATCTTAAGCGCAGGAGGTCATTGCATGCAAGGCCAAAGGTCTCACGAATGTGTCAGGGAACCTGAAGTTTTTTTCAGTAAGGATTTCCAACAAAAGCAGAAGGTATGGGTCCTTAAAATTAAAAAAAAAAACCAAAACAAAAAACCCAACTTCTTTCAGGCCTCCGAAACTAAATGGATAAGTAGAGCAAAGGCAGTTTGGCTGTTCCATCTGGAAGAGGTAATGTTGTAGGCTGAATGCCTTTATCGTAGTCTTCCCTGCATCTCCCAGGTGTCTCTGGAGGAGTTCTCAAAGCCCCAGAGGAAAGTATCAATATGGATGATGGCACTCTGAAAGGCTACTGCTTGAGATCAGTTCTGCGATACTTTCCCTGTAAAATATTCTGTCTTTTTTGTATCATATGGTAAAAGAGCAGGGAAAAATGTCCTTACTCTAAGAAGGCATCTTCTCAGGAGAAGTGATTCAGTCAAGGGGTTAGCAGGAAAGAGAAAACTGTGGCATTTACTTCTGTGGGTCTGGCTTGTTTCTCTGCCCTCAGAGTTTGATGAGGTAGGTGGAACAGACATGACTTTTTCACATAGAGGTAAGCTAAAATAATATTTTATGGAGACATGATATAGCTTTTGACAAATCTGTTAGCAGATTATGCACATAGGGTGCGAAGCCTATATGAAGAACATACTTCTGAATCAGTATTTTTCACTACAGGTGATACAGTGGCAAAGAACTGGTTTTCTTTTGAAGTGGTCCCATTCTTTCATTTAATATTTCCTCCTAAAGGTATAGTTAGCTAATCATGTGAATGTCATTTATTGAAGTGTGTGCAATAAATCCCCTAACAAGATACTTCATTGTAAAGCATGGCTGCTACAACATGAAAGTTTTATGAGTGGTGTAGCACTGGGCACTTTGCCCACATGAAAAGTCACCAAAGGGGTAAAAGAGAATTATCTAACAGGCTATTAACTTGTTCCTTAAGGGAGTGAATCATCAGATGGTGAAAACTTTGGCCTTGGTGGGAGTTCAGTCATTTTGACAGCCATTAGAAGTATGCTGGTCTAGCTGAGATCTAAGGTGTTTTCCAAGGAACAGTAAAAACAAAGCAAACAAACTTACTTTTTCAAAATGTGGCTTTAAGTAGCAGTAAGATCTGTTTCTAAAGTCTTGTCTTGACTGGACTTCAAATAGCTGGTGTTAACTTATTTTAGTTAACATGCTGACTTACATGCTCTGGAAATTTGAAGAGAAGATATTATGCTTAAAGTATCTGTTAAGATGTCCACATTGGACCAGAAATCTCTTATCAAACAGGCTCATGAAAATCTAATTAACACATACTATTGTCATGCTTTAAACTTAATTTAGACAAGACCAAAGTGTTCATAAGGTTTCTGTATAGAATATAACTCTTTCACTTGTTTGTTCTTCAAAAGCTTTCTACTAGAAAATAGCATACTTAATTTTCAGTCCTTAAATGTCTTTTTTTTTTTTTTTTTTTTTTTTGGTGAAAATTGAGGTCTCTCTCTAGCAGAAGCAAAAATAGTAGAAGAAGGAGTGGAGCAAAATGGGGCTGACAGTGGCATGAACTCCTGCTTTAGACCTAGAGTGTGTAACAGTGTTCTGCAATGTTACTTATTTAAGCTTCACAAATAGGTATGGGGCTACAAGACTGTCAGTTTGTTCCTAATTGAATCCTTTCCAGTCTGGGCTTGGATGTAGCTGAACAGGGTTGCCACCACAGGTGATATGCCGTGTGTTCCTCTGGTAATTAACAGGCATTTGTACATTTCTGTCAGCTGCTCTTCTCCGCTCTGCTACACTCCTTTGTGTTACTCGGAGGAAGATTCAGCTGGAAGCCACATTGACAGAAAGTTTGGTAATCATGCTTCACCATGAATGCTATAACATCAGCCCAGCAATGGAATCACGCATTCTGCTGTCGTCTCTCACCTACTCCTCCACCTGCTGCAAACAACAGACTGAAGTAATTTGTGAAGAAAAGCTTTTGCTTCCTGCATAGAAATGTATTGCATTGTTCAGGCTGATGCAGCCAGTCCTGTAGCAAAGCCATTATGAGCTACGATATACGTATGATAGGCAAGGGTGAGTCATAGCATCTTACACCTGCTCTCAGGCACTTTCTCAAGAAAAAAAAAAAAATCTAACAGTACTTTTCTCTAGCATTTTGATACACTCTTCTCATACACATCACTCTAATGAGTTATTAGTTACCACTGAATGAACAGTCTGTTGTTACTTGTCTTTTAAAAATAGTATAAATGGATACAATTATAGGAAAACTCTTTTGTTTAGAACAGAAATCAAGGGATATTATTACTTGAAATACTTTTATTTGTCAAATTTGTTGTGTTAGGTATTATACCTACTTTATGTCTTGTTTTAATTTTATGTAAATGTTTCTCTCCCCTGTGGCTGTATTACAAATATCAGAGAGGAAGGTGACTGAAGACAGTGGGAAAGTGCTTGGAAAAACAAAGAAACAGCAAAAATTTTCTTCTTCTCAACTCTCCACAGTCCTCAAAATATAGTCAGCTTCATGTCATGTTAGGAAGAAACTTGAAAGACTTAAAGACAGGGAAGAGAAAGAAAGAAGAAAAGAAATAGCATACTCTCACATTAGAAAAAGCAATGCATATTTTTATGCCCTGTCATGTCAGGCCTACATCAAAAAAGCTATCCACTCCTTTCAGAGGAACATGATCTCTACCCCAACGTATGAGCTGGAGCTGTAGAGTAATTGGAGTGGCTAAAAATCTTGGGCTGTGTTAATATAGTAGCTGATTCTACTAGCAGTCTGGTACAAGCCATTGTGATATTCAAGGTTGGACATCACCCGCTTAAATTAGCAGTTTATCTGAGTCCAAAAGGATGGAAACAGCACGAAGATAAAGGATGATGAATCACATGACACAGAGTAAAATGTAGCTGTGATTAATGGGACATCACAAAACAACAAAAAAGAGAACCAACTGTGGAAAGAGATAACTACCACAACAAAGAGCAAATTATTGTCTAAGGTGATGTAATTAACACCAAGCCTTCCCATGGCTTGGATGACCAATTCCAATGAGGCTTGCTATTGTGCCCACAATAATGACAAGGCTGTGGATTCTTAGTTTAAATACTGGGCTATTAAGCTTCATTTCTACCCATTGCAGGGAACTGATAGAGTGTCAAAGTTGAAGATACGGCAATTTGTAATAGTACAATTACTATATAGTGTTGTGATTCATTCAACTAACATTCCCTGTGAGAGGACAATTGGAAGAAAAGCTTAAACACCTTGCACCGTGATTTATGGGGTCCTTTAGATGTTTAAATTCAAGATTTACCCATCGATTATACTTCTTACTGTATGAAGTCAAAGCAGCTCCCCAAAAGTGTTTTGTTATAGTAGGTGTGATTAAAAGTGGTTTTTGTTCTTTATCCTTATTAGTTATACCCTGAATGGACAAGTGGTATTTTTCTTGTTCTTTCCAAAGAACTATTTTAGCCCTGGGAATCTTTCATTGGATTACTTGCTCAAAGATGTGTTGATTCATAGTATATCATCTTCATCCATTTAGCAAGACAAAAGCTTTATTCAGATCATTTACTAGCAATTCCTGCTGCTTACTTTCTTCAACTTAGAAATGAAGATTTATATACACCTGAAGGGAAATTGCTGACAACCTAAAAAATTGGAGTATTTCTAAATATTCAATACATGAAAACTGGAAAGTGGAGCCAAAATTTTAATTTTCTTCACTGTCTATAACACTTCAATAGTTTTTCTAAGCTGTCCTAAAGATAAATAAGTGTAGAAAGGAGAAGTTTTAAATTGCTTGTAGTTTTACCATAAAACATACATTGGACTTGATTCACGGGAATCTTGCATTAGATTCTGCCATGGTGACAGATTAACTTCATGCTGGCAGCTGTGTCCGTTCATGTCTGAGAACTGTAGAGTGATCACTGAACTGTAGATCAAAACTGCCAAAATTTGAAAGCCTTCTAGATCAAAACTGAGAGACTCCAAACTGCTTGATGGTTGCATACTTTCTGGATATATTGGTTTCTCACTGTATTTTCCTTATGACTTGTTTTTCCTTTGTGTCTAATTAAGCACATATATGTGCCTATTGTTGTGGTGCTACTGACAGAATGCTTGCTGTGTCCTGCACAAAAGTCTTCTGAAAGCCTCTTGACCTCTGAAAACATAACTTTGATTCATTTTACTAAACTTCCTGATTCCAAAATATTAATTTCTTCTAAATGTTTTGCAGCTCTTACAAATCCTAGCTCTTACACTTGAGGTAGGCCGAAAGATGATGCATAGGCGTTTCTGCAGCCTTTGCTGAGATAGCTTTGACATAACGCCGTGGGTACCGGTTACATACAGCTTTTTGACCACTAGAGCCAACATTTTATTGCCTGCTGTCAAGGTTTAAGATTGTGAGATTCTTGAGATAAATATGTCACGGTTCCATTTGTTTATAAAATACATTGCACAACACAGCCCAATCTCTCATTTGACCTACAGGTATTACAGCTGTATAAATAGAAGATGAAGAGTAACAGTTCTGTGTAATCACAGCTATGAACTGATGTAGCTTTTAAAACAATTCTTAGGGAAGGGAATTCTTTTCCTTCTGTACTTCATGCCACATACACATTAGTAATATACTGTTTAAACTGTAGTATACACAAGAAAATATTTTATTGTCAAAATAACTAAAAATGATTGCTACAGGTTTTAGAGCCACTGGTACATAATTTTTTAATATATCATGTTATCTACTAGCTGTTTCAATGAAACAGACTTTGATAGAAATCAGGCTGGAATTTTACTGGTGTTCAGGCATATTCATGCAAGCCAGGATCAGAAATATCCCAATATCTGTTCTGCAGAAATAGAAAGCTGATAGCTCAAAGCTCACTCACAGTTTTAAAATTATTCATGTAAAAATTATGCTGGTATAAAAAATCATTGCATAATATTTGAGTGAAGCTCTTACACTGCAAAATGAAATGTGGAAATTCTGAAGCAAAATATTTCTGATTTGTGCTTTACACAATTATTTTTAACAAGCTAAACTTGATATAGATGCTCAGTTTTAAAAGGTTCTTAGTGTATCAGTGAAACTGAAGTCATCCATGGTGAACTTGAAGTTGATATCCAACGTTGGACAGGAAGGGAGTGCTTACACAGGCCATTGTTCTCTTTTGCTTGTTGTCACAGGATTCTCATGAGGAGAAAAATCCATTACCAGTAAACAGTTTATTTGCACTGGTTCTTCACTTTAATTTTCTGCATTATTAATAAGCAGTAGATAACAAATGTGATTTATGAAGGACTAAACCAGCAAGTCTGTACCAGAATGGTGTAGGTAATATTATGACAGCTAGCCATCGTATTTAGGATATAGAATTGTCATAAGCATTCTTCCCTAAGCAAAAGTGAAAGATGATTTCCCTTTACAGGATTAATCTGGTACAGACACTTTGTTTATAAATATTAAAATGACACAATGCTGGCTGGAAATCCAGTACACTAGTAGCTGGTGAAAACCCAACAAGCTCAATGGTTCATTAGGGAAAAAAATTACGAACACTTCTTTATTTTTCAAGTGATGGGTTGGATGGTTTAATAAATTCCTGTGTTTCATACAGTGCATGCCTAACAGAAAGACAAATTGTAGCAGGTCCACAAAGGAAGCAGGCAGAAGAGAGAAAAATTGTGCAGATAGACGTATTGCAGCCCTCATTAAAAGCTGAGAACAGAATAATTCTTGGAGCAAAATCTGTACCCTGCTGAAAGCAGAGACAAAAACTCCATTACCTTTGATGTGGTCAGTATTGTACCTCCTGCATTTGGAGGCATTCATGGATAGTTGCTTCATATTTGTTGGGTATATTAGCATCCTTGACTAGGTACACTGAGCAGACCAGTGTGTGGCTCTGTTACCAATTCATCAGGACTTCTGATGGTTATTTCCTCCAGATTACGCTATCTGGGAAAGGTTGCAGCCAGCGTGAATTACAACCTCCTCCCTTCCTCCTCAATTTATGGTTATTATTGCCATAAATAACCTTTCAAACATCTTTAAAAACAGGTTGCAAACACCAGTCATTCTTAAAAGCTTTCTTAGTGTTACATCCCCAAACTAAAACTCTGGCTCAGTGGTAATTACTGCTTAGCATCCATTCTGTGTTCTGCAAGCAATACTGACAACCTGCTAAGTGTGCCTTTAGTTTTCTCCTCTGGAGGAAACACGCAGTGTAAATTCATCTCACACATCTGCACAAGCCCTGCCTTCATGACCACAGCGATGCAAAGCTGCATGTTTGTGTCTGATCAAGTTAACAACAAAGTAGACAAGGGGAAATCGGCAGATCACCTCTCCATAGACAGAGCTGTTTGTTATTCTGGGATTCAGTCAAGGTATGGAAGCGGTGCCTGTATCACCCACACTCCTCCTAAAACCAGCATCCTGACATTTTCTTTCCCAACACGATGGTTTCTGCAATCAGGGCTCTATTGGCATGGCACTCTAGAAAGATTTTAGGAAGGGAAGAAAATTGCTTGTGGACCATATCCATCTGTAGATTGTATTTCAACATCCTAGGAATTCTGCATTATCAAAAATAATTTTAAAAGGGAGCCTGATCTTACGTTCATCAGCATGTGTGACTGACGCATGCTTTCTAAATAGTGAGATGTGGAGATTTCACTTGTGAATCTTCATCCTGTTCTCTGAAGATAGTGTACATTGCAGCCAGAGAGATTATGCAGAAGGTCATGGAGGAGGACTGGGACAGCTGTACTAGAGATAGGATGTAACAGGAGCATGTTGGTCATCTAACTTAATCCCCAAGCAATTTTTCTCTAACTGAAGCTGTTTGGCTGCTTATCTAGTAATTTCCCAGAGTAGTATAACCTAATTAAAACTTTCTCTTTTTTTTTTTTTAACATTAGGAAAACAATACCAGCAGAACTTTGCATATTAATTTTTTTTCTCTTTTTTATTAGAGCAAGTACAAAACATCAAAATGTCAGACACTAGTTATCTTCAGATGAAAGGCACAACTCACTCAGATATTGGCTCTGTCTCAGAGAAAGTGGTTTTTCACCTCAAAAAAGAATACTAACCCTTTTAATCTTATTTAAATTAAAACCATTCAAAGCCTTCTCAGTTCTAGCATTGGTGTCACCTATCGTTTTACATATGACTTATTAACTTTTGTATCACAAATATTCCTGTTTAAAAGATGTAGGGTTGTTTTTTTTTTTTTCAAATCGACAGTAATGCTGAGTGCTTCTCACAATAACATTCCGGGCTTGTATGTCACATTTAATGAATAGTGTTGTTAATCCTTAATTGTGTATTTATAGTTTAGTTTATGGTTAAATGGGAAGCAAATAATTTAAAAGTACTTACGGGAATGACAATAGCTTTCCTCAGGGACTGAAAGCTGCCAAGATTAATGTCTCTTACACAAATGAATTGTAGGAAAAAAGAGCTACCAGATCAAGGCTTAGTCTATATATATCAAGCTGTTCTTGGTTTAGTTATTACTGAATAAGCTATTGCCATCCTCTTTGTGTGACCAGTCTTATTTGGAATTAAAAATTATTTGTTCCTTTTTAATTTAAACCATTTTGGAATTTCATTTCACTTGCTCTAAAATATGAATATGAGCAACAAAGTTCTTCAGATGCCATTATTCAGATTAAACCAGGGTGTTATATTAAATTATCTTTCAAATGCAGAAATATATAATGACTGTAGATTCCTTATTTTTTTTTTCTGCAAGTGCATTGAATATTGACTGCTAGGTTCCACTTTTGTCAGAGAATGATTGCAGATACAAGTACTAGAATAACTAGTGATTTAATGTTGTAGAAAGCACATGCTATTGTGCCACTAATAAACAGAGAAATCCACAGTGCTACAGTCTTGTCTTTTTTTCAGTGCCCTGTTTTCTGGTAGGTCTGTGCCATCTGCAATGATCCTTAGGCCTTTTCCAAGTTTATTGTTCTTGGTTTAGAACTCAGCAACATGAAAGGATATTTCATTTTTTTTTTAATTCCCTTTTGTGCTTCTCCATCACTAATTTAATTTAAGGATAGAACTGTCCAAGTAGGACTGGAGGTACATATTTTATAAGTCTAGCAATATGGTTATTGGATTTAAGAAGCATAGAATGAAAGTTACATAACCTGTGGCGTTCACATTTTTTCAGTGTTAATGCTTTCATAACATATTGCAGGAAAATTGTAAATAAATATAATTAAAAAAATACAAAAAAAAAAAAAAGACCTTGAGCTCCCCCTCTCTTATACTGGCTTTAGAAATCACTACAGAGTTGGTATTTCTTCATCCATGTGCCTTTTGCAGGTCATGCCTTAGCACATTCTATGCTTTAGGACTCCCATTTGAAATTGATTTGTCTCTTTATTTTCATTTTTTTCACATGTTCTACAGTCAGAATTCCTGAGTCTTTAAGTGAATGATGGTAAAATTATCATTTGAAGTGGGGTAAAAACACATCACAAGGCTTAAGTTCAAAGCCACTGTTTTGGGTGGAAATCACTTCTCTGCATTCCATTCCTGCTTTTAAAATACATTTGCTGTGGTTCTAGAAGGCTGTGCCACAGATGAGGGGAGCTAACACAGTGCCAAGCAAAGCAAGAGATAATTTCACCTTTCTGAAATTGCTGGCCATGTGTGATATGTCCAAGAAATGGGTTTAGGTTTTCATCAACTGGCTGTATTCTAGAGTCTTTTTAGAATTTGGAGTTTTGATTTGATGGAAAACATTTTTTTTTTATATGTACAAATTACTAACTGTAGTTGCCAGAAATACAAATTCTTAATGGAGAAGGCCCACAGTAGGCAGCACACAGGTAGTTTACGAAGCTGCAGCCACTCAAGACCTTCTTTAGTAACTGACTTCAAAGATGCACAGTTACAACGAAGTGCAAACTACTTCTGTGTTGTCTACAATGGGGTTTTACATCAAGTTAACCACCTTGGTATACAAACAAACATTTCTGCAGCAATAACCCAATCCCAGAGGATGTCTTTTTTTATATCCACATGGTTTGTCCTCACTCCAGTTTTTCAACAGAATAGTGATTGCCTCTCAATAATGTGCAGCGTGTTTAGCAGATATGTGGTGTACTGGAGCAGAGGAGTTAAAGATCACCATCTGATAAAGCTTCTGGGACTGGTGTAGTAGGTGCTATTGGATAAGTTATTTCCTTTTTCTTTTTCCCCCACCCTTCCCTTGTATGCTTCAGATGCTTTCTCTTTCTGCTGGAACCAACAGTACTGTCTTCTGTTGTACTGTGCTTTCAGAGCAACTCCTAAGTAGCACTATTAAAAAAAAAAAAAGGCTATTATTACTTCCTAGAGGAGGCACAGACTTTGAAGCTTAAGTTCAAAGCCTCTGTATTGAGGTGAAAAATCACTTTCCATGCATTGCTTTCCCTCTCCCTTCTGAAAAGACAGTTCCAGCCATCGGATGGAGAGCAACTAAAAAGGCTTGAGACACATATTTTCTTGACCAGTAATATGAACTAAAATGGATTTAACCTATCTTCTAATTAAGTGGTTTTATGAACAACCAGCAGAGCATTACAATTAAGCATAAGGAGCAGCAAGCCTGTAGTTCAGTCAAATGTTTTGGTACTTGAGGTAAGCACATCATAAATAGTTTCAACAGTCAGTGGTAAAAGGGAGTTACTATCCAAGTCCTAGAAAAACAAAGCAGAATAATGGAAGTGGAATAGGGAATAATTTATCAGAAGCTTTAAAGAAGGAGGTGGAGTCTTGCTCTTCATGGTGAGATTGTTTTCATTAATTACTTCCACTGGCATGCTGTACATGTCGTCAGAGCTGTGTCAGGATGTTCCCACCTTTACCTGCTCAAACATACTGTGAACTTCTTATGACGCATATGCTGTATGCGTTTTTCTTTTTTCTTGTAACAAATTTGTCGAGATTGTCTAGCCTGAAGAAAACAGGATGTTGGACAGATTTGGATGGATTTTACAAGAAGTTGCAGCTCCCTAAAATAAAATGCAGTAAATCATTATGTGCTGAAACAGGAATCACTGAGTGGCAGTCATTCCATTTATCCACAAGATCTCTCCTGAACAGATTGTTCCCCTTTCCTCTACTACTGTCCTCAGGAGAACAAATTATATAATTATAATATTTTTTTCTTATGTTTGTTAATGTTCCCTTAAATTGACGCTGATGGCTTTTCTTTTCAGAACAATGTAAGGAAAGAACTGGTTTCACTGACAAATTAGGCACCGGACCCATGTTAAGGGTCAGTGTTGCAGTAGCGACAAGAACAGTGAAAGTTTCTAAGGTGGACACAAGTAGCTGTATTTTGGTCATAGCTGAAACTACACATTCAAAATCACAGTGTGTACCTCTGCCTTCAGGTGCCATATGTTACTGTCCATCCTCCATTCTCCATATGTGAAAATAAATGTCAGAAATAATGGTATTTTAAAACACCATATGCTTTATATTTCTTTTCTTTATTGATTTGTGCCCACCTGGGCTTGTGGTGCTTCAAAATCACAATTTTTGCTTCACTGCTCATAGGCATTTTTTTATCTCTGGTCATTTGGAGCAAATTAAATGTTGCTTTAGTTTATTTTAGACACAGGCACACCTAGAGTCTGAAATTCCTTCCGTGTGAAGGTGGTCTGGGAATATCTTGGGCACTGAAAGCTTAGGAAGACATTTTTTGTAAGAGCTGCTGTGTCAGCTCTCTGCTGCCTGTTTGACAAATCTCTTGTGTAAGGGCATTCTCAAAAAGCTGGTTAAGCTAGTTTACAGCTGTTTTGTGCCGCTGAAGAGGGCCTAAGGATTTCTGAGATTTTTACTTGAAAGTAAGTCCATGCAATGCTCTTTCCCCCTCACCACTTTCTACATATATTAATGAAAATCTAATATCTTTTAAAAAACCAAAACAATATTTCAGTAACAGATAAATATATGATGACAGCTCTGAATGCTTTCTTGAACATCTGAAATGCAGAAAATAAGCACCACATCCATGCCTGGAGCTTAAGTTTCCAATAACGTGTCATACAGAACTGCATCACAATTCACGATATCACCTACTTTGCCCACTCACTTCAAATAAATAACTGTACAGCCTAAAAATGTGCTATTACAGTAATTAAGTAAAGTTGAAAGCTCGTCAGGATGGGTCTGATTTTTCTCCCTCCTAAAATCTGGGCACTAAAAGCCATGCAAACATTATCCTATGTAACTGCCATCCTGGCCTAATTATTTCTTGTTCTTTCTCACAGTGTTTCTCCGCTCTAACAATTAACTTTTCTCCATGATATTTAGCCTAAATCCTCTTTCCTGTTAATTAATCTGGCTGTCTTCTTGTCTTATACACAGTGAATAAGGCAAAATGATCCCATGTGGAGTCACCCTTTTTGTCACTTACAGTCTGATGTTGAGAGTGACTTTCTGCACCGGTGAATATTTATAATCTGGCTCACAGTCCTGGGGTGAGGCAATCATCGATTGACAATTTAAACATGAGTGAAACAAAGTAACACAAAAATACATTTGCAGGTAACACAAAAATACATTTGCAGGTATAACTGTGTTTTAAAAGGAAAGAATAATTTACAAAATCTTTGTCTCCTTGCACAGATGGTGAGGCTATCCTATACAGTAGAAACAACTTTTTCAAAGGTGTGACTTCCAAGCTATCCTACTCTGTTCCATTTAATTGCAGCAAATTATGACTATCTTAGGCAGTGTATTAAAAGGGAACAAAGTTCTGACTGTGGTTCCTTTTATGGGACTAATTGATATCATTGGTACTCCTTCAACTCATTAAAATATCTGCAGAAGTCACCATATACACAGAGGACAGGAAAATTTAACACAACACATTATTGATCTTATACACAATCAAAATACGGAAATCACTTAATTGTCACTAGCTGCTCAAGTATAAAATTTAAATCCTCAGAATCTCCAGTTGGGTTTTGAAACCTAGGAGAACACACGTGTTCCCCCTGGAGCAAGTATACAAACGCAAAAGTCCTGACTGCCAGACTGGAGTCCAACATTGGTTACTGAGACTGGCCATTAAAGGACCTGTTTGTATGGCCTGCCACAGTGGAAGCTGTAATAATGGTAGTGGTTACTGCACTCACATCTTATGCGAGTGCATCCTTGGTATCCAGAGGGACCTTGGCAGGCTGGAGAGGTGGGCCTGTGCAAACTTCATGAAGCTCAACCAGGCCAAGTGCAAAGTCCTGCACATGCATTGGAGCAATCTCAAGCACAAATACAGGCTGGGCAGAGAATGGATTGAAAGCAACCGTGAGGAGAAAGACTTCGGGGTGTTGGTTGATGAGAAGCTCAGTATAACCTGGCAATGTGTGCTTGCAGCCCAGAAAACCATTCACATCCTGGGCTGCATCAAAAGAAGTGTGGCCAGCGGATTGATGGAGGTGATTCTGCCCTCTTAAGATACTCTGCTCTTGTGAGACCCTACCAGCAGCACTATGTTTCAGCTCTGGGGCCCCCAACATAAGAAGGATATGGACCAGTTGGAGAGCGTCCAGAGGAGGGCCACAAAGATGATGAGAGGGCTGGAGCACCTTTCCTGTGAAGACAGGCTGAGAGAGTTGGGGCTGTTCAGTCTGGAGAAGAGGAGGCTCCAGGGAGACTTTATTGTGGCCTTCCAGTACCTAAAGGGGTCCTAGAAGTTGGAGAGGGACTTTGAGAAGGGCATGTAGTGATAGGACAAGGGATAATGGATTTAAACTGGAAGAGGGTAGATTTAGATTAGACATAAGGAATTAATTCTCCACTATGAGAGTGGTGACACACTGGAACAGGTTGCCCAGAGAAGCTGTGGATGTCCCACTCCTGGAAGTGTTCAAAGCCAGGTTGGATGGGGCTTTGAGCGACCTGGTCTAGTGGAAGGTGTCCCTGCCCATGACAGGGGAATTGGATGATCTTTAAGGCCCTTTCCAACTGAAACCATTCTGTGATTCTATGATTCTATGCCTTCAGCCACCTTCTGCCACTGGGATATAAATTGGTTTGGGGTGGATATCTCTGTCTCATGAAGCATATAGAGGCTTGGTTGTATAACAAAACCTAGCACTGGCTAATTAATTTCATGTAACCAGCCTCCTTCAAACATGGGAAAGAAGTTTGTATTTCTCATAAGGAAAAATATATTCCAGGAGATTAAGTGTTTTGCAGTGTTTAACAGTGGTGGGTAGGTCAAGATGGGCTGGCCTGGTCCTCTGACAGGGTCTTATCCTTCCTAGGTTGTGGTGGCAAAATAAGCTGCCCTCTTCACTGTGTAATCTCTCAGCTTAGACATTAAAGGAGGAAGAAATGCACAAATATTTATAACAAATGAGACAGACTTTGAAAGGAGTAGGACGGGCAGCTGAGGCATGCCGTGTCTTTGGTGCCCCAGCCAAAACTTTCTGAGCTTCTGTCAGGATTTTTAGCAATCTGAGTTATTCCTCTTGTGAATCTAGTCTGAGATCTCCAGCATTTCATCTGCTCCTGTGCAGAAAAAGGAGTGAGATGGGTTTGTCTTGCATCACCCAGCTCTGTCACAGTATGAGCTTCATGGATTTCAGGGGAATTGCCTCAGGTTAGGATCAGAGCAGTACAGGAGTGAGTGAGTTCTAGCGAGGGGATCACCAGTCACAAAATGCAGCCTACCACTTTTGATTTTGGTAGGCATGGAATTTATGTCAGTGTGCTGCATTTGATCTACATCCAGAATCATATTAAGAGGTTTACACTTCGATTCTGTGTTAAAATTTAACAGAAAGTCACAGACTGCAGAAAGCCAGCATGGAATCTCAGACTTCTGTAACTTTATTGCTGTAGAAGAGATGCTCATTTTAAATAAAACCTTGTTTATCTTAAAAGATAACTAGATAGCTAATAACATTTTGTACACTTAGCAATGGCCTAAATGTTCTTCTGCCTGGGTGCAGCTTGGTCACTGAATCTCATCCAAATTTGTCCTTCTGTGTTTATATCATTCACATGCTCTCCAGACATTCACAGACACATGCAGACAAGTGTTCTGACTGTTTACCTGCTCATTCCTCAAACAACTCCTTTTATTTATCACTTATTGTTCCTCTAAACAGTCAGAATCCCTCATGCATTTTCTTCTGTATGTTCTTCTCTTAAAAATGTCCCTTTTGTGTTTTTTTTTAAACAGTGGAGTTTTTTTTTTCACTTCAAAAGAGTCTCATTTTTAACACAGCTGTCTGAAGTAGGCATTCTGTAACACTCTCTCACATATCCATTTCTTAGGTGTATTTACTCAAACTCTGGCAAAATAAAAGACTCAGATGTAAAAGACTACTTAATAATCACAGAATTTCAATTAGCTGAGAAGTCTGTAAAGTCTACAAAGATTTAACAGTATAACGAACGTTTAACTGAACAGTTGTTTTCCTCAAACACAGGGTATACCAAAAAGCCAAACACAAACCAAAAGTGCTCAGTCTGGGTAAGAAGTCTTCGTCTTTGAGGGCTGTGAGTCAGTGAACTGAATAAGATTTTCTTGTTTTACAGCAGCTGAAATGTTGATAATATTTTTTTTTGCACTTAGATGTTCAAAAATAGATGCAGCACTTGTATAAAGACTACAGTTACTAAACAAAATTTATTTTTTTTACATTTGTTACCTTAAAGGTCAACTGGCACATGCCATTGATTTATTTTTTTCAGATGCTGTAGTTAAACAAGTTCTACAAACAAATTTATTATAGTTGATTCGACAAATGCTTGCAGCAGCACAGTAGAGTTTAATTTTGAATGCAATCAATAGGCCTCCATACTTCCAAAATAATGCACAGCTAAAATAACTTTGACACATACAGAGCGGGGCTGACATTTTCAGTCAATAGGGTTTTTGAAAAACAACAAACAATATGTTTTAAATCAACTACAAATTCATTGTTCTTGTGGTGCAAAGGTAACCCTCACCTCCGTAACAAAAAGAGCTGTTAAAATAATGTTTATTTCTTGTGCAGGAAGTAATAATCAACAGTAAAGAGCAGCAAAGAATGCTGGTCGAAGTCTCTTATGGTAATAGCTTGAAAGCACTCTACTCATTTCCTTCCTGGTTTTCCCCAGCTACATAGGATTTTTTTTCCCTAGCAACAAAAGTTATTCCATGGTCAATCAACTGAGTAAATTTTAAGAACTGTTCCTTGGAAAATAACATATAAATTTAGGTATTTTATCTTCTACTTGAAGGAAGTTTATATGAGTCTTTTAGCTTCTACTTTGATTTTCTACGGCAAGGCTGTGAAGCAGAGCTGGTTTTTTTATGTAAATCAGTTTAAAGGGGAAAGGTGAACAACTTCTGAATATACCGTTGAAAATATTTAGGGATTCCTTGAAGTTCGATCTAACTAGTTGCTTCAAGGAGGAGACTGGACCAGCTGATCTCCAAAGCTTCCTTCCAGCCTAACTTATTTTATGACTCTGAATTTTGCTTTTCAGTTGAAGGTCTCAAAGGCTCTACAGTGAAGGTGATATCAGAGAGACTACGAGGACAATGTTTAAAAATTAATCATATTTCCCCAGATATTCTTTAAAAGACAGTAACTACCTCTTTAGTTGCCCTTATGCATGAAAAAGGGATATAATCCCAAATCCCTCTGGCTCTTGTATAACTGAAGAAAGGGAAGTTGTTTTCAATTTAATAAAACTATTGGAAAACTCCAATTTTGCTTTAATACTGTGTACTGTCCTTGCCATATAGATTTTAATATAGGAAATACCCACAATTTCCACTGTTTGTTAATCTCATGGGGAACACTATGGAGGGCTTTCTTCAGATCTCATCACCTACTGTGAGTTTTGCAACTCCGAATATGAAATGTTTCTTGTCATAAATTGACAGTTCTTGTTCCACCCTAATCCCACGAGACTCTTCTAAAGAAAAAGGAAATGTAACAATCAAGTTGGATGATAGGAAGTGACAGGTTGATTCGTAGCATTTAAAAGACGGCTGCTATTATTATTAGACAATTTGATAGAGTGGAAGAATGTAATTTTCTTCCCTACAAACACTTTAGTGCAGTTTCAGTAACCAAGTTGTATTGTACTTATATTTTATTTACTGAGAATTTTGCCCCCACTTCCAGAAAAAGAGCAAATCTCTTCTGTCAGAACGTTTTTATATCCCTCCCTTGAAACTCTCCAGCGTTTCACACTATGTTGCCATTCAGGCAAATATGTGGGGAAGCTCTGTTTTAGATTAAATGTTAAATGGTGTATACATAGTTACTGTCCTCTCAAATGCATGTGCATTCAGTTCCATTCATCATAATTAATGCCTTTCCCATTATGAGGTATTTGGTCCCGAGCCTGGTTGAGTAGTTGAAAAGTTAGTGACCTTGGCATATTCTGCAGATTACTGAGTGAAGAATTTCAGTGCTAAATTGCTTAGCCTTCTGATTTTAATTTTTTTCTTTTTTTTTTTTTCTTTTCTCCCCAAATTCGTAAGAAACAGCCCCTCAATTTTTGGTACTTAGTGACAACAAATGGCATAGGAACAACTCCTGAATTTCCATGATTTGAGGAACTGACCTGCTACCAGCTATGAGACAGACACATAAAAAAAGAAGATTCAACACATGCAACATCCTCCTAAATGCATTCTCTAAAAAGATTAAACTGAATCTATTTAAAATCTGACATAAGTTACATGTGATACGTGAGTCACTCCAAGCCATCCACAGCAGTGATGGATGCCGCCTCCACTTCACTAAAGTCAATACGGAAAACAAATCAGGAAGAAAGAACCACCTGGCTTTCTGTGCTGTGCACCTCTTTCCTCAGAAATTAGAGTTATTAATATACAGCAAATTGAATTAATTATTTTGGATATCTCTTTTCACTGCATTAGAACTCTGGTGATTTTTATGGTTTACTCCCACTTTATGTCATTGTTTTCATTAGAATTACATTGGGTTACTTTTGAATGAAGTTTCTGTTAGAATATATCGGGTTTACCCTCATTGATGAAGTACAGACAACTTAATGGTGAGCAAGGGGCACCAAAGTCCATGGCTGGTCCTCCAGTTTCTCTGCCATTCTTATTCTGCCTTCATCTGAGCCTTTTGGAATAAACTGGACTTCATAAAAGCAGTGTGGACAGTTGATTCTCAGGCTTCAATTTCACTTTAAAAACCAAGCAATAAATGCCAAAAGATTTGACAAATAGAGGGAACAACCTTTTAGCCATTTTTAATCCCATAGAGGACTTTGGATCACTGCATAGCTAAAACAGTGAAGAATGACTGAAGTTTCGTTTTCTAAACCAATCATTTTCCTTTATAGGTTAAAAAAGACTATCTCTTATCTCATTGATAAATGGCCAAATATCGCCCAGAACTTACAACATTTCCCCATGTTCAGTTAATCTTCCTGTACTGAATGTATTTAGTCTAGTAGACAGCAAAAGGGAAAGAAGCAAGGTCTGGGAATAGAAAAATAGAAAATGTTATCATTTGAAGAAAGGGCACATCCCTGCGAAACGCAACATCCACCAAAAGTAACACACTGCCACATTTTCATGACATATAAAACAGCAATCAAAAGGGCGTTGCCAAATAGACTTTTCCACATTTCTTCAAATGAATTAAACTCGCATTCTATATTTATGTAATAAATACTTGTCAATTACCAGTCTGTAGAAACTGTTGTTACCAATTACTACACAAAAATAACCGAAAACTGAGGCCCAAACTATGCATATGCAAAGTATATGCATATTATCTCTTGGCTTAGGACCTGGAGAGACAGCACACCTTGAGAAAGAAACCCCCTAAGAAAGGGAACCTATTGTCAGTGGAACAACTATTGGCAGCAGCTGGCTTTGATGTCATAACTATTTCTCTTCTTTGACTGTACAACATGTCTGGGAACCCTGGAGAGTAGGTGGCTTGAATTTCTCATTAATCTGTTGTATGCAGAACAGTAAGAGCTAAGACGCAGCTAGCTGAGTGTGGCTCTTCATATCTTCCTGCCATCCACAGGCAGTCTGCAGGAAAGCTGGGAACTGCATTCACTTCTCCCAAGTGCTAATTACATTTCTGAGTTGCAAGGCAAATGTCTTTCAAACCCCAAATAAACTTATGTGAGATACTTATCAAATGTGTAGCATAAAAGTCCAATAATAAATTTGGAACTTTTTCTGCAAAGTTTGACTATGAAAAAAACCTACGTTATTCAACAGCTGTGGCTGTAAACTCTGCAAACATTTCATTATAACTTGTAGTTCTTTAAGCTATTGATGAGTGGTGCAATCACAGTGAGAGTAAATGGCTAGACATGAGAGAAACAGCAAGACAATAGCTCCAGTTTGAAGATGATCACAGAGATATTTTGCAACTTTTTTTTTTGTCTGTCTGGTTAGTTGGTTGGTTTTTAATTAGACTAATAATATAGGTATCATGAAAGCAGATCTTGTTTGAAGAGCCACTATCCTGCTTATTCCTGGCCAGAGAGGTGCATATGTGTTGTAGCACTCTCAGTTCTGATCCACGTGACCTCCAGGCGTTTTCATGTCATCTCCAGAGCTAATGCCAGAAAAGTGAGGTCTTTGTGCCACATATATGCTTTCTGTGAATTCAAATTATTTCAGGGGCAATTTTTCTAGGAAGAACAATGTCAAAAATGAATGTGTGGGAGCATCAGTAAATGATGAGCAGAAAAAAAACTGGCCTGACTTAAGAATTCCTATGTTTTTTCTATTGTGGGCCACAATCTCAATATCATATGTTATTCTTCTTTTTTTTTAAGATTCCTCAATTTACAGTGCAGCAACACAATCCATTTATAATATATTTTGTTGTGAACACTGCAGAAAATGTTTTCACATAAAAGATTTCCATGAAGACTCTTTTTAATTGTTGGAATCTGGAAATTATAAATCTGGTTTAAAGTCTGTAAGTCCCTACCAGCTGCGTGACAGGAGTGTTTTGTGAGAAAGAACATTTAAATGGGTAAAACGAAATTTCCCCCTCATCTTGGTCCCTCTGCTGTTAACTCAGTTGGGCTACAATGCAGTTGCTACTGCATTACCCACTTAAATGGAAGCGGAGAATTCCCTTTACTGAGGTAATTAGTGCAGTAAGTAAAGGCAGACTGTGAAGCAGAAATCAGACTGGATGATCACAGTGTTACCCCTAGCCCTCCTGGGCCTGAATTTGGTTTCATTTCAAGATGGTAAAATGCCACCTTGGCTCTTCAGGGGTAGAGAATAACCAATGCATTAAAACATGCAAAATGAAACTGTTCTGCATCCAGATATAAAGATTCCTAAAGTCTAGAAAGAAATAAGACAGTAATTTAATCATAGTCCATAGAGTCAGTAAAAGCAAAATGATTGAGAACCGTACAAGTAGCTCTGTAATTTCAGCTGATGTTTCCACCCTGAAGTGCCATTTTCAGAGCTAAAACACCAGCCACCCAAGAAACATGAAAATGTTGTACAAGAATATTCTCTATCTCAGAACAAAACACAACAAATTACCTAACTGTGTTAAGATCAGGCACTCTCAACAGATGTTACACATAGGATCAATATCAAAGTGTAGTTATCCTGATACCTCACAACTGTAATTATCATCTAAATAAGCAAAGAATAAAATAAAGCAGAGGACCAGATGGATAGTTCTGTATAAAAGCAATTTCAGATACTGTAATGTGACAATGATGATGAGCCCACCACACATAAATATGTTTTGCCAGATAGTTGGGCACTGCTCTGGCTTCTGGTGGGATACTGTTAATTTTCTTCCTAGTAGCTGGTATAGTGCTGTGGTTTGGATTTACTAAGAGAATAGTGTTGATAACACACTGATGTTTGAGTCGTTACTGAGCAGTGCTTACACTAAGTCAAAGACTTTTCAGCTGCTTATGTCCTGCCAGTGACAAGGCTGGAGGTGCACAAGAAGCTGGGAGGGAGCACAGCCAGGACAGCTGATCCAAACTGACCAAAGGGATATTCCACACCATATGACATGATGCTCAGCATATAAATTGAGGGGAGCTGGCCAGGAGGTAGCGGCCATTACTCGGGGACAGATTGGGTGTCAGTTGTTGGATGGTTGCATCACTTGTTTTTCTTGGGTTTTGTTTTTCTCTCTTTTTATTGTTTTTCCTTTTCATTATTATTATTACTATATTTTATTCTAATTATTAAACTGTTCTTATCTCAACTTACAAGTTTTCTCACTTTTAGCTTTCCGATTCTCTTGTCAATCCCACTGAGGAGGTGGGGGGGGGTGGTGTGAGGGAGCGGCAGCATGGTGCTTACAGGGGGTATACTTAGGCTGTTTTCCATAGCCAGCTCACTATTTATATTATGAGATATTGCTCTAAATCACTGATTACATAATCACAAGAAAATAAGACATTGAGAATGACAACAGTAACAAAATGGCTGAATCTACCTTTATTTAGGGTGAGGTAATCCTTGATTTAGGAAAGTGATCTGAATTCAGAGCAGCATAAAATCCCTTCCAGATCTCTCCTGCCCCTCCTATACAGCACACAGAGCGAGCCAGGCACCTCCATGCAACCATCCCCTGGACTGCAATGGAGTAGGAAGTTTCTTCATGTTAGGCAATTCAAAGTGCTCCAAAGGAGTACATGCCCAAAACCTCACCAACTTTTCAAGGTAGCCAGCTGTCTTAGGAAATCTCAAACAACTGAGCAAACTTCACTTGTGACAGCAGTGCCTACAGTATCCACGACATAGACAAGAGTTTAGTTGTTAAAGCGTTTGCTCAGGGATCAGGAAACTTGAGTCCTGTTCCTGTCTTACTTGATATACGTATCACCATCTAGAAGTGCTCCTACAGACAAATGTTATTCCTGTTTTCCAAACACCAAACGAGTTAGTCCAATCTAGAAAACAGCAAACAAAAAAATGGGACAAAACCAAGTAAACAGCTATTTAAAGGTATGCTTGAAGACACTACTTTTTCAGTAATTGCTCTTGATATAAGTATGCTGCAATTCGCGCTGTTGCATAGAGAGACCTGAGCTAGCTGTAAACAAGACTTTCTACCACAAACAGTCTGGTATTACAACATGATGGAGCTCTTGGCAGCTTAAGTTGTCCTGCCTTTTGCTACTAGAAAATAATTTTGATGGAATGTGAAATTGTTCTTTCTCATAACAAGGATTTTTCTCTCTAAAAGCCCGACAAGAACACTGATAATGCTTTTCTCCTAGTGTTTGATTTATCCCTGGTGCAAGAAAATCTAAAATCAAGGGAAATGTGCAAATAGTGGCACTTCCTAGTGTAGGACTTGAGGCAAAGAGATGTCACTTCTGGTCCCAGCTGTTCATATGTCACAGATGAGAAGGCAAAATGCAGTGGTTTTGGCCAGAAATAAGCAGGTAGGAACAACAGGTAGGGAATCCTCATGTTAATGTTGCTGTTAAACTGTTATGATAATTCAGCCTCCAAATGTTTAAGTCTTATTAAGCCAAGGAGGGACATTTTTTGATCCTTTCAGGATGGAGCACTGCCATTTCAAGCTCACAGATTCAAGCTGAACTGCAGGGAACAAGACCCTCTTTGGTTTTAAGAGACAGCATTCACATAGGGGTCTACTGTGTTTTAACTTAACTTTTCTGAGTGTCCTAATATCAGCAATCCCTCAGCTAGACACAAGGCTTCATTCACAGAGAAATGTCTCTGGGCTGGGGAGGGAAGGCAGAGCCATGCCTAGCATGGCACAGAGCAACTTTGCTGACGCTGCACAGGCATGATGCACTCCACGTGTGATTACACTGCAGCATTCCTGCTGCTTTAATAAGACTTTTCCTCTTAGAAGAAATAACTAACAGTGTCACTTTGTGGGGTGGCTTTCTCACAGCTCTCAACAGTTGACACTTGTAAATGACTTTCACCAGTGACCTAAATTGAACTCAATGAGAACTTAATGCCCACAACTTCACAGGCCCCCTGTGTGCATGTGGAGCTTCACATGCACCATCTGGGCAAGTCTTTTGACTTATCTGAACATAGAAGTGCCAGCATGGAATTAATTCCCACAAATACACGTGTATATGGATGCCACTCTTTGAATGTCAGGCTTTGGCAACACTCACTGCTTTTTTGCTGCCCTCATCCCTGAATAGCACACATGATGGAACTGCAGATCAGTGATGTCAAAACCATTTATATAAAGCAGAGTATTTGTTTAAAGGAAAAAACATTTATTTGAATAAGATTAGAGTAGAAGAATTATATATTGCACTTACAGCATTATTTTATAGTCAGAGGAACTGAGGAAAATTGAAATTCAGACTGTGTCTTCCCTTGTTCCTATCCTATGATAATTTTGATACCATTCTAAAGTCCTTCCAAATTCCTCTTTTCAGCGTAGCCTCTTTCAGTTACCCTGTTCTGTTTTCCTCTAGCTTGTGTCCTGTCTGCAAGTCTCTTTACTTCCCTTCCTTTCCACTCTCCTTTCCACCTCCCTTCACTTCTCTTGTTCTACTGTACTTTCAAAAACCTTTTAGTTTATGCCACCGCTGATCTGTCTCCTAAGGCACTATATCAGCACTTGTGGAAGGCAATCCTCCCCTGACTGACTGCTGCTTCTATAAGTGCCAATTCAGCTCGGCGGAAGGCTGGCGGCCAGATGGCAGCAGCAGGACACTTTAAAAAACTGATTCTTCAGTGTCCCCATGGAAAAGGTGGGCTTATAAGACCCAGAGCAGGTGGTTCAGTTTATGTTCTTGTATTAAAAATTAATGTTGGGCAGATTTGTTTGTTTGTACTGCTATCAGTGCAGTTTGCCCAAGTCCTGAGTATATTGATTTGTAATATGCTTATCAGAGATAAAAGTAATGTTTTCAGTAGGAACTGACTCTGTGTGAAATTTTCGTATCTTTGTATTTTGTCATAAATTCTGATCTCAGACTGTGGCTAAATAGTGTGAACCTGTGAATAATCTGGGGAGAAACTCAGGCTCACCTGTGCTTTGATGCCAGTGAAAGTCATGGTTTCGCTGGTGTTTGCCTGGGGATAGAAGGCAACACAGCAAGCTGCAACAGCAAACCCAGACTTGTTCAGACCCAGGACACCAAAGTGAAACCTGGAGGTGGAGGCTGCAGGCAGAGGGTAGGCAAATCCCAGTGGAAAAATCTGATCCACCATCAGGGATCTGTAAAGAATCTGCACAGGGGATTAGAAATCTTGAATCCTGCAGACCACATGGGATCTGAGCTTACACTGCAAAGTGAAAGCACAGTCTGGTGCTATTCTTATTGGAAAAGTTTTCATGAATTGTGCCTATGGAGAAAAGCTACTCTACTGTTGATATTATTAAGTCTTGTAAAAACAGACATTGGAATTCTGCAGGCTCATTGGTTCATTCATAGGGAAATATTTAAATATTTTTAAAAATAACCACTACTTAAGAGTAAATTCTTGGTCCTCTGGTGGGTTCTTCTCAGGGAAGGAAAATATGTGCTCTAAGAAGTTGGTACTGGCATTACCGTGAGAAGGAAATATCTGATCTCAGATCTACAAAAATAAAACCTTACATAAGACTTTTATAGTGTTACAGTGATACTAATCTCTGTTTTATTTCTTGCATGGAAAAACTGGAAAGATTTGCAGAACAGAAATGAATGGATTAGACTGCAATAATGAATTAACTTAATCGGCCTTTATCTAGATTTTGCGTATTTTTTATTGTTAGAGCTTTCAACAGAGGTGATGATTAAATATTCAAAACAGCCTACTGTACTCCAGGCATATTTCAGCCAAGATCTCGTGTATGTGGATACTTAGAATTACTCTTTATTCTCTTTCCTGCCCACCCAGTTTCCCTGAGCTGTTGCTCAATCTGCCTCTGCTGTCTTTTGTTCACAATCCTTTCGCTATTGTAAAAAATTTCCTGGGACTAAGACACAACCTCCGTTGTCCCAAGGCCTCCTTTGAACACTAAATGCACTATGGCTTTAAGTTTCAGATGATGAGGTAAGATCCTTCTTGCCTCTTTGAGTTCCTGTGGACTCATTTCAGCACCAGAGAACACAAAATTCTTACTGGAGGTAACTCTGAGATACTTGGTGGTTAGAAAAAAATATCGTGAAAACAGTGAAAAGATGACACTGCAATATTGTGCGATGGTGATTCTCCAGGCTTAGGACTTCACCACTTTTTATTCTATTTTAAGTAAAACTGAAGTAATTTATCTTCACTCACACTCGGGGTAATGTTCATACTTTAGCCCAAAGGAAAAAGAAGAAAAATATATAGCTTTAGGTCAGTCAAGACAAGATCTAAAGTGGTTTGCCTAACCCTTCTGAAGTTTAAATTGTTTCGACATTAAAAAGAAACAGTCTAAAAGACAAGAAGTCAAGTACATTTTGACCTTACTTTGAAATTTCAAGAAGCTATTACCTCGGACTAGCCATCAACTGCAAATTAAATTCAATTTATTATTTAATAAATCCCATTTTCCTATGATTTTAACAGTGATGAAAGTTATCCTAATTCTTTGAGCAGCAGGCCTTTCTGTAATACTATATTTACTTCTCTGTCCTGGATCCTTTGATATCCATTCAACATTACTCTTACCCTTGCCTTTTTCCCCTTGTCAAGCTGACCACATTTTTGTACCACTTAGCTGAAAAACAGTTTCCTGGTACAATCTCTTTGAAGACCTCAGCAGTAGACTCAACTGCAAGCTAAGTAGCTGGCATCTGGTAACCAAGGTCAGACTTTTAAAGCCATCTGAAGTTTTATGAGTGGATGCATAATATTCAGCAAAAGGCATTGTAGAAATACCCTTCAAAATCTGTTTCTGTTCTCATCCAAGGATTTTTTGAATGCATTTCTCCTGTGTTCCTTGAAGTCAGCTCTCAGTCAAGAAAGTTTTAGTATTTCATGGAAAGTATAAAGTTTAAGGCAGATTTCCTGAAAGCAATGAATATAAGCCAGTCCAATGGCAAGTCAGTATTTGAAGCTTTTCCATCTCCATCTTCCTAGATAGTTCTGGTGCTCTTATCGCTTTCATATCAGAGTGCTTGATAGTATTCTAGTTTGATCAAAACAAATCTGGCTTTGATACTCTTCCCCATATGTGAGAGAAAATGAGGAGGTCTGTACAAAACGGATTTAAATATTTCATTGGAGGGAAAAATTATTGGTTTTGCCAGTGTTCTTTCCACACCTGGGCAGCATATGAATTTTTACTAATTCTTGTCAATCAAAAACATAATTCTTGTTTTTTACAAATTAAGACTTGCAAAACGGCTTCTGGCTGAGATAAACTTACAACAGCTTTCCTGGCTTAGAGTTTCATTTTGTAGTATCAGCCTATGCACATAAAAAGGTATCTATAGAGTAACTCCAGAGACTGGATTCAGAAAGTCAAAACTATATAGATAATGAGTCATATCCTAGGCAGCTGAAGTCAATGGAAATTCTTCCTATTAGATTTATATGAAAGGAGTCAGTATTTAACTTCATACAAACATCTAATATTTTAAAAATTTAATTTAAATATTGGAAAGTAATCTCAACAAATTTCTATTCCTTTTCTGGCTGCTCCTATGTCAACAGAAATATTATTTGTTGAGATGTAAACAGCGAAACACCACTTTTGATTCAACACTAAACTTCCTTAAATAGTTCACTTTTGTCACTGGACTAAAGTACCATCTAAAAGGCAGGACTATAGGACTTATTAGGTGTTCTATAGAGGCCAGAGTAAATTAAATTAAAATGATACACTTTTCTGTTTTCACTGAAGTTTCATTTGAAAGTTTCCACTTGTCATCAAAAAAATAAACTTCTAAACCAAAAAGTTTTAGTGGAAAAAAAAAAGAAGAATCTATGGAAAGAAGCCAGCCTTTCCAAGAAAAAGTGTTTTCTCAAAAAGCTGATATTGAAAAATAACAGCAGTCAACATCCAGTGATTTGAAAACAAACAATGCCCCCTCCCCCCCCAATACTGTATAACTATTTTGTGTGGAATACAACAGATAATTTTTGTCTTCTGAGTAGATTTTTCAAGTCCAAGTTGCACAAGGTCCTTCTATTTGCTCCGAGCTCCTACATGAGCTCTTGCATCTCTGGTTTCTTCAGCACTGAATTAGAGATGAGCTCCACCCTCAAGGGAAACTCATAGACATTCTGTTCTCTGCTCAACTGCCTACTTTCAGTATGCTGCTAGGAATGAATGTCTTTAAAATCTTCACCTCTGTCAGGTTTGGTTAAAAGCTATTAACATGTAATTTGTCAGAAAACGCACATACAACTGCACACACACACATATGCACAGAGGAGGGCCATGATTTCCTAAGTCTTGTTTCCACTGTGAGTCAGGTTTTAGATATCTATTACGTAATAAATATGCTTATTTTCTGTAATGACATATATGGAATATCTTCTTATGTAAAGTAGCATGTGACTCGGTGCAGTAATGCCGCAAGTTTCTCACACTGCAAGGGATGGCTAGGGTCATGTCTCCAGTTCCATTTTTACAATTTGCCTTCTTAGACTGCTACAAAGTCAAGAACCTTGTCAGCTCCTGTTAAATGTAACTCCTTGCTAAGTCCCATGTTTTCATTGAAGACCAATATCTTTAAATGTTTGAGAAAAAGGGCACAGAAATCTTAAAAAAATACTTTGATGTTCGTTGACACATGTTTATTAAAATGTCTTTGTCATCTTCTCAAACAACAATCATAAATACAATTTGTAATCTCCAGTGTTTTAAGCCAGCATAGTAGTTTCTCCTTTTTCTTTCTTCCAAACGTCATATTACGATTAATTCAGTATTTGTACCACTGTGGGACATGATAAGATAATCGTAGTATCAGACAGACCTAGTTAGGCTGAATCAGTTTGCAGATCATTTTTATAAATATTAAAAAGAATCCCCTCTAGACTAACAAAGCAGTGGCAGATACAGTGCTTGTCATCTGCACTGCCTGCCAGTGAAATGTTTTGGTTGCTTAGGCACAACCAGGCACAAATTAATCAGGTTTGACTGAGCTACATCCTAGCTAAATCCTTATCTTCTGCAACATTGATTTGAAAGCCTGCAGTAGTTATTTCATATATCTTATCATTACTCAAGGCCCTTTGGGGGAATACCCTAATTTCGTAAACATATTATGCTTTTGAAAGGAAAAACGAAACGTGCTGCAGGGAGAACCTTTATAATTTGTTTTGCTTACAGATATGCTGAGCTACTTGTACTTCATAAGCTAAAAAGAAAAGAAATAAAAAAAAATTCCCAATGTGTGCAGTTATTTCCTGGCAAGCGACTGTTAATTTTATTCAAGTAGATAGCCCAGATCTAGATCTGATCCTCTGAAACCGTGGGCCATCTTCCCCAAGTTTACTTTCTGTACAACAGAGACCTGGGCTGACTCTCATCCTCTAACCAAATTCCAACCATGATGCTCAGGACAAAGAGAAGAACTGATGTGAAAGTTACGGTTTTCATTAAAAATAGACAGAAAGTTCTTCGAACACAGATGAGTGCTGCATGGATTTATGTGTCAGGATTGATTGACCTGGACATTTGAGAAAGTACCAGTTCTAATTCAAGCATCTCTACAGCTCCTCTGTTTATTAAACCATCTTCAGTGTAGATTCTCCAGTGTGCAACAGCAAGCGGGGTTACACTGAGGGATTTCCATCAGTTTACACATCTGTAAGATGTTCTTTGCCTCCCCAAATTCCCGTGGTCATGAAACTTTGGAAAACTTTTTTTTTTTTTTTTAATATATCTAGTCTGTGTCAGATTTGATTGAAATAGGCAATTTGACTGAAATAGGCATACTGATTCAAATGGTGGAAGGAAGGGATGACTCTGACAGATGCAGACAACTTAATAGCATAAGCCCTGTTGCCTTAGGAAGAAGAGTCTAATAAAGAAATCCTGTTCTTTCCCAAACCAAGGAGAGAGCTGTCAGTTCTTCTATTGAGGTCAGAAACCACAAGCCCAAGACGAGCTGCTGGATATGCACAGTTGCAAGATGGAAGGATCCAAGCACTAGATATCATCCCTCAACCAGGAGAATATTTTCAAAACAAAAGGAGAAGAAAAATGCAGGGAACCAGGGACAAGAAAATAACTTAAAAGGTCTGAGATTAGGGGAGACAGCAGGTAGGAATTTGGGTAGACCGAAGTCAGATATTAAAAAGACAATGAGCTGTGGACAGGGCAAAAAAGCTGTGTCTGAGAGAGTGGAATAAACTGGAGATCACAGTGACACTTGGAAGTAATTCTATTGAATTTACATGGGGCAGAATTCTTGTTATAGCACACAGTTTGTGACAATAGAAAAAAGTATAAAATAACAACATGGCTGGATGAAGTAGGCAGACGGATAAGCACATTGCTGAAACACTGTCTGCATTAGGGAATGTTTAAAATCAAAGATTAATTTTGACATCTGGGGCTGGAGAACCTGTTGTATGGATTTTTGAATGATATAGAGAAATGGCCATGGCTTTTCTGTTGTGTGCTCTGTATATTGCCTTGTCATATCTCTTTCTTTTTGTTTCATTTCTTATTTATGGATTTTTACTCCTTGCATTTTCAAATCTTTCCCACTGCTCTGTTTCTCTCATTTTCGCTTGTTTTTCAATACCTACTGTAGTCTGCTATCCAGACTCCCTGTTCATTTAATGCAAAACTAAACTGAAATGCCACTGAAAATGGAAAAAGCAAGGTAAAAGTGTTATTATCTTCACTTTTCAGATGCTTTTTTTTTTCATTTTGCATTTTTCATTAATTACCATTTCCTGTCTTGCCTGCTTCCCCTGATATGAATTTGATCATTGCTGTTCATGTGATTAATATTAAGATTAAATGAGACAGCACTAGGAATTTGCCTAGATTTCAAAAGTGTTGTTCCCTTATGACTCTCAAGAAGTGCCACATTGATGGCCTTGAAGGTCAGCCATCTTTTTATGTGCAGGCCAGGTGCTCAACAGACAGTAGAAGTAAAATCTTCCCAAGGTGTGTAACTGCAGACTTAAGTAGTCACAGGCAGAGGCCCAACAACAGGATTCCGTGGAAAATAAAAAGAAAAAAAAAAGAAAAAGAAAAAACCCAACAACAACCTACAACTCCTCTCTCACATATTCCTTAATAAATCCTTACCATTGTTATTTGACCTTCTTTAGGAAACATGCACAAAATGGGTTCTGCTTTTAAACTCAAGGTTAAGCTAGGCCTCTTGACCTTGGTTTGATCTCATAACTCTCCCTCTTTGTTTACTGATCACTTGAATAAGAAATCCGGATGTCCTTATAGCACTCTCCTGGCTGGCTGGTGTTTGCATTGCTCATTGAACCTAAATAGCAAACAGCCACCAAAGCCTCAAACAAAAGGCTTGTTGCAGATGCTTGTACTAAGGCAAACTCCTACTTTAATAAAGGGAGGATTTGCTTGGGAGAAGACAGCAAGCTTTAAAGGGAGTGGTGGCTGGCATTGTGACAGAGACAAAGCAATTCAGAGTGCTGGGCTGTCACAGTTCAGCAAAAGCAGGACAGCCAGGGAAAGAACTCTGGGGATTTTTGTCTAGCCTGTTCCTTGGGAAGAAGAAAATGCACTGCCCATTATTGCCAGTTGATAATCTGTTCTTCTGAACAGAGACCTTTGGTTGGCTAATGAAGGTTGAGTTTTAAGGTGCCCAGTAAGTGCAGAGAGGTCATAACTCATTATCCATGCTCTCCTGAGAAATCACTCATCCCAACTCTGTAGGAAAAATAGTAAGATGGTATTTTACTTTAAAAAAAAAAAAAAAAGACTTCTCAAAAAAAAAGGAGGAAATATTAAAAATGCAATTAAAATAAAGGCAAAGGGCTTAAAATATTAATTGCGGAATCATTTCCTCTTGCTTTATTTTCATAGATCAGATTCTGTTCCTGAGGAAACAGGGTAAGAAAGGCAGCAGGTAGCCAGCAGCGTAGAGTCAGTGCTCTCACTTGTCACTGTCAGTGCCTGCTGTGTCGGGAAAATGCCAGTCTGCCGAGAGCCAGCAAAAGCCTCAAGGGGGCAAACTGTTCCTAATGGCTGTGAAACTTTGACAGCAAACAAAAATATGAAAGGGCAAAAGCCTTGCATTGTGCTTGTGCACTCAGAAGGAGTTTTTTTTTGCAAATGTCTTTTAATCTCTTTCGTTTAAAAATAATTTTCAAAGCATTTTGTAAAATAGATGAGCTCTAGATAATATAGAATATACCTGGTTTTTGCTTGGATTTTGCAAAGCAGCAAATGTTCACAAGGCCCGGATCCAGCTTGTAGCAATACCAGTGGCTCATGCACAGTGTGTGTGGAATCCTTGACTTCAAGAGTAATTGCAGTCATTCTTAATGAGGTTTTTGCTGGTGTTCAGAGCTTCTTGTGGTGTAATTAACAGTGCTGAACTGTCCCCATTAACAAACTTCAAAAAGTTTAGGGTTGGGCTTTGTCCAGGAAAGATCCCATTTGGGTTCCTAGAACACTGGAAGCATGTTAAATCTTGTCCAGTGACCTCAGTGTGACAGTCATCCACATGATGTTGTATGTATTGTCCTAACTGCGCTCATACAGATCCACAATTTCCCCCAGCATGGGAGCAGAATCCATGCTTCATCACGGAAAAGGAATGAGAAAGCAGTGGGCAGAAAAATCTCTCTGAAGCACTCATGTTTAACTAGGCTGATGCATGCTTGTCTTATTTGAGTACACTGAGATTTGAGTCATTTCCTAATTTTCCCAACACTATGGCTCACATTTATCAGTTCTTACAAACACTGGCAGCACCCTCTCCTCTTAATTCCAATATATGCTTTTACTCTTCATGCCTCTTGGCTGCTTTCCTTGGAATAGTGGCCAACTGCTTTCTTCCTTGGCCAAGCAAGCACTGCAACTTTCTAGCATGTTCAGGAAGTAGTAGATCCACCTTTTTGTCATTATTCTTCTCAAAGGACCATCAATTAGACCTCATCCAATTCAGAATTTTGTAAAATCAGCGTGATATGCCTCCAGGATACCTTTCTTCCACCTTATTTTTTTATCATAAATTTTATTCTTACCTCCACTAACTACCAGGGATATTGCTCAGCTCCTCCGATAGACCAGGAAGGCCTAGTTCTAACTTCAGTGCATGCCTGAAACTGTGCATGCATTCAGCAGCACAGTGGCAGATTGGGAAGCTCCCTAGGTGCAGATTTGACACAGCATTACAGGTCTTGCAAAGCTTCAGTTTAATGACATGATTTGTTAAGACACAAGAAATGGCTGGAATCATGAGGCAAGAGGGGAAGGCAATGTGGGACTGTGAAAAGGAATCTAAATGAGATGGAGGTCTTATGTCTGAGAGGGGGGTGGTTGCCACAGTCTTTATTTTTGGTGTCCAGTGTGCTCTGTAAGGGGTGATAACAACCAGTATTTAGGTTATAGAAGGCAGAACTGGCTAAAAATTGAAAGAGCATTTTCACTAAAATATTGATGAAAATCTGTTTTCTGATTTTCTGTGCTAAAAGCTTGTTTCAATAAAAATTTTCCAAGCAGCTCTAATAGCAGGCAATAAAGCCTAGTGTATTGAACTAGAACAATGGAATTGTTTTTATGATACATGTTACCTAAGAGTGAAGAAAAGTACTGGAGTGCACTTGCAGACTGACGACTTCAGAACTAATCATGTCACTGAGAAGTACTCAGATTGGAGTTGATTAACACAGCCAGACAAGAGAGTGCAAAATAGCCAAAATATGTGCTATGTGTGAGACAGATACAGAACATACAATGCAAGTCTTTGTTTTCTAGACAAGGACATAACTTTTAACCTCCTTATTATTTTCTCAAGGCTATTTCTTCCGTGTATACTCAATAAGTTTCTTGAAATGACAGTTGCCCATCAGATGTAACAAATTCCTCCAGTAAAGGCCATATTGTGGCAGCAGTTTTAAGCAGTGATTTTCCTTGATGTTAAGACTACATTATTTATCTTTTTTTTTTATATATATATATCTCAGAGGAAACCCACCATTTTGTCACATTTCTATCAGCCAGAAAAATTTTCAAATTTCTAAACAGGTTTGTAGGACCATGTGCCAGCATGAATTTAAAAATAGAGTGACTAGAAAGTGTGAAGTATACACCTCGTGTAGCCTGCTCCTCTTCTAAGGAATGATTACATGCCAATTAGCTAAATTCTTTTATGTCCATGGAATATTTCAAGTGTGATCAACAGATAATTATTTTTGATGAAAAAGGTGAAAAGAATAATATGTAGATTTATTTTTTTCTGAAACAATATGAAGGATACATGAATATAGAGTTAGCTTGTATTTCTAAGAAATTAACTATAATATTCAGAATACTCAGATAACAGATTATGAGTAAAAATTATTCATTAAAAAGTAGGCTGAATTATTAAATAATGTATGGGTTTGATTTTCAAAAAGTAATTAATGCCTTTTACAACTGATATTTTATAAGGTTTAGCCATCAAAATAGCTAAGTAATTTTCAAAATCTGCATTTAAATCACTCAATCAGTTTTAAGACCATTCTATTCTAGTTACTCAGTCAAAAAGATAATAAAAAATAAACACTGAGAATGATTCACATTGCTCCTATTCTATAGTTATTGATGTAGAAACTAAGATTAATATTCTATAAATAATACAACACATCCAATGTAACATTTGCATTCTCAAAAAATGTTGAAGCATGATGTCAAATTGTCAGTAACCTATTTATTGACTTGTTGAGCTTCACATCTGATTTTGATTGTATATGAAAGGATGGGGAAATAAATCAGAGTTGTTAACAGTTCTGTTTTGAAGCAAAGAAAATGAACATTCAGGGCTGGAAAATGACCGATTGGCACTTATTAAGATCAATAACAGACATAAGAAATGTTGGTCATGAAATTATTTTCTCCCTCAATAAAAATGTCAGTGAAAACCAAACTGTGAATCATTATGTACTACTGTATCAGAATCCAAATGCAATTTTAGATAGTAAAGGGCAAAATAATAAATTTTGCAAAATTTTTAACCATTTCTAGATACAAGTTATTTATAATAATTTTAATGAAAAATTATAATGGCTTCAAACTTCACATGCTCTTTTTCTTATGCCATTTATGCATTGTAATATTGATTACCTCTCTGATGTTTATCCACTGAACATTTTGAAATATTGCAGCTGTAATCCAAGCAACAGGAGACTCTGCAGAAAACATTTAGTTTAGGATTTTGAAGCCATAGAATGTTACAAGGAGTGTATCACGTGCCACTATTAACAGAAAATAAGCATATTTTTAAAAAAAGACCTTCACAAAAATTTCATTTGTGTTTGTGAATAGCTAGTGACTGAAAAATAATCTAAAAGCTCTTTTTTTTTTTAAACTCTGCACACTTTTGAAAGGTTTTCAGAAGATCAAAAGCCCTTCAATCCTTACTTGTGCAGAAGCAATAGCTCGCTGGATCTCCATCTGTGGTCTGAAAGGAGCACTTAAGTAGTACGACTTCAAGAATAAGTAAACTTATTTTATCCTCACAATCTGACTTTGCCCTTCTGAAAGTGTTACTGATAATTCAACTTTCATAACATTATGGACCACTTCGCAGCAATGTTTTTATATGTTTTTGAAAACTTGTAGTATTTTGAGAAACAGCAAGCACTTTCTCTGAGGTACTAGTATTATTTCAGTTGATTTTTCTTTGCAACTCTAAGGCAACCTAGGTCAACTTCTCTTTTCTATAATCAACTTTTAGACCATTTCCTGTTGGACTCAGATTTTTTGTTTGCCAAGCAAAGGTTATTACTTCCACATCCTTTTACCTTCAAGCAGACTAAGATTTTTTTTTTTCAAGTTTAATCTTATTTTTCCCATTTCCTGATTTAAATGTTTCTACTGGAACAACACATATTTGTTTGTGGTTCATTAGATTATAGAACTTGATCACTTGTTTGCAAACCAGTTCAATCCACTGCATGAGCTTCAGTGTAAGAAATGTTCGGGTTTTTACAAGTAACTGCCTCTCAAAAGTTCAGCTGTTACTGTTCTTTGGTATGGCAATTGATGCCTTACACTCTATTGTTCGGAGTTTTTTTTTTTACAGTAACATCAGCAGTATCACATATCTTTAATTTGTTTGTCATTTTCCAAGATCTGCACCTGCTTCAATATTGCTTTTGCACTTGATCGATTGCCTTGGTAGGTCTCTTTGTCAACATGCTGCATGTTATTTTACTGTCATTTTCCTGGTTTTCTTAGGTACTCAAAGCTGCTGGCATATTTCCTTGACACTTGCTGTCTTGAAAAGAAAAATATTATTTTGTTTTCTGAGGTCAGAATTCAGTTTCCTTCCTTTCCCTTTTTTTTTTTTCCCCAGTGGGAAATGCACTTTAGTCTCCTGCTTTTTGCACTCTTATTGCAGTACAGAATGCTCCAAAGTATGTACTAATACAACTATTCCCTGTGTTGAGCTGCTGAAAATATCTGCCTAAAGTATGACTCTTTTCTTCTTTAACTATTCAACTTGGTCATTGCAGTTGGGAGATACAATATTTGACTTTCTGGAGTTTCTTTCCAGCTTCTGCCCAGTGCCTGGCAGTGTGTTACAGCACGGTACAGGCTGTGAGGCTTCCAGCCAGCTTTTCAGACCCTGTAGCTGTCCACCGAAGGAGAAATCATCTTCGTTTTCAAAAACTGTGAAGCAAATCCTCTTAGAATATAGCAAACAATAAATTGTTCTAAACAAGTAAAGAATGGGATAGGAACTATTTGATACCTGTATGAGATGCTCCAAAAGGGAAACATCCTGCACAGAAATAAACAGATAAATCTGCAAGTACTGCACAGAAAAACAAAATGCCTGATATATGTAAAGACAAAATTTTATTCAATTTATAATTCTTAACTTATGTTTCACATGTATCATATGAATTTTGGTCATTTGAAGTGGTTATACAATAAGCTAAATAAGATATGTTTTCAATTGTAGGGAATATATATGAAATTCAGCAGTAACTTTTAAATGAATTCTGAATAATTCTAATTTACTGTTAACAATGATTCAATTTCACTAAAGAGCCCTGAAAAAATTTAGTATATCCTGTTTAAGTGGATCTAATAAAAAATTCTGTGAGTTGGTAATGGAATACTGCAACAAATTATGAAAATAGTTTTTTTTGCAGTTAACACTTATAAATTACTAATTATTTAAACAATGTTTCCTCTATTTGAGTGTTTAATTTGATTAGCTTCACAAGATGTCTTTTGCCTTACAAATGAAAGTGTTTGACACAGAAATGATATACATTCTTGCATATAAACTTTTCTACCTGTTGAGAGTAACAAAGGACAAGTCTCCAAATGGAAATAACTTTACAATCCACTGTATAGAGAGGCATCCCACTGCACCTAATCAGTTACTGTCCTTCAGGTGACTCATTGAGTAAATTAATAACAAATGAGTGGAACCAACAGCCCCTGGGTCAAACATGGATAATGAGACTTTGAATTACGCTTAACATGAAATACACTATGGTGAGTCTCTCATGAGCTAGTATTTCTTAGTCTCATATTTTTACACACATTAAAACAGTAATTTTCTTACCTTAACTTAAAAGGGAAGTTCAGCAATCTTCTCTCCTTGATTCCACTAAAATATTGAATAAACTTTCTGAAATAATTATAAAGGTAGTTTATATACTTGTACAAAGTAGCTTAAATAACTTGATAGTGATTTGTTGATGAAATTTAGTTACCTCAAAGTACCATTTAATACCAAATTGTATCTTCCATAAATTATGTCAAATGCACACAGCTCGGAATTATTTATATTCTGCTTATAGATATTTTCTACATTACAGCATTATTTGATTGGTCCAGTTTCAATCAAATATTCATTTTATATATACATATAATCTTTATATGTCCTTATCCTTTGTGTAACAAAATTAAGAGATCCTATAAATCAAACCAAAATGGTAAAAGCATCCTAAATCTAGCTTGGGAATCTTCCCCGTTTTCTGTATTATCTCTATTTCATTATGATTCTTCAGTGATCTATAAAAGTTAATAGACTAGAAAATGGGCTGTGCCATCTGTTCAGCTGTGATGAGTTCATTAGTCTTTACCTGAAAATTTGAGTTTAGTTCTTAAACAGCTCCACTGTTGTCTGTGACTATATCAAGCTCATCTGCGTGAAAACTGTTTCAGCTTTCAACCAGCCTAACCAGTATTTCACCTTCTTGTAAAGAGAGTAGTATCAAAATTGTTATTATGCTGAAAATAATCAAGGACATTGTGAAGAAGGAAGAGCACCTGCATTAAACCAAACTCACTGAATGCAGATTGTCTCACATGTATTTCAAACAGGCTTTGAACACTCATCTGGTAAGAGGAGTTCCTCAGACTTCTTGATGGTAAATCTCCAGCAAAAGAAACGCTGCTGATAAAGTGATATAATTTTTTCCTTACAATTTGGATAAAGTCAGCCATAACCAGAAAGGACACAGTACTTTGAGTTTTAATTAGGGGATGCCTTTGAGGGAAGAGAGGTATTCTTTTGTGAGGTAGATGAATTACTTTGAGCCACAAAAGATAAATTTCAAAAAACTTCTCAATACTTTCTTTTTTAAAATCGCTGTCCATCCATGAAAAAGAGATTCTGAATGTTTTTTACATCAACTCAGTTAGCTTCAAAAGGAATATAACAAATAAACATTTTATTTTCTTAACCAAGAAGGAATTATACCTGTGAACTAGGAGCTCTTCCCTTGTGAATAACAGGGTAATACATTTTTGATAAATTTTTGTACTTCTAATGAGAACAGTCCTTTTCTCTCCCCCTCTCTCTCTCTCTCTCTCTCTGTCGACGACATTTTAGCATATGGATTTAAAAAAAAATTTCTCTTCTACAGTGCTGGCAGACGAGGCATGCCTTCCTCCTTTACACACAGTAAGAATAAAGGCTATCACTTCCAGAACCCACCAGTCTTGTGGACTGACACACAAATCTCACATGTTGGGATTGCAGTAAAGTTTCAGCTCTACAGGTGCTGTAGACTTTTGATTTAATGAAGTGTTAGGAGTGTCATGACAGCTGCTCTGTTTGCTTCAATCATTAGGATAAAAGATTTATGTACAGTAACAGATGGTGAACTGCTTTGATTCACTTCTTATGTCTCCATAGGTTTTATAAACAGTTAGAGCTGGTCAAATATCTTCAATTGAAATATAGTTCACTAAAATTTGGGTTTTGTTCAACCTGAACTATTTGATTTTTATGGAACCTCCTTTTGGGAAAGTAAAAATAAATTGTTGAGCTTGGGGTCAGCATAATATTAATCTCTAGTCATACTCAAACTTTGTATCTCTGTGAAGCTATATCATAAAGTTCTTCTTATTCGTCTTCCCCATGGGTCTCTCTTCTGCTAGTCAGACCTCATTTCCTATGATTCTTCTCAGACCTGATTTCACGACATGGTGTCCCAGCCACAGCCATTCTCTTGTACTCCTGCCTATCTGCCACCAAAGTCATGAATGTATGTTTTTCAAAGGACTCTGGTGCAACTGTAACTGAGATGGCACTGTACTTTATGACATGATAGGCAGAAATGTCAGTTGTGTCCTGAAAGCACTTCAGTCACACAGGGTGGAATAGTCTGACCAAGTACGGCGCTATACCAACACTTACACTGAGGTTTATTCTAAAATGTTAAGTTTATTTCTACTGTATGATGTAGATACATTCTGGGAATCAAAGCTTAGATAATAAGGACTAAATGGCCAGTGCTTTTAGTTTTTTTTCTGGTATATGCCTTGTAAATGGAAAATCACTATTTAAAACACACAAGATAAACTTTGAATTGATTTGCCATAAAATAGTACAAGAAATGAAAATAAAGTTTGCTTCACTTGTGATAAACTTTGCTATTTGCTTTCCATAATTTAAAGCAACTCCCCAGAGTTATTGCTGATGGTTTTTTTTATTTATTATGTCTTATATTGCACACATTTTAGGAAGCTAGATTTTCTTCATTATTTTTGAGTGCTTTTGTATTAGGGAGGACAGGTTCAAAACTTCTAGCTGGCATAGAAATCAAAGCACAACACCTAATCATACCTGTGTAAGATCACATCATCTTTTCCTTTAGAGGCAGAAAACATCCCCGCTCATAGCCAGTATCTCTTCCTACAGTAGTAAGAGAAGATCAGTTAGGGAAGTCTGAAAAAACCTGAAGTATTTCAAAATATAACCACCTTCTTCTGGGGTTTTCTAATTTTCAGTGGCAATAAGAATTCTCCTTGTTAATCTGGGCCAAGGTTGCCCGTGTGTCCAGGAAAGGGAATAACAAAGATAAAGTAATACCAAGTCTTTACCTTTCCACTGCACTCATCTTATTATCTCATTTTAGAGGCTTGCCTGTATTTTCTACATTAAACATCACACTGGAGCCTTGAACAGATGCCTGACTCAGCTTTGTCTATGGGTAAAGAGCTCTTCAAGGTCCAGGATGCCTTCCGTCTGCTGAAAGGCACAGCCAGACTGTGGAGGGAACATCACTATCCTTGGGTCAGAGCTCCTGATGCTCTGGGACTTGGGAAGAAGTTTCTTTGAGGTTTGTAGCTAACTAAAAAAAAAAACCTCAACTGTAAAAACACCTAGAATGCCTTAAAATGAACTTTAGCCAGGTGAACTCGAATTATTTAAGGGTCTTACCTCAGGCTTTGAGCTAAAACAGCAAAGACAATGAATATGGTAGTAAATAAATTATTTCAAGGAGATTTGGGAAGAAGGAATTCCAACATAAATATGGTGGGTTTTTTTTAATATTAAGGCAAAGACATTTGGATTATGCTTATAGCTTCTTGGCTTTGCCTTTTGGAACTCTGGTACCAGCTAAGGACTATCAGGATGGAGTATGAATGAGGCACCAACTCAGAAGACTCATTCAGTTTTTTAGAATATGGCTTTAAATAAACATTCTTCTCAACAGGGCTCGGATATTTCTTCTTATGAAGAAAACAACACTGATAAACAAATACCATGTCATCATCACTTAGTTCATCAGCTTTGTAATTTTTAATAAAATAATGCCTGGTTTTCATTAAGTGGTTCATCTGTAATCCTTCTGGAGCTCACAAAAATCCCTTGCCATTGCTGTATTTTTAGCAAAGAATAATGAATAACTGATAGGATGAAGTATAGTGCTACATAATTGGCAAATGGAGAACGTTTTGCAGAAATCACTCAAACTATTTTGAATTTCATTTCTAGTCATGGTTTATTTAACACTAGCAGAGTGCTGGAAGAGTTTCACAAAAGACTGATGATCCTCTAGAGCAATTCCTAAGCGTAATATTATGTCTTAAAGAATTATGTCACTTTCTTTAAGGGTGCTGAGAAAGATATTACTATGCATCAATAAAAATTCAAGTTTTACCAACCATCTGTATTGCATAAATCAAGGAGAGGGTAAGGGTTTCCCCAGAAAACAATTGTAGAATGGAATGAGATGGCCCAAAAGACATTTACTGTGTGTGTTGGTAAATGCATTATGCTGCAGTTTCAATGAACTTCCAATTAAATTTTAAGGGCAACATTTTCAAGGATTTGTGCCTAGAGCTCTGTTCACATGGAAAATGGTGGTTTTTATCCTTTAAGATGGGACTTGTCTACAAGAAAGAGATGCACCTGCTCAGTTTGAAGTGTGGCTTTCAAATAACTTTAAAGCTACTGGGAAACACTTTTCAGCTTGGTTTGGCCATTTTATTTCAAATGAGACCAAAGTGATCAGAAATCTTTCAGCTGAACTGAAATAAAATAACTTGAAAAGAATGTATGTGTGTGTCCCTATATATTTGCATACATGGGAAACTGTCACAACTAAATAAAGGGAAAAATGTTTAATTAAAACTACTACTACTACTACTTTTTTCTTTTTTTTTTTAATGTAGAGAACACTGCAGTCAAATTAGCTCAATGTTGTTAATTTAAAATTTACCACCTTGCTATGAATCTAGGCCACTGTACAACCACTTTATATATTGTAGAGATGTTTGTGTGTGGCTTTGTTTAGTGGGGGGGGCTACGATGGCAACTTCTGCAAGAAACTGCTAGAAGTTTCCCCTTTGTCCAGTGGAATCAGCCAGGCCTAGGGTGGACCCACTGCTGGCCAGGGCCAAGCCAATTGGTAGCAGAATGTTCCGTGATAACGCCTCTGCGAAAACGTATTGAACAGGGGAAAAATTAAAAAAAAAAAAAAAAAAAAAAAGGAAGAAGTGAAGAAGCAGAAGCAGGGGGCAGAGAAGGGAAGGCACGAGCCTTGTGGGCCTTGCGGCCCTCACCCTCTGGCCTCCCGCTGGGCGGCTGTCTGGGCCTGACTCGGCCCAGCCCAGCTGCAAGAAGTGGAGAGGAGATGAGATGTGAAGATAACCTGAGAGGCGTCTCTCTGCCTGTTGTGAAGAATTTATTGTGAGAGGAACATCTGCAGACGCCAAGGTCAGTGAAGAAGGAGGGGGAGTAACAATGCGGCTCCTGGCCAGAATTCCCCTGCAGCCTGTGGTGACGACCATGGTGGAGCAGGTTGTCCCCCTGCAGCCCATGGAGTCCCACGGAGGGGCAGAGATTCACCTGCAGCCCGTGGGGGACCCCACCGGGGCAGGTGGATGCCTGAAGGAGGCTGTGGCCTGTGGAGAGCCCACACTGGCGCAGCAAGTTCCTGAGGGACTATACCCAGTGGAAAAATGACCCTACATTGGAGCAGTTTCACAAAGGACTGTAGCCTGTGGGAGGGATCCCACACTGGAGCAAGGGAGGAATGTGAGGAGTTCTCCTGCGGAGGAAGCAGCAGCGTAAAGCAACATGTGATGAACTGACTGTAACCTGCATTCCCTTTTCCCCCCTGTGCCACTCGAGGTGGGGGGAAGGAGGTAAAGATAATGTTAAGCCTGGGAAGAGGGAGGGGTGGGGGAAAATTATCTTATTCTCTGTCTCATTATCCTGCTTTGGTTTTAATAATAAACAAATAGTTTTCCCCAAGTCGAGTCTGTTTTGCCTGTAACAGTAACTTTAAGGATCTCTCCCTGTCCTTATCTCAAACCTTGAGTCCTTTTTTCCTTATATTATCTCTCCCTATTCTCTCAGAGTGGGGGGAGCGAGAGAGACTGCGTAGTCTGGTTCTGAGCAGGGCTAAACTACGACAGTGTTCAAAGAGATTAGGCAATGACTATGTAAGCACTTTAAAAGCTGATTAAATGTATGCTATGTTCGATTTCCTGCACTGAAGATGCCGGCATATCCATGTGCAAGTAAAATCATATCTAATATATGCAACATGGATAGCTAGGCATGAACATATCCATTATTATTATTTAAAGGGAAGTTCTGCTTGTCAATTCCTGGATTATTTCTGAGATTTATTCAATAGCTCCACAAATGTGAGACAAAGGTGCAATTGAGTGCATTACAGTTGTTCACAGAGCACTGGAGTTAGATCTCTACTTGTTATTTAGGAAATATAGAAATTTTTGTTTCATAAACAAAATACAATAATCTCAAATTGAGAATGTTTGTCAAATTTGAACTCCCTTCAGAAATATTTGACACTAAAGAAAAACCATTTAAAGTGAGGATTTATAACAGAAATTATTTCTGAATCTTTTAATTACAGTGAAGAAGGAATAACATGGGATTGCTGTCTAAATTCTGGTGTAGTTTATATTTGAAAATGTACATTTTGAGCAGTATTTATTTTGTAAAATCCAATGAGCAGTACAGGGATTAGGCTGTGCAGTAAATAAAACTGTGTGTTTTGGAAGGAGAAGAACCTTGCCTTGAAGTATTTAACACTTGGATTGATTAAGAGTACTGACGTGATGTCTCTCAAGGGATTGCTAAAATAACATTAAATAAAGATTGACAAAGGCTATGAAAGGTAAAAATGCTTGTATTATCTTCTCAGCCACCGATGGCCTTTGGGACCAGCTCCACCTTGAGGACCTATGTCGTCCCACAACAGTGCCATATGTGCCTGGAGGCAAGGTGGACTGTCTGAACACCACACCAACACTGGGAGGTGCACCAAGACCACCATATAATTTCACAGGCCTTTTTGGAGCTATTATCTTCCATCACCAATTAGTTGAGGTGCAACTGGAACAGCTTATAAGTGGTAATGGGGTCTCTTTTATCAGGTACCCTAATTATGCTGTTCTCTCTTGCTTTTTGTATAACAGTGTTCGTCATACTGCGATGGCTGTACCTCACTCTTACCTCAAGTGCTGTGACATGCCAGTCTTTCTGTTAGCTGCCTATAAAAAACCTTATCAATCTCATTTAATTTCCTGAAAAATCAAGACCACTCTACAGCATGGTGAAGCATTTGTTGATAATAAGCAATGTTTATTCAGGAAAGGTTACAATGCTGATCACCCTAGGTGGCCTGTTTTTAAAAATTCAGATGGTAGCTCTTGTGAATAAAGCTCATTCTCAAGTGTTGTGCTTTTTAAATAATAACGATCATCAAAAGTTCTTTCAAACTGGTGCTTTGTTACTGATGTTAACGACCCCAGGTTCCCTTGCGCAGTTTCAGCCTCAGCCCTGCTGTCAGACCTAGAAAATTACCCAATTCTTCCAAATGCTTTCAGGTTTCATTTTTCTTTGTGTGTGGGCTTGGCTCGTGGAAAAGTTTATAGATACATCTTTCAAGAACACATGTTTTTGATAAGAGCTAGTAGTGCTCTGGTAAGTCCTTTATATGGTAGTTTCTTAAGTAGATAAAAGTATTTGGTGTATTAAAGCGCAGACAGTTTGTAACTTTCCAAAGTGATTTGGAACAGTTTTAATGTTAATAAATGTCTCAATTCATAAACAATGGGGAAACATTGCTAAATGCCTGAGAAGTCATTGCTGACATTTTCCAATGAAATGATACGATTCTTTTCTGGAAAATGACCTGAGCTTCAACATATTAGTAACTGTAATATTAATAACTTATATTTAAAAGTCAAAACGAAAATATAATTCTCAAAATCACTATGATGTATGATGAACCAAACATATCAATTTTCACAATAAGATGATTTTTTTCATTTTGATATTTCTTCCAAAATCTCAAGTATTCTTACAAATCAAGAAACAATATTTTTCATGCTGCTATTTTATTGTAAACTTGCTAGATCAACCTCTCTTACCAAAGATCTGTACAATGTCTGCCATGAAAGGACCCTGAAGCGGGCCATCTTCAGGCAACAAATAATTATTTTCATTGCACAAAAGCTTCTGACCCCAAAACTAGAAAATTCTTATATGTAAGAGGTGAAGTGACTTGCAGGTGTAGACCTCAATGCTCTGTGATTTAGTAGTCTAATTCTGTAGCCTAAAGGTAGGTTAGCCCTCAACTAGGTTTGCAAAATCAATAATCCCTTTAGTCTAGGCTGCCAGTGTGTTTTAGGTAGTTTTCAAAAGAAAAAATCCGGGAATGATGTGGTGATATAGACTCAAAGTTCACTGGTAAATATTGTAAAAGATAGATCATAGCGCTGCACTGAGCTCTTTGCTAGCTTCAGCCTCTTTCACATCTGACTTTCAGTCACCCAGATTTGACTGGAAGATGTTCTTTGTCTCCCTGGCACTCAGTTACTCAATAATAGCAGTAAAAATCTTATAAGCCAGAAAACCTAGTTTTCAGTAGTTCTAACATTATTCCCAGAAAACATGATACATGCTTTCCATTATTCATTTAAAATCAATGAAAAGGTAGCTGCAATCTTAACCATGAAGACCTCCTTCCACTTTGACATTTTGAAAAAAAAGACAAATATTGAAAACAGACTATAGTAAAGTCTCTTTGTACAGTACAACTAGAAAAAAACAACTGTAAATTTATGCAAAGATGACAGTCTTCCTTGAGACTGTAACTTCAACTAATATATTTCAACCTGAAAACACTGCTACCCTTAAGCTAACAAATACTGTAGTGCTCTCAAGGTGGGGAGTGCTACATTTTTTTTTGTCTTGCAAAATAACTGCAAACAAGCACATAACAAAGAGGCTTGGACTGTTTCACAGCCTAAAGGAGGCTATAGGTTTTCCTGAGGCAAACAGAAATCTCAGTGTCCTGAGTGAACCAGAGCAATTAATAGTTATCCAGCCACTTAAGACAACCTTGCATGAATGTGAAATGTTCCTTTTCCTATTTCTGCTCTCAGCTTGATGCCACCTGTTGCACTAGGGATCATATCCAAAATCAAAACTGGTTGATCATTTGGCCAAGCATTTGTGTAAGTTTGGGAAGTACTTTTCTCAGCTCTTTCTCCTAATATATTTGGTGGTTTTGGTAAAGCTTAAGAAAGTAGGACTGAGTTTCTAGGCTAGTATGCAAGGTACCTTTCTGGGTTCCAGTTGCTCCACTGCTATTTCCCTCAGCCCACACCAAATTGTCCTATGACAGGACTGGAAAGACTAGGTGGGCCACAGACCTGTGGTACTTGGTGGTGTGCTAAGTCACTTTGGAAGTAAAGATGTAGATATGCATCTATATATCAGAATTGATTTTGGTTTTTCATTTTCTAGGTAAATGTCTAGTCATCAACTAGTGACAAAGAGGAGAAAGTACTGCCAAGATCAATGGAAGAACTGTGCAAGGAAGTTTAGTAGTTGTGCATCACTGGGAGAGGAATATCTGGAATAAGCATCCTCCTGGATTTAGGCTACTGTCTGCTTAGTATTGTCATGCCCAGGAGCTTCCCTTCAGGCACCTACATATAATTTCACTTAGGGAAAAATGTCTCTGTATATAGCATGCATGTGTCCACAGAGCCATGCAGAGCTGAATAAAGGTTTTGAGGATGCAAACTTTGGATTAGAGATTGCTGGCTTATAGGGTGAGACTTAGAGAGTTTGTGTCTATTGAAGAGACAACGTTGAACTGTCCTGATTTTGGCAGGGATGGAGTTAATATTCCTCTCTGTAGCCAGAGTGTTTTGGATTGTGTATATGAAGAATATTGATAAAACACACTGATGATATGAATTGTTGCTAGTGAGACCAAGGACACTGTCCGCCTTCCCAAGTCTCGCTAATGTGCAGATGCAGGAAGCTGGGAGAAAGACCCAAATTGGCCAAAGAGAGTATTCCATGTTTCCTTGGTCGCTGCTCAGGACAGGCTGTATTGGGACATCAGGTGGTGAGAAATTGTGTATGATTAATTTTGTATATTTTAGTATCCTTATATTTTGTTATTATTGTAGTTTTACTTTGCTATTCTAGTAAACTCTTTTCCACAAGTTTCCCTTTCTTCCTGATTCTTTTCCCCATCCCATTGGGGAGGAGGAGTGTGAGTGAGAAACTGACTCAGGCTAAACGACAACATGAACTGAATCAGTATAGTCCATTGCTTAATTCTGGTACTTAATTCATATTTCAACAGACAGACCTAAGTGATTCTACCTCATGAGTTGCAGACTTCACTGCTCCACCGTTGAAACTTTCTGCTAGAGGTTATTGCCTTGATGGTAGAAGTAGCAGAAAAAGTGACTTCAGCAGGAGGAGATAATATTAAGCTATCAGGTGGTATGGTATCTGATTCTGCAACCTAGCTATGACAGTAGTGACCTTTTTTTCTAAGTACTTATGGAGACATAACCCAAAGATCTCCCACCTCTTTGACAACACTCCGTTAGAAAAAAAAAGATTCTGATTTCAATAGTCACAGTTGAAATGGAAAAAAAAAGGAATGCTAATGAGGTTATTAAAAAGTAGCTGAATGCCAATCAGATTCATATAGTTTTCCTTAGCTTTTCAGATGAATTAAAATGCACATATGCTAAATGACATAGTAAGAACACCAGAAGGATTACTCAAGGAGTAGTAGCAGACTAGAATGGGTCTGACAACTAGCAAAACCCCTGTAATAATATTTTAAAGCATGGGCCAAGTGATCAGATCTGAGACCACAAAGGATCACCTAGCAGTCATGATGAACCTGGAATTATTATGAACATTGAATTAACGTCATCAGGATGGTTTAAAACACTGCTATTGATTCTGAAGGTGATGGCTTATCATTATAAGAGGAAGAAGGTTTCAGCACTTCTTGTTCACTGTCATGTATTTAATATTTCACAAAATATTAAAATGTTGTTAAATATGTTATTAAAATGCTACATTTTCAGGACAAAACTGTGGTCTGGGATCTGCATAGTAAGCCTAGATTTTTTCTAATATCCTTTTCTTCCTACAGATGTGTAAGTCATTGATATAGAGGAAGAGTATAATGTCTGATCACACTCTAAAAATAAGTCAGAATTTTTGAAATGCAAAATTAATATGTCCCAGTTCTGGCTAGAATAGAGTTACTTTTCACCTGAGCTGGGAGAGAGGAACTGGAGCTGGTGGCCTCTGTGGCTGGGGGCACAGCTGGGGTAGTTTACTAATTAGCCAACAGCTGGGATAGTTTACCCAAATTAGCCAAAGGGCTATTCCACACCATGTGACATCATGCTCAGTATATCACTGAGGAGGGTGCTGAGGGGAGCCTCCTGCTACTTGGGAGAAAGCTGGGTATTAGGGTCCACTGTGAGCTATTGTTGATTATGTTCTTAAATATTTTCTGTTATTGTTTTTTTTGTTTGTTTGTTCTCTTAGACTTTTTCTTTTTAATCTCAACCCACAAGTTTTATCTTATTTTGTTTAACGGTTCTCCTCTGTGTCCCACTGGAGGTTGGGGGGAATGAGAGACTGCGTAGCTTGGTTCTGAGTGGGGCTAAACTATGATATAATGCAAAATTTTTGTGTAAGATATTATTGCATTCTTCTTTGTATACATGGGCAATACAGAGGCATGCTCCATCTCTACTGTGGTAATGAGTTCAAAGGAGCTGGGAATATAGGATGTATGCAGAGAAACCATTACCAATTTCTGACACTTGCTACCACTTGTGTTTCAAAAAAAGGTTCCCTTTCTCCTACCAAGGCCCTAGTCTGTTCACACAGGATTGTTTAAAACTTGACATCTGAGTTCACATACCAGAAGCATCCTGAGAAAAATAATTTAATAATATTCTGAAATTGTATTTTGTTCTAATTAGTCTCCCTTCCCATGGGTGTGCAAACACACAAATTTCTCCACAAGAACAGAAATTCAAATCTCTTTCTGCAGACACAGCCTTGTAGTAGGGTGCCTCAGATTTAGATGGCCTTATAGTAAAGCAGATGACCGGAAAGATTTTCACTGAATTCCTGCCTCTTTTCAAGAAACTTTTGTTCAAACTGAGTTTGTAACTGCTACGAGTAAGCAAATTGTGATAGAAACAGCTCCTCTGACAAGGCCTTCAATATTGCTTTCCAAAATTTCAATACTTAATGGTTGTTTTAAAGTCTAGAGGTTCTCCATCTTGAAATCAAATCCTGATGTATCACTAGGTTTGACTTCTCAGATTACCACTCTCATAGGCAGATGATTTTTTGCCATTGCCTCTAAACAACAAAATTAAAGGCTTATTACACTCATTACATTGCTTGGTGTTAAAGCCAGGATTAGAGAATGGAAACAAATGGAAAATATCTGTTTTTAATCTTGATGTGGTTCCAATTGCTGAGCCATTAACACATGATACAAATATCAGGTGGTATACAGTGCAACTGAAGGGCAGTTAGCTGTGATGTATGTAAAAGAATGAGCTAGCTGGAGCAAAAGGTCTTACTAGGTGGGAAATTCTTGGGCTTATGTAGTCCAAGATACTATGCTACCTCTGACAGCTGAGGAGACTGTGGTTCATGGAATTTAGTTTAAATCTCCCTTTCCAGTCTCACCCCTTTTAGTGTTATTTTCTCCTTATGTCTGCCATATGGTGCAGTTGCCTGATTGCTTCCTAACCCATGTTAGGAAAAAACAGACAAAGAGAGAGGAATTATCCCAGACCTGTTGTTTCAAACCATTTAAGCAAACTCAGCTCATTGTAATTGACATGAATAAGCCATCAATCACAACAGCAGCTCTAGAAGATGGCAGAGAGCAGTGAGATCTAATGGGGAAGGAGGGAGAGCCAGAGGGTGGTATGTGTCCACAGCCAAAGACGTAACAGGACTGGGCAGTGCAGACTTAGATTGAGCAGGACGAGATGAGATTTATAGCCCCATCTCATCCCGTGCACAGGGCCAGCTTGTCTGGAAAACCTTTGGAGACAGTTAAGAGCAATTTTTAAGAGTGTTTTTCCCTGCAGGTTTTTGTGTCCCCCAAGCACGAAGGAGATGTGCTTTGCAAATGTTTCCAGTCTCCTGTGTTTTGGTCATTCAGCCTTCCCTTCCCTGTCCCCAGTGCAACTTTCTCTCGAGGGATATAACTGAACCCACAAAGCATCATTTTTTATCAACAGGATATGAAATCGTATGCAGTGATGAATGGGCAGAATAAAACTGGCATTTTGCTGCAGTATATTCATTTTGGCAGGCTTGTATTCTTTCCTGCCAGGTTTTGTATAAAATATGTGCTAGGTTTTTATCTATGCCCTACTGGATTGTTCTTTTTTTCCTTTCTTTCTGTGTTCCCATTTTTACAGCATTTATTTATATAGCTTTTCTTCTCAGTCTCCGTAAGAATCTATCCCTTGTCTCCCTCTTCTGCACAGCCTCAGCATCCCCCCTCACTGCTGCAAGAGCTGCACAGCCAGTTTCCTTCAGACAGTGGATACTTGTCTCATGGCAAGCCACGACAGGCCTGTTCTCAGTTCTCGCATTTGTGATAGAAAGCCTGAGTCTCTGAAAAATTTCATTGGCAAAAAATCTGTAGGCTCCTGTAATATTAGTAACACCTTTCAGTGGCGTAAGATATTGTTAAAAGTGCTTGTGTCTCAGGTGATTCAGTAACACAGAAGAGGATATTCAGGAGGGGCTTCTCTGATCATCCAACTTTCTAATGGTTAATTGTGCTGCAAATTTGAGCATAGCTACAAAAGGAAGAATAATAAGGGAAGATTTTAGTGTAAATTGTTTCTGTGTTTAAGCACTGTCCAGCTTTTGAGGTTTCCAGTGTCCTGTTGGGAGTGGCATTGTATTGCTTAAACTAATAGCCAGCCACCCAGGATTGTATGGGAACCTTCTTAGGATATTTCTTGTAATGGGAGAAGAAAAAACCTTATTACGTAAGCTAGGAAAGTTGGATTTGGAAAGTATTAACATAGTGATATTTTAAGAGTTTTATTCAGTATTTTGTGGACATTAATGTTGCCTAAGTTTGCCACAAAGAGATCTAAAGGACTTTGACAGATGAGGTGTGATGAAATTTGCTGAGTGATGAAAAATGCTATTCCTTCCAAAAATCTAGCCCTTATTTTGCTGGAGATTACTACTGGATTTGTTGGCCTTCAAGACAAGGCTCTTTTTTTAAACTAAGCTCCTGATGAAGGTAGGTTTGGCTTTTGTGATGAGTGGTCAGCTGGAGTGGCCAAGGATCATTTTCTCTTCTGCTGACTTTTTTAAGGGCTGAGCTTTAGCAGAGGCAGAAGGAAGAGACAATGTCTTAAAATGGTAGAGTAAGATTTGCTAGATATTTACTGTCAGAGCCCTTAAACTGATGCCTAAGAACGTATGCCTCTATATGTGCCAAGTATATATGAGATATTATTGAAGTTCATTTTGCCTACTACAAACACAAATTATTTAATTAGTCTGTCGTAGTTCAGCCCCGATCAGGACCAGACTACACAGTCTCTCTCTCACTCCCCCCAGCCTCTGAGAGAATAGGGGGAGATGATATAAGGAAAAACGGCTCGAGGTTAGAGATAAGGACAGGGAGAAATCCTTAAAATTACTGTTATGGGCAAAACAGACTCGACTTGGGGAAAACTATTCATTTATTTCTAAAACTAGCAGGAGAATGAGACAGGAAACAAGATAACCTCCTCCCACCCCTCCCTCTTCCCGGGCTTAACATTATCTATACTACCTTCTCCTCCCTCGAGTGGCACAGGGGGGAAGATGGAATGGGGATCACGGTCAGTTCATCATGCGTTGTTTTACGCCGCTACTTTGTCATGGGGGGAAGAACTACTCGCATTCCTCCTCTGCTCCATCTAGGGTCCCTCCCACGGGCCACAGTCCTTCGTGAAACTGCTCTGGCATGGGTCATCTCTTCCACGGGGTGCAGTCCCTCTAGAACAGCTGCCCCAGTGGGCCCTCCACGGGCCACAGCCTCCTTCAGGCATCTGCCTGCCCCGACGCGGGGTCCTCCACGGGGCTGCAGGGGGATCTCTGCCCATCCGTGGACCTCCATGGGCTGCAGGGGGACAACCTGTTCCACCATGGTCGTCACCACAGGCTGCAGGGGAATCTTGACCAGGAGCCACATTGTTCCTCCCCCTCTTTCTTCACTTAGCGTCTGCAGCTGTTCCTCACAAGAAAAATTCTTCACAACAGGCTGGCAGACACCTCTCAGGATCTTTTTACATCTTATTCACGTCTCATCTCCTCTCCACTTCTTGCAGCAGGGCTGGGCCAAGTTGGGCCCAGTCGGCCGCCCAGTGGGAGGCCAGAGGGTGAGGCCTGGAAGGCCCACAAGGCTTGCGCGTCTCCCTCTCTGCCCCCACTCAGCTGCTTCACATCTTCTCTTCTTTTTTTCCTGTTCTCCCCTACTTAAATACATTATTGCAGAGGCATTATCATGGAACATGGCGTCCCTCAGGGGTCCGTGCTGGGCCCGGCCCTGTTCAACATCTTTGTCGGCGACATGGACAGTGGGATAGAGTGCACCCTCAGCAAGTTCTCCGACGACACCAAGTTGTGTGGTGCCATCGACACGCTGGAAGGGAGGGATGCCATCCAGAGGGACCTTGACAGGCTGGAGAGGTGGGCCCATGCCAACCTCATGAAGTTCAACCAGGCCAAGTGCAAGGTCCTGCACCTGGGTCATGGCAATCCCAGGCACAAATACAGGCTGGGCAGAGGATGGATTGAGAGCAGCCCTGAGGAGAAAGACCTGGGAGTGTTGGTAGACGAGAGGTTCAACATGAGTGGGCAATGCGCCCTTGCGGCCCAGAAGGCCAACCGCATCCTGGGCTGCATCAAGAGAAGCGTGGCCAGCAGGTTGAGGGAGGTGATTCTGCCCCTCTACTCTGCCCTGGTGAGACCCCACCTGGAGTACTGTGTCCAGTTCTGGAGTCCCCAGCACAAGAAGGACATGGACCAGTTGGAGAAGGTCCAGAGGAGGGCCACAAAGATGATCAGAGGGCTGGAGCACCTCTCTTATGAGGACAGGCTGAGAGAGTTGGGGCTGTTCAGCCTGCAGAAGAGGCGGCTCCGGGGAGACCTGATAGCAGTCTTCCAGTACCTAAAGGGGGGCCTACAAGAAAGATGGGGAAAGGCTGTTTAGTAGGGCCTGTTGCGATAGGACGAGAGGTAATGGTTTTAAAATAGAGGGGGGTAGATTTAGATTGGAAATTAGGAAAAAAATTTTTACGATGTGAGTTATAGAACACTGGAACAGGTTGCCCAGAAAGGTGGTGGAGGCCCCATCTCTGGAAACGTTCAAGGCCAGGCTGGATGAGGCTCTGAGCAACCTGATCTAGTTGGGGATGTCCCTGCTCCTTGCAGGGGGGTTGGACTAGATGACCTTTGAAGGTCCCTTCCAACCCTAACCATTCTATGATTCTATGATTCTATGAACATTCTGCTACCAATTGGTTTGGCCTTGGCCAGCAGCGGGTCCGCCCTAGGCCCAGCTGAGTCCATTGAACAAAGGGGAGCAACTTCTAGCAGTTTCCTACAGAAGCTGTCACCTTAGCCCCCCACCCCCCATTAAACAAAACCAGAACATAGTCTCAATACTAAATAGCCAAGAAAACAGCTGCTTAATCCAAAGGTACCAATCTGATCTAATAACAATAGTAGATCATCAGAATCTATGTTGCAAATTGAACATCTGTATTTCAGTCAAAATAGTCTGTCAGTCTAAACAGTTTAGCAAACAGGTAACATTTACTGGAAAACCAGCCCGCACAATGAAATGAGTTTATAAGGCAGCAAAATAGCACAGATGCGACATGGACTAGACAAATTCAAAGCTTCATGAGTACTGAGTAATTTCAAATATAAGGTGAATCTCTTCAGTCACTTCAAAAATAAGAAAAATAATTGGAAGGCTGATATTGATATATATTTTCTACCAGGGTTATACTAAAATACTCTCACTATGAAACCAACAAAATATTTTCTCCCTCCCAACAGCATGGCTTCTGACTATACAGTTTCCTGCAGTAAAAAACGCTGTGTGGTTTATATTGCCACAAGGTATGTTTCATCTATATATCCCAAAGCACCTTGTTCAGGAAGATGAGCATCATCAACCTCCCTGAACATATTCACTTCAATTCTATTTAAATCAGAGGGATCTCAGAATATATTCACTTTGTGTCATGAAGCATGATGAAGAGACCTTCAAGCAGGGAAAGACCCAAACTGATAGAGTGCATAGTGCAGTACTGTACACGAGTATCAGTACCTCAGATTTGCCCTAGCAACACAGGTGTGTAGCCCAGGGCTGAGCCCAAGCTAAGAATCTCTCTTCCTTGAGAGGTCTAATTAGCAGTCTGCAAGGTGATAGTGGTGTGGTCTTGTTGCCTCTTGGTCTACAGCCAGTTTAGCAAACATTACCCTCCAAAACTCTGCACAATCTTTTATCCCAGTGCTATATGCCAGAGGTAGCTTTGAGGAGATACTGCGTACTCCAGAGATTGCAGTAAGACCAGAACTGAACCCACCTCAGTGCTACTCTGTATGGTTTCAATTATGCTATCCACAATCTTCAGTCTCTAAAACCCAAAATATTCCAGTAAAAGGTTCAAAATACAGTTTATGAGCTCTGAGATGACTTTTAGGCTCTTTTAGCAATTGTAAAATGATTCCAAATTAAGATATAGCCATTTAATTATCTTATTATGTAGGTTTTTAAAGCAAAAGCCTTACCCTTCAGCTTCTAGTTACTGATTTATTGGTAGTAAGCACAGGCATAGTCTTTTCCCCTCCCATAATTTTAATCCTGTAGACAGATTATTGGTGATGAAGATAGTTGGTGCCCTGTTAATTTTCTATAACAATTTATGAGTAGAAGATATTGCCAGCTCAGTCCAAATGCAGGATGATACCAACAGCCTGTGAGCCTTTTAAGCATAGTTTCTCACCCAGGAGCAATAATAGCACTTCCCTTGCAGCCTAAATATTCCAGGGAGATCCAATCTCTCCTTTCCTCTACAACACTTTTGAAATTCAATGCTAGTGCCTTCAAGGGAGTTTTAGGAGGAGTTCACTCCAAAGTCAACATTATATAATGGAAGTGCGCCAGCTTAAAATTAATGTGAGAAAGCAGGTTACCCATGAACTAACATTATGGTATACTAAAGCTGGAGACTTTATTTCTAGCTGTGTTTTACTAAGAAAACTGTGTATTGCATCATCCATCAAAGCTTCTTAACTGTGTCCACATGACTCACATTCTTATTCAGGAGAACACTCTTCATCAGAGTCAATCTGTTTTTCATATTGGAAGAAGATAAGTTAGGCAATATAATTGCTTGAGATCTCAGAGACATTTTGCTTCATAAATACAAAGACAAGACTTCCTTTATTTAAAAAAAATACCACCTTGCTAACCGAAACAGCCTTTTGAGCATTACTTTTATTCCAGAAGAAAATACACAGATTTTTAACATAAATTTATGTCACTTTTTATTATATATAAAAATAAAAAAGAGGAAATATAAAATTTCTCCAGTAACAACTCCAAGCTTCTTCATTTTGGAAGGAGTAAAAAGTACATACAAGACTGTTGGTTCTTGCTCCATACTGGAGATTGACTTCCAAAAATGAACAATGCACAGGTGTTCTCTGACTAACAATGAAACCAAATCAGATGAAACCTAGTTTTCACAAGAAGCATTCCCATCAAAGAATCCTTTTTTTATTAAGCCAGTCCTGTGATGTTGACAAGCTGAGGCAGGGATAGCTGCAGCCTTTCAACCTACACTAGGACTCCTGGGTTGGGCTTTGGTACAAAGTCTGGTGTATCCTGTCTTCGGTGGGGTAATCAGGAGGTCATACAGAGGGTGACATACATAGAGAATATCTGCTTGTTGCTCAATTATTTACTCTGAAAACAGCTACAGCTTTCACCATAATCTTGCTGAATGCAGAATTCAGGCCAATGTGTTCAAGACTGAGTAGATGACAGAGTTATTGCCTCTGGAAACAGAAGTGTCAACACTCACTGAAAGAAGCCAAGATTTTCCTATGGAATTTGATGAAGGCAACTTTAAAACCTGAAGAAACAGCCATAGTTTCCCAATGTAAATATCCTGTTGTATCAATGAGAAAAAAGATCCTAGATGATAGGAAGTCCTTTCTGGAGAGCACATTGCTTTTAGGACGTTGCTTCTTTTGCCATTTTTGTAGTAGTGTCAAGGCTTGCTAAGAAAACATACAGAGGTGCACACTGCTTACATGACCCAGCAGGAGAATTTAGTTACAGAGCTTTCCAAGAAAAAAGGAAAGCTGTTCTTCCTCCTTGCTTTTTATTCCTGCTACAGAGGTTTGAACTGACCAAGGGATTACATAAATACTGGAACGAAGATAAATATACAGATATAAGAACTTACGTGAATACAGAATCACCTGAGGTGAAAACTGTAACTTAATTCCCTTTGCTGATCCTGGTCTTTAAAATATGATCCATCCTTTCTGTGTTGTGCTACAGAAATTCCTTTCTGATGCTTTCCCAAGTTACTGATGGATTCCAATTATTAACCATTATAAGGTCCCTCTGCACTTCTCTGGAAATATAAAGCTGCTGAAGTAGCCAGTTGAGATTCTGTGTGGTATGAGATAATACATAATGTGCAATAAACCAGCCATGTCACCCTTGTGTGACCATATGTTAACTTAGAGGGGAAGCCAGTGCATGAATAGCTGTGGCTAGAGTGCATTCAAACACACTGGGGAGGTGGTAACACCCCAAGCTTTCTGACCAGAGCTACGGTTTCAATCCCTAGTCAATGTTACAGAAAGAAAAAAAACAAAAAAAAAAAAAGAAAAAATAAAATACTAATGCGTACGAATGAGCTAGTCTTCTGTGGCACAAAAGTGGCACTGAAGGACCCCTGCATGGAAAACTCGCACTGTTGTTTCCCCTGGGAAAACTGCTTGGGAACAAATACTACTGGTTCTTAATCAGATGAAATGTCATCTCAAGCAACGTACAGCATAAGATCTAGTCCTCTTTTTGATAAGTAATAAGTTTTCATTTCCATTACTCTAAATCTGATGTGTATACAGTAAAGACATTAACAAGAACTAAAGCAGTGGAGAAATATAAGAGAAAAATGGATGACATCTGGCTGTCTCCTGCTTATGCATCTGCATTTTTTAGCTTTGGTATTTGAAAACTGTTTTGCAGTGTAAAAGGATATGCAGAATGCAGCAATAGTAAACCTAATTCATATCTATGTTAAACAAACAAAAAAATCCAAAGAACCCACTCATCTCGCTGTGAAGATTCCATATGGACATGTAGAAAATAATTCAGATATTTTCTTCATGGAAGCAGGTTTTCACCTGGGACACTGTCACTACCCCCCCTTTTCTAGAACAGTCATACTATTCAGATCCCTCTTACTCTTGTTCTTGAGATAACTTTTTACCATTCTCTTCTCCTGAAACGTACTCTAATGTTTGCTACAGCTTTAGCTTTTCAGGAGTTGCCATTGCTTAGAACCTGATTCAGCAGTTTTAGTCACATTTATCCACGCTGAAGAACTGTGCCATTGTGACACTTCTGAATAAAGTCAGAATCAACATTTTCTGTAAAATAATGGAAGAGGGCAAAACTAGTATATGAGATGGAACAAGCTAAAACTTAAGTGAAATAGGGTGTTATAATGTGTTAATGTGCTAGAGTTGTGTTAAGAAGTAAAAAAAAGTAAAGTGCACGTATGCAGTATATGAATAGGTATGATTGGAGAAATAGACAAATGGAAATTGGAAGAAGACACCGAGAGAGCACATACATAAAAGGAAAAGAACAGATGCTGGAACACTGTATTTTACAAATTTTACTATTTTACAAATAGTAAAGTTCTGGTATTTTAGTTTGTTTAGCTCTGCCTGTGTGTTGACTAGGGTGGTGTGAACAACTGATTCATTAGTTCAACAGTTGGGATCAGTCTAGATGAAAATGCCTTTAAAATCTGTTGATTTGCTTTTCACTGCAGCAGGCAAAGTCATGTCGTTCAACATGGGAGAAATGTTCCTTTCTTAGAATTTAATTCAAGTAAAATAAAGTTAAAAAAACCCTAGAGATGTTTCCCTCCGATCTCAGTGACAAACCATGAGAGACGTCACTCGAGGAAGTAAGAATCTGTTATTTCATTCCCTCTCTTCCCAGAGATGTACTCCCTCCCATGAGAAAAGACAGGCATATGCTTTTTCCAAGCTAAATGTCCTGGGTTTGAGGCAGATTCTGCTGCTGGAACTGTTCCATTTTGCAAAGAGTAGTTAAATATTTATTTTGCTAGAAGGATTATGACACTGTGTCACTGCAGTCAGGCTGTCCTGTGGGATGCAGGCTGGTAGGAAGTTCTCACCCATCTTGGGTGACTATTCCAACCACAAAGATTTCAATCACACTTATTTACTGAAAATACTTCATGTTTTATGCAAAGTGGAACAAAGGTATCCAAAGGTTTTAAAGTATCCCAGATCTTCTAAAGAGTGATGGTTTAGGTACATGACTGGAAAATGAACATTCAAATGCTTTCAGTAGAGAACAGAACTGGGCACAGTTTCTTGATGGAACTCCATACCTGAGCATCTATGAGTCTTTGCAACAGTGATATCCCTGTTTGGGAAGAGTAGCCTTTTGTCTGAATCCAGAATTCCTCCCCCACCAACCCTCCAAAATAGAAGCTGTCTGGTGAACATTTCAGGCCAACTGAAACAGAACTGAAATTCAGAGAATGTATTGTTTGGTAAGAAAAAAAAAAAAAAAAAACAGTCAGCTTTACTACTTACCTTCATCTTTCATTGTCAGAAACACTCTATCAGAGGATTTTACAAGAGGAAAAAAAATCTAATTTGTAAAGGAACATTCCATTTGAGATTACCTCAAATCTCAGCTTTCAGAACAGGTTGCTGTAATAGGAAGAAAGAAAAACTACATTTCCTTGTTATTAATACTGGCAGAGAAGAATCCTTCCTCACACAACATTTTTAGATGGATGGACCTTGCTGTTAAGAACAGGACAATGGGGGGAAAATAACTTTAGTATGTTAAAGTAACAAGAGACTTTCCGGGATATTTTGTTTAGAATAAAGCACTTATTAATTAAGAACTGCAATTCATATTTAATTTTTACTTTTAAACTTTTTAAATGCACTTGTGGAGATGGAAGCAATTTACTGATTTATTAAACTAATCCTAGAAATTTAATAGAGTTATCTACCATATGCAATAACAGTATAAAAACAACTGTGGTATTGTCCATGTGTTTCATAATAAAAGGGAACAATTATATATTTTTAAGCATTAATATTTGTGATTTTACACAGAAAGCTGAGGTTTAAGCTGTGAGGAGCCATTCCCCCAGAAGAAATTACTCTTCTGAGCATGGGTTTGTCCATTCTGTTTCCACCATGTGAATACACACTTGTCTAGCCTCCTCCACAAGATGCTGACTGTGTCTGCTGTCTACTACAAGACCCTTAACAGGATATTTTAAAGCTGGCTCAGGTATATCTGCACATCAGTGATTGCAGTGCATATATTGCTAAAGATTTAAATTTCAAAAAGAAAAATGAGAGTCTGTCATGCAGATCATTGATCCTGAAGGTTATGGAAATGGTGGGCAGTTTCCCTGCCCCAAATATTGGTAACAATTCCAACCTCAGGAATACCAGTAAGTGTATAAGCAATTTCTAACCTTGGCATTTAGCCTGAAGTTATCTGGAGTTAAGATTGACAGCTAATTTTGGCACTTCTCTGTGACTACTTCGATGCTACTCCTTTCACTAACATGCCTGTTTCCTTTTGTTTCTATTTGCTATATTCCATATATTATTCATTAATAGAAATTTCACACATTCTCTCCCAATAAATAAATAAATACGATAAATATACAGCTGGCAATAGGCTATAAAGCAATATCAAAATGATGTATTGTGCCTGAGTCCAACCTAGGGACTACTGTGAAATATATTACAAAGGCTGAACCCTCTGATGGATAGTATCACTAAACTATTTGAACTGAAGTCTATGCCTTAAGGAAGACTAAAAGTACTGTAGTGAGCATAAAAGTTCAGTTTATATACCTTTCACCTTGAAAAATAAACTTTATTTCAGGCTAGTTTCACACACTGTAAAAGCTGGTAATGCTGTCAGCCTTTGCCATATGCCACCTCCTCTCTGACTGCTGTCAGCGCAGGGCATATTTATACTGAAATCCAAAGGTGTGACTCCCATCCTGCAGTTATACCCTGGGTAGCTGTAAACTAGTTAGGTCTGATACCAGTGCAGCTGCTGGCACTGTGAGGTTCAACGTGTAGTGTGCAAAACCCGCCAGCGACACTGAGTAAACATTTAGGGCAGGTATAGATGGAAAAGCTGAGATACACTCAGCTCCTCTGGCTGTAAGGAGCAAGCTTTGAACTGAGTACTGGGTAGCTGTATTAGCACAACGTTGATACTGCAGTGTGGATGCTTATGTTGCACATAAGTACGGAGACGCTGAGTTGGACTGAAAAAAAAAAAACACATGCTTTTGGAGTTCCAGAAGACTGGTAACAATGGGGGAAAAAAATCTATGTCAATTAGGTGTGTCAATTAAATGCAAGAAATACAGTTATTGAAGGAAAACCTCCAGATATTAACATGCCCAGATCAATGTGCTAAGCGGTATCCAGAGTTATGTACTGAGCAGTTGTATCAGGCAGGGGCTGCAGCCAGGATTGCTGACTTACTGTGCTAGATGTTAAATAACTCTGAACCACTGCTCCTGAAGGGGGTAAGAATTCAAGAAGTGTTTGAAGATATTGCATTTGGGCTGTGCTGACATAACCTTCACAGTGGAGCATGTAAACCCCCCCCTTTGATATTCATAGGAGCTACTGTTTCATGATGTGTCTGTTTTTCTCCCCCTGGCTCCTGTGTCTCTACGTCTGTGTAGGACAATGCTAAAGCTCACCTTGAAAAAAACAAAAATCTACCTGAAAGTAGAAAGGACACAGAAACTGGAAAAAATTAAGTGCAATTTTGGGGCAGAAAAAAATTGAGAAATTTAAATGAAAGAAAAAGGAAGAAAGATTGAAAAGAAAGAAGACTGATGTCAGAGACTAGAAATTGAGAATGAGAGAAAGGAAAAGAGCACCCGCCATCTTGGGAGCCACTGGGCAGCACCAGGGCTGCTCTGTTTGGAGACCTAGCACGACAGAAAACCAGAAATAGACTCCACAGTCCCCAGGACCTCATTCCTCTTCCCATTAGAGCTATGTACAATAGAAGGATTGCAAATGGTGTTTTTACGACTCGCTGGGTATGACCTCTTTCCTCCTACACCACAGAGGTTGCTTGTAGGGAAGTGAGGGCAGGATTGAATAAGCGAGGTGACATACACAAGTTTATTTGTACAGAATCCCCCTGTTTTTTAATTCACATACACACATACACACATTTGACCTCAAAAAGACTGGAAAAGTAGCATTAATCATTTTGAAAAAATAATTTAAAATATTTCTCCCATTGCTAATGAGCTTGTGTTGTTCTGGTTATAAGTAACCATAAAATTGTGTGTAATGTTGTGTTAGGCAATAATTGAATATCTGTGAATTATTATTATTGTTTTCATTCTGCTGCATTCTGATTAGGTAGCACCTGCAATGTATTAAGCTCTCCTCAGCCTACATACAAATGCAGGCATTTCCCGGAGCTGAAAATGTGCTAATCAGTATGATCAATATGATGATGGCAAATGTCGATCTATGAACCTGATCCTTATTGAAAGTACAAGAAGTTTGACAATAGGCAAATGATCATCACATGCAAACTGTGCTTTCCAGATTTTTTTTCTTTTTTTTTTGAAAAGTGAAAATGACTGCCAGATGCAGACGTGCACAAACGGAATTAAACTGTCACAAAAATCACCTTAATCTCATGTCCTCAAGTCATACCCTCTGCTCAGCATTGCTTTAAAAACCTGCCTAAAACAAACTTTAAATCCCATTGAAGTCAAGGCAGTTTATGTAAATAGTTAGCTAGGGGCTTTCCAGAACTGGTGCATAGATTGACAGCAATACATATGTTTTTTTAAAATATATTTGCAAGTTCTTCTCCATTAGTCTAGAGCAATATACCAAAGTAAACTTATCTGACACAGAAAATACATAAACTTTCCCTTTTTTTCAGTATGGATATACAGTATTTGATATTAACAACGTCCGTTATGTCAATAAATGATCCATAGTTCTGCTATATGGGTACTCAAACCCCTCCACTCTCAGATGCAAATGTGTGATATTAATCAGGACTCTGGTGAATCAATGCCTACCTGTTAAGCATTAATAATACACAATGCACTTAATGAAAATATGTTTAGAAGTAACTAATCTAAATGAATTCCAAGTAATAAACTGGCAATTTCTATGAACCGTGTTCTATACTGAGAACTCAATCTTTTTCAGCCTGGTCCTGCAAAGCTCATCAGACATTTAAAACATCAAATGAGGCATCTGGCTTTCACCACTGTAAGCAGTTTATACACTTTCATAGTACATAAAAAGGCATTAGTGCAATTATTATAGAGATTAAGACTAGAAACACACTGAAATGACTGTTATGTTTCTTTAAATGTAACCTTTCTCTCTTCATTAAAATGGTTATTGGTAAAACCATTTTCTTACGCCTGGAACTTACAGCGTAAAGCTGGTAAAAGAAACTAAGTACCATTCATTATTGCCAGCATCTGTAATTGTTTGTATTGTACTTTATGAAAAAAAAATATATAAAATGCCACATTTTAACTCCAGACTATTAGAAGTGTCAGCTCTATTATATAATTTCTGAAGACCAATTTGCCTTTTTTTTTCAGAAGGTTGTAATGAGCCAGGTTCATTTTGCTTTCTACCATTTATTTTTTCTGCAGTAATGGAAAATTTCCCCCTCAGGCACAGCAAGCTGTTCTTATCTTAGACAATTAGGGAGAAATGAAAAGGATCGTAAAGGTGAGATTTCTTCACAAACAATGTGTTATGCTTTACACCGTTTAACACTGAGGAATATCTGACAGATAAATTCTGAGTGGTTTATGAAAGCAGTCTGGCTAATAGCCAACTCTGAATAATGTTTCAGCTTCTTAACATGTAAGAAAGAGGGTAGGCAACCAGGTTGACCTAAATATATACTTAGTTTCTAGCTCTGCTGTTGACAATATTATGGTTTTAAGTGAACTTGGAGAACTTACATTGACACTGAAAATAAAGAGAAACAAGCCTGTACAAACCAATTAATTCATTATAAGGTATGAGGAAAACCGCATATTTGGACAGCTTCCTTTACCAGCAAAACTCATTTGGAAGGTTTTGCAGACATCAAAGTTTTAGGTTTTTTTCCTTGTACTTTCTTTAAATTTGTTTTATGATTAAAAATTATATGATAAAGCAATTACTTAACATTTGTTAGGCCTATTAGAAAGAACAGATGAATAAGATAATAAGAAAAATATTTGCAGCATTCTTTGCATTGTGCCCAACAAGCAGTGAAGTAGAGTACCGACAGGCTAATGGCTTTGACAGATTGGTTTGGTGCCTGCATGTCCCTTTTCAGGTGCTGGTGGTTGGGAGTGCCAGAAATCTCTTTCAGGTCTCCTTTCTAGAAATTCTCTTCTAGCATGTACTAGCTACAGACTAGTTCCATCTCTGACACTTCCATCAGGAAATGATGGATGAAAGGCAAAATCAATTTATAAGGTTCAATTATAGATTTATAGTGTTGGTTTTTTGAGGCCTGATTCTCCATCCCTTTAAAGGATCATTAAGCTATTTTAAGCCCAGAGACATATTGTATAGCCAGCCCTCGGTCAGTTCAGGGTAAAACCTTCCTCCATAGTCTCTTTTAACCTATGTGAAGTGACATTACCATGTGATGTGACATTACCATGTGACATGATGTTACCAGATGGTACGACTGTAGCTAAGTGTAGCTATTCCAAATTAGTTTAGGTGTACACATCTACTATAATTAGCCTGCCTTCTCAGATGCAGAGAATGGGAATAATAATATGAGTCTGTGAGAGAGTCCGTAGTGAAGCAATGGCAAGAATTCACTGTGCAATAGCTCTTTGGTGATGTCTGAGAGCAGTGCTGTCCCTCAGGAGGCACAAGGATTTGTAACTGTCCATGCAAGAAGGGGGAGATAACTCCCATTTACTGTGTGTATCACAGGATTAACATGATATCCATATAATAAATAATAATTTAAATTATTTACTTTTTCTGTCTTTTTTTTTGGATGGTAGCATTTTAAATTCACCTTGTGCCCTATAGATCCCACAAAGCTATTGCTTTCTCTGTAAGAGAGAATAATTGCTGCTGATTATCCCACTTCAGTGCAGAAAGAGCAGCAGGTAAAGCACTGCAAAAAAAAAAAAAATTACATATTACAATGTAATAGTACATACATATTACAATAATAGACTAATACAATATGATAGTATTCTACATGCTACATATGCAAATAATACAGCGTGGTAGGTGTCTAAATGTATGTTGACACTGTTATACCAAGAGGAAGACTCTACCAACTAAAGAGTAGGAGAGGGCAAAGCTTCAATAGGGACAGAACTGTGCCCCGGTCCATTTTAGCATTGCAGGTCTCTGAAAGAGGAAAGTATTGTCCCTGTACTTAGAGCAAATAGCTGCAATTAAATTCATTACTTAGACAAAATTACTTTTCCATTCACACAGAAAATCTCTAATTTGAAAATGTTCTAGCTGAAGTTGTAGAGTTGGAAAAGATCATGCTCCCTGGTGCTTACAAATACTTACTGCCCTTCAAATTTGCTGAGAAATTGCTTGGGTGAGCAGTTTGTGACTCAGTTGCTTCCAACCAAACTCAAATAGTTCAGATTGATATTCTGGCTCATTTTCACCTAAGCAGTGAACTCGGAGAATCTGAGGGTGCAGCTCTACCCAGAAAAGGGGGTGGGGATGATTAGAGAGAAGGGATCAGCTTGGATGAGCTGTTGGTTTTTCAGCTATAGCAGCTGCAGCCAAATGATGATGTGTGTTTTCTCCATACGTACTCCACCCTGTTTTGCTGCTGGCTCTAGGGTCTCCGCATGCGTTTTCAGTTGCACTAGTGAGAATGTGCTTGGTCTCCAAGATGAGGGTGTGTGATAAGATAATCTCAGTGACTGTGGCCTTTCTAGATTGGCTTGTAAGGTACAATCTGAGTAATGGCATGTATATGCATGTATGCACTGTATGCAACTGTCTGGACATTGTTTTGCAGCACCTCCACAAAGAATCCAGTTTGCCGATTAGAAAATTATGTTTTGCCATGACCTCTGTTTCACTTATAGAGACGTCTTTACTCTTCCTGAGAATTACTGAACTGGGAGATGGTGTTAGTTTTACCCTAGGCTCAATATTTTCTGATTTATAATTTTTTTATGTTGGCATATTCCTCACTTTTGTCAAGAGTACCAATTAAGAAATGGGAGCTTATGACTCAGGTTTCTCAAAATAGAGTTAGAGAAATCTTTCCACTCTTAGATGAATCAAAAGTCTACTTGCACAGTATTTGACATACCTAATTTATAGGATTATTACCATTTCCAGTTTGACATTTTACACTTCAAATAAATTCACCCATAGGCACAAAGCCACTTTACACAGATTTTCTTATTTAAACAAAATGTCACCATAAGAAAGAGACAAGCTTAGTAAAAATTACCACTATCCTGTAAAAAAAGGGTGCTGAATTGTGAAATAGAAAGAACAAGTTTTGACATAAGTAACACTGGCTGTCATCTGTAGAAGTGGATCAATTTGGGAAAACTTGTACAGGAACAAACTTATATTGAATGAAATATGGCCTCTATTTTTCATGCATCTGTAAGATGAATTAATATCCATAAAAAACTGAAATGAGAAAAACATAAAGAAAACATGTAATAAGAAATTTTTAAATTATGCTGTAGACTTTTGCTGTAATGAATGTTCTCTCCCTCCATCCTAAATGAAAATAATAACCATATAATAGGCTCTACTAATAGATCTGTAACAAGTCTTATAGCTCTGCACACATGGCCTGCAGCTGCTTGATCACAGGATTATTGTGTTGCTTGGGGAGCGGAGGATAATCAGACAGCAGGGAAGAAGGCATGGAAGTGTGCAGAGAAAGGGGAAAGAAAGTTGATGTGATCTAGTGTAGCTAATAAGCCTTCTCTGTAAGAGATGCAGATAATTAAAGTTATTCAGAATTCTTTTCCTTCCACCACTGTATTTCGGTTTTGGCACAGCCACAGTTTTGGGACAGAGACTAATGAGATTGGAATGAGAAAACTATGTATGGTTAGCACCTGCTTCAGGTTGCACACTGCGATGGTCAGAAGTTGTTCTGTGGATACGTTTGTATGCTAATTATATGGTGGGAAAATACAGGACTCTGTTTAGAAAAATCCAGTGGATTCTTTGGGAATTCTTAACAAGTGATCCTTGCATGTTTGCAGAAAACCTAAAGATCATCGAATATGCTGACGTCACACTAACTAATGATTTTGTGACAAAAAAAATTGTAAAGGTAAACATGATCTGAGTTTGTATCCAGAAATATTTCCTCATATGGGATTCCTTCAGGAATGTGTCATGAAATATCCAGCAAGTAACCCTTCTAAAAATTGTCGTCTTTTACTCCCATAGTTATTCATTGCCTGTCAGAAGAAAGAAGGTGACTTACAAGAGTTCTTTTGTCACAAAAACCAATGTTATCCTCCATCTCTCTCTAAAAATAACAAGCTATCATCAGGCAAGATAACCACCCTGATAAAATACCTTGGAATAAAGTGAACATTGCCTCATGGTGTGATCTTCCTGATGTTCCTATTGAAGTTATTGATAGATATCAATACCTTATGTCCAGACATCCATATGACTTTTGGAGATTATACATCAAACAAGATTATCCTCTACATCAGTGAACAGTTAAAAATGTGTTAAGGCTTGATATTGCATCTGCTGTTCATATGGTAGATGCTTTCAGAGACACTTCCAGAACACATCTTGCAGAGGGCAGAGATCTTGACAGAATATGAAGGATATTTGTAATATGCCAAGTAACTAGCAACCAGTTCTCTGCCACATTGATAGCAAGACCTTTTTTTACTTACTATTTTTTATACCAATGAACTTGTATTCACCGGAAACTATAACAATTAACCAGCTAACAATTAGTGAAAACACTTTGGAAGAAATCCCTGTAGTTGTGGAGAAGGACAAGAACATTTTCAAATAGACCAAAAAAGGAGCTCAGTCATACTTACACTTCTGATGCTTGTGCAAAGATTTGGCGGGATTGCAGCATTCATTAGCTTGGAAAACTCAGAGTTTTCCACTTCATTTGGCAAATATGAGAATTGATAGTTTGCTTAACCTAAACAACATGTTCACGTATCCCTGAATCTCCAAACATTACTGAGGCCATTTCATTTATTTGCAGGAAAGGATAAAGAAGGTTCTGAAAATGTGCAAAATATACCTTACAGATGCCAAATGATGCATGTTTCTAACACTACACTAGCAATGTCCTGTTACTGGTCATGTCACAAGCATAGAGCTGTTTCTCCAGAATGCCATAGCTGGAAGGAGTTTCTTTCTCAAGCTGATGCAACAGTTGTAGTAGGCAACAGAAGTCGTTTGCTCTAAAACCATAATTCTTAGCACAAGCAGAACAGTGTGAATAGAAAAAAGTGCACAGAGAAAGCACTTGTCAAATGGGGTGCAGAAAAAGAGGACTAGAAGCTGCAAGTGACTGAAGTGTGCCACAATAGAAGTAAATGGCTTAGCTGATGAACGTAAAGGCTAAATATCAATAGCAAAGAATGCAAAAGACTCATACGCACACATAAATATTGGACTGGCACTTTTCTATGTCATAAAATTCATTTGTATGCTGTAATTATTCCTTAAATGTGCAGCTGAAGGCCTTGTGATATATGTTACAAGATTTAAAGTAAAATCCATATCAACTGACAGATAAAATTGCACATAGAAACAAAGTTTTGAGAGTAAACATTAAAAGTTTGTGGGGGTGATAAGGGCTTGCAGCAATTATTGATTTTTTTCATTGCTTTTCCAGTTAATGTGACAGCCAGTTGAGTCAAACCAGATGTAAACGAGCTACTATGGAGACTGTACAGAATCCATTAAGAGTAAAATGATATAAACTCTCAGCAGCGAAGAAGCTCCTAGACCGATGTCCTTACAACACTCTGAATCATTTCAAAATAGCTCCACATCTCAAATCGATCAGAACATGAACATCTACGACAACTTTTGTGCTTTCAAAAGGAGTCCCACAGCTTTGACATATATTGACTTAAACACTATAGCTGAACTACAACAAACCTTTCCATAGCTAAATACAGATCAGAGTTTCTCTGAAGTTACTTTTGGTTGTCCCAGAGGTTCAATGTGCCCTAGTCAGTCTTAACCTTTGGAAAGCACAATGATGGAAGAATTTAGCAGAATCAGAAAGCAAACTTACGATCTTATGGTAGGTTTTTTAACTTTTAGGCAATGCAGTCCCTATTATAGATTTTGTTTCCCTCTTTCTTTCAGATGCAGTGGTGAAATGTCTCTTAAAGCATGATTGTCTTCATAGGGACATTACTTCTTAAGGACAACTCACAATGCTATTATAATTACAATGTTAATAGCTAGTTGACTATGTAATTGAAATGAATCTGTTCACTATCAGCCAAAAAAACAAGTAGAATTATTAAATAGAAGTCACTGTTCAATCAGCAGACGCAAGACTGCTGTGCGGGGTGACTAGGACAGTCTTTCAAGGGGCAGAACCATCTGTGGACTGGGGATGCCTTCTGGTCTTTTCTGGCTGGTCAGCAACTTTCCGTACAGAGTTGTCAGAGTCAGAAGGGCAACCACTCAAGTCACAATAAGGAGACAGAGTCACCTGGTTGAAATTAAAACGCTGCAGAGATTGCTCAAGGAAGGATCAGTAATTCTGTATTCTCTGTTCCATGATGTGTGTTTTGATTTTGATGTATTCAAAATGTAAATTCATTAAAGGCAGCAGCTGTTGCTTATCAACATACACAGTTTCACTATAGGGTCCTCATCTGATATTTATTTACATATTTATTTAATAAATAGTGATTTGGAGATACTGTAGATACAGAGAAGTAGTCACTTCAGTGGTGAGATACATTTAAACACTTCTTTTTTATAGTGTTATTGCCTCTTATTTTTAAGTCTGCTATTTAGCAATTGTCTCAACAGCTCAAGATGACCTTACTGCTTTGACACTAAATCACAGGGAAGAGCTTCTAGTGTCAAAATAGTAAAAAGAAGTGCCAAGAAATCTATGGATAAGTCATTGCAGAATAAAGCCATCAGCTCCTGCTTAGAGAAACACCAGATTTACATTTACTTCAACAAGTCGTAAACAGTTCTGACAAGTGAAATGTTTCTTATGTTTCATCCTTGAGAGGATTTAGAGGAAGACAAATGCTGCTGTTTCTGAGAGGTTCAAACGCAGGTCATGATGCCACTAGGAGGGCAAGCCCACTCGGCAGAAGCAAGCACTCTGCCTTCCCTGCGGTGCTTCCCAGTCTGGGCTAGGTCTGGATGGCTCTCCTCGCACACACTGCCTCTGTTCACCCTCCTGCCCCAAAGACAGCCCCAGGGACAGGTCCCCTTGGATGCCCGGTAACACCCAAGAGTGTATCAGGGTTGCAGGAAGCACCACTGCTTGCTAGCAATGTGCAGCCTGACTTTGCTTCTTGGAGTTTGCTGTCAGGACACCTTTCTGCTTTATAGGATAAATAGTTTGTGACTCCTCAGAGGCTGTTTCCAACAGAGTTGCATACAGAATTTCATACATGACACAAATATAGATATAAAAATCTCCTTCTGTCCTCCTGTGGGTTTTGTTTGTTTGTTTGTTTCCAGAATAAAGTGCTAGTAATACCTTTTGCTGTTAATTTTGTTTAGTCACAGTCAGATTTTGGGATGGTATGAGGTCCTTGGCAGAAAAGAAAAATTTGAATAAAATATATCTGAATGATACACTAAATAAATTAAAGTTTAAACTTTAAAGGCTACCCATAGCTTGATTTGGTACTTTGATCAGTGAGACAGTGGCCTTGGCCTTGCTAACAGTGTTTAGCATGAGATTAGAGTTCACATCTCATATTTTGGTGATTTATATCTGGAGTAGTAATGGTCTCAGGTTTTTTAAATCTGTTTTACCACTTGATGGCATGATCCTAATTACATTGAAGAGTTGTTTTCTGCAACATATCATATTATTCTTAATTTAACTTCTTTACTGTAGCTAAATCATTCCTAATATGCTTGCCTAAATACATTTGGATTTCTCTTGAATGCAGAGGCCAAAGTCTAGCATAACTATTGGAGTCTAGAGCAGCACAGGGGGTGCTGCAGGAAGCTAGAAGAAAAAAAAAAGATTCCTTTACAAATGTTCAGTCTTCTAGTAATTTCTCTCCTTTTTGAACTACATCTGACTTTGGGATAGGAATAATTCCTTTTGCTTTTTGTTTCCCTCAGGCTATATTAATTAATTTTTTTTTTTAAATAAGATATGCTTTTTTGATTGCAACATCCATTTCTTTACCATAAATCCAACATTTATATTTCAAAATTATCGTGCACACAACTGTAAATTGCATATAAACATGAACTAATGTTTCTAGTCACGCTTTATGCCTAGTATTGGAAAAAATAGCTCTAGAAATCTTTGACAGTCAAAGGAACTTTGTGCAGATAGGATTGCACCAACTGAAGTGGTCTTTCTTTTGTTCTCTTGTCAAATACAAAAACCTGTGAATCAGTTAATTTTGATATTATCAAGAATTTTGATATTTATAATGGCATTCTTTAATAAAGAATTTTACTGTATCTGCAGCTTCCTAGGTATCTGCTACTCCTAGAAAGTAACACTGAAGGAAGAGAGACATCAGGTGTTCTGACCTTTCACAGAAAGTACTCTAGAAAACATCTTTTATTTTTCCTTTTTGTTTAAAAAATGTCTGTAGAAACGTAATAAAATTGTCAGGTTAGTATATATGTATGCAATTTTTTTCTCCTTGTAGTAATGAAGTTTTCAAAGAGTTTTTAAGTTTTACTGTAGCTCATGCAGGGCTCTATTTTGTGACTTTTGACCGGAGTGTATGTACAGACAAAACCCTAGAGTCTTTTTTTTTTATGTTGCTTGGAAATGCAACTGCATGGTGCTGTGGAGATTTGTATTGTTCTACCTAAAATCAAACTTGAAACACATTCTTACAAAGAAGTAAACCAATTTTGCTGAAATTTTTGTTCAGAAACTAGTTCAAATTTCGGAATAGAAATTTGGAAAAAGTAATGGCTCTGTATCTCAGAGTACACATTTCACAGAAGGCTTGGCATTTTAGCATGGATACAGACCATGAAGGTCTGTAAGAAACAGATGTGTAATGACATAGTTTCCTCATTGACATCCCTGTCTATGTAAGACTTCATTAAAACATCACATTACACCAGGAGCAAACTTAAAGATATAAAAAGAAGTTGTGAGAAATGAACTAAGTTTAAATTTCAATTTCCAGTTAAAAAAAAAAAAAGCCAACCCAGGGATAACCAGTTCAATGATAATGTTATCACTTCACTCCTTTAATCATCTTTGTGGCCCTTCACTGGACTCACTCCAACAAGTCCATATCTTTCTTTTACTGGTTAGCCCAAAGCTCCACACACCAGGGCTGAGTAAAGGAGAAATGTCACATCCTTCAGCCTGTTGGCAGCTCTCCTCCTAACACAATCCAGGACGCAGTTGGCTGCCTTTGCTGCAAACTCACATTGCTGGCTCATAGTCAACTTTTTGCTCACCGGGACACTCAAGTCCTTCTCTGCCAAGTTTCTTTCCAGCCCCAGTGTAGACTGGTGCCTGGGGCCATTCCTCCTCTGATGCAGGACTCTGCATTTCCCTTTGTTGAGCTCCATGAGGTTCCTCCCTGTCCGTTTCTCCAGCTTGTCAAGGTCCCTCTGGATGGCAGAACAACTGAGTATTGTTATCAGCTACTCCTTCCTGTTTTGTATCATTAAGAAACTTGCTAACGGTGCACTGTCCCAGTGTCCATGTCATTAATGAAGATGATAAACAATATTAGCCCCAGTACTGTCCCCTGGAGCTCACCACTAGTGGCTGGCCTCCAGCTGGATGTCACGCTGCTGATCACAACCCTCTGGGCTAGCTATTCAGCCAGTTTTCAATTCACCTTACTGTCCACTTACCTGGTTTGTACTTCATTTACATAGTTTGTATTTCATCAGCTTTTCAATAAGGATATTACGTGAGAAAGTGTCAGAAGTCTTGCATTTTGTGTCATTTTTAAGTATTCTCACCAGGGAGTTCTTCAAACATTTGTGAAGCTTTTGGTTGCTTTTTCTTATTGCATAATTTTTCAAAGAGAATATTTTTGAGGCGTTTGCTGAATTTCATCCTTATTCTAAGGAAACCCATGACATTTTAAAGTTTGACATTTAGAAAAATATGGCATGCTTAGATAAACATGCTCTTTAATTTCAGCATTTCAGCTGGTTTGTCTGTTATAAAAATTTTGAATTAATCTTTACCAAAAAAATGTTTTGGCAGGCCCAAGTAATTTTTTTTTCAAATTCTTTGTTCATGAGAATTGTTGAGATTTTGACTTTCTTGATTTGCACTGTGTTTTGCTAAAAATCAGAAAAATTGCAGGGCTGCGGAAAGCATGTGCTGTTCAGCTCCAGTACCTGTATACAACAGCCTTTGTCTTCCCAGAAACCCAGATGTAATCTATCATGTGTATTATTACGTAAAGGATTACCATTCCATATTCATTATTCTCATCTTACGTGGAAGCTGTGCTGTGTACTCTATTTACGCAACCCAATTAAAATGCTTTCATGCTTTCAAGTAGCAATACTCATAATATTTATAAGAGCAGTCCATTGTTGAAAAATCGTAAGTTGCAATATTACTAAGACAGCTATAAAATGCTATTATAGATGAGAAATTTTAATGCAAAAGAATGTAAATCAGAAGGAAATAATTCCATTCTGTTGTTGATAAATATAGTGGATAAAATACTGGACCCACTGAAATTTAAGAGAGAAGTTCTCATTGACTTGAGCAGAGCCAGGGTATTATCCAATACATCTGATGTGGTCTTTCACATACATTCCTAAAGAGTCATTTATGTCCTTACTGCATATTAGTATTGTGGCAGTGTCAAGAAGCCTCAGTGAAAACTGCGTTCTGACAGGTGTTGTACTTTCATGTGGCTTATTAGTCTTACACATGTCACTCCATAAACTGCAGTAGGATCACGGTAGCCTTATATGGTTCTATATTAGCACAGAATCAGTGCCTTTCTCTGAATTTGACTCTGCAACTGAGCTTAAGGCTCCAGCTGTAAAGTATAATATTTTTTAAAATGACATGCTGGGTTTCTTCCTTTCAGGGCAGCTACATTAGGTTCAAAAGCTTCTTTCAGGAGATGTTCTAGCTTCTTCTGAGACTGGCAGTTTTCACACTGGATTTTGCTTCTAGATGAGCACACATACAGACTCCCATGCAAGCCAGAGATGTGCTAGGGAACACAGGAAAGCAAGTTTTCTTGCCTTAAAGTTCTTAATAGCCATGGCCATTGTTACTGTAAAATTTGAGGGTTTAATTTAAACAGCAGTTTCTAAGCAGCTGTAAAAATTATTTTAAGTAGCTTTCTACACAGAAACTCATTTCTTTCCCTAAAGAATCTAAAAAAACATCCACCCAGGTGGCCTCTTTCATTGCCTGAAGATGTTGGCTAAAAGCTCTTCAAATTGGAGAACAGCTTCTGCTTCTTTATCCGTGGAGCAGAGAGCTCTGAGGTGAGTGACAGAAGCCACAGCCTGTGCCCACGACCAATGCCACCACGGCTGCTGTGGTGTGTATCTATGAGCCTAGTACAAAAGAGCATACAGTCAAACTTCTTGAAGTACTGCACTCAGGATCTCTTAATCTGGAGATACACAATCTTACACTAAAATCAAACCTAGCTTTTATTAGATGGTTATATTGCTATACACAGACAAGGAGATTTCAGAGATTCGCAGTGTAATAAAGAAAAAGCCCCCCAAACTTGTATTGTGATTAGGATCACTTTTCTCAGTAAAATAGCTCCTCTGTAAGTTTCCAAGTGAAACTCAGGTCTCAGAATTTGTGCCAAATTAGGTATCCTGTACCTTCAGGGTCTTGATTTTGTTCACTGAATGGTCCTATTATAAAGAACACCAGTCTTTACTTGTCATTCCTTAAATTAAGGCATGTCGACACCTGGCATTTCAGGATGGTGAAATGTAAATTTGAAGTGGAATAGATATTCTTGAATAATGCTATGCTCAGACATGCCTCTGCACTAAGAATGAAGTCCATGTCTCCTCAGGTATTCAATTCCTTCTTAACAAATATGATGGCATGAGCTATGTTCGTTGGTCTGGAATTTGGATTACTAGTTATCAAATGCTAGCTGAGATCCTATTCCTTATAAAACCCTGTGTTAAGCTTCAGCAGGTAACAACACTAAATCATTATTAACTTTCCCAACTGGAACTTAAGTGTGTCCTGTTCCATATGTGGTTAGTGATGCTTTCTCTTTCCTTCAGCTCTGTGCTCTTTGCAGACAACTTCTATCCATCTATATCATGCCCATTGTAAAGAAGATGCATACCAGCAACATACAAAATAACACTGCTATTCTGACTTCTCCTTAGTCATATCCACATTAAAGATATTTTTTAAAACAGAATAGATACGGCTTTAGAGCACAGAAATTTTAGCCATAATATATGAAGCTGGTATTAATGTCTTTTTTGTCCAAATCACAGAGCAGACCCATCACACTGGTGTCACTATTATTATGGCGCAGGACAGACAGTCAGTAGGCTGTTAAAATTTGCCACTTGTGAGCTGGTTGTACCACTTTGGTCAGTGTGTGATATGAAAGTAAAACATGGCACTTGATCAAGTGATCTGACCGGGGTATCTCACTGATGCACTTCATAAATCAGTTGGAGATCATGCTAACTTTATAGGTATGAAAGTTTACTGGAAATCACAGAATCATAGAATAGCTTGGGTTGGAAGGGACCTTAAAGGTCATCTAGTTCCAAACCCCTGCCATGGGCAGGGACACTTTCCACTAGACCAGGCTGCTCAAAGCCCCATCGAGCCTGGCCTTGACACTTCCAGGGATGCAACATTCACAACTTCCTTGGGCAATCTGTTCTGGGGCTTCATCACCTTCATGGTGAAGAATTTCTTCCTTATGTCTAATCTAAACCTACCCTCCATTTAAAGCCATTATCCCTTGTCCTATCACTGCATGCTGTTGTCAAAAGTCCCTCCCCAGTTTTCTTGTAGGCCCCCCTTTAGGTACTGGAAGACTGCTATAAGGTCTCCCTGGACCGTTCTCTTCTCCAGGCTGAACTGCCCCAACTCTCTCAGCCTGTCCTCATAAGAGAGGTGCTCCAGCCCTCTGATCATCTTCATGGCCCTCCTCTGGACTCTCTCCAATGGATCCAGTTCCTTCTTATGTTGGGGGCTCCATAGCTGGACGCAGTACTCCAGGTAGGGTCTCATGAGAGTGGAGTAAAAAGTTACGCAAATTTATGCTAGAAGTTCATTTCTATGGATAACTATATCTTGAAAGGAGTTGCTTAGCACACTTTTTTTTTTACATTTTCTTAGGTTTCAAGTCAACGCAAGTAGGTTTGCAGAAGCAGAAGTTGGGTCCTCCAAGCACCAAAAATTCTTACTCTATCACACTACTAGTACAAAGTTGCTAGTACAGCAGAGTTCCTGCAAATCCATCCATTAACCTTAGACCTCATAAGTTGTCTGCTAAATTTAAACCATCTTCAGGCCATCTGAAAACACATTGTGATGCTAGTCTTTAGGTTGCAACTCACCTTGCCTGGCTTTAGTGTGTAAAACAGAATAAACAGAATAAAATGTAAGACCCTTCTGACTGCTACAGGGAAGTTTGATAGACTCTCATGGACCTTTACTTGCTTTCCATCATGAGCGCTTGTCAAAATTGACAGAAACTACTTAGCCAAGTCTTTTCTATACATCTTTAAATTACCTTGCCATGCCAAATGTTTTCATCAAATTAATTAAAACTGCATAAAGGTCAAGATTTGCTCTTGACAGCATTGATTTGTGAAGCAGTGAAAACTACTTCAAGTCTTTCACAGCTTGCTTTGAACCCACAGTTGTTATCCATCTGAACTACAAAATGTCACAACAGTCACTTGAGGAAAATCTGCAGAAGCATTTTGCCAAATATGATCAGCAGAAGTATGCCCTTTTAGTTGGTATATAATGAAATTCATAACTACTTAATAAAAATAAAGAGTTATAAATGTGACCAGAGTGAGACATAAATCATAAGGCACCTTCCTTCATTACGTAGCAGGATCAGGAAGGTTATTTTTCTTTTAAATAGCAACCTTTTCTCATTTACAGACATTTCTATTTTAAACTCAGTATCTTTTTACCATAACCAAGAACTGTTGTCCAGTAGATACACTGTGGGCTACATTTGAGAGATTTGATTGCTAGCTTTTACTTATCATCTCTTTTCCTAGCTGCACCAATTTTCAAAAATAATGTGGGTTGGTCATGATTTTCACCTTCTTTGAGAGACACCAAAAGGCTTGAGTAGGTTTGAAGGAAAGCGAAGCTGCTTAGCAAATTGCCTCCAGCTGATTTGTCAGACTTATGTAACCTAGGGAGTAGCATTTAACAATTCAAGCATATGTAACGTGGCATATCAATTTCAAGCTTTTGAATTAATCCTATTTTATAGAAAGGTAATATGAAGACCATGATAATAGTCTCTTATTTAAAGGTGTACAAAACACAGTTCAGATAAAGGACAGTTATATAAATCTGGCTCTAAATGAAGTAATCAGCTTAATTACATGCTTGCCTTTAAGCATACACGTAGTTCTGTGGAGCTGAAGGGGATCTGGGAAAGATGCACGAAGTATTAACTTCTCCAAAGAGAAGTAGGGAGACTGGTGCTACAGCATGTCAAGCCATGCATCTGCTGAAAGGGAGACTGAACTCCAGCCTACGCTCCAAAATTTCACTGCAGGCTGATCCCCCACTCCTAAACAAGTGAGTGTGTCCTGGGCTACAGAGCTGGTCTTTCTCTGTGCTCTTAATCAGCAGTTTTTTTACTCCTTCCATGTAAAATATAACAGTGTCAACAGAAGGAGTTGAAATAAATTAATTCACAGAATAGACCAAGAAACATCTGGGGTCCTTTGTGAGTTTAAATCCTTTTGGAGAGAAGAGAGCAATCTCTGTTACCCTTCCCATACAGGGATACTCACTGTGCTGCTGGCTGGAGCGAGGAGGAGAAGAGCACAGTCCTGCAGCCATTGCCATTCTTGTGAGGTTCAGGCAACTGCAGATTTTAAAGGTGAGTTCCTGACTACTGACACCTCATTGTGTCTCCTCAGACCAGATTTTGGAGCTGAACCCCCTCAGCAGGGTCAGAATGAATCCCAGTTCCTCACCTCAGCCTTCAGTACCAGGTAATTTAGGTGGTTTGTCGCTTGGAGATACTTGGGGCAGTTTTAGTTCTTCCCTTTCCTCAGAAAGGAGTCTGAATGGAGACTGCATGCCATTGGAAAGCAAGGTGACTAAAATGAAACACTGCAGTGCTAATCATAGTGAACTCAACCTATTGCCACTGGGCCATTAAGAGACCTGCGCTGAATGTCCTGATGCTGTGCTTCATAGCCACAGCAAAGGCCTGTCTACGTTGCCTGGCCAACTCCTGCAAAAACAAGCCAGACCAAGAACAGTATTGTCCGCGTCAGATGGATCTTCATTCTGTGCAATATACATCTACAACAGAGTCAGTATGCACCATAAATATCACAGCCATAAAAGCATACTTGGATGAATCCAGTCTCAGCATACTGGGCCCAGAAAGCGTGCAGAATTCAACAGAGCCTTGTCCCACTTGCCCCAAGACTTAATTTGGCCTGTTATTTTTCTTGTCCTGTTAACGTTTATTTGCACCTAATAAGGCATGAAATCATTACTTGTGGTATATGTCCTAACATTTAATCCTGTGGTGTCATGTTCTAGTTGGGCAGAAAGAGTATCTAAATGGTTTTAATTCCCCAAGAATGTGGTTATCCACTAATAACCACAACCCTTGAAACTCTCTTGTTACTTTTATTAAAATAAAATCATTCATGACTGAAATCTTACATATTTTCTAAATCGCGTCAAAATGAATTTGATGGTTTAAAAGAACGGATTGCAAATTTAGTTCATACAAGACTGCCCATAAGTAATAGCTTATAGAGCACCTTTCACATACCAAGTCCCCTAGCTATAAAATGATAACACTTCAAACACTCAAGAAATGTGGCTGAGGGCATCACATCTTTATAGACCCCACGAGGCGTCCATGAGGCTCACACCAATAAGTATGGTTTGAGGCTTCAGCCTTTGTCATGTATATTATGTAGCATGTGATCAGCTGGAAATGAAGCACCATTTGCTGTCACCTACTGGGCCCTAGCTGATTAAGTCACTCCATGTAAATCATGACGAAAATAAATTGCAGAAGAGAAGCTATCACTCAAGTTTCAGCTTAGTCCTTTGGGCTACATCTATGACAAGGCAGCACTCATTTTCTGAATCGGAAGGTAAGAGGCGAAGCACAGCTCTAAATCCTCTCCTGTCTTCACCTTATGCTTAAAGAGGGGAGATATACTTCCTCCTAACCCCAACGCAGGCACTGCTCAGGAGCATCCTGGTTGCACACTAAGGCAGCACCCTCGATCTAACCATAAGCAAGAGCATGCCAGTGCCTGGACCATTCCTGCTTACTTGGATAAACATCACAAGGACCAGGTATGAGAGAGTACAGGGAGTTTTCTTGTTGCTAGAAATGAAGTCAGCTCTGTTTTGAAGCCTGCTGCAAAAGAAGCAGGAAAAACAAAACATTTAAGAGTGAAGTCTAGCTGTTGTAATTGAAATTATGAAAAGTAAGTGGATGGAAAGTAATGAACTTTGCTAGAATGTGTGAGGACATCAACAGTAACTCATAATTGTCTCCTCAAGGTAAAGAAGAAACACCAGGAGACCTTTTAAGACCCCAGTGTTCTTTTTTTTTTTTTCTGGTTTGGTGAAGATACTATGAGAGCAAATGGAGCCCCAGAAGAACCTGCCCAGCGGAAAGCATCCCTTTCCTGGCAGGAACATTGCCCCTCAGTGTTAATTGCAGTGTACCAACTCCTGACAGCCTTTTAACAGGCAAGGCAGGAGGGAAGGTGGTATTTTATTATAGGTCTTTATAAAGTACTAAAAGGCAAATTTAAAATGCTCATTACACTTGAGTAGCTCCGCTCTACTTAAATATTGGCTCCAGGTTTACTTCATTATCCTCTTACCAGTAATTAAGCTACCTAGGGACAATCAGCAAATAATAAAATGCTGTGGTGAAGGAAATTAGTTTAGACGACAAAGAATTGAATGTAATTATTGTGCAAAATAGAAGAAAGCAGCAGCATATAAAAGATATTTTGCTATCTCTAGATAAATACATTCCAAGGGCCATAATATTTCCTCTATGTGAAATATATAAATTGAGAGCTTAGAGAAGTCCCTACCCATTTCTTCTTAATGCAGTTTACTAGGTAAATGTGGCTTTTCTTTCCCACTAGTGTCTGATCAATGGACTGGTCATTTTCCTAGGCTTTCAGTTGTCTGAAAAACAAAGAATAAAGGCAATGCTTGAATGAAGCATAAGTCCTCTCTCTACCTCTATCTTCCACCTCATTGCCTGAAGAATACAAATACATAAATGCATGGAATAAGCTGATTTCTCCTGCCTCAAGCTGGAAACAAGCAAAGCATCAAAGTCAGACCATCCTGGAAATGAGGCCTGGAGCTTGGCTGGGCATGTCTGTGCCCTCTTTCTTCCCCCTCCTGCTCCCACTATAGCTCATGTAGGGAGATCGTAACTTTCTTTACTTGTCCTAGGGAAACTTTCTTGACCCTGAGCCCTAGGCAAAGCAAGGCAGGACATGTTAACAACTAGCTTGAGAAGAAGTTAAATTATTTGAACATTTGTGTTGATTTTATAGCATATACTCCTAAAAAGGAATAAGGTGCGATCATTTGAGAGAAGGAAAAGCAGAAATGGGGGAGGAAATTGTATTTCACGTGGCAGCAGTAACTCTTATTTAAATGACCTCTATTCATTTGTCTGAACTAGATTAGAGAACGAGCAACACACAAGGGATGTAAAACCTACCACTTGACTGCTCCTTCTCATCCACCCTGCAAACACTGATGTAAAACCTGTGGGGGTTAATTGATTCCTATAGATGTGAAAGAAAAATCAGCCATCAGAAGGCAGGTAAATTTCCAGAGGCAAAAGCCTTACACCATGAAGGAAGCGCATTAAAGGAACAACAACCCGTGCCCTTTTAAAACTTGACAGGTGATAAACCACAAAAGAAACTGAGTACCTTCATGATGCACTTTAAAGCAAATCATGCCCTGGACTTTAAATGCTGTCAGGTGTTTTAATCAATTCATCAGTTTCATAAAGTGGCTTTGCACTACTGATGTTTGTAAACATGATGGATGCCTTTGATACCAGAGGAGAAAAAGACAGACTCTCTTCTCTGTGTGACTCCTAAGCACTTAATATGGTAATACAATGTTTTTTTCCACAGAACACGGCCCCTTCAAAAAGCTGCATTTGTTCAATTTCACACTGCAATGGGCAAATTGAAGACAGCTGGCTTCACTCATCTGTGATTTTTTGGTTTTGATTGATTAGTTGCTCTGTTTCAGGTTTTAGTAGAAGGAGAAACAAATAGTGCAGCCAAACTGCTAACAGTATAATTAAGATTTTATTATTGTGCCAGTACTGTATGACCTTAAATTTTTAGGACATAACTGAAGTAAGGCTCAGTGAAAACAAATGTATCCATGGCAGGGCATGAAGATCCACCTGGGTTTAGTAGCACTCTGATTTAATATACTAGGGCTTTAAAATAGAAAAGAGCTAAAAAAGAAGTCAGGTCATTCCCTGTATTTATATCTCTATTTATATTCTCTGCTGTCCTGATGGTATTGCCATCAATCCAATTCTATTGCAAGTTAAAGATATTTGGTGTATTTCTAAAGTCCAATGCTCCTGAAGTCAGGTGATTATAACTCCTTATTAGTTTAGTAAGTTCTCTGTCCTCAGCGGTACAGTGAAAACTTTGTGAATTCTAAAAGGTCAAAACCCAAAAGGCAAATGCAAAATCTTAAAATGTGTTTGGGTCTCTGAAACATATTTTTAGTCCTTCCTTATGATACTCACAGGGTATGGCTCTATATTTTTGAGTACACAGGGTAGGTAAGGCTGAATGCTTAACTTCTATTCACAGCCATAGCAAAATAAAAACACATCTATGCCTGGGATATATTCCCTTTGGAAAAGGCTTGTGTCCTGTGAACACCATCAATGCACTTGGTAGCAAACAAGAAGCTTTTCACAGTCTATATCAAGAATATAAACAAGTTCGCATACATTGTAGAGAGACTGACTTGAATGATGCTTATTTTATTATTAGGACTTAAGAATAATGGCAACCTGTCTTAAAATATTCTGTTAGACACTTTACATAGTTTTCCTTATCTGTTTTATCAGAGCTATGTATGTGTAAAGAAATTTGGTTGGTTGGTTTTGTTTTTTTAATGAATGACATGCTGAAATTAATGGATTTTGATGATTTAAAGAAAAAGAAATATAGGCTGCGTTGTTTTTAAACCAAGACGAAAATAAGACATTTTCCAATACTGGGTAAAAAAATTGTGATGTAAATATGATGATCTATATAAGCTACATTTTGGGACTTAAAAAGTGACATTTAATGAGGTGTAGGAATTGTTAAATAGATATTAGTAATGGTGTGGTTATTTTTTTCAGTCAACAATTGTAAGTGGAAATTTACTAAAAATCTTACATACGCTTTCAAAAATGATCTCTGGTAAAACCGCTAGAAGGTTGTAGGCAGAACCCTTGTGGTTACAAGCAGAATCCTTGCATTACACAAGTTGAAATGCTATTCCAGATAATGATGTAATAGTAAATATTTTTTTCTAAGAAAGCATAGTTAATAAATATGTTCCAAAGTAAATCAGTTTAAATTCTCCCAAGAAATTAAGTATATTATGAAAACTCACTAGGTAGGAGCTGTTCTACAATTGACAATATAAACAAGACTTCTTTTCCTGGCACTAAAAATGGAGGAAAATAAAAGTTGAAATCTGCTACCTTGCTAATCTTGATAGAGCCTTTCCTGGGTTGAAATATTAGTATTGGTTTGTCCAACTAATACATCATAAATTATAATTCTATCAAAGTCTGTTAGGTGACTTACTGAAAGCCTGCTATTCATAGCATGCAAAGTCTCTTCTACAGGAAGAATGTAATTTCTTCAGAAAGGGATTTTTAATTTTTCTTCCAGTGCACTGTATTTGAAATTCTTTTATATTGATTTATTTTTAAATTTTTAATGTAAACAGAATATGGAAGGTGTGATGACAATCAAGATCTATTATAGCGCTATATTTAGTTTAGAAGTAGTAAAAAAGATAAGTAATGAATAGGTGGCAAAGGCTTATCGTCCTCCCCAGCGTGCTCCATGTAGCAGTGTCTTCCAAAGTTATTGGTGTTTTCAATAAAACATATCAGTAAATTTAGTCAATCAATCAAAACTTTACTGGGATTCAATAGCAAGTTTTATCCTACCTGTGGAACTCATGGGACCTTGGAAAGTTCACTAATCTTACAAACTCACATTTCTTTTCTTTACTAGACTCCACATTCATAAATATAAAGCACATGGTTGTGGCTGCAATTTCTTAGCCCTGTCACTGCTGCCAGGCTGTGATTGTGTCTTGGCAGTGTTTCTAATGGATAGCCTGTTCAGAAGAGAACGTGTGGCATTCCTGCAACCCGCAGCTATTCAAGAAGACCAGCAGGTATTACTGAGACATGGAAGTAAACACACTTTCAAGCCCTAGAGCTTGATTTTCAGCCACTAGCATCAGTGCAAATATACAGCAGCATCATAGAAATTATTTCACTGTTACTCATAAGGTATGATTAGGAATAAATCTAGTCCAAGCTGCTGGATGTCACTCAGAGATCAGAAAACATAACAAACAGAATGATATCAGAGACATGATTGAAAATAATAAAGCTCTGTGCCCTCTATTTTTTCTCTATGTAGACTTATATCCCCACTGCACAGTGCAGGTGGCATCAACAGAGGTCCCTTATGGAGACCCAGGTAATGCTGCAGGCCCTAAGCTGAGGAGAGCCTTAGGAGAGCTCGCAGCTATCCCATATGATAAACGTGAGGTGAGGGGCCTGTTCGCAGGGAGTCAGCTTCTTGGCGTTGCTTCTGCTGGAGAAGAGCCCAGACACAGTTGTCACAGTGGGATGTGACAACATTTACATCCTCACCTGTTTCCCTGTGAGGGTTTGTGTCCCCTACTCTCCTGCCAGAGCCCCCAGAACCAAGTGATGTTAGCTGTACAGCCCAGGAGCGGCTGTGCTGGTGCTAGCTGTGCTTTGAGGACCTTCAGTCCATCCTGTTAGCAACACTTTAAAGGGATGTAAGGTCTCATTTTGGCAACTTCGTCAAGCATGTGCTGTATTAAAAGGAAGAGTGCTTCTGCATTGACTATTTAGATGTATATCTGCACAGTGGTTTGCCTGGCTAATTCCCACTTAGGATATTTACATCTGATTTTAGGTGCACTTAGATGTTTAAAAACCTTGTTTGCTTCTTGCTTAAACTTGGAGGTGTCCAGTAGCTTTTTGTATCTGTGAAACAGTGAAAGGCTTGGCAGCAAAAGCACGTTACACTTTGCATATACTTATGAATCGGCACAGATGCTCTTGATGTGTCCCACAAGGATTCACTCAGTAAGTATCGTCAAGAGTAATTTGTCCCATCACATGTGTGCCTATGGCTTTTATCCTTTTCAGAGCACTCACCTAGAATGTGTAATACCCAGTTTCAAATATCTTCCTAATTTTTCTCTTCAGCACTGTGATTATTAAGCACCAATATATTCCTGGATTGGAAACATCTCTTCAGGTTGTGCACTTCTACCTGCATAAAGAAATACAGAATTTAGTTCAGCAGCTGGAGATGATTGCTGTGGCGCCTCAGCTGCCACTCCTGAGCTCATCATGTCTTTTGGTTCATGGGGTTGGTGCTGAGCCCCTCTTGGACTTGCAAACAGAGAACAGCCTTGCTGCAGTTTGTTTCTGGCAGTTCTTCAACACCCATCTAATATGAGGGGCTGAAGTGGAGAACCTTGGGCAGTTTTATACCTGGAAGAGAAGGCAGGGGTTGAGGACCCAATTAGGAGCTTTTTGGAGACCCTCACACCCCCATTGGACAAAGAGAGATTAATGTCACACAGAAAGACATCCCTTGTGTACACTTAGGTTACTTACCTCAGTGCTCATAACAGCCAGAAGTGCCTTCATGCTTGCAGCTATCAAATGAAAGTGTATCTATGAAAGTCTTAGGAGCAATATATCTCTGAATTTATTTTTCAGGTAGGTACTGGAGGAAAGCATTTCCCTACAGAAGAAATAACATAATTCTAAAAAATTTGGCCCATTTATAAATAACCTCTCTCTTCTGGTAAAGTTGCTGGACATGTGTATATATATATATATTTGCTGAAGTAAGTCTCATCTGCATGAGAAAAAAAGGAACTGTGTCTCTAACTTAAAAGTGCAACAAATGCTGCCAACCAGTAAGTTGTGTAACAACTCTCTTTTTAAATGATCTGTAATTATCTTACATTCAGCAAGGCTCAGATAAGAACTAGAAGAAAGAAAGAGAGTGAAGAAATAATATTTAGAAACCAAATGTCACAATTCTTTTTTGAGGAATCAAGATCCTTCTAGGTATTGCCTCTATTTCTTATTTGATATTTCTATAAATTAGGTGTTGGCAACAGTCTCACTCATAATAACATTCAGGGGCTTTTCCACTAAATTTTATGTCTCTCTTACACACAGATTTTTTTTTGCCTGTTGGCAATTTCTGATGTTGCTGTTAGAGGAAAGTCATCCAAGGTGGAGGAACTTCTTTGTCTGAGTTTTGTGGGGGACTCCAGCAGAGAAGATAATTAAGTGGGAGCTTCATTGTGCTGCTTCCTTCTTGCCTCCGAGATTTCTTCCTTCAGTGTCTACTTCCTTAGGGATGTCATTGCGTCATTATTTATGTAAAGACATGGGAAGTAAAAGTTGCGAGGACACGACTTTTCTTCCCTTTTTGCATATAGGAAGCCTCTGCACTCCAAAGTTGTTTTCTCTCTTTGTTGAAAATGTCACACGTAATTTGATTCCTGAAATTCAGCTTCACCTCCATGAAGATGGGATCCCTGCAATATTTGCAGAGATTCTGCACTCGAAGCAGAGGGAATTGGTTGTATTTTAAATCTTCCTATAAAGACTATTCCTAAGCAAAGAAGATCTTGTAAAGTACAGTGCATAATATGCTGTCTCTCTGCTGTGTAGCTTAAGAACGGTTTCATTATGTGTTTTTAAACTGGCTGGAAATTTTCAGCTGCTTTGGAGTCTGCTGTTAGTGCCTCGGTTTTCATCTGAAATTGGAACACCACCAAATTCAAACAAATATTAGAACTCTACATGCAATGGAGGACTTGTTAGCATAGCTCTATGTGTCAAAAACCCTATCTATATCTAGGACATTCTGCCTGTAAAAATGACAGAGGTCTCCGATTTTACAGGCAGATTGATCTTCTTGCTGACAACATCAGCTGGGGATTCACCTCCTCTTTTTCAGTTCATAATGCTGCAGAAGTTTGTTTATAGCAGATTTTATTATCCTTCATAGGAGTGGTGAAGACAAATGTACATACCTTGTTTTTGCCTGGGTCTCCTTAGGTCCTTGATTTCTCTTCTTCCTTCTTCCTTTTTATTTGTTGAGAAGGAGTTTTGGCAAAGCATTTATTCCTTATGTTTGTTTCAATGGAGCTAAAAAATAATTATTTTTCTGCCCTTATATTCTTGCTTCTGATGAGCAACTATAGGTAGTGGGATGTGTTTCCTTGATAAATAAATTACTTGCAGCACTTGTGATGGGCTGTGTTTGCTGCCAGTCCCCACATTGCCGCAAGGAAGCAGGAGGCTGGCAGCAGCGGCTGGGCTGGTCCCTGCCAAGGGGAGCTGCTGCAGCCAGCAAGGTGGGTGCAGCAGCAGCAGCAGGGCTCTGATGAAGCTGGAGCCTGCAGGCGGATGGCACACAGAGCAGCTGAATGGGGTCAGGGATTCTCTCCAGGGCTGCAATGTGGGGGAAACGAGTACCAGATCCCATGCAACCTGCCCTGCCACAGACCTGGCACTTGTCCACTCTTCATCCAAGTCAATACCCCGACATGTCTCAGTCTGCTTTCCTGTGCTGCAGCTCTGTCTGTCAGCAAAAAGCTTTGACCAGCTTATAAGTACAGAGGAACAAAGTCAGATGTTGAACTAATTTGCTGTAAGATGAGTTTGTGCCGAATTGTATCTCTGGCTCTGTATTTAACCAGGAAGAGACCTTTGACTTTGCAACATACCTACTCATACACCTTTTGTATTCTCTGCTATTTAGTATTTCTCACTATACCTCTTGTGTCAAAAAAATTAAAAAACACACTTTACTAAGACTGATGTCTAGAAAAAAACCTATGTCATTCACACGTCTTTCCATTAGCTTGCATGCATTGTTACTGGTAATAATATTCCATGGTCTTCATCTCAATGTTGACCATATTTCAAAGATGAAACAAATCTTCTGAGCAAATCAAGGGATTTTCTCTTGGAAACATCTGTTGGTGACTGTGTGGAGGACAGATCTTGCTGTGAAGGCACATTTTCACTGCACTGAAGAGGAGCAATGAGATATCTCCAAAATCTTGCCACCACCATAGTAAGAGAAATCCGCTGAAAATTTTCTTATCTCCGGTCACTGGTGAACGACACAATACTAGGTGTGGAATATACTGCTTGGAATTTGTTTTTCCTGGGAATCTTCACAGGGACAGGAAAGGGTGTCATACACCACCCCAGTATTTTTCTCTAGTTTCCCTGTCCTGCTGGATGGTCACCAGATAGAAGGAACCTATTTCCATGGGGGGTTAGAAGAGGAATAACATTGAAAGTGTATCCTAAAACCACTTCTGTGTTCAAACACAGTGACTGCTATGCGAAGGTCTTTGATCAAGTCTAGAGAAGGGAAAGTATTATCTTCATTTCTAAAGGATGACATGGCTTTCACAGTAAAATAAAAATAAAAGAAGAGAAGGGAAAGGAAGGTGCGGGAAGGGAAGGTGTGGGAAGGTGCGGGAAGGGAAGGTGCGGGAAGGGAAGGAAAGGAAAAGGAAAAGGAAAAGGAAAAGGAAAAGGAAACCTTAGAGGTATTAAGTATATAAGACACCTGAACATGGATTCCCTCAGTAAGTAGATTGGAAATGTTATTATTCGTAAGTATGCAATCTTAAATCAACTGGTGCCTAAAACACATCCAGAACTTAGGTAGCAAAAATTAGTTTACCCCTCTTCCCTGCTTGGCCCAGCCTTTGCAGAATTAGCATGTAACATCTTTGTATTAAGATTTCAAATGGAAAAATATCTACTTGAAAAAATAACCATAATAAAAGAACAGAAGAGAGGGGAGAATGATTACCAATTTTCTTTAGAAAAGAGCCTATTCTCTTTTTCTGTCATGGATACTATAAAAACTTACCACTACTAAGCATCCTCTCTAGGGTACTGAAATCTTGTGTCCTCCTGCATCCTTCTGAAGACTCATGGCTTGTTAGTCAGCTAACAGTGCTTTTTCAGTGCCTCTATATAGCCTCCAGCCCTGCCTGAAGCCACAGCAGACAATTCCTTTGACATTGCTTCTTGCCAGCTTCCCTTTCTCTGCCTGTGTTTTAAATGAAGCTCCCAATTCTGATGTATCTCATTCTGAATAATACAGGATATGGGAGGCCTCTGTTTGATGCTCAGTTAGCCAACTAATGACCTGCAAAATGCGTGTATATAGATAAAAATTGGTTGTACAGAAAAGACTTCTTTTATCTTACTTATGAAATTACATTTAGGAGACTGACAAGATCTAAGATTTCTTCTTCCAGTAGAGTGGAAAAGCTTTTGACAATCAGGATTCCTCACTTCCAGCCAGGACAATATTGCTCTTTAAAAACATTTTTATGATTTTGTGCTATACACTGGGTATGTTTCAGGCAAGTTTTCACATCCATCTGGAATGTCCATCAACACTGGACATGTAATATCTTCATTATATATTCTTCTGCCATGTAAGGAAAGATTGCCTGTTCCCAAGGTAGGTTTCAGAATAGGAATAGTGATCGATCTTGGGGACACTTCCTCTACTTCTGTGTCAGATGGTGTGACTCAAGGGATCTCCTGCTCCCCAAAGAAGCCACCAAACAAGGACATCCTCTGTGACATGGAGCTGCTGTATTATAAATAATGGGAAATACTCACTTTTAATAAGATTCTGCAGTGCTATTTAACCTCATGGGTTTGCATGAGCTGTTTGCATGCCGGTCTCCCAGTCGAGTCCAAACATCATGGTGAAAGCTTTGTAGTGTTAAAGATTCATCCTTTATTTTCTCATAAAAGTAAAGGAGGTACACATGCATTTTCATTTCCATTCATGAACTGCATAAGCTGTTCCACCATAGTCACCTCTCTGGTATTGCTTGCTGTATGGTAACAAGCGTTCTCATTATATTAACAAGAGCTACTGTGTTTTCACTGGTGCTGCATGGACTTTTACAGTGGTAAAATGTCTGGGACCTAATCTGAATCTTTTGAAGAGCTTGAGAAGACCTTGGTGGACAAGTGATAGACTTTGGATCAGGACTCGCATTACAATGTGTATCTCCTGCAGACAAGCCCCAAACGGTTACCACTGTTTTCAAGGGTAAGCTTGAAACAGGTCATTAATATAGTGATTGAGGGAAGTGAATTTCTTTGAAAACAGAAGGCTAAGATGATTACAGCAGGTCACAGCAAGATCAAGAAGCAAAGTTCTCAGTTAGAATCTCCTTACTGGAAAGAGGAAAGAGCCAAAGGGAGAAAAAAAAAAACTTGCCTGTTAATATTTAAGAGTTACTTAAGCTCTCTGTTCATCTTGTGACAGAAAAGTGTGTCATGTATCTGGAAGAATTTAAAAAGATTGTATGATAAAATAGTAGAAAGGTATGGAAATTTCTATCAATTATTTCCTTTTCTTCCATGCTACTTACTAAGATGCATGACTATCTTGAAGTAGGTGTGCTGGGTAAGGTAATGTTGATTATGCAGTAATATTTATATGCTAAGGAAATGCAAATGTTCAGGGAAAATTACAAAATTTCAGTAATTTCTTCCAGAGGAAATTTTTAAGATGCAATGTTTTACTCTGCAAATTTCTTACCACAGGAGACAGGGTCCTTAAAACTCCTTTTTTTCCCCCTAAAACAAGTGAGTGAATGACAGATTTCATTCTTACTTTGTTAGTCTTCTAACCAAGTGACTGAACTGCTGTGGCTTGTAGCACCTGACATTTACTGAAGAGTAAAAGGCTGTGATTCAAATGTTCAGGCTTGGGATGAAGATATTTCTTATATAATAATATTCCTGCAATCTGGAAGATGCACAAAGGCTTAGCTAATACTAGCAGTAATAGCAAGTGAATTCAAATTAGATATGCTTATTGCAGATCAAAGACACTGCTTAATAGCGTCATGCTGTTATGGTTCAGAAAACAGAGGAGACTGTTTCATAAACCTCAAAGATTTTTCTTTTCAGTCCTCTGAATTTCAATGGCTTGCCCAGCCAGGATCCTTGACTTCCAAAGTTAAATCTGTAAGCAAAAACTTAAACTCCAGATAAATTGAACTCCAAAGCCTTTTCTGTCAGCTGCCTACAATTCTCTTATGCAACAAATGATGCATTTTAGACAGAAGCCCTAATCTGTACATGAAACTAAGACAGATTAATTAGTTTGTAAAGCATTCCTGAGAGGAGACTTGCCATCAAACTTGGTTTTACTACAAAGGTTATTGCCAGGAATTTCAAAATGTAAATATAGTTCCTTATCTGTTTATAAAAGAGTTGAAAAAGTAAATGATTATAAGGCATTGCTAGAGTGAAGTAGAAGTCAGTAAAGCAGGATATGAAGGGCAAGAAAATCAAGTGGTGTTTCCTGATGATGTAGTTTGTGACATACATAGAAACACTACATTAATGGTTTTCCCTTTTTTAAAGTAAATCTAATTTGTGGTGATCATATTGTAGCAACAAATTTCCTATTAGAAAAGACTTCGGTAACAATAGTAATTAAAGCCACAAGTTTACCCAGAAATTCCTACTCTTCTAGGCAGCCTATTTAGCTGCTGCTCACATTTTAATGATCAGGTACTACATATTGCCTTCAAATCAATGAGACATTTTTTCAGCACTGCTATTGATTTTACAGATTTCAGACTAAAATAATTATATATTGAAAAGTGTAGTTAAAATATACTGAAGAATAGCTACATTTCTTACAAACAATAATGCACAGTGGAGATGTTAAAGAAATTTCGTGGCTATTAAACCTGACTAGGTTATTTTAGATGAAATTCATTTGATTGATGGCATGTTTTTGCTAAATCTGAAACTGGAGGTATACCAGTCAGCCAAGGGAGAAATTAGAGAAAAGAAAAAGCCTGGGAGAGGCCATCCTGTGTGTTAACTCTGTTGCTGTGCATAGATAGAAACAGTTTAAGTCCTTCACCAGTGATGCAGTGGGAATACTTTTAGTGAAGGAAAATTGCAAATTTGAAATGTTTTATTTGAGGCGTTTTAGTTTGAAAAACATTCATCAAATTCAAGACCCAATTTTTGTGTATTGAAACTTTTTTCAAATTCCAGAAGAAGCCTGCGTGCACTCTTGCTGACATGGGCTTGGCCCAGGGCAGTCCACATAAAGTTGCATATGAATCCTGGGTTTTATTTTTGGCATTTGTGCTCAGCTACTTCGAACAAGAGTGCTCCATACTAGGAATGAATTAGTTCTCCCTCACACAGCTCTGTGCCTTGTACAATTGCACATATTGAAATGAGGAACCCTCACACCAAACATATCAACTCACTTCTGCTTTTGTGAAAACATTTTCAGAGTATTGCTTTTCAGGCCAGCATGAACACAGATCTGAAATATCAGATGTTGCTGCCCAGAATTGTTGTTCAATTATTCATTGTGGATTTCATTACTTCTTGGCAGTGTTTGGGGAACCACAAATGAACAGTGCAGTTGGTTTCTTATGTATTTAATTCAGTTATCCAAATTGCTGGTGCCAGAACTCTCTCGATATAAACTAGAAACTAATTTACTGGTGTGAGCTGAATGTGGAAACCGCAAGCAGGCAGAAATGTCCTTATAGGCCCAACCTGACATGCTAAGTGACACTTGGACCACCACTGTAACCAACACTCCTTGAGAAGACACACTCTTTTCTCTGCTTCCTTGTAGGCATCATGAGTGGTGGCACAGTTAAACTACTCATCCATCCAGGACAAAAAGTTATTCAGAAAATGTGTGTATATTTGTAATAGTGCCTATAAGCCTTTGCATCCCTCTGTGTCTCTGCTTAAGGACCTCTCTGGTCCTTAAGTATAGAAAGGCCAACAGAGTTTTTCTGAAAAATATAATCCATTTATCTTTGGCAAGATTTTCCTTTGCTCCTGTTGCTAAGGGTTTATACAAACAGTCATGCTGATTGCACTAAATCTACTCACTGGATTATGAACTTCTCAGTTCAGCCACATGTTTTACAGGAAAGTCCTTACAGACCAGGAGGTTCCTAAGATGATTAATGTAGTGAAGAGTTTTCTTCCTTTCTTCCTAATGGATCTCTAACACAAACTCTAGTACACAGAAAATTTCATTTGAGTTTTTACGGCTGTGAGTCAAAGTCAAGTACACCTGTCTTTGAGGAGCTCTCTGCTTAATTGATGAGCTTGATTTGTTAAGGACAGATGGGAGCAGATGGCATGTCTAGTTGTGAAAGGGATATGCAGTGTCTGCTGAGAGTCCTGTTTTGCTTACAATCTTATTATACTGTTTGGTGTTGGTTTTTTTTTTTCTTTTTTTTTTTTTTCCCACAGTTCTCCTGAGACCAGCTGCAGAAAGGGCTTCATCCTGCCAACTACTGTGCAGCCAGCTGAAGCTGCAAGAGTCTTAACATCTTCCAAAATTTGGCCTCACTGGTGACTAGTCCTTTGAAGCCAGCACTTTGCATGTGCTGTCTCTAAAGCAGCATTCTTTCTTTACACTGAATAAACAGTAGGAAAAAAGGAATAATTCCTTCTCCTTTCTAATACTCTCTCTCCCTCCCTGTCCCACACCCCATTCTGGCCTGCACAAGCAAGTATAAGGTCATCTGCAGGATGCTTTCCTTCTTCTGTGGAATTGTTCCTCTTTACTGTTTCCCAGACAATAGTGTTTCCTGTTTAGATTGATTGCTTTTGTTTTGCTTTCCAAGGTCTACTTTTTAAAGAGATGTATGTGTTTTCTACCTTTATTCTATTCTTAGGTTAGGGAATGTAATGAATAGGAAATCAGTTCAACCCTGACATTCCTGCAGTTCCTTCACAGCTCTCTAACATACACGAACTGCTCACTTCCTGCTCACCATCTACTTTCTTCACATTTTACCCAGTTGTTTGCATTACTTACTGAAAAAAATATTTCAATATAAATAAGCTGTGAGTTTTTACAGCTTTCTCTGGTACAGCTCAGAGCTTAACTGTCATGTGGCTCTGCTGATTCCTCTGGTTCTGACAGGATGCAAGTGGTAATCTTGCAAACAAAAGCAAGGCCATGGGCTCACTTTCCAAATACCGAAGATGATGTGTCTTTTTCATAATGAGACTACAATCAAGGTCTGAAATTCCCTTGTCTCAGCAGCTCTGGGGGCTCACGCTTTCGGAGGTGATTACATTTCCTCCCAGTGAAGGATTTTTTAGCACTATTTCTGCAGATCGATAGATTTAGCTTTGAAATGAGGCACATTACTTCTCTAATGTTATGCTCTTTGGTTAGACTGTTTGCATGCTCTGAAGACAGCTCTCTGCATTTTAAAAGCACTATTGTTTCCTGCTTAAGAAAGCCTCTAAAATCCTACCGAGCAAGTCTGTCCTTTTAAAAGTTTCAAGCTTAGTGTGGGCCTAAAAAACATGTTAGAACAAGCATGAGATGAGTAGATTTCAATTCTATGAGATATTTTTTCAGGAGAGATGTGACCGTATGTGCTCCAGGCATCAACCTGTGTGATGAAAGTTAAACTCCTAGAGGTCGTGATTATTACTTACACCTCTGCAGTGCACCAGTAGTGGAAATGCCACACAAAAAAAAACCCCCAAACAAAACATCACTGTATCATAGAATCATAGAATGGTTAGAGTTGGAAGGGACCTTCAAAGGTCATCTAGTCCAACCCCCCTGAAAGGAGCAGGGACATCCCCAACTAGATCAGGTTGCTCAGAGCCTCATCCAGCCTGGCCTTGAACATTTCCAGGGATGGGGCCTCCACCACCTTTCTGGGCAACCTGTTCCAGTGTTCTATAACTCGCATTGTAAAAAATTTTTTCCTAATTTCCTGTCTAAATCTACCCCCCTCTATTTTAAAACCATTACCCCTCGTCCTATCACAACAGGTCCTACTAAACAGCCTTTCCCCATCTTTCTTGTAGGCCCCCTTGAGGTACTGGAAGACCGCTATCAGGTCTCCCCAGAGCCTCCTCTTCTCCAGGCTGAACAGCCCCAACTCTCTCAGCCTGTCCTCATAAGAGAGGTGCTCCAGCCCTCTGATCATCTTCGTGGCCCTCCTCTGGACCTGGGGGCTCCAGAACTGGACACAGGTGGGGTCTCACCAGGGCAGAGTAGAGGGGGAGAATCACCTCCCTCAACCTGCTGGCCACGCTCCTCTTGATGCAGCCCAGGATGCAGCCCAGGATGCGGTTGGCCTTCTGGGCCACGAGGGCGCATTGCCTGCTCATGTTAAGCTTCTCATCCACCAGCAACTTTTTAAAGTGAGTCATACATAATCTAGCCTGACTTCTGACATAAATACATTTGCCTGGAAATTTCTGTTTAATTTTATACTTTTATTAATCTATGGCATATTTTATCACTGGATCTATTCTGAATTTTTATGGATGCCAAAAAGAGAGTTTGTCTCTTTCTCATATGCATGTCACTCTGAACACAAATACTTTTATAATAATTGTTATCATGAGGACTCTTACTTTTCAAATAAATACAGAGTTCATTGCGGGTGCTTCACAGAAACCTTTGTGAAACAGTAAATATCAAGAGTCATTATGTGGCCTTTTTGCAAAGGCTCACATTTGCACCTAACAAAAGAGTGACTGATAAACATATAACCTTAAAGGCCATTACAGAAAATTTCTCAGCTAAGTAGAAAGTCTGTAAATACTAACGTTTTCTGAGGTCAGTGAAGACCTTTCTTAAGAAAGGGCTAGATCATCCAGAGCTAGATCATCTTTAGCAAGTTTTTTCCTCACGCTGTGGAATTACCATTTGAGTAGATTCCTGGGCTCAGGTGGTACATGCCAAGCCACCCACAGCTTACCTTCTTCAGTCAAAAACTGTGATCCTCAGAATGTCAACTCAGCTATTACACTGACTGTGAAAGAGCAAAAGCTGACAGCCACCTCTGCCTATTAACACCTCACTGTTAATAAAGTACCTGCTTGTGAAGGTGCTCACAAGCACATTTATCTGCCCACAATGAGCAGTTGACATCTAGCTCTTGCTAAAGTTCTGCTAGGCTGCTGCTGGCTCAGGGCTGTCTGTACAGGAGCACGCCAACCTCTGCTGCTGGCAGTCCCTCTGTGACTGTGGTGGGTATTTGCTCTGTACAGTCGTGCAGGAAGAGACAGACCTGGGTGTAATCTCTTCCTCTGTTTCTCTCGAGAACATGCCTCACTTCATGCCCAGAAGCATCCTAATGCTCCAGCTAGACACTACTTGGGTGGAATAGGAAAGAAGGGAACACAGCTCTTGGCTCCTTTCACTGAAGTATCTGTTTGGCATAGTAATTTAATATTTAAATGAGAACTATGCTCTTAGTCTAGTAGTAGTAAGCTTGCCAGCAGTAAATGAGAACCGTGTTCTAGTGCTTGTTCTGCTGAGTGTTTGCTTGTCTCAGTATATGCATTCCTTATATAGAATCTGTAAATAGTCAGTGAGACAAAAGTCCACACTGGGCAGTACTTCTTTTCTAACAAAGTCTATTTCAAGAGTAGCTTAAGTGATTGCCTCCAGAAAGATTGTGCAATCAGTTGGAGTTTCCAAAGTGATCTAGGTGAAAACTCACATTAAGAGGTGCAAAGCATGTCAAAAGCAGAGAATGAAGAGTATTGAGGAGCTCTGGCTAACATGCTATAGTTTCTCAAATACATAATATAGAACTAATATGTATTTTTAGTAGGAACAGAGCAAAGAATATAACATGGATTTTCTCCCCTTCAAGTTAAAAACTATTTTGTTATAGAATTTTTAAATTAATCAATACTCATTTTAAAGTCCTCTCTACTGATCTGAGAACCATCTTTTGACCTTAGTGGTGATCAAATAGATAAGGAAAATTTTTCATTGATCTTATTGGAATCTTGTTGGCTCTTTTGGGAGCAGTGATATTTCATGCCGCAATAAACAAAATATGACCACAGCTGAAGACAGTCCAATAGGGGTCCATTAATAAAAAAAAGGGATAAAAATCTTATTTTTTGAAAGAACACATCTGCACTTCGTGTTTCAGGCAAAGACTTGCTACTGGCATGCAATTCAATACCAATGTAAAACCAATGTGACCTTGTTAGCCTTGTTTAGACTTGGGACCATGCTAACCATTGACAGTTGATGTTTGGACAGTTCTGAGCACGGGCAGAATAAGTTTACCTCTTCCCTCTTTCAGATGTTGTGGTGATAAGAAACACAAGGCCAAGATAAAGCCTCATGCCATTAAGTATTCATTTATCATAAGAATTTCTCTCAGCAATTTTCTTCTTTTCGTTATTTAGATTGTTCCATCTTTGACACATACTTCCATATGGTGACCTTCTATGATGGGGTTACAGCATTGGTGGGTAAGGGATGACCAACTGATGTCATCTATGTGGACTTGTCCAAAGTATTTGACACTGTCCCATATGACATCCTTGTCTATAAATTGGAGAGACATGGATTTGACGGACGGACCACTCAGTGGATAAGGAATTGGCTGAATGGCCACACTCAGAGAGTGGTGGTCAATGGCTCAGTGTCCCAGTGGAGACTGGTGACAAGTGGCATTCCTCAGGGGTCAATATTGGGACCGGTGCTGGAGAAGAGAAGGCTCCAGGGAGACCTTATAGCAGCCTTCCAGTACCTAAAGGGGGCTTGTGAGAAGCTCTTTAGCAGGGCCTGTTGTGATAGGATGATGGGTAATGGTTTTACACTAGAAGGAGATAGCTTTAGACTAGGTATAAGGAAGAAATTTTTTACAATGAGGGTTGTAGAACACTGGAACAGGTTGCCCAGGGAGGTGGTGGATGCCCCATCCCTGGAAACATTCAAGGCCAGGTTGGGCAGAGCTCTGAGCAACCTGATCTGGTTGGAGATGTCCCTGCTCCTTTCAGGGGGGTTGGACTAGATGACTTTTAATGGTCTCTTCCAACCCAAACCATTCTATCATTCTGTGATATCACAGTGGGACAAGAATTACAATTTCAGTGGTGCATGAGACAGTCAGACATGATGAAAACAGCCATCTATTTATACATTTGGAAAAGGAAGTAACTAATCAATAAAGCACTGAAAACACTAGCACATTAGATGTTGTCTAGTAATGCTGATGATGGAAGAAGTGTGATCGATTTGTTTTATGAATGAAACTTGGGCAGACTTTAGGCTTGTTAAATCACCGTGTGGTTTCATGTTCCTTTGAATGTAAGTTAATTGAATCTGACCTATGAGGAAGTTTGTTACAGCTTGTCTCCACAGAATTGTAGCCAATCTTGTTGTTTTCCTAGTTAAAATCCTGATTAATGTTAATTCCCTCAAACTACTCAGAGAAATATTGTCATTGCCAGCATTTATTGGCATCAAAACAAATTAGATTTCAGCTTTTTCTAATTTTTTAAAGTAGTTTTCAAAGTGACATCATATACCAAATAGCTAATCACTCTGAGAATAATTCTAATATTCTTAATGTAAATAATTCAATTATTCACCTAAGAATAAGTTTTATCCTTTATGTATTATCTGACACCACAACTTTTCCCATAGGAAATGCAGTAAATTTTACCTTTTAATTTTTAATAGGCTTTGTATGACTTTTAATGTATCTGCTTGAGAAAAGATTTTCTCTTCAATATGACTTAAAGCTTACGTTGGTCTCTTAAAAAAAAAAAAATAAACCTCTCAGGTGACTCCGTAGAATGAACTTAAATCATATTGAAACGTGTTGGAAATTTAGTTACTGTAACTTTGCAAATAAGGAACATGTACATTGGATGAAACCAAAACCAAAGGACAGTGAATTTTTATTTATAATATATTCAACATAGTATGTATTAGCTTATATTATTTGCTTTGTGACACAAAGAAAAGTATAAAACAACTCTTTCATTTTACCTGAACCACTCAATTCTATTTTTGGTGCAACAGTCACTTTATGTTTTTAGATATTATTATTAACTTTATTTCTCCCTCCTCCAGTCAAGTAAACATTTACAAAAATTGAGCAAGTAGACATTTCTAAGTGAATATGCTCTTTGAAAAACAGCCTCAAAAAATGAGGCTTTGAAAAACATCCTTCTGGAAATGTTGAAACAGAGTGTTTTAACAGCTCTTGTTTTTTTTTGCTTGGTAATGCCAGTCTTTCCAAAATGCCAGCTTTTGGTAAATTGTTTCCTCATCAAAATACATTTAGTCAGTCTTGCTGTAAGAAGAAAACGCTATAAAAGTAGGTAAAAATGTGAGCTTAGCAATTTTGGGCAAATCTGACTAAATCGTTCTTTGAGAAATCAAGGAAGCTGAGGTGTTCTTTCCGCTGGAGGTGATGTAGAAAGCAGGACAGACAGAAAACATCTTCAGTTTTTCTCTCTTCCAAACTGACCGGTCACCAAAGAGCCGGTGCACACACACACGTCTGTGTGTGCTTCAGCACCATCTAGCATCCCTCCCAGATACTGCACCTCAGCGCCTGCTTCCCCTCCGGCCTTAGGCAGACATCTAGACTGTCGCTTTTAATTTCCCCAACTATAGGCGTAGATGTTGCCAACTAATATGCATTAATATGAAATAATGTCCAAGCCTACTAGGGCAACTAAAGACAGGATTTCCTAAGTCCATAATGCTTGCAAACTGCAGCACAGGGTGCTGGCAAGCCCTATCTCCAGAACTGTTTCTGTGCAGGCTATGACTCACCTTTTGCTGATACGTAACTGCACATGTTAGGTATGTGCTGGTATGGTACCATGCAAGGTCCTCTTATCTGGTAATAAATGTAGAAGAGAGGGTCAGCATTAAAACTGGATGGTCTTTATGTGAATTGCACTAAGCTCATTCTTTCACTGGGTGTCTCCTAGTGCAAATTAGGCTTATAAAATCTTATTGTTGCTCTCCATCACCTATTTTTACTGCTGTTTCTCTGAAGCAGGCATTAACTAGTGATGATGTGTGGGACATTTCCTTCCAGTTATGTGCATCTGAGCTCCAAGACAGACATCAACTTGTAGCTAAGACAGCACAGTTTTGAGAATTGCTACAACAGAGGAAGCTTTTTCAGGTAGTAGCACTGATGTATAGTGTCTTTTTTTGACTGCTCATAAGTATATGAACAAGGACTGAACAATAATACAGTTCAAAATGTCTTTCTGCACAACTGCACACACACACACAAAAGAACAAAAGCAAATATTTCCTTTGCTCCTTCAAAATTAGAACTGCATTTGTCCAGGAGAAGGAAAGAAACTAACAAATAGTGACAAAGTAAGTCCTGGAAAACAAGATAAAAGAACCTTAAACGCTTGTATGCATAGTGAAAGTCTTGCTGCAATGTGTTCAGAGTTGGGGTTTCAGTGCCTGAGAAAATGAAAGCCCTTACCTATCAAATTGAGTTGTGTGTGTAAGAAATTCAGAGGGAGAAAATCCCCCAAACCAACAAAATCAAAACTGCTTTATCATATACTTTAGCACAACTTTCAGGTTTTTGTCTGGAGGATGTCACTGCTAATCTACTGCACGATCTATAATGTCAACCCCCTTACTGATGATTAAAGCAAATCTCTCAGACCCTTCCAGCAAGTCTTTGGTTGGTTATGAGGATTTTTCTGAACAAAAATAAAACCACGAAACGTGACAAAAATGAAACTTTCTCTTAGAATCAGACTGGTTTTGATTAAACTTTCATTGGGAAGGGTTTTTTTTTTTTGTTCCCAGATGGATTTCCTTGATAAAATTCTAGCAAAAAAAGGTCTAGAAGAAAGCTTAATGAAGCCAAGTCCCCCAAGGCAAGAACCATTATGTCTAAATCACCTCTGTGAAGTGATAGTCCATATTACACTAGGTAGCCTCCAATCCAGTACACTTCTTTGCTATTTTTAAGAAATCTTCTCCTTATTTCTGAATAAGACTTTGGTTTGTTTTTTTTTTTTGCAACATAATCCTATTATTTCTTGTCCTGTCTAGCCTGGACATAGAGAAGTAGATCCCTCTGGGGCTATCTTTTACGTCGGCAAAGCTGTTACATGTCCCTTCTCCAATCTTCATCTCTTTAGGCTAAAAGTCCCAATTCCTTCAATCTTCACTCATAGGTTTTTAGACCTCTGATCACTCCTGACGTGTTCCTGTCACCTGGGGCTTAAGCCACTCATGTGAAGAACAGGAGCCCTTGCTTTGCCAAAATCAAATACAATGAAAACAAAAGCAGATAATAGCACTGTAAGAGACAGCATTGCAAAGCAGTTCTTCTGACCTAGGTTTTATACATACTCTCATTAGTGGATGACTTTGAGCATACACAGTGATGTTGGCCTAGTTTAAGTTGGGCATAGATGCTCAAATCTGTTAACAGTTTTATTCTACATCACTCTATGTTCTGATAGGAAGCCATGAAATATGCATAATATTTTGATGTCTGTATCTTGTCTCCTCTTTAGCAATGCTTGCAGGCTACCAAGAAAATTGTCAGTCTGGATTTGTTCAAAAAACAAATTTAATTCACTCAAGGTTTTTAATGCATCCTGTTTGTAAATAAAAGAAAAAAGGAAGCCATTTCTCCTGAGAAGGCCTATGTCCTCCATATCTTGTTAAATAATTAACAGCACTCACCAAACCAGCAATTATTAGGAGACATCTCCTGGAGATGGCCTCTTGCTCTCAACAAACACATTGACTAATTTGACAAATGTCATTGGTCTCAAAAGTGTGCTATTCCTGGTAGCACATTTAATGATCTGCAGAGCATGTCCCCTTCTAATATTTAGAGGTTATAGAAAGTACCTCCTACACCCTACAATTAAAGCATAGTCTGTAAAATAATTAGTTACAGGGAAAGAATGTCAGACAGGAACAAGGGTTCCTAAGATCACAATCATTTAAGCAGTAATTGCTGAGCAATTCTATTCAGAAATCTATTCAGAAACCTGCTCAAATACATAATTTCAATGCTAAAATTATTTTATAAGAAGAGTTTAAGTGCAAATTAAAAAGATATTCCAACTGGGTGAATTTCATAGAAATAAAACATTCTGCTTGGATATTTATTAAAAAACATTGCTAAATTAAGATTCTAGTCCTTTTCCAAAATATGTCAAAGGCATAAACTCCTGTGTGAGAATCAGATAGCTAATATGAAATCTCATTACTATAAATTCATCTCACAGGCTATTTCAGCCACAACATTCCTACCTTTCTCCTGGGAGGGAAGAGAAAGGAACCATTTAGGAAAAAAAAAAACTTAAATGGGACAATAATGTATTTAACTAGGAGCAGAACTGATGTTGTTACCAGATCCTGTTATAGATTCAGAACATTAATGCCTCACGCCAAAGGCATTGCCCATTCAGCGCTTCTGCGAAGGGGTGCCTGCCCAGAAGGTTTGCAAAGATACGCCCATCTTCGCACATTGCTGGCCACAGATGCTACCCAAACTGTGGCAGCCCCATGAGTTTGCTGGACAGGGGCTGGAATTTGACTTTCATTCATCAATTGAGTTTTCCTCTTCTTGAGTCTTCAGTGGGCACTGTCTAAAATTAAGATCTACACAATTATTTTCAGTGAGCTTTTGGGAGATCCTGCATGAAGCTTCAACAAAGTTGTCTCCAATAAGAAGGGTGTAACATATCCCATATCTCTTGACCGTGGAAATCAACCTTGTGTCAAGTCCGTCTTTTATAATAGACATCTTCCTTTGACCTTGGAGTCTTTGCTCAGTACAACAGGTTGTTTTTTTTTTCCTGTGTCTTTTCAGTGGTAAATCTTTAAAGCGACATTGGACTTTTCTACCATACTAGCTTTTGGCTTCTAGCTCACAGATTATCATAGTTATTATAATTCTATTTTACTTTTACTACAAGGGATTTCCCTATTTTCAGAAATGTTTGATCTAATGGAAGGCAAGCTGCAGATGGTTCATACAAAATCTCATTAGTCTCTCTGAAATAATGTATCATTACTGTGTGGGTGGAAACATTCTCTGTTTTCAAAGTAATTGTAATACAGCAACTGTAATGTGCTGCACACAGTACTCCAGTAATTGCCTTAGATAAGACTGAGGAAATGAGGCAGTGAGGTCTATAGAACCATCTTTGACCTTGGGTATGTCACTTGGCTTGCATTTCCTTTTTACTTGCTGTTTCCTCTTACCTTACAGTACAAGTTCTTTGACACAGAGATTATCTTTCACATATGGCCATATAACAAGATACAGATGCCTTTGTGCAGCTGAGGCTTCTGAGCTTAGTGTAATGAAAATAAACAACAGTAACAAGAAATGAAATACTGTAGGCCTTTATCCTGCTGTGGTATTAACGGGCAGAAAAAGGAGTCTGAGGGTGGAACTGAGCATCAAGCTACAGCCTGAAGAGTGGAGAAATGAAATTCAAGGCATGAAGTCAGAGCAATTCACACTGGAGCCACTGCATACCGATAAGTAGGCTTTGCTTCTGTCCACAGCTTCAGTTCATAAAAAAACTTTGAAGCAGAAGAGGAATGGGGAAATAACATCTGAAGGCAGTAGTAACACAGAACAACTTAATGGTTCACAATTAGGAACTTATCTGAAACCTGACTTGCTTGAGCAGATCATGCCATTCTGAGATCCATACTTTATCTTAAGTCAGTTTTGAATAACTTTCAGTCTGAAGACCGTGGAAAGAGAGAACTATGAAGATTTGCACTGTGGAATATATGGTTACACTGCATTATTTACAGTAAGCACACCTTTGGCTTTTTGCTTCCTTAGCGGGTAACCTGTGTAGGAAAGGACAATTTAAATTACAAAATGTTTTCTTAAATGAACTATTAAAAACTGTGCTAAAAAAAAATACTGGGCTGTAACATTTGCCTGTTCCAAGTATTGATACCAGCTCAAACACTTCAATATTCACGAAAAGATAATTTGATAAGATCACAAATGATCAAATCAAATACATGGAATTTTCCCTCACTATATCTTTAGTTCTAATTATGAACTTGCATGTATAACCACAGTAATACTGAGATGGTGGCTCTAACTGCTAGCACTGTAAGATCATATATGCACAATCAAACTGCTTGTGCTACAACTGCCACTTAGTTCAGCAACACTCTGCATTTGCTATGTTTAAGCACTGCTTTTGCTATGATCATTATTAACAGATAGTACAAAAATGATCTGTTTCTCTGTGTAAAAAATCTTTTCTTTCCAGCAGAACTATTTTCCGTGACTCCTGAGGTTAGAGTAGTCTTAATAAAGATCAATTTGATTCTGAGTTGATTTATAACGTGGTTTTTCAGTAACATTTTCAGTATGTCAAGAAACCAGCATGTTCTTTCTGATTTATTCTAATTTGCTTTCTTCTAGAAAGAAAACTGAACACATTGGTACTGCAAAGTCTAAACCACATAAAATGTAATAATTTGCAGAAATTACTTCTATAAACAAGAACCAAACACCTTTATCTGTGGTAGATGAAGGGAGGTGAGTAGTTAGCATCAGCCTGGTGCAAGGGCTGCTAAAACAGGTAGAACACGTTCACAAAGAGGGACTGGGCAAGCAGACAACCATGTTACTAGCTGTGTGTGCTATTATTACCTCCACATCTATCATTTACTAAGTAAAGTTGCATAGGAAGAGAAAAGGAAGGAAAAAATACTAAGGTGTCCACTTTTAATTGCGTATTATTTCTGAACAGTGTTTTATGAACTGTCAATGTTATTTTTTAATAGATATGTTTGTGACTTTTCTTATGAGTGTGAGGACATTCCTCACGCACAGTTTTTTAATAACGTGTCTAAACGGCAGAGCAAATGTATTTTCTAGTGAGTTAAATCTGGATGATAGAGAACAATTAAATTTGGACTTAAATCAGTCCAAAATTTTACAGTGAAAAAAAAAATCCTTATTTTTCAGTATATTGCATTATGAACAAGTTAAAACTGTTCTACAGAGAATGTTGATTTCAATATTTTTATGAAAATCTTCCAGGCAAATAACTGTCTGGGTCTAGCACTCAGGATTTTTATGCTGCCCACTACACATTTAGAAATGTCAGATCTCTGCTCTCTCATGCCCTGAGATGGGATTTCACGCAGTTGGTTCCTGTCCTTCCTCACAAAACAGCCACATCCTTACTTCTCTTAATCTGAGCCAGACACATCCAGCCGGCCATATCTTCGTGACAGACTTTGCTTCCCATGGAAAGGCTTTCACACGCTAGAAGAGAACTGGCCAACATTATGCGAGAGTTTTTGTCCTGTAACGGGGAAACTTCAAGAGCCTTCAGTGGAAGGGTTAGTGCTAGGGTGTTGTGTTAACTCCAAGAAGTTTAATTTTTGGTCAAAATGTCTAAAGAAAATATTGTTTCTGGTCTGCCCTCTTCATTCTTCTCAGCCTGTGAGTCTTCAGCATGGAAATCTTGGGTGAATCTTTTTTTTTTTTTTTTGTTCCTGAACTTTCTTTTTTTTCTGTTTTAACAACTGAAGTTTACTAGAATGCTTTGACTTATGGAGCAAAAGAGCATAATGTTATGGCTACATACTAGAAAGCTAGTTGTGATGCTACCCAGTACATTGGAACAGCCTGTTACTCCTTTCTCTGCCAAGCAAAATCTATCACTATGCATTTTTGGCAGTAATATGTGTTTTGGAGGAAAACTCTTATTATTTTGGTGCCTGATACCATTAGAGACCTTCTCTCTTTTACATATGATCTGCACTGGACAGTTACAAGTATTAGTTTAGTGTTGTTTTACCTAAACTTTTGCAGCAATCTCTACAAATCATATTCAGACAAAACTCATAGAAAAACAAAGCTCAAAAGTTCAAAACAATCAAGGCCAGTGAAAAACCTTTCTTCAAGAACTGCATTGAAGTGAAACAAAAAAAATTATCCTCCACCAAAATGAAATGAACAAAAACCCCTACAAGTCATTCATCTAATTCATCTGATATTAATTTTCAACACGAGTAGGAACTAAGCGTAAGGAGAAGAACATTCTGTGAATTAACATGCAAATAAGAATATGGAGCTTTCTACATTGCCTGAGTGTATCCACAGTCATTATAATGAGAAATAACCCTCTAAATTAAAATAGCCTGGGCCAGGTGTGCAGACAGTCTTGTATTTGCTGTACTCAGGAAACAATTTAAAATAGAATTATCTGTGTAAGGATGAATTCCAAGCATGTTAAAGCTTCCCAATTGACAAGACAGATAACAAAAAATGTCTAATAAGAGAACACTTTCAGGCTTATCATTGGCACTTTGCAAAGCATAAAGCACAGGCAACTGTTATGGCAAGAAACCGTTATATCGCCTGGAAAATAATTGCTCTTTTCTCTCCTATAATGCTGTTTAGAACTTCAACCACAAACACTTAAATTTGGTAGGAAACCAGACCATCCCCTCCTAAAAAAAATGTGCGGAAAATTTTAGACTGCTACTTCCTAATTTTCATTATTTCATATTTCTGAGGCAAATAATTTGTAGGATTAAAGTTGACCAAATTCATCTAGAATTTAAAAAATATTGGGAAATGAATTGTAATCAAAATGAGAAGGTTGATGTCTTCCACTGCTGCGTCTCAAAGCAGCTTATCCATTCCAAAGCACCGTAATGTAACGACTGACAAACTGAAACTCAGCAGCTCACTTGTTCCCTAGGAAAAGAAGAAGGGAGCAAAGGGAAGCTTAGCTCTCACGCCAGGTGATTTGGGACTTGTCTATAATGCATGCTCCCTTTTGCTTGCTTTCTCTCCCTAGCACACTAAATATTTAATCAGCTGCTGCAACGCTACGCACTGTGTATTATGTTGTCCCTCACAGTCAGCTGTTCTGCAGAGGACGGATGGCTCTGGATCACAGCAAGGACTTATAGCAAGTCCCTGCATCATGTTATCAACCATCCCATCCACTTACCCCCTTTCCTTCCCTCAGATTGAAATCCCATACTCATTTGAAGCAACTCCAAAACTGATGTTGAGCCAATGTCTTATCCTGTGCTTTAAAGTTGTGAAAAAAAAAAAAAAATCACGTGAATGTTTTGGTTTTTCTGAGAGAGAATACATCATTAATATCATGGTGGTAGAGTACACGATAGACATATTTAGAGGTTCTCCACACATAGCAGCATTTCAGTTGCCCAATATTTCAACTCCTTTAGACAAACAAACATGTGGTAGAATAGAATACTGATATAATGAAATGTCATTCATCATTCGGTGTTACAGATGATGTTACAGAAAGTGCCAAGTATAGAAATCTGTGTACTGAAACCAACATTCATCTTCAAAAAATCAATGAGCTAAGTAATAATAACTAACCTGAAAGAAAATATATTTGCAGAAGCTCAGCTACGCATGAAGAAAATGGATGCGAGTAAAAAACAAATGCTCAACAAGAAATAATACAGTAATTTTTTATCTACTCATGTTTTATCTACAGAAAATTTTAGCATTTTTTTCCAAATCATATATTATAAGTTACACCAAATTCATATAAGATGTGTTTTACATCCCAGAGGAGCTTCATTTTGGGAGCTCAAAGGTCTATCCTTCTGTTAAATCCAGACTATAAAAATCCCATGAAGACATAAACAAAGGGAATCTCACAAATTAGGTAGTACACCAGAACCTAAGAGAATGCTTTAAGCAGTCACACAGTCCATATTCTGGGGTAGGCTACGTTAAATAAGAACTTGTTCAGCAGTATTTTGTTTTTCAGTGTTCAGATTCAAACAGGAAAGAAAAGAAAAGAGAAAAAGCTCTTCACACTTCTAAAAACTGCTAAAATGACTTCATTTATCTTTGTATCTAAAATGAAACATAAGTATGATAGAATATTTTAATTAATTTGAGCTAGGTTACTTATTCTGCCTTAGAAGAACTCCATCCCTCGTCAGGATGCTCTGAACTAAGGCCTGCATGCAGGAGAAGACCAAAAAACTCATAGCACTCTCACAGTTCTCAAAATCACAGCAAACTGAAAAGAAAAACAACTCTTCACACATGAAAAGTCCAGAAGCAGATAACTAACTAGAGTGGATGAGGCTGGGATCAAGGAAAGTCCCATAATTAAAATGATTACAATACTGAAGGGCTGAGCCAGAAAAACTATCCAAGACCACCATATGCGCTGTTTTGCAATATGCATAGAATGAACTCCTACTATAAGGACCACAGAAGACTGCCCTGACACTTAGCAATATTTCATCCACGGGGGAGACTGCATCACGCATCAGAAATGTCAAACACACAGAGACCTCAGCCCGCCGCATGGGAACATCTGTAAAGCACTTGAATTCATGCAGATCCATATCTACCAGACCTGAAACAACATGCTTCCTTTTGTTATCCCAGTGGGGAAGTAAAATGCCCAGGCAGAGGGCTTCCATGTTATTATCTGTATGCTTAATTCTTAGCCTGACTTCTGAGAAGACAGCATGGCTTGACTGCTAGAAGAGTGAGGAAACAGTTGTCTCCAAAATGTGGATCTCTCATAGCAAATCAGAAGGACCAGTGCAAACTCCTGGGGACAATGGACAAAAGGATTTTGTCAGTATCTCAGACAATCCTAACAATGAATATACTACCAAAAAGTGAAATTGTGTTTCAGGTGAAAACAATTCGAGGAGTTACACCATAGTGACATTTTGCAGAATCTAGCATCTGTTAAGTTCTTGGTGCAGCATGTAAAATTACCTGGTGGACTATTGAGCCTGTTTGTTGTGAAATATCTTACCTAAAAAAGCACACAGCACCCTCGTTATAGAGGAGCTCTGAGATAAATTATAGCTAAATCTATTAAGAGATATAGACTATTATTATAATGCCTTTCAAATTTGTTTACTGAATCTTTAGTTCTGGATTAGGGACTACACAATATAGATCTCAAAGGCTGTCACTGTTGCTTGTATATTCTTTAAAAGGAGGTACTTTTTTTTTCATCTTAAATTATTTGCATCTAACAAGCTCAGAAAAAAAAGCCCTTTCTCACATACCTTATAACTTCAAATTCACTGAAATGTACAGACAATGCTTTTCTGATAAAAAGTTTGCATCCCAGAGTTTGATGAATAGAAAGTCTGCTCCTAAATTGTTTTAATTACAAATTCAGTCAAGAATGTTTCTCATTCTCTTATAATGTAGTTCAGATTATGGAAAGTTACAACATTAAAAAAGTTTCCTTTAGCCCCCGAGACATATTTAAAAGCAAGATGTTTCTTTTTCCTTTGCTCAAATCATTCTGTTGTTCCTGCTGAGAAAAATTCCTAACTCATTTAAAGAAAGCTTTTTCTTTTTTTTTCTGTTGCTGTGCAAGAGATATAAGTTGCTTTCTTGTTTCATTTAATGATAAATTATATTTTCAGCACCAGCAGTTGGTTTCAGTGTCTGTCCACTGGATCTGAACTTAACTTCTCCATGCAAACTCTGAATCAAATTTGGACGCGTGGTTAGCACTGGTGTCTAAATGAGGTCCGCTGAGAATTATCAAATCTTAAAAGAAATCAACAATCAACAAGCTCCAGAAATGCAGCCTGAGCACCATGTCAATGATGATTCTCTCAACAAAAATAACAGTATTTTTTATCACTTGCTGTAAGCAAGCATGAAATTGGAGGCAGTCTCAAAAGAATAAATCCATGGTGCTGTATATAGAAGTACTTCATGATAGGAAATGGACTTTAATTAGAACATCACTGGTGTCAAATTTCTAATAAAATGTTTAAAGACAAATGGAGATAGCAGAACTTTGGGAGCTCTGCTAATGTGGAAATGCCTGTTAATTGCTGGGGATTTACATTTTTACACTAGCACAAAGTCTGAGGCACAAAACCGATAGCGACACAAAGGCTTTGCGTACGCCTAAGCTCTTTTCACATTGCCATGTTAACGGTGTGTTCAGCCAGCGTGGAGCATCCTCGAGCTCAGAGAGGCCTCACCACCACCTCCTCCGCTGGTGCAGCCCACTGGGATTAACTCCCACCTATGCTCCTGGTCATGTTTTATTAGTACTCACATGCACAGATTATCACAGGCTGCCTGCTTCTGCATATAGAGGTAACCCAGTTTTACTCAGTCTTTCCTGAGGTGATTAAAAGACAGAGAATTGCCATTTTGATAGCCTCATTGCCTGCTTCCTTGAATCTCTCCCGGCGCCACTGGAGCCTGACATAACTGTCCTCTGAAGTATAATATTCTACTGATGCCCACATGGATTTTCAATAAGAAATTTGATAATAGATTATTGCTTGTCTTCAGTAAATGACCCAAGCTTCTCTCTGGGGTCTCCGAGCATCAGACTGTTAAAAGGGTTATAAATTTAAAGCTCAAGATAGCAATGCATGGAGACACTTGAGGGAAATGAACCCAAATTACTTCTGCCCCTCCTGAAGATGTCAGGTATGGCTGACCAGTGAAAGTAATATGGGCATATGGCCAAACGAGCTAAGAATTGGGAAAAAAACCCAAACGACCAAATCTAAACCAAACTCCAGCATTCCTGTGGGGAAAAAAAAAAAATCTCAAATAAATGAAAAAAGTAATACCATACATATTTTTTTCTTTCCTACTCAAAATAGAAAAATTATCTTCAAATCATAATAGTTTGAAGCTTTGCTATTTCAAAACCATGTCTCCAAGTACTTTCAAAGTCATAAAAAAATTCACAAACTCAGAAATGGTCATTTGGGAGGTGTGGGATGGAGAGAATCTGCTGAGAGAAACAGGTAGAAATGACCTGCGCAATCAAAATCTATTCTGCACGCTGCTGCACCTCAATAGCAGAGGGAAGCAGTGATAAATATGTGCATATATTTTTGTGCAAATATGCTTCAGGAGATAAAGGTCTCTCTCTTGCATTTCTGGCTAGGACACCAGAGCACTGAGGCAGTAGTGTTAAGGAAAACAAGCTCCATGCTCATGGAGAAGCTGGCACACTACAAGGAAAGACGGTGGAGAGCTCAGAGATGAGGAATGTGCAGGCAATTCCTGAGCACCTCTGTCCTGGCATGTGCTGCTCTCTGCAGACACAACCTTCATACCAGAGGCAGGTTCTGAATCTTAGCTCTAGCACCAGCCACCTCTCTTGCCTGTCTCATCTGCTCCAGCAATTCCCAGGCTCTAGCTGTCCCTGAGGTGCTGGTCTCTTCTCCCTGGTAACAATGATAGGATGCATGGAAATGGTTTGAAGTTGTGCCAGAGGAGGATTAGACTAGGTATTAGGGAGCATTTATTTACCAAGAGGGTGGTCAAACACTGGACCAGGCTTCCTAGAGAGGTGGTCGATGCCCCAAGCCTATCAGTGTTTAAGAGGCATTTGGACAACATGCTTTAACTTTTGCTCAGCTGTGAATTGGTCAGGCAGTTGGATCAGATGATCACTGTAGGTCTCTTCCAATTAACTCTATTCTATTCTATTCTATTCTATTCTATTCTATTCTATTCTATTCTATTCTATTCACGTGATTATTTGTAGGACAACTAAAGTGAGTGTGTGTGAAAAGGGTAAACATGAGTCTAAGAAAAAAAATGTAGTGGTGGCATTGGTCTCAGGCCAGTTCTGTTTTGGAGGAGATCCTTGGAGATATTGAGGACACAACTGGAGAAGGCTCTGAGCAATCTGAGCTGAGAGCACCTTTCCCATTGCTACCCTATATCCCACTCCTTAATTGTTAAGGACAGAAAAAGGAATAACACTACGGATCTAAGCACTGGATTGGTATCTGCTGCAAACCAGCCCCTCAAACAACTCATGTTTTTCACGTGGTCGTTTAAAGTAATTGGTTTACATGACATTCATGATGTTTCCATTTACAGAGAGGAAAACTAAAGCACTGCTAGAGGTGAAGCAACTGTGTAGACCACATTTTTCTTGTGCTTGCACTGCCTGAGGAGAATAGCTTTTACAAGGCAGATGCAGTAGGGCTGGGGTTTTTTCATCAGCTGTGGTGATTTTTCAGTTCTGTTGGCTAAGCAAAATCTACTGTTTTGAATAGCAAAGCATTCACTTCTGTGTTCAATCATCTTTAAGGGACTAATAGTTGTAAAGCATCTTTAGTTCATCCAAGAAAGGCCTATAATATAAAGCTGAATGTTCTTTCAAAGGCAGGAGTGCCCAGAAACTTTGGTATCTCACTCTGTTGTAAATAACAATTAGACATTTTTAACAAGTTCTGCTAATTCAGAATGAAATAATTAAAAGTTACACATTAAATTGCAAGAAACACTTCTGAGATGAAGTTCATTTTATTAAGCTATTTCAAATAGTAAACTTTATTACAACATAGAGTTTTTACTCCTTTAATTGAATTTCTGGCACTAAAAGCTTGGTAATTCGAGTATCTAAATGATCTGTAAGGAAGTAAGTGGAGTTATGTATATTTTATAAGTGATAACAATCAATTATGTCACACATCTATGGGATAGCTTGTGGTGTTATCTCAGGCCCAGCACAGGGAGATACACTTAGCAATTCTGCGCCAGAGGAGACCAGGACTAAGCTGGGGTTCATTAAGTCGTAGTTCCATCTCTGGCAGCACTTGTTGCAGGGGAACAGAGAATGGGGACAGCTTTAGTCCCGATCCACAGTTCCTGAGCTATTCCTACCTGCTATCTGATCCCACAGGAGTTCTTCCGCACTGTCTGTCCCACATAAGAGGATGGTTGCCTTTACCCCAGGAATATAACCCTTAATGTAGGTAGTCTGGCCAGGGAAGCAACGTATTAGCCATAAGATTCAGCAAGGGCAGAGGAATCATTTTAATCCTTACAATCCTTAAAATAAATTGGAATCACTTTCAGATCACGTGTAAACACAACCCATGTTCTTGTTATCATGCATTATCTTTGAATTGTCAATACCTGGGCAAAACTGTAAGGACATATTATCATGCATACTTTTGTTAAGTAAACAAAAAAAGAGCTTTCTTGCTCCAAGGATTCTTTGCTGAATGTATTATTAAGTATTACATGAATACTGAGATTAACCCCTCTGTACTTTGTTTATCCAGTATTAAAACCTACTGCATTGACAGACATGGTGATCATGCTGCAATAAACTGGAAAGATAAAAGCTAATCTAACTATATTTGTTGGGCAAGAGCAGTCAACACTCAAGTTAATTACATTTTTTACAATTAACTTTTGTAGGTGTGAACTGAAAGGAGCTAGAGCAGGATGATTTTTTTTTTTTCTATGCAGGTTACCATTTGACAAGAACAAATTTACAGATTTAATGATTACTGAGAAAGAAGAAATCTAAGTACCAAATTCTGAATTTCTAAAAGAGCTCAGTCTTTTAAAAGACAGCTTTGCTGGATTAGTGACAGCAGGATTTAGTTCTGAGTTTTTAAATGATGAAGCTCATAAATAGTTTTGAAGATGCAAAGTCAAGAAAATAGTAAATAAAGGTCTTTGAAGGATTAACTATAAAACAGATTCCACTAATCACTGCTTACAAAGGGGTGACCTTCAGCGTAAATAGAGCTATTTTGTCAAACCAAAGTCAATTTGATGGAAACAGAACTAACAGCGAATAAAATCACAGATTGTCTGCAATCAAAATGCTTTGTGCAAGGTTATAAAAACATTCAGTACATCTATCAGTGGTAGGGCACTCACATATTTTAGGTCTATGGTGGTGAAGAGCATGATATAATAGATTCATAGAGTGTAAGGCCAAAAGGACTCTTAGATCATTTATCTGACCAACATCGTAGGACATCACATTTACCCTATGCAGCACTACACTGAGCCCAACAGTTCTTCTGGGCTAGACCATGGCTTTGCCATAAACTCTAGGAAATGCATATTGTTGCATGGTCTGTGGAACAAGGTTATAGAGTCAGAGAGTGATCATGTCACCTGCATTCCCACACGGGTCATGTGGGCCACTGCAAGGCAGTGGATTGAGTCTGCTACATACTGAGGAGACAAGATGTCTCTACTCCCCTCTACACGAGAGTCCCAGCTAGCACTACTGCCAAACAAGAGCTTGAGATATGTGGTGGCTAGTTCTGGAGGCTGGAGAGAGCCTCTTTCAGCCTCAGTCATGGACACCAGCTTCTCCAGAAGAAAAAGAAGCTCTTGGCCTGGCCCCATCACCCATCTTCAGTTTTTCCTCCGTCTTTCCCTGTTCTGTGACGGGAATGAATCCTTCAGTCCTTCTCCTGGGGGAGAGGCATCTAGCAAAATTTGGTTGACCTATGCTGCAGAGAAGCTCTGAGAGGGCTCCAGGGTTCAACTGGCCTGTATTAACTACCTGGTGCATTGAGAAAATTGTGGAAGGAGAAGGTGCTATAAAGGTATGAATTCACAGACTTGTAAATACAGGAGTTCGTTCTGAACACAGATCAGTATTCTATAGCTAATCATTCTGCACTGCAACTGCCTTTCCTTATATAGACTGTAGGAGATGCTTGGAGTCTAAGCCTTCATTTTCACCATCAGAAAACCTGCTTGCACAGTGGCTTAACTATAGCTACCTTTATTTTCGGGGTGATTCCTTTTGATTTATTGTTTTTTTGTTATTATTATTGCAAATGCCTGTGTAGTCTAGTACACTATTGAAAGGGAAGATGCTGTAGAGCTGATGGAGCATAAAGAACACAAAACTAGATGACAAAAAAATTTCAAAAGCACAAGCTGAAAAGGAAACATAATTCCTTTTACTAAATACATCCAAGTTTTAACTAGATACACAGACCACACTTCCTGTATATTCTGAGGTGCAAATTGTTAAGCAAATTAATTAATCTGTCATTAATTAAGACCATTTTTCTTCCTTTTCCTACTTCAGAAGAAAGAAGAATGGGAGATTGTCATATAAGCCTAGGTCCACCAAAGCATTGGCTTTACTGAGGTTTGGATCAAAGCCCAAGATTTAGTGAGTTTTACAAATACAAAAATAATGAGAAGTAAGGATCTGACTGCAGGCTGGAGCATACAGTTCCCTATGGTGGGCAAAACAGCAGAGGAAAAAAGAAAAAGAATATTTCTTACTTGTGACTTGACTAAGGAAGACCATCTCAAAGGATAATATAGCAAGGCTTCCACATGCATTATAACAAAAAGAAGGAAAATGTTAGGAAAATCTATTTGGAATGAGTAATGAGTACATGATCACTGGATGACATACATAACAGAGCATGTTCATGTAAGTCTTCAAGCAATCTGAAGATAAAGTGGATTATAAAACATTACGACTCAAAATAGAAATGAGACACTGTTAGATCTGGTGATAAGTGAAGAAGAACTAAGCATGCCCTGGAATCAACTGGGATGGTTGAGTGTATGTAATTTTTCTATTTTTGGGTGTTACATGAAGTATGATTCTGGGGAGGGAACAAGGAAACTAACACAGCAGCAACCCAAAACCTACACCCTGTTTACTCATTACATTGTGCAAAGTTCTTTTTACCCCACAAGTTACAGTAAGAACTAGACGTGGCAAGATATGGGAAAAAGCAAAGGAAGTTTTAAGAGTTTTGACTTGACATGAGAGAGTAATGGAACAGGTGATTATGGAGGATAAGAGTTCTCTTGGATAAATAGAGACCTTTAGGTCAAAAGCTGAAATATTGTCTTTCTATACAGAGTTTTCAGCAACTCGTAATAAAATTTGACAGTATCCTGAGTATTGCTGGAATATTTCTACCTCTCTACCAAATTTTTGTATTCATTCAGAATTCCTTTTTTTAACATTCTCCCATTTATCAGTGTTATCTCTTCTTCTCTCTGTATCACCCAGAGGCACACCTGTCATTTAATTTATATATTTTTTTTTTTTTTCCAGGCAATTCCATGGTTATATCACAGCATTGGCTTATTCAATTCAAGTATTACCTATTGATCTGAAAAGGATAAATATGTAATTCATTCTATTGCTTATGCTCCCTGAGACTTACTTTACAGGTCAAGCAAGTGCATACCATAGCCAAGCTACAGAGTACGTGCACATCTTGTAAATGGGAACTTGCAAGGTTTTTCATTTAATTTTCCTTTGACATTTCAAAGGAAATGGGGTAGATCTCCTCAAATTAATGGAAGGGCAGAGAAACCTTTACAAATAATATTGTTGGGCCTCTGAACGATAACTGTTACTTTTCATACTCAATGAGCAGGTAATTTTTACGTCTCAAAGAGAGAAAAAAAGAAAGAAGTAATTAGACTCTTCATGGTGAAATACAGATATATGAATAGTTTGAGAGAACTGTATAGCCACTAAGTCAGTACAACATTCCTCTTAATTTAGACCTGAGATTGTTTCCATTATGCACAACTAATACTGCCTTTCCAGAGACTCTTGAGTTGTAAATAAGGTGACAGACTTTTATGTCAGTAATTGAGTGGTATTAGGTTATTGAGAAGTGGGCTGAAGTGGTGTGATAATGTTAATGAAAGCTCTTGCACAATGCATGCACTTGAAAGGAGCACAAAGGTATAACTTGTCTAGGATGGCCTATTTCAGTCATCAGTAAGAAGATTAATATGATGGTGTCAAACAGAGATAATTGATACCAATTTTATATATTTAAGTTTCTATCAAGGAAATGCACTGAAATCCATCATTCCATTTGCAGTGACAAGTTGGTGTAATAGCAGCAGAATTTTTAGGTTTAATTCTTTCATAACTTGTGATAAACTGTTATTCTGAATTATCAAGATTATGAACTGATAGATTTAAAGATCACACTTGGGGCCCAGTAATGCTTTCTGTATGAAAAGGGTATTAAAAAAGATGGAAAAATATTTTCTAGGAACTGAGCTGCCAGGAAACACTGGAACTGTGTAAAAAGCTTTTCAGATTTTCAGATATAAGACTACCACACTTGTCTTTTCTTTCTGATAGCTCCCATATAGCCAGTCTGTGCAGGTAGTGATCCCAACACCACTTTGTATTTTTGTGCACCTCTGTGGCAGTGTCAAACCTTTCATCAGTACCTGCCGTATATCCAGAAATCCTCACATGGATGGATGGGACCTATAAGATCATCTAGTCCAACCGTCTTCCCACTACCATTGCTGCCACAGCTACTAAACCATATCTTGTAGCTTCTCATCAAGCCGCCTCTTGAACACTGCGAGGGACGGTGACTCCACCACCTCCCTGGGCAGGCCATTCCAGTGCCTGACCACTCTTTGGGAGAAAAAGTTTTTCCTCACGTAATTCCTTTCCATTCCTTTCCTGCTTCAGCATTTTTATTTTCTGTTGTGCTGCATAAAAAATAAAAATGGTATATAAATACATCACCAATCTCCATGTACTTTCAGTATTTCATTGACTGGAAATTTATTAAAAGCTTTTACAAAAACTTTGTCTAAATTAGAGCATATACATGTCACTGGAGTAGACTTCATGTTTTGTTTACTTATAACTGAAACTGAGAATGTTGCATGGCAATTTCAACTTTACAATGACTTTTCTTAGTTATTTTGTCTTAATTTTTTGATGTTGACAATGCTTTTACAGGGCTTACATGACAGGAATGCATTTTTACTTACTCTGACATGCAAAGACATGTAGGTTTTTTCCAAGCAGATGAGGAACAACCCTAACGTTTTTTAAAGAATATAGACCTTACATTTGTGTTTGGTTAGGATAAAGACCTCTTACTTTCTTGTCGTTGATGATGTTTAATCACTGGCAGTTTAAAGAAGAGATAGTTAATACTATTTATGTCTCACACATAGTTAGGGTGGATATGTAGCTTTTAAACTATCACTCATCCAGGCTGCAAAACGCCCATATGGAGAAACAGTTTAAGTAACATCCATTTCATAACACAACCAGAATTCCTCAAGATGCTTTACGAAGCCTAGTCAAACACGATAAGTCCTTCTCCTTCTCCTGCTCTCTCTTTTTCCACAACTGATTACAAAATGGAAGACCAAGACCACAGACTCATTCACTCTCAGTAAGCCTGCAGTATCCTATCTGTTGTTCTGTAACACCTGATGCATTAAGAACCCTAGGCTATTTGTCATCTAATATAATTGTCAGAGGAAAGTTTGAGATTCTGTTAAGTGACTTTTTGTAACAATTTCCTATTTATCCCAGAAAAATGTGTATGTGGGTGGAAGTAGGAATTTGGTAAAAAAATTCGCTAAATAAATTGTTCAATTAGAAAATGAAAATATTTCAATTCAGATGGGCTGCTACTGTTTATCATTGGAGTTGTATTTTGGCTGTGTTTCATCTCTGTTCCCTATGGGCTCATCTCTTTGTCTTGAACTTTTCTTAACTCAAATACATTTCTAATGAAAAAAATCTGGTTTTCTAAACAGGTCTCAAGGCTTGGTGATTGTGATAAGAGGTAGAAAAGAGTAGTGAGATTTTTAATTGCCTGCTTTGCACAGGGTATATCTACATATTATTTATTTAATATTAATACTATATAATATTATTAATACTAGAATTAATGTAAACTCTAATTTATGTGTAAAATTAGATTATGAATCATACAGTATACATCATAATACAACATACATAAAATATATGTGCTTATCTTTATACATGTAATATAAACATAATAAAATGTAAACTGCACAATGATATATTATTTTTATATTAGTATAATTAATATGCATATTATGTATTTATGCAGCTGCACCTGCAATTTGGCCTTCCTCTGAGAGAATTTGAGGCCATTAGTCTTGTATAAACTGGGATATAATTTTTTAAAACCTTGTGAAAGGGAAGAGAGGGTTTTTTTTTTCCATGTTCCTTCTTTAGATGACTATTAGCTATCTAAAAAAGCAATGTATGAACACAGTTATTCTATTGTGTAGAAGATAGACCATGACCAGACTGCTGCAGTTCTCCAAGGTGGACAGATTTTGTTGGACTGATTTTATATGAGAGCTCCTAAAACTTCCATGGAGGAACAGGCCATTGAAAACTTTGTTTTCCAGTGCCCCTTACTACTGTGTCCAGAAGCAGACCTGGGAGCAGGGATCAGTGCTCCGGACTCCAATGCCTTTCTCACCAGGAGCCACCCCAGAAAAATTCCTGCAAAGCCATGCTCTGGCTTGCAGCTGTGCTGGCTGGGCTTTGGTAGGTGAGGGCATGTCAAGTTCACCTGATGGCCAAGGGCCCTGGGCCCCTGTTGAGCATGTGTTTAAAAGATCCTTTTGACAAACCCACAGAAAACCTATGTAGAAACTTCCTGTGACACATCACTAAAAAAGCATGTTTCTCCCTGTGCATTTAAAAAGTTCTGGCAGAAGGTTTCTTGGACCACTCTTTAAACATTGCCCCTTCTCGGAGGATCTTCTTTTGAAGATCCACTTTGCATTCCACAACCAGGGCTGCTACAGTAAGATTGTGTTTAGCCAAATCTACTGCCTCAACTGGCTGAATGTGTGACTGCATCAACATTGCTGCCTGAACCAGATGGCCACCGATAAATGGCAGGGCTGGACCATGGCAGTCCTAATTTAGATTAGCATATGCTAATCTGAAAATCATCTGCCATCTTGTTCCAGGTTTTAATTTTTATTAGGCCAGATGTAAACCTATGAGAATTACATCAGTTACAATGAAGTGTAAGCAGCTTTATGTGTTGGTTTTTTTTTTTCTTCTTACACATACACTAAGGCTCCAAATCAAAACTAGGCAATCTTAGAATATGTTAGCACATTCATTATCACTCAAATGCTAGTTAAAAATAAAACACAACTAGGTAACTATATTTCTAGTCATAGATACAAGTTCTCATGAAATAAACGTAAAAATGGCAAAAAGTCAGCACTTGAAGTAATATGAAATTAATTTATCATTCTGTAAAACAAACCAAAGCATGATTAGATACAGTTAGGTAAAAAACAAGGATGAAAAGACTTTCATTTTGTTGTCTTTATGACTATATCTATCAGTTTCCTGCTCAGATACAGGCTGTGTTTGTACTTCAGGCTATTTGTTTCACATTTTCCTTTAGCAAGCCTGCTTAGCCACATTGTCTGTACTTTGCCATCATATATTAGGGCTTTTTTTTTTCCTCTTCTTTTATCTACTATGGAAATACAAGAAAGCTTGAAGATACTTTACCTACACTGGGAGTGGAATATTTACATTTACTGATATAAAAATGCATAGTAAAGATATGAAGCTGAAAAGCTGCAGCAGGTTCAAAGCTCAAACATCTGACCTATTAATTTCAACCAAATGTTGACAAGCCCTGGATTCCTGCATGGGCCTGCTTTTTAGGTCAAGAGCAACAGGCAGTGGTGAATTGATGTTGAATAGACTCCTACAGGATCCAGTACAATTACTTTCCTTATTTAGGGAACTGTAAAGCAAAACAGCATGGCCCACATAATGTTATCTGGAATATATGTCAGTTAGATGACATTAACAGGAGAGATACAACCCCTAGGCATCTTCACTAAATCTGATTTTTTCTTATTCTACCACTAAATTCTGAAAAAGTATATTTCAAGTCTTTCCTAGGCACCGAATATTTAAGTTCCCAAATTCACACAAGAAAGGAAATTGCTGCTTAATTTGCTGCATTCTTTGTATTCAGCAAAAGAGGCTGAGGCTGAAGTCCCACTTGACAAAGACTATGGATGTGCTAAATTTCACACTTGGGAAGGGCCCTGTCTACTGGATTCTAGTTCCTATCAGGCTTTCATTTCAGAGCTCTCTGTTGTAAGTCAAACCTGTCCGCTTCTGTATGGCTGAAATTTAGATCCGAACTTTTATCCATACTGCTCAGAAGTGGCAAAGTTTGGACAACCCCTAAAATTTGGGGTATTCTTTCCTGATTCCTTAGAATGTGACCACAAATATCAGTTATAAATTGACAGTTCTCTGTCCTGGAAATTAGCAAGGTTTGAAAGTAGAGTAATTTACTCAAAATAAAATAAAACTAAGCTAAAACCTGAAAACTTACTTTTCAGGGTCTTGATGTGATGTTCACTGTCACTGGTATCCTCCTGCTAGATGATCCTACTTGTGCTGTACTTTGAAAATGTGTGTGTGTTTAAATGACTAAAAGCTTTGCTAAAATAATTGGGAATTAATTAACACTGATGTCAGCTGCCCTAATTATTGTAAAAGCCAGATACAGTCCTCAGAGGGGTGATCATCTTTGCATTACACTTATGTTCATGTTAGAGACAGAACTAGACCAGAATTCTTAGTGTAATCAGGCTTAAATAGATGGCATTTAGAACAGAGGGGGAAAAAGATGTTATGTGCTCTGGAATTACCTATGGCATATAAATGAGAGCAGTTAAAGACAGCAATGGATCAATTCTGATCCAGTTCTTTGCAAATGAAGCTCCATGTCAGCATAGCTCCATGGTTTTAGTGAGACTGTGAAGATGCAAGTGTCAGTCTACATATCTTGGATTTTAAAATAAAAGAAGGGAATGACTAAAGGTGAATCCTGTCTGGCTATGAAATACCATTTGAATTTGAAAAGAAGGAAAACAGTTAAGTTCTCCATGGGGGTGAGCATCAGTAAAGCTTTCAGACTCTTGACAGCTACAGGGATCTTCAAATGTTTAAGGAAGTTGAAAGTACTTACAGAAATTCTGAATAATCAGGGAAGCAACTTTAATGAGGCTAACCTCAGGGAACACAGGGGTTTTTTTTCCCCCTACTGAGTGGGTATTCTGCTTTAGGAGGACAGTTGTAATTGTTGAAGTAGCTTGTTGAGATTATTTTTTAACATCTTTTTTCCTTCAGTTATAATTAGAGGTGAGTTAAGATGGAAAATAGACATGAATTGCCACGAAATTTTGCTCCTACGCTGGTTGTTCAAAGCCAGTCAGGAAGATGTCTGCACCAATTAGAAAGATTTGTTTAAAAATCTGCTGAAATATCACAGCTGTTTCAGGTAAATGGAAGGATGCTAAGGCAGGTGATTCCAATGATAAGTAACTGTGAGATGAACATGAATCTTCATGAAGTGGACTATACTGTGCTACAAAAGCGAGGTTTGTAATGGCTAAGCGCTTTTTTTTTTTTTTCTGGAGGTCAGCATATTTAAGAAAGCTGAAAAGGAGAGTATATTTTCAGAAAGGAAGAAGGTCATTGTGCTCATGTTTTAATCAGAATAGAAGAAATGTGTGACGTGTTTGGTGATAAACTGCCAACATTAGCTGTAATGCTACTACCATGTCATGACAATGCAAGGAAAAGTGGTAAGTGAGAGCATGTAAGTTTCTTATATTGTAAAGTAAAGTGAAGTGAATGATCTTTTTTTACTGCTGAGAGATCTGAGGACTATATCTGCCCCATGAAACGCTGGGCAGTTAACTGAGCAGCTGAGTTAGGACAGTGGGCAATGGCTGCACCGTCCTTTGCCAGCACAAAGCAGCAGGTCCAAGGGGGAATTCAGACCCTATATAGGCTAAATCACTTTTCACTCTCTTTACTGAGGTTTGAGAGAGTGAAAACTCTTGTAAGTTGGATCCTCAGCCTAATGGTACATGGGTTGCAGAGAGCTACATGCGTTGGCCAGAAGCAGCCACAAAAGCATTCGGCATGGTCCAGCCAAGCAGCTGGCACAGCAAGATGCTAGGAAAGTATGATCACTGTCATTAAAGGAAAAGTTCCTGCTTAATTGGATATGTTGCTCTTGCAAATCTGCCACTCCCGTATTTCAATATACAACACACTGCTATGAGGTAATAAACCAGAGTACAATTCCCATCTCCAACAAACTAGACCTGACAGAAGACCTGATCCAAAGCCAGTGAATGTTTTCCTACTGATTTCAGTGGACTTAGATCATAGCCATAAAATCCATTCTAAATTCTCATCTAACCAGCGATGGCGTACAGTAAAGACATGACTGATTTTATGGCACATAAATGTAAGCAGGAACTCTGCTCCCCCAGAATCCAATTTGTTTACCCGACTGGAGTTAAACACCGGGCTTTGCTCATGTTCTGTTAATGTTACACAGCTATAAAATAACAACTGATGCTTTTCTGAAGGAGAGGTGTTAGGTCTGGTATCTCAACCAGCTCCAAATTTGGGTAATTACCTTCTGCCCCTGCATTTTAAACAAGATACAGCATTTGTCTTCATTACCTGCCCTGAAATTGCTGTTCCAATTTGCTGTGCTTTACTGCAGTAGCTGTTGCATTTCCTTGCAGAAGTGGCTTCTTTTAAGTGGTAGGTGAGCTGATTTTGGAAAGATAGATAGTGTGTATAAAATATTTTTGGATCCTTTGAAGTGAGCAGTGCTCAGAATTATTTTTGATTTTTACAGTCCTTATGAGTATGCCAGGATATTCACATTAAATATGCTATTTGGCAGGTTTTATTTTTAAAGATTACCATATGGTATATGTTCATCACCCAAGCGATCTCATAGAACAATTCCATATGAGTGTTTGATGGTAATTTTATTTGGGGTTGTGCTGAGATCATCATGCCAGGTTAATTAAAACATTACAAAGAATTCTGCACAATGAACTGATGCTAAAACAGAAGGAAGTGACAGTTTTCAGTGAATAAAATAGCAATGCTAGAAGATAATTATCTCTTGTCGTAGCAGAAAGAAATTAAGAATATTGCAAGGCTGTGTAAAAAAAAATACAAAAAGAAAACCCCACCAATAAAAACCTGCCCAGCTAATATGTAATATGTATATGTAATGTTCAGTAAATTGTCATATAGCATGTCATAAGGGACAGGGTACGTGAGTGAATGGGGATGGAAGTGTATTTCAGTCTGGGTGCACCATTCTTTAACTTATGAGCATTGCCACTGAAAACTTGAAATGTAAAGTGCTTTCTCCTCTGTGGGTGTGACACAATCAATTCAAATATGACACTTAGAAGATGAAACCTATCTTTACTTTAAATGTATTTCTGCCAGCATTCCTGAACAAAAGTCCTTTCCACAGTCCTAAATTTGGCTTTCATTCTAAGTCAGTAGTTTTAATTAATCACTAGAGTGATTCAGTTTTATACGTTTGTAATTCCATAAATTTTAATTCAGGCACATCCATTGTAGCTGTAGTTGTGCAGTGGTGAATAAAATGTCATGCCAGAAGACCATCAAAACTACAGGAGGACAGGAAACTTTGTTTTATCACCTCATATTTTTCTTAAAGTGAAATATATTTTGTCCTGAATCAGAAAGAAACATAGTATCTTAAAATGTTTAAAACAACAAAAATTCTGAAAAAGAAAAATCTTCTAAAATCAAGAAAAATACTAACATTTAATATTGAATATTTTAGCTGCTTTTAATTATGATGAACCTATATTTCACGGCAAACAATTCTGAATCAGAATATTGGAATTTTCCATTTAGAAGAAGACTGAATATTTATATCTTCTGCAGCTACTTACACCTGCGTGCATGCTTCCACTGAGAATGATGTGCTGCAGCTCTGTTGTATTTGTTACAAATGAGAAGCACAATATTCTCAAAAACTGAAAACCTCATCTCTAAGACAGCAGGGCTAACTGAAAAGGCAATGTAATTAACCTACACTGTGACATTTCATGCTGCTCATGGAAGAAACAACATTCCCAGCAGGCGAAGGTGGAACTCAGTGAACACTGTTCATGACTACAACATCTCCTGTACTGGAGAGATCAGTTCCTAACCTTGAGAGTACCATGAGAGGGGAAATCTGAGGAGCAATTTGCCCTTAAAGCACTTCGTCTTCCCCTTCCATGAGAAATTTTGATGATTTGTACCATAGAGTTCACATCATACAGTGATCTACATTATGAAGTAAAGTATGTTACCCTTATGCCGTACTTCCTAGGCAGTCCAATCCTCTGATTTTTATATCATGTCAAACGTTTTAAGGCACAAGCAACAGTAGTGTTATCACATGTGGAGACCCCACACAGCAAGCCAAGCCTGCTGATAGCCCTGATCGTGCCTGAAAGCCTTGTCAGCATCCAAAGGATCAAGAGAGAGCTGCAGACATCAGAGAAGCATGGATTCAGTCTTTCTGGATGGCAAGTTGGTGCCTTCTTGTCCCATAATATTCCAGAAAGGAGACCATATTGACAGTGCAAATATCTTCAGACTTAGATTTTCAAAGAACAAAGTACACTGCTGTGTACTTTTAGGTCTTGATTTGCAGGCAGCTCAAGAGATCCAGCTAAAAAGTGATAATATGGCAGTGTGATAATACATGAGGCAAAAAGGAGATACTTTCTTCTTCTTTAAACACTAGTTCCTTTATCACATGCCATAGCAGACTGAAAAAAAAAAAAAAAAAACAAACCAAAAACCAAACCCAAAATCATGGCAATATTCTGAAGTATTCCCTTCCAAAACCCATTTCTGTTCCTGTTGCTGGAAAGGGTATCTCTTGCTTTCCACACGAGTCCAGCATGATCTTGCTAAACAAGTGCATCTGGGGCACAAGCACTTGCCCAAAACCCAGATGAAGTTTAGGAGACTGAGAATTTGATCTTACATTTTTAAAGATAAAAAGGATATTTTATATTAATGAAAGAGAAAGGCAGCTGATGCTTTTTGAAGCTAAGCCTGACCTTTTCAGTAATACAAAACAATCACCTTCACTATGTACAATATACATTCTTGGCCTTAAAAGATTAGTATAATTGTATTTAACTTTATCTTCTCAAGAGGAAGAACAGCATTTTCAACTTAATTTAACATTTTCTTTACTGTTAAATAAATACACAACACACAACAGGGAAAACTGTGGGTGATATTTCCTGGGAAGTTTTCTTACCTAGCTCTATGGTCTGCTCATTCAAATGCTTAGAGAAATTAATGTCAAGTCATCAGACTTTGTTCCACTTTTTAATTTGTCATTTTAGATCCTTTCAAAATTACCTCTAGGTATTCACCCTGTAACAGTACTCCCATGAAAAATCTGCCAACCTTATAGAAAGAACAGCCTCTTTTATAACACGCTGAATTAATAGTGTCAGTCATAGTCCGAGTGGAAGTCTGGTTAAGAGTTTCTGCAGCGATTTAGACCTGTATGTACTGCAAGCCTGAGGCTTACTGTGAAGCTGTAGACTCGGTGTCAGATGGCATGTTTATTTTGGGCCCATATTGGGCCACATCGTGATGTGTTCATTTGGCATCAGACTTGGCAGACGTTGTTTGCAGAGGTCTACCACTTTGTTCCGACTGGCCTCTCCGGGCATTTTATGCACTACTGGTCAAGATTGCCGGTTCGAATGTGTAATATGCAATATGTAACATTTGCAGCTAGGGGAGTGATCAGCAAACCAGCCACAAATATTCTGCCCAAACATTAGCCTTTACATTACCGAGGTGCTTTGCATCAAAACACCTAGGATGGAGCACAAGTATAAACTGGGAGAACAGTGGCTGAAGAGCAGCCCTGCAGAAAGGGATCTGGGGGTGCTGGTCCACAGCAGGCTCCATAGGAGTCAGCAGTGGGCCCAGGCAGCCAAGAGGGCAACACACACCTTGGGGTGCATCAAACACAGCATAACCAGCCGGTCAAAAGAGGGGATTATCCCCCTGTATTGAGTTTGTAGGGCCTCACCTGGAGTACTGTGTGCAGTTCTGGGCCCCACAATTTAAGAAGGATGTTCAGAAACTCAAATGCGTCCAGAGGAGGGCAACAAAGCTGGTGAAAGGGCTGGAAGGCATGTCCTGTGAGGAGCAGCTGAGGACTTTGGGCTTGTCTAGTTTGGAGAAAAGAGGCAACCTCATTGCTCTCTACAGCTTCCTGAGGAGGTGAAGTGGAGAGGGAGGTGCTGATCTCTTCTCTCTGGGATCCAGTGATAGAACACATGGAAATGGTTCAAAGCTGTACCAGAGAAGGGTTAGACTGGATATTAGGAAGCATTTCTTTACCAAGAGGGTGGTCAACCACTGGACCAGGCTTCCTAGAGAGGTGGTCGATACCCCAAGCCTATCAGTGTTTAAGAGGCATTTGGGAAATGCCCTTAAAAACATTCTTTAACTTTTGCTCAGCCCTGAATTGGTCAGGCAGTTGGACTAGATTATCACTGTAGGTCCCTTCCAACTGAAATTTCTATTCTATTCTATTCTATTCTATTCTATTCTATTCTATTCTATTCTATTCTATTCTATTCTATTCAAAAGTAGACTAAGGAGATGGTAGTTATACAACTAGGACTTTCAGCTCTCAGTTCTGTATTCACTACCAAAAACAACTAAGTAACTATGAGATCCATTGTGGGGAAGATGCTGAAAAATAGCTTTGGGGTGTAAGCTACCAGTTTTGCATTTATGCTCCCAGTAGTGCATAAGGATGCAGTATAAGGCATTGGAGTTGGCAGAAAAGCCACTTTAGGAAGCTCTCACCTGATGATCTTTGTTTGCTCATTCCTGCCTACTGTGGATCAGGATGAAGTGAAGCACAATATGCATGTCCAGCTCTTGAGCCCCCAACACGAGAAGGACGTGGACCAATTGGAGCGAGTCCAGAGGAGGGCCACGAGGATGATCAGAGGGCTGGAGCACCTTTCCTATGAGGACAGGCTGAGAGGGTTGGGGCTGTTCTGCCTGGAGAAGAGAAGGCTCCAGGGAGACCTTGTAGCAGCCTTCCTGTACCTAAAGGGGGCCTACAGGAAAGACGGGGAGAAACTCTTCAGCAGGGCCTATTGCGATAGGATGAGAGGTAATGGTTTTAAAATAGAAGGAGGTAGATTTAGATTAGATATTAGGAAAGAATTTTCTACAATGGGTGTGGTGGAACACTGGAACAGGTTGCCCAGAGAAGTGGTAGATTCCTCATCCCTGAAAACATTCAAGGCCAGGTTGGATGAGGCTCTGAGCAATCTGATCTGGTTAGAGCTGTCCCTGCTCCTTGCAAGGGGGTTGGACTAGATGACCTTTAAAGGTCCCTTCCAACCCTAACTATTCTATTATTCTATAGGCTAAGGGCAGGCAAGCTTGCTATGATGACTCGAAGCCAAGCACATTACACAGCTACCTCTCATATGCTGTTAGTATATTTTGAAAGCAGAGTATCTTATTTCACTCAGGGACACTTCTAATAATTATTAGATGTGTATTGTGCTGTTTAATATGGAGTACTTCACATGCCCTGTTGCCATAAATTCTACATGACTTGAACAGCCACACACACATCATTGACGTTGTAGGCTGTCCCAAAAAGTGACAGAATATAATGTAATAGAAATATTTGAATATATATGTTATTCTTCATATTCCTACTTGCTTTCTTTCGAGTGACTGGTATCCAGTCACTGTTTTGTTCATAGCTTCTCAGACACTAAAGGAGAACAAGGATCAAAAGATAGTATGAATTATATTTTTTTCTAACTTCCAAAGAGTTCTAAGCTGTTAAAAACCATCTGTTATTGAGAGGTTGGACTAGATGACCTTTAAAGGTCCCTTCCAACCCTAACCATTCTATGATTCTATGGCTCTGTGATCTATTGTTGTCATGACTTGTTTTTTGTTCCATTATCAAGCTCATTGCAGTAAACTATGTATAATAATTGAGGGCTGTATAAGTATTATAAGGTTGCTTGGTCAGAAAACCAGGCATGAATGAACACAGTGACAGAACTTGCTGAATATGTCCTATATGTCTTGGGAATTGGCTGTCATTCATGTCTACTACTTAACCAGGACAAAGATTTTTAATCGAGAATCTGCCTACAATCTTACTCAAAAAAAAGTTCTTTCCTTAAGAAAATTAGTGCCAAATGTCACTGCTCTTCACTGATAAATCCTCATTATTATAACCTCAGTCTAACAACAGACTTCTCTGATCTCAGCAATACAGTCTTTTTCCAATTCCATGCTTGTTAAATGCATTTTGCTGTAGCCATATATGTGATTTATTTATTTATTTATTTATTTTTTAATGCAGATGACAACATCAGTAGCTAATGTTTCATACTGGGGGCTGAAGAATGTAGCTTTTTGTAGCACTGGTACATAAAGCCACTAGAAGCTACCATTAACTTATTTGATAACTGCTTATTTTAGAAGAAAGTGACAAAATGTGATGACAAATTCCAGCTATAAACCAGTGATGGAAAATCACCCTCATTGTTGACAACATGGGAAACAATGTCTTATTTCCTTAAAAAAAGGCTTTAATTCAAGTTCAACTGGTGGTTATTGAAGCAAGAAAATCCCACCTTACAAACCAGATATTATTTTGATGATAAGGTTTTGCAATCTCGCTACCTTTTTCTAACATCTTTTATAAACATATCAGCAGAAGTTCTGAGTTTTCTCCCAGCATCAGTGAGGATGCTAGACCTCTTTGTTAGACTGCAACTAGGTTTTGTTTCTTTGGAAAACTCTAGTTAAAGTAAGCTAATTTGGATAACATTCATCAGCTAGTATCAGACACAAAATACTCAGGAAGGCCTGATATATTTCACTATGAAACATTGATACTTTTTACTTCAAAGTACTTAAGCTTTTTGGAGATGCTAGCTAATTTAACATGAAGGAGTAAAACCAACCAAAAGTAAATTAAAATAATATTTTAAATATATTGTATTCGAGCAGAAAATGAAGAAAATAATTTGAACTCCAAATTAATGATTTTTTCCTGGCTTGATCCATTGTTGAAAATGCAAGTTTCAGATACGTATATACGTGTTTGTGTGAATCATCAATATTTCCACATATTTCTGTATATATTTATTGACGAGTGGCTGTGCTGTTGCCAAGACTGTCTAAGCGTACAAATGAAGCTATATTTGTAGGGAACTGTAATAATCTTTATTATACCAATTGATACAGCTGGTAGGAAACAAACGAGCTTGCAGGCTTACAAGCCCTGCTCCAGATCTGGAACAGACGCAGCAACCGCAGGCTAAATACTCGCTGCAGACAACTGCTCTGAGTTTTACTGGATTATGTTAAACACTCAGACAATTTAAGAAAAAATGTGATGGGCACGAGAAGAGCAGAAGGGCAGGTTAGCAAAAGGGGAGATGATAGGGTTGCTTGCCCTCATAGGACAAGGAGAAGCTGAGAGAGGGAGTAATTATCAGCTGGAACTGAAAGATGCAAGTGCCACTTTTTACTTCAGTTAGATAATGAGAGAATTAAATATCTTTTAGTTTTGTGATAGGTAAAACAATGGAAGGCACTGCTAAAGTCATCAATCAGCACAGAAAAGCCTAGCATGAGGCTGAGGAATAGGCTGATATGTATTCTTTAGGGAGAAGTGTCTGGTAATCAGTCTCTGATTTCCTTTGTCTTGAGACCCAAACTCAAGCTCCTTGCTTGTGCCAAGCATGATCTGCAGGCAGCACGCTGAACTGTATGGGATTTAATGAAATGAGGATATCAGTGGGAGCACTGGATTATATAGGTCTGTTCAGCAGGCTGGTTTGCTTTTTTCCTAGTCCAATTTCTTGATCCCCTTTGTGGCATTTTCCTCTCCCTCCTCAAACAATCCTACCACTCTACTGTAGGTAGAGCACATGCGGTGATATTTATAGCAATGATAATATTAATGAAGAAATATTTAACTTCAGATTTCTTAGCACTTGGATAGATTTCACTTGTAAAGAGGCTATACAAAATGAAAAGTATGGCCTTCTATTTCAATGGAAGCACTCAGATATTTCAGCGTTAACATCGAGAGATTATTTCCATTCTCCTTTGAAGGGCAAGGAGTAAACATGTTCAATAGATTCATTATTTACAATGCTGCATCAAGCAGCAGATGTATTTGCTCTGGAAAATGTAGTCATCAGTAATTCACTCACTCTTGGTTGTGTAAAAAACATTAGGTAGAGAATGAAATGAGAATAATGCTCCTCCATGTAACAGTCAGTTTAGACATAATTTTGAAACTCTACCCCAAGGAAACACTTCCTTCTACCAGCAGACCTAAGTTTAAATTTTTAATACTAAACTATTATGAAGTTTAAATTTCTGATAAGGAATGTATTACATTACAGAAAATACCTTTTTTCAGGTCTGGGCACAGAAAGGGTAATGCTCACTTAATGGAGCACGGGCAGCAAAGGAGAGGGCAGTGCCTGCAGTGCTTACTAGTGAGCAGCTTGCATGAGTCTGCAAGGACATGGCTGTAGAAACAGAGATGAGGCAGAAACATAGGATGAAAAGAGTTGACTCAGGTCCTTGCTTTGTTAAATACTTCATGTGTGAGTTCACTTAGGACTCATTCGTAAACATCACAGGAATACTCACATTTTAGATACTGTTCTGCTAATTTAGGGCCTAATTCTAGTCCAAATCTTCCTATACAATAACAAGCAAGATTTATTCACCTAAATAACAGGATTCATTGATGCCAGCATGCTAGGCAAAGGGCCTAAAAATGTCCACAGCCATGCTCTGTACCTCATAAGGCTGATATAGCAAAGTACAGTAAAAGATGCTGTGAAGCCTAGAGGAGTATGAACAGCTAAGATAAATAGCAGTCATCATCAAGCACAGTCACAATGATTCTTATAGTTCCTCTCTGGCTTCCACAGAGTAGAAGGTGTGAGAGCGCCAAAGCAAAAGGAGAATACAGCATCAGTCAGGTAACTGACAGTCATGTCCCTGTGAAATTAATATTGGACAATACATATACATATATATAGATATATATGTGCACTGATATATATGTGTGTACATATATGTAGGTAAGGATCCTCCATGAAATTCAGTTATGTGGTGAATGTGATGTCCAAAACACAACTTCATCCACAGATGGTCCCTCCACTCAGTCACCACGTTATTATAAGTACAATGAAGGTAATTCTCGATTCAGAAAAAGAGCTTTTAACTATAAGCCTAAGCCCCTTCCTTTTTCTAGGCATACACTTATTTTGAAGCCTGAGGGAAGTGCTATTTTCAGCATCAGTGTTTTAGTCCTAAATCAGGATTTAAAAAAAACAAGACATTTTCCTTACATTTTCCTCATTTTTTCCCAGTTTTCTTTAACATAACTGTTTCCCATCTGTGGCTTTTTACCTTGAATAGTTGAGTTTTGCCCAGTAGTCACACATGTATTTTAAAACATAGTAGGATAACAAAAAAAAAAGATGTATTTTTTCCCAAAGACTTCTGCTTATGCTATGCTATGTAGTAGCTTCCACTTTCCTTAGCATGTTGTTCTTATTCATCCCTTTACTCCACATACTCATCCATAAAATTCTACCTCTCTCATTTTTATTTTCTAGACTCAAATTTCCATCAGCAGAACGGAAAAGATTTGTTCAATGTCTTGATTTAATTTACCATTTCAGTAAATTTTTTCTGACAATGTTCATACTGTAGTTAGTGTGTGTACTGATGATAACAGTTGCATTGATTACTTTACTGACAAGTAACATAAAAAGGAAGGAAACTAACTGCAATGCATTCTCAAGGAATGAGAATTTTTTCTGTATTATAAATATAAAGGGAAAGGTGGAACGAAATAAGCTGCAGCAATAAAGAGGAAAATTAATTCCAAGCTTTTACAGATGGCTGCAGCTGTATTACTTAGCATTCATGTCAGCTGCAGGAGAATGTTTAAAAAAGGAGATTCAGCTCTACAGTAACAAATCACAAAGCTTTCCAAATTGACCAAATTCAGCAGTTGAGTAAAACACTGAAATCAGAAGAGTTACAAAACCAGTGAATTTATCACCTTGTGCTTTGAGTCTTTGAATACTTGTCCTAAAACAAAATTCAAGGGGAGATACTTGCTCTCTACTACATTGCTATTACAGATACATTATCAATAACATATTTAAATGAATGCTAAAGCAAGATAAAGTGATTTCCTTTAATTTTTATGTATTGCTTTAGAAATAAGAGTATTGCATGACCTTTCAGAAGAAACTCTCACACTGGAATTAGCAGACATTGATAGCTATACTCATTGCAATACTTGTTTATTTCCATCTCTAAGGTATTAGACCGAGCACAATTTTAAAAATAGAAGCCCAATCTTTATTAAAACAGAAGTCACTGTCAGAGTGTTCCCCTCATCAAAAAGCCCACTGCTGAAAAGCCATGCTGTGCTCTGTCAGGTAAAGACAGAACTGAATGAGACCTCAGGGCATTACCATGCTGTAAGGAGAGTACGTGTAGTGTAAAAAAGCATCTATGAGCTGTAGTGACAATTTATCTCCAGTTTTATAATAATTACAGTATTTCTCATAATATATTCTGTCATATTTGATATGGCATAAAATATTTCTAAATTTATTTCCCAACAAAGAAGTTTACACACGTTCTAAATGAATACAATTTCCTTATATCAGAAAATCCATTATTATGTTTCACATTGATCTTTTTCTTATTCAAGATTCTAAATGCAGAATATTAAAAAAATATTGACAAAATTACAAGGGAATTTTGAATGTTCTACTTTACAAGAGAAGCAGGAAGACACAGAAATGTGTTATTAGCATTTTCCTAAATCTATGCTGACATTTTTAGAAGCTTCTAGATGACTTAGGCTTTGAAGTCCACTTTTCTAAGAAGAATTTTCTAACTCCAAAAAGACACTTAATTGAGCCTACGTTTCAAGAGTTGCATCTATACTACAAGATAACCATTCTCTTCAGAACTGCGAATCTCTGTAATGAGATTCTCCAGTCACAAAGCCCAGGGTGCTACTGGATGATCTAGGTGAACCACTGCCAGATTTCCATCAAAGCAAAACAGACTGCAGGAGGGTTAGTGACCACACAGGTCCTCAAATTACTGTCATGAGGAAGCCATATCATACCAGAGCAAGGGGTGAACGGAGCTGGCATTTCATTTGCCACATACACCTCAAGCTTGCAGGAATTTTACTTTAGTTTGATTTTTCATGACCTTAATTGGGACAACTAATATATTTAAGTTAAACTTGTGGCACAGTTTCTGAGGATTGGAACCTAAAAGAGAAGTGATCAGAAATGGGAATACCTATAGTGTGGAACTGGAGTTAGGGTGGTCTCCTCCCAAACGCACTTGCTTTGGAGGATGCCTCCTGCTTTAGTGGACACTGACACTCACACTGGATCCAGCACTTTCACATTGGTCTCAGTAAATTCTTTAAGTTCCCTTGGCAAGGAGAAAGTGAACCAGGCTGACCATGGCTTCACATTGATAGGGCCAGCTCTTTCTAGTGTTTTACTACTAGGTGAGCAGTGTTATCAGATGAGACTTTTTGTTCTATTTTAGAGCATTCCTAACATCCATCTTAACATTTTCCAGCACACTTGGAGTTCTAGCATAACACATGTACAGGTGTGCGCACACACACACACATGAATAAATATTTATTTATAAACACATGTGCATAAATTACCAGGAATGAAAGGATCATATCAATAAAAGATGAAGATCGTAATAAGAACATATGTTATTTTACTTAACACATACTTTTTTAAAAGTATGCTTAAATGTCCCATATTGAATATGTAATGTGAGTTTCTCATATAACTATTACATGTCAAGTGTACAAAGAGGTCTACACATCCTGCTTAACACAGTTTATCACCTGAGCAGATAACTGAGCATTTCTGGATTACTTTGTAAGCATTTTACTAAAATGGCTGCTCAGGAATACCCATATCAGTTTCTCAGACCTGCCAGTGCTCCCATTGTAACAGTTTTCCAGTAGAATTCTCCCACCACTACTACTTAAACAAAGAGAGTGAGGAGAAGAACATTTAAACAAAAGTGGGAGAGGAAAAAGAGGAAGTCATTCTGGCAGAAGAATGGGCCTGCAGTCTGTAGCACCACATACAGCATTTTCTGAAGCTGATTGACATCTGCCAGGTTTGTCACAGTACAAGAGTTTTTCCTACCTGATCACATTCCTAGCAGCACTGGAAATAAAGATAACTTCTCCTCAAGAACTTAAACACTAGAATAAAAAGGTTTAATCTGTAGCCTTGGAGGCTGCACTAGTGACCTGCTGTCCCTACCAATCTGAATTTTGCTATGATCCTATGACTCTATCATTATTACGGAGTTCAACATATTGCACCACAACATGCCCTCCCTTTCTAAGGTAGAGCTTACAGAAACACATGCTCATTGGTTTTAGTTGTTGCAATTTATATTTTGTTTGTTAGCAGAAACACTGATTCTTAACAAACTCATAGAAAACATAGTCATACAGACCTTTCTAACTGTTGTGGAAGGGAATCAGCAAAAAGAGTCGATAAGAATGAATAATGAAGGGAGGTTTACTACTACTAGGTATTGTTTCCTCCTCTTCACCAGGACTGAGCAGTTCAAAACACCAGAATGTCAATGCAGGACATGTGTTGATTTTAATAATTAAGCAGTGTTGGGTTGCTGACATTATTAGTCAAGAGTCAGTAGACATTTTCATTACAATTGTCATTTTCCAAGACTTCGCAACTGTCATTTTGATTCACACTGGGCTGAGACATAGTATGCAGGTTACAAACTTCCTGCCATTTTTGCCTCGCCATAATAATCCATTTTGAAAGTTTTCAAACTACAGCAACTTAAGATTGTGTCAGCCTGCTTCCATTAGGACGCTATGAGCTGGTGGGACTGAAGAGAGTGTGGGATTTGAAGCCTCATTATTTCTCACTGTAACAAACAATACCGAAGGCTTGGGTCTGTAGACGGAGTAGCAGAGAACAGTATAAATCCATGGAGGATTGTGGAAGCTGTGGAGGCAGGATTTTTCAAGTCTTGTAGGAGGTGTCTGAGATGTGGGTAACTTTTCTTTGAATGCATGACCACCCTCTAAGAGACACAAATCTCGGAAGGAGGAACACCCTCCACAGTTCATCCAGCAGATGGAGAACATCTAATTGATGAGCTGATACATGGCATGAAGAAGTTGGAAAAGCTTCATTGCTGCCCCCTTATTCCTTGTTCTCCTGCCACACAGGGAAAGATGGTGTTTACTGAGCTCTGTTTCAGCTAATGGATATGCTGTAATAGTCTATTTTATAAGAAAGTATACTTTAAAAGTTTGTCAGCTAGACCTTCCTTCACACTAATCCCAAATTTAACACAATTTTCCCTCAGGAAGAGTGCTAAATATCTAAATATATTTGTCTTCAGTAGTGACACAAAAAGGATGCAGTCCTTGCCACTATATATAGTTGTCCTTGCAACATATAACAGTTGTATTACAAAGACCCAGCTAAGCTTGTCTATTTGGACTTCAGCTACTTGTTTTGCTTTGTGCTATTTAGAAAACCTGCAGCAGCTTACTTTTTGTAGTGACGTTTTTGCCTTTCTCACCCATCTTTGCATTGGGTGGACATAAAATTTCTGGAACACTTAGAAAAACCTTCTACCTAGGCTCAAGTCCTGAAGCTAGCAAGTAAGTTTCCTTCCCCGTTAAAAATAGATAACATGGGCCTCAAGAAAGTGAGACCTTCTCCTCCTCGACTCAGGAGAGATGTCACTTGAAGTGGAGGGCCAGTTCAGAGAAACAAAGATTTATGGTTTTGTAATCTCTATTCTGGCTTATCCAGTTCTTACCAACAAGAAGTACCAAACAGTGCTTCAGTAGAAGTCATTCACACCCACCTCTTCACAGAAACTTGCTGTTCTGTTTTATATTAATTATAGGACACACTAGAAGAAATACAGAATAAAGAAGAAACATTTCTCTTGTTACTCTCTATCAGAGTCCAATGAACAATATTTGAAATGGACACTACCATTCTGTAATTATCCAATTTATTTATAATATTTTATAATATTATTGAAATGACAGTATACTACAGGCTAACATGGGGAACTTTGGTTTAACGACAACTGAGGGTCTCAATTCTGGAATTATATTATGCTGAAGCATAGTATTCCCAGTCTGAAATGTATTCTTATGCTTACTTCAATATTTCCAGTTACTTGGAAAACCATTCCCCTCCATTCCCAAAAAGAAGCTGCAATCTTGACTATATCTTAAATTCTGAGACAAACTTTAAAATATTTTGCATGTCTATTAATTCCTTAAAAAATACTACCTAGAGCAATGAGTTGATAGCCATGAGAAAAATAAATGTACTTCAAATGTGTGGGACAAAAACATAAATACTAGAACAATGATATTGTTTCTTGAATTTTGACTAGTTTGAAAATATAAGGGTTCATGAAATATAAATCTACATGGTATAAAAATAATATTTTTATGTAGTGATTTACTGTAGCTCATTTTCTGCAAGTTCAGTCCCTATACAAAAAAAGGGAACATCAAAATTAAGTGAACTTAAATTTTAACAGAAATATTTCTTTATTGTATGTGAGCTGGTAAATACCCTAGCAATTGCTCTCATTGTTCACTGAGTTCCAGATTTAAGCAAAACATCATCAAAGCAGTAAATATATATGTATTTCTGCATACATCAAAAGAATGACAGGTTCAAAAGGGTCAAAATCACAAAAGTAAACCTTTTATGTTCTAAATACGTAGTGAATCCACTTATTAAAACTGAATTGTGCTCATTTTTTCTTCGCATTCTCTTTGTGGTATTAAAAAAATGTACAGAACAGTTTTAATATTTTTAATTTGATGATCATTGTTTCAGTTTACCTTGAAAAGGTCAGAAATAAGTATATATATAAACATACATTACAGCTGCCAGATATTTATCTAGCTTGTTGTTGTGAATCTTCCTGTATTGCAGACTTGTCTATAAAGGCTTTGAAACTGCTCTGAAAAATCTTGGTTAAAGAGAAAGAGCATCCCTTTACACAATTCTAACAACCACAGAAGAGTAGTGGATGAGAATGCAGTCCATAACTATATTAGCTCCTTTACAATTATACATGTGGCAATTAAGCTATGCAAAGCCTGAGTCAGCACTCCAGCTTCTAAGTTACAGCAAAGTTACTTGTATTTTGAAAGTTTTACAGAAATCCACTTATTGAATAATTTCACATTAACTGTCAGCAAAAAAATAATTCCATCAAGAAAAAATAATTCCATCCAGATTTTTCTCTGTAATTACCCTGATGAGATAAAAATATGCATAAGTTTATCACGAGTTTGGTAAAGAGACAGCAAAATGGTAGATATCAGTTATGTGTGGATGCAAATATTTGAAATATATTTTAGCATGTGGTGCTTTGAGTCATGGATTTCCTGAAAAGAAGACTTGCCTGTAAGCACTGCTCTGAATTCATTCAAACCTCCAGGCAGACTGAGCAGAAGTCAAGGTAAGCTGGGACACCACCTTAGCTCTAAAGCTGCACAGATCATAATTTTCTTGTTCAAATAGAGTTTTTGGTATTAAAAAAATCCCAGATCACAAACCTCAAAAACAAAACAGTACTCATCTTGATTATGAAAGAAAATTCAAAACCTTGAAAATGTTAATTAAAAATGCAAAACAACATTCCGAACAAGTAAATAAAACAAAATTTCTTCTTTAATTCTTCATCACTAAATACAGTTTTTCATTTTTCAGCTACATGTTCAACTATATTTCAAAAGTCATTTCAGACAAAGATTGAAGCATTTTCTCTCATTTCTTTGCTGCCCTAAGCACGCCAATGGGCTCCAATTTCCCTGATCAGCCTGAAACCATCGTTATCTGTAATCCTCTTCTGCAACATGGTCCACCCCCACTTCACCAAGGGCTTTAGCTGGCTCTGCTGGAGGTCGGCTCTAACACATCCCAGCTGTGTGACCTTGGATCAGGCTGCTGTGAACATACTGTGAGAGGGCTCCTCTTGGCCTCACTCTGCACCGTGGGGGCTGCACGCAAGCTCAGGAGCTGCACCTTGCTGGAGGTAAGCATTGTGGTGCCTGGTCTTGTGCTAGCCTCACCCTGACCTTGACCCTGTCTTAACCTCCTGTCTTGACCTTGGTTCGGAACTGTTGCTGGTGCCTGGTGATCCTGTCCTGCTGGTTGACCCTGGTCACTGTTGCTGGACTATCCCTACTCAGGTGTAGTGGGACTGCGCCTGCGCTGGTAAGGATGCTGCCTGGCTGTCTCCCACAGCTCCTGGCTCCCTTGTGCCTGTGGAACCATCCCACAATTGCGATGTCCTAGTAATAACGAGCCAAAGTGGAACATGTCATCAGTTTTGAAATGCATAGTTATGAAAAAATGAACTGGAGACTTGTCATGATGGACACTTTCCTGCAAACACTTTTGACTCATAGCAGTCAACATTTGCCAACTTAAAAATATACTGTGGGGTGGGGGTGGAGGGCAGGGGGGAAGAAAAAAATTCCCAAATCCCAACCTGTTCTTCTTGTGTTTTTTCAGCATTTACCATACTTGACCATTTACGTTTGCTACCTGGGAGGAATTGTGAGACTAACTTGATTGATGCTTCTAAAAATCAAAGCTGTAAAACCTGTGATGGAGACCTTTACAGAGAGAAATGCAAGTAATTTAGTCATCATGCATGTTAAACATACTCTCAAAAGACCATATGTTTAGCAGATATTCCTCTTTCACTGTTTTTTGTCTCATGCTTTAGTTATTCTAAATCAAGTATGAATATCTGGACAATTGATTGATTACCCTCATTAAGAAATATTTTGATGGTCTGCACATTCTAGTGTGTGACATTTGCTTGAATTAAATGTAAACTTTTTACTTTTTGTGAGAAGTTATATTAGATCTGTGTTACAGTTTGACCATGAAGTTATCATCTACTTCATCTTGTTCCATTCAATAAGCTTTTTTTCAGAGACTGGCACTGATTCATTACATGTGATTAGAACTATTAGACTCGAATTAGACTACAGAGGTGAGAAAATCATTAACATGAGATTTGCTTGGTGATTGTTTTTTTTTTTCCCCTCCTTAAATCCGAGGTAGTAAACAATGGTAGCAGCAGGTTCATTAAGGGAATCAGTACTTTTTATGGACAGTTAAATACTAATTGTAAGGATTGTTGTATTCAAGCTGAACTGTACGTTTTTTTTTTTTTTTTTTAAATAGAAGAAGACCTAAGGACATCAGTTCTAAAGGAACCATATCCTTCGGCTAGGAACATAAATTTTAGAGGAACCACATAGTTTTATATAGTCAGACATTTAAGATCTACTACACTTGCAATCAACTTCAGCATACTGGCATTACTTACACATGACAAACCTTAAGAAAAACTCAATTTTCTTTTTTTTTTGTTTTGTTTTGTTTGTCTCTTGCAGTTTTTACCTGCCTTTCTTTTTCTGTATTGTTTGAATTTAAAGCTTCATTTTAATTGTTTGTCTGTATGACAAAGAAAGGAGGTTCACTATTTTTCATAGCAATTTTATATATTTATAAAAGAAAAAAAAAAAAAGTGGCTTGTGAGGGTGAACTGCTGCCTGTCCTTCTCCCCAACGATATTCACCTTTAAGAAAATGACCCATTTTTCATTTTGTTTTTACTAGATTTTCTTATTATCTCTAACTTTCTGTCTGTATAAATAAGCTTAAGGCAAAGAACTTGAGGAATATCAGTGCTGAGCAGAAAAGAACAAATGAATTACATAAACAGTATTTCCTGGTTACTAAAGATGGAAGCAAATTGCAATTATCACACATTACAATATTTCTACCTTTATTTTGTCCCAGATAGGAATATAAGTTAAAAGACATTCAAGTTTTCACAGAATGGAAGATTTTTAAATACCTACTTTTAATTGTTAAAACCTTATCTTCTGATTAGGAAAAAAATGTAAAAAATTCCCACAGGAGCTGAAGTCCATCAAAAGTTTGATCCTTCTTTTGCAAAAACCATAATATAATTTATTTCACCTGCTCACTCTAATACAAACACAATGTTGGAATAGACAATTAAATAAAATAAATTAACTAACTGAAAAAGAAGTCAAAACAAATCACTGTGTATACAGTTCTTTGCCTAAGGAGAAAATGACAGAGAGAATGGATAAGACATGACTGAAATAAATCAGAGTGCTTAATGTGCTTCTGGAGTCTGCTCTCACATGATAATGGTGGGGGCACTGTAAGAACCTATAAAGCAAAATAGTCTTTCACTTTGTATTGTTACACCAAATTGAAACATCGTGTTTGGTTTTCATTTGTTATTGAGATTTCCCTGTGGCTATGTCTGTATAAGCAAGTAATTTGAGGCAGAAAGAAGCGATCAATAGATGAAAGCAGCTGGTACTCAGGACCTCACATCCACATCATATGTGGCTGGAGAGTTTCACAGTGGATTGAATTTTTTCAGGTCCCACACATGCCAAATGTTCCCACCACACATATTTGTTCAAGCTATCTGAAGAATCAAACAGTGCTGCGGACCCCCAGGAGGTGCTGAAGCACATCTGTGCACACCTGGAAGAGAGCTCTGACCTCTGGAAGGAACCTACCTTCTGTGTACTGAAACCTTTCTCTGAACCAAAGCAATGCGTAGTAAGTGGGGCCAGGGAGATGAACTTCAAAACTTCAGTGCTGTTCTCCACCAAAATGCTGGTTTAAATATAGTTTGTGTCAGTTGCAACTTTCTACAAGTTGACAGCTGTAGTTCATGTGCTGATGATCTCATTTGTAACAATGCACCACAAGCCTAAGACTTATGTACCACAGTAATTTGAGTAGAGGAGATTCAGAGTGGATCATGGGTGACACATCTTAACTCAGAGTGTGTAGCTAGATAGCTGCTACAGGGCTACTGTGTTATCTGATTACATGTAAATCACTAAGCTTCAGCACATCATAATTTTTCAGGTGACGCCTATAACTAAATAGTTCTGCTTGATTTCTTTGTGGGAAATTAAGGAGATGAAAAACTAACACTTTCAAAAGATGACATTTTCAGAAAACTACTAGACATGAGTTCTAAACTGATCATCTTTAGATTAACTATTACTAATTTTGAAATAGACCTTGGAGCTTAGTAGCACTAGCACAAATAAGATGGTAGAGGAACAACATGTGTTTCTCCACCTTTCACTGTCTTACACTATTCCATAATGGTTTGGCATCTTCAAACTCCAATATCTTTCTATGAATAGAAAGAGTTCAAGGGAGATCTTCCTATGCTACAGTTGGGCATGCAATAAATATTGACGTTTTAAAACAGCGCACACCTGGGATCTAACATGGCACTTAATTTATTTTAGATGTTTTGAACTTAAAAAAATTCCTCCATGTGAAATAATAATTATGGCAAGACAGCATTGCTTAGATCCCAGAGCTAATTCTTATGTAGGATGAATGTAAGCAGGCATTGTTACTTAGCCTGAGAGCTAGAAAGTGTCGTTACCTCTGTGTTTTTAGCAAGAGAGATTTTTTTTTTTAATGTGTCCATATACAGCTTTGGTATATCACCAAAACTGTCTACACCAGAGTAGCCAGAAACCATGTTCCTACCTATGTTTGCCTGAGAGCTGAAACATAGGGAAAGTGCTTGCACGTACTGGATCTGGAAGAGCAGCTGATAAATGTGCTCTCACAGAAATCAACAGCATCAGGCCAATAACAGAATGTACATACGCTTTCTTTTTAAAATGTAAAGAAGATTGGGACGCTCACCTATGAAATGGGAGACAAAATCTATGCCCACCTAATTCAGAAGGATTTCCAATGCCCAGCTCTCCCCAGAAGGATAGTTTGGCTTGGAAATGAAGCATCTTCCACCTATTCTGTGAAAGTCACAGCTAGAATGCATGGGAGAGAAGGCGTCACACGTGCAAGATACAAAGGAAAGGTGTGATTTTTGCAGCTTGGCTCTAGGAAGGATATTCAGTTGGAAAAGCAGGAATCTGGGTTCCTGGTGTTATATGAACCATATACTGGATAGATTTGACAAGACATAAGGCAAAACAGCAAAAGTCCTACTCAGTTCTTTGAAAAAAGAGTTGGAAAAGGAAAATCCAGACCCTGATTCAGAATGGACAGAGTCGCTGTTGCCATGAGTAACATAGCTTACCTTAGGGACAGGGGCTAGATTTCATTCGTATCCCTATGGGTCCTGGAAACTAAGCAGCTCTCCCTATGGAAAGAAAAAGATTTTTTGTCAGGGATTTGCTTGACCATATCTAGACACTTATAATCATCCTCAAATAGATGAGATGAGTTGCATCCCACATCTTTCTTAATTATAGGTGGACACTAGATCAGATAAAGACATCTCAAGTAAGATGAGAGAAGTCACTTTGGTAACCAGCTTTCCCCAGAAAATTGTGGTGACCCTAGGTGCCTAAATATGAGGCTTACAATTGATGTTTAGGTACTCAGACAAGGTACTCTACTACATTAGGCATCTTGTCCTTTTATTAGATCCAGGCCTTACTGATATAGATAAGAACTAAATCAAATTTCTTCTTATCATTTTCTTCCTTGGTTAGCAATAGTCCAGTCTACAAGAAACAAATGTACTTAAAAGCAGAACAAAGACAATGAAACACAGCTGAGGTGCAGAAATATTTTAAAGTGTTAAGTGATACAGTACTGTGAGTCACAGAATAATTAGAATATAGCCACTTAATGGGGCAGCAGTTCTGATTACATACATCAGCTACCTCTGTGCACTGCAAATCTGGAAATAAGTTAGAAACGCTAGTTTATTTTAAAGGTGTTTCTATTTAAGTTAATGGTATGAAAAAATCTAAAACGTTTGTTCCATCAAAATAATCATCTTAGTTTACTAGCCATGAGGAACATTTTGCAAAAGGTTTTGAAAATGCCCCTTATAGTGTTAGATATATTTATGCACATAGCAGCTGATTAATAAGTAGAAAACAGAATATTGTAAAGTTTTATTTATCTTATACTTTCAAATTTGCTAAATAGAGATAAACTGAATGGCTATGGTAAGATTTCTTTTTTTTTTTTTCTGATTACTTTTACGGTAGTTCAAAGTGTTTCAGTTTTAAATGAATTGTTTGAATACTAAGTTATGCAGCTTTATGATCCAGGAGATAAGCAGAGCTCTAAAGATGTCTCTGAGACTTGAAAGAGACAGCATTAGAAACTCATTATTGCCGGCACATTTAACATGGTTAAAGTAGGGGAAAATAGCCATTAAGTTAATGTAATAGTTAAATTGCATTAATTTGAAAAACTACCCAGTGAAATGCTTACAGTGAGGGTGTATCTTTGTGTTTTGTTTTTTTTTTTTTAAATCCTGTGGCATTTTCAAATATTAAAGAGTCAAAAACATTGGAAGAGTATTCCTTTTCAAGCAATTTAACATAACATTTACACTTGAAGAAATATTCTGTTTATCACTCAAATGTGTGTCAGAGTATCAACATTTTCTAAAGAGAGAAGAGCAGATGTTAATATGCATAAAAGATGAGTTCAGGACTGTCGGGTGGTAACAAACAAACAAAATAAGCTCCACTTCTCCTTTCCATCAGTCCCTTAGTCCTCTGGGTCCTTTCTTCCAAATATTTAAAAGTAACAGTAGTTACAGAAAGTAACAGCACCTCCTGATTGCTTAGCAAGACCAAAGGAAACACTAAAAACTATCCAAAATGACAGGGAAACGAGAACAACTAAGTCCTAGCAAAGTCCACATCAAAGAAATGTAACAATTACCACCAGAGGATTAGATTTAATGTCCTTTGCATTTCCAAAAATGAAGTAAGCAACCCCACAAAATAAAATGCAGGGTAGTCCCCAGCATGTATATATGAGTTACCACTTGCTCCAGACTGGCTGCAAAATACAGCACAATGTTTAACACCCCTTCCAAAATTTGTTGATATTAATTATGCAAAATTCAGATAATTGTTATTGCTGTTGTAATTTTGCAACTTTTTTTCTTATATTGTCACCTTTTTGGTCTCAATAATTTCATGAGGAACAGAGTCCACTGTTCAACCACATTTGGAAAAAAATAAGGTTTTTATTCACTGTATTTTGACTTCAAAAGATTTCTTGTGTTTTAGATTTGAGAAAATTATCTACTGAAGTTCTACTGCTCAGAATTCTTAAGGATCATTATAGATCTCATAAACAGACATGGGTTCTTGGCTGCAAGTGGTGGCATTAGACAAAAGCAAGTTGGTACCTTTACAGATCAACAAGCTGAGGGATGCATTGTGGAGTCCAACTGTCTCCATAAAGGACATACAGAAAGAGTAGGCTTTCCAGAATTACATTGCTAAATGGGGGCACTAACTGGGTAACATAAAGTTCAGAGCTACTTCCTGTGAGCTGATGAATCCCAGCCTGACTTCACACCTGGTAGAGCCTGGACAGATAATGTCATGGTCTGTATTACAGGGGTGGCGTGGCAGGGCGAGCTGAGACTGAGCAAACAAGAAGTAGGGGAAGAGGCTTCTTGGGCTTTTCAGGAAACTCATCACCTGGTGCTGCCTCAAGAGAGCTTCCTAGGTCTCCTACTAAAGGAAGGAGTAAGGTTGCTCTGGACCAGGCGGAAAAAAAAAACAAAGTGGGGTAAGTTTGGCACCTGCTTTGCACTCCATCTTACCAGGAGTCCTCACACTGTGTTGCTGCTTCTGCCCAACTGATTCTTAAGATGCTCTTGGTGGCAGAGGAAGACAAGAAAATGTGAAAGACTGATCTCTCTGTTCTTAATCTCAGGCATGGAATGAGATTGGAACTCAACAATCATGAACCAGACCAGTGCTCGTGAGGGTAGAAACTGATGCAGATCTAGAACAGGGCAGCATATCTAGTATCACTCATTACTTCACTGCTGAGAAGCTTTCAAGTAGCCTGGATATGCTTAATTTACTCTTTGCAACTAGAAAGAATGTGCTTACGAAGAAGATCTCCCTCTTTGTGGCTCTACATCATAGTGTTTGGGGAAGGAGGAATTCAGATAAACTATTCTTTATGCTTCTTTGGTCCCTTTTCCTTCCCATTAGCTATGACTACAGGATTATAGGGCTCATTCTTCCTCCACTCTGCTGCTAAGCAGTGGTGGAAGGCTCAAGAGCTGCAGATACTACTTCTTTGCAAAAATAATTAGAAGTCTGTGCTGCGTATGGAAATCAAGTATCTACCTGAGGAAGACGCTGCAGCTTTCTGCTGTCAGTGTTATGAATCAGGATTTGGTAGCACTGAAAATGAAAGGCCTGGGTGCCAAAACCCAAGTACTTCAATTGTAACATGGAGAGATAGAAGTACAAGATGGAGAAAGACAGCAGGAATATTTTCCACCTTTACTTTCTGAAGTAAAATAAGCCTTAGACTTCCTGAATCTCGAGCAAAAATTAAAAGTCTCACAGAGGGGCTATGTTATGATTCACCACCAAAAATATAGCTGCTAAAATAAACTCAATGGGAATTTTAGCTAAAGTGGGTGTAGTTACCCCAACTGGTGTTGCACTATTACTTGTCATAGACTGTAAGTGAGCACAAAGTAAAGTTAAATTAAGAACTCAGTAACTTTAGATTTCATTCACAGGATAACAATTCTACTACTATATCAACTGAAAATGGATTGAGATAAGAACATCCTATAATTTACTGTTCCCAATATCTGCACTGTGCATTGCCTTTCTTCTTGTCTTGGCTGCATTAAGCGCTACTGAACTATACTGCCTTTAAGTAAAGCTACCTTAAAAAAAATATAAGAAAGAAAGAAAGAAAAATTTAATTATTTTGTGTATGTTTTCCACTGATACTCCAATATGGTCAAATATTTGCTTAAGCATGTTCACCAAGAGATCTGGTAATACATTATTTCCTTTTAAGAAACCTCCAGACTACACTAAATAACTTCTTTTTTTTTTTTCTAGGAAGATACTTTCTGAGATGAGTTTAATGATTTTCCAAAATGGAGAAACTTCTACCCAATATTCCATGTCAATGCAATGACTGTTTGAACAAATGAAAGCTATTTTCTTCTCTTCCCACTGTAATTCCTTCTCTCTCCTGAATTTGCCACATTAATTATATGATTATATGCCCTTCACTGACATGAAATTTGACCAAATTTTAAAAGAAAGAGGTATTACACTGGAAAGAGTAGCAAATAGCTTTTCATTTGTCAACAAAGTCACTTTGTTGTCTCCAAAAGCAAATTTAAAAAGATGATTCTCTGACATTCTTTACAATTAAATCTGATCAAAGTTTATCCTTCTCCAAACAGCAAGAGTATTAGTCCTATGTAAAATATATGCTCCCAAGTCATTATACTTATACATGGCATAAAAGTTTAATGTTTACATCTAAGTAACTAAGGGGTATGTATTGAAGGAACTTGCCTGTCCAATTTAACCTTAAATCTTTGGATTTAAAAAGTGCCCAAACAGGCATCTTCTTTTTAGGTTCCATTCCCTTTTGGACACAGATGCATAACAGATGTCTTTCAGGATTCTGTGCCACTATAATAATACTGTATATACCTACTGCACTGCAGATACTTCTAGTTTGTTCCACTGGTAGTAATTTGAATTTGAATTAATTAGTCTGTTTTTCCTCAGGCATTTTTTTATTCCCCTTTCTTATTTCCTTTTCTGTCCATTGTCTTGAGTATTAGTTGAAGAATATCTGCGACATAATTTACTGCAGAGCAAAATAGCTATGAGATCAGTCATTATGATCAAGCAGTGCCTGCTGTTTATTCCATGAAAAGTAAGCAACTTTCCATTTAATACGGAAATGGAATTTCAATTTCAGTTACAACCTCAAAGGAGCTTAGAATGGGAATTTGCGTTGTGAAATTCAAATCTTTGGATTCCATACTTCTTTGTTCCATATATCCATACTTCTTCCATACTAATTAATTCCCCAGACTGTGAAGTAACTATGTAGACTAAAGGAAAAGCTCTTGTGCAGTCAGTTCTACAAGAGTTCATTTTGTTAAGTCTCTTTCCCCAAAGTGATGTTCTATCAGTATCCATTCTCTTTTAGCAATGGCTAGCAATGCTGAAATTATGCTATCATGTGAAAATATATTCCATATTTTCAAATGTTACAGCATGCATAAGGTTTTTCTCCCAATTGTTCTACTGAGCTTGAAAGGTGATGTTACACAGATCAGATGACATACCATTAAAGAAGACGGGCAATCTTTTTAAGGAGACTCAAAAGTGTAAATTGTAATTAAACTTGAAAATAACAAATTCATTCCATAATTTAAACATACTGCTAATTGCTTCTTACCTTGCAAAAGGTTATATTCCTCTCTCTTCAATTAAAGCAATTTCCATTAACAGAGAATATAAAGTTCCCAAAGAGTTGGACAGAGCAAAATGAATATGGATCTCTTTAAACTTAAGTATCTGTAAAATACCATTAACTGATGTAAATTTGACAGTCAATTAGCCTCTCTTATGATATAAGTGCTTTTAGTATTTGGAAGAAAAACATCTCAGACATTAATTTTGAATTGAAAACAAGCTTCTGTTAGTTGACTCTAAACTTTTTCTGCCATAGTAGAAAGGTACTTATAATGAACATTTCTGATTCTGAAAACAGTTATCATAAATCAGACTGAGGCTGTGTCACCTTTTCTTAAGTGTGCTTAACACTCCGTGCTCATAGAAAGACTGGGTTTTCACTTTCACATAATTTTGCCAAATTTCAACAATTTGTCATGAAAGATTTTACTCCAGGTGGCTGCCTATGGTTCATCATTTCCTTATCCCCCCAAAATTCAGTGAAGTAGTACAATATATGGCTATACAATGTAAAAAAATGTGTTTCAACTTAGAATTATAGAGCATTTCATGTGTTCACACCACAGCTTTCATTGACTTCACTTGCAGCTGTGTGTACTCTGCACCTGTGCAAATCAGACTCCAGAGTTTCACACTGTGTGCCCAGAAAAATGAGGAAAACATGCAATTCAACCACCTGTGAAAAGTTTAACAGTTTGATCCCCAAAAAAGTTTTAAAAAGACATAGTGCTTTCCATGCCTTGCTGTTGATGTATCTCGTCCAGTGCACATTAGAAATGAAAAATGGGCATCTCTTAATGATTTGAGCATTATTCCGGGAGGATATGTGAGGTCTGTGACTGGAACAAGAAATGACTTAATTCCTCTATGTTTACACTGACTCTGTAGGTGACTTGTTTCTTCTGGATACACTTCTGTGACGTATCTATACTTCCACTGTAGCTATCTTGGAAGAACCCCCCACCGGGATACAGGAGGTATGTTTACACTGTGGTGCAAAACCTGAGTTATGTGAATTTATCAGCATTTTCAGCTGAAGGCTTACTGCAAGGGAGCCAAATCGGTTTGCTCCTGCTAAACCTCACTGCCAAAGGATTTGTTCTACTTGCCATAACTGTCTCTTCCTGAGATTCTACAGGCATTTCTGCATCAGGATGTCTGACTCATTACGAACTGACAAAGTTGTGCCAACAGAACTTTATAATATGGACAAAGCCTTTGAAGGACTTGGTCTCACTCATGTATCATTTAAATTAGACTTGTTTTCTCCAAGGCTGCAAGCTTTTCCTTTTGTGATATACAATTTCAAGGGATCAATGGAGTGCTTGCTTTATGAAGAGAGGCAGCTCTTTTCTTTCTGATATTTCAGTTCAAATTATTTCATCCGTTCTGTGATTACTTCTTATGAGGCATCAGAACAAAACAGATTTTTGCTTGTCTTATGAATGACTTTCAGTTCTCATCACTATTTTGTCACAAGAATATATTAATTTGGTGCAATTTTCCACTGTGTTTTCATTTATTATTTTGGCCCAGAGACTAACAAGGACACATGATTACCCATTGAAATTGCACCACATTGATGATGATAATACACGTAATTTGCACAGAACCCCCAACATTGTAGTTGCAAAATAGTAACCCTCGACTTCTATTTCTAGTCCTTCTTTTTCTCCTCCAAAACATTCAGCACTATAAGAGTTCACCACAGGGGACTGTACTATGTACAGATAAAACTCTATAGCCTAGTAGAAAGATATTTTTCTATTTGCTGATAATGCAGGTTTTGTTCCTTGGTAGAAAATGCATCGCTCTTGATCTCATGTGCCAATTTAACATTCATTAGAAAGCAAGGAAAATTTATATATTCTGTCTCAGTGGGATGGTATGATAAATCACTCTTTCTTTTATTTTGATTTTTATTTTGTTCCAGAACTATCTTAGTTAAACTTGGCCAATACTCACTTGAAGTAATCTATGATTGTCTCAGAGGCACTGAACTTCTTAGCAGTAAAGCTCTTTTTAGTTTCTTGTCAGCTTCAGACATTAGGACTTGCAAAATTCCCTAGCCCAACTAGCCCAACAGTGGCAAATCTGCTGTGCTTCCATGTCCCCATGTCCAGCCATGGTGAGGCTGAGCATGTGCATGTACACACAGGCGCACACTTACACACAATACATGTACATAGACACATGGCCAGCCACACAGGTCAACATGGACAGAAAACTCTGCACTCAAACAAACAGAAACAGCACCAGTTGCCTCATCTTTCCCCCAGGCCGATCAGGATGAAAGCCTATTAGTGGAAATTACATAAATGTACATGTAGACATACACAGTGTGGATCCCTCCACTAGCAGGTCTTAGACACACAGTCTATCCAGTAGCTGTCCCCGGATCCCAGGTCTCCCTCGTTGTTGACATGTGGACACAAGAGTCCCTGAAGTCTGCAGCCCCACTGCAGTTATTGATACAGAAAGCCCTCTGCCTTCACACACCCACAATGACAACCACCGCCCTCACCACCACACATAAGCACTATCGATACCACCAGTGAGTGTCTTTAGATGATCTACAAATTAGCTGTCTCCTGGACCCCATGGTCTCCCAGTTGCCTCATGCCCACAGACACACACATACAAACAGGTCTCCCCGTAGCTGGTTCAGTCTTAGGACCTCACTAGCAGCTGTCTGCTAGTCCCCACGGTCTCTTCAATGACTGGCTTGGATCCCCATGCTTCCTCCAGTAGCCATCTCTCAGCTACTCATCTCTCTGCTCTTTGGCCCAGACCTACGACCACTCCAAAACCAGAGTACCAAATCTCTTACCTCATTCACCAGCTGATCCAGCTTGATGTTTGCTAGCAGTCACGCGCCAACACACACACACCCACACAAGACGTGTTCTCTCCCATTGTTTCACCACAGGCACATGAGATGTCTGACCTGCGGTCTGACTCAACGTGCTGGCACTTGGAAACCCCTCCCCCAGGTGTGCACACAGAATATAGAGTCCCTCACCCAGGAAAATAGTTAGAAATGGAGTTTGATGAGAATGCAGGGCAGATTGCAGTGATCAGGCCCAGGACACGGCCAGACATGTGTACTGACCTGCTAACATGCAGCTGGACCTTTTATCTTTACCCCTCTGTTTGCGTGCTTATTCCTCTGAAAAGCATGCTGATCTCTCCATTTCTCTGCCTTGGGTTCCTCCCCTAAACATCTCATATTGAAGTCTTGTATAACTCCCAGACGCTCTTCCCCAGCATCCCACAATGACCCCAATGCCTGGCAGGCAGTAACATCCCTCAGCCTGTGAGGTGATCCAGAAAGGCTCTCCTGTTGACTAATGGTGATGGCTGTCCTCTGACAGCCCTGGGAGGAGCCAGGACAGGGGCTCATTTCTCTGATGAGTTTATTTGGATTCCCTCACTTGCCATCGTGCCTCTCTGAGCCTTAGTGTTTGTGGAGATGAGCCTTGAATCACATAACCTAACACATGCTACTACTTCTTTCATTAAAAATGCATGAATTCTTGGCAATGGTCAGTTTGAAAAGTTCAAAGTGACTTATTTTTGGCTTAAATGCAATGTTGGCACTAATGACATATTATAAGGCACTTGTGCCCAATTAACCTTTGATGGCTGGAAGGATTACTGCGCCATTTCAGACAGGATATATAGCAACATCTGGACAGGCTCAGTTTACAATGTGGCATCTTAAAATAAACCAGTGACAATTTTGTTGTACTTGATATGGTGGTGTCTAAGCTGAGTATATGGGAACTTATTCATGTCCCATTTAGCTGGTCATGTGAAAAGGAGACAAAGCCTGGGAGGGGAAAAAACTGGATATCTGAGGGCATTAATCATTTCACTCCTTCTGGTGTGATTTGCCATGAAGTAGGATTCAATGTACTTAATTCTCTAATAGACTCCTCTGTAAGTCTCTGTATCTATATATATATAGTCTATATTTCTTACAATTCTATTTTCTTCAGTTACTTGAACTTCAAAAAAGCTGTGCAAACAGCATTGCTGTCTCATCAGAAGAAGAATCTGTGTCAAGTGGGAAGAGCCCACTAGGACTTCAGAGGAGCCTCAGGAGGAGATGCTGGTGATGAAGAGCATGCCCCAGCCTCTGGACTGTCATGACTGTCCTCTTCCTTGTTCTCAATGTGGTGAGCTCGATAATGTGTGAGGTTTAGCTTCTTTCCTCACTGTCCCACTGTGCTTAAAGTCTGCCAGGAAGATGCCTTCCTGAAACTGATACCCCTGATTGATAGGCACTGGAAGTTAAGAGGCAAATGCCAAACCTTCAGGGTCAATCCTCATCACCATGCACAGAAAAATAACAACACTTAAATTATAAGATGAAAAAAAGAAAACAGATTTTAACAAATTCCTAACTGTATTTGGAAACAGGTACAGATAGACCAAACAATAATGCGATCCTGACATAAAGTAAGTCTCTTTGCTTTCTGAGATCTTCTGGTTAGCGACAGTCATGTTAAACTATCAGGCATGTTTTTTTCTACGTGGACCCCAATAACTGACATATCCTGTCCTTGGGTTCCCATCTCTGAAGTAAATACAGACTGAAATGACTGTATTGATTTTACATTTTCTTTCTTAGGTAGAATTACACCAGTAAGTGCATATTCTCCCCCAAAGCTTTCTACAATCTCCAGTCCTGATGACAGATTCAATTAAGCCAACTGCTCATTTCTTAATTCCCGTCTCCTGCAGGAATATAGCTTTGTTTCATTCCATTTAAAGATGCCTTCAAAATGCTCCACTCTATCAGTGAGGCTTCACCAGTTGCAATGTGGTTTTGACTATAAATCTGCCTAGTTACAGATGCAGTACAGCATATCCTGGCAGATAAATGGATCTTTCCAGATTGCATCTTCTCATCACAGACTTAAGCACCTAACTTTTTTCAGAAAGCTGCATGTTCATCATGCAAACCCATAAATGAGGACAATAAAGATGGCTCTTTACCAGGTCTTGACAGATACTAGATGTGATGTTATAAAAAAAAATATCCATTGGGGCAATAGTGTATTTGGCTTAGCTGACCCTTAAAGATGGCCTGCTGAGATTTGGAGAAAGGCTGGCAATAGTCTGAGGTAGTCCTGCAATGCAAAAATGTTCTGCTACCAGAATCTATCTGCACATTTTCTGGGTTGCTCATTGCTGGATCCTTGCTGACTTTAGGACTGTGCTGCAGGCACAAGAGACTTGCAGAAGAAATCAGGCATGCAGATGAAGACTGGTTAGATAACATATTCCTTTTAATCCTCGCTAAAGTTAGAAAGTCCTGAGCTACAATTTTAGAATACTGTGTATTCCTTTAAAAAGCAGGTTGCTGTGTCAGGGCCAAACTAGCAAAAAAAAAAAATTAAAATGAGAATTGTTTATGCAAGGTCATGTATTGCCAGTTATGGAGAAAGATGTCCCACAGGGAATATAGTAGTATCTCCCAGCAAGAGGAATTTGCTACTTTATTCCACAGCTGTTTTTGCAGAGGATGCCTGTTGTACTGGGGTCCCTGTGGGTTAGTAATACTATCCCCTATTACAACATTTTTGGAATTCCAGCATGCTTGAGAATGATACAAAATTCCCCCAGTATCCTACAGCTCAAACAAGGAAGGAGTTTGGGAGAATGAGTGTTTCCGTAGTGCCTCTGCCAGGCCACTTCTCCCTCGTTCTGTTGGCACTGCCAGCAGTGTGTTTGTGTGACTGTTTCTGTTTGTTTGCAGTGCAGATCCCTGTCTAATCAGTACTGAAATGAAAATATCAGTGTCTTTCATGCAGAATGCTGCGCTACCTTCAAGGAGAGCCTAGGAGGGTCAAGGATAAACTTTCCAATCTTTTGCCTCTGGTGTAGCATTATGTATTATTATTATAGTAATCTTTCAATTGCCTTGACAAAGGAAGAAGGTAGTTTCCACACAAATCTTATAGCCCTTTTCTGTGGAGAGAAGAGTTCTCCTTTTCTACTAATATCAGCAAATGTGATTCATCCGTCAAATTGTCAGCCGCTACCTATAAGGCAGATTGACAGATTTTGTTCAAATGAATTTTAGGAAAGCTGAATAAATCCCTTTAAAAAAAGATAGTGACACCTGCCCACAGTACCATTTGGTCCAATTCCTAATCTGATATAGCTATTTGAAGTTTTTCCTAAGTTATCTGGGGCAATACAGAGAGTTCAATTTGGCCCTATCTATAGAAAATCACTTGCTACCTTACTAACTTTGACAATTTGGGGATAGTGCATATCCACCCTCCTACTGTGGGAGATGCAGACTTCACTTTAACGATGTGACTCTGGTAGCAGTACACCTGATATTACAGCTTTTGCTATAAAGTCATGCTTAAATTATTAATAATTGCATTATTGCCTTAATAAATGCTGAAGGTACAATAAAACTATGATTAGAGGTGCTTTATGAGAAGAAAATTATAGTGTCTTTTAAGCTCTGTTGTTTACAGTTAGGCAATAATATTACTATGCTATGACACATTTACAGCAGTTTCAACCCTCAGCATTAAGCTACCTTACAGCCACTTCTCAGTTTATTTGAGATAATTCTCCGTCGTTAAGCACAAAGTAGGATCAATGTGCACAACGTGATGCTCTGTAGGTAGGAAAGCTCTGCACTTGAGCTTCTGAAATATCATGACAAAGAGGAATGTTTCTTTGAGCTGATGTAATAATCAGAACAACATAGGAAGAAGAGGAATGACCCTTCTGTAAGTGAAGACAGAGATTTGCCATCAGAGGATTCTGTCTCCAGACAAGGAGTCTCGAGGTGGTGGACAGCAATCAGGTAGACAGCATTGGCTGAAGTATTTCTACTTTAACAGCTGTACTATTAAAAGAAGGATACAGGTGTTTAATACACTACTGATCTACAGTTCCCCACTGTAAAAAGAGACTACAAGGCTTATTCTTTCAGGTGTTGTTGCCAAATGTGTTTTCATCACAGTATATTCCTGGTCAAACTCAAGTGGAGAGAGAAGTTCTGTTGGAACACAGCAATAAGCACAATTGCCTGTATAACTGAGCTGGTATAACTCTGGTAATAAGTTTTCCAGCACTTTCAAATTTTTTTTTGTAAACTTTGTCTTAATAGTAAAAAAAAAAAAAAAAAAAAAGACCTGCTATGTCCACACACAAAAAAAGGAAGCCTGTGAATTACTGTTCATTACTCTTCTTTCTGATAATTCTGCTAAGGAGTGCTGAAAAGGATATAAAAGTCAAGTTTACTATTTGTTGAAAGTTCATAATTTTGGTGGGGAAAAAAAGGGTTATCACAGTTCCACTAGTGGTTTCTATGTACAGGATATTCACATCTGACCTGATAGTGCAGATCACAATGTACAGCATGGAGGCTTTTGCTAGCTCTCATCAAGCTAATACAACCCTGTGAGGTGAACAGTTCAGTCGTGTTACCTTAGAGCTCTAAACATCAGTTAACTCCATTTCTTACCTCATATTTCTCCCTTCTACATTGTAGTTTATATTACAGTTACAAACTTAATTAGATAATATACCTGGATATGTCATGTTCGTATTTAAAATGACAGCTTCTCTTAGATGATGTTATAAAAAAGTCATATATGTGGGAACTGCAATGACAAAGATGTGGAATTTCTTTTAGCTTTGAGTGATGGTGAGAATTTATCATTTAAGAGACAGGTATAATTTTCTAGCAGCAGTTTGTTTCCTGTGTTGCACATCAACATTTGCGGCTGAGTCCTGCATTTCTTTTCTCCACATGCCAAAAATAAGGTCCTTTTGCATCAACATGTCACACTTGCTCAGTATATTTATGATTCTTTCAGAATTGATGAGCTTGATGTATGTTGCCACATTTTGTCTTTTCTCTTTCTAATATTTCTCAAGTGCATAAACTAGACAGGTTTGGTGGGAGCTAAGAAGTTACTCAAAGTGGAAGCAATGCCTCCCAACAAAGATAAGGAAAAGAACAAACAGAGGAATTACACTTATGTCTTACAGGCACAGAAAGTGCAAGGGAGGTCAGGAGTAAATTTACCTGGCTGGCATTCACCTGCAGAACTTCTCCTTGACTTGCTCCAAACCTGTTCTATCCATTGAGGAAGGACCCACCACTGTATTCTGGTCCAGAGAATGCTCTGGTCTCCTGGAGATTGCACCTTCACATAATTTACTTGAGATTTTTTATTTATCCTCCCACTGGACTCAAATACCTATATAGAAAGGAACACACGTACTCTAACACAGACATGGAGAGATAATGCCACAAGGAAAGTAAATAATACAGATAAAGTAGCGTAACTTGGAGGTAGGCTCAGTACTCTTTTGCAATAAAGCCTGGAAATGAACTATGCTTTCATCCCTATGCCCTGAGTTACCTCTTAGACGTTACACGTACATCTCAGCTATATGCTCTTCATGGAAAGAAAGGTATATTGTAAACCAGGAACCACACCACATACTTTCATTACCTGACACCTGGTATACAAACTATGTAATTAGTCAGATTCCTGTTACATAGAGTGATCCTTGAACACAACCATTTATGAAATGACAAAATACTAATTATTATATTCTCAAATGTATGAATTATCTGAACAGATGAGACTTTGTACTGATACTAAACTAACGAAGCAGTGCTGAGTGACTCAACCCTTCCCTTCCCTTCCTTTCCCTTCCCTTCCCTTCCCTTCCCTTCCCTTCCCTTCCCTTCCCTTCCCTTCCCTTCCCTTCCCTTCCCTTCCCTTCCCTTCCCTTCCCTTCCCTTCCCTTCCCTTCCCTTCCCTTCCCTTCCCTTCCCTTCCCTTCCCTTCCCTTCCCTTCCCTTCCCTTCCCTTCCCGCACCTTCCCTTCCCTTCCCTTCCCTTCCCTTCCCGCACCTTCCCGCACCTTCCCGCACCTTCCCTTCCCTTCCCGCACCTTCCCGCACCTTCCCTTCCCGCACCTTCCCTTCCCTTCCCTTCCCGCACCTTCCCTTCCCTTCCCGCACCTTCCCTTCCCGCACCTTCCCTTCCCGCACCTTCCCGCACCTTCCCTTCCCGCACCTTCCCGCACCTTCCCGCACCTTCCCTTCCCGCACCTTCCCGCACCTTCCCGCACCTTCCCACACCTTCCCTTCCCGCACCTTCCCTTTCCGCACCTTCCCGCACCTTCCCTTCCCGCACCTTCCCGCACCTTCCTGCACCTTCCCGCACCTTCCGTTCCCTTCCCCATGTTTCTTTTCATAGCCCAGACACCCTGTTCTGAAGATAATAAAAGGTCAATTGCTGCATGGAGTGCAAAATTTTTGCTTGCTGCACATAACTTGCAGGTGTACAGAAATATATAGAAGGAGAAAACAGTCAAACACACTTTTTTTTTTTATGCTGAATATAGCCATGTTTTTCTAAGTGTGAGCCAGTTACTGGGCTGCCCAGACACTTCCAGTTTCAGAAGAGCCAAAAATCACCAGGATTTCTCTGGTTTCCCACATGCCTCCATTGCCTAGCCTTAGCTGAGCTGATCAGAACCTTTCTAGTAAAATGAAAATACACCAACATATTCATTAGAGCCAAAATGTTTCTATAATCCACAGCTAGGACATCAGTCTGATGCATGGGTACAAAAGTAAAGGCTTAGTCTGCCTTCTCCAGAGAAGCATTGGATCAAAATTTTAGGAATTAAGCACAGCAGATGGATTCTATGACTAAGGCCAGCTCTCTAAGCATCATGGGTTATAAATACACTTATTTAACAGAACTGCTTGAGTTTTGGAGCCAAAGCCAGATACTTTGATATATTTCCATTCCCATGTAAATGTTTGAAAGATTTTATTTTTGTTCCAGAGAACAAAAATATATTTCAAAAGTTCTCCTGATACAAAATTGTCATCCTCCACAGTCTAGTGCCAGATACTCCTTGAGAATATGTTCTTTTAAGCTTTCTACATCAGTTGAATTAGCTTTGACACATAACAATCTGTGGCTTTCAGAAATAGCACCTAAAGAATAAATCTTTTACATGGATCCAAATGTTTAAGAATGTGGAAGGTAGTAATTGCCTAGGTAATTTCACTAAGCAACCGAACAGACCGAACTGCAGAAATTTCCTCTGCAGCTCACAAAGCAGTCAAGGTATGCAGGGTGTGAAGAAACACCTCTCCTGTTTTCACTGCTGCATAAAATGAAGAGGCAATTGAAAGGGGTAATTTTAGTAAATCTCAGAAGATTAAATGGAGGCAATCATAGAATAAGTAGTGCTCCTTTGTATATAAAACACTAACAACAATCTGCTGTCAAAGATGTAATGTTTTCTTATGAACATGCTTCTTTGGCTCTAAAAGCTGAATAGTTTACTAAGAAGTCTGCAGATCAGCATCTCCGTAGCCCTCCGACAGCTGTAGCATTGAAATATGTCTATAAAAGGGATCAGATGTAAATAATGAAATGAAACTTACCCATGACCTTCCGCAGATATTGAAAAGTGTAAGGAAATATTACTTTAAGCCATAAACGTACAGTAGAGATAATGCCAAGAGAATTAAACAACCATCTGGTGTAATTATTCATGTTCTCTAAAAATAGTTTGCATGTGAATGTGACACCATATTTCCTTACATAATTTAGAGGTTTGAATCTAAAGGAAAATTGCAGAAAATCACAGGAAATAAAGGCTACTCTTTTTAAATGCAGATTAATTATTTCTTTTCCAAATAAGAATGCATGTACAGAGACTGGAGAGGAACTGAGGGAGAGAGAGGAGCATAGTCTTGGTACTTTTGAAGCAAAAATACATGTGACAGCTAAAACTCACCTGAACTCATAACAATCCTTCCTTCATGTGCTGGTGTTCTCATGACACTTTGTAAAATGTTTTCACATCGCACAGCTATCAGGTGAGAAATCATGGGAGGATTTTAATTGCTATTTATTCTAAATAAATGACGTAAAGAAAAAAATTGGGTGTAGAGTAATACAAATATTGAGAAAAGAGGTTTTTTTATCATAGAAATAAATTACTCATCTCTGAGGAGGGGTAATTTTTGCATAGAAGGCTATTTACTTCCCTTGCTGCAAAAATCCACATGTGTTTCTAGGAGCATCAGACACTTACAGAGAGCAGAAAGAGTACATGGCTTCAGCAGCCACTCAAAGACTGTCCAAAAGTTTTTAAGCAAACCACAGACTGAGCTGTGTTTGAATACTGTGTTCCAACAACTGCAATAACAAATTAAATGAGTAGAAACCTGTCCAAGGATAAGCTACAGAAATTGTTCTCCCCACTCTTAATTACACGTTTGTGTTCTGTTACATTAGGAAACAAAATACTCATTTATAACACAGGCAGAGCTCTAAAATTAAAAATACTGCTGGGCAACTTGAGAAAAATACAGCAGAGGTATTTTTGAATGATTATATGTAACTAATGCACGTAAGTAATGAATTTACAAGGAATGTGAAATTATTCCTCTTTACTCACATACGATGACCAGTATTACTGCAAACAAGAGAGAACTAAGATGAGAACTAATGGGTATTGATTGTGAAATAAATACCCGCAGTAGGTGTTGTTTGATGCATCATTTTCTAGGACTGTGTACATGAAGGAGACTATACATACCATTGTGTACTCTGAGGCACTCGTTTCCTATAAAAATATGAGTAACAACGATGTGAACTAGCTACGACTCCCCCATATCAGATGGAGGTACCACCTCTGTCTATCAAAAAAAAACCCAGCAAAATATTATCTCTGTAAAAAATGTTTGGAATTAAAACTACCACAGGAGCCAAGAATGGATCGAAAAACAACAGGCTAAGATTCTCTCCCTGCATTTTAGTGTATGAAAACATCATTATTTGCTTCAGTTAGGCTCCAGGAGATGCAAGTTCATTTGATGTCAATCCTCAATTAGATCTTCTACTTTTCAGTTGCCATCTAAAGTTTTAACAGTCTGATTTTAATATTGTTAGAATCCTAGTCAATAGAGAACCAGCATATTTCTTCTAAATCAATTAAGTAGCAATTAAGAGCAAGTAGGCAGCCTGATAATAGGGGAAGGAAGACCTTAGCATGTCAAAGTCATCTCCTTCTGCAAAACGCTCCTAGAAATTTGTTTGGCTGTCAGCACAGTCTTTATATGGTACTAGAAAGAGGAGGAGACTCAAGATTGGCACAAAAATGGATAATAATAGTATTTTTATGACTTATTCTCAGAAAGTCAGGTTACTATAAATGTACCTCCACGCCTACTTATTTCAAGACAATATTTTTATACCAAGATGCTCTTGGTTTTGTCTGCTTTTTTAATTAAGGAATGAATTAAGACTAATTAAAGAAATTCCATCAGGCTTTTGTTTTCCATCATCTGCTTGGCTAAGACCAGTGCCCAGGAGACAGCACTTCTGTGGGATAATACAAAGTCTACACACACTTGTAAAATGACTAAAATGAAGTAATTTCTCTCATCTTCACTTTTACAGTGTTTTATATTATGTTGTTACAAATATATTCACTAGCTGCTGAGAGCTATATTTTAACATATGATGTATATACTAGAAATCTTTAGATAAAATGTGTAAGAATACTGTACAAAGCTTATACCCATTTCAGCAACACTTAAAACCGCTTCTTTGACCAATAGCATTCCTTCCCCCAGTACCAAAAATTTGGTTTTTAAGGCAGAAAAAAAAGGTTTTAAAGCAATGTATGTTTTAGAAAGATAGCGTTGTATAAAAAGTAATGTCATGGCATTATGTCTGAAGAACAAAGAGCAATGCAGGGGTGTGTTATCAGAACAATAAAATGAAGCAGTAAACGTTATCCTTTCCATATCCCTCTTTTCAAGGAGAACAAAAACATTCTTAGGTTAAACCTATGAAAAGTTATACATAAATTAAATGTCTACATATACTAGTAGTTCTCTAGAGACTTGTTTCACACAACCTGATGCTTGCTTTCAGCTAGCTCCTGTTTCAGTTCAGTGCAGTACTCATGCCTTTTTCTTGAAATGCTTAGGATGAAAAACTCCTTTTCAGAACTGTGACTGACAATACTATCTACGTTAATAAATCTGGAAATAACTTCCAGATACCCATGTTGGATGACTAGTAAAATGTTTCATGTGTCCAAAAAATCAAACTATCTTGGTGGGTTACTTACTAGGAACAATAGCCATTTGAGCATCTGCTATTTGTGTTAACGGGAGAAGTTGTTATCTGACAATACTTACACCACTTCTGTGCCAAAATCAGAAAAACAAGAGCTGTTTCTCCAAGAGCTATTAATAGGATGCAGTGCCTTTTGGGATGGCTGCTTAAATGTAAGTACACTTGAAAAAATCAGTTATGTTTACAAAAGCTATTTTGAAAACAGAGAATCTTCATAAGAAGTGAGATCTGAATCAGAACTGAAACTCTTATTGCTTGCTGAAACCAAAGAAATATGACATAAGGTAGGTCAAGCAGAAGACAGTTTAAAACTCAGAAGATGCTGAGAGCTTTCTACAACAAAGGCAGTATAATCACCAATTTCACATAAATTACAACCCTGCATGTGTAATATAAGGCCCCCTTCATCATGTGAAACTGCTAACAAGAGAGAGCTGAGCTAATGAAAGAATAACAGCAGCTAATTTTGAATCCAGACAAGCCTGAGGGAGGCATATTTTCTTTTTTCCATGAAACTATTGAAATGGTGAGGTTCTATAAAAGCTAGCTGCAGTAAACAAGCAGTAACAGGCACCACTCCCTTCCTTGGCTTTACAGAACTTATCAGAGCTTCCCTATATAAAAATGCAAGCTACAAACACAGCATGCAGAAGTCTATAATTCAGCTTGGAAGCAACTGCTCATGTCACACGGTATCTACAATATGGTGACCTCATGGGGATTACATCAATATGGATGAGATTAAACAAAGTTATTAATTATTACACAAAGCTGAAATTTTATTTTATCTTGAAATAATTGCAATTGATATTGAAATAACACCAAAATGCAAAATAATTATACATTCTCCTGTAAAATGTCAGAACACCTTAACCCTATATATTTAGAATAAGTATTTGAAATAATAGTTGTAAACAGGAGAAAAGGGACTTTACTGTTTTGATGAATCCTTTATATGCATTGATTTGCCTACATAAAGTATTATCCTTAAACTATTTTCCTAAATAAGGGGTAAGTCATCTAAAGAACTTATGAAACCATTCTTAACCACTGGCAAACGAACTGTAAAGAACCCTCTCATGAGTATCTAGGCTCACTATACTCTACTCCTGATATATTAGGAGCGCAACAGCCTCAAAAAGGTATCTAAAAGAGACAACATGATAATAAATGCTTTGTACTGCCCAGCAGAAAACAGTACGGACATTGAGGTCTTAATTCCCCTTCTTTATTTCCCCAGTGTTTCTGTCCATAACCATTTTCTCAAATAATTAATTTTGGCAGTCTTGTCACTACAGCCCTTTGATACAATTGTAGGTGGAGCAGGCGATTTGAATTTTTTAAAGAAGAGTTAAAATTAGGACCTGGCCCTGCCACAAACAGAGATTAAGGCTTCAGAGATTAATCCTTTCCATATTTTTCCTTTCCTTTAACAAACGTCACCTCTACTTGGAGATCATTAAATTACAACTCATTCCAACACTCCATAGTACTTAGCCATAGTTCACCATGGGAATGCACTTGTGAAATGATATGTTCTCATTCTGCTTGAACAGACGCCTCCTTCTACAGTTGTATAAACCATCTTGCAGGCTTGTCTCTTCTGAAAAAGAGATGTACCATACCAGGAGGACTCCAAGCTACCTGTCTCACGGATATCGTAATGCTAGCCCAGAAAATGCACCCAGAGGGTTTCACTGAGTCCTAGTTCGGTGGCTGTCATGAGCTACATTCTCACTGACAGCAATTCAGTAGCACGCTTTATTATGCATCAGCCACTGAAGTAACTGACAATCACTGAAGAATAGCAAACCTCAGGCATGCTTTAATTATAATTTTCTATAGAAAGGCCATGTTGTTCTTTAGATTGCCATGGGCATGTCTCCTCAAATACACAAAATATAAGAGATGTAGTACTGTTTCTTCTATGAGATCATAGTAAATCAGAATTTTGCTGTATTCGAATAATATTATGTTTAATTATACCTCCTCAATTTCAAAAGCTCATTAGGTGTTTACTTACATAACACTGTCTATGCTAGATGATAGATGCAATCTTTCAAACCAACAATACTACCAATTATATTACATAAACAGCTGAAAATATGTTATGAAGAAAATCCACAGATGTCCATAAGAGCCTGAAGGAGAACTGTCATCGTGTTTGAAATACTGTAATCTTTGTGTACAGATAAAATTAGACAACTCAACTACATGCCACCAGCCTAGTAACTGAGACATTGTTAGTAACCAGTTGGTAGTTAGTAGTTAGTAGTGATTAAGATGTTAACACTAAATACATTTGGGCCTGGATTCATCCTGCCTAACTTTAGTCATTTAAGTGAGTCATTTAAGTTAGAAAACTAGACATAAGAGGTAATCTCTATAGTTAGTGGAACGAGCTCAGCAAGTCAGAGCTTTAGGTGGCTATTTCACCATTAAGAGGTGCCAACGTTCTTCCATCAGCTCCTGAGGAGAAGAAACTCACTCAGGTGACTAAGCTTCAGATGTGAGTGCTATGAGGAAAGCAAGCACCTCTGCCAAAATGAGTGATAACTAAAAGCTCCACATAAATCAGCTGGGCACCTAACTACACTTAAAGTTCAGATGGTGATCACATAGAGAGACATTACTGCATCAACTGAAATTAACTCATCATATGCTTAAACAATTTGACTGTAAAAATCTGAGAGTCCAAGCATTTAGGAGCTTTGAAAAGCCTATGCAGCACATGTGGCCTGACCACATAAAACATTTGCTTCAACCGCAGAAAACTCAGCGATGACAATATAAAGAAAATGCGTTTGAGGTGGTTTGTACCTTGTGTATAGTGCCCTTGTTATTAACTGCAATGATTATTCTGGTATTGCAGAGCTAGTGATGACTTGGTAACCATCATCATAATCTGTAGACAGATTCTGTTGCTGGTCTGGACTGCTGATGCTAGGCTGTCCTTGTTAGTACTATGTGACTGTGAGATTTGGACAGCCTATTCCTGGTTTATCAGATACTTCTGTCACTGCCTCAGTGGTCTCTGGGGTGACTATCTGACACTGGAAAGCAAGATATTATTGTCCTCTGGTCCTGCAAATTGCTGGCCTTGAAGTCATAGTGGTCACATAATTAATATACACAATTAGGAAGTCCTCATGGATTATGTAGATCTCTGAGTAGAAACTTATCCAAGAAGGAGTGAGCTAACACATTATTAAGACAACTTCCTGCTGGTTTTAACTCTTAACAGCTTTGACTTAACACTAGGAGCATATTGCCCAACATGGATTTTGATGTGACAGCTAGTTCTGAAATCTTTGGGGATACAAGTAATGCTAAAATCATGCCGAAACAAGAGTACAGCTTAGTACATACTGATGAGAAAAAACAAATTAGCTCATGGATGCACTATCTTGATCTCATAGCTTTTGTCTGACTCACAGTGTGGACAGGCCATATTGATTTCAGCCCAATATACCATGTAAAGTTACCAGCTGTAGAAAGAGCACAAGATTCAGAAGCCATGGAAACAGTAGAAAAAGGGAACAAAATAGGTTCTTCAGTGGTCTGAGGTAGTCCCTCCCTGCCCTGAGGATTGTTTATGCACTTTTGTGTTGAAGAATCCACAAATAAAATACAGACGCAGTATGTGAACTGACCTCTTCCTAGGCAAGGCTGTGTTGTACAGCTGTGAGTTACATTCCCAGTTGTTTACTCTCTTCTCCCCCTCTGGCCCTCCCAGCCATGTTTTTCTTTCTGCACAGTGGCACAGCTTCGACACACAGTGAATAAACTTCTATCATCTTTGCCTTAAACCAGATAGTGAAGGCACAACTTCTGGGATATGTGAGATGCAGGTTTGACCCTTCTCCAGGTAAAGAGGGCAGAGAAACCACTTCTGTGCCTCCTCTCAAAGTAATTTGTTAAAGAAGAGGTGGACAGCAACAGTGATACCTTTCCTTTCAGCTGTATTTTAAGAGAGAACTATGAGACAGTATCCAAACCCAAAGTGGCAGCTAGAGCACTGAAGCCCTTCAGATTGAAAAGGGTATTTCACAAACACACAAAGTTTTCTGAGTTGCTGAAAGCTGGAGAAGGAGTAAGAATTTCTCCCTGCCTTCAGCCTTTCCTCCTAGCTGGCTGACTGGCTGAGGCATCCTCAGTTGCACAGTTCAGATGAAATTTCACAAAGCCAGCTCATGGTTGTAAATCCCAGCCGGAAGTCTAATTCTTTCCACCCGTGATGCCCAGAACAGACATTTCTGGAATACGTCAAACCTAGCTGTAGCTACCCAAGGCCTTGCTGCCCTGAGAAGTCTGCCCTGCCTTTTCTCTGTAATTCAGTTATCCCTGTGTCAGAATCGCAGCTCCAGTCCACTGTGTTAGTGTGGGCTTAGGGTTTTCTATAGCTTCTCATCAGTGGCTGAAGTGAATACCCTGAAATTGGAACTGGATCAGTGGGGTGCAAATCTAAGCTCTGTCCTACTGCCTTTGGGAGCAGTAAGCATAGCAGAGAGGGACAACAACCACCTGTGAATAGAAGTGTTTTAATTTACTACAGCTCTACTTACCTTGACTATTGATGTCTTCAAGCCCTGGTTTGTGCACAGCCTCTGCTGCCATTGCACCCAAAAATTCAGCTTGCTACAGTGAATCTATGGCTTGGAGGATTTTCCTGTAGCAGATTTTAAGTAAAAGAAACAGAGCTCTGCCACTGCCACAAAGTTCTGATTGACCAAAATGTTCAGGAGATTGCCAAATGTCAGGTGCAAGACGACCAGAAATTTGTTTTCGTAGAGTATTATTAAGTTTCTCTGATGATACAGTCAGTACACTTAGAGAATGCCATCAGAAGTGTCTGTTCTCTGTGTTACTGTCATTCTCACAATTTTTGGCCTGAGCTGCTGCTGCCAGTTAGGGAAGGAAAATTCCATGATACAAGATAAAGCAGAGCTCTATTACAGAATAAGAAAATAACAGCTTTGATTGTTATTGTTGCAGATAAAGTGGAGAACTGGAAGACCCTGCTGCTTTCCATAGAATCAGATTAAAAGAAAGATCATCTGGCAAAAAAAAAGTACTAGACTGGCAACGCTTGAGTAGATGATGTTGATTTAAAGGTGTTAAAAGTCACTCAAGAGAATAGAAATTTCAGATAAGACAGAAAAGCGACAAGTGCTTGTAATGAGTTTTTGCTTCATTTCTGAGTGGTTTGGAGCTTAAAAGTTACAAACTATTAAACTTCCAGATTCCTTTCAAAGACAACTTCTCTCCTCAGAATTTAACATATATTGTAGAAGAAAAGAAGTTCTCAGTAATAGGTATGTGAGGCCAATAAAAGGAGTATGCCGAAGTTGTATACATAGGGATTATTAAAAAAATAACAGACTACACAAAATAAAAATCATTTCCTTCTTACTTACTATAGATAACCTCTTGACTGGCCTTGTACCTCATTCTTCTCAAAGCAATTCTGCTTTAGCAGGGTTATTCAGGAAATAACAGCATTTAAAAAAGAAAGTGATGTATTGGTCTGTGACTCATATAAAATGTAATTTTGGCTTTTAATATCTGAAGCTTTTAGACAGTTGCAGACTCTCTGTAGCTTTATGGTGGCATCAGACCTGGCACAGGAACCTGAATGGGGACTTTCTGAGACGTTGTTTCACTAAACAGGGTGAAGACTTTGTGAGTGATTAAAGGGATATTGATAATGGCTCAAATCCTCAGTGGTATATAGGTGCCAAATTTCCCTTAAGTAAGATTTAAGTAAAGGGCCTAAATACTTTTGAAGACATGAGATAATATTTTTATAAAAGGAGACTCAACTCCTGCTCCCTGCTTCTATTCAAATTTTTAACCATAGTGTAATGTTTCTCTCTGTGTGAGAAAGCATTTCACAATCACTTTGGTCTGCATAGAATGACATCAGCTTTGCCATTTTTATTTACATGTGTGCTTGTAGGTATTTTTTTTTTTTTTATTTAAGCAGCATGCTAGAGTGGTCACAGATACCTTAGTCAGAAACAGAAAACCAGAAAAGCCTTGAACCACCTTTCCCAGTTCAGCAGTTTGGTGTGTCCCAGAGCCAGGGACTGAGTTTTCTTTGCATTTTCTTAGTCCGGGGCTGGGCTGGCCCCTGCAGTGCCCACCTGCTCGGCTGCGGGAGCAAAGGCAGCGCGGCGGGTGAGCGCTCGCTCAGCTCTCCCAGCTTCTCCCTGGGGAAGGCGGACAGTGGGCAAACTTTGGAGTGTCTTGAATCTGTGGATGTATTGCACCACTGAACCAAGGATCAAGCTACTATTACTATTTTAAATTCAATAATGTACTGCCCATGTCTGTACTAATAGTGATCATTTTAATCAATTACAATCTTTTAATCCTCTGATATTAGCTCGGATTTAAGAATCCATGTGGGAACAATGCTGCCAGAATATGGAAAAAGGAGGAAAGGAAAAACACAATATTGCATAAAGCTAACAGTACAAGCAGAATAATGCTCCAAAGCTGATTCAGCAGGCGTTTTGACTTCAGAACAAGTTTTGGCAGGCAGCTTGTGCACCTAGTAATCCTAAAACAATGTGTCCCGTTCCATCAAGAGGTGCCTCATGCCATCAGAGAAAGGTTACTTGCAATACTGAGCACTGGAGGAAATGAACTTTCACTGGGGAAAGTAAACTTTGAAAAGTAGAAAACACAGTCCCCAGCTATACCAAGCCACATAGCCAGTTTCTGCAGGTTTGGTCTACAAATCCCTACTTATTCAGGAAACATCTCATCCTGCTTGGTATATTCACTCAGAAAGTCCTGAAATATTATTTCCTTTTCTAAGTCTTTGGAACAGCCAACTAAAATAATCACCTGTTCTTTTTTTTTGCCTTATCTCAGCACATTGACAATAGCTTTTCAACAATAAAATGTTAGTGGAAACTGCAACTGAAAACAATGTACTCAAAACCATGTTCAGTTAGCTTTATAATACAAACAGTCAGAAAACTTTGAAGTACATGACAGTTTTCTTTCTCATTTTGTTACAGATGTGACTTAATCTGCTAATAAAAGAAAAATTATCTCCCAAAATGCAATACAAAATTTTTTTCAGGTGCATAATATTTTCAGTCATCATTTTTAGCAATATTATATCTGCTATCTTTATCATTCTTTCTTTGAATTCTCACATACTTAATTATTTTTTTTACACAAAGCAATATAAAAAGTATGAATTCTTATCAATAAGAACTGATTGAAGAAACTGTCAGTATAAATGTTAATGAGGCAGAATATAGCAGCACATAAACTTCTGTTATAAATTTATGAAAATTTAAAATGTTGACAACTGCAAAATGTTTTGGCATTTTGTAAAGGATTGTTTTTCCATGAATAACAGTGGTGTGCAAAAAGTTTGGCCATCCTTGTAGTGTTCCTAATGATACAGCTACATGCTGATCTGAGATTCTCAAGTAAATATTTTGTATGCCACAAAGAATTTACAGGTAATTTATCCCAAAATGAAACAAAACTCGTCTTGGCAAAAGTAACAGTGAGATCGGATGCATCCACTAAGTCTGTAAGTTTCTCAAGGAATAAAAAAGTAGCATTATCTTTGCACGGAACATCCTTAAAGTAAAGGTTTCTAGGGAGGGACAGTACTATTTATTCAACTAATTAATAAGAAAAAAAAACAAAACACAAGGGCTCATGAGCCCTGCTTCATGTCTGTAAAAGAAGTAACAAAATTTTTAGCTAAGTATAATCCTGAAGAATGCTTGTCTGTCTTTTTTTCCTCAGCTATATTTATTTGTCAAACGTCAGACAGAGGTTCCTAAACTTTCTCATATATTGGACCATCACAGCTATAAAAAAGAAAAGCATTACTTCTGAAAATCTTGTACTATAACACAGAAAATCAAGAGGGGACATATGATTTTGATATAAATGAGAACAAAGAGGTGCTAGTTCTAAGCAAACAAGCATATGATCAGTTTTGTAGGGAGTTTTAAAGGAGCAGATTTACAAAGCTTAAAAAAAGGACTCTCGTCGCCAAGAAATAACTTCTCCAGGTATTAGAGGCAGCGTCAGTGGAAGCACAAAGCTGAGAACAGAGAAACCTGGTAGACATGAATGTGCTTGTGGAGCTGATGGTGATTGTGCTGGAGAAGAGCATGAAGGCAAAAGACAAAGTAGAGACCATCACCAAACCCACAGGAGCACAGGTTAGGCTAAGCCTGCAGAAAGCTAGGTGAGGATCCAACTTAGGAAAGCACTTTGTTCAGGGAAGCAGGTGAATATTAATATACATTTATGCACTAAGTATAATAAGTTGTAGATGTTTTGCATTAAGCTGAATGAATACAAACTAAATTGAATTCCAATGCCATATACTTTCCTAAATAGAGTTGTGCTTTAATCAAGTGTTATGGAGCAGCTAAGTCTGTGTTTGTCACTGTGGCTGTGGATGCACTCCTGTTCCTAAAGGCAACTGCACCAAATGCAGAGTCACTGTTCCCAACTCGCTTCCAATGTTTCCTAACTTGGGTCAGTCAAAAGTAGTTTGATGATGGGCCTTCTTGAGCAGTTAAACAGCACCTGCAGTAAGAAAGTATGCAGTGCAGGCCTGCATCTCCAGGCAGGAGAAAAGCAGAAGAGCACAATGATGCGAGCACCTGGAGGGACAGACCTATCTCATTGGGCCAGAAGAAACACTGAGATTTAGAAACATGAAAAACAGAGGAGTGTACCTTGCTGCAGTAAATACATACCAGCCTGGCTAGCTACCAAAAGGATTGTGTTTTTATAGACATGGGGATAGTGAGGGAAGGAAGCAAATGGAAGAGCTAGGAGAGACTGGGAAGCAGTGGATGCTGGTTAGACTGTAAGACTGTACGTACTTGTACAACTGTTTTAGCCTAGTAGTTTAACACCACTAGGTTACATGTAGCCCCTCACTGTCTCTGAGATGCACTGCATGAATTCCATGCTCTCTGGACATACACTGTAGCCACTGCCTTCTGATGTTCTATGGATATGTCATTTGATTTAATTTTCCTTTTCCTTTCTTGGGTCCATGTTTGGGGGAAAAAAAAGTTTATTTTCCACAACTTCTATAGTTATTTATGGAAATTCTGAGGTCTGAAGCTGTAATATTTGTGTAATCAAAAGCAGCTCCACAGGAAATAATGCTAAATCACAGAGCAAGTTTTTAGTGAAAAGGTAGCTGAACAAACTTAACCATGAGAGAAGTCATGCCTAAGCCCAGAATATAGTTAAACACTCCAAAACAAATAAACTGACCTCACAGAACCACAGGACGGTATCTTTCAAGTCAAAATCAGATCTGCTGTTCTAATTAAAAATGTGAATTCTGCTCTCATATTGGTCTTCTTGGACTACAAGTCCCAGAGAAAGGAGATAGTATTGACAGACTTTCTAGCCCTTTCATATTTGTTTCCTCTCTAATTCATATGGGACATGTATGACAACTACAGTAAGACAAATAGTCGTACTGTAATAAAGGCACTTTTGCTATGGTTTCTGTGCTTCACCTGCGTGTTACATTTTAGGTTCTGTACTGAGAGTGTAGGATCTATACACTTGCTTGAAGAACTATTAGCTGTTAAAACAAAGAAACAAAGTGAACACCACAGGATTTTTAGAAATATCAGACTTCAGTGTGCCTAAATATTTCAAAGTTTTTTCCAGTTTCAGCTGCCTGTTGTTTTTAACAAAGGTATTTGACATAAAGACATTTGCACATAGTCTTGCTGACATGCAGAGTTAATAATAAGAAGTTATACTCTTTTTTTTTTTTTTTTTTAAAGGACCTTGATTATGACAAACTTACCGCAGGTTACCTTTTATTCCCATTAGGGACTTGTACTGATAAAGGAGTCCTGCCCTCCATCCCTGCTGCCCTGGTCACTGCATTGGCCTTAGCCCAAAGCGTCCAGTGAGGAAGGTACACATGGAGGTTTTCAGTAGGATCCTTTGGCAGGACAGGGCAGGATGTGCAAAAGTGACAGAGTCTCTTTGTCCAGCCCTTAGAAATCCCACACAGCTTGGGGAAACCCAAAATTTACTTTTAGATAAGAAGTAGATCATAAAAAACATTTAGCTTTATCTTCGTAATCACTTCTTTGCCGGTACATCTGCTCTCCTGCCTGTGTTTTCAGCTTTCACAATGTCTGATCTTATGAGCAGACTGCAGATCTCCTGAAGCAGGGACTGTCTTTCTGTTTTCCACCTGAGAAAGAGTGATCTTCTGGCACTTTCCAGTGTAAGTATTGCACCTGTAAGTAGTTGACATTTCCCTAATGTTACAAAAAGTTGTGAACACACCAATAACATTTCTTTTCCAATGTCTCATGGAGAACAAATAACATGAAAAGAAGAAACTAGACTCTCTGTTCTTAGAGGGATACAAAAAGCCATGAGAACAAGACCTGAGTCAAACTATTGTGTGGAGAAGAGTAATAAATATATTAATGAAGTCTCCCCACTATGTCACTGAAGGTGTAGCTCAATCTTACAACAACAGAATTACAAAACACAATAAAAAGTGTTATAGTAAACCCATCCTCATAACACTTCAAAGCAGAAGAAAAAAGAGACAGAACAAATATAAATGTCTTCATTATTAGATGCTGAGTGACTTGTTTAGAGAAACCTTGTTTGGAGAAAGAGAGGATTCTGAATAGGGAAATGCTTGTGATCATGCTAAAAAACATTATGATTTTAATTGAGTTACAGCAAACAGAACAACCAAGCAGACTGGGCAGCATTTGAAGTGTGAACTGATAGGGTTAATATACAAAGCATATAATTTCTTTGATATTGTATTCCTGAATGTTTTGGAAGCCAAGAAGCTTGTCATGACTGTTTTTCAGGCTAAAGAGAGCACTTGCACACATAATACTGTCTTCACCTAAGCAAATAGAAGTGTTTTCATTTGTTTGTCCATTTTTTTCAGCAGTGCTTATGAGACACAAAGAAACAAAAATGAAAAGTCCTTGATGTGTTAAATTCCAGTTCTTCTGGACCTTGTTTAACAGTTGAGATATTTGCTGCATTCAAGTGGTATTTCTGTGTTTCAGAAGATAATTTTTTGAAGAATACTAACATTTGAAAGCAGATGCTTCATGTCCTGGCTAATCAAAATTAGGTTATATAATCAGAGTTAATGAAGCATTAAGGTATATTACCGAATAATGGAAAATTTAAAAAAAACCCCACAACATTTTATTCATTTTACATTTATTCATTTAATAATTGCAGCTATCACTGCTGGGTAGATGAAAGAGGAGTTTTGTTGCTGTCTATTTTACTTAGGGAATTCAGTTAGCTATTCAAATAAGCCAGCATCACTTTTCGTGGCTCTATCTTCTCCATCCCCCACTAGACTACTATTTTATTTTTCTTACAGTCCTCTATTTTGGTACACATATTTTGTCTGTAATTCCAGTGACAGAAATTCTAACTGATTCTTCAAATGTTCAAATAAGACATGTTCAGTAAAGAAGCAAATAAAACAATACTTCCATTCTCTAGAAACTCCATCTACGATCACAAGCGAGCATGTGATATGAGTATGATAAACGAGGACTGGTAAAAGGTATTATCGATTTCCTTGCGTCACTTCTGTTACAGAGGTCATTGATACAAAAGGTTGTCGTTCTGTCATATGACACTACCTGGTATTTATTCACCCATCGAATAGATACTGTTACTTTCTGCTTTCACTAACTGCTTACATTATAAATTATGAGAATGACACACAGGCAGATTCAGCTATTAATTCCCTGAGCAAATCTGCCTCCAGTTCTTTCCATCAAGCCTTTTTAACATTCTACAGAGGCATCTCTAGTGTTCTATGTTGTTAGTTTCTTAAAAATGAAGTAGTATTTTTTGTAAGGCTTTTATTGATCTTCAAAGGGGTTTATTGATCCTTCAGTGGGTCTTGTGACTTAGGAGGGAAAATAACATTGAAAGAAAATAAAACTGAAACTAAATGCCCCCAAATAAAACAGAGTTAAGAGAAAGAGAAATGGATAACCTCAGTGATTACAGTTGCCAGCAAAAAAATCTCCACTCTTTTGCACTTGGGTTTGGCTCCTCCTTTTCACGGAGTTTGATAGGCAGGAGAGTCTTGCTTTAGGATAAATGAGACTTGTCTTCCACCTACAAACAAAGAACAAGAAATAAAAACAATAACAGAAAAGTGAAAAACAAGCGAACAAAAATAAAACGGTGGCACTAGCACTGCAACATAACTTTTGTTTCCAGAGAAGGTAGGAAAGTGTTCATCTACAACTTTCTCTCACCTTTGCCTTTGCACATTGGGATCCTCTAGAGACAGTGGGCACAGAGAGCCAGGGAAGGCAGCAGCTGCAGGAGCCTGGTTAAGTCAGCACGGATCACCCCGTTACCAATTCAGCCTCCTCATCCTGAAGCAATAGACATGAGAAAAGATACCTCACTTGCCTTCTGGCACTTCTTTGGTGAGATACAGAAGTGGATACAGATATATCCGAGGGAGGAAAATAAATACACTTTTTCCACTTGTAAGGCCTATTTCCATCACAAAAGATGTAAAGAACAAGCTAGATAGCTTCAGCTATTAACACAGAAAGTCAAATTTATATAGCCGTGTAAACAAGAAATCTAAAACCTGAAATCTAAAACCAGTGGTCATAAAGCAGTGAGTGCTGTTTTTCTCTGTTGGTCAAATTCTTACACGCTTTTTTTTTCTCTTTCGCTTTTTAATATCTTTATAGAGCAGCAGATGAAACCACTAGAGAAGAGCTCCAGTACCATGAAAAATGGTGTGGAAACCAAAGGATAAAACAAAATTGCAGGTTATGGAGGTAATACCCTACTGATCATCTGTAAAAGCTGTGTTCTTCACATAATGTCAATTTAACTCTTACAGATATAAAACTCCACTATATCTTTTGGCATCTCTGGTGTTACAACTGTCATCAATTGTTCCCAGTCAGTTACTCTGAATAATTGTCTCTAGGCAAGAGTATTTATTTCCGTAGCATTACATCATGCTGCAAACACCACACTTCCTATGAAAAAACCTGCAAAATCTGAGTAGCAAGCCTTTTCCCCAGCGGCAAAACTTGCATTACAAATGTGGATATCAGGTTTTCACAAATGCTGACCTATCAGCAAATTAAATTTTAAGAGCCTCAACACTCAGATTTTATCTGACCACTAAGGTTAAGGCAGAGTCCTACTTTAAAATAAACGTTCCTCCTGAATTTGTTCTCTACTTTACATACTCCTCGGTTGCTTCCTTATTTTATCCTATGGAATAAATATTTCTAATGCTACAGAACTGAGGAAAAATTACTATATAAATGCTCAAATAATAATGAAAACAAAGGCAAATGAAAGATTATAATCTTAAATAAGAGGCACTTAAATATGACTTGCACGTCACGTAAAGACATTGTTTGCTGTCAGGGGAAGGTATCAGATTCTTTCACCTTTAAGGCTAAAATATACACCAGCTTTCAATTTAGAGTCAAAAAAGGACATGGGAATATAAAATATTTTATAACAGGATGCTAGGATTACTAAATCCAAAAAGATGACCTAAAAAGCTTTGCTCACACTCACCTAGACGGGACGGGGGATGGGCTGTCCTTGGAGGGGCAGGTATGGCAGGCTGAGGGACAGCAGTGAAGTGCACACCCGAGTGCAGAGAGATGTGAGAAATCAGCCCTCTGGGTGTCCAAAGGCTTACAGAAAACAAGAAAGGGAAATTTGAGCTCATATGCTGGAGAACTCTTGGCCTAAGCTCGCTCTGCCTCTTTTCTGGATGGAAAATTCACTACACACCCAGAGTACAGCGTTGTAGCCAAGAAAACGCTGTGCCTAAAGAGCTGCGTGGCCTGAGCCTGCCCTGTCCTGCAGGGAGCATCAGCGAAGCCTGGAGAGGGGTCAGTGCTGTGGGCATGCTCTGATAGCTCGGAGGAATCATCTCCAGACCCAGGGTCCTCAGAAACACTTATTTTTTGAAAAAAAAAAAAAAAAAAAAGCCTATAAAATGGGTGGTGTTTCTGAATCTGTCTCTGACTTAATGTCAAGTTAGAGAACAATAAACAAGAAATCAGGCCTCCCTGCCTTCATGTGGAGCTCAGAGTGGATGTCCAAACCCAGGGTTCTCATCTCTGAAAAGCAGCAAACCACTTCTCAAAGAAAGTGTCTCCATAGTGTGTAAAGAAGGATTCAGGAGGTGAGGAAGTGGGAGCACAGTGCAAGCATACTTGGAAGAAGGAGGATCCCAAGATTCCTGCCTTCAGCACTGAAACAGCTCTGCCATGGAAATAAAGCTTCCAACTTTCTGGGAAAGGTGCTTTGAAGAGCATGTCATGCCAATCAATGCCATCTCTTTTCATGGTTCATTTTCCTTTCTGAAACTATACAAGATCACACTGAAAGAGCTTACAAATACAGAAGTGTGTCACAGGATCTTAAAGTATCTACAGGTATGACTGAACCCAGGGAAATGCACGGCTCTAATGAATTCAGGGTCACATTGCTGCTCTTTTCAATTAGAGACTTATTTTCTGATACATTTACCAGCTAAGTCAGAACGCCTAAAAGCATGTAATAAATATAGTGCCATAGTACTCACTAGGACCATCTACAGTCATTTTGCTTTTGTTTCACTAGTTTTTCATCAAACACCTGTATCATTCACAGCAGTTCCTGCCCTTTTCTGACACTTTTCGTATGTTGTACACTGACATAGGTCAGTAGATTTTCTTGTAATCCAGATGAAACTTTAGCTGAAGCCGGTGGTTGCCGGGGCTCCCTAAGCACACTAGCAGCTTCAAAACTGGAGGACTTCAGAAACAATGTAGCACAAAGCTAAGTTTCTATCAGCACCAATATTTGAGTATTTTCACTTATTTCCTCCTTCAAAAGACAAAAGTGCTCCAGTTCAGCAAAGGATGCAACACACTGCAAAACTGTCGTGACTCAGGTGATATGAGAACAGGTCTACAAATGTGAAGGTGTAACAGTGAAATTCAGGCTGCAAAAGCCATATACCAAGAGATGGTACAGTGATAAGAAAGTAATACCCTGGGATCTTCAGAGCTGGATGAATTTATTAAAAAATAAAGAAAAAAAAAACCCCAATTCTTAGTATGTGCATCTATGTCACTAGATTAATTTGTAATTTGACTTTCTGGGCATCAGTTTGAAGTATGTTTTTTTAACGAGGCTACTTATCTTCTAAAACAGAAAAAGGATTGTTTTGTTTTAGGGTTTTTTTTTTACTGATTTCTCTTGACAATGAAAGGCTACATGTCTTCATTGAAATCCAGCTTTTCTGAGCTATTCTGGTGCTGCGACAGCTGAAACCAATCACAAGGGACCAGTAGAGATCAGTCCCTGCTCTAGGAGATCTATTGGTCGAGGATTGGAGCCTCCTCCTTGAATCTCCCTCTTTTTAGTTCTTTAGAGGAAAAACTGGAAGTTAATAAGAGCTAGCAATATCAAGGGAATCACCCCAAGACAATATTTAGGGTGACTCAAGCCTAGAGGAGTTCCTTCTCTCTCCTTGCTGAGGAGCTAGCATGCAAAGAGGTCAGTACCCAGAGTCTACCTGTATTGGTAAGCTACGATAAACTTATGGATATCATGTGCTCCCAGTAGCAGCCAAGCTTGGTAAGAATGCTGCAAAAGGATAGAAAAGGTTTGGAGCTTTTTATAAATTTTCAGCTTTATGTTCATAACCTCTAAATCCCTTAAAATTCTGAAGTACTTCCCATGTAGAAACTCAGTGAAAGTTTCAAATATTCTGTTTTCCCTCTCATAAGCAGCAATATAACCTGGACTGTAAGCTGTAGGATGCCAATTTTTTTCTATATCTAGGGTGAAGTGATGATTTTTCTAGGCTGGCAGAATATCTTGTCATTCCATCTCATGTGTTATATGAATGTCTGAACTTTCAGGTTGTTAGAAAAAATAAACCTAAAGCTCCCTTAGTTGTCTTCATAAAAAATAAAACAAATTCTATTTTATTCCACCCTAAGTGAAATGTTTCAGCTCCAATAAATTCTAAAGAAAATCTATAAACATTTACTATATAGAGAGAGTTTTAGAACGTTGATTCAAAAGAAAAAATCAAAATACCTAGTTTATAACCTGTCAAAATGAACTATTTCCTTTTAAAAAACAATATTTGTTGTGGGGTGGAGCTATTTGCCAAACTTGGCATAAAACCAGCTGCAGTCAAACAAAAATGCAATTTTGGATAAATTAGATATTTGTCTTTAAAAAAAATTGTACTCATTGCTGTTCTCTACTCATTGCTTACACCTGAGGGTTAGAGGGTTTTTCTGATATTTGTTTGTTTTTGTTTTTTAGTGATACTGTTAGCTATGATATCGACTCTTGGAATTGCTTCAGAGTCTGATGATCTGTATTGTGGGCAAGTTTGGCTTGAGCTTTGTACTCCATTTGTGCTTCAGAAAGCGGCAATGAAAGCATGTTTAAATGAAGAATTTTTGTTCAAAATAAGTTTCCTTTTTAAAAAGTTTAAACGTAAATGTTAATAGCTTTAGGTATGATTTTATACACTGTATTTAGAATCATAGAATCATAGAATGGTTAGGGTTGGAAGGGACCTTCAAATGTCATCTAGTCCAACCCCCCTGCAAGGAGCAGGGACATCCCTGACTAGGTCAGGTTGCTCAGAGCCTCATCCAGCCTGGCCTTGAACGTTTCCAGGGATGGGGCCACCACCACCTTTGTGGGCAACCTGTTCCAGTGTTCTATAACTCGCATCGTAAAAAAATTTTTCCTAATTTCTAATCTAAATCTACCCCCCTCTGTTTTAAAACCATTACCTCTCGTCCTATCACAACAGGCCCTACTGAACAGCCTCTCCCCATCTTTCTTGTAGGCCCCCTTGAGGTACTGGAAGACTGCTATCAGGTCGGAGCCTCCTCTTCAGAGCCTCCTCTTCTCCAGGCTGAACAGCCCCAACTCTCTCAGCCTGTTCTCATAAGAGAGGTGCTCCAGCCCTTTTATCATCTTCGTGGCCCTCCTCTGGACCTTCTCCAACTGGTCCATGTCCTTCTTGTGTTGGGGGCTCCAGAACTGGACACAGTACTCCAGGTGGGGTCTCACCAGGGCAGAGTAGAGGGGGAGAATCACCTCCCTCGACCTGCTGGCCATGCTTCTCTTGATGCAGCCCAGGATGCGGTTGGCCTTCTGGGCCGCAAGGGCGCATTGCCTGCTCATGTTGAGCTTCTCATCCACCAGCACTCCCAAGTCCTTCTCCTCAGCGCTGCTCTCAGAGAGTACACTTCCCACCCTATACGAATCACAGATACCTGTTCCTCACTCAGACAGGCTTTTGCTCCCCTCAGGGTTCAAATCCCAGTATCCTTTGTGGTTGCTGCCCACAAGCTTATGCATATCATAATTATTGTATTGGGATGAACCCAAATAACCCCCCTTCAAGTAGATCAACTATTAATGACTTCCTAGAGATTCCAAACACACTTCCATTAAATATTAATTATAAAACAACTTATTACCCTGTTGAGAGCAAGAATAATACCCTCCTCAGTGACCTCATGGGTTCTGACAATAGCTAATTCAAGACTGAAGGGAAACAGGAGCTCAGTGGAGAACAAGGGAGCACAGTGAGGCTGTGTGATGCCTGTGAAATCCTCACAGCTGCTATCAGCTGAGACCACTCTTCACCTGTATATGTAAAGTCACCTGTATGTGAAGTCAACTATAGATGTAAAATTAAGGATCCAAACATCTCCAAAGGGCTGAACACTGGACTTCTGGATGTTCGGTTATTCAGTATTTAAATTGTCTCTCTTTCCTCTGTTTTATGACTACACCAAGAGCCAATCTTTTATTTTTCATATATGGGAGACAAATGCAGCCCTGCGTAGCTCACGATGGACAGCTGGACAGAGTCCAGATTTCACTGTGATATCTGCTTCTTCACAGAAAAGCAAAAAGAGATCAACTGCCCACAAAATTGCAGTCTAAAAGCTTGGCCTGCTCCCTGTTGTAGAGGCAAAGGCTGTTCTGCCATGGGTGCAGCCTCACACGCAAGCCCATCTTCCCCAGGTGGGGATGTAGCATTGAGCCCACACGCAGGTCAGCCCCTCATCCCATAGAATCTGCTGCGTTTCCTCCTAGGGTTTGAGTCAAACCTCCCTCAGGCTTTTCCAAGTACAACAGCATCAGTGAGTTTGATATCACAAGAATTTCAAACTGTGATTGGCATCTAGATGCCCCACTGCTTTCATTTGATGCAATATCGACAGCTCTTGTACATGCCTTCTAGAGACAGCAGAAGGATCTATAACGTTATGTTTGCTGTGTTGAGGAGAGCACTCCCACGGCAGGAGAACAGGGTGCAGCGATTCCTGCTCAGAAAAAAAAGGGGAAAAAGTGAAAACAAAAAATAGCAGATTCGTGATAAATAAGCATTAGGCCTGAAGACAGTTTAATTGAGAGAAAATACAAAACACACCAGCACGCCCATGTAGCGATAGTCCTGTATTTTGTATATGTATAATGTAATGTATAGAGGGTGAAGTCAAGGATTTGAGGAAGGCAAAAGCAACAGAAAAATTATCTACTATGACAACAAGCTCTTCTCTGAACTAGCAGAATTAGCCTTATGATAAATCCATGGTGATTACCTTAAGAGCTGCAGCACTACAGCTGAGAAACAGTGCAGTTGGATATTTTAAGTTAATAAGCTTTTGTGGCACCTGGAGGTTGACTCCTCAGCAGTGATGCCAAATGCAGCAGCACTTAACAGTGGGTGCTTCCGACCCACTGGCACCAAGAGATTATGGTTAAAATGTTTATTGTGTGTTTTCCAAACCTGCTATTTGATTAATGCACTGGCCTAGCAATATTGAATGAAGCTTTAAGTGAGTTTAAGATCCACTACTTCAAACAATAGAGTCAAGCTATTCCAAAGTTATTTCCTATAAATAAATGAATGAATAAATAAATAAATAAACAGAAAGACCTGAAGATGTTTCCTCATCTTTGAAAGTGTCAGGACCAAGTTTTCCTTAGAGATTCTAAACTCAAGATTTTATTTATTTATTTATTTATTTATTTATTTACTATTTTCTCTCCTAGTACAAGATATCTCCCAGGTGTATGAACCTGCAATGGCTGTGCAGGTATCCATGCCCAAGCAAAGCAAAAAACTCCAGTCCTGATGACTTAAAAAGGTCCTACAGAAGGACATACAGAAGCAGTAATATAATATAACCTATGTTTAAAAGTACACGTAAGGAGAAAACTAAATAAAAGGATTATAGAAGCAGCAAATTAGGAAACATCAGTAAGGAAAAACTAGAGGAATAGCAATAGTTGGTAAATCTTCTTATTAACAAGCAAGGGAAATCCATCCCTTACACAGCTGTAAAGGGCACAGAACATTCACCTCCTCTTACAATGAAAAAATGGAAGGCAACTGCAGTAAAATGAAAGCTTTTCCAATCAAACTGGGCAGGAGAGAATAACCGAATGCTAATTGTCTTAGAGGAAACTGCTGAGAAACTTTCTTTCTGAGCATTTCCATTACTGTTCATAATTACTGTTTGAAAACTATAGAAATTTCAAATGACTGGTGGAGTGCCAGGATTAAAAGCAGGGGCTGTGGGAATTGTAGAAGACTTCAATATCAATTCCTGGAAAAAATATGGAACCAATTTGATACTGTCAATTAAATTTAGAGACTATGGAAATGTTCAGCATCAGTCAGCCTGATTTCATGGAAAGTAGGTCTTTTCAACTAAACTATTCCCTTTTTATGACAGGATTTCAAGTCTAACTGATACAGTCAAGTTATATTGTTATATATTTGGATTTCTCCTAGACTCAGCATCATTCAGTTTCTTATTTTAGATCTGAAGATCTTGAATCTAAAGACAGTACAATGAACTAAAACTTGGTCCCCTGATGGATCTCAAAATGCAGTTCTTACTGAGAAAATAGTCAGGAATGGAGCTTTAGCCATAAGGCCACAGGGAACTGATAATTGACTCCTATTTTTATCAGTAACTGAGCTAAAGCTACAAAAATTTTACTAGCACAGTAACTGATAAGATCAAAGAGTACACTTAATAGTCAGGTTACTGTTACAGGGGGACCTGACTCACTTGGTAAATGGTCACAAAACAATAAAAGTATATTTTGTATAGTCAAACATAGCATAAGATAGCTGGGAACATGGAGTGCAGTTTGTACAAGTTTATGTCTTGAAAATAAATAATTCAGAAAGAGACTTAGAGGTCATCATAGGTAATTGCCTCAACATGTGTTCACAGCACAAAGCTGTGGCAAGAAGTTCTTGTGCACTTAAAAAAATAACTTCAAGGGGAGGAGGGAAACCTTGGATTTTTCCATCTTTCTGCACAGCACGGGTCAGAAATTTCCTGCTATGATCATCTGGGCATATCTCTCCTAACCAGTTCCCTGCCACTGCAGAGGCCTCAAGCACTGCTCGCGCCTTGGTCCCTCTTGTCTTTTTGCCAGTGGCACATAACACTTAACTCTCCTGGTGACTGAACTTCACTTAGGCCAACCATCCAGTGGCTTTGGATTCAGTATAAAAGTTCCTAGGTGAAAATGTAATGAAAAAGTTGTTTGGAAAAGGGAGATCAAACTGCATCAGCAACAGCCAACCTTCCAGCGTTCCCAAACTGGGTAATAAATCTCCACAAGACCAGCTGCACTAAAACACCTAGAGTTTATCTTATCAAGGGCAGGGAGGGCTTCTGGATACGCGTTCCCTTGTGATGCAGGACTGCCTACGCATGGGGCCTCAGACTGCCTGCACCACGGAGACTTGCTGTGGGACGTCCCCATCCCAAGGAAGCCAAGCCTAAACTGCATAAGGGTTCAATGCCGTAAAGGGGCTACAAGTTGGCACCCCTTCGGAGAGACTAATCTTCCCAGCTTTAAACTCCGGAATTTGATTATATATATTGTGCTGATATTTACTTCAGAAAATTATCTTTCTGCCAGGGACAGAAAACATCAGTCTGACAGCTCTATTCTCAGCTTTCCTGAATTCATGCATGGATTTCTATACTTGACTGTAAGTCAAAATGCATGGGCAAACCATGTTTCTTCTTAGTAGTGCCCTGGTTTTTTATTGTATTAACAATGAAAGCTTGGATTACTGTTCACATGTTTAAGAGCTTTCCTTCAGGAACTGATATTTCATATGTTCAAAAGGCATAGAAACAGTACTTCTAGAAAAATACTTTATTCAGACATATCTTCTCTCAAGTATGTGCAAAAATACGTTTATAAACTAAAAGACACAAACTCTTAGTTCTGTGCCTAACTTCAAACTTCAGTTAATGCCTACTGGAGTCCCAGCTGCTTCTGGGAGAGGATGTTGCCTGTCTTACTCACAGCATATTCTTTCTGCTTTAAATTTCTGACCACAGAGAACCCATCCCACCCCATTTTTGAAGATTCCTTTTAGTTGTGCTAAAACTTGGGAAGAGTGAACTCCCAGACTGATAAAGATAGAGGATATTTCCCCACAGGTAGCCTTCCTGTCTTTCAAGACTTATGTCTACTCCCTATCTGTTTGGTTTGTCCTTTAGCAGCTTATTTTGATGTAACTCCTTGAAGTTAGGAAGTATAGTATGAAACAGGGAATCTAAAAGTATGTCATTAAAAAAATAATTCCTGCAGTTCTCTCCTTCTCAAGACTGCATTAAGTGTTTGATACTTGACATTTGTAGAAAGATAATAAGATTGCTTCTTTTTTTTTTTTTTTTTTTTTTTTTTTTTTTTAATAAATCGGAAATTGGAGAATACAGGGAGATAGGACAGATAACTTGGGTAAATCATTAGCAGAGAACTCTCAAAATGTCGTTCAATACATAAATAACTTTTGACTGATCTTTATTATTCTCCTAGGGCCTGAGTAAAGTAAAGATGATAAAACATCTGGAGTATTAAGAAGATGAATTAACTGATCTTCATGAAGGGCTTATGCACTATAGAGATGAGGGTCTTAAATGTCATTCCAGATGGACATTGCTTGAGCAGAATCATCACAGTTGTGACTCTTCCCCATTTCACAGAAAGGATACCACTTGTTTCTTACAGATTACACAGAGGCTAATTTTACTAGAGGTCAGAACCATTCAGGAAATCTGGAGTATTCAAGAATTTAGTGCTACTGCCAGGACACGGAACTGTGAAAAGAAGAATCTGGCTCCATTTCATTCCGTGGGAAATATATCTAAGATTACATTCTTAAGGTAATCTTGGGAAAAAAACAAACCACTTCTTCTTACAGAATTCCCCTTTCTGGATTTTAGTTCTTGACTAGCTCAGTTTCAAGGCATAAATCTTCACATTTTTTGAATGTGAAATTTACAAGTTCAGTTCCTTAGCAGCAAGTTCGATTACTCTGTTGCAAAGACTTTGAAGCAGGAATCGCTATGGATTTATGGACTTTTTTTTTTTGTCCACTTTAAGAAAAATGCATTGAGAACAATAACTCAGTAGCTAATAAAGCAAATTTGTTGTTGATACTGCATCACTGTGTAAAGTAAAAAAGGTTTGAGAATTCAAGGCTTTCCCTTGCTTCTGTCCCTAGGTATTTTGGTAAATCTGCACAGACTTCACCATCTCTACAGTCACAGGCAAACATCAACAGGAACTGACACTCAGTTTAAGCTCCACAGTTAAAACTGACATCTACTTGAGACAGGCCAGTCTAGAAGCTAAGCAATCTGTTTCTCATCTACAGAAATATTTTGAGCCAGGAAATGCTTGTGACTCTTCTCTCAATTTCTTCAATGTTCTCCATTTGTTATGCAGCTCTGTGCTGTCTTTTGGGGAACACTACTAGTCACAATCAAGTAAGTATCTATGTTTAATCTGTGAAGATTTAGGAAACTGATAATATTGAGGTCCACATGAATTGAAGGAGGGTTACTTCAGAAATCATGCTAAGTTTAAAAACTACAGGTTGTGCCCAAAATGGTCAACAAATTAGCAAGATGACTCAGAATGAACAATAACTAGATATTAATTCAAATCATGCTAACCGTAAGTTTAATTTAAAGACAGAAGAATGCATGGAAATTTAGAAAATGATAATATTCTGTAACATATGCATGTTGAAAGAAGGTAATTATATTCCTTGATTTTATTAAATTGCATGGTAATTTAAAAATACAATTACATTTAAAATGAACAATTGAAAAGAATAATTATATTTCATTATGTCAGCTGGGTTGCTCCAATGAACACTGTGCACTGCTGGATAGATACAGTGGCACGGAATCCCATAATGTGATAAGTTTAAGAAAATCATGATTATGAGCCCCATATGCTGGGAGATATTTTATTATTGCTGCTGGCAACTGACATATTTAAAACTCATTATTTGGAAATGGGATAGAAATTGGGGAAAAAAAAAAGTAGCTAGAAATGTAGCACTTGTACCTCAAAACACTTTTTTTCAACTCCAATTCACGAAGAAATGGAACTCTTTAGTATTTGATTATATAGTTTCAGATTAGTCGAGCTGCTTTAAAATGCCATCTTCTGCTAAAGCACCTATTCTCCAGCCCTTTGATCATCTTTCTGGCCCTCCTTTGGACCCTGTCCCATCTATCTGCATCTTTCTTGAGTTGTGGGGACCAGAACTGGACACTGCTCTCCTGAAAAGTGCTAAGAAAAGTAGGATGATCACATCTCTCTCTCTGATAGTAATACCCCCGTGGATGCAGCCTGGGATCCAATTTGCCTTTGTTGCTGCAGTGGCACACTGCTGAGTCAGCTTGTTTTCCACCAGGACCCCTGGGTCCCTTTCAGCAAGGCTGTTCTCCAGCCACACAGATCCCAGCTTGTACTGGGCTCTTTGGTTATGCCGTCCCAGATGCAGGATTTTGCATTTGCCTTTCCTAAGCTTCATACTGTTCGAGGTAGCCCACTGTTCTATCCTGTCCAAGTCTCTCAGTAAGATGGCTCTCCCTTCTCATGTGTTCACCTCACTACCCATTTTGTGTCATCATCATCAAGATCATTTATAAAGATGTTATGGAGCCCAGTATTTGTCCCTGGGGGATCTCACTTGTGACTGGCTGCCAGTCTGAGTAAAAGCCATTGATTATGACCCTCTGGGTGTAGACTGTGAGGCAATTTCCTACCCATCTTGCAGACCATCCATCCAATCTGTATTGTACCAGTTTGTCTAGGAGAATTTTGGGGGAAACAGTGAATTCTTTGCTCATTTCCAGACAAACAATATCCACTGTTCTCCCCATGTCAACAGAAAATGTTATTTTGTTGTAGAAGGTGATTGGATTAGTCTGGTGATTTCTGGATTTCAATTCTGTTCAAAACCAAGAAGGTCTTCACAGAGTACTAAAATGTTGTAAATCAAAGATCCAAATAATATTTAACACTTGTAAAGATTTAAAAATTTGAAAGAGTAAAAAGATCTCTTTATAGAACATATACAAAGCTATACATATTCCTTTTCTGGGTTGCGTAAAGGTGGCCCATACACCAACTGATTATTATTGTCTTTTAGCGGAAATCATGATGCGTCATGACTCCAAGCCCATTATCATCCCTACATACTCCACATCATTGTAGGAGTATTCCATTTAGATAGATGGAATCACTTTATTTATGATCAAGTCATACATTTACAATCAGGTCTATGTTGTTCAGGTTATACAATTTACCCACACACAGTTCTCAGAGATCCATAGAATTACTGCACAAAGATGTTCTACCACCTCCAACAGTCCTCATCTCTGGTTCTGGTAGATTGGACATCCAGAATCTTCTCCACTAGTGCCATAACAGCTGGACAATCTTTCCTGGTCCCCCGGAGAGTAGATTTAAAGATTATAAAGAGTAAAAAGGTCTAAGGAAAGAGAAATGCACCCACTACCCCTTTCTAACTCAACACTAGCCTGAAGATGGAATTTCGGAATTAGACAGCCAAGACAGAATGATATGGGAAACCAGGTCTCTGGTGTCTCTTTTTTGGGATATTTTCTAATGACTCTCATGATCAGATTTCTCAATCCAACTTCAACAAGAAGTAGCTGCTGTTCTTCTGTTTGTTGCAGGTTTTGTAAGAAATCAGAATTGACTGCCTAATAAGAAACATTTAGATTTTTGGTTTATGTGTGGTCCATTCAGTCAGTGGTTCGTGCCACTAACAGGTTACAGCCGTTTTCCAGGCTAACAAGCTATACTCCAATTTAGACTTTTTCTAGGAGTGTAGACTTTACTGTGTGACTTCTTCTGTCACTCTTTAGCAACTGGATAGCACAGGATGCATGGAAGAAAGCAAGAAAGGCTATGACATTTCTCCATCCTGTATAGGATTCCTAGCTGCTGTTTCAATTCCATGGTCTGAATAGCAGGCAGCATAAAGCAGGCATATCTCATGCTGGTATGTAGAGAATAAAGAAAAAGAAAAAGCACATATGCACATACAGACTTGCACAGTTTCCTAAGGTATGCCTCAGTCTTAGCTAGCATTTGTGAAGTTTCTTCCCCAGTAAATTTAGTATCTATAGTAATCATCTCTTAGTTATATAAGGCAAATTTAGGGCAAAGCTATCCTCAGCTTCACTAATCTAGAATGAAGTTGCATGAAGTAAAAATTGAGTGAGCCTTTCAAAATGTTTGTAAATCCTATAAGTGCTGGCAGGAGCTGTTTTCTGGATACATTTCATTTTGGAATTATCCCTTTCTTTATTTGAAGTCCTTTACAGTTATATTAATTTACATCCTTTATGCATCATAGCATTCTGGGATATTTTCTCTTCAAATGCTTATCATTCTTAAATGCCAGTCTTAAATCTCTGTAAAGTCTAGTTTATGCAAGGGTATTTTATTAATCACAACACACACCATTGGTTAGAAAGTATGACCTATTAACCAAACAATAGTGCCATTACATTTATGTCATACTTGTTAGTTTTAGAGTTCAGACACCATTTGATTTAACAAGTTAGACTTGCAGTCTGCCCAGGCTTCAAGAACTGCAACTAGCATTAAAAATTCAAAGCATCTTCTGTCAAAAGAGTTCATTTTTATAAAAAAAAAAAAAATTGTCTTGTATTTGATATAATACTAATGGAAAGAGCTTCAAATGTGCTCTATGAAGACGACCCAAATAAGACAACAGAAATTATACATTACCTCCTTTGCACAATTAAAAAATCACTAGAAAGATGAATTGGAAAACAGATAAGAAATTCATAACATAATATTTCAAAAACTCTCCAATTCAGCCTCTAAATCACTGCATATAGAATCATTCACACACCCATAAATATCCACCTTGTTGAAAACAGACTGTGTGGTGAAAGAAGAAAATTCTATTCCTGAACACATGGTTAGAGCGAAGGTCAACCTGCAGATATTTCAATTTCATTAATGGACAAAAAGTGGATAAGCTACTTTTCAGTTTCTCAACTGCATTGACAGAACTTGGGAAAAGGTCTTGTGGTTGTATAAATTTCTATATTTGCCATGTGAGGCAAAATGAGGATTGCCTCTCACAAGTCCGACCAATCTCTGTCTCTCTCCTCCTGACCCCTCACCTCATGGTCTCTTCTGCCTGATCTATTTGCTCTTCAGTCTCCAAGTGATTCTGCTTTCCAGGGAGAAATGGAGATAATGACATTGCCAAAGATAGACAAGGTTTTAAGACACGATGTTTCTGCTAAATAACATTTTCCTTTCTGGAAATCCTGCTAGTCATTAAAATCTTTGTATAACTTTTAAAGACATCTGAGAGGCCTTTAAAGTTAATACTTTTTGTTTACCAGCTCAAAATTTCTAAAAGAGAAACAAACTTTTCCCAGATATGCCTTTCAAATTTGAGGTGCTGGGCCCAGATCTGTTTTCAGTAAACCATGGAAAAATCCCTGAGGCTAATTTACTTAAAGTTTACATCATTACCAGGAACAGATTTGTTTGACGTAAAGAAATCTGTCATCAATTCTATGAAGTCACATTAGGTGCAATTCAGAGCATACTTGACCCATACTTTCTGAGGTATGCTATTATGGTGCAATACACAACTTAGCTACAGACCAGATGTGCATGTTGTGATAGTGCCAGCAATCCACTGAAGTAAACTCATCTCTTGTGGCATTTAATTTACGCCATCCGATATGTCAGTTCAGGATTCCCTCTCAAAGACTGTACATTTTCAAGTGATTTTTTTGTTTGTATTAGCTCGAGGAAGAGAGTGTTCCTAATCAAAATATTTTTTTTTCCTTCAGATTTTCACCTAAGCTGAGCTTTCAGTCTAATCTACTATTCCTAGTTGTGCTTCATTGTAGCATTGTAAATAATTCTTCATACTTCTTGATAATAATACATTTGTAGTTGCATTCCCATTTCTTCTATGCTATTTAAAAACTCTTGAATTTCAATCTTAAACAAAAGCAGTGGGCATATTTTCACAGTTCTAGATCAGTCCTGGACAGTGGCTGATGCTGTGGAAGAATAAGGTACATATAGTATGACCCTTTCCTTGACTGATGACAGTAATTTTTAGTTTAGAGGCTCCTCAAGCTGGAGGTTACCTCTGAGTCATTGTATTTTAGACAGCTATTATTCATGAATTTGCCTAATACCTTTTTGAAGCAATTTATAATTTTGACCTCCTCATAAATTGAGAGTCATCATTTAAATTACATCTAAAGGGAAAAATGTGCTTTCACACATTTAAAGTGCTGATTTTGTTATTTCACTAAGTCTCCTTGTTCCTGACTGTGGCACAGAACAACTGCTTCTTTATGCTATTCATCTGTATTACAGACCTTTATCATATACACTGCCTTTTTTTCAAAATTAAAAAGTTCTGGTTGTAGGGACTCTTTTCAGACTTTGATTTTCTTGCCTTCCTCTGCATCCTTTGAATATTGGAGGACCAGAACATATACAGTAAATAAATGGGTTCTGTTTTCCAAACTCTTTCCCAGTTCTACCCAGTTTGTTTTCTCAGAGCTTCAACGCCGACTACAATAATACGTTAGCAGTTACAGACCCTGGAATTAAAATGCACCATGCAAGAGACAAACAAGGAAACTTCAAGCTGGAGGAAGCACAGGAAAGGTGTTCAAATATCGAAAGCCTTTTATTGCCAGGGACAGGAAAGTGACAATAACATGGAAATTACAATTGTTCAGGGCCAGAGTTCCCCTCAGCAGTGTTAAGGATGCATTACAGCTGTGAAGAGCTGTGGATATGGCTTCTCAAGAACTGAGAGACAGAGGAAAGGAATAAACTAACAGTTTTCACACTCAGCTGGAATAGAAATTTTACAAATAAACATTGGAAACCGTGAATCATATGATCTTACATAAATTACTAAGCCTCTAAGCCTGCAATTCTAAGGAAACTCATTGACAACAAACTGCTACATCGCTTACAACATTCCTGCTCACAGCACTGTCCTTAGTAACAAGGACAGTAACAAGTACAAATCTTTGCAGCATCAGGCCACAATTTCTAGATTACTGACCAATTTTAAGCAGTGAAGTATAAAAAGTCTTTATCCTACTGCTGCAAGGTAGTGCAGCGGCATTTGAGTCAGCCCACTGACGTCACCACCAGGAGGGCCTGGTTTCTACCCCACATTGAGTAACCTATAAGGTAATAGTTTATATATTCAGTTCAGTGAGAGGGCTGGGACTTATATGCTTGGTCACATCCTGTTTTACTAATGCCACATATACTTATGTGGGATTATGGCTTGTATTTTCTGCTTTGTGCCTGAACGTGCACCTTGCCTCAGCAAAGCCACCAGCCGCCACAGAGCAGAGCCCCAAGGGGTGTCCGGCCGTGCTTCCTTCCCTAACCCAAATGTTCACATCCCTCCATCAGGGGAAACGGTGCCAGTCTGTTGGAAATCTGTTTGTGCACAAGCTGTATTGAAAGAGAAAACATTATAAGAAAGTAAGAAAACCTAAAACCACTTGCAAAGGTGAATGTGAAGTCATTCACTACGTTATCTGCCACAGATGCATATTATCCCATGCCACTGCCTGGAAGAAAAGAATGACTCAGAAAAACAATTTGCAATTATGATTTTTTTTTAAAGGAAAAAAGCAACACAATAAAAATCATATTAAATTAATGGAATTAGGCTGCAATATCATTATTCCCACTGCTATTAGAATTTTCTCTCAAGTAGCATGATATTCTATGTTTTTCTCCAAGTCTTTAGAATCTCAGAAAAGTCTCCAGAAATCTTAAATTCTGTTGAATAAGTAAGGAAATAAATTCCATTCTAGGCTTTTCTGACCAAAATGCTTGTAAATCTGACCTCTAGATTTGGGAGGTGCAGCAGGGCCCAGCAGGAGGAGAAGTAAAAGGAAAGCAGCGCCTGTTATTTCAAGCAATATTTTTATGCCTCCTTCTCCCTAATTCTGTTTTCTCCAGACTCCTGATCTTGTGACATTCAGCAAATGTCACAAGGCAAGGCCTGAAAACTCTGTTATTAGTCAACAAGAAAATGTAGCAAATGATTTAGGTTCTGCATTCCCCTTCTCTTAGAAAGCAACTCACATCCTTGGGAGGTGGTAGAATTCCTGTGTTTTGAAACCAGTGGTGAGATTACAATCAGGGAAGGAGGGAGGGAGTTAAAGTCAGTGGGAGGAAGGAGAGAGAAGGGTAGAGCAAAATAAAAGATGCTCTGGAAGAAGCCTGACTTACCTGCAGTTGATTGGACTAAGGTTTTGCAAGCATCATAAGAAGATTTCTGAGAAATAGCATCTAAAGTATGCTTAGAGGCCTCCCACTGAAACTGCCTTTCTAGTGCTGCTTTTGTCTCTGGCAAATCAGCTACAGAAAGTGCAATTGTGTTTTCTCTGACACGTCACAGGAAATGAATGAGCCCTTCAGGGCTCTGTACTGACAGCTAGAGGAAAAACAAAGGCAGAAATACCTCTTTCTCAGCAATATTGCAATATTCTTTATTGGTCTGTTTCTCATTAGGTCATAATCTCTTTTTTTTTTCTTTTTTTTTTTTCTCCTTCTCATTTTTTTCATATTTGCTGATTCAAGTTTCACAGGTTGAAAAGGAAACTGTTGCAGGAAAGAAAGTGCAGTGTAACATACAGTACTGTAAGAGGAAAGAGGAAGAGGAAAAGAAGACAGCTGCATAAAGCAAAAATCACTACATACAAGAAAAATACTTCTATGAGAAGTATACAAGAAGAAGAAATACTTCCACAAGAGCAACAAAATAATAGGAAATTTTCATTCACAACATTTGTGCTTCATTGGAGAGATGCCTAAACACCTCCAAAAAGAAAAGAAAACAAAACAAAACAAAATGAACAGACAATGGACAGTTGTTAGAAGTTATGCTAAAATGTATCAGAAATGTCCTGTAGTAAAGCTCTGTCTCCACTGAAATCAATAGAGAAGTTGTTGTTGACTCAGTGGAATTCAATTTAGCTTGAAGAGGTTTTTGTTGACTTAGTGGAATTTAATTTAACTCTTCATATTTATGATTTTCTGTGAATGCTGGGAAATCCTTGGTGATGTTCTTCCACTCCATAGAATTGAGATGTATGAGAAGACCTTACTCTTTGCCAATTTCACACTTTGTCCAGGTCAGCACAACCTCTCCTACATCATGTAATATCATTCACATGAGTAATTCCATTGTATCCAAGGAGAGTACTTCACTGTGCACCAGGTAAGCACTGATATAAATGTTTGCTGCTTTAGAAACAGTTTTCATAGCAGAGTTCAATATGAAAGACACACTTCACTGTTAGCATGTTTTATACTAGCATAATATTAGATGAAAAGGAATTCTATCCATTCAGGCATCATTTCCAGCTTTTTAACGTGAAATTTCACTTCAAAATTATAAATTAGCCATCTAACTATGCAAAGACTTTGATTTTCATTGTATAGAAACATACTGGTTACGTACATATTTGACTTAAATATTTTCCTTTTTAAGAAATCTGAAATATTGGAGCTTCCCTCTGCATTGAATTTTCACTAAACGTATATGTTTAGCCACTTACTGGTAAGTCTTTTAAGGGATGGTCTTATTGTTATTATTTCAGAAGAGGAACATAATTGTAGGTGACATACCTGTCACAAGGAACTGCATTTAAGTTACAGGGCTTTCTTCTACAGGAAATCACTGTTATGATTACTGCCACTTTCAGATTTAAATGTAAGAGTCATCCTTGATTTTTCTTTAGTTCATCAGAAACAAAGGCAAACATATAAAATCCCATAAAGGTGTTTACTCCAAAGAAATAAAGAAGTCTCATTATTTCTCTTCTAACCACTGAAGGTAAATTAAGATTCTATATATTTGAGGCCTTATAAGTAAAAGATGTTTGTGGAAGGTCGAATCAAAGCATGCATTTTATAGGAATATGAGTGAAAGTTTTAATAGGTCCTTTTTTTGAATCCAAGTCTTGATCTTAAAATAAGCAGAGAACCACTGCCTCTCCCCGCCCCTGCTCCCTCCAAAAAAAACAAAACAAAACAAAACAAAACCTAATCAACCAAAAACCACCCCCAGGACTGCCAAATGCTTTTCTATTTCCCTGGGCATGAGCTAACATAAGGATTAATGATTTGCCTGTTGTTTTTCAGCAAGCTTTTTTGTCATAGTTCCCTGTCCTTCCTCTTTTTCCTGGCAAAAGCTATCAACAGCTTGTAACAATTCCAAAATACTCTGAAATATTGCTTAGGACTATGACTTTTTCCAGTTCTTTGCTTGTTGCCAGTGATTACCCCAAAGGAAAAATATTTTGAAAAATACTGTCCTTTGGAAACATACTCTCCAGTTCAAAGACTGTGTTAAACGATACATCCCTCTCCTTTCTCTGAATTTGCCAGATTCAGAGCTGTTAAGGTTCAGAAGGAACACTCACTTAAATTATTACTTTCTTGACATTGCTGCATTGTTAGAGGAAGGAGTGATATGCATGACATTGATGTCTTTTCAGTTCCTGCATCTGAAAATTTTAAATTCCAGGAGCAAAGCAAATAAAATTTCAGTGCCAGTTTTAAAGCTAAGAGTGTCTCGAAACTGTTCATGTAGAACTAGGCAAAACAAATAGGTATTACTACAGATAAAAGAACCATCCTAAAGATTAGGGTGCAGAAGGAATAAAAAGGAAATAGGACATACTATTATCTTTGAATTACCTGTGATTCACTAATGTTTTACCACAGTGGATATCCTTACAAACTTAATTTCCCTTTGTACAACTTCAACAGCAACTACTGTGCTTACAATGTTCATAAATCACAGTGAAAATACATTGTTAGAGCAGGCAAACTCTGCATTATAAAGATAATGCTGCAATAAGAATCCCAATTCAGACTTGTTATTTTTGTAATACTTCTAAATTTTCAAGTGGCTACTACAAAGCATGCACACTGAAGAAAACTGAAAATCAATGACAAAGCATAAACATTAGAGGAAAAGTAAATAAAAGACAATGCAGTCAAAATACTGAAAACATTTTAGAATTAGTATTTTGCAGAACAAAAGAAATCTTAGCTGAATTTATTGAAATCAAACATTTAAGTAAGAAATTTTTTCACAAAGAATAGATCAGACAAAGGTTTTGAGAGTTTTTCCACTACAAATTAAAACACAGTCTTAGAAGGCTTTTTTTTTTTTTTTATTTCCAGAAGGTTGGACGTAGTTACATGGGTTGCTTTTAAGCCCATACTACCTTCTACTCTCTCTGTCTTTTGATTCAAAATATCAGTAAGTCATAAATTTTCTCAACTTTCTTAATAAATTGTGTTAACATTAATAGTGCTAAACAAGATCCATTAATTTCAATAGTATTTGGAGGAGCATTTTTAGCTTTTATGTGCTAGTTTTCTACAGTTTACTGATATTATGACTTTTTAGTATTTTTCTTCTTTGATTTGGAAGAAAAACATTTGTTCAAGATTTCTCCCAAAATGTAAATTTTAAATATTTCTTCTTGAAAATATATGTATGCTAAATGCCTTAAGAGAACTCACTTTGAAAATCTTATTCCCCAAATGGTAAAAATCTCACTTGGAAATTTCATTAGCATCTTAATCAAGATCCAAAAAATAGTTTGTTTGTTCAAAATAGCAGTTTCTGATGCAGGCCTGTACCAAATGGCCTGTACTTCTGTACTTCTACAGTGTTTATCTTTGTTATAGAGTGTCTTAGGATCTTCATTTGCACAAGAACCTACTAAGGTCAATGCAGGACACACACATGCAAGTGTCCCTCACTGAAAGAATTTGTAAACTGAAGAATGTTTTGGAGGAAATAGTCTCATTCCAGTTTTACAGTAAAAAACAAAGACTAAGTTGTCAAAGATAATACAGGAAGTCTGAGGAAGGATCAGGACAAAACACACATTTCCTAAGTGCCAATGCAGCTCTTTTTATCACAAGGATAAGCTTCTGTTCCACAGATACAGAGTCAGAGATGCTTATCCTGATACACAAACTTTTAAAATAAATTTAACCAATATTTAATACAGAATTAGGTCTACGGTACAGATTAGCAATTGCTTGCTGTATACTATCTTGCAATAAAGAGAGCGCCAAAGTAAAAAGTCTGTATTTTATTTAATGTAAATACATTTAAGTTTCAACAAAAATAATTTCCCATAAGGATGATACTGTGTTTGTAATTGAATGACCTTTCTCTAGGAATGTGAAGAAAGATTCATACCACACTTCAGCCCCTGCATGTTATTCTGTCTTTAACTCTTCTCCATGGCCCAACTCAGAAAGTACCGAGTGCTTGTCTTACTGTGATACGCTGACATTTCCAACCCAATGAAACTGTAGGTGTTGTTTTCACACTGCGTTCTTCCAAACCTTCAGATTTCACTACAGGCAAACCTGTTCCATGATGTTGCCTGCAGCACTATGTGAACTTGCTGTCAAGTCAATTTATTTATGGAGGATGTTTTATTCTCTTGAGGTCAATATTTGCTACGTGTACATGTGCGGATAAAGATCTGCATAGCTGAACTAACACATTACTAACATTTTACAGAATTTTTATACTTCTGAGAATTATTATCTTCAGAATTACAAAGTAAATCAATTATTGGCTTTAAAAAATATACACTTGAAAATGGGGAGAAATAGTAACAATAAAAGTTCTATTTTTTACTATTCACACTTGTGTTTTTCACTGGACTGTGGAGCCTTAACCCATAAACACCATTTTAAATACAGTTGTCCTTTGGCAGCATTAGTCTCTGCAGTGAATGTAACAACAAACTGCTGGGTCAGAAGGCTTTGTAAAAGCCTAAATGCTGACTCAGCACGAAAGCTGCACAGCCCTTGCAGGGGCTATGCAGGAATATCCTAGTTTCACATAGCTATACAATAAGTGACCAGAGGGTCCCACGATAGAGCACTGAATGACATCACATCACAATATGCACTGAATGACATCACATCACAATATGACCTCAAGTATGAGTCACAGCAATTTTGGCACTTTGCAGTGCTAAAGGAAGACACTATGAAACCATTAGTGGATGGAGACATAGCCACAATCTAAGTGGCAGTATCCTGTCATGGCCTTCTCTCTGGCCACACTGTCACCTGCCAGCCTGTCTCAACTGTTTGTATTTTTCTGTAATGGTCTGCAAGTTTTGAAGAAGCTAGTCTTTTGCTTTTCTTTTTTTCCCCCCATGTTTATTTTGTTTTGCCCTGGCTTTGGTCTTCAACTGAAGTTGAGTAACAAACTGTATTACTAGGAAGGTAGTCACAGCTGCATCAGTTGTCACACTTATTTCAGAGATAACTTCTTCACTGCAGAACCTGAACTAGAGGTGAAACCCCTGCCATGGGAAATAATGCCAAATTCCAATAGATCATGTTCATTTACACAGTCAATATATTAAACCTTTCTAAGTTTCGACTCTATGACAATATTCCATGTGCAGACCCTTACGCACAATAGGTGGATGTTCTCACTTTGACTTCAGGGGGCCAGCACACTCACAACGTAAGTATGCATCATCCTACTCAGAAGAAGCCAAAGATTCTGAAAAACTGTCAGGAGAGTACCTATCCAGGTAAGCATTAATACAAAATCATGAAGAAGATGCTGAGATTTTACTGTGGGTTGCATGTTCTCTGCAGACAAATGGACTTCAGCTATAAGAGATGTAAAATTTTTACACATAGCCAACATGTCAATTTGAAATACTTAATTAATTCATCTACTGCATTGTTCACAGCAGGTAACATCCCTCAGACTTTTATCTAATGTTATATCTAAGCTTTGAACAAAGCAGCAGCCATGCTGCTTTAAATTTCTCAATACTTGGGCTTCAAAAATAAAATATCTATAAGCTAAATCCTAGTGGGATTAATGGGTGTAGGGCAATGTTCTCCATAAATTTGAAATCTATAACAAGCTTGAATTTTCAATACTTACAGATAGATTAACAAAGTATAAATGAAAGAAAATATGTAGTTTATATACACATTACATTTGATTGCTAGCAATGACAGAGAATATTTTATATGTTATAATAGTCAAATTGACTTATACTTTACAATTCTACAGTCTAGTAATGAATTAATAAATGTTGCCAGACAGAAAGATGAATTGATAAGGAAATGAGAATCTAAGCCTTTGTATAGTATCATATAGACTTATGTAAAAGTCTATCTCTATATTCTTCAATCTTTAGGGCTAAATAGATCCCAGAAACTATTTTTTTTTTTGTATTCCAGAGGGCTATGGACTAGTTGCAATTATATTAGGTTATTTTCCCACTTAGAGAAATGTTTCAAGATTTCGAAAAATGTTTTGACTTCTTCTATTTAATGCTTGAGGCCAAAATAAAAGTGTTCAGAAAAAAAAAGAAAAAACTGGAAAAAACCAAAGAAATATAAAAGATCCATAAACCCAAATAACCAGTAGCCTATTTGCTTGGATGCTGATATTGGGAAGCAGAGTTCATGCTGCTGTATTTGACCCAACTCAGAGCCTTGAGTGTTACTTTTTCATAAAGCTGACGGCACTAACACCAGACTAACATGGATTCAGGAAAGATGATTCCCTGATTTTCCACGGAAAGAGATCTTTCATCAGAACCTCCTAGACAGTTACAGTAAAATATTTTTACATTTCTCTGACACAAAACATAATGTCAACAGAATACTGTGTTCGGTGCTTTGCATGTATTTTAGTTTGAGGGTTTTTTATGAGGCCGTTGCTGTGCCTTAAATTAGCTTCATGGCAACTTTTATACAGGACAATGACTTCTGCAGATCAGGACTCATAGTAACAGAGCAAATCAACATGCAGAAAACTGACTGGGGGAAATCATCGTTCTGAGGGATGTTTGTCTTGGTTTCCCTTTGTATGTTCTGCAGAACAGAGCTCAGGGAAGAGTAGGTGGAGAGCTCTCTGCACTGGGAGGTTTGAGGATTCCCAAATGCAGAGCCAGGGTTAAGACAAAGGTACCTATTCTCAATTTGTCTGAATTTAAGTGTTTTCCTTATTTGAAAATGGGACTTGGTGGAGAGGCATAAACTTCACAGTGGCTTTGTAGAAATCATTAGAGTAAGTCAAAAGAGACAGGTATATATAGACTTAATCCTGTGATTCCTATCACCATTGATTTCATTGAGCATGGGATCATGCAAAGGGATTCAAGGTTCCACTAAGCTCCACTCACTGTAAGGAAAGGGAACTTGGATAGTAATATTATGTGTACCAACGGCCTCTATGGAGGCATGCGGAAAACTGATTTATGTGCTGACAGCAGAGAGGGCACAGGCCAGGAGGAGAAGAAAGGGGAGAAGACAAGAGATCAGTAGGAACTTGAGGAGGGCTGTCAGACATAAGTGAGCTTTTGGGGGCAAGGATGAGATAGGAGACCAGGAGACAGTAATGAGTCTTTAGGGTGGTAGAAGAGGCGATGGTGGAATTAATGGAGAAATACAGGTAAGAGAGCAGCCTGCACAGCACAGTCTGTGCTATCAGAGCAAAGGTCCATCTAGCCCAGCGTCCTGCTTCCAAAACTGGCTAAAACACATCTAGAATCTTCCTCTAGAGCACAGAGGGGAACATATGATATTTCTTCACACTTGCACAGATGCCAACACTTGCAGCTCAGGAGATGGAGGTAGCTGTGGGTAAGACAGATTCTCTCATCTGAACTGCTCTCTTTCTGAGAATTGCTCCACTTTGGGACAGAAGCCTCATTTTAGGATACTGAATTCCTCCATACATCTGTTTACAGCCACCATCTCCCAGCCTCCTCTGCCCTTACTTAAAGCTGCCCTTTTCCTTTACTATTTCTCTGAAGGACTACATTTGTGCATAAAACTAGCCAAAGACTCTGCCACAAAAAAAAACCTTACACTTTCTTTGCTAACGATAAGAAAATATAGTCCCCTGCTTTGCTTGCCATGAGCAGTTGAAGAAGCATAAATATAAAGCAAACATCAAAAGATCAGACATCTCAGGATACATTCTGGTATCTTGAAAATACGAGAGATCACAGTGCATTTCTGCCTAGTGAGACTGACAATCACAGTGCCAGCCATGGCATGCAACCCTTACTTCTCTCAAGGCAGAGGTAACTGCCCTGAGCAGTTATCAGGGCTGAGATGAATATTCTAGGGCATCATTTCAGCCAGAAGTAAAAAATTTGATGACTTCTTGCAAAAATGCAGAAAAATAATGATTTTTGGAGGTGCAATTTTCAATACAAATTAACATCTTGTGAAGTGCTGTACATCAACTTTGTAAAGCACTGCTATTGCAAACATCTTGCGTTTTAGCACAGAAGTTTTCATCTCTACCTTAAACATGAGAGAAAGTTTGAATGGTTTAATCTACAACTTTAAACTTTTTTTTTTTAAAAAAAAAAAAACAAACACATTTGCAGAATCAGGATGAGGGACATTTTCCAGGGGAAAATTCCAAGCTGCAATTAACCCACTTCTTTTCTTGGCTTTCTAGACAGCTTCTGAAAAATCATATTTACAAGGGATTTTTGTCAATAAAACTTTTATAGCTTTCTTCCTAATAGATAAGAATAACGATTTTATGAAATAGCTCAGTAAGTTATATGATCTCAAGTTTTATCAGGTTTATTAATACGTTAGTTCAAATGGGAAAAGTTTCTCACTCTTTAATATTCTTTGCTGGATTTAGTAGCAAAAAACTTTAGTAGCAAAGATTTTCTTATTTTACTCTTATTCTTATTCTCTTTTTTTTTCTGTTTTCCATCACTTCTGGGTTTTTCTGGCCTCTCCTGTGAAGGGCCTTTCTCTTGTAGTTCAGGATCACTCTTTAACTTCTAAAGAGTGCTTAAACATGGGTGTTCAGGATCTCCAAAGACCCTGGACTTGTTTCGTTCACATGGAACGAAAGTCACTGCATTTCCACTTGTGTCTCAATTGCTGTGAGAGGGTCAAGTAAAAGAATGACTGTATCAATGCCCGGCTGAACAACAAAAGCTTGTATACAGTCCCAGAAACAGAAGTCCTATCACCTTCTCACAATCTTTTGCCCTCTTGCTGCAGCTCCTTGTGTCAGCGTAAGCCCACAGAACTTCACCTGCTTTGTCCTTCCTCTGTTGCACAAGTATTGGTGACCAAGTAGAGCAGCACAAAAACAGTATTGTACTGGCAACGAAAAGAAAAGGTTATGTCAAACTGGAATGAATAGCAGAAACATTAGAAATGTCACCTGCAGAGAGTAAGATTAATTTCTTGAACCATAATGTCCACTTCTCCAGTAATAAAATAAGTATGTTGTGAACAAACTTCAAGTCTTATCTTGCAGTTTGTACTTCACATAGAAATACAGTGCTATAGTAATGATAAACAGTTTCTATTTTGAAATCACCTCCAAGTTATCAACCCCAAAGAACCTTCTTCTAATAATAGTGCCATTACAATTATCATTACATACACAAGATTTAGAATCAATCTAATTGTACTAAAAGCCTTTGAAAACACTTTGACAACTGAAAGCTCTATACTTCTGAATATATTTATAGCAAAGCAATTGGTTATATGACAAAAATATATAGTTTCATAAAAGCCAGCTGCTACATTACAGGGTAAATAAGTATTGTTCAACATCTTTAGAAAGGTCCTTGGGATATTCTTTATGTTGCTGGCCATAAACCTCACTTTTTTTACTAGCTAAGATCGGTGAAAAGGAAATTTAAAATAGTGCTTATAAAATCCCTAGAAGAATATACAGTGTGACAAAAGGGACAAACTGGCTAAACTTCTTCTAGAACAATCAAGGATCTTTGGGTGGTATGTGTGTTTCTTTTAGTCAACCTTTTGATGACATTGTTAAATGACAACTAAAGTAAATTATAGACATATTTTAGTCTGATTTCTAGGTTCTTTGTATAATTATGGCCAGGACAAAGCATTTTGTTTGATAAAAATCAAGGATCCCTGGCCCGGAGGAAGTCTGGAACTCACAGTAAGGTACACAGGCTCTTAATTGCAGGTCTGCACCCGTGACCCCAGTGTTCCTAACAGTGCATGCTTGGCCTATAGCAGTCAATAGGAAAAGCCAGGCATGGGATGCAAAAATGCACACAGTTTTACTCTCTCTCCTAAGTACCGTACACACTCTAGACTGATTTAGGAAATGCTGAGAAAGTAGAACTAATAAATACTGAGAATAGAATATGCAGACTGATCTGCTGTGTCTTTCCAGAGCTTGACTGCCCTCATTCGTCCAACCAAAAGGTCAGAATCTGCCTTTTAAAATGAAAACAGCTGTGCTTCGGAAGAAATGAAGATAGCTTTCCTTTTCCCTCTTTTAAAGTGTATGTAACACTTAAAAGTGCATGCAGAAAAGAAGGACTGTCCTCACTTCTTCTTTTCTTTTCCTTTCCTTTTTTTTTTTTTTAAAAAAAAAAATTGTCTAGTAGCTGGTACACTGAAGCAAGAAGCAGAAAAACCTTAGCTCTAACCAGTAACAGCACCAGTTTGCAGAGTGGAGCTATTCCTCTCTTCCTCCTGCAACAGCACCACTATTTGCCACTATATACTGAGCCAAGAGAAGAAAGACCCAGTGAAAGAACACAGTTCTGGTACAGTAGTTAGAGCTGTCACCTGGGAGATGGGTCCTAGACTTCTCTCTCATTGTGAGCTTTCTGTATGAGACGAACAAGCAGATGTGAGTGTGAGAGCAGAGTCCAGACTTCCTCCTCTGAAATGAATTTTCTAACTTCTGGTACACAACCAAGCTTCCCCTTGCATTCTCTCCTCCTGATCTCCCAAATCTGGTATTCCTTCCTGGACAGTGACACAACTCCACCAGGGAAAATTCCCTCTCCTTTCCCACACTCTAATACTAGCCTCAGAAAAAAACACTCAGTGAAAAGGTGGGTGTAGTGGACTTGGGCGTTGCTGAGGCTGAGAAGGAAGATGTTAGCTCTAGACCTTTCCCTGGGTGAACTGCTTCATATACTAAACTGAGTGGTGCCTCTATGGTGACTGGAAGCCTTAAAAAAAAAAAAATAGAAGCCCAGAAACTTCCATTGTGGTGGTGGTTAAGGACCAGTTCCTGGCACATATTAGGTATGCTCAGAGCACACTCATCGGACCTTTCTGCTCCAATGTGTTTCAGGAACATGTTGGCCTTCAGTGAAACAAAACAGGTAACTACTGGAGTTTCCCATCAAATGAGTCATACAGCTAGAAAAGCTACATGGCAGTCATCCAGAGTTTGCTTGTTTAATCACTGTGTTGGAATTTGACATCCAACTCCAGTTCTAAATGCCTCAGGCCTTTTTTAATATCGTGGCCCTGTAGTATTCTAGCATGACTCTGAAGATTCAGGAGATGTTTCTGAAGACTTCTCAGTCAACTCACCTATGAATGAAATTTCAGCTATATAGCCTGAGGAATTAGTAGAAAGCCAGACGCTTCAGCAGCAACAACAGACTGTATTTAGCTAAGACACATCCTAAATTCAAGTATATTTAAATTTTTCTGATTGGCTTAGTCAGTAGCTTAGGGAAACATTAATTACAGAGAGTCAGACTTTCATATGAGCAAAGGTGAGGCAAAAAGAAGACAGTTTAATCAAGAGGACTTAAGTAAGACAGCAAACAAGATATATGGTAAACGATTGACAAGGAGTGGACTGGATGTTCATCATACAACCAGTCATACATCCTTGCAAGATGTATGGAAAGAAAACTTTCAATGAAACGGAGAAAAAGCCTTTCAAGGGCCTTTATGTAATAAATACATATATCGAAAAAGAAAACAGCAATCATTCTTTCTCAAGATAAAAAAAAAAAGAAATAATACAACCTGAAGACATTTGCATTGTTTCCTGATTATTTTTCCTGTTGGATTCAACCTACACTAGAAGAGGTGATTTTACAGGTAGGAAATTCACTATTACTGAATTTTTCCAGGGACTGCAGCAGCTTCTTAGGAAATCACAGGACTCAGTTTAATTACAGAGCTTGTCCATTAAAAAGTTCATGTGTCATCTGTTATTTCCCAGAATTGCCTAACATCATTTTTAACAACTATATTTGCTAGTGGCTTATCAGTCTAAAAATTGTCTTCCTTTCCTTTTTCATTTTTTTTTTTAATAAGACCTCAGGGATGAAGAAGAACTTCAGCAAAAACAAGAACAGCATTTAAAACAGTGAATCTAAACATCCAGAAAGCACATAAAGATATTTTGAAAAGTTCTGTTAAGAATTAAAATGTTTTACTTCCTGCACCAATGCATTCAGGCATGTTTCTGCATGTGTAGTGTAGACATACAAGTTTTACAGAGATTTGACATTTTGCCTTGGGTTCACCTGCTACTGTCAGGAATACAATATTCATATCTTGCAAAAAGATTTTCTTGGTCAATGACAAAAGAAGAAGGAGAAAAAAGAAAAAAAAAGCTTGATTGGAGTTTGGAAATGTAAAGCTTCATTAACAGTGTTAAATTGTACTAAATATCATTTATCTTTGTTTCTCCTTTACATTACAATACAATGAAAACTACTAATAGCTTAGTAGTTCAAAGACAATTCAAAGTGTTCAAAGGAGAACTGAAGGTTTTACATTTATATACATATTTTTTAAATACTAGTTTTCAGTTCTAGCCATAGAAGATGGATATCCAGCGGTATCGTACTGTTTTAGGATGGCAGGTTTGTATCAAAATTGAGAACATATATTGGTTAATGAACAAGTTCAGAGATGCACTAGAAAACTTCCACTTTAAATTGCAGATAGATTGGCATGATTTTGCCTGTGCTAGTACTTTCTGATTTGATATCTTCATCTTCATGTGAGGATCAACTGCAGAGTGTTAATTCTCAGAATTTTGATCTTCATCCACTTTAAGGTGGATAACTCCTTGTTAAAAATTTCCTTTTTTTTTTTTTTTTTTCTGTAGGTATCTGCAGTCCTCCAAATAGTAAGGAAATTCTGTGATGCTGTTGACAGCACTTCTTTTTCTTTTTGCTTGATATTTAGAGTCAATACAAAAAGTCAGCCTTCCCATAGGAGGCAGGATGGACTTACTTTCCTCGTCCTGCAGCAAGGTAGGTCCATAACATTAATGTTTTAATGGGAAATTTGATTCTCAGTCTGCATCTTCACCCATGCATCATTCACCTTTACCTCTTTCCTTCTGAGATGGAATCTACTTTCTAAACAATTTCAAAATCCTTTCCCTATGAGATGAGATTTTCTAGCACTGGGATTTTTTCAATAAGATGTCGTCTTTTCAAGAGTAGTATTCCAACTGAAGAAACATTTTTTTTCTAAAATGTAAACAAATAAATAAACCCTCTCACTTAAGCAATGTCACTAGCCAATTTTCAACTACCCTTAATTTTGAGATGAAGGTCTTGGGGTCGAGTGAGTCAAGAATTCATAAGAAAAATAAAATGTACATATTGCTCTGATTGTAAATGCATCTTTGCCTTAATGCTAAAAAGAAAAATAAAGGAAGGAAGATCACACATTGGAGACTGGAGCAGAGTTTTCTGAGGAAAAGAGTAAAATGCACTAAGATTTTATGATTACAAGATGGTATAAAGTTTGGCAACTAGATGTAATAAAACATGACAAGACAGCAGATCTAGATGAATAATATCTGATCATTATGAAGTAAGTAGCAGGGGACATAGGAAAGCCTTTGGCAAATCTTACGGATAGCACACCACAGACAGAGGAAGCACAAGAGAAATGGTGGATGTCTAATATAGTTCAAAAGTTTAAGAAGGATCAAAAGAATAAGTGTGATTCCAACTGTCAACTGGATGCTGAAAGCACTCACGTGGGCTAAATGCTGCATAACATTTACAAATGTATTATTTGGCAAAGGATGGTTTATGTCTCTGACTTAGGGAGTATCATCTTGGACCAGCCTATGCCAAGTTAAAGTAAAATAGCAAACTAGTGAACGGCAAGACAGATGACAGCGATTCACTTCAAGGTCTTTTTTTAGAAATTATAAAAGTTTTCTACAAATGAATATTTTAGTGTGATAGGGAAAATATTGAAGCAAATTAGAAAATGGAAAAAGCATACAGAATAAATCTTTTTAACAAAAGAAAGAAACCACTTACACTGCAGCTGGGGAGGTGCTTATTATGCTCAGCCCTAGCTTTTTTCAGCTACTTTCAGCTAAATGGTATGCACACACATTTAAAATAATTGTTTTTGCAGTGACGCAAAATTGAAGAGACATATCAAAGTCAATGCAAGAGAATACATAGTAAAAATGACTAAAGATTAAGAATTCAGAGCAAACGAGACACCTGCATCATTCAGAGAAAAAAATGTGGAACTTAATGGGACTGTTGATAACTTTGAAGTTTTAAGTATCATCTAAAACTGAACACAATGGAAAACATTTTGAAAAAGATCTGAGGGTGAAACACATCAGGAATTACAGATGTGACTCAAAAGTCACTTTGTTGGAGATGTGGCAATATTAGGAGAAAAATAATCTTTTTTTCCATTTTCTTATACAACTAACAGAAATACTCAGACTCGTATTGTCATACACATAAAAAGTCTCAAAAGCTACTGAACTGTATGTGTGCAAAGAGAAGAGTGTACAGAAGACATTAATTCAGGCAGATATGTTCTTTTACTGTTCTCATAACAAACTCTGAAGAAGCAGAAATCCAAACCAAATGTCAGTGTTGTCTGAAGGAACATGATTTCAAGAGCAGAGATATACCAGTTTCTTCTTGCAGGAAAACCTAGATTTTGGCTAATACTACTGGCATATATGCTCATTCAGGTCATGAAGGATGACAGTAAAGTTTGCATTAAGCATCTCTGACTACTCAGCAAAAGGTATCACATTTAAATTCTTTAAACCATGAACTTTCCCTGTGTCCTAGCTGACTCCAGTACTATTTCTTTCATTATGTATTCTTCATTTAATACCAGGGCAGATCATTAAATTTGAGACCCACAATTTAGGTCACTAGACCTCATTTTGTTCTCACTCCCCCTTTTGAAACCTTCCATTGGGTTAAACTCACTTTTGCCACAACTTAATACTTAAAGCATGAGCTTCTGGCACATAATATCTTTTTTTTTTTTTTGTGAAACACGTATAGGTACAGATTGCCAGCTCTGCACAGGTTTCATACACTGTCGTATGCAACTTCCTAGAACAAAAAAAAACTGGTAAGACCCTCTTCAACATTTCCCTCACACTGTGATCCTTTGGGCTGATGGCATCCAAGGATCTTTCCTCCACAGCTCATTGCTTTTCTCCTGGCCTCTGCAGTCTTTACAACTTATCTTACTTTCTCATACCTTGTTTTGTACCAAAGCTAAACCAGGCCTCTATTTTTGTCATATGTCAGGGCATCTCACTAGTTAACAGAAAAATTATATCTCTTTCTCACTTATATACACATATCTCTCTTAATCCTCTCAATCACCTAATCTTTATTTCCAACATCTTTCTAAAATGTTCAGTTCTTTCTGATCGAAAGCAGTGCAAAATCAAACAGATCTGTTGACTCTCCTACAATTTTCATTAAAAAATGCAGGGTTTTCCTCATTTTCCACTCTCAATTCTTGATGTTCCCATTCAATAGTACAATGTTTCATACATTGACACAACCACCCAGAGAGGTCTGATGTGCTGCAGATATAAGCTCTGTACTTGTAATATAAGAAGACAATTTAAGTTTGTGCGCTGAATTATGACTTGAGAAATAACAAGTTGGAAATATTGCCTTACTGCTCAGTGTCTCCAGCTCCTACAAGTACAGGAGCCTAGAGCAATCACCGGAATGTGGTTCTGAATGCTGATTAGCTCCCAGTTAAAGAAAATCCTTTCTGTAGTGATAAGACTTATCATAATTTAAAGTCTTCAGTAGCTAGGGGCCTCTCTTCAAAGCAGTCAGATAAGAGGTGGGTCTTAGCTAGTAAATTTAAAATCTTAGAAATTACCTTCTTCTTTCAAACGGAATGAAACCTGAATGCTTAGACATTCACCCAGATCCGCAAGGAGACCTTTCTTGTGCTGGCCCTGCCATTTTGCATTAAGAAAATAGCTTTTGGGGAGGCCTTTGTAGCAGTACAGAGAGTTTCTCATACAAAGAGCCTGAACAGGAGATGATCATTTACACAAAACCACACCCTCAACTGCAGAACTTCCTAACCCAAAAGATAAGCCTTACACTTGCTGTACCACACTGTGTAAAAGTGAGACTCACAAATGACATCAAGCTTTACTCTGCTGTACTGGAATGAATATTAGTAGAATTATAGGAAATGCAAAAGCTACTTGATAGGTCAGATAAAAACTCTTATGTGCTTTTCATGGCTGATATCTCTGACAATTTGCATCATTATAGGACGTGATTTTTGCTACTGCAGTTAGACTGGACTCTGCAGCCCAAAAATCTCCTTAATTACAATCTTGCTCACCACATCAATTGTTGTAGAACCTGAAAGAATGTTAATATCTGCCCAAATATCTCAGAACACATCCAGTTCTTCTTCCAGATATTGCCAAGATATTCAATATGCAAATGAGCACAATTGTCTCAGTGGTAGGTCAAATACTTCCCTTTTGCAAAAAACAAAACAAAACCAAAAAGAAATCAAACTGTTAACAATGTTAAATCAGCAATGTGAATGAAATCACGTGGCTAAAATTCTGTGTTAGGAAAAGAAATGTGTGCTCCAGAAAAAGAAAAGAGAAAACATTTACTTTGACTCTGGGGAAGGAGATCCTGAAACCACCCACAAGAAAACAACCTGAAGTCATTCCAGGCTGCAGCTGATCCAGCACGGGAAGGCTGAACACCCTTCCAGATTTATTGTCTTATACTTCTTTAAGCCTGACCTCAGACAAAGTAAGGCGGTGTGGCTCGGAGATAAAGTGCAAGTTGAGTACAAGGGACTCACGCTCTAATTCTGGATTTGTTTTTGCTGCATTTCACTGGCTTCAGCTCACATCTCTGTGCCTTCAGTAAAATAAAGACATGAGCACCTTTGAAATCTGCTGATTAAAAGTGATTTAAAAGCCCCACAGTATTATTCTGTTAACAGAAACCTCTGCCTCACATGTATCTGGTAGCTTCCCTTGACTGACAGCTTCTTTGGTCTCAGCTGCCAGGAAATCTTGACCCCTCTCCATGTAGCACACCCATTCTCCTGAGGACGCTCAGCCTGCTATGAGCCATTTCAGAGCCTGCCACCTCCCTTCCCCTGCAGTGCGGCAGAGTGAAGATCCTACTAAAACATCCAATATTGCATGAAAACAAGTGCACAAGTCATGATGCAGCCGTTCCACACAGGGAAAAAACGCACATTTTGGGAGGGGCCCCCCCAGCAATAACGTTTAGAGGTTGTTAGTAATACACCTTGGGTTGAAAACACAGAATTCCTTGCATTATTAAAGAGACCAAAGCAGCAAGATGGGTGCAGAAAAGCCATATGGACTACACTTCACTGATACATGCTTGGAAATAGCATCTTCATTCCATTGGAATCTAGCTTTTTCCCTCGTAATTATTTTCCTGATAATCATTCATCAGTAGCCTGGCAAATGAGTACAGAAGTTCAGCATCTCACTTTCAGTTTCAGAATAGATTTGTCCACCAAGGTGCACAGAGGAGAAAAAGCAAAGTGAGGAGCAGTTCTGTGACTCTCCTTCGTTCAAAGGCAGGAGGCAATGCATCTAAAAAGGGTAGAAATTGCAAACACCATAGCCCTTACCAAGAGGGTACAAATTAATTAGAGCAGAAACTGTATTTCTCCTGATCTGGCTTGATATCTCCATAGGGATAAAAAAACCAAACACCCCACTGTTCCAAGAGCAACCATTCCAGCAGTCTCACCACAAATCCCAGGCTCTATTAAGTTGTCTGGGCAACATGACCATGACATTCTCACCATTTTTATTCCTAGAGTTCAAAAATGAACATTAATTGGAAATAATCTAAAACAGGAAGGCTCCAGCCTACACAAAATGCATATTGTAATTAGCACTTTTGAATTCTGATGGCTTTGAGTTTTTAAGGAAGATAAATCCTCGTTTTATTAGTGTTGGTGACTCTTTCAAAATTAATTGTGGACTTCAAATACTGAGCCATATATTCCATTTTCACTGGCTTTTACATGCTATTTTAGTAGCATTTCTGGATCTGGTGTGTGCAGTTCCGAAATTTTTATTCATGTAAGTAACCTTTACTCCCCACGCCCAAGGTATTCATTTAATAAAACTGGACATCTGACTAAGACCCTCTATGCAGGCCAGCTATGCAGAATGAAGTCTAAGCAAATTTTGTTGCCTAGCTAATAAGGCCTGACTTCCTTCTGTGTTCAGAAGCTGAGTTGCTCTTAACTCCAATCTCATTCAGTCAGTGCTTTACTCAAATGCTCACTTAATTTTAGATAAAGACATGCTGGCAGTCTATTGGCTGAATCCTATAGTTTCCTGTTTCCTGCTTCGGTCTCATATACATCTCTTCCTCTAGAACAGTACCCTGCCAAATCTTTTCAATCATATGTTCCTTGAGTATTTCTTTCCTTTAGGAAGTAACAGATGCCTGCCCTGGTGGAAAAAAACCAATTTATTTCTGTTACTTGGTTCCAGTAAAGAATTAGAGTTATCTTGCTTTAAGGAAAGGGTAAGCAAGCCTGAAAGGGCACTACTTTTACCTTTAAGAAATAGTATATAATTGGTTTGTACTGAATAATTTATGAACTTATACAGAAGAGTTATTCAAAATAGCTTAAACTGTACATTCATCAAAATATTTTCCTTCAGCTTTCCACTAATTAATGCTTCTGAAAATTCCTAACTTTAAGTTTCAGGAAACATCTATGTTTGGAAAAGTATCTCATTTTATGTTTGCAATGAAATATACATGAACCATTTTATGAATTTTAATGAATCTTGATTAACTTTGGTCAGTTAACATTATTCATTAACAATTTATAAACACTTCAACCTAGCCCTATTATGCAGCATTATGAACTCTTATGAGAGCATTTGATACAAAACAAGCATGGTAACAATTTTGAAATAGGGAACAACAACAACAAAAAAAATCCATAGACTGTCTGCTAGTTCAAAAGCTTCTGCATATGCCAATAACACACTTTTCTCAAATTAAACTTTCAACAGGCTCACAGATACTATTCGAGTGGGTCTGCAAGGATCTGCAAGAAGTCATGTCTAACTTCAGACCCCAGACCGCGCTACTCTCTCTATCTGGAAACAGTCCCATCTAGGAGTTATCGGATTCACCTGAACCAGCCCAACTGTAAAATGCACACTGGGATTATGGTTCAATTATATTCACTCAATCATTTTGGAAAAAGTAATTTTCTGCATATCAGTTAATGGCCTTGGATTTTTCTTGGTAAAATTGAGTCGGGATTTTCCTTATAAAAGTACTCCTTGCTAAAGGAATAAAGGAAAAAAAAAGAGCATTTATTCTTCTTTTACATTAGGTCTGATAGAGTTTGCAGGCACAATCCATTCAGCCTTTGTAAACTTTTTGTATGATTTTGTGATAAACTGGCTATATCCACATCCCTTACACTCTTGTTATAGTTACCTCTTCAACACCAGCAGGAATCATAAATGACTTGTTCTGGTCTAGAGCATAACAGCAAAGCTCTTTAAGGTCACTCACGAGGCAGGTAAACATGCTGTGGATATGAACCAAATTTTCCTACAACCTGAGCATTAAACACCTGAGCTGCTAGAGTACTTTTCCCCGGAGAGGAAAGGGCTGGCCTGACACAGGTACCTATTCTGGAATTTATTCTGAGCGTCAATAAACACAGCTCTGTGGATGGGAGCTGTGTCGCAGCCTCGAAGTGCTCTCGTTGTGCTCTAGTTAACTTTCCTCTTCTCTCAGCATTTGCGATTTTGTGAAGTTACTAGGTGTCTAATTAACATCGATGTTCTAGGGTTGTGAATTGCACTGCGCCCCTGAGTCAGGCATATCAGCACAAAACACACGCCCGGCTGGGTTTCTACCTGTATGTTGCTGACCCAATTCAATGGATGAAGCTGCAGGAGAGGGTTTGAGCCCAAATGCCCAGTTGCCTGAGCGCTCACCACTGACCCTTCTCTAGGCCAGAGACCCACGTATCGAACAGGAGCAGCTAAGCCATGCACTGCCTGGGAAATCTGTCACAGCAAGACATTTCACCAAACACTTTTTATTGTCAGAGGAAAGAGAAATTGGGCCAAAGTGGCATTGTGCTGATAAAAGCATATGAAGTATATAACAAAATACAATTTGTTGAGGATGCAGGCAGATGAAAAACATCCCCATTGACAGAATGAGTTCTGTGGGCACATTTTACTTTTTGTCAGGCCTCTGAATTTGTTTGATCAATAAAGTGCGTGTTTTAAACCACTCCAATTCGTTCTACAGTCAACATCTTAAAATCAATTAATCGGTGTTTTCCATAGACAACACACCACAATTCACTCTCCCACACCTAATCCATCCACAAAATGTATTTTGTCAAACTGTTCAATCCTCTCTCCCTTGAATGAAGCACATTCCATCAAACCAAGCCATCTGCTTTTACGACAGAACGAATTCTGTCTAACATGATAAGCAGTATATGAAGAGAGTCATTTAATCTAACATGCATGTTTAACAATAAGGAACATTCCTTATTTTACAAGGTATATATTAAATTCTTTATGAATTTTAAAATACTGCACCAGTATAAAACAACGGATGAATTCTACATAGCAACTACAGAGCAACTGTTGTTTACAAAATATTTCTAAACCTTCTCTCTCCAGAAAATTCAGGAACAGGAAGGGGGGATATTAACTAACTCCATCCTTTGTAAATCTGGATTAAACTACTGAAAAATTGATCTGGTTTATACTCTTAAAAGGTTTATAGTGATTAACTGTTACAGAGAGAACTGCATAGAGGCAGCTACAGCAGCAGCTATGGTACTGCACCGAAAACTCCTTAAAATATACTTCTTGCATTTATGCTGGTTATTATTAGGTAATGAAAATCTCTTTATTCAGTCCCAAAATGCAGGAAACCAAACTCAATTATTTTCAAAAAGAAAGAAAATGAAAGATGACCTTAAAGATGCACATGAACATTCCTGACATCTGGTCCAGTAGTCTATTTTTGCTGTATGCCAGGGATATTTCATGGATTGCAGTGAACACTGAAATTGTAACTGACATGTCATTTGTACTCTCCTTCTTCTGCCATGTGAATCACTCTTACGAGAGCTTTTCCATGTGAAAAGTCTGGATATGTACAGTTCAGGTTAAAGGTTTTAGCAGCATGAGCTTGATCTGTCTGCATTAATTCACTGTGACCTTCACCAGTTATCCTAAACAAGAGCAGATAAAATATTTATCCTAACAGTATGTGACTTACTTCATGGTATATGTCACATTCTGTATTACCATAACTATTTCAAGTGTTATCATTTGAGCCGAACTTTTTTTTTGGTAACGTTTTTTTTGAAACAGCTTCTTGTACTTGCCCAAAAATACAAAGGCAACTGGAGTCCCTTATAGAACTAAAGAGATGAAGGGATTGTAACCTTTACCAGAAGAGAGGTTCATATGTGCGTTTGGAGGGGACTCACTAAAAGTACTGTTTGGTGATAAAAGCTTAACACATCAGAAAGAAAAAGAAGACAAATAACTGGAATGTTGAGAGAAGCAGCAGAAAATCAAGTCTGATCAAGTACTGGAAAATGACCTTGAGAAAAGCTGTGAGGGAATATCTGAGCTGAGCAGTATCTGAAAAGGAGCTGGGAACAATGAAAAAATAAACTCTTCTCTTAGAAGTCTCCTGTAAAGGAAAGCAGGTTTTCTGCAGTCTTGATAAACAGGAATAATTCTGTTTCTCCTCTTACTCAACTATATGACTCTGGACTTTGGCTAAAATCCTCAAGTTAAAAGTGTGATTGAGTTTTGTAATTCAATATTTTTTGAGAATAAACCAAGAAATATTCTCCCTTTACCACCTGCAAACCCAGCTGCTTTAATTACTCTGACTCTAAGTGCACAACTGGCAAAACCCAGAAAGCTTTCCCCAGGCATAGCCAAAAGATTTTTCTAAAATATGATATCTAAAACATTTCCACAGCAAACAGAAAATCAGACTGCATATGTATATGCATACACATATATGTATTTGCAGGACAAATACATTGTTCAACATCTAAACCCAAGCTTAATGATATAGGGAAAGTCTTGCCCAAATTTTAAGATGATATAAAACCAATGAAAAAACAGGTAAGGCACATATAGGTTCTCGAGGCACAATGGAAGCAGCAGAACAGTTCCTGTGAGCGGCCGCAGGCAGAGTGAACCTGCTACCAGTATCCATAAGCACAGAAGATGATGTGCAACGCTGTGATTGCAGTCAGTTGCTTCAGAAGCCCCATTTTCCTGCAGGACCTGGGGCTGACCAAGCTCCGTGCATCCCATGGAGCACCATTCACCTCTCTGTAGGATCAGCGCTTTTGTGTGCATGTTTCACACAGAAGTGCTGGAATAAAATGTTCAGTTCACCTACCTGATACTTAACTCAAAAGAGGGTCAAAAAGCTCTGAAAGCTCTAGATGAAAGATGTGCTCTCTGATGAGTACAGTGAACTACTTTTTCCTCTACCATTTAATACAAAGCTACGTTAAAAAGCTCTTCACTGAGCGAATGAGTTTGAATTGCTGATAAATGCACAAAAATTAGTGCTTCATCAATTGTATTTGTCTTATTTCCAGCCTGCAGGATTTTGCATGCCAAAGTCTCATTAATATAAACACTGAATGGAAAGTGAAGATCACAAGAAAGGTGAGAGTTCTCTCATCATCCTCAATATAATTTTTTTTTAAGAGAAAAAAAAAAGAAATTTGAGGACATGTTCACTCTGGTCAAAAAGAGGTGCTTGAAAAGGGGTTTTAAAAAAAAACAAATTCCCAATGTTCAGAAGTAAGTATTCATCTCAGACACGGATGGTCCATGATTTAGGCTGTATGCATCCAATATAGTGGATTATTACTATTCAATATAACCCAGTTTCACAGCAATTTACAATGCAGCCCGTGCTAGTAGGTTTTTGAGTCACATCTTTTTTAATCTCAACTGCACCACAACCTCCTCTCCCGTGCATAAATACGTAATCATTCCTTACGTATGTCTCCATTTACTTAAAAATACTCTGCAAATGTATTGGATCTATAGTGTAGCTACTAGTTTGTAATGTAATTTTTGAAACAAAATTTAACTGGAAGTCAGAAAGTGAATCAGAGCCACATGCTTAGCCAGTCTTCAACAAGTTATTGTTTAAGACATTCTGAGTCGAAGATTTCTGATTTTGTTAAAGCAAAAGAAGATTTGAACCGAAAACTTCTCAAGCAAGGACTGTGTCTCAGATCTGACAGTGTCTTACGGGAGTGAATGTAACCTGTGCTCTGATACGCTTTTGACTCCGGTCAAAGGCAGAACTCCCACTGGCTTCAGGCTGTAAAATCTTGCTCTTTGCTGCCAGCAATACAGTTTTGTTAAAAGAGGCACCTCAGCCGTACCAAAGCAGGATTTATCCATGTGTAAAAGCAGTCTGATGTTGTCCAAAGAAAACACTGGTCTGCTTTTTTGGGGGTTTTTATTTGTAAGCTCAGAGCAGATATTGTTACAGCTGTGAAAGAAACTCAGATACATTTTCACTAAATTTAAGCAGTAAAATTATATATATAAAAAAGATGTCTTCAACTTTGCTGACTATTTTAACATGGGAGCCTTGCATGAAAATTTAACAGAGCATCTGAACTCTCAGTAACACTTATTTTCAATAGATTGCTTTTGACTTCAGAAGCTGAGTGAAGCAGGAACATGAGTCTCATGGCTCCAAAGGGTACATTTTGAGTCTTTTAACCACATTCTTAGGATTTTTGTCCAATAAGAATTTTTTTTTCTGCTTCTGTCAAAATTTTAGCCATATGAAGCTCAAATGTAAAAAATTCCAACCAACATAAAACATCTATATGATGACTAGAATAAAATGGAAGTTAGAATATCAGATCTGGCCCTGTTCTGATTTTCTGAGTTTACTTGCTTCCTTTCTGTTGCATTTGAATTTAGGAAATTTATTAGCTTCTTAGTTTATTGTCCCTCACTGAATTAAAAAAAAAAAATCTGTATTTTCATCACTTTAAATATACCTAGTTCTGAAAAAAAAAAAAAATTAGTTCAGAAATACCAGAAAATACCTATTTGACCCTGGAGGGACATGGAAGTATCATTTTGGAGGACTGTTATATGCTGCAGAAATGTGGTGAGGCTTGTCTTTCATTACTCTCTGCTTAGGGCTTCCCAGGACAGTGGTCAAGTAATTATGCTATATACACTTTGAGGTAAGATGCTTCCAAGCTCTGCAGTATCAAAAATACTTAAGTATTAATACATGGTTTGAAAACAAAATATCACACCCTTTCTACCAAATCTCCAAACAACTGGACTCTTGATCAGTCCAGTTTTCACACTTATTTTATCTCAAGAAACAGATAAATACTTCATTCAGTGAGAAATTGCGTCAGCTGAGGAGTCTGAAGTTGATCAACTCACAAAACCTTATAATAGTAACAACTGTCAGAGAACTGAACTCACATACCTGTACTGAATTAGAAAAAGAGTAGATTTTAACTTCAATCTGTAGCTTCTTGTTGGCTGCTCTAACCAATGGACTATAAAAAAAAGAAATCACACTAAAATGAAGTTATACGAGATAATTCAGTTCATATCTGCAAATAGATCAAAATAGTCTATCACTAGGACATAAAACTGGCACATAAAATATTCAACAAGATATTTTACACAGATTTACATACACTATTACTTGACAACATAATTTTCAAATAGTAGTGTTGGTGGGGGGTTTTACAGCTTCTGAGGGCTTTAAGTGGGTATTTTTTCTGTTCAATTTTTTTTTTATTTTCTATTATCTTTATAATTAGAGCTGATGAAAAATTGCAAAGTATGGCTGCAAAATATTTGTTCCAAATATTAACTACTGAGTTTCTTCGCAAGTGGTCATTCCCCTTCTCAAGATGCTGTTTGCAAGTACACATCAGAATGTTGTACAGAACATTTTTCACAATATAACCATTGTTCAGTTTCTGTGGAGACACAGTTAATTAAAAAATATGAAAGTCTTCTCTCCCACCTGGAACTCCACTAGCCTTGATTTCTTAAATAGTGCTTATCTGAGATTATTACTATTTTAGAGTACAGTAGACGGTATTAAACAATGTATAGACACAATGGAGGGCATGATCCTTTTCCACAGGCAGCTTGAGGTGTGATAAAGTAGGTGGTTGTTTTAAACTGCAAGAGCAACCAGAGCAGTATCAGCAAGGGCTGGGTACCCTACAAGCTCTGTAAAGCACAGCATGGAGAAGAACAGCCCTTGATCTACCTCAAATGTCTGAGTGGTTTAGAGCCGTGTTAGTGACAGCTGATGAGTAAGCAGGTGAGATGGCTACACGCAGCCTTTCAGGCTGAGTAATGTGTTGTCTACACATAAAGGAGGAAGAGGAAAGTTCTGTAGAGCCTTGAGATGTTCTCATAAAAGGGCTTCCTGTCAGAAAGTCTTATTTTTAATCAAAAAGAGTCACCTCTCCAAACTTTACACTAAAACAATAGTTTCATGTAGATAGCTTTTTTTCTCATCATAAACACAAAGAAAAACATAATTCAAAATCTTAAGTATCACTGAGTCAAGGTAAGCCCGTATAAATGTTCCACTTTCCTTTCTTAAAAAGGCAGAAGAAAAAGAATATAAAATGTTAATAACACTTATGAAGTAGCTGAATAGATAAAGAAAGTAAAAGTTAGCTGTAAAATGGCTACTTCAGGGCTGTAGCACTTCCATTGCGCAAAACACAAAGGGCAATTGCCAAACCTTTCTGAAAAATAATAGTGGGAATAACTCTTTGAGATTGAAGAGTAAGTACATAACAGGCAATTGCAGGAAGATAGTGAAGATGAAATAGTTGTGATACAAAATTCTGCTGGATTTTATTTCTGAATTTATCCACAGAAACTTGCATGTGAGTAATTTTTCTTTTCTTTTGTAGGTTTTTAACAGCTTTAATAAAAAACAATTCCAAAAGGCGTTCCTCCCCTAATTCAATCATTTAAAAGTATCAAAACATAGAATTTAGCACACTGTATCAAGTGTATCAGATTTATTTCATCTTGTCATCCTATTTTCAAATAAGGCTGTGGATGATACAGTTTGCACAAATATTAGTGCTTTTAAAATATTCGTCCACCTAATTTTTAAATACAGAGAATTTTCCAAATGTGAACGGTACTGCATTATAATTTACTACTTACATTGCGGAAGTACTTAATAAACTTCCTACTAAACCAAAGTCACACAATTCATGTTCAACACCAAAAAATGAGATCCTACCCATGAGTAGTTAAGTATACGGAAGCATGTTGTATGCATGAAACCTCTCACTCCTGTTAAGAAAGCATTAACACTGAAGAAAACTTACACCCATCATATATATCAATTACTGCCTATATTTGTAGGACCATGTTAGAATGGTCATGTAACACTGAAAATACATTGTAGTACTATTTTGTAAACTACACACTTTTCCCGTAAATTCCTCTATTTTGAGACGGCAAGATGAATCTGGGGCAAATCACATCACCTTTATTGTCACCTTTTTCCAAGCTAGCAGGAATGTGAAACTAAAAAGTTATTCAAAAACACTCCAGAAAGTTCTCAAGATAAATTCACCATTCCTGTAACCTGGTACAACCAGTTTTAAGTTAACTAATTTTAAGTCAATTGACTTGAAGTAGGATATGCCAGTGCCAGATTTGAACATTAATTTCCTTGTATCTTGAATGTTTAATTGTTGATCTTGCCTTCACAAGTACAGTAGTATCTAGTGGCTCATCTATATTTGATACCATAAAGACAGTAATAATAATGTTACTAATAAAAATCACTCTCTTTTTCTCCAGCTTACAGGAGACAGCTTACTTAAGCTATATGTATTTGTTCAGTTTTTGTTTCTCTGTGTGTGGAAGAGAGAATTGCTACTTGTGAAAAGTGATTACTGAGGAAATTAACTGGAAGTCATGGTATGTAGTTAGCTCTCAAATATTTAAGCCAGTAGTTAATCATTTGCATTGCGTGGGTCAAAAGCTCCATGGACTAACGCAGGTTATAGTGAAGGCATAAGTCTAAAACTCCTCGTACCAATTGGGCAGCAACCTTTCTTACAGATTTAATCAGAAAAAAAAAAAACAACAAACTTATAAGGAAATTAATAAGTTTTCTCAGAAACTGCTTATCAATTGATACAAAATATTTTTCAGAATATTCTGGAATATTGGGCAAAACTTCCTCCAAAGGTAGACCACCTTTACAGGAATTGGTGAAAACTGGCTTCAGGAACTGGTGTCTAGCACAGATCATCTTTTAAATAAAATAAAAAAAAATCAAGTTAGGAATTTATATTATTGCTCTTAGAAAAAGTGTTCCCTTATTTTTATGCCATATTTATAAAAACAGAACCTGTACATTTGTTATCCATAAAATGACTGTTGCTCTTACACCACTCAGCATGCTTAGACAACGCAGGTACTGTGATAACACCTTTATACAGTAGAAAGGAAGTGAATAATTACAACCTATCAGACAGAATTAAAGCATTCAAGTATCAGCTGTCAGAAAGTGGGACTAGACATTCATGCGATTAAATCAGCTTAGAAATTTTTAAAAAGAGACAATTTTTCCAGCTGGAACTTTATAGTTTATATATTAATACACATGAATGTACAAAGGAAGAAAAAAGCTAAAAGAAGTCATAGAAGTAACTGTGGGAAGGCATGAGAGAAAAGTCCAGGGACAGATGGTTACAGTTTGTATTTATTCTCCAGGAAATATCACAAGGCAGCCCATCTGATGCTGAGGAAATAGCATATTTGGAAGCTAGCATACACCATGTTTAAAAACATCATCCGTCCTGTCAGAAGGAGAAATGCTCTGCATAGGAAGTACGGAGGCTGAGATTTGTGTGCAACCTCTGCCACCTCGGCAGCTCTACTCCCTTCTGCTGAAGTGCCAGGCAAAGATAATGGCAGCCATTTTGGCCACAGATAGATTCAACCAGGACTTCCAGTGCTAAAGAGGATAACGTTTCCTTTTGTGCAGTTCCAACTATTTAATCTTCTTCCTAGCCCTTTCATTGGCATCTTTTTGTTTTTGTACCAAGTTCAGTAAGTCAGTCTCTACTGTCAGGCTGACACTAGAACAGTGATGTACTTACACCGCTATCTAGACTACTGCAGCACCAAGGAGCCGTCATCGGGTACGCCCTCCCTTTGCCACCGTACCCACACAGCAGGGAGCACAGTTACTGCCCCAGCGCATGATCTCTTCTTGTTTTCTCTCCCGCAAACAATTCACCTTTGCACGAAAGCTGTGTTTCACTCCTCAGTTCTTTCAATTTCTTTACTTCTTCTTCTTTCCAAACTGAGACTTCCTCCTCTGAATCTTTCCTCACACTTTTATTTCAGCTGACATAATGCATACATTCCTAATGAAATGCAGAAAGCAACTACAAAATATCTTGAAAAGTATTGGAACTCTTTAATATATGTTTTTTTTTTCCAGTAAAAACAGATTAATAAATATTTTCCTGGTTTTTTTTATAATTGAATATTATTAATTTCCACTTTTTTTCCTTTCTTTTAAAACATAGAAATAATGCTTTTTAATTAAGATTAAGGAAATGTTTGTATGCACAAAGCCACTATTATTAGGTCTATAGCATATGTGATTGGTATCATAACTAATATACTCTATTATGTTTATTTTATATACTTTTGGGGATGAGGAGATTGTCTTTCTATTCATTTTAAGTAGACAGTATCTCTTCTGAAGAAAATTGGACTACTTACAGATTAACTTACTAAATTTATTCCTGCTTCAGTACTTCAGAAACATGTAGAAATTCTCCTGAGGGGAAAAAAAAAACAACAAACCACCCCAAAATAAACAAAAAAAAACCAAAAACCCTGAACCAACTGAAAAAAATTCAATCAGAAGAAGTAAGCAATGGTTTTTTAGATGTGCATAATTTAGTTCTGGTCAGTAACCCAAGGTAGAGCAGAACATCATTTCAACAACTAAACAACAGGTATTGTTAAAGTAATTGCTTCCTTTGTCTTCATGTTTGTAAAATCAACCCAGAAGCGGTTTTTTTTTGCAACAGTTTTCAGTACATACAATCACTAAGGAACCTCATGACAGTTGTAAAGTACATAATATTAGCAGTGTTCCAAGGAAAATATTAGGCTTTCTTATCACTTAACAAATTATAATACGGGTACATTTTAGAACATGTCACTGTTATCTTTTGTATTTTAATAATGACTTCCTCAGCTGTGTAGGGTGCTAAAACTCATTAATACACTATCGCAAAAGCTAGCAAAAAGAGGCAGTCTATTTCTGCCCCAAGAATGGCAAAAAAAAAAAATACTAAAATAGAAAATTTTGTGGAAAATTACACATAAAAATATTTCAAAAAATATTACAGTGGCTTTGTATTGAACAAAACACACACTTATTCTGAGCCACTAAACACACAGTCAAAGGTCATCTTAGAGTATTCATCTAAAAGAGCTCTTTGGATCTGGTCCAAAACACTTTTGCAAGTGACAATGTACTCAAGGATTTGAGTTTTATGGATTTTAGAATGAATAATAAGTTTGAACTGTTTAGTATCATACACTATTCTTCCAAAATGATAGGTCGATCATATTTAGAGGTTAATGGCTCTGTTTACAGCATGGCAATAAGAACCATGTCTTTTACCTTAGGAGTAGAGGGCTTTGCATTAACATCTATAAATATTATGTTTAGCTTTAGTGCTGTCATAATATCACTCAAATATTATATATATATATTTTACACAAACATCATTTACCTGCCTAAATGTGTAGTGGATGGCTAGTTTATGATAAAGAATATTTTCTTCAAAACAACACAAAACTAGTTGCATCATTTCAAACATCTATGCGATCTGGAGGAATAGTCAGTACGTGACCTCATGATGGTCCCTTCGAAAAATATCAGCTCTCTGTATTGAAACTTCAGACTTGCCCTTAATTTCACTATGCATGTGTTTAAGGACTCAATAGCACTGTTGGATCAAGGCCTTAGCCCTCAGTGTTATGAAGCACCAAACACCACACTAGACTATGAGGTCATTTGCAGGAGCCCCATCACTCCTCCCTGACTGCAAAGTGAGTCCTTAAAATAAGAGTTGTTTCGCATTAACGGTTTCTGATGTTTACAGTCACATCTCTCTGTCTGTCTTTGTTTATTTTGCTAATCAAGTTTATTTGGCTTAGGAAGTTGTAAAAGCTGTTCTCAAATAACTGAAGCTTGCCAATCTCTTTTCAGACATGAAACCATAAATTTTATGTTTTCTTCTTTTAATTGTGAGGATGAATTTAATATTTTAAATCAATACATTAGGACTATCTGCAAACTAGATGCCTTATTCAAAGTCTGCTTAATCTTTCTAAGGAGTGTCTACCTTTTTTTTTTTTTTTTGGATAGCAACAAGCTCATTGCATTTAAAGCTATAATAATGAAAGCCATAATAGATTGGTTTATTCAGCTTTATAATCCTCTAAGGCAATGCTGACTGATTGTTGAGCAAGCAATGGGTTTATGATATTGGTAAACTCTCAGAGATGAAAAAAAAATGGGGATAAAAATCTTCCGAAAACTAGTAAGATATTAAAATGAAATAAAACTAAGCAAACACTTTTAAAAATCCTTCAAAATCAAATTAGACTTTTGACTTATATGATTAACACCTTAAATATAGGAAAATACAGAAATGACACAAATGGGCAGTTCTATTACTTAGATAGTCACTAATTACTTAGTTCAAGATAGTCTTGATAGTCTCACTAATAGTCTCATGATAAGACTGTGCTATGAGGTAATGGTATATCACTGCAAGATGTGAACGTTCAGAGCTCTTTGAGCTCCTTGAAAATTCCTTATCCATAATGATCATGCAGCATCTAGGGTACTGCAGTATAAATTATTGGGTTCAATCATCTGAACTAAAGCACAGCTTTAGTAATAGTAATAGTTTTATACATAGCTGTGTGACACCAGCTGAGTGGTGCCTTCAGTCACCACTGTTAACATCAGCAGTTAAGCCGTCTTAAGGAAGTTAAGACATTCAGAAAATAAACTTTATCTGAACCCTCTGTTGCTCCCAGTAAAATGCCATTTGAATTTTAATGCCCTTATTCACAGACTGTCTAGATCCACCCAGTTTTATTTCACAGTTCTGTGGTCTATATCAGACCTTTCTAGCAACCACTATTTACTGAAAAAAAATGGAGTCTCAAGACATCATATGTATATCTTAATCAAACTAATGATAGCTGAACAGAAATAATCAGTTTTCTGCAATTTCAAAAGCCTAGCAAAAACTTTTTGCCATGCCTTTTGCACTTCTGTTATTATTGAGGCACTTACATTGGTTTTGTTATTGAGAGACACAGCCGATACATTGGCACAGGGCTCCCTCATCAAAGCAGTCTCAGCATTCTTGCATTTCTCCATGCTTGGACACACCAGGTAATCCTGTGTTTATCCTTACTTCTGAACAAGACAGAATTGGAGCTCTGTTTAAAACCATTCCTGGCCCAGAATTTAGCATATTGGATTGTCAGTGTTGAAAATTTCCCAGTAGCTCTTCTTTGGACTTATTAAACTAGCTTGCACCTTAGAAAATAATTCCATTACCATTAATAGCACATCTGCACACCAACCGTGCCACCCAGATGTACAAATTTGGCGTGTTTATTTTACATTACTCATAGAACACGATACTGGGTTTGTATCAGCTTGATGCCTTTGTCATGTCTTTGATAGCTCAAGCTGACATGACAAAGTTAAACCCAAAATCTTTTAAATGTGTTTGAGCATAGAGATTACGTTTACAACTAGTGTGTTGAATGGCAACAGATTTGATTCAGTCTTAAAATCTAGATATTTAAAAATTGTTGAACTATGGCAGAAATATGTTTACAGCTCAAGGTTACCTTAAAAAGAATGTAAGTGCTTAGTGTCTGAGAAGTATAAAAATAAGAATATTTCTCATATTTTTACTTAAATATCTTCAATTCTAGAGTGTCCAGTCAACACCAGTTTAGAATAGCAAGGATTAAAGAAGAAAATGGACCCTGCAAGCAGCCATAGGTGGTAGGTAATATGACCTCTCAGGGCTCCAGTTTGCAATATGGGGTAGGGACTATGCAGAAAAAAAAAAACATGTTGTCCTCACACCTTCAAATCCCTGAAAGCAGTAGCTAAATTTTCATGAGATCTGGATGTCTAACTTTTCTACATCACCTTGAAAGATTCAGCTTTCATATCTAATGTTTTCCTCTCATTTCTTGTAACAGAATTCACCTTCTAAAGACTATAAATTTTCCTGAAGACCTGCCATCAAGACTTTAAACTCACTGTCCACTTTCAAATCTGTCTGAAAGCTGTAGGCAAGTTGTTTTGTAATGGTAGGTTTTACGATGGGTCAACCGTAATTTGCCTCTGCCACTCTGTGCTGGAATAGGCACTATCTCTTCTTCCACAGCGAATATAAATAATGCATCCTGTACTCTAGTGATATTGACAATACTAAAATAATGTGATGAAGCCTGTATTCAAGTCTGCATTGCCAAATGTTCCAGCATTTCATAGATCCAGGCGTAAACAGAGACTTGATACCTTTTAAGACGCAAACGTGACCCAGTAATCCCTGCGTCACATTATAACATTTACTGAAACGATTGCTTCGCTTTTGTTTTCCTACTGTTCTCATTTTTTGTGCTTTTTTTTTTGTTTGATTGTTTTTTCAATAGCAAATATTTTCCTGATCATTTAAATCTCTATTGGAGTAGTCTTGATGGGTTTCTGGTCTTGTTCCTGTTCCTTGAATTCAGTGGTTAGCCCAGTCAAAACTGGCAACCTTTTGAGAGAACAGAATTCGTAAAATGCAGCAAGACATAATACTGGTTCCCCATTATTAAAGCTGGATGTGCTGTATTGTCTGCATTGTGAGACTAGAAGATTCTGGGATATAGTACTGTATCTTCCCTTTTTGCTTGTTCAAGCACAAGTATCCTAATAAGATTCTACCTACAACTTGTTGAAGTCAACAGACATCTTTCCATTAACTTGAGAAAGCTTTAGATAAGGTTTAGAAGAACCAATAGGGATCAGATGGTACTGATTACATTTCTTTGATTCTCTTTGTATCAATAAGTAACAGAGAAAATAGCATAAATATTATTGCAGTGTTACTGCAGGGATAAACTGATACTTCATTTGACTGTTATGGAAGACCAATCACAGAGTAGTAATTCTAAATTCTGGATATGAGAGATATGAATATTAACTGCCCATGAGAGCATCTGTTCTCCCTCTCTGAAGATTATGTTCCAGCTGCTGGTGAATGCTGCTGTGTATCAAAAACTAAACAATATTTTGAGGTCTTGATAGATATAGAAAGGTAATTTTTGGAAAATATTCACTGTTAATGATACTGAGATTAGCAGGGATTAAATATTTTCACAACTTTATTTTGCATAAGTCTCTAGAAATGGACCTGGAATCAATACATGGCTTTGTTAGGCTGTTAGATTCTCGATATAGATTCTTATTTTTAATTTAATAAATTCTTTTTCACGTGATATGTGGTTAGAGTGGTATGTTATTAAAAGTAAAATTTTAATCCTTGGATGTCTCTGTTTAAAATAAAGGGAACAGGTAAATCAAGAAGAGGATGTAAATGTGAAACCAAAGTTTATAAAAATTTTTATTAATTTTTTTCCTCATCTACACTTAAGAATCTTTGGTCTATTAATATTTTTTTCAGAAAGATAATTGAATGCTGAGTGATAAAAGTGCTATATTTTTCTCTGTGAGAAATAATTCCACGGTTTCATTGTGCCAACATTACTAAGATGCTATGTGATGTATATCTCTGAGTACAAACAAGTTATGTGGCACCTATGAGAACAGAGTTCAGGAAATATCTGTGAGAACAGCTTATTTATCTGTGTTGATCCATACAGCAGTAATAAGGAAACAGGATTTTATCTGCACTTCACTAAGTTTATTGCAAGTCTTCCATTGGCATTAATGTACTTTGGAAGAAGTCCATGATAACTGTTACAGTACCTTAAGAGATCAGCTTCCAGTGCAAAGGATGCCCAAGCATATTGATAACAAACTCTAAGTGTAGGTACCCTTCAAGCATATTCTAAAAGTGTATGACGCTTTACAAGGACCGTAGAAAATGGACTACGTACTTGAAAATGTAGAGGAAAATAAGCGTATAGTGGATACTCAAACTGGAGCTGTCCAGGACAGTGGAGTTAATGCAGTTTTGATCTGCTCTTTGAATGCCAAAACTTTAAGGAATTTTTATATCTGGTGTTGGGCTCATTTTGTGAATAATTAAATGTGCAAGTAGTGCAGAGCAGCTTTTAAAGGAACAGAATGGAACAAGTCAAATGTCAGGTCTCAAGCCTTTCTAGAAATGATATGATACATAAATAAAGAAGAAGAATATTCTGAATGAGGTTTAGGTTTAAGACTTTTTTTTTTAGTTTGATGGAAAATTGCTGTATGTTTCATGTGTGCTCCATGAAAACTGAGATTTGTGAGAAAATTCAGGTGCACTCTGATGAGGATCCTGGCATGACAGTGTTCCTACCCACCAGTGAGTACCCTCCCCTTGGAGGTAGGATGCCTGGGCAGAAAAATCTCAGTGCAAACTAGAGTCAATCTTACATGTTTCTTGCCTGCTTAATTGCACGTGTTCCATCTTATTCCATGATGAGGAAAAAAAATCTCATCCTGCAGTGTTTAAAAATAGGAGACATGAACCTTCTTGTCAATCCTACAGACAGAAATTAGGGGCTTGAAAATAATGGGGAAGGATGTTAGAAACTAATGAATTCCCTCAGGCATTTCCCACTTTCCCTCTGAGGACGGCTGTACCTGGCACTGTTACCCACGTACTGACTTATGATCATTGCATTTCCATGAGCTCATGTTGGTGTTGTCATTTAGATACTGATATAACTGAAAGGACTGCACCATATGGTGGCATTGCTGCACTGGGTACTGTTAAATACAGAAGTGACATGACTTGCACACATAAAGCTGTATTTTTAGTATTCAGAATGACAACACAGGCCAGATTTTTCCAAAACTCTTGGTTCTCATCAGGGTATCAAAACAAGGGCCAGATTCTCAAGTTTTCAACTTGCAGCTGCTTGCACTGGGACACCAATCATTAAATTTTTCAGAAGAGTTTTCAGTCAAGAGTACTATGATCTTTTGATTATGTTAATCTGCTATGACAATGAGTTTGAGATGCTGCAGTTTCCCTGTGGACTGAAGATTTTTTTTTCCTGTAAATCTAGCAACTCATAGCTAGGCTTGTTCTTCCTCTCCTCACTTACAACCGCGTAACTCCATGGGCTTTCTAAAGTTTCTCCTCAATACACTGATCTAAGAGAAGAATCAGTTCCATATGTGGAAAATCTTCTAAGGGAGCACAAAGACCAAAATGATCCTAGTTTGAATTAAATTGCAAATTCCTGGCTACTAGCTCTGGTTACTTCACTCAAGTGAGTGGTAATTTCTTCAGTAAACATTGTTAAAAATGGAATTCTGTTTGTCTATACACTTCATTATTACATGTGATTGTATCTAAACAAAAGAAAAAGGATATGCATTAAATGAAATATTTGCCTAGTTGGTACTTTGGAAGTATATGATTTTACTTAGAAATGTACATGCAAACTTAGTCCTCCCTAAATTATCAATGAGAATGTGACTAGTGCAGGTACTGTAGCATTTAGGATAAACTTACGATCCTTAGCTAGAAAGATAGTTTCAGAATCTATCAATATTTTTCATATCTGTCTCATCTCTGTTTTCATAACATCAGTAACTGGTTATACTACCCACAGTATTTGGTCATAGCAGGACTGATGCTCCTGTAACATAGTGTTACTGGCTGCTGCTGAAGCCTTTCTAATAAACAACGGGAATATTTTTATGTGTCACTCTATATGACACACTATTTCTCCAATCATCCTTTCTCGTGCTAACTACTGTGACTTCTTTTTCTCTTGTGACCTGGGTATACACATCAGCCATCATAGTTTTTAGAAGGATAGTCCTGGTACGTGACTTGGAATATTGTAGAATCATACAGAATGGTTTGGGCTGGAAGGGACCTTTAAATACCACATAGTTACAGCTCCCTTGCCATGGGCAGTGACATCTTCTACTAGATTAGGTTGTTCAAAGCCTCATCCAACCTGGCCTTAATACTATCCTTCTTTTCGGGCCTGCTGCTGCCTCTTGTATTATGCCGTAGCTCTTATCTTGATTTAGGCCTTCTGTTCCCCTGGTACTGTTTGCTTTGTCTCCTCCCTTGTCAAACACTGCAGTCGGTTAATGACACCCATCTTGCACACACTTGGCTTGTCTTCCGCTAAAGGTATAAACGATTTCTTTAAATAGACATACTTTCTTTTGCATTCACTTTTCAGACATTTCAGCTGGGAGATATCCAGGAGTGTAGCCCAGAATGGAAGCTATCTTGTGTGACAGTGACTGAAAAGTATCACGATTTTTTTACTGTAAACGACTTTGATTCTAATTACAAGATAGCTGAATCATGCTGAAATATGCTTATTTCCATTCTTTCTTTTGTAGTTTATATCTTCTCTCAAGACAATGCAGTATTTCTCACAACTGGAATTCATTTTGAAAATGTGATTGAGGAAAGTGTAACACTGAGGTAATGTTATATAAGATAAAAGGGTTTATCATCTATTCATAATAATCAGAACTGAAAGAAGAGTGTATATATTCAAAGCATGAGGGACAATCCTTGAGCAAATCTAAGAAATATCACTGACTTCAACAGGACTTTTGAGACTCAGCATGATAGCCCAGTCCATGCCCCCGTGCTTAACAAGTGGCAGTGTTTGCAATGAGTATTCAAAGGATATTTTTATAGCAAAGTAAAGTGTAACTGCAATTTCTCCCTTACAGGATGTGAAGATTAAAGCTGTAATTCTCCTCCTACTTCTAGGTGTTCCACAGTGGTACAACCCATTAATGTGCAAGCACCAGGAAAGAAAGGAAAGGAAAAGCACACCTTGCATATTTTTGTCATTTGAATGAAAACTTATGCAGATAGTAAGGAGTTTAATGTCTTCCAATGGTTCGTGAAAGCAATTTTTATAAACACTAGTTATTGTTTTGTCTTCCTGAACCCATTCTTAGGAGCAAACACTATTCATTTTGGTGTTAGCTTTTAATTCATCCTGGGAACTTTAGGTTTCACAGAAATGGCACTTAGTCACCATGGAATAAGGCACACTTCCAGAAAACATTCTTCTCTTTAATCCACAGATTGCGTGTGATTAAGGCAAGAAAGGTAGTAAATAATTGTCTGGGGAGATTTTATGCATGTCTAAATGTACCTGGAGTAGTGGGAAGGGGTTGGTTTAAGAAATAAGGCTGTCTTTGTTTAAATCATACTGTGGGTTTTGGTGTAAACAGAGGAAAAAGTACAAGTTATCAATGTCTTCCATTGATGTAAATCATGAGTGACATCGTTGGTATCTCTGTGAAACAAGTTAAATGAAAGGAAGATTGCAACATTTCATTTGCTGATATCTTTGTGCAAGTTGGTAACGGTACCTGTGCAGCTGAAGGTCATACCAATCTGCCCTACTTCAAAACTTATTTCCTGCTCTTTTCTCTTACAATATGAATCCAAATTCATAAGATTTAAGAAAAGTATGGATAGGAGCTGTATAAAACATGGGAACTGGGCATGTGTGTGCATGCAAAGAAACCAAAAATACAGCTAAGATCTTAAAGGTTTACATATGCAAATATGCCCGGACTGTGAGTGAGTCTGTGCAGGTTTGCATTAAAGCAAGAAATAAAGTATTAGCACACTTACCCTCTGAGAAAGGCTAACTAGAAATGCAGGCTGTGCAGCCTCTCCTTCTTCTGCTGTCCTCCAGGCCTATGTATAGGTTATTAGCAGAGCTAATCATATTTGAAAACTCAAAGTTTCTCTCTAGCTGGCTAAGAGTAGGTGCTCATGAGACAGCTCTTACTCTTTTAAGGTGTCATGTAGCAGCTCTCTTTGTTGCCACATCCCCGGGTATTTTTCATGTTCTTTATAGCCTTACTTCCTGGAGCAATGAGAAACTTCCTTTTCCTTAAAAGAAAAGTGTTCAAAGCTACAAGGACTGTAGAAAAGCTTAAAGATCTAACCTGGCTGGATTAAAAAACCAGTATATTTGCTTTCAGTAGAAATCTCATGATCTTTTAAAATGGCTCATTATTTTTGAATTATTTTTGAGCTGGGCTCAAAATATACTTGAGCTTGCTACTGGTGGGCCTACATGCATTTCTGGATCTTTGTATTGTTATTAATCCTGCCATAGAAGCAATTGAACTAGGAACCACTAAAAGCTATCTACATCAAGCTGCCACAAAGACACAGGCTCTCATAATGTCTGGAGGCTGGACGGAGACCTGTTGGCAGGCACTGAAGACAGTTAACGGGTAAAGGTACTCTGGGTACTATTTTACTGAGCCTGTTAAGAACATTGCATTAAATCACATAAATATTTACCACTAATGCTCCCAAAATGGGTAGGAAGGTTTTGCTTTCTTCCTTCTTTCCCATTGCATTCCACCACTTTTCAGATAACTTCCAGTTCTCATTTTTATTATGTGGAAATAATCTCTATTCTTGGCTCAGGTTCTATTAGTGAAGGTTTGAAGTGCTTATTGAAAAGAAGGGGAAGAAATCTTAAAATATCAAGAATATTTTTTGAAAGAACCTTCACTTCAAACTGGGGTAAATTTACAAAATGTAAGGACAGGAGAAAAGCCATACTGAGTCAGACTATTAGCCCATTCATCTCAGTAGTCTGTTTCTAACAGAGGTAATAAGAGGTGCTATTCTGGGAGAGTAATGGTGATTAGCTTCAGTCCCTTCCCCTTAGTGACTTTCAGCATCCAAAATCTCCATATGAGTGAAGTTAGAAAGCACATCCCTGTCTGTTCCTTTTAGTCTCTGTCCCTAGACCAGAGTTCTGTTGCTTTCCCTATGATTCATTTATGTTCCTGCAGATATTACTTGTCTTTATAAAATCCTTTTGCAAGAAATTCTGTTGGTTTCAACAACAAACCAAGTCTTCTACTCACTCTGTAAAAAGTTACTTTCTGTTGTCTGATTTAAACTTAGCTTCTGTTGTTTTTAACTGCTGCTCACTCATCTAGTATGGTGAGGTTTGGTGAATAACAGTTCCACATATACCTTGTTCATTGCCTTGTATATTTTGCAAACCTTGGTCATACTCTGTTTTCTTGTCTCCAAACTGAAGAATCCCAGACTCCTTAGCCTCTTTTTTTTGTAAGGCTTTACCTCCTTACTCATTTTAGTTGCCCTTCTCTGTACTTTTTCTAACTTCACTGACTTTTCTGAGATGGAGAGACAAGAAACACACACAGTATTTGAGAGATGGGCACATCAATGTTTCAAATAGTAGCGAAATAATACTTTGTGTTTTGTTCTCAATACTTTTCCCAATGGTGCCATTACTTGTTGAACAAATAATCTCAGGCAGATGCCAATGATGAATGAAATCTCTCTATCTCTCTCCTGAGTTGTACCTGCCATTTCAGAGTTCAGCATCATGTAAACATGATTTGGATTATTTCTCCTGCCTTACAGCTATCTACTCTAAAGCTTATATTTTGCTTTTTTCCCCTACTCCCTCACTGAGGTCTTTTTGATTATTCTTACCACCAGCATGGTATTTGACTATCCAAAATAACTTACTACCATCTGTGAAACTGGAGATTTCATAACTCGCTCCCTTTTCCAGGTTGCTGATGAAGCTCTTGAACAAAACTGGTCCCAATAGTGATTCATCAGTGATCTCCTCTACCAACTCTTGGCTTCTGCAAAAGTGACCATACTCAGACCACTTGATCCCCTTTATTCACACATTCACTGGCACACCCAGTAGACTAGAATGATGAGAACCCCACCAGGTCAGTGGGGCAGGACTTACACTTACTGGAACCTTCCCAATAAGCCATCTTTATTCATGTATTCGGTGACATTTTATTTATCACAGACTCCGTGGCCTTGCAAGGAGTGGAGGGCAGATTCACCAGATTGTAGGTCCCAGGAACTGCCCATCCAGACTCCTCTTTGAGGATGAGATAGCTAAACCACCACTTCTCTGATACAGTGGGCTACCCACCTTTATAAGATACTTTTCAATTTCTCTTTTATTCCTCTTATTTTTTCCTTCTTTTTTTTTCCTATTTGCTATGTATTACAGCCCTTACTTTCTTCTCCTTTGTGCAGGCTTCCCATTTTTTAACTGCCATTCTTTTCCCTAAGATAGTAACGTTTTCCATTTCCCATCATTTGCTGTGATAGCATTTCCCTTGAGCCTTGAAGAGATTTCATTTGATGACTTCATTTTCTCCTGGAATTGCAGTACACAATTTAACTGGGCCTGCAATACATACTCCAGGCACTTGCTTATTGAACTATTCCTTACCAGATCTTTTGGTGGGCTGGCTCAATTTTTTTTTTGTTGAATATTTTACTACCTGTCCCTTTTTTAATCTAGTGCTCTTTTTTGAAACTGAATATCTATCTGCTGGATTTATTTTTCTTTTTTTTTTTTGTCGTGATACAAAGATTAACTTCAACTATATTGTGATCACTGTTGCAGAGTGGCTGATCTCCTAGCAACTTTTGAGTGAGGTGTGCACCACTCGAGACAGAGTTCAGGATGTCTGGGGTTTTTCTCCAGGTTCTGAAATAAGCTCACATAGGAAGGAGTTTTTTATTGAATTAAAATTTTTTCTTACATATGTCATCCTCATGAAGCATGAAGCACTGAACTATAACTAGTTAAAAATCATTTTACCTATCCTAACCACGTCTTCTTCAGTTTGCCTTTTTTTTGTCGTGATTGGGGTGGAGGGCTTGGTAATATAATCATAATGCTACATTTTTACTACTAAATAACTAGATTTCACCCACATAGATTCCTCCATGCTCTTCTTTCCCCACAATGTTATACTGTATTTGAAAATTCTATTATCCTTCCTGTACTGTGCCTCTCCCACCCCCTAATATCCTAACTGTATTTTCTAGAAAATTGATGCCCCAGCACCATAACAACCTTGTTTACCTCCCTTCAACCAGTCTCTGTGATGTGTCTTCTGTTAGGTTTGTTATTGATGCCAATTCCAATTTTTCTATCTTATTTTTTAGGCTTCTACTACTGCTGTTGTAGCATCTATAGTTTTTGGCCTTGCTCAGTGTTGTACATGCTACTCAACTGGCACTGTAAGCACTCTGATCAGTATTCTCCATTTATTGCAATCCTTTATTTATGTCCTTCCTGGCCTTTTTGTAGGTGCATTGAACATTAGCCACATCCTCTTTGAGGATTGCATCAGAGTGCTCCCCAATCCCTGCCAGCTTTCCTTCTGCTTCTAGTTTAGATAACCCTCTACAATCTTATAAATTTTCAGTGCCAGTAGCCAGGCTCCATTTTGGTTAAAGTAAAGCCCATTTTTTTTTCTAGGATACAACATTTCAAAAACATTTACCAGTTCCTAATACAAACATATTCCTCTCTTCTGCACCTTTGAGTCAATCACTCCCTTGAGGCTCTGGACTTCTACCCATCTTGTGTGCCTTACACTGGAATTGTCAGCATTTCAGAGCAGAGAGTTCACAGACGCCAGCCTTCTGCCCAGTGGCTTGCATTTGTCATGAAGGCTGTTTCTCCTGCACTTCCCCATGTCAGTGGAACAAACATGGACCAAGACCAGCAGCTCTTTTCCTGCTCCTCAAACCAACCTAATCAAACTGAGACCTTTGAGGTCAGCTGCCTTTGAACCCCACTGGCAAAATACTATGTGATCCTCTCCAGCGCTGCAAACTCAGCTATCCACGTGTGTATGATTCAAGTCTCCGTGGGCCTCATTTGTGAACTTCTCTGACTCTCCTAACTGCTCCTGTTGAGCTTCTCTCAGAGCAGCAGAACAGCCCTGTTCTCTCGGGGCCAGGAGAGCTGTGCGTCACATTCACACATAAAACCTCCCCCCTGGGAACCCATTCTCACCTGCTGTACCCCATGCAAGGGATGAGGGAGGGTCCAGCCTACTGCTGGGTTTCTACTTGCACCTTGAGCTTGAATCATTGTTGTTCTCTGAAAGCATACAGTAATTTAGCTTCTCTTCTGGTTAGATAATGAAGATTATGTTCTCCTCTTAATCAAATTTACCCTTATTAAGCCAGTTAGCAGCAAGGTCAAATCTGGCCTAACTGCGACCTACCCTGCTTACTTACCTTCCAGGAGCCACCCAGGAGCCATGCTGTCAGAATTGCTGGCGGGACTGCCATTGCTCCCTTCATTTCACTGACATGTATGGATGCAAAATTGATGTAAAATGTTTCCTCATCCTGATGTGAAAAGATTTTATTTCCGTATACTTTGCATGGGTGTGTACAGTTACAATACAAAGTACTGATTTAGACCTTGAGTGTCTACATCCTTTTTTCTAATTTTTGCTCTAATCTTATTTCCTGAAATGAATATAGTTTCCCAGCAGATTGATTCAAAGCAGAAAAATTCTGATTTGGTTTTAATTAAGAGTTGGATCAGAAGAATTTTATTTTTTCATTCCATTTAGTTAATTTAGCCTCTGATGTTACATTATTTCTGTGAATTTGCATTGGTCTAACTCAAATGTAACAGATTTTTTTTTTTTAACCATATGAATTGCTTATATATGCCATTCATGACTGTATGTTCAACTGCAACAAACTGATATTATGTCATTACATGATTGCTTCTTGTTGAGGATTGGGCTCTGTAATTCTAAATTAAATGTCTCTTCACCAATGACAGTAAGTCACTTCAGGACATATATAAATCAGCTGCTGATGAAGTACTTTACCAGCCAAAAGAATGTAGCTTGAGGCCGTCACTTTCAGGTATACACAATGGCTCAGATATGTAAGAGTTGAGTGTCTAGCCAAAACCAGGTATCTAACCTTACTTTATAGTAATGTGCAAATAGTCAGGATTAATTGTCTTCTGGAATTGCTAGATTTAGATGCTTATCTTAGGAAAAAAAGAGGAAAGGAAAATGGTGATGTCTCCAGACCTGTTAGAGCAACATAAGAAATTAAGAGAACTAACAGCAACATGCTAGAGATTATATCTGTAAATAGAGAGAACTGCTATGGTAAATTCAGACAATGACAAAGAATAAGAAAGGATGGAGTATTAAAGATAAGCTTCAAATCATCAGATCATGACTATAACAATTTTCTTTCTTAAAAGGACCATGCCAGTCTACACCACACATGAACAGAGCAAAAAAAGAAAAAAAAGAAAAAAAAAAGGAGGCAGAGGGGACGGGACATGAGGAGATGACAGAATTTTGTAATTATATGGCACAATTACAGATTTTCTGTTTTCAAGTGCCACCCCCGGCGTGATGGCTATTCTGGATGAGTACATCCTGAGGCATATTTTATCAAGTTTTTAGCTCAGGTCAACAGCTTGAGCAGAATAATGTTAATATCTGTCTTTCTTCTGCAAGCTGTGATTTAACCTCTGTAATTTCTCTTAAAAAGCTCTTCAGCAATACAGGAAAGCCACTTCAGGACAATTACAAATCAGTTGCTGATGCACTTTTTCAGTAGCTGTATTATCTTTCTCTGATGCTTCACTTTTGCTCTGACTTAACAGCTCAACACTCTCAGAGACAAATTGGGAATATATTTCAAGACTCTGCACAGTGTGACTTTGAGTAGATGCAATTTCAGACATGTAAGCATGAGAACGAAGAAGCAACATTTTTCATGACTAGCCCTTAGTAACTTAAAGCAGATCCATAGGGATTAAAGACTCTAATAAAGACAGAGTCACTGGGGATGGCCAGCTCTCTGTAGATGACACTAACCTCACTCTGCATTATCCCCAGCCAGTACATTACAGACCAACACAGCTTTAGAGGCTGGGAAGAATAAATTCAGGAACTCTGCACAGAAACTCAGGGAAGAAAACTGACATGGGGAAGACAAAGGGAAATCAAGAAAGTGAAAAGAAAGTGGTTAAATATTGCCAAAGAGTAAAATAATCCCCTGACGCAGAGGTGAAAGGCCCTTGGCATTTGCAAAACTGTCAGTTCCTATCCTGCACTGACATTCCTGTTCCATTATATGCAATTTTAATCAGCAAAAATTTGGATAAAGATTTTAGGAAAATCCATGGTCAGAAGATGTGGAATTGCTTGATCCCATTGATACAGTCATTGCACAGAGTCAACAAGAGAGAGAACAGTCATTAAAAGAGGGCATTTTAGGGTGTATTTGTCAGCATACACAAAAAGTAAACATTTTCATGTTCATTCCAGCTACAGTGTGTTTTCATTTCTGTTGCAACGGGAAAATGCACTTAAGAGAACCTGCCATGATTTCCTGAGAATACATTTTCAAATATGCATTTTAACTTCATGCTTTAATTTTTAAGACACTATAAGGCATCTTAAATTATGTTAAAAATACTGCAGAGGTTTCTAGCATGAGATTAAAAAGCTGAGCAAAGTATTCTATAAATGTAATCAGGCTCAAAACTGAGTGGGGATCAAAATAAAATTGTATCTGAACATTTCACATAAAGGTAAAGAAAATCAATTTAAAACATTCCTTCCACTATTAATTCCTGAGAGTTACAAAAAAACCTTGAAGTCTTTTAGCTAAAGATTCAGTTAAAGACTGATGTAGTGTTGGCAAGGAATAAGCTCTCCTGTTAATTTACAAATAGGTCTCTTCCACTGATGTTTCTTGCACTACCAGAGAAGAACAGGGGCTGAAACTTTGTCCCTCCACCTCACCGTTCTCCCTGAGAACATCAAGTGCAGAGGGGGACAAGGTGAGAGCCATCACATGGGTAGGCATTGCCCAGCAGAAAAGCCTTCCCTCCAGTACTACAGCAAAGCTGAAAGCAGCAGGAACTGTGTGCCAGTCCACCCTGAGGTCACGAACATGGGAGCTGCTCTTTACACAGGGTGGGAGCAAATGTGTCACAGGTTTGCCTGGGAGGAGTGTTTCCAGGAGGAGCTGCATAAATCTGCAGTCTTAAAAGGGCTATAAAGTTGTATTTCATTTGGAGGAAAGATTTAAAAAAAAGAAAAAAAGAAAAAAAGAAAAAAAGAAAAAAAGAAAAAAAGAAAAAAAGAAAAAAAGAAAAAAAGAAAAAAAGAAAAAAAGAAAAAAAGAAAAAAAGAAAAAAAGAAAATTATCTTTACAATTGAATTGGAAACTATAGCCATTTTGTTTTTCCTTTGAATAACAGATCTCACGACACACATGATTGACACAGGAGACCGATGTGTCAATCAGTCAGAGCTCCAGTTTGTACCATGGGGCAGACCGAGGAACTGGAAGAGAGAGACCCCCTTTTTTTTTCAATTAAAAGTCCAGTCTGTATCTCCAAGATACCTGAGATTAGTTTCAGTAACACATTATCACTTTATTTTCTTCTTAAAAGAGAAATCACAAGGCAGAAAGAAATAATATTCTTTGTAGAAAAGAGACTTTTTCCTCCCTTTCTCTTCAAACAAGGCGAGTAAATGTATTTAGGTTTTAAAATAATACAGAGGTAACAGAATGAGCATTTTCTAGGGCAAAGACTGTATCACTGAAAGGAGGTAACTGGCTAGAAGCAAAACAATCAGGGAAAAAAGAGTGCATGAGTTTCATTATCTAAACCTTGAACCAAAATGGGCCAGAATCTGGCATCCATCCATACTCTGAATGGTTCCCTGAGGAACAGTCCTATACTGAACCAAGGTGAAACGAGGCAGCATCAGCTACTGAAATGGAGTTTGCACAATGAAAAATTCTTAATTCTTAAGAAAACTACTTGCTGTGGGGAGGGAATTTTTTATAATAAATGTAAAAAAAAAAGAGAAATAACACATTTTCCCTTCAAGAAAACTTTGCACGTAATGCAAGCATTTACTTGACTCATATATTATAGCAGAAAAGTAAGGTGGGTTTTTTCCTACTTCAAGTTTTGGTGCCAAAATTTTAGCTAAATGAGATAGTAATCTTTCTCCAAATCTCATGGAGAGTTTTTGCTAATGGTTTTTTTTCCTGATGGTCTCTAATAAGGAAATTACAAGAAGAACGGGGACCCTAGAATTGATATATCGTAAGCTAATAGTAATGTATTATCCTTGACTTAAATATTACATTACTTCACTTTGTTAATAGAACAGATTTCTTTGGCCTGTTATGCTAAGACAATCAAGAAGAGAATCAGGTAAAGTTATGAATACAAATAGCAAATTTTTGGTTAAGAATTTCCAGCAATTTAGAGACATACATGAAGTTGCATCTGAGAATATTTAGACTGCCAGGGAAGCCAAAGGAAACTGAAAGCAAAACAGGGAAATCCACTTGTATGCTAGGACCAATGAATAGCAAAAAGGTCTCTGTGCAAATTCACATTAATTCAGGTCAGGATGTACTGATACCCTTTGATGGATAATGATCTGAACAGAAGACTGCAAGAACAGAACAAAAGTGAATAAGTAAAAATATCAACCTTTGAAATCATCAAAACACACACTCAAGACAAACGTATTACAGAACCCAGCAAGTGCTGAGCTGGTGGAAAATACAGCCAATGTTATAAAGGGATATCTCCTAGGACATCTGCATTTTCTTCAAAGAAGAATAAGATTTTATCCGAAAGGAGAGGAAAAGCTTTGCAGGCAAGAGATAAAACATGCTAGTAATCAGAGTTTGAACTAGATAGTGAAATGAAATGGGTTAAAATTTGTGACAGAAGTAGTAATTGGCCTAGGAAACAGCATTACAAATGTGTAGGCCTATATGCTTCTGAAACAGAAAATTCTTAACTCTGAAATTTTTTCCACCTCACATCAAGCAGTTCCACTGAAATCCAAGGGCCTAATTTTCCTAAGGAGCAGTGTCATTTTGATTTATGCTTCTAGTACCATGGAAGGAAAAAAAAAACCTCTCTTTTTGCCACCAAAAATGTAAATGGATCTGGCTTGTGTTTCTTGTCCAAATTTATCTGTATTCTCTTCCCAACATAAATCACTGATTTTGCATTTGAATTGTGAAATGGAGAAAAATAATGTATTCATTCATAACATTAAATTTCCACTTGGGAATTACTTGGAAATTTACTGCTTAAAAGCAGCTGTTCTCAACTATTTTTCTATATAATTTTTCTTGACCAGATATGCATTTTAAAGGATACTCTTTTATTGATTCAATTTAAATTGAAATTAGTTCTAGAACAAGATATTTTCTTCCATTAGTGACATAGTCCTCCTTGATCATATTAAACTAAACATACACAAAGTTATGTTCAAAGCATGGCAATTACTTTTCATAGAATCATAGAATCATAGAATGGTTAGGGTTGGAAGGGACCTTCAAAGGTCATCTAGTCCAACACCCCTGCAAGGAGCAGGGACATCCCTGACTAGGTCAGGTTGCTCAGAGCCTCATCCAGCCTGGCCTTGAACGTTTCCAGGGATGGGGCCTCCACCACCCTTCTGGGCAACCTGTTCCAGTGTTCTATAACTCGCATCGTAAACATTTTTTTCCTAATTTCCTGTCTAAATCTACCCCCCTTTATTTTAAAACCATTACCTCTCGTCCTATCGCAACAGGCCCTACTAAACAGCCTCTCCCCATCTTTCTTGTAGGCCCCCTTCAGGTACTGGAAGACCGCTATCAGGTCGGAGCCTCCTCTTCGGAGCCTCCTCTTCTGCAGGCTGAACAGCCCCAACTCTCTCAGCCTGTCCTCATAAGAGAGGTGCTCCAGCCCTTTTATCATCTTCGTGGCCCTCCTCTGGACCTTCTCCAACTGGTCCATGTCCTTCTTGTGCTGGGGGCTCCAGAACTGGACACAGTACTCCAGGTGGGGTCTCACCAGGGCAGAGTAGAGGGGGAGAATCACCTCCCTCGACCTGCTGGCCACGCTTCTCTTGATGCAGCCCAGGATGCGGTTGGCCTTCTGGGCCGCAAGGGCGCATTGCCTGCTCATGTTAAGCTTCTCATCCACCAGCACTTCCAAGTCCTTCTCCTCAGGGCTGGTCTCAATCCATTACCCGCCCAGCCTGTATTTGTGCCTGGAATTGCCATGACCCAGGTGCAGGACCTTGCACTTGGCCTGGTTGAACTTCATGAGGTTGGCACAGGCTCACCTCTCCAGCCTGTCAAGGTCCCTCTGGATGGCATCCCTCCCTTCCAGCGTGTCGACAGCACCACACAACTTGGTTTCCTTGAGGCCTTCTCTTTTTTAAGGTGTCCTAGCCTCCCACAAATCTGTACTAATTTTTTCAATCTTTCCTTAAATGTTTAAATATATAATGTAGTAAGACTAAATCTATTAGATTGGGAAGCACAGGAAAATGTATTTATACAGATGAAAATAAATATTGGTACTTAAAACAAGAATGTTTACTACATCTAGTCCTAACAACTAGTCAATATCTACTTAAAGGCTTAGCATAAAGAAAAACAGAAGTTTACCATGTGAAAACAGATGCTGATAATTAATTTGCAAATCTTTTGAAAGCTTTATAAGGAAATCAAACCCAACAACAATGAAAAATTACCTTGAATGCACATGAACACACCCATGATATATCCTCACCCATTACTTCATACCTCTTTACGATATTTTGAGCTTTACAACGGTTGCTGCCAAGATTTTTGGTCTTCAATTCAGACAAGAAACAATTCAGTGTAAGGATGTGAAGATGACTTTAATCTGCACAATCTCTTAGTGATCCCAGAAGAAAAGCGCTGTAGGTCTGTACCTGAATGTAAAGACATTCTCCCCAGGGCCTCTTGTCTCAAGCTTTGCCCATCGCGTTCACTATAGGAAAATGGGAGATTTGGTGCCATATAGACATGGAATTTAAGGCAGCAAAACCCCAATCCTATGTCTGATCCCACTGCCTCCTGAGTATTTTTCTGCTGTGGATAGTTACTAGTAAGGCTGGAAAGAGACTGAGTTGCCTAGATTTCAGCGTAGCTGCAGAGCCCGGTCCTCAGTCCTGCTCACAGATGCATTAGATCTCATGCAAACTGTTCATTTGCAAATCTATTTGAATATGCAGTTTCTATGTCTGTATGTACACACATTCTGAACGTAATTAAGAAAACATGCTGTAGACAGGTTCACACATTTAGGTCACAATACAAATAGTTGGCGATAATTAATTTTAAATGTACAGCGTATTCTGATGACATTGTATAAAAAAAGAGTAAAGTGGGTAGAAGAAAAAAACACAGAAAATAATCCAAGTAATCCTATGTATTAGGTCAGTGTTGTAGGTTGCTGTATGTTGTAAATTCATGAGGGGGAGGAATTTAGTGACAGGCTAAAGTCTTCAGGCCTTAATTAATGTCATGGGGATGACAGATATGCAGTGCACTCATTGCATTTCATACAAATGACTAGGCAAGTCACCTTTGTTAGCTACTAACTACTCTGTGGGAAGAAACGAAACAGTCACAGATGTAACACTATAATCCAAAAGAAAAGGTCTCAGACCATCATTTTCAAAGATACCTAAAGTGATTAAAATGTTCGAATCCCAAAGGATTTCAATATGATTTAGGTAACTACATCTTTCAACTGTACTGAAAACCTCAGCTGCAATACTTGCTTTCTTCTAGGCTACACGCTATCAGTTTAAGAAATAAAGAGGAATATTAAGGGTGTTAAAATTCCATTCCCATTTCTAATGGTCCTATTAAAATCGCATTGGTACTTATTTTAAGAAATTGTGGGTAATACATGACCTTCTGCTGGCTTTAGCTGGTGGGCATCTTTCTCTTTCCGTCACCCAGCTAAACACTTAGATCAGAAACCACATTTCATTGGCTTTCATGCTTGTAAATTTTTTTATGGACACCACTTATTTACAAAGAGACAAGCAATTTTTTTTTTCAGTAAATAGTGCTGCATGGGGCATAGCTGGTGTTTTCAACAGATTTTTTGTATAAATTGTGAGAACTTGTGACAGACTGATTATGAATGCAAGCTCATCTTGAGATCAAAGATTGCATGCCAGACCTCTGTAGAGGCTGGATCCAGCAGGATTTAAGCATCTGAAATAAGTCTATCATGTCCTGATTTGCTCTGCTCTCAGGAAACAAAAAAAAAACAAAAAAAACCCAAAAAAAGTAAGCTGAGGACTATTCCATAGTATCAGTTGTGTAACATGTGGCTGTTTCGGTACTTGTTACTTGAAGTTTCTGTCTAAATCTGAATCCAGACTTTAAAAGGAAACAGAGGTACATTCATCACTGCAGAGCTATCGCAGCGGAGTGAAGAAGCCTGAAGGGGCCAACGCTGAGGCTGCCAAGGCGTGCATGGTGCTCCGCAGCTGACACACCACAGCCTCCGCTCTCCGCTTCTGCTCTTCCTGCAGCTGCTGCAGGAGAGCAGCTAAAAGGGGTACGAGGAATGGCTGAAGTGTATCAGTGTACACACTGCTGGGAGCAAACTGGGGTGTTCAGGAGGTGCTTCCCACTCCAATCAGCAGCTGTGATGTGAGAGCTGCTCCCTCCAGGAAAAGGGTAGGGAGGCAGCTGGGTTTGCCTGCGACTTCTGTCGTCCCAGACATGCCAGCACAGTCCAGTCCACACCCTCAATCGTGACAAACACTCATCTGTGTTCGTCAGAAGCTTCAGAAAATAAACAATTACACCTGTTTAGATGTCAGCATTATCACATGCTCTCTTCTGTTGAATGGCACAGGTCTTTTGTTTAAATTATTTAATCAATATGTTCATCCAGCACTATCTCTGATTCAAAACATATGTCAACATTAGTGATAAGCATTTAATATTGCCTCATTCCACTTTGAAACCAAAGCATTAAACCTTTGGAAAGAAAATTCCTGTTAAGTATCAGACCAGTTCTCTTTGGCTGGTAGCCATAAGGGGCAAAGGTGGTGGTTACAGCACCAGCCAGGAGGTTAAGAGGTTCAGAATCAATGATTTTCCATGCTACATATTTTTCAAGGGATCCTAGCCTTAGTTGCCCACCTCATAACCCTTGTCTTTACTGAATGTTAATCCTACAGGAGGGGGAGATTTTGTTACTGTTTAAGTTCAGGGTCTAAATCCAAGCTGGGATCTCAAAAGTTTGCTACTACAATGCAAACAGATAACAAAAGTTTTAAAATCAGGATCACAGATGTTTCATTCTTTTGTGTACACACCACAAGGTGAGAACATATTGCATCATCAAGTATATAATGGAGGATCTGCTAGAGGGCTGTAAATTACTTTGAAATATCAGAGCCACAGGTTTATCCTGCACACCAGTGCAGGAAGGGAATTCACACTCTACATCAAACCCATTAATTGATCAATTTCACCACATTACTATACCCCAAGTCTCTAAAAAAAATCCCAGTCATTTGAGATCTTGACCTAGCATTCAATGACAGTTGTATAAAAGTTGGGCCAGATTTAGTAAGGTCATCCTTGTACGTATTGCTTAAATTATCATAATCTAGTGTAGTCTCATTTCTGCAATATTTCTCCTCATATCAGCTGTTTTTCACCCTGTGCAAAAACAGAACAGTGTGTCCTGTCTATAGGGGCTGAGAGTTGTAGCAAAATACAGAAGATAAGAGAGGGTCAAATGACTGGGTACCAGGAAACAGTGAGATAACGGTGGTCAGCATGATAAGCAGTCCACTCATAGCCAATTGCTCACAAGCTTTTAAGCATCACAATTTTCCTTGCTGAAAAACACAAAGTGCTGAAGGAGTGATCTGAGAGACGATAAGGAGGCATTTTTGTCAATGCTCAGGGAGGAGGAAGGGTTGTCTGTGACATGTAGGTTCGTGCTTGAAAACATAACAAGTGAGCAAAGGCAACTGGCACCAGAGGTGGATTGCAAACCGGGAGTCAATAGCTTGACATGGTCTGAGAACCAGAGGAAAGGAGGAAAGCACAGAAAGGAAAACCAGCCCTTTCTGTTCAATACAGTGGAGGAAAGTACCTGAGCACTTACTTGTGTTGTCATGGTATTTGAGGAAGGTGGAACTGACAAATTGAGGAGGATGGCATAGATTTAGAGAATGAAGACCTAACACCAAGCACTGTTGCAAGATGACAGCAGGTGTCTATTTGTAACCACAACCTCTTTAAGGCTTTATAACACAGGAATGTGACAGTATATTCTCCAGTCTATTAAACCTTAAAAATTTAAAATACCCAATGTAGAGCTAATGCTACCTCTCTAGTTGACAAAAGTCCGTTTACTGTAAGAAGATCTTTATTTCAAAAGCAATGCATGTAACCTTTTAAGTATGTGACATTCAACACGGAAAATGCCTCAGAAGACAAGCCTTGATCCCACCTCATGGAAGGCGACTACAATTTCAAATGCAGATGTCAGATGACAAAAGGATCTTGGTTCAACATTGCTTCATCTCTCTCGTGGGTGCGTCATCACCTATGCCATGTTTTCACTCTATTTTAAACCCAGAATTGAACTCTGTGCTTAAAATGTGTTGTCGTCTCCCATTTGAGTTCAGAAAAGCCTAACTGAAGGCCACAGTGCCCCCAGCCTAGATACTGGTGTAGATAGCACCTGATGGGGCGGGATGCAGTTTGCATAGGAGGCAATCTGCACCACAAAACTCAAAGCACCTCTTCTAAAAGATTTTCGTAAGTGTCCCACAGATTGTGATAAGATGCTTTGTGGTGACATGGTGGTCTTTGCAGCACTATCTGCTTAAGTAATGCCCTCCCTACCACCTTGCTGCTAGGTGGTCTCCTCACACCCCTCATGGCACCATGGGACCCCTCAACTCTGTGAACTTGTTTGCGCAGCTGTGTTGTGAACCAGATCACCGAGCCAGGTCTCTGAGCCTGTTCGCAGCAATTTTTGTAAGTACCTCAAGGGAGGGCACTTCCATACGTGGACAAGAGCAAGAATAAAGAACCGAGGGACTGGCTGTGAAGAGGCCAGTATCACCACTAAAGACAAAAGCCTGTTAAACTACAGCCTCATCCCTTAATTAAGCTGATTCTTGAGCTGGGTAAAAGCAGGAAGAACACTTTTTTTCTCTTCCTCCCTTCCTAGGTAAACAACTTGGAGCAAAGACAGCAACAGAGGGGGCAGGAGGGCCCTATATTTTGGTGTATTTTTTCCAGAGCATCTCAGAGCCGTTCCTGACTATGGCTGTAACATCTTCACCTTGCTACATGCAGTGACTGTGACTGTAACACCAATGGAGCCATCTCATAGGGACCAAGTGAGGCCTAAAATAGATTTTTGTTACTTTGCACCTTGGGCGGAATTAAGCACTTGAACAATAGACACAGATTTTCTGTCTTACAAAGAAGTTAGATTCAAGATGAAAACTTTTTACGGACATACAGTTTTGCTACTGACTTCAACTGAAGTTGTCACCACCTAGACAGTGATGAAGATGTAAGCGACTAAAGCTGTTTGCAACCCACACAGTCTCTTCACACCTAGGTTGCCACAGGCACCCAGTCCTGGAAGCATGTGCTGAGAATGGCTAACATGCCCTGGCAGCACTTAACTGCCAGACGCAGTCAACACAAGGCTGAACGAGCCAGGGATAGGTCTCATTTCCTGCATAATTTCTTACTGCTGGAAAAGTCACATAGGAAGTTACAGTCCTAGATTCAGAGCTCTCTGCACTCAGAGGCTATCCAAATCCATTTGGCCTCAGCCACAAGGTTACAAACTTCTGAACAAAGGCCAGAGTATTCCCAAGATGCTGTCAGACCTAGCAAGAAAGTAGGAGGGTGAGAAAGTTAGTGCTATATTGTCTTTGAGCTAGCAGCAATATTCAATCAGCTGCCAGTCACAAGAAAACTCAAAACAGTCTTTGACTTTCAGTGATCAAAATATTGATGGATCCATGTAAATTCTGCTTCAGAAAAACTGGAAAACAGGGCATCTAGAATGTCAAATGAGAGGAAAAATGTATCTATTTCTCAAAGATATATTGTGGACAGAATAGAGGCACATGAAATTCCTGATAAGTCCTAGTCAGAAATATTTCATTTTGAGGCATTTGGTATTTTGGAGAATAGGTAAAGAAACACCATGTGAAAATAGGGAAAGATACTGAAGAGGGAAAAGAATCTTTATAGATACGTGCAGAAAGAGAAAGAAATATGTGTGTGTCCATGTATGTATCTACATATACGATCATCATCATCATCCATCCCTGGCTGTGAAGGAAAAGCAGACATAGTTATGGAATTCAAATCCAATGTTCCTTTGAAACCTGGTTCACATCCCTTGTACTACACCTGAACCAAGTGCCGTATGTAATAGAGAACACATTACTTTAACAAGTTAATCTAGCAGCAGTAGAAAGCCAGTTTCAAATACAGCCAATTTCCTTTGCTTCCTTTGACTTCTATTCAACTCCATGGAGCTACCTACTTCCTGACTCTAATTCTTTAAAATTGTGTCAAATATGTTCCAGATTTTTACCCTAGCATATCACGATAAGATCTTTCCAGTCCATGAGAACATACAGTCAACAAAGCCCTTTCCCCTTCATTTCCTGTGCGAGTGGCAAAAGCAATTTAATTTTCTGGATCTTAACATTATTATTTTTTGCTAAGAAAATAATAATTCATCATAAAAATGCTGATAATGTATCAGCAAAAAATGTTTTGATTGTGGTTGCTACCTACAAACACAAATTTATAAGTAGCTTTTGGCAAATTAAGGTACACTTTCAAGAAGATGAATAATAATACAATTATTATCCAGCAGCTCTAATTATATTACAAAAAAAAATCATTAGACAGCCTTTAAATTTACCATCTCCTTATTGGAATGAACAGAAATTGCAGTTGTTTTTTTCATCTTATTGCAAAATGCTTCTAATTCTATTTTATCCAGGGAATTTTATACTGCTTTTGTATTAACTAGCACCTCCTGTTTTCTCACAAATGCTAAACAAAGCCTTTCTGATCATTTAATCATGGTCCTTTCAGTCCTGTTAGGTACCTTCCTACAGAAAATATTAGTGACTTTTAATTACAGTGAGAAAAGTTGTGAAACTTCTGAAAGCTTATATATAATCTGGACAGAGAGTTAAGTAATCATGCTTTCTTTACCATCTCAGCAAACCTTAACTTTCTTTTCCACCTCTGTGACTTAAGGTGCTGGGTATTCTTTCCACGCAATGCAGAAATCAAAGCACAATTGAATGAATGGATTTCCTATTTCTAGACCACTTCATGTTATATAAATAAAAATTTATTTGTACTCTAGGATGTTGCTGTTTTGTTTTGACCTTAGGCAAAGAATGATGTTTTTTAATCTGAATCTGATATTTTATAACTCTTTCAATGAATCACAGGTCTTAATCTTAATGCTTGAAAGTTTTTGAATGCAAACTTTCTCTTCTCCTGCTCCATATCATCTTCCTTCTCTTTTACAGATTGCAGCACCTAAGAGACTCTGCTCATTTCTGACTCTTTTACGGCATGCTCAAAAATCACTGATAGCTCCTACAGTTGTTCCAGCAATAAATCAATAAGAAACTGACCAGACATTCATGTTGAATAAACAAATTCCCAGTTCAATACAAATATTAGAGGTCAGATCCAAAGAAATATTTCTGCATCTACAATATAGATATTCCCAGCACTGAAATTCCTTGCACAATCACTTCCTCAGTAGAGTCCATGGCATGAGTTGGGCATCTCAGAAAGAGGCCCAGAACAGGCACCATCTCCAACATCAAGTCAGCTAATGATAGCACAAGCAATGTACCAATGCCTAGAACTGGCCAACTAAACATCCGTGTCTAAGCAGCCGTGTTTTAAAATTCTCCACTCTGACTTTTCACTCAGAGATTTCTCTCCTTGCTTGAGTGGAGCATCTGCTAAAAGAAGGTAGCTACAAAAAGCACAGCTGTGCTAGCCAAATTCTCTTAAAATACAAAGTAATGAAAGAACCCCTTTTGCTACAACAGTATCATAATTAGAGCCATTAGCTAAAATATGGAAGATGGTTTCAGTTTTGTGCTAGATAAATTATTTCATCTAACTGAAAGCATTCAACTCACCAATTTTTTTTCTGCCTCAGGGACTACACAAAACACCAACTTACAAGACAGTTCCTTTCAGTTAGAATGCAATAGTGGGGAAAAATAGCCAAAGCTATTTTGTAATTCTTCCTCATAGTAAGTTGTGAAGTACTTCACAAGCAGTTCCAATAAGTGAATGCAAGGCTTTAAACTAACCAGAGTGAATTCATTTTATGTTAGTTTTTGGAAAGGAGGAAAAAGACTTACAGTGGATACGGTTATATTAGAAAGGCCAGCTTCAAAATGTGACTTAGAAATACCAAGTTGAACCAGAGGAACACTATTTATGAGCTCTGACTGACTTGACTGGAGACATTTAATTCTTGGAGAAGTTTCACATTTGAAATTTTCATTTCACAATGAAATCAATATGATGGAATAAATGAAGATAATCCATTAACTGAATAAACCTAACCACTGTTCTTCTCAAGCACCCTTTGTTTTTGTTCCTGTTCAACTATTTATTGTTAAAATGATCTTTTAGAGTAGTTTTTGTATCAATACATATGCATATATATGTAGAAATGTACATTTCTAGGAAGCGGATATCGACTTGAAAAAAGTGAGTCAATTGGAAAATATTTTCTGATAAATGACATAAAAGCCTGATGGCAAAAGATGGAGACTCCCACTAGAAACAATCACTGTGTGATTACTTGAAGTTTTGACTGAAATTATTTCAGAATTTTGGGGAAAGTAAAATTAAAGGACAGATCTATTATTACAGAAATTTTTTTTTTGCATCCAAGCTATGAAGATGTAATACCACGGAACTAACTGGTTGCATCACTGGTTTAAGTTTTACTGTAATTATTATGCAAAAAAATTATCTTTAGTAGTAGTAGTAAGGTATCATAATATCTTCCAAACTATGCCTCCTAGAGATTTAAAAATACTTAGAAGCAAACATTTATAAACATTCCAATTAATGGATTGTGAAATGCTGTAAAATCTAGAAACTTGCAAATGTTTAACATGTCATAGTATTATGAGCTGATGAGGACATCAGAAATAATCCACTGAGGAGCACCACTATATACGACAAAGAGAAGGAATGAAAATCCTCAAATCCAGCCAGGGAGTTCAGGAAGACAAAATAAATTCAAAGGCCTTGCAGAAGCAAACTAACCTGGGAAAAACACATGTAATTTAGCATTAAGCAGAGGATGGGTATAATTCTGGCTAATTAGCAGCTAAGCTAATGAAACAGTAAGTCCATGAAAGATGGAATAGTGTGCTGAAAGTTTAGTTAAGGCATTAGAGTTACAGACATAAACAATTACAAACTAGGAGCAGAGCCACTAAGAGAACTTTGTTTAACTCTCCTTGATCTCCTTGATCAATTGCCAGGGACGGAGCTAAAAAACCAAGCACTGCATAGCTCCCACTGACAGTGGGTGATGTGATCCATGCGTGTCAGTGCAAAGCCAACTGATAACCAAACTGGGCAGAAAACCAAAGTCAGGACAGTGTTGTAATCTGTTGTAGGTGTGACACTTGCCCTACTTGAAAAGGAAGAGTGTCCAGTGAAGGAGCTGTAAACTAAGCCAAAAGCAAGAACATACAGCAAAAGTGTTGCCTTACCCCTCAGAGGTGAGGGGTAAGGCTGGAAAGGATTAGCAGATAAGAGTTAAAGGCGAAAGAACAAGAAGGTGTAACAAAATCTAATTAATCAATGTAATATAGTGTGGGAGACACAGCAGCACAGTGCACCACGATCAGTAAAAACGCACTAAACAAAACCTAAAAAACTAAAAAATGCACAGCCTTGTTAAAAACAGGTTTCTGAGGGAGTACATAAAAAGAATCCTTGTGAGAAAGTAACATAAGTTTGTAATGATAAAAAGCTGCATAAATACAAATTTTCAGCTGGTATAAAATGGCCCCTGTTCAGGGTTTTTCATTTACTTAGACCAGATAAGATTTACTTAGACTAAGCTGAGGATCAGGTGGGATTTTGGGAGTTTTTTTTCTACCTTCTATCTCAATTCTATGACATGATACATTTTTCTGTAGAGTTCATACTGTACAGGTTGAACTTAAGGCACTTGTGGTTAAAGCAAAGAATAGTAAAATGGTTTTACAGAGAGGAAATTTCACAACAAGAGAATTCTTGCAATCAAACCAATCTTGCTATTTAAATTCTCATAATTAGAAGGATCTCAGCAAACTGTTGAGCTCACATTGCCCTAGTAGGAAGAGCTGACAATGAAAAATAGAGTCCTTGTTTATGCTAAACATCAGTATATGTTGCAAAATCCTGTGAAATCCTTATCCCCAACTGTCCAGGAATCAAGAGAGAGTGAACCATGCTCCTTTCTGCCATATGCATACAGATTTCCTTTCCATGGAAAGAAGCTCGTTGCACATCCCTGTTTGAGGCTGGAATGAGGTCAGAATGTATATGCATGCTCTAACCAGACCTTCAGAAACACTCCTAGGCCAAACACTTAAGGTAGTGACAAAGTTATTCCAGATTTGCACTAATGTAGCAGAAATCAGAATTTAATTTTTGTTCAGTACGTTTCTCTGATTAACATGAACCTTAAATTTACTAGCTGAAAGACGAGAGTATAGTCACTCTGTGGTGAGTTCTACAGAACTACCTGCTCCGTCTGTAAAGACTCATTTTGCTGAGAGCTGGCAGTCATTCAGCTCTGCCTTTGCACAACATCTAGAAGAGTGGATCCCTTCTCTTAGTAGGAACTGCTGTAAGAGAAATTGTATTACATTTATTTATATATATGCAGCCCTCCATGCAGTTGAAAGGGGAATTTGCATCTTTGCCTTATAATTCCTCCCAGCACAGCCTTTTCCCTGTGCCAAGTGTCGACATCTTATTGCTGTGTGACTTTCAGTTGGCTGTATTCCTACTGTACTGGCATAAGTCCAGTAATCTGCTGATCTGAAAAATAAAAGTTGCAGCAGAATTCAACCCTGAACAGTGGTTCTCAGTACTTTCCAAATGTGGCTATTAACATTTATTTCTCCAATCATTCAACTCTCTTGTTAGTAAAGCACTTTGGAAGTTTTTCTACTTTTTCCTAAGGCATAACTTCCCTGTTCACCCGAATTCTTGCCGCATGATTAAAGCCACTAGTATTACTTATTTACCTGGCTTTATTCACAGTGAACAATAGATTTGGTATTATCCACTTCCTGCTCAGGGCCAGGGAAACACATCCCAAGTATGTGCAACTCCTCCGTTCCAGTGAAGTCAACAGAAGAAAGAGAATTTGTTCCGTACAAAGTTTTGCTGATGTGTAAATCTGAACCCAGCAGCCAAATGCATCATAAGAACAACAACTGTGAGAGCAAACACTCTTTTCAATGTTATTAAAAGTGCTGAAAATGTATTTGTTAAATTAGAACCTTTCCTGTTTTCATTTTTTTTTTCTCTGCCAGAATAAGCTATAGTCAAAGAATATTGGTGGGTGATTAATTTTGGCTGGTTTCAGTGAATTATACCATGGTACAGTTCAACTCTCGAATTAGTCACTCTCAGATAACGGATGCAGAGACTCACAAATTCACCACAATCTTTCCTGCAGAGATAAGACTCATTTATTGAGATGACCACTACAATCAGAGGCAGATGGAAGACAAAGATAGAGATTTGTTGCAGTTTTCTCTTCATGACTTCTAAACTTTAACTGATAAAACAGAAATCTAAAATCAAGCAGTTACCATGCAGAGAAGTACGAGTTGTGGTGTTTTTTCCTCCTAAAAACTACATCTGTAACTGTTCTCAAATACACTGTTTCACTAATTTTATCTGCATATTAATTTCAAAAGCATGGCCTGTAATCTTATTATGTACATTGCTCTGTAAATTAACCGTTAAAGTTTTTTACAACTAAGTCCGTCTATGCCAATGAGTTGATGAGGCATTGCTGTGGTGTTACTGCAGCTGTACTGTTTATTTATTATGGCTTGGCCTGTATGCAGTACTAATTCTACACCTTCAAATATGCCTACTTTGCTATAGCAGTAGGCATAGATCAATTGTATGACAAATGGTATATTATTTCTCTGTGTACAGATGTATATTACATAAACCAGCAAGGCAGCACTACAAAGCTTACATTTGCCAAGTCTCATGCTAGATTTTGGTTAGTTTTGGTGGCAGATTTAGCTTTTTCTTACCTGTGTTACTGGAAAAAAAAAAAAAACTCTAAAATGATAAAGTCTGCAAACATGTTTCTATATCTAAATTTCCCAAAGCAAGATTCAGAGACCGAGACAGAAGCTGACATTAAACACAAAGAAGCAATTCAATTTTCTGCTTCAGTCTAAGGATACAAAAAATAAATAAGACTATCATTAAAATATTGAAAGAAGACTTTGAAAGATTTTCATTCAATGCTGCCACATCCATACTTAACCTTGAAGATCTGGGTCATTTTGCACAGTTTCATGCAAAGACAAGGAGACCAGCTTGTCCTGAGTGTGCTATCCAGGCTGCAGTCAGTGTCTTTTTATTGACTTCACTGGCAGGGAACGAGATGTCAGACCACATTATTACGAACCTAGAGTAACACCACTAAATTCAGTGGAAGAGTGTGGAGTGCCTGTGGAAACAGGCCAACATTTGGCACTCCGGGATGAAACCAGAAAATGACAGTCCTCTCACCAAGTGCTGATAGGCCACAACTGCTTTCATTTGCAGTGATACAAGCTAGGTATGAACTTGGCAAAATTGTTGGCAGTATTGTCTCTGAGAGGGCTGTGCAGAGGTTTCTTCTCAGCTACAATCATCCACTTGGCAGAGACTGTGTTGAACTGTGCCCGTTAGCTCAAAAGGTGTATAACTTACTTCTATTTACACTGTGACCAGTGCGGTGTTTATCAGCATTAAAAACCTGGAGATTTATTAAGTCTTATCTCTGAAAAAGTTCCTTACTTCTTATGTAACAAAAGGATTTGTTGTAACCATAAAGGCTTTCAGAATTACAGAGAAAACTCAATTCTGGGAAACTGATAAAGACCTAAATATAAAGGAAATGCAGAAGTATGTGTTGTCATAAAAACATTTGTTCTTTGATTTTCCAGAGAAATTATAACTAATGCAAATTAAACATTGTGGCATGTAATATTTCAATGTATGGAAAAAAAACATTGAACATTTTACTATTTATATTACAGCCACACAGAAACAAAGGCCAAAAAAAAAACCCACCAAAACCCTGATATAAGGCTGTACAGGTAAGGCTACGCAGTCAAGTAGAATCATAGAATCATAGAATCATAGAATGGTTAGGGTTGGAAGAGACCTTCAAAGGTCATCTAGTCCAACACCCCTGCAAGGAGCAGGGACATCCCTGACTAGGTCAGGTTGCTCAGAGCCTCATCCAGCCTGGCCTTGAACGTTTCCAGAGATGGGGCCTCCACCACCTTTCTGGGCAACCTGTTCCAGTGTTCTATAACTCGCATCGTAACTGCGACACAAGGCATTTTGGAGCATCTCACTCAGTTATTCACACTCTTTACGATGCATGATCACACACTATCTTCTAAAAGAAATGCTTCACACAAGAAGCACAGGAATGCTGGTGCTTTTTCAGAGGGCTTGTGCTTCTTTGCTCATTCCTGTTTGCACAGCAATGGGCAAATGCTGACCATCTCTTCTGGTTCATCATCCAGTAGATGGGCATTGCCCTGTTCTTAACTACACTGAATGAAGAACTATTATTTCCTCCAAAGTTTGTTGTGCTGTTCTCACCATATTTTAGACCTGGTTTTGGAGTGTAGTAAGTGCAGTAAGTACCTAAACAGCACACGGGCTTACAGGTGGTGGTGTAATTCCCTCTCAAAATTCTTAGGCATTTAGCTGTCTTCAGAAAGTCCAGCTCTCTGTTAATGGATATAAGGTGAAGCTACAATATTGCTTATACTTTACTAAGCAATAATTGACAGAAAATTTAAGGTGTGCCTATCAGTTTGCTCACCCAGGTGAGCAAAGATAAACAGTTGTAAGAAAAGTTCTGTTTCATCCCTGAAAAAGTTCTGTTCTGCTCTAGGGATATCACACATCTTATCCATGCAGGAGCTACATGACCTTAAAGTGTGCTCAGTCCAAAGGGAGTATTCACACCATCCCAGTGTCCCACTGTCCTAGATTCTGCTCAGCATGTAAGAAATCAAACTTGTCTTAGATTATTGGAAACTGGCAAAAGCAAGATAATTTTTCACAGATGGTAGACACATCTGTCTACTACCATGACAAATATCCTGAATAATTAAATTGATTGAAAACATTCAAACTTCTCAACAAACAAGTTCAGAGATTTTTTTTATTTTTTTGGTCTGATGGAGAGAAGAAACTACAGTATTTTTCCTTAACTTCATTCTTAGAAAAGACCAAATCATTAAAAAAAAATTCCCAAGTCAAACATTCAGCATGACAAATGTATGCCCAAACACTTTAAATTTAGCAAAGTTATACACTGCTATAAACATTGCCTTGTAGCATAAATGCATTTATTTTGATAAATATGTTTACACTGCAGGATATAAAAGGGTAGAGATATGAATTGGATTTGGGATTATCTACAAACTGGTAAGCAGCATTGAAAAGAAGTAATTCTTTATGTATGTTTATTATATCATACCTAATCTCTTCCTATAATTTTACTTAGGGAAAATATCATATTTTATATCTATGACATGCATAGATATACCTGTGTGGTTTAAGGACCGATTAACTCTTGTATGGGAAGGTAGCCAACAGCACACAGCCCCCTTCTTCTGTCGTGCCGGTCCCCCTCATCTCTGTCAGTCTGTGACCTGGAAAAGAAAGGGACATAATTGCAATACTTCTCAGAGTGGTGACATTTCCATCCACTGTGACATGTAGACAGTGTCTAGTTCTTTCTAAAGAGAATGTCTACTGATGGGCTGCTATGAAGCAGCACAGGAGTGGAGCTGCTCAAAGAAAAGGAAGGGATATGTAAAAGGAGAAGAGGGGCTAGCAGAGGATAACCATTTTTTTTTTTCCCCAATAACCTTATTTTTCTTAAGTCAAGATCCATTCAGGACAAATCTCTTATCATATATTAAAAATTCAACATGTAGTAGTAATTTTGGAACATATGTATATGTAGATAAATGTCACTTCTTCACTTTCCTTGAAGAGAGATTTGTTTTCAATTATTTTGCTGTATTATAATTCAGTATGGATTTTTCTCACACACGTTAGTAGATTTTAAACTTACAAAAAGCCTTGTTTACAGTAGAAAATAAGTCAGACTCCTATAGTTGCTAGATGGCACCATCCTGCCCTTTTGATGCTAAAGCAAGGCAGCATGAGATTTTTCCTCACCCTCTTTCAACACATGACCCAGGAGCAGACAGTCAGTTGAAACAGTGGTGATTACAAATGACAACTTGTAGCATGTGTTAACACAGCTACTGTATACAGTAATTCTGACAACAATGCATTTTGCTAACAACTGTATGGATTCAGGGAAAATTGTTTTTTTTCTGGAGGAAATCAACTGCAGACACATTATTCCAGTATGTCTTTCCAGAGATCTGTATCGGGCAAGCAGACTAAATGCAATGTTAGTTTAAAAGGTCTTTGTCAGACATTGGGTGAAAATCTGACTCTTGTAAAGTTAGTGACTAAATGTGCACAGATGTTAGCAAAGCTGAGGTTATTATAATTACTCATATAACTATTGGACTGTCAAATATTTTAGGTTCAAGTCAGCCTGTTCACAATCTGACCAAGAGAAGTCTTTTCTCTCAATGGCTTTCTCTCTCTGTTTTTTTAATCAAATAAATTACATCACATGGTCAGACAGGGATGTGGCAGGTTCTTTAAGGTGTCAGATGTGAACCTTGCTGAACTTGAAGTTTTCCTGAGGTAACTGAATTTTAAATTAATCTCTTGAAGGACACAGTTCCCCTGGATGACACTTCAAACATATTAACCAAGGGTCGTTAAGAAAGACTTTTACTTGATGGGCTTGTAGGAAGTAAAGGAATTACATGCTTTAGACATGTCTGGACGAAGGCATGGTGCAACCACATAAAATGAAATTTAAGGTAAAAGCCTTTGGGTAAAATCAGCATTACCCAAAGCCCAAAGTAAAATCAACATTCCCTAACAGAAAAGTAAAGTATGACAAAATGAGAAGCCATGAAACAACCCTTCCTATATCTTAGTGGCAACTTTCTCCCGAGAGTGACAGATGGCATAGCAAGGACACTCCCTCAGCTTTCAGCAGCTACGACAGCATGGTACAAATTAGCTGTCCTACAATGTGCTCTGACACCTTAATGACAACTGCAGCAAAATTACCATCCAGCCAAAATAGCTGAGGTTCACAGGTTAAGTGTACTGGTGTCATTAAGCCAAGTATAAGAAATAAACATGATCAATCTCCATAAATAACAAAGACTGGGTGGGGAACAGCTTTTGAAAACAAGAAAATGGAAACAGTGAAAAAAACAAAGAGGAGAATTATTTATGTTACTATGAAAGCTGAGGGCATAACTCAGAAGGAAAGGTATATTTTTACAGCTTGAAGACTTTCAATATTTTTCTAATTAGGGGAGCATTTCGAAAGCTTTGGGTCAGATTCTTCAGGTTCACTGATGTAAATCTTTTTGGAGCAGTTTGATCCTCCATTTTTCACTGTTGCCATGTTCTGCAGTTAGTTGAAAGCTATTCAACTAAGCAATTAAAGGTCCTTTTCTCATTATGGCGGGTACCTCTCAACCCTGCAAAAAGCACCAAAATCTTTAAAAGCACTACTTTTTCTCTTCCAGTTGCTATTTTTGGTAAATATTTTCCTAAGTTTACCAGACTATACGATATCAGCTCAAAGGGAGTCACAGCTGCCCCATCATGCCTCAGCTTGTGAAATAAATAAAAATCACTTTTAGTGAGTGACAGAAGAAAACTTCCCTGTTATCCCAATGTCCAGAAAAATATTTATCTGTATACTTAAGACCACAGCCTCACTTCAGTTGGATGTACATTCATGTGATGAACAGAATGCAAGGAAGTGATGAATCCAACCTGCTGCCTTGGATAACCATGATAGCTGCAAATATTTTTACACACAAAAAAAAAAGACCCCTACAATGAAATGTTGCTAATACAATATTATCAATTGCAATTAGATAATTAATAGTTAAAAATTCACCTCTATCATTCTAAGCCACTTAGCCTGCACACTGGGGAGTGCATTTCCATTGTCAGGACAATAGGAATGACCAGGGAGCCCTGAGAGACTCTTTGGCTGGCTCCCTTTGTCTCTCTTACTTTTTCTGGTTGCACACAGAGTTGTGAAGCAACGAGAAGAAAAGTCCTGACTTCTTGTAACTCCACATATTCCTGCTGCTCAGACATTTCTCTCAAAGTCTTTCTAATGTCATTTTTCTGGGGAAACAGTGTATTTCAGTATCATTCACTGAGACAGAGAGAACATACAACATCATGGGAACTGTCATTTACATTATTCAATGAATAAGCAGTTTTTCTTGCAAAAATTTTAAATCATCTGTAAAAACAGTGTTATGGAAGACCCATGAATCTAGTTCTCCATCATGCAACACTTGTCAGTCACCTGTGAAGCTGTGGTCCTCTTGTCACTGGCTGTTACATTTTTTCTTCTGAAAAGGGGACTACTAAAAAGAAATCTAAGCCAGAAAGGTCAGAACTGGAGTCTCTGTTATGCTGACTTGGGTGCACTCACACCAGGGAAATCAGGGCATGAATCGTAGCCTTACCAAATCTGAACAATAGCACTTCATATGCCTTTGCAAAAGCATTAATGACTGTGCAAGGCTGCAAGAGTTAGGATAATCAGATCTAAAATTGGAAATTCTCTTCCTCATATTCAATTTTTTCCCTGATTCCCAGAGGAAGGCCATCTCATTTCCCTGAAATGCAAAAAATGCATTTCTTATTTTTAACCTATCCATTGTCATCTAGGTCATTATAGAGTGATGATTATTCAAAAATTTCCTCTTACTTTAATAACTTGAAATGAATGTAGCTCACTGTGCTGCACACGAACTCAGAGTAGCACACCCAGTGACAGGACATTTTCAAACAACCTTAAGTTGCATGATTCATTTCCCTATGGTTGTTTTATGCAAGTACTACTAAACTCAGAAATTCCCTGCCAACAAGGATTGGCCTCTTGACTTACTCGTTTGGTGAGGGTATCTTCCCTTAGGCACTTACCTCATTACATCCAATTAGCAGTTACCATTTTACCATCAGGGTTCACTGCCCTGCTGTGCCTTTCCCGGTGATATCCTCTCTCTTTCTCCTCTACACAGATATTACTGGCCTTTTCCGGCACAGCATCACAAATTTGGTCCTCGTATCAGGATTATACGTACAGAATTGGTACAAGTCCAGCAATATAGAGAAATACTTAACAAACTTCATCATGCAAGCACCACAGACAACCATACAATCTCCATGTACCCCTTGTTTCCACAGTGTTTGTGTCCAAAAGCCAGTTTAGTTCTGAAGCCAAATATTTAAATGACTGTAACAGTCCTTCTGATAGTAGAAAGACCAACATAGGACAATTCAAGAAAGGACAAAGTAAGTCAGTACTCCCCATATACTGTGCAAGTTGACAAGTATACACACAAGACTGTGGGGTTCCTGTTCCAGTCCTCATGGACAAGACAGCAGATTCAGCTCAGCGAGATCGTGTTCAAATTAGTGGTTTAGCACTTAGTCTGCTCTTTACTAACATCTCCTGAGACTGAGAGTTACACCACTGTTGGACACATTCTAGTGGAGAAATGAGCAGCTCGGAGCAATGCTCCATATGTGCATTGACAGAGTTGGGAGATTACTTTACAGATCACCTGTTTTCCTCTGAACAGGTGGATACAAGTAAGAGCAAGATGACACCATCACAGAGCATCTGCTGCATGTCACCGATTAACGCTGATGTTGTAGTTCAGCCCCCCCTCACTAACAAAACCACGACAGCTGACCATAACTTGACAGAAATGATTAGCACTGTAGAATGAGTCATTTTACCTCGACGTATTCCAAGGATAAAGAAATCACACTTACCTCAAGGTACCTAAGTCAGGTCTAAATGAGGTAGTTTAAGCTGCAGAACAAAGGTAGCCACATTAGCACCATGTGACACTTGCTTCTTGACAGAGCTAATTAATCTGCACAGAGTGCAATGGTAATGTGGCTTTATTGTTTCTGGCAGCAGCCCAGTGAGGGCCTTCCCACAGCTCTGTTGTTTTTTCCTTCAGGAACATCAGCCCCACATCAGCAGCCACTTCCCAAGCATGTCAAGAACCAGTTACATTAAAGTGGAGGCAAACTCTACTGCGAATTGGGAAATACAATTGATTTTTTAAAATATTAAATATAGAAATAGACCACTCGAGCACACTTCCCATGTGACAGTCCCTCTGACAAAACTCCTCTTCAAAATCACAGGTCAAGTATTGCAGGACAAAATGATGGGTGAAGAGGAGATGTTAGCAGAAAGAGGTATTAGACTGGAGGTTGTTTAGTGTTATCATCTATGGTAGGGAAAGAAGAGAATTTTTTGTAATCTGTATGTTCTCTTGAAACCTGAGACATCCATCTGACATCAGTGGTGGCCTTTCAGTGGATTTCCATGGAACTGCTTCATTTTATATCAAATTTTCTTTACACGGGCAAAAAAATATATAAATTTTATCAGTAAAATATCTGATCTGTTTCAGAACCAGCTGCTTGATAAGCTCAGTGAGTACTGATTTCATCAGTTTATTTGCTAGATAACGGATCTTAGGTAAGAGTATTTTGTTTCTGTTATTATTTTTTTTATACTTATTATTATCTTTAAATTTCTATTATTTCATCTGAAAGACTGCTGTGAATTCTGTGCTGATTAGAAGAACTAACTTTGACTGGATTCCTGCAAGAGATGCCTGTTCTCCAGGCTAATTATTAATCTCAGTTGATTAATGAATTACCCTAGAATAAAACCAAAAAGCCCATGCATGACTTCACATCAGGGTGCATGCACAACTATTTTCACACATATACACCTTTTTTAAAAAAATAAATGTATTAAGATATTAAAATATTTTACAAAAAGATTGACAAGATTTTTGATAAGGTTAAGGGCAGCCCTTGCTGTGCAATCAGTCAGTACCACCTCTGTTCTGAAGATACAGGAAGTTTCCTATGAGCTGTCACAGAGCTGGATGGAGACTTTGGAAATGATGACTACAAGTTCAAACACCTGAAGGCTCTTGTGAGGCATGGTGTCAACCTCCTGTGTCCCCTCCTTTTTATTGTGGCTTGTTCATATGCAGACCATTCATTATGAGGCTTGATGCAACATTTGTAAAATGTATAGAGGTGCTCTGATAAAAAGCCATCCACAATTTCTATCGTCATCATTATTTGCATTTATCTAACTATTGAGCAGTGTAATAGACTTTACTGTCATACACCAACAGTAGGCTATGAATCGCTGACACCTAACTCAGCAGGGCATGAACTAGCTGTGGAAAAATTTTACTTGAACATAATTCCTTCCTCCTCAGAAGTACTTGGACAGAATTTGCCCTTCAGCTGAGAAGAGACATCAGTTCCACAGAAAGTCTTGATGAACTAGGTCCTTCAAGGCCTTCCTACTTACATAACCCAATAATACTCACAAGTGTAAAAGGCTTTTCAAAACTTGTCCCAAGCGCTTCGTCAAGACTTTGACAGGGTGAGAATAGCACGGACAAGGTCATTATAAAAAACTTAGCAGTAGGTAGCTTTATAGGTCTCAGAGACTGCAATATTATCAGAAAATGTCTCATGGAAGAAAAAGTAGTGACAATTTTCTGCCTCTTCTGCAGGGTCCAGTGTGCTTCCGGATAACTGAAACAGGCTTCTAGTAAAGTAAAATTATTCCTATTCAGTAGATTAAATGTAATCATGTCTACACACACCAGCTGAAGCTCTGATCTTTAACTGAACATTTGGCATCTAGACCATGGACCTCTTAATACAAGTTACTTTCTGTAATCAGATAGACTAAGGAGGGGTAAAATTACTTTGCTTAGTAATTTCCACAGCTGAATTGATCTCTAAAGGCTTTGTGCTGCAGAAGGATTTTGTGTTCAGATGGACAAACCATACTGGTAGTACTGAAGATGTGTTTGTAGGAAAGCTGTCTTTCACACATATCTTGTCTACTAGTAGCTTCCATTCCTGAAAAGAATTACAAAATTTTTTCAATTTACTTGAAAAGTTCAGGTATTTAGTGCACTCCAACAGCACATGGCTCGTAATAAATCACAACAATAGTATGCTTTTTCAGCCATATCTTAAAGTCTAGCTGTAGTTTGGTCTAGAGCTATGGAACTTAATAACAAAGATAACGTATCCTTTCAATGGAGGATCCATAAACTAAGTTGCCTTTAAAAAAATAAATAAATAAACACAAAACAAAAAAAAATCCCCTAAAAGTCCATGAAGGGAGCCCAGCAAATGATACCCCTGGAGCAGAATTAGCTACACATGGAAGGTATGACCTATGACCCAGGAACTACACAGAAATCAATAACCAGTGGAAAATTCTATGCAGAACACCCAATCCTCTGTGTTAATTTTTTCCCCTTTAGAGCCTCTGAAGTACCTCTGAAGCATTGGGTCTCTCATGCTGACTAGACACTCAAAAGCCTTAACAAGGTGTAAGATAAGGAGAGGATATTTATGCCAAACATACCTTTCTTTTGGGAGACTTGACACACAGTTTTCTAGGCATGGCATTCAGAAATTAGTTTCTATTGGCATTAAAAAGAAAATTCAGAAAATTGATTAACACTCTGTTCCTTCTTCACAGTGAGAATTTTCGAGCTGACCGCCTCCCTTACTTCTTTCCAATGCCACAAAGTCACACTGCATCTGACCATGACAATTACACTGACACAGGCAGTGTAGTCTTCTCTTATAGAAATACACTTTTATGACAGCAGAGGATTGAATACAACTCAAAGAACTCATGAAAAGCAAAGTCACAGGTATCTTGTAATAATACTGCTATACCTGTCAATAAAATTAGTCTTAACGATATCTTGAACCAACAAAATTATTTATTGCCTTTATTAATTAATATTTAAAGATGTTCTTGGGTTTGTACATTCTTAGAAAACTGTGCACCTGAACACTTTTCACTTATCAGTGAACATTTTAAAACGTTCTGCAATTATTTTTAGAAGTGCTGACCCTTCATAAAAGTCAGCTCTGGAACAGAAGACATACTCTTCACTCAGTGGCATTTTTGATGCGTTTTCCTCTTGACAACAAGCCAATAAAAAGAAACAGAGTAGATAGATATCCACACAGCCACTGGGAGCACTGATGAGATAAGCCACATCATGCATGCTATCTTTTCTATGCACATTTTCCTGAAGCAAAGTTTGAGAGCAGAAAAGATTATGATGGTATGTGCAGCTAATTTAAGATTAATATTGTGACTGACAGAAAAAGTGGTACAGCCGGGGACCTAGAACCTACATTTCAATACCTAGATTCCTTGGATAATCTCTGGCATTGATCACAGCCACTGGAAATGAATTTCACTAAGAAAACTAGTATTCTGAAAATTTTCCTAAGAACAAGTTTGTTTCAATTACATGTTTAATAGGAAGAAGTTGAAAAAATAATCTCAGCTTTCTCAAAGCACTCCGGAAATGGGAAATTATTTAATTTTGACAATGTTAAAAACATTTCATTGTTAAGTTATACTGGACTGTGTTGCATTCCATTAAAAATCACAGATAAGCAAAGGAAAAGTTTGAACTGAAATATTTTAACCATATTAAAATTACAAATTATACCTCTTGAAATGAAAGCAGGTGATAAACAAAAATGAAACCCTTTAGTGGTCCCAAAAGACAGCAATCAGATTTTTTTTTTAAATTTAGAATTTCACTTAAAGATACTAAACTACCAGATCCTCTCTCTCCCACAAACACAAATCCAGTTTCTGACCTACTTTACTATATTCATTGCTTGTAAAGATTATTTTATTACCTCCCTATGAGCTAAATTGTTCCTGTTTGGCACAGACTACTGGAAAAATCAATGCAAGCCCATACTACCGTGGAAGGAGTAACAGGAAACACTGGGGTTTCTCAGAACTCCCTGAGTGTCCTGGGAGATGTGTCAAACAATTTAAGGCACCCTTTTAGTGAGGTACAGTATATTCACCACTATTAATCTCACTGTGCTGGTAACAATAAAGCTCAATAGCTGCTTTCATGGTTGATTATTTTTAGAAGTTGCAATGGAGGAAGGAATGGGAATGAGCACAGTAATGCTCTGCATAAAAAACAGAGGAAGGCACGAGACTGACTGAAAGGAAGGCTCTGAAAGATCAACAAGATGTCAGTAACAAGCTCACTCCACAAAAAAAAGTAAGATGCAGTAGGAATAGCTATGTAAGTATTTGTTTTAAGAGAGAAGTAGTTTGATATAAATGGAGTCTGGGTGTTATTTCATGCAGTACGTGAGCCCACAGGATGACATACAGCGTGAGCTGCCTTTGCGAGTGAACAGAGAACAGACCAGACACATAGAAGCAACAGATATTATCTACCTAGACTTGTGCAAAGCTTTTGACACTGTCCCGCATGACATCCTTCTCTCTAAACTAGAGAGGCATGGGTTTGATGGACGGACCACTCGGTGGATAAGGAGTTGGCTGGATGGCCGCACTCAGAGAGTGGTGGTCAATGGCTCTATGTCCAAGTGGAGACCGGTCACAAGTGGTGTCCCTCAGGGGTCCGTGTTGGGCCCAGCCCTGTTCAACATCTTTGTGAGCAACATGGACAGTGGGATAGAGAGCAGCAAGTTCGCCGATGACACCAAGCTGTGTGGTGCTGTCAACACGCTGGAAGGGAGGGATGCCATTCAGAGGGACCTTGACAGGCTGGAGAGGTGGGCCCATGCCAACCTCATGAAGTTCAACCAGGCCAAGTGCAAGGTCCTGCATGTGGCTCAGGGCAATTCCAGGCACAAATACAAGCTGGGTGGAGAAAGGATCCAGAGTAGCCCTGAGGAGAAGGACTTGGGAGTGATGTTGGTGGACGAGAAGCCCAACATGAGCCAGCAATGTGCTCTTGCGGCCCAGAAGGCCAACCGCATCCTGGGCTGCATCAAGAGAAGTGTGGCCAGCAGGTGGAGGGAGGTGATTCTCCCCCTCTACTCTCTGGTGAGACCCCACCTGGAGTACTGTATCTAGTTCTGGAGCCCCCAACATAAGAAGGACACGGACCAGTTGGAGAAGGTCCAGAGGAGGGCCACAAAGATGATCAGAGGGCTGGAGCACCCTTCCTATGAGGACAGACTGAGAGAGTTGGGGCTGTTCAGCCTGCAGAAGAGGAGGCTCCGGGGAGACCTGATAGCAGTCTTCCAGTACCTCAAGGGGGCCTACAAGAAAGATGGGGAGAGGCTGTTCAGTAGGCCCTGTTGTGATAGGACGAGGGGTAACAGTTTTAAAATAGAAGGAGGTAGATTTAGATTGGATATTAGGAAAAAAATTTTTACAATGCGAGTTGTAGAACACTGGAACAGGTTGCCCAGAGAGGTGGTGGATGCCCCATCCCTGGAAAATTCAAGGCCAGGCTGGATGAGGCTCTGAGCAACCTGATCTAGTCGGTGATGTCCCTGCTCCTTGCAGGGGGGTTGGACTAGATGACCTTTGAAGGTCCCTTCCAACTCTAACCATTCTATTATTCTATGATTCTATAAAAGATGAAGGAAGGAAAAAAATACTCATCCCTCATTTAACTGACGTACAGAAACTCTGTATAAGGATCACACATCTCAGGTGTATACAACTCTAGGGTCTCATGAATCATCAGTACTAAGCAAATAATACTCAACTTTACAATAGGAATAGATGTTCAACCTACAGTTTACTTTTTTTTTCTTACACACTGCTCAAAAATTTTGCACATCATGTTCATTTAACATTACTGTGAGGTGTTAGTTTTCATTATTTCATAAGTGCCTGAAATGGCGTAATTTATAAAGCAAACAGATTGTTCTTTGTTCATGTGATGGTTATTCATCCAGTCATCAGGTGAGACACTGGAAAATAAATACTGATAGTTTGCTTTTGAATGATACATTGCACAAACCATGTAAGGTCCCTCCTGGGGGAAGGATCATGGTAAAATGGTTTCTCTGCGATAAGTCATTCTGTACTATTGCACCTTTTTCATAATGGTATAATACATATGGCTGCATAAAAACATCCATAGTTCTCAATGTAAAAAAATTCATGTAGCCTCCCTATGCTCATGCCCTAACTTGGCCTTTTGCCAAGATTTTTATCAATTCCATAGATAAAAAAAATAAAATTAAAAAAAATTAAACTGTACTAAAAATAATCTTAAAGCTAGTAAGTATACAGTGTTATTTGTAGCACTTAGTAGTAGACAGCACTGACAGAGACTTTTGCACCAAGTGACTGCCAGCCAACTCTGATTACCTGGCAAGCTGCTGCAGCTAAACTGGTTTACATGGTCCTGAAACGAACCTGAGGATATAAAGTTCAAAAGATGGTTTAGGAGGAAATGGACAGTTTTAATGGCAGAGATCATTATCCGGCTAGTGAATGAAAACGGTGGTTGTGTGATAGCTGTTTCTGTCCTATAGGCATGGAAGTGCAATTCACATGAGATAAGTGTTCGTAGTCCATCTGATTCCAGTATTGATCTAAAGCCTATAGGAAACTGGCCAGATTATTCATTGTCTTCCATTTCTGTTCTGCAAAGAGCATAAAATGTTGTCAGCGTGGGTAATGTGAGCACAGGGCTCACCTCTAGCCCCTGCGTTGAGGGAAACTGAAGAGGCTTACACTGGGAAGTTTTCTTCCTGTTCTCCATGCCCTTGCAATCTATCAAAGGTGCTACTTTGCAGAGCTTACAGTGTGAGTGTCACAGAGTTTTGCCAATGCTGTATACTTAACTTTGAGAAAGTAAAAAACTCTAGTTTAAATTCAAAGGGAGGAAAATCTATAGAACTCAGTTTGGCAATTCTTCATGAGTTGTGCCCCCCCCCCCATATTGTTTAAAATATAAATATTAACATAACTTTCCTTTTTGTATTCTGAATTTGCTCAAATGTGTAGACCTAAGTTTTTCTTGTAGTAAAGATTTAACCTTTTTTTTTACACAATTTAATACAAAAAGCCATAAGCGCAATTAAAGAATGAAATTCTGCAGTTACTCATATATTATAAAATTATCCCAAAGCAATCATAGTTACACGGCAGCAGTTTCTGCATATACTGGATACACGTACGAATCTCAGTTCTTTATTCCTGTAATGCTGTATTTTATTCTTTGTTCATAGTTATAATGCAAGAAGACAAAGCAAGATATTGTGGCAATTCCATTAAAATTAACATGGAAAATAGTGACAGGCTACACTGAACAAGCCAAATTCACTCATAGTGTGAGTCTGGCAATGTCAGTGGAATTAAATCAGAAATCGATTTGGGCATGGACATCCATATCCAGATACATCACCGGATTATTTCATTGAGCAATATTTTTCATTATGCAAGAAACCCAGATTGAAATCTAGTGAAACTGTACAGGCTAATCTGACTCAACACAAGCAGGAAGTTCACTGTATAATCAACACTCCGTAGCGATGTTGCATTATCTTTGCTTAAGGTGCGCAGGAAATGATAAATGCCTGTGAATCCTGATGTGCACTGTATCTGTAAGTTTACATGAAAGGCAAGTTGAGCAAATCTCTTATTTGGATGTATATGAACTACCAGTGAAAAGCTTAAAGCAATTGCAGATGTGAAGGTAAGGCCACAGAGGATTCAATTCACTCATCTACCCTGACATAGCCACCTTATTTGTTAGACAGTTGATTGTTGCATAATGTTGGCTGGGGAAAAAAAAAAAAAAAGGCAAAGAAATAGAACAGGAATGAACAAGTTGTGCTGTGGTAGTTGAGTAACAACAGGTGTTTTATTACAGAGCACCCGAAGTGTTACTTTTTAGATATACTGATTATTTAACCTTTTTTAAGAGAGTTAGAAGTTTTCGGCAAAAGTTTTACAATAAAACAAGAAACCAATGTCTGATAACTTCAAAATTAGGCAAGGAACACGATTTTGGGACTACAATTTAAATATGTTTATGACACTGTATTCCATAAAGTCACAGGTCTGTACAATGGTTTTCAGCACTTGCGAACAATTCTCATTGTGTTGCTAGCACACACTAACACTGGCCAGAAAGGTCATATCCATATGACCACAGCCAATAGACTTTTAAATTTTTCTACAGAACTTGAAGTGGAAAGGCAGAAGAGAATTTCTGTGCAATGTATTTATCCATCGTGCAGTAAACGCAGGAACACAAATTATTATCTAAAAGGAAAACCCTCACCTTCAAAAAGGGATAACAAAAATGAATGAAAATCATGTAGAAATTTGTAAAAATGTACTGATTTCCTGGTAGTGGATTTTCTTCTGAAGTAGAAAAAAGAATAAAAATGATGTGGTTTTTTTTTATACCTAAGTTTATGCATCAATCATTACTTTCTCTCATTGTAATAATTTTTGGCCCAGTTCTGGCATTCTCACTCAGTGTTAGCAGCACTATATAAGAACACCTTTCACTTCCAGGGAGCTACTTGCACTGGGGGCTTTACAGGTCAGAGTTTCCAAATAGAATAAATTGTTTGTTTACATTAATGCAATGTGACGTCCATGGCCAGATTCTCATCTGGGATGAATTAAGATAGTATCACAATGTTACACCATTTTAAACAGTTGCTTTAAAGGTATAAGCACAGGTGATTTTTTTAATTGGCCCAGATGTTCCAGCTGTTGTTCTGTTTCCTGCTCAGCCACTTAAAGAAGCTGAAATGGGCTAAATAATAACCATATAGGAACAGTCAATCACAAATGATCTCCTCATACTTCAAATCCCAATTCCCAAGTACTCACACCCTATAATCTTTCTCATAACTTCCCATCTTCAAACATAGATATTTTTGGCTCCTATTATTCCGGTCTTTTCTTTCTCTGATGGTTGCAAACTTTCTTACTTACAGACTAGATAATCATTCACAGCTATTCAAGTTCATTAGTTTTAATGCCAAAATTTGCCCTTTAACTTAAGTAATTCACCTTCCTTCCTGCATTTATGTCCTCTCCTAATCCTGAATTATCATGTCCCCTTTCACCCTTAATTTTGCTGTCAAACCAGACAATCTCTGTTGGTTCTTTCTCAAAAGATTATCTTCACAGACCATCTCTGTACCTGTTCTGGATTGCGTTCACTTCATTGTCCCACATCACTCCATAGCTGAGATGTGGACTGGCATAAGCAATCCCCATGCTGTTTCATGAAACATAGATATAATACAAATACATGCTCATTTATACATGTACCTATATACCTTTGGTTGGAAATATTTTTAGCAAAAACAAGCAAAACATTAAACTGCAAAATGCAAATCCTCATACACTGCAAGCTTCTTTGTTGGATTATTTTGGGACAAATGTTTTGCAAATCCAAAAGACTCCCTGGACACTTCTTGACAGCGCATTTAATTAGGCAGCTGAGTTCTTCTTCAGAAGGCATTACTGGAGCCAGGTATCTAGTCTTAACAAAATATTGAAGAATTGGGTATTTGATTACATAATTAAATCACCCGCAATTAAATCAGATGGGAAGAAAACAAAGAGATTAAAATACTTGCACTTCAGTGAAAACCTTAACTTCTTGATGTTAAGAAGAAATTATTTTTTAAGTGGATTACTTCCATAATGTTCACTCCAGTATTTCTTTTACATTCCAGTCCTTCAGCCACTCCTAGTGGCTGCAGAAGACCAGAAATTTCAAATAAGGGGCCAGTTCTGTTGCCATGTGTCAGAATTCTTCACAGACTACGACAAATTTCTTATAGGTCACTGTGAGGCTGTAATACTAAATTTTATTGAAAATACAATATAAGCAATATGGTTGGGGTTTTTTGAGATATCTATAACTGTTTCAAAGTCCGTTCGTGACTGAGGTACCATAGCTTAGGAACCTCTGAACTGCCCATTTGATGTGATGTGTTGATAGTTACCTTCTTAACTTACAATCTTCCACTCTCTCTTTATCCTCACATATTTTCTCATTTACACATGTGGCAATAACAAGCCTCTGAGACAAAACCCTGACCCTTGCTCAAATCTGAGTCACAAAGGAATGCAAACAAACATTTTCAAACAAAGATTCACAATAGCGAAATTTGAAAACAGTACCAGAACAGGAACAGGTACTTATCAGATTATTTTTATTCATACTTTTGCTATATATACTGCCACTAACAATATTTAGATGCTATTTTAACAACATGAATGATTGACTATACAGTGGGTAAATTATATTATCTACATTTTACAGGCAGCTCAGAGCCCAAACAAGATGCCAAAGTACTCTTGGATCACACTGTAAGATGTTGGCAAGACCACGTTAGAGCAGGTAGACCGGAGTAGGACACAACTACACAACCCAGGGTAGGGACTAAGTGCTGCCCAAAATAGGAATCCTACTTTAGAGGGGCAAACATTGTCTCCTGCTAAGACCAACTCATTAAAAGGACATGCAGTACAGTGACAAAGAGCTGTGCCTGGCACCAGTGCCTGCACCTCTGCAAGGAGTCATGCAAACTTACCTCCTGCCTGAAGGTCTTTGCACTATGTGATGAGCCACGCAATCCTGCTTGATGATTTCTCAAGAAAGATGAACCCTTCTTTCTGCCTAGGTCTCATCCTCATTAAAAATGCTATTACAACCTGCTTCAAATACTGATGTGGAAGGTGCCCTTTCACTCGTTTTTGCTACTCAATGAATAAGTTAATAAGTTTTCTCAAGTAATGCAAACTGCTTTACCCTTGCACTTCACTTCTATGTTGTTAGGTGAGAAAAGCTCAAGAGCATTCTGTCTTCTCATTTACTTTGACTATTTCCAGTCCCATTCTTACCTTCACTGCTACAATTGTTTATGAGTTACACAAAATCAGTCACTTGCCTTTATTCATACTGAATAGCCCCATAGACTACAGTGAAGGCACGCTGAGTGCAGCATACTTCAGTTTATGACACCCGTGAATCTCACTAGACTGAAGAACTTTAACAACGAAAGTAATTCTAAGAGTAACTTCCATTGTCTCTGCAAAACAGGACATGGCTTCTACCTCACCCTTCCTCAGACTCTCTGTCTCTAAAGTTAACCCATTTCACGACTGTTCCCCATGTGTCAGGATACTGTGTTGATTCCCAATAAATTGAATGACTCAAGTATAAGAGTAATATAAATGTCAACAAAGGTATGCACCTTCCCTTCTATATGTAATGTACCTACAAAGAAACAACTATTTGCAAATAGACACCTTAGACCTGAGGTTATTCAGATTTCAGGATTAACAGAAATTAAACTGAAAGCCAAGATCCAAAGTCTACTCCCTACTTCTGGCATAGTTATGAAACTTGGGTAAGTGTTATTACTGTGCAAATAAATTTAAAAACTAAACCCAAAACAAACAAAAAAAAAAAAAGGCCACAAAAATGTGCTGAGAATTATTAAGGAAAACTCCTGTCAGAACACAATCAAATCCTTGAACTCCAACTTCAGTTCAGCCTTCCATTACAAGCCCATACACAACTTATCTTAAAATTAACCTAAGATCAAAGAAATCTTCATCCTGAAGACTTCATATTCTCAGTTTATCACAATTGTCTGTCCCTTCTCTTCTCCTTCTATTTTAAATGTGACCAGCAAAGCATTTATTGACGAGGGATGCACTTATATTGAGAATGTAAACTACAGTGAACCACAGACAATAAAACCAGTGAAAATTATTGCACGAAACTGTAGCTACTTTACAGCAGGTAAAAAAATCTTCTCCTGGTTCTAAACTTTTCTTACATGAGCCTGCAAAATTTCTACCTACAAAAATTGTGATGTGAAAGCTATTAGATATGGAAGTAGCCAGATCACTATAATTCAGCATGGTCATGACAGAGGAAGAATGCTCTTCCTGGTGTTCTGATACCTAATCTTCTATCTCAAGTGTCAAGCCAGAAGAAAAGGCCACACCAAAGTGACAGCAGCAGCAGTCATAGAAGCATAAATGGCTAAAGCAATATTCAACAATAGGCACAACTCAACCATTCCTTTACCCCTCCTACCTTGACTTGTGTCTTGATGCATGCTCTGCTCTTTTTTTCAGCTCTGCTGCACAGCCAACAAAAGGCATATTGCTTGTGTATTAACACAACTGAAAACAAGCACCAAGCCTGTGAAAAATATACTTATTCTTGGGATAAGTACTTATTGACATCCTAATGTGTTGACTGCCTCTTCTATTTCATGATCTCTAAGGAGTTTTATCATCAGGGAGTCACCTCATTCTCTCAGAGAAATAGAAATTCTTCAGGTGTGAGGGAAATTCTGTGTATTCTTTAATGTACCATAGACAAACTCTGCTTATACTGTCTTCTGACTTTGCTGCCCGAGAGATTCTTCCCCACAAACATAAGCAGTTGGATTTTTTCCCCATTACTTTTTTAATCTTTGCTCATCTGTCACCATGTCGTTTGGGACTGCTTAATACAGTTTTCAAAGCACTGCATCTGATATTTATGAACCTATAAACTGGTGCTGTTTGTTTGAAGCAGCTCAGGCTGTTGGCAGGACTTGTTGTCAGTTTTGATTGCAAACAAGTTCTGACTGCATTTCAGGTTCATTCAGAGTGAAACCTTGAAAAATCCAGTAAGAGCCACTAAACAACTTCAGGCATGTCTATATTCTTATCAGCCTTGAGTGTCTTAAACACCTTCTGAGGAAGAGACAGATATTAACTTGTCCCCACTATCCTTCTCCATACATGTATCCCTTTCTTCCAGCATCATTAACAAATAACCATCACGGTTTCATGAATTTTCCCAACTAAACCCTGTTTCCCAGTCCCAAGTTTGCTGATACATACATTTACTGGGGAAGAACAAAGACTGAAGGGTATACATTTCACATCAGCTCAGCTCAGTGTGGTATGCAGACTAGGTAATTTCAACAATAGCCTGGCAGCTATATATCCTTCTAGCATCATTACTGCAACCACTCTGCAATGACTGTAGTCCAGCCCTTGTTCGCTCCAAAGATCTTGTAAGCTAAAGAGGGGCAGAAGCCTGGGAAACACTACAATTTTCTACCTGCTTTCCTACTGTCTCCTCTTTCTCCATCATTGGTGCATCATCATCCCAGAGTGATGGAAGCTGTAACACTGCATATCTTTCTGCTTATTTTTCCACTGTTTTGAAGACTCTCTTCACATTGTACAGTAGAAAAGCTCCCAGACAACAGAGCACTATGAGCTATGCTTAATGACTCCTGGTGCCACAAAAAGACTGAAGAAAGAATTTCATCAATGTCTCATAATTTAGATGATGCTCCTCAGAGTTTTATTTAGCAAATAACACAGTTCAGGTTCACACAGTTCTACTTGCCAAAGTAAGAATAAACAAGCTCCTCTTATTAAAGTAATTATATGTCTACCATCACCACAGACAACAACTGTATGAGTAAAATAAACAGGAATATTTTCTTGACATGAAAATGCCATTTTCGATGTCATTCAAATAATCTCTAGCATGGTTTTGATCAGGGCTAACTAGCAGTCTCTCAAGCAATTCTCAGCAAAAGGTGAGTATTAACACAAGCCAAGGATCTTTTCCAACAGGCGGTTTGCCACTTTTTTTAATCTGGGAAGACTTTAACCTTAAGATCATGAGCACATCATATCACTTGGCATCAAGGCTAAAAATATTCCCTGACATTGTTCAATTTTCTAGTAAAAATGTACTAACAGTCTCTAGGTATCTCTCAATACTTAATCTACTGAGCCTCAACTTAAGGTGGGAGGAAAGGAAAAAATGTTGTTACAAATTACGCTTGGCAAAGGCACAAGGAGAATAATGCTCACTTTCTCAGTAGCATTTTGGTATGCAATTCTCACAACTTCAAAGATCAAGGTAGGTCAAAATTTATTCACCAAGGACATCCATGTGCAGCAAGGGCTTTGAATCCACTGTAGGTTCGACTCCAAGCAAATGGAACAAATTTTCTTTTTGCGGACAAAGGCTGTGGCTAGGACTAACGCCAAAACTGACCCTGTAGTTCTGCCACCATTAAGCCACAGTAAATGTAACACTTAAACGACTTCAGATATGACTCATCCCATGCTAAGAGAGCTATTTAAAGTCCATAAATTTTCCCTTTAGTGTAGGTCTTCTCTACAAATTACGAAGACAGCCTTGATAACTATTTTGGTGTATATAACTTAGTTTTAGAACAATAAAATGATGTGAGATGAATATCACATTTAATCCATCTGTGAGACTAAAATCATATCTGAACAAAGAGTGTACAGGGGGCAATATGTCTTAGGAAGGTGTGAGAGACTGTGTCGAATGTTTGTGTCAACATTGTCGAAGCGTCAAACCACCACCTAAACAATGGTACATCAGTCAAACCATAGGACTGGAGTCTTCCTGTTTTCCTGCAAGATGATTTCCTTATCTTGCAAGCCAGTCAAGCCACAGGACTGGAAGCTTCCTGTTTTTAACTCCTATTTTCCCACAAACCTGAATGCAGAGCTGATTCTACAAAATTTAGCCTTACCCTTATGTGTGAGCCCAGACCCAGGCCAGAAAAACAGATGGGCCCAGAGACGGCATTGGGCACACGTATCACCGCCAGGTGAGGGGTGTGGCCAAGCAAACCTGCTCTTGGAATATGTGACGTGAATAAGATGAATGATAAAAGGACAGAAACAACCAACATCGGATGGAATATTCCCCCACCGAGTCAACTGGACTGTCGGGACGCCGCAGCTCCGTAGTGGTAGCTATTGCAACTGAAACTCTTTTCCCTCTTTCCTTTCTTTTTCTCTTTTCTCTTGCATTTGCGAACTTCTGGTCAGGTTAATAAAGTTACCTGGCGCTTGACTCCATTTTGAGTCTTAATTCTGTTCCTGAGAATATGAGCAAAACCATGCTCCGGTGTGTGAGAGGTTGGTCTAGCTGCCCCTAGCCTCTCAAACTCGTCTGAGGTTGGCTAGAATGCAAGGGGGCCTTCCTCTCATCCAAAATCGGAGCGTGACAGAAGGTTAGATTTAGACTTTTGACTTAATACTTTGCAAGAAGAACTTGAAGCAAGACCTTGGAAAATTCACATTATAAGATGCAATCATTTTACAAACAGTTTTGCACAATCTCTAACCTTTTTTCCTCCTAATGGTAAATTTTAGGGGCATTTTTTTTTCATTATCATAGACTCAGTGACCTCCAGATAAATCACATTCATTTTATGAAATTCTTATCAGTTTCTTTTATTTCTCATAACCAAAGGTAAACGTGTAACTGTAGTTAAAGGTTAGGAAGTAAGACAGATTTATCACTGAAAGGACACAGATAAAATCTCCTGAGGAATATCTGCTCTGAGAAATTTATTATTGCAATACTTCCTAAGCATTCTCTTTATTATCTTGCAAAGGTCTACGTACTAACAAATCTGCTGAATATCAATTTACAGTGGATGTATACTTACTTCTTAACACATTAGAAAAGCATGAAAATTTCAGGCACAGTCTATCATGGGATAACCTTGATTATAAAAGATTAGCTCCAGTGCCACATGCTTTGTCACATTCTCCATCATACATCTCTATTTCCTGTTCTCAATCTTGAAGCAAACAGTGCAGGCAAATTGTTTGCTCAGATACATCTTGGATGCCCAAACAAATGAGAATGAATGTCTTGTTTTCTTTTGGTTGAAACTGTCATTATTTGAAATGGAGGGATATAAATAAATATACATCAAATTATATAACATATCACAGAGTAGACAGTCACAAGATGGGTTTGTCTTTTTTAAAGGCATAGTCTGAGCATAGATGTTGAGAAAATGAAAACAGTACTGCTGTTATAATGGACAGCCTGACTGCTTTGACCTGGAGATAAGGAAGACAAAGCAACAAAGGCATGTCACTTGAAAGGATATAAAATCAGAAAAACCTGAGTGCCCTGGTTTTGTGTACAAGTTTTCTTGAAAGATGAAAAGATTTCCTTTAGATTCTCTTCTCATTATCAATATTGCTTTATTCCCAGAAAACAGTACTGTAGGTCACTTACAGAGAAATCACTCATTGTTAATGGAAAAAAAAATCAACAATATATTTACTTGATTAATGCACTTCCCTATGTCACATTATACAGGAAAGCTTTTAAAAATCATTTGTTTGACTGATCATATTATGGGACCCGACGAGATGCCTCCGTGGGTCCTGAGGGAACTGGCAGATGAAGTTGCCAAGCCGCTGTCCTTCATATTTGAGAAGTCATGGCAGTCTGCTGAGGTTCCTAGTGACTGGAAGAGGGGTAACATAACCCTCATTTTGAAAAAGGGGAACAAGGAAGACTTGGGCAACTACAGACCGATCAGCTTCACCTCTGTGCCTGGCAAGGTCATGGAGCAGATTCTCCTGGAAACCATGCTCAAGCACATGGAGAGCAAGGAGGTGGATGGTGACAGCCAGCATGGCTTCACCAAGGGCAGATCATGCCTCATCAATTTGGTGGCCTTCTATGATGAGGTTATAGCATCAGTACACAAGGGACAAGCAACTGGTGTCATCCACCTGTACTTGTGCAAAGAATTCGACACTGTCCTGCACAATGTCCTTCTCTCTAAACTGGAGAGACATGGGTTTGACAGATGGACAACCCAGTGGATAAGGAACTGGCTGGATGGCCACACTCAGAGAGCGGTGGTCAACGGCTCTTTGTCCAAGTGGAGACCGGTCACCAGTGGCGTCCCTCAGGGGTCCATGTTGGGCCTGGCCCTGTTCAACATCTTTGTCGGCGACATGGACAGTGGGATAGAGTGCACCCTCAGCAAATTCACTGATGACACCAAGCTATGTGGTGCCGTCAACATGCTGGAAGGGAGGGATGCCATCCAGAGGGATCTTGACAGGCTGGAGAGATGGACCCGTGCCAAGTGAACTACTTGGCCATGAAGTTCAACCAGGCCAAGTGCAAGGTCCTGCACGTGGCTCAGGGCAATCCCAGGTACAAATACAGGCTGGGCAGAGAATGGATTGAGAAGAGACCTGAGGAGAACTACTTGGGAGTGATGTTGGTTGATGAGAAGCTCAACATGAGCCGACAATGTGTACTTGCAGTCCAGAAAGCCAACCGCATCCTGGGCTGCATCAAAAGAAGTGCAGCCAGTAGGACGAGGGAGGTGATTCTGCCCCTCTACTCCACTCTTGTGAGACGCCACCTGGAGTACTCAGCTCTGGAGCCCCCAACATAAGAAGGATGTGGACCAGTTGGAGAGGGTCCAGAGGAGGACCACAAAGATGATCAGAGGACTGGAGCACCCTTCCTATGAGGACAGACTGAGAGAGTTGGTGCTGTTCTGCCTGGAGAAGAGGAGGCTCCAGGGAGACCTTATAGTGGCCTTCCAATACGTAAAAGGGGCTTACAAGAAAGACGGGGAGAAACTCTTCAGCAGGGGCTGTTGCAATAGGATGAGGGGTAATGGTTTTAATGGTTTTAAAATAGAAGGAGGTAGATTCAGATTAGACATTAGGAAAAAATATTTTTACAATGACGGTGATAGAACACTGGAACAGGTTGCCCAGAGAGGTGGTGGAGGCCCCATCCCTGGAAACATTCGAGGCCAGGCTGGACGGGGCTCTGAGCAACCTGATCTAGTCAAAGATGTCCCTGCTCCTTGCAGGGGGGTTGGACTAGATGACCTTTGAAGGTCCCTTCCAACCCAAACTATTCTATGATTCTATGATCTGAACTGCTAGCTAGTCTGAGTAGAAGACCTTGTTTTAATACAAGGGCTTTAAAGGTACAGTTCAGATGTATTCAAATGTAGAAGGAAGGAACCACTCTGCTGCAAAGGGACTGCATGTATAGCAAATGAAGGATGTCCCAAGAAAGCACAAACACTGTCATCGTCAGCTCCAAAAACTCTGCTGCAAACTCTACTTGTGACCTTGCTGTAAGAAAGGGCAAGCCCAGTCAGCTAGCAGAGCTCCTACTGGCTTTCTGAGTTTGTGTGCTAGAAAGCTGAGATTTTTCGTGGACTTTTGAGTGGACTTAAAAGAGCTGCCATGTTATAGGACAGTGAAGGGGGCATTTTATGGTAGACGGTTTGTTCAAGCACAATTTACCATGGGAAATACGACCACAGCGGTAAAGTCATCCAGTTTTGTTTCTTGCTGCTCTCAAAATCAGATTTTTATAAAGACAGAAAAGTTGCTTCCATACGTGCACATGTGCATGCATGCACACATTACATATGCAAATACAACATTACTCTACTAGTGTTCTGTTAACCGCAATCACTTTAAAAAAGATAAGGTACAGAAACGAAGGTATATCCATCCTCACTGAGAGAAACAGGATTTCTCTGGTCAGGAGATGGAGATACCTTTCAACCAGATCCACTTCCCTTTTAATTTTCTTATTCTCTTTTTTCTCCTTGTTCTGGTTTTGTTAGTGAGGGGGGGCCTAAGGTGGTAGCTTCTGTAGGAAACTGCTAGAAGTCGCTCCCCTTTGTTCAGTGGACTCGGCCGGGCCTAGGGCGGACCTGCTGCTGGCCAAGGCCGAGCCAATTGGTAGCAGAATGTCCCGTGATAACGCCTCTGCGATAACGTATTTAAGTAGGGGAAAACAGGAAAAAGAGGAGGAGAAGATGTGAAGCAGCTGAGCGGGGGGCAGAGAGGGGGAGGCGCGAGCCTCATGGGCCTTGCAGGCTTTACCCTCTGGCCTCCCGCCGGGCAGCCGACTGGGCCCAACTCGGCCCGGCCCGGCTGCAAGAAGTGGAGAGGAGATGAGAAGTGAATAAGATGTAAAAAGGATCCTGAGAGGCGTCTGCCAGCCTGTTGGGAGGAACGGCTGCAGACGCCAAGGTCAGTGAAGAAGGAGGGGGAGGAGTAATATGGCTCCTGGCCAAGATTCCTCTGCAACTCGTGGTGAAGACCATGGTGGAGCGGGTTGTCCCCCTGCAGCCCATGGAGGTCCACGGAGGGGCAGAGATCCACCTGCAGCCCGTGGAGGACCCCACGCCAGAGCAGGTGGAGGCCTGAAGGAGGCTGTGGCCCGTGGAGGGCCCACTGGGACAGCTGTTCTAGAGGGACTGCACCCCGTGGAAGAGATGACCCACGCCGGAGCAGTTTCACGAAGGACTGTGGCCCGTGGGAGGGACCCCATGCTGGAGCAGAGGAGGAATGCGAGGAGTTCTTCCCCTGACGATGATACAGCGGCGTAAAACAACACGTGATGAACTGACTGCGACCCCCATTCCCTTTCCCCCCCCCGTGCCGCTCGGGAGGGGAAGGTAGTAGAGATAATGTTAAGCCCGGGAAGAGGGAGGGGTGGGGGGAGGTTATCTTGTTCCCTGTCTCATTCTCCTGCTAATTTTAGAAAATAAATGAATAGTTTTCCCCAAGTCGAGTCTGTTTTGCCCGTGACGGTAACTTTAAGGATTTCTCCCCGTCCTTATCTCAAACCTTGAGCCGTTTTTCTTATATCATCTCCCCCTATTCTCTCGGAGGGTGGGGGGAGTGAGAGAGAGACTGCGTAGTCTGGTCCTGATCGGGGCTGAACTACGACACTCCTCTTCTCACCTTGCCTCACCTCGCCTTGTCCTGTCCCATCTCGTCTCTTTACATTTCCCTTTTTCTTTCCCCTTTAGTCTTTGCTTTTCCTCTCTCTTTTCTTTTACCAGCCATGGCAGTCTAAAAGATTATCTTGCATCTTTTACTTCTTAAGTATGCATGTATGATCATACAGCCATAATACACAGCCAAAGCTAAGCACTACCAATTCCTGCTACTTCTGCCCTTGCCATGTGAGACAAAGAGAACTGAATAAACTGTCGTAGCTACAATGCTGGAACATTTCATAGAATCATAGAATCATGGAATCATAGAATGGTTAGAGTTGGAAGGGACCTTCAAAGGTCATCTAGTCCAACCCCCCTGCAAGGAGCAGGGACATCCCTGACTAGGTCAGGTTGCTCAGAGCCTCATCCAGCCTGGCCTTGAATGTTTCCAGGGATGGGGCCTCCACCACCTTTCTGGGCAACCTGTTCCAGTGTTCTATAACTCGCATCGTAAAAACTTTTTTCCTAATATCCAATCTAAATCTACCCCCCTCTATTTTAAAACCATTACCTCTCGTCCTATCACAACAGGCCCTACTAAACAGCCTTTCCCCATCTTTCTTGTAGGCCCCCTTAGTATTTCTTGGGACATTTCTGCAGGGTCTACTCCATCATATTCTTGTTTCCCCACTTAATTCAGTTAATTTTCTCGTATTTGTGAACTACTCCTCATCTTCTAGTGCCTCCATCTCTTCTTCATTAAAAAAAAAAAAAATAACTTCACAGTCAAATGTACATTACCAAAGGTTACATTTCTGCACAGATGTTCCTCTGTATTTTTTCTGGCCTTCTGGACAGTCCACTCGGTCCCCTGTGTACTCGCACTACACTTGAAATCAGCAGTTCCATCACTAGGTCTTCCTGCCTCTCCTCAAGCAGCTGCTTTTTGGAGGATCATTCTGTAAAGCAACACACAAAGATCTATGGAAGTTGCTATATTTCTGATTACTAGATTTTGATCCACAACTGGAGGCTCATCCATCTCAGGACATGGTCCCATGGTTGCTGGGAAATGGCTCATCTGCTCAGAACTACTACTTTTCCTCTGGTATTACACCCCCAAATGCTGCACTGTCTGCATCTCACTGGCAGGCAAGATAAGGCTTGCCACAGGCAAAATCTCTACGTCACCTGGTCTCCAACCAATCCCTCTAGCCAGGATCACTGCAACTTCCTTACTGCTCCCTGGGAGGCTCTAGCCAAATTAGGAGAAGTTGATGAAAGGAGCTCTGGCGCAAGCATGATCTGGATACAGCCGCAGAGATGGAAAAGAGAGAAAGGAGAAAGTACCTCCAAGAGGACAGGAGCCTCCTGGTCTCCTCTCTCTCCCAGTGACCATCTGCAAGGAAACCCCTGCTCCTGCGAAGCCCTGGGTACACGATTCCATGAGAGGGCAGGGGAGGAAGCTTCCAGTGCTTCTGCAGGTGCCCTTCCCATCCTCAGTCAGGCCGGGCTCCAGCCATGTAGAAGTTGCCCCACAGAAAAGATGGTCCAGACGCACTTGCCCTTGCAGGAGGCAAGTTGTTAGCTGGAGACAGGAGCCACAGGATCTCAAAAATAATAGTGACTAGGTCTCAAGGTGTGCACTCATGCAGTACAGGCCATGCTTCTGGGAATTGCTGGTCTCACTTTGTAGTACATTCCTGCATTTGCCACACATTCAGTGTATATCCAGTGACGGTATACTGGGTAAGAATTGTAGGCTTTATTTGGACAAAGCCTTGGAGATCCTCACTCCAAATCAAAGACACAAACTGAAACCTCTTTCAGAGGAAATCCATCTTTACAGAAATTAACTGCAACTAATGCAAGTCCAACAAAATGAGATATTGTTTTCATTATTTCTCTGTCTTTTCAGATATGATGTTTTAATAGTTTTTTAAACATTCTTGTTCTTTTATGTAAATACGAGTTTCTGAATTTCTCTTTCCCCAACTCCTCTAAGACAGACTAATCTTTTCAGGGAAGTTGGAACCAGGGCACGCAAAAAAACAAAAGAGTTTGACAAGCTATTTGACCTATATCTACCAGACAATTATTTCCCTTTACAACATTTTATACTTCAGAAACTCAACTATCTTTAACAATTCAGTATCAAGAGCTGTCTAAACCAGATACTTCATTATTTGTGTGGAATGCAAACACAAAAGAAAGATCTTCAATGCAAAATAAGTGATGTGCAAGAGAGAGGGCTATATTCTACTCAGAGGATTTAGGCATTGCCCAGGATATTGCTGTATTCTTTCTCTGTCAGACTAGTTCACATTCACCATCTTAGTTTCAGGGGTTTTTTTCAAGGGATGCCATTATTATTATTTCACATCAATCAAAAGAAACTTATATAAACTATAGAAAAATAGCAGTGTAACAGTAAGCATCTTTTGGTCATCAAATAAAATATTTTCTGACTCAAAAGTAGAAAAGAAGAAATTTTTTAACATGATGTGTTAAGGTCAGAATTAAATTTGATATCTTTATTTATTTTCATCCTTTACATTGACAAGTACAAAAGACAATCTTCTGAATCAAAATAAATATGACACTATGTGCCAAAAGAAAATGGAAGATAACAATTTTTTGTGTCAGAATTTTTCTTATTTGAAAAAATACATCCTAACTCAGTATTAATTTATAAGCTGCAGTGCAATTTTTGGTAGTGCTTTGTATTATGTGGTACCACTACTATCTTTTTAAATGTGTTCTGAGTAGCTGAGAAATTATAACCCATCTACATTTACCATGATTATTGCTGGTCCACTTCCTGGAAATTCTCTAGAAATTTTGCTCTGGAAACACTGCAAGAGGGGAAGTATATCACCATCTGCTTGCCCCATTCATATCTCTAGCATCCTAAATTGACCACTTACGTACATGAGCAGCAATCTAAACAGACCTTTGTTTTGACTCATTATAGATGTTCTTAGAAGCTCAGCATTTAAGATAATTGCTTTAGAGAAGGGAGTGCATGACTTTCCTAATAAGTTTTGTGTTTTGTTTTGTTTCAAAAAGCAATGGCACTGACATTCTTTTTTAATCTGTTTTACATTGCTTAGCACTGATATTTTGCACTCCCAATGTAAACAGGTTGCCCTTTGATGTCAGGACTAATTCCTTGCATGTTGATGGAGCAGAATATCAGAGATGAAATCAATCATATGGCTCCGAGACAAGAATCCATCTGTATCTTCATGCTAATTTGAGAACATATTTGGAGACAAGACAAAATATAATACTATATGGAGCTAAACATCATGGTCATCAGCAGAAACACAACTAAATGCCATTGAACTCCAAGGAAAATAAAATCATTGATCAAGTTGTCCAGCTGTATTTCTTTACAGAGATGCAAATATGTGTGGTGCATGTATACACACATATATTAGTAAACTAATGAAGTGGAAAATGTACTTGCAGACATAGCATTTGGATTTGCTGTACCTTTGTGGAGTTTTAGTGCCAGTACTAAAGGACATTAGATTTTGGCACTATGTCTTTGCATCAGACAACAGAACAGCTCTCACCAACTACAGCATAAGCTAAGACAAGCCTAAAAAGTTGCTCCTTGTGGCACTTGCCAGGAGGTGGACTTACCTGACAAGAGCTGTTAGCATATGAACTTTAGTTAACTCTATAAGATAAGGGAGTAACTTAGTTCTAAAAATAGAGGAGCATACTGAGCCTAAGCAACCTGTCAAGCACTGTGAGAATGTCTTTGTGGAAAGCCTTTGAGATGAGCTGATTGTGAGCATCAGCATCAGCTGGTTGCTGGGTGTTGTGGGAATTTGAACAAGTCAACCAAGAATTATATTTTCTCTACCTAGTGCTGTAACTATTGGCATCCAGAGTCACTCAAGGATGGAACAGGAGCTCGCAGCCCTGCCCCATGACTATGTACTGCACAGCTGGGACCAGTACATTGACACTCTCATGACTTCTAGATTTCATTGTCTCTCCCATGGGATAGGGAAATTGGATCATTTGTAAAATTGCTTACATGTGTGATTAAAGTGTTTTGGCATCCAATCCATTTAGTCTCTACACTGCCAGTCTGATCTTAAATCACAACCCTTCTTCCTCATCAACTGGATCTATAGTCTCAGATAACGCTTCAGGAAAGGGATTGTTACTACACAACTGCTTGTGACGTGAAGACGTGTAGTGTACACTACAGTTCATCCCTGTCACATAAGCAAATGTGCACCCATCCTGTATTCAAGCTGTAGATGCCTGCCATCATCCACATCTGTTTGCAAGTATGTGTGAAGTCACATAAACTATGTTTACATACCTGTCACTTTCCCCAAAAGCACATATTCATAGAATCACAGAATCATAGAACAGCTTGGGTTGGAAGGGACCTTGAAAGGTCATCTAGTCCAAACCCCCTGCAAGGAGCAGGGACATCTCCAACCAGACCAGGTTGCTCAGAGTCTCATCCAAGCTGGCCTTGAATATTTCCAGGGATGGGGCATCCACCACCTCTCTGGGCAACATGTGCCAGTGTTCTATCACCCTCATTGTAAAAATTTTTTCCTGATGTTCAGTCTGAATCTACCTCCTTCTATTTTAAAACCATTACCCCTAGTAATTCCACTAGCATGAGACAGACATGTCTCCATTCATTATACCGGCGCATGCAAATAACCTCATGTCACCTAAACTTACATGCGTGCACACACAGAAGACATGCCTCCTCAAGTATCCATCATAACATTCTGATTATGCTATAGATACACATACAGGGAAGGATGAAAGGTCTTTGGAGAGAGAGGGTGGTATATAAGAGGGCAGGCAGGAACAAATTGTTTGGACTGGCACATACGGCCTGTGGTTCCCATCCCATAATCCACCTGACAGTCCTTCCTAGTGCTGACAAGGCTTGGTAAGTCCTTCCAGAGATAGTTCTCACTGTCTAAAAAGCACATGCACTAATCCATTTTGCCCAAATCTGCCCATTAATGTGGGGAATGTTGAGGATAAAAACACATTTCTGCAACACCTGAACAGATGTGGCCTGTTACCTCCTCCATGTATCATCAGCACCCCTGGGTGCAGAGGGAGCACAACTTAGGTTCTCCTCCAAAGTTTCTTCATTGCTCTTCTGAAGAGAGGGTTGTCCAGATATTAGCTGGTGGACCAGTGAAAGTTCTCCCTTGGTCCTCTACTTAGACTAGGACCAGTCTGGGCTAGGAAGACTATATAAGATGTGAGAAAAATCACAGCATGATGAATCTTAACAGAACCTGACTTTTAATGAATTGTTCAAATCCATAAAAGTGAAGTCCCCCATCTGTTATAAAAAATGTGTAATATTCTTCATGTCACTTAGCTGGTTCTGAACACTGTGTGGGAGAACACAGGAGAAAGATTAAACTAGGCTAAGAGGATTTCATAACATTTTGTGGCATCTCCTCTTAGTAGCGTAAATTGCACTCTCTACTGCAACTCTTCACATACTTGCATTTTTATGCTGCATTCCTAAAAAGCCACAAGGAATGACACATACCTTTGGGTCAAATTCATATTCATACAACAGTAGCACACATTCATACAGCTACTAGCAGAAATCACAGCAAGCTTTTCCACTGGTTCGAGGTAATCTGCAGGAACTGGGAACTGGGGAAATAGAGTCATCTGAAAAAGAAGGACCTATATTTCTTCACTGATTAATCATATCAGTTCAGAAATTTAAGTGTTAGCTGAACATCGTGATTCCTTGATTCTAAGGAGGCACAGAAAAAGAATCAGATCATTGAATTATAATTCAGATTCATTTTATCCTGCTTTGGGCACTCCAAATTTGTTTCACTTCACATAATCATGAAGTCTCATAAGTTTCTGACTATATATAAGCCTGGAGTTGAAGGAGAACCTAATAAATGTGAAGATTATGTATTAGGCTTCTCCTCTGTAATGTGGATGTAACCTGGAAAATGGGAGCATTGACACATATTTGTAGAAGGAAGAGATTGCAATATTCTATTTGGTTATTTTCCCCTACTTTAGAAAGGTATAAGAAAATGCTTCCTCTGCTTTTTCTTAGATCTGGGATGACTCAACAAAACCTGAAACTGCTATCTTCAGCATTGTTTAAAGATAAGAAAAGCAAGGAATATGTCAGCATGAGAGAGATAGTAGATGCAGAGCACAAACTGAGCACAAAAAGACTGAAAACAGCATTTTTCGATGACTCTTCCCACAAGTACACAAGGAAGTGCTTACAAGGCACCCATTATGGGGTGCCAGCATGTCAAAATATTGCCACCAGGTCAACAGAGGTGATCCTTCTCCTCTGCTCAGCACTGGTAAGGCCACACCTGGAGTCCTGTGTCCAGTTCTTTGGCTCCCCAGTATGAGAGACACATGGACAAACTGGAGAGAGTCCAGAGAGGGGCTACTGAGATGATGAAGGGACTGTAGCATCTCTCCTACAAGGAAAGGCTGAGAGAGCTGAAACTGTTCAGCCTCGAGAAAAGAAGGCTCAGGAAAATTTTACCAAGGTATATAAATATCTGAAGGGAGGGTGCAAAGAAGATGGAGATGAGTTATTTTCAATGGTGCCAAGTGACAGGACCAGAGGCAATGAACAGAGGAGGTTACCTATGAACATCAGGGGAATTGAACTAGAAGACCTTTAAAGGTCCCTTCCAACCCAAACCATTCTAAGATTCTATGATCAGGAAACACTTTTTTACTGTGAGGGTGACTGAGCATTCGTATAGTTTGCCCAGAGAGGTTGTCGAGTCTCCAAACTTGGAGATACTCAAAAGTCATCTGGACATGGTCAGCTGTAGGTGGGAGCAGGGGAGCTGGACCAGATGACTTCCAGAGGTCCCTTTAACCTCAAGCATTCTATGATTCTGTCATGAATTAGAAAGAAAATTGTGTTTCTTAACTCTGCACTTGAAAATCTTGGCTTGGTGGAGCAAGTTAGATATAATTCCACTGCAGTCAATGAACTACATGGGCAAAAGAGATGAGAACTGGGCTGTCGATTGTTGTTCCATTATGCTAGACTGATAGCCAACTTGAAAAAAAAATTTTTGCAAAGCAATCACTTGAGTAAGTGACCGATTATATTTGCAGGATATTTGCAGTTTTCAAGTCTACAGATATCACTAATGCACAAAATTGGTTTCTTCCTCTATGATTAGTGGTGGTGTTGAAAGAAGTGTACTGGGAGTCTTTCCACCTCTCCAACATAAATATGGAATCTCTCTGGTGCTGTTCCTCTCCTGTGTGTATTTCATAACAAAACAGCTTATTTCTCTCAGAAGGAGCTGAATTCCACTGGAACTAGAAAAGGTGCAGATAAGAGTGAAAAGATCAACCTTTTCTGCACAGCAGGTGTATAGTCATCACTGATTACTTCTGCTCCACTCCAGGAGTGATTGAGAAATGCTGCCAAGAGACCACTGACATCTCAAGAGGACAGGTGGGGTATTTAGCCTATGCACTGAGACAAGGGTTTAGTCTCAAATGCTGATTTTCTTTTCTCGTCTTTTAACTAGGCTTGTTTGACCTTCTGTGTCTGAAGAATTTGAATAAACATCTTTTCTGCAGTAGCTATATCCCCTCTGCACATCTGACAGCCCAGAGGTTTACTGCAAATGTTTCCATCTCCTTTTAAAAACAGGTCATTTGTCTAGTTGAATCAGACTTACATAAGACACAGCTTACCGGGGTAGCCAACGTGCATTAGCACTCTGTTATTAATGAGTTCTACACAATAAAACCAAAGAATTCTTTCTGCTGTTCTCCCAGAGAACTGAAAACTGGCAAGGGGTTTAAAGTTACTTTCTAATCAAGCTGCACCTCATTAATGGAGACTTTTTAAATAGCTTTCTATAGTGAGACCACTTAAAAATACACTTTAATTAACTCCAGTTAATTTTTGCTTACTTTTCTCTTAATGTGATTTAGAATAAAGACTGTGTGAATTGATGCTCACAAAGAGGAAGAATTCTTTTAAGCCAACTTTTTAAACAAATGAGACTTAATCTTTTTAATTAAAAAAAAACCCTGTCTTTTTAGTCATATTAATCACTATGTGGTTATTTACATTAAACCTAAATACATACACTTACAATTCTTTATATATAGATATATTAGCCAGGCACATTTTAATAATGAAATATACTCCAGTACATTCTAGTACACATGGACAGAAACACCAACCTAGAAAATGCAAATACTAGAATATATTCTTATTAGAAATCAGAAATAAGTAATTAGATCTATTTTTTAGACAATCTCACACTTTCTTACTGGGAAATGGAAGTAGATTTTAGCTCTGAGGGTAAATATTTACCAGTCCTAATAATGAACATTTTAAGCACAGAAGACTTTTCTGATTAAAAATGTCTAAACAGGGTATTAAGAAACATGGCAGAGTAATGTGACAGAAATGTTTCCCATAACAAACGAAAATAGGAAAGGAGTATCCTATAATAAAAGCTAGCAATATGTGAAGCTATGGCTGACAACTGACTACACCTGAAAAAATTTCAATACAGAGGAAATCACAGAAAACAAGGAAGTGAAAGAATGCCAAATAAGTTAAGGTAGACACAGCACAGTCTATCCAAGAGATTTGCACTGACTAGATAGCTGGAAATTGTACAGAAACAACTAAACATGCAAGAATTATTGGAAAAACATGGCAGTTAATAATGCTCTGGCTTCAGGCAGGCTGAACTAGATGACCTGAGTTTCCTCCCAATGTCAAGTATCCTATGATCTAGATAGAAATTAATATTAATGATGATGCTCTAAAAAAGAAAGTATTTGTAAAAAGATGATTGCTAAATAAAATTGTAGTTCTCTTTATTTTATAGTCCCTTTCACCAACCCATTTTGTGATTAGGAGGGTGAGTTACAAGGAGGTAGAAGCTCATACTCTCAATAGTAGTAAGATTTGGATAACTCAAGGCAGATCTCTGCTGAAAGGATTGGTCCCTCATCACTCCTGATGTCTACATGCTTCTTGCGCTATCTCCTTCCAACACCTCTGATCTGTGCTACCTCCCACTCATTCCACAGCTCTGAAACTCCGTCCCTCCTCTGCAGAGGTAATAGTAGCAGAAGCAGCAACTCACAACGTTTGGGTATATTTACCTCATTTGTCACCTTTCCTTTACTATGGCTCTGCTGCAATTGAAGGACAAAATTAATTTCTTTGGACTGCAAAATTGGAGTAAAAAGGCAGATGAAACAATTATTCTAACATAGATTTTTTTCAAACTGTAGGTCCGTAATTATGTTGAGAAATACAAAAGTTTTTTTTTCTTCTTAATCAATAAATCACTATTTTAAATTTGACATTTTCCTTAAAAGGAAATCCAAACATGTTACATTTTCTTTTTAAGGATGAAGTGGAGATCAACCTTCTTTTCTGTCACTGAAAGAATTGAATTGTCTCATACAATATGGCTTCTCTAGGAATCTAGGGGCATCTCCAATGAGGATCTCAGGAACATGGCTTCTTTATACAGCCAGTGCGCACCTCAAGGGCACTGCCACCTGTAACAACTCAAACCGCATTGAAATCAGTCCCAGTAGGAATCAGATCAAGACTTGAATTAGGCCAGAACGGTCAAGCCTTACTCTAAGAGTGAGCATGAAAGAGCAGCGGGTTTGGGTTCCTCTCCCACTTCATAAAGGAACTCTGCCATGACACTAATTGTAAGGTTATAAGAAAACTTCTTTCACCCAGAGATGCCTTTCAGTCAAATAACCCTATGAAAGATGTACTGCTCCATGGGTAGGCAGATAAGGGTCACTCCATTTTTCTGATTATTTCGATATTTCCAAATGGGGTTTCTACCAACTACAGTTCAACATTTAACAATTGTGAGGGCTGGGTTCCTGGCTAATGGACACTCTTGCAATCAAAATGCAAGTCAAGATGATCTAGGGACCCCACAAATGCAGCCAGTCCTCAGGATGCTGTGTAACTGTAGGGAAAAAATCAAGCCCAGAAACCAGGAAGTTTCAGGCAGTATTTCACAAATAAATTTATTTCCTTCAATCTCCAGCAAAACCCATTCTCAGTTGAAATACTCCGACTTGACTATATGATTTGGGTAAGTATTTCAGCTGAATCTATCTAACCACTTTTCATCTGTACCTTCTTTAAAGTCCCATAGAGAACTGGTGTCAGTCCTGTCCCTCAATGTCTAGGCAACCTGATTCCATCTCTGTACAACTCAAACAGCCAGACTCAGAAAGGTAATGAGTTTCATTAAAGTTGCATTTTCTAGTAAACAGATAAAAGATTTGCTTTTCATTCTTTCTAACAAGTGAAATAAGGAATAAATGTTCTTCCCCTGTAGCTAAAGAAATTTGAAACAAGTCCAAACAGCTTCTCTATTGAATTTATACAAACAGCAGCTCTAAGCTCATAAAAATATATCACTGTGAAACCTACAAATATGGCTTCATTTTATGATTCTTGCAACAATAATTTGGAGCAATAAATACTTTACACTGAACTTGTATTCCATCTGCAACATGGGTCATCTAATTTCCTCGGACTTCACTCTGTATCTGGAACTCAGGTTTCTTTCATAACCCCATTGGTCTGTGCGTGGAAATCCTAATGATGTTAGTGGCAGCTAGCTACATCCAACAAAGACAAACACAGACCAGCCCATGTTACACATTTAATGAAAGCCTGGATCAAGCTTTCTTTTTTTTCTCTGTTAAATGTACCTTTCTCTGCAAGGTCAGTTGATTTCCATGGAATCGTTTGCAAAGTTAGGTAATGCTTTGAGTCAGAGTGGCAGAGTTGAGCCTTAAGGGTTAGAGGCCAACACAGGGTAAAAAAAAATAGTCTTTTAAAAGCAACAGTGCCCTTAAAAGAACACAGTTATGCTGGATATCATCCGGTAGGTGAAAGCATTCAACCCTAAACACGGTGTCTAATAAGGACTATGTAGCATCTCTGTGGCTGGGCATGTTCTTTCCATCTAAGGCAATCCTACCCCTACCGTAGCTATCGCCAACACCTTAAACCTTTTTTAGTGTTAAGAGCAATCACAGCTTGTTTTAGGCTTCCAGTCTATTTAGTGATGTCACATTCTACTTGAAATAAGCAAAGACCTCACAATCATAATAAATTTTTGCTGTAGTGTTTATCCAGGGGACCGATGACCTCATACGAGGTCCCAGTCTTGGCCCTGAGCACGAAAACACGTCACACTGTCTAGGGGACGGATGGCTTGAAAGTGTCCCATCACTCCCCTGTGCTTCTGAAAACACAGTATGCTTAACCTCCTGCTGATTGTGTGAAGGGAAAGCGGGCCATGGTCTTACGTACTATTAATCCCTTGAAAGCCAACGGACATCCCAGATGATCCAGCTGGGAGCGAGGTGCCTCTCACTACAATGCTACCAGGCTCTGTCTAGGAGCGCGCAGTGTATAGTGCACATTTTGATTCTCCATCCCCTGCCCATGTCACACATGAAAGGTCGGGTAAAGTCTAGCCCACAACAATACACTGCAGTACTAGAAAAAACATGTCTGTGTCTATTACCTCATGCAGGTTTGTATTTGAGTTGCAGAGTATAAATTGAACAGAAAGACTTTCCTTCACCTAAGCAAGAAAGCCAGTAGAGTACACTTCAATTAGAGTACGCAGATTAGTTCTTGCCTATTACTATTAAGTTCTCACAGACCATGTAGCACTGCCATGACAGGGATTTGCTTCTAAAGAAAGCAATAATGATGCACACACACACACAAAAAACCACTAGTATAATATATTCCATCAGGTGGCAGGTACAAGAAAACAAAGCAAGGCAGAACAAATGCAAAACAGTACTCTCAATCACAGTGATACCCTCTGAAAACTGAGATGGAAACTGTTATTCTGAAGAGCATGAATATCTTTCTCTTACAATAATCTGAGGCCAGGCACTCATAATGTAGAGTAGCCAGAAGACTGAGCAAAGAATTAACTTGTCTTACAGAGACCTTCTGGCCCTTTCCTTACATTTGTACATGGCTGTGAGGAGAAAAAAATCTTCCAGCTCTCAGGTTGAACGTATAACAAACTGAAATAACACAAGAGGCTTTTTGACATTGAGAAGTGTCTGAAATTACAAGTCTGGAAGCATAACAATACTCGAAAGGGAAGGCGACTCCAGTCAGTCATTTACTCTGCCTCCTTTCACCATCTTCAGGTTTTTTTCTGGATTTGAAACTGAAAACAGAAGAGCTCAGATGAAGTCATTTACCCTGCTTCCTTTCACTGTCTTCAGGAATTTTTCTGGATTTGAAGCTGAAACAGCAGGGCTCAGATGCATGGATCGCTGTCACCCACCCTGAGTGAAAGGATCTGTGTGCTGCAAGCAACTTCCAAGGGATTTAATAGCATTTAACTTCTTTCCCTCCTATTTCAAGTGGCTAGGCACCACTGAAAATAGGGATCCTAACCTTTTCTCACCAGCTGTCAGCCATGCACTCCTGTGCTGGGGCAAAGCCTCGGTGAGGCAGTTCTAATAGGAAACAAATTCTCTTTGATGGTGGCACCGGTGGTTTTCTGCTATTTTAGAAAATTCAACTGCCCAGTCAAGCAGCAGGAAGGTGGGGATGGGGAAAGACAAACCTGCCTCTTCAGCAGCTGCAAACTGTGCTGTGTTTGCAAGGCTCTGCCAGCCTTAGGATGTCACACTGAACAGAAGGGTGGGAAAATCTGTGCAGCAGCACTACTCTGGAGTCGCCTCTGCCTCTTGCCCAGAGCTCTTGTCACCCACACAGCTGTTCAGGAAGATTACACTGCACCAATTATCACTTTGTACCTATCTCCTTCACTTTATATAGCAATATCTTACCTGAAAGGGGTACTCTACATTCTCAAAGGAAAAGGTTTAATTACTTGCAAAGCTATAACGAGTCTGACACATCTTCTGGAACTTGGATCTCATCCACTGTCAATTTACTACTAATCTTTTTTTTCCTTTGTTAAACCCAACAATCTTCAGATCAGGCAAAAGCCATCATTCCTGAGTCTTGCATCACTAAGTAATAATCTCTGTTTCTTATTACAAACAGCACTTCAGTTAGAGAGAGGAAAAGTCTTAAATGTTTATACTGAACTACAGGATTTTGACAGGCCTCTTCCTCACAGCAGTATAAACCTCAGTGCTCCTCAGTGCTGGACTCCTGGAGTTTTAAGTGCCAACCTGATAATGTTGCCTAAAGAAAACATATTAGAAGGCCATGGCACTACTGCATGCTTCACAGAGATAATTTTAAATAAAAATCTAAACTGTGCTATGAGGCAGGGCTGTGACTAATCTTCAGATTAATCCTTTATTTATCCGGGAAAGTTCAATATTATCACTTGATTATCATTCATCCTCCCTTTTCACTGTAGGGTTCCCTCTTGCCTGCCTCACTTCCATGTAGCTTTCAAAAGCTCACCTATACAGCAGGCCATCACTTACCCTATGTAGATAAATCTTCCCTGAAAATGTTTTTATGAGATTAGGCTTTTTAGATTTTCCTTGCACCTCCTTCAGTATTGTTCCTACACCAGCCTGGTCCCTCTCACACAGTTCGTTTCCATCTGCTACATTTTGTTTGTTTTGCCTGCGTTTTATTGCTTAATCTAAGATGTGAATTTAATTTTAAAATGCTGGACCATAGATAGAATATATGGCAAAGATGGATCCCAGCCTGGACCATAACATTACATTCCTCAGTATTGCCATTACTAAACGCACCATCACGGCTTCTGAGAAGCTTTCATAGCACGGCCTGTTATCAGCAGCACTGGACACTTGACACAAGCAAGCTCAACTTTCAAAAGGTTTACAGTTTACCCTTTTGTAGATTTGTTCATATCTGTTACCCATTTGGAATTACTGTCTCATTCCCACAGTTTGTTTCCCTATTTCAGCCATACTTTCTACCATGGACAACCAAGATGCTGTCTTCTACCTCGGGGACAGCTCTTCTCTGGACAGCCCGGAAAGCCTGCTCTTCCAAAGAAGAACCTCACCCAGACTGGACACACACAGTCTCTTCTCCCAAAAGTAATCTACCTGTGGACTGCAAAATCCCAGGCCCTGCTTTCAAATATGACAGCTCACGTATCTTGTATGCTACAAGGTTTCAGCACCCAAGCGTTCATTTCATAGAATCATAGAATAGTTTGTGTTGGAAAGGACCTTTAAAGGCCATCTAGTCCAACCTTCCTGCAAGGAGCAGGGACATCTCCAACCGGACCAGGCTGCTCAGAGCCCTGTCCAACCTGGCCTTGAATGTTTCCAGGGATGGGGCATCCACTACCTCTCTGGGCAACCTGTTCCTGTGTTCCACCACCCTGAATGTAAAAATTTTTTCCTTATGTCCAGTCTGAATCTGTTTCCTTCTATTTTAAAACCATTACAGGCCATGCAGAAGAGTTTGCCCCCATCTTTCCTGTAAGTCCTCTTTAGGTACTGGAAGGACACTATAATGTCTCCCTGGAGCCCTCTCTTCTCCAGGCTGAACAACTCCAACTCTCACAGCTTGTTCTCATAGGAGAGGTGCTCTAGCTCTCTGATCATCTGTATGACCCTCCTCTGGACTCACTCCAACAGGTCCATGTCCTTCTTACGTTGGGGCCTCCAGGGCTGGATGCAGTACCCCAGGTGGCGTCTCACGAGAGCGGAGCAGAGGGGCAGAATCACCTCCCTCGACCTGCTGGCCACGCTTCTTTTGATGCAGCCCAGGATGTGGCTGGCTTTCTGGCTGCAAGCACGCATTGCCGGCTCATGTTAAGCTTCTCACCCACCAGTACTCCCAAGTCCTTCTCCTCAGGGCTGCTCTTGATCCATTCTCCGCCCAGCCTTCTTTACATTTTAGGCCTATTGTTTCCTGAATTTAAAATAACATTATAATATACATCTATTTAAATGTATTTTATAACTGAACCCCTGAACTGCCTTAGCTGACTGGATTACTTCCTCCCTGCTTTCCCTTGAGTATTGCATAGTGACAAAGCTAGAAATCTGTAAGCCTGAATTGTCCTGAATTGCTTAAGTCATAACCGCATTACTTCAACCTGACAAATGTAAATTTTGTTGTGTAACAGGCAGCTGCAATGTAGACCATACAGAGAAAGCTCCAAGTATTTACTTGCTTAAGTAATTTTCACGTGTTTGCTTTTTCAGCTACTTTCTACCTCTGCATTTCCAAAACAGCTACTGCAAGAAACAGTAGAGCGGTAGCACAGGGTTTGAAATTACGGCAGCATGAAACCAATGTTCTCCAGGCTGTGTTGGAAACAAGTTCAGCCTGCTCCGGAGCTGAGCCAACAGCAAAGCCCACCTCCAGCACCATCCGTCCACGCTGCGCTGTGGCCCCTCCTGGGAGCCACACTGCCCCCAGTTTGTCACCACCTCCTCCGTCCCACCTCTGCTGCCTTCCTGTCTCCAACATGGGCCCTGTCCCCAGCCCTGTCCCCACATTATCCGCCCCTGGCTCTGCATGAGTTGGCATCTCCTCAGGCAGAATTGTTTTCTCCGAGCAGGCACCCATTTCATTTACCATATGGGCAGAACATCCCTCCCTTCAGAATGTATGACACACGCCAGTCATCCAGGATATGCTGGAATTTTGGTAAAATCAGGCATCCAATTTTTCACATCCTCCTTTTCAGACTAATGAGGGAAGTGTAAATGAATATTGGCATGTTGCATTGACGATTTTAACTTCCTTTCTCATTCTTTTGGCTTTAAGAATTCTCATTTCCTTTTCCTAAACTAGTCATTAATTAATGGAATAAAAACATAGCATGTGTACAGTTAGTGTCACTCTCTCTTACCAGTTTTCCCACAGTTGAAGAGACAATATCATCATCATGTCAAATAAATCTGTTTTGAGGAAATTAAAAATTTACTTGATAAAAAGAAGTATGCAGGTAGAACAGAGGTAGACTTTCATAAGGCATCAGATTTAGTAGCCCAAAACATTTTAATTTAAAAAGTAAGGATTACAGGTCAATGAAATATACTTGAAGTAGCTTAAGGACTGAGTAACCAACAGATCTTGAAACCTTATTGGCAATTTGGATTCATTATCGAAGTACTGTGAACATGTTTCCATTGTGATGGTAAATATCAGTATTGTACTCACTGAGGAAAATCTGTGAAAAGTGAGGAAAAATATTTAAATCTAAACTTCCTTAAGCCTAGAGAAAATGCCTTTCAGTGAGACACTGCAAGAAATCTCTTTGTTTAACTTATCCAAAAAAAAAAAAAAAAAAAAAAAGAATACTGAACAGTGATTTAATTAGAATAAGAAAGAATGTTTTGGGGCAAAACATATCTTTAATCTACCTGGGAAGGTGACAATATGAAGCGATGGCTTGGAGCTACAGTTAGATACCTTCAGATTAAAAGGTGCACAGATGCTTTCTGTTATTATTTTGACACGAAAGATGGTTCATGATTGGAACAAACTACCTAAAGAAATGCTGAATTTTTCATCTTTCCATTCTTTTATATCAAGACTGGATATTAAACATGAAATGGGTATGATGGTATCTGATCTAGAGATCACATGGAAGAAGCAGTGATCCCTCAGGACTGAATTGTGTGGGTCTGTAGCGGTTTAACAACATCTAAGATTTTCAGTTTTAACCTGTTTGCAAGAAAACCAAAACCCACTCTCAGGCCATAAATAGCAGGGTTAAACAGCACTGCTGATCTCGAGTGGAAGTATTTCTCTACTAGACTCTTAGGCTTATAATAAAACATACAGGAAGATATTAAAATACAAGTAAAAAGACAGTATAATTATGTTTTTTTTAATAAACACACTTGTGAAATGTTCTCTTTTTATCTTAAAAAAATTAGTAGTATTTGCACATGTCCATTTGTGCTAAAGAAATTACACTGACATGATACAGTAAACTTAATTACAGTAAACATCTTAAATGCTAAATATGCAAAAACATAAAGTAGAAGACATTCAGTTATACCATCCTGTTTTACCTTAAGTAGTTGCACTTGTTTCCTGAAAACCTTTGACAAGATTCTTTTTAGAGATATTGCTTTTAAAACACATTTTATTGCTTTTCATTCCTTAGATTTTCTATTACATATTTATTTTCCTTATTAATTTAGGCATACAAATGTACGCCTCTTCAAGGCTGGAGGTACATAAACAGTTGTAAACAAAATAACTCCCCACACACACCTACTTCCTGTAATCCATTTGAAATTGCCAGAGACTTAAATAAACACAGCATCTTTGTTCTGCATCCTCTGCCATGATTAGAAAACAAAGTTCTATAATTGATTGCTGTGGCTCCTTTTATAATATCACTGCAGACCAAGGCTGAAGGAAAAGGATTTAAGAAAACATACATCATGAGAATTTTTGCACAGTATTAGTGCATTAAGCTGTTTTTTTGGCACAGGAAGCAAGTGTGACCTGACATTCCCACAGCCCTGCACTCAAGGAGTGAATGAACAGTGAGTAAGTCGCAGCCAACGGTCATAGCATCCTGCAAATCTCTCATTAGTCCACTTTCAGCAGGAATATTAACCAGCATCCTGTCAAAAACTGGAGAGGTGATTTAAGCCTTTCTCATCCGCTGTTTATTTAAAGAGACCGCTCTCAGGTGCTTAGGTCTGGCTCATGCCAACCTCCCAATCCCCACACGGCAGCTACAGCAACAGTTTCTAGTAGAAGGATGGAAAAAAACTGGCTGGTGTATATGTACAGTGGGAAGCAGGTCCTCCAGTGCTTGTGCAAACAGCTCCACCAGCGTAGATGGAAATTTAAGTATCACACCCTAAATCAATATATTCATGTGCCATTGCAGAACGGCACTTCTCAGAGCAAGCTGATGAACAAGCAGCTATTCTTTCCAAGCAAAGCTACAGTAGTAAAACTAAAGAAAAGCAGTAAAAGTTTGGAACAGGAAAACTAAGAAAAAATTCAGGAAGTCTTAAACAGACCCTCAGCTACAGAGAGGCTCCTGGCTGCCACCCAGCCCCGGTCAGGGGAGTGCTGATGTAGGCTGGAGCAAGTCACCTCTGCAGGCAAAGGGTGCTGGTTCCCGCGCACACGCGGTGCTAATCCACCTTCAGCGCTACCCCACCTCTTCCCGGTCTGTCAGACTGCACGAAGCCCCCCGGACAGGAGTGGAGCTAAATGACCCAAATCAACCAAGAAATTAGTTCCCCCACCAGCCGCTTTTTCTATTTTTTTTTTTTTGAGTTGTTTGGGGTTGCTTTTTACTCCCGGTAGATTTCAAGAGGGTTTGGCTGTTTTGAAACAATGGATTAAGAGGCAATATGTTAATACTGGTTTTAATACATTTTACCTTGGAAAAAAAAATCCAAAACAACTTATAGATCAGTTCTTGGCAAAACCAGACCTATTTCAATAAATTAACGCTATGACTTAAATCCCCAGAAAGCCTTTTTCCCACTGCTCTTAGGAGGCAGAATTTCTGTCGTTCTCGACATCCATCCTGCTTTAAATTCTTCCGGCTGAACAAAAAGCATTTCAGGGGAAGAACCAAACAATAAATAAATCAAAGCCACCTTGCAAAGTCCAGAAAACGTAAACACGAAGAGGTAAACACAGCGGCAAGCGCTATCGGTCTGTTACTGGTACGGCCTGGCAGGGGTGATATTTTTGCAGGTACTGGAAGGAGGCGATCGACGCGGGGCGGCGGGGCGGGAGGCTGTTTTCCGCAGACAGCAATTTCCGTCCCCAGGCATTGGTGTAAATTAGTGCTTTTGAGCACGGGGCGGGGGTGTCCCTGCATGCGCACCCCCCCGCAGCGGCGCGGCTCGCACCCCCCGCCCTTTCCCCGCTCCTCTCACCCCGCAGGACGCCAGCCGCTGCGGGGGGGGGGGCGGGGGCGGGGGCGGGGCCTCGCCGTGACGCGCCCCGGGGCGGGGCGGGGCCGTACAAACGAGCTGGCGCCGGGTACCGGTTGCGCCGCTTCCAGGCGGGCGAGGCGGGCGGCAGCGGGCGCTCCCCCGCTACCCGCCGCGCTTCCCCCGGCTCCGGCTCTCATGGAACAGCGGGGCGGGCGCTGCCCCACGGCCCCGCGCCCCGGCGGTGAGTGAGGCGCGGGAGCGGCGGGTGCTGTGCGCGGGAAGTTTGGGGTGGAAGCGGGTGTCGGGGCGATCGCGGAGGGGATCTTACCTTCGGGGGTGCCCAGGCGCTGGCAGCCGGAGCTGCCGCCCGCCCGGCACCTGCTGCCGGCAGGTGGGAGCCGAGCGCCCGCGGCGGCCGAGCGCCGCTCCGCGACGCCCCGGGGCTGAGGAGCGCGACCGGCCGCGGCCGACCGGTCGTGCGAAACCTGCCGCCCCCAGCCCCGGGGGGACGCGCGGCAGCGCGGGGGAAAAGACAAGGAAGGAGGGGAGGAAAAAAAAACAACCGGTCGGCAGCACCTGGCTTGGCCCCTGGGCACTCTGTTTCTTTACCTCCTTGTTTCGCTTGTGACAAGGACGTGTCACGGTGGAATGGCAGGGCTCCAACCTGAGAGCGGAACAACTTGTGACAGCTCCTCTGAGCATCCCTGCCCCGCTCCCACGCCGAGCGCCCGAGCCGGCTGGGTGCAGCGTGCCGAGCTGGAATCTGGCAAAGCGGCGTGGGGGCCGGAGGGCAAAGCGGTCCGTGGGGACTGGCAGGGGAGCACAGAGACTTAGCTCGAGCTCACTTCTGTTCTGAAGGGCTGGATCCCTATAATAGTGCAGGGAAGGCTGGGTTACTGCAGTTCTCGGGGTGTTTTTCGGGGATAAGGGTCTAAGACGTTCCAAATCTTTTGGGGGTAAAAGGATGCTGGGAGGAAGGGGGTGGCAGTCTCCAGCTGGAAGAGTTCTGCTTTGGTCTAGTCTCCTAGCCACCGAAAAGATCAGGAAAAGGCACCCAGCTAAGTACAGGCAATTCAATCACCTCAGTTGACTGGGAATTAAAACTCTCCTTTCTATCTCTGTTAGGGGAGTAGGTTGAGGGCTTTCCCTGTTCCAAGACTGTTCCTCTCTGAATACTGCGAAGGAAAAAAATATATCTGGGAAGTCTTTTGAATACCAGGCTTGAATGGCATAGGGATGTAGTGTCTGCAGGGATCATCCTTCTGGCAGGAGAGACCCATTCGTTGCCCACTCCCACTGAGATTCTCTGCAATGTCTATGGGGAGTGGAACGCTTCATTAGAACAGGCTCAATTCAGTGTGGCTCAAACTTAATATGTAAATAGATACTTATATACATAAACATAATAACTATTACAATTTACACCTGCCAGCGTTTCTTGCACTCTTGATCAAGTGCGTTTCCCACATTGCTTGGAAATGAGCACCTATCAGTAGAAATGAGCACCTATCAGTAAGAGCATCGTTACCAACATCAGCTTTAGCTCTCTTGCACATCCACCCTTTCAGTACCCATTCTTTCTTTCTTTTTTTTTTTTTTTTTTTTTTTTGCATTTTGGAAAATGCAGGCGGTTTTGATATTAGGTAGGTCAGCGGCAAGTTTATGCATCTGAAGCAAAGCCAGCTGCTGCAATGAAGAGGCACTAATTTGACAGAGCAAATTCTGACCCCAGCATTGCCAGGCTCCAGTCTTGTCCCCTCCTTGTCAGGATACTACCTTGCTTATTCTGAATTAGCCATATGCTTCTACAGACATCACAGTGTGGGTGGAAAACAGTTTTCCAATACGCAAGAAGACATGCATGTGTAGATACATATAACTCCTCTGCTTTCCATTAGAGGAAACCAGAAATGTTTTTGTTAGTCTGTTGACTAGCATAGGATCTCTCCCTTCCCTCCTCCAGAAATGCCACCTGGAGCCAAGAAGGTAGCAGAGCCAAAAAAAAAATGTCAAAGCTGATGGATTTCCATTAAAAGTTTTGATAATTAGAAAAAGAAAACTGAAATTATAGCTGGGCAGTCCAGAATGGAAGATCCTGCTGGGTCATCTCAGCTCTCACTCCAGAGCATGAGGGTTCCCTCCAGGTCAGCATGTAGTGCTTCACTTAGTAAGTTGATTGGTTTAGCAAAGTCTAATACTGTGACGACCTCACCAGTATGCACGCTGCTCCAGTATTACTCTGAACGCAGGAGGGTGGAAGACACAGAAATCAGCTTGGAATATGAGCTATAAGATTATTTGGAGGCTTGGGGGTTTTTTTGTTTGTTTTATTGTTATTTTAAATGTCTTACTGGTATTTGAAACAGGGCACACAGCTATAGAGAGTGGTAAGAAATTGCTTGGCAGAGGAAATAAGAATGAAATTGCTTAATCTGTTGTGTTCCCTTTTTCAATACATCCATTTAAGGTGAGCCTTTGTACAAAAAGGGAGCAAGACAGCAGTGAGCCATCCTTTATACAGGTTGTTTTCTTGGGGACAGCTCAGATGAATTAGGAAGCAACTCTATTAACTGTGCAGTAGATTCCTACTTCCTAATTAGAATGTGACCCATTTTGCTTGGGAAGTGGGGTGGGGAGTAACTTCTGGATTTTGAATTGAACACTTGGGTTTACAGGGCGATAGAGAAGGCAGTGGTACAGTATGCCCTTTCTCTTTATGAAAAAGAAATGAGTCCTGACAGGTATGAAAAAATTGCTAGAAGGTGGTAAGGGGATTCCATATTGTCATTCAGTACAAAAATTTCTGTGCATCCTGAGCTTTTCAAGTTTATTTTTATTCTCCTGTAATGTCCCATTTTATTTTTACCTGCATGAGATTCTCTGGAATCTAGGGTATTCTCTCTTCTAAAAAAAATTTTATGATCTCTTGGCATGAAAGATTGCAGTGGTCCCTTCTGACCTTAAGAAAAGAGTGCATGTTATATATAACTACAGTTTATTATAAATTTGCTACTTTATTGCTCACACCAGAGCTGAACTCCTTTAGAAGTCATGAACTGGTGACCTAGCTAATTTGTATAAACTGTATTTATCACAGCAGGTGCAGAAATATAGCAGACTTCAGCTAAAAATACTTCCTACTAAGTCAGCTTTTTTCGGCTTGTTAAGTTTGTCTAATCAAAATTTAGAGACTTTTAAAAGTATATTTCTGAAGTCTCAGAGCTGATAGACAATATAGTGTCTTAACAGCACTGAAATTACAATTTGATTTCTTAATATGCTGACTATAATCTCTACTGACTGTGCAGCATTTTTTAATATATATTTGGGAAATGTACCTAGACAATATCATTTAGGCAGCGTAATATGGGTCCATACAGTTACTTATGCTTTCACCTCCCCTCTAAACGCGCAGATGGTTTTTTATATATATATCATGAGGTGATCAGTAGTTTATGCCCCTATTGCTCTATGGCTTCAGTAGTATATAGTTCTAATTAATTTAATACACTTGTCTCTGTAGCAATTACTTGTAGTTAATTACTGGAAACTAGAAGTTGAGCACTTCATTGGTACGTGTTTTTTTAGAACTTCTGCTAAAACGTGGTTAACAACAGTGTCGGGGGAAGTGTGAGAAGCATTCTTCATGAAAAGGGCATTGTGAGACAGTTTAATAGTTAAAAATAGCAAAATGCAGAATACATTTCTAAGGCAAAAAATGCTTCATAAAGTAGATTAGATGGGGTTTTTTTTAAAAAAAAAAAAAAACCTTATTCCTTTCCTGCTCTTAACTGAGCTTTAAGTGATGGGTGTACTAGAGAATTTTATGCTAACTGGATACAAAGTGTCACTAGAAAAAGCTTATAAAAGCAACTAATATATCCAATGGCAGACACTATCTATTCTTAGAGGATGGATATATATACTGTTCATATCAATGAGTTCTTGAATAATTTCTAGTACAGTACAATTGATCTAGTTCATTTTTTTAATGCATCACTGAATACAAATGTTCAGATGACTGATTTTTCATCAGTTTAGAAAGTTGTTTGAGTTGTTTCGTTCAGTTGTGGATTTTTTTTTTCCCAAGATAAGAAGCCAGCGTGCAGATGTGTGGGTTGTACTGCACACACAGTTTTAATCAGCACTCTTAGTCTTACATTTTGCAGTATTGAGTGCAAATATGCAGAAAGGAAAATATAATCCATAAGATATCCTGAGGTTCTATCACATCTGCAAAACTAAATATACTTTATGAGAACAGAATATCTCCCTCAGATTTTTCAGCTCTAATCTCCCTCTAGAGACAAAGTTTAGGAACTGATCTATGGTTTTCATTCAGGCTAGACTGGGCTTTTTGAGATGCATGGGCAAAGATGTCTCCAGTGAAGAGCTTCAGCTCTGCAAGGAGAGAAAGTGAGAACATCTGGAACTTCATGTGTTCATCCTCAGTCCCTAGAGTACCATAAAAACACAGCTGAGAATGAAGGTGGAGTCACCTGCATGTTCATGGAAAGGATGTAGTCATCCCTGTCCCAGTCACTGTCCTGGCAGTAACTGTGTCCCATTAGCTCTTGTAAACCTCACAGCAACACACTGAGGGTTTTTTTTGTGAAGTATCCCCATCAGGTTTTACAGTAGACTCTACATCAAGCTTACTGACTGCCCTACAGACACTCCTTGTGTTCCCTCCTACCTGCTTTGGCAGCTGACTCAAAGGCTCTCATGAAAGTTCAGAGCTAAATCCACCCCCATCTCACTCCCAGCAGAAATGAAGTTATCAGTCCAGGCAAAAACTGCCCTATTTTGTTAATGATAATTAAACTACAAAAGATATATAGTCTAGGTAGTTTAGACCATGGCGTTGAGTGAGGATAAACATACTGGGGCATTAAAATATCTTGGTAACGTGGTAAGAGATAGTCAGAAGTCATAAAATAGTGACACATGTTTCAAAGAGCACTGTAATATGCTTGAAAGTTGATGAAATATAGTAGCTGTAGCCCTCATACTGCATTTACTGAGAAAAGCTTCGTTTATTTCCAAGTTACTATTAGTTTTGAAGAGGTTTTAATCATGAAAGCCGATTTGATTGGCAATGTTGACATTGAATCTTGTTGAATAAACACTATGGCACATTTTGCTAATTAATTGGAGAAAGCTGAAGAAAAGATTAAGCAAAAGCAATCAGACTTTTTGAAAAGTCTTGGTATAATCTTCAAAGCACCATTTAACATAAACTGTGTTTCTTTTACCAACTTGCTCATTTACTTGTACCAAATTCAATAGTAATGACTGTCAGTTAAATTTTTGTACTAATCTGGAATACAAAGTCACTGAGTGAAGTCATGTGTGCTCTGCATGACTTGTGGAGGCAGTGAAGAGAATTCTTAAAGCAGAAAAGTCAGTTGGCAGAGTGGTTGCTATAAACTCTTCAGTGCATGCTTATTATTGTTGAAACAGTTTTTCGGACCCACAAATTATAAAGCTATGAAATACACATTTGCATCATTATATATAAACTGCTGTAATTCTAGCCACCAAACTGCAGATCTTCACAAAGCATTAAAGAGGACATAAGAGAGGAAAGCTGAATGACAACCAATTTATATGCCATTTTCTTCCTGGACACCACTTTGCTCACGCAACATGTTTTGCGCTGAATGTAGCGGCACACTTGTGTCCATTGTATTGGGTTAGTCTAAGACAGCAAAATAATTGATCCAGATATGAAACCTATACAGTTTGAGAGGAACAAAAGAGAATGGAAAGAAAAAGCAGACAAAGATTGCTTGCAAGTTAAACAACAATAGCATATAGGTATTTTGAATGGCATGATTGCGATGTGGTTCGTTTGGTGTGCATAAAGACAGTAAATGCTATGGATACTGTAGCAGTGTTCTGCAGTGCAAGAAGATGCACGCTTGCACAAATAGTTGGGGAGGAACAATGAGATTCTGTCTGAAACAGAAGATACAGTCATGTTATTCTGAGGTCTCATGTTGCAACAGAAAACAGTTTCTTTTGTTTGCTTATAGAAAGCTATCCCCTGAAAAATACTGTAGTCAAGAATGGGAAGACACTGAGGCTCAAAAATCTGTCTATCTGAGGTGAGGCCCTTGGTACCACACCTGTAATATCCCACAAGTCTGATTTCAAAAGCAATGCCAGCCAAAACAAGAGTGGAGCTACAGCTGAGACACCTTGGTGTTTCTTCCATTTCCCCCAAACATTCCTATGCTATAATCCACCACAGGAAGGCCTGAACAAAAAAAAAAAAGCAGGCAACTGAGTAGTATGAAAACTATCAATTAAAAAAAACAGTCCTAATGAATTTTTATATATAGTTCATTTAAAAAAAAAATCCCAGTAGTGTGTTGTCACTAGTATGAGACCAGCAGCTAAAAGTTAATCTTTCCAGAGACAGCCAGCCTATTGCAGAACTTGGCTATTAGTAGTCAGACTGAAATACGCTGTGCTAAGAAATAAGGGTTCCTACCATTAGGCTTTAACTGAACTCCTTTCAACAAAAGTTCAACCTGTTCCTCACTGAATCCTATTATGCTTTTCCAGTAAGGTGTTAAGACAGCAATTCAGGCTTACTATTTATGGAGCTAGGAACTCTTAAAATACACTCTGAAATAAATGGCTATTCCTTTAATCTGTGACCTTAAAATTCAGCAAGAGTTGATGTTTTGTTGCTCTTACAGACTGAGCTGCCCATCAGTCAGTGATCCAGTCTGATGGGTGCCGTACAGTTTGCTCATACGCTGAATACAGTGGCAGCACAGCTCAGTGGGGACATCCATCTATATTGAATTGTCTGTCACCCAGTGTCCCCCCACTAACATCTTCAGTGTGGGGCTAATAATTAAGATTGTTTCCTGTTAAAACTGAAGTAGATTAAGCTGAGAGAGATTAGAAGGAATAGTGAGGACAGGGAAAGAGAGCAGAAGATTAATGACGACAGCCAAAATGGAGCTCTTCCAGCCTGATAGAACTTAACAGTGACTAAAAATGGAAGAACAACAAATTCCTCTTCAAAGTTGGCTCACATCAAACATCACGGAACAGCCCAGGGCGTGACCTTCTGCCCAGGACAGGGCATGCCCCTGAGCTCAAAGCCTGTGGGCATACAGGGAAGCACACACTCTTTTGACTTCACATCTATCGTGGCACTTTGCTTCCCTCTCCTCCCAGCCTTGATTTCTGCTTCCCAACAATATCACTGCCTTGTAGGCCTTTAAAGGTGATTAGAAAAAGGGAAAGTATAAAAGCAGTAGCAAACATCAGGAAGCAGAGTTGCTCCATTCAGGATGGAGTCCTGACCTCTGTAAATGCAAAGCTATCAAACAGAACTTTCTAGATCACTTAGAAACACATCATTAGTCCTTGTCACTCTGGGACTTAGTTTATTGTGGAAAAGTCATTAGTTTCTTTTCAGATTCTCTGGAGAATTTCCAAAACCTAGCCCTAACATTTCCTCAGGTTGTTCATATGTAATTTTGTATTTCAGCCCTTGTTAGCCAGTACAGCACGCACTGTTCCAAGCTTAAATTAATAATTACAGTAGCCTACTAAGGCAAAGCTGTCAAGTGCTCTGCCATTGTGGCTTCCACTTCTAAATGGAGTTAGACAATACCAAAATCATACTTACACCAGCCCTCCACTGAGGTTATAAAGGATTTGGAAGGCATCTTAATTTAGGGGCTTATATACAAAGCCTGCTCATAATGTGAAAATCTAACAGCTATGCTATGTGTGAGGCTGTTAAGATTTGATTTCAAACGTTGCACTAAAACCACCTGGACTTTTAAATGGAGTTCAGTGGTGATATTTAGTAGTCTTTTGATAAAGTTAGTTCTTTACATCACAGCAGCTTGCTGCCTAACTCTTGAAATAACCTTCAGAGGTATCCATTGTGTATCTTCTTTCCTTAGCATCATGACTGGAACCACAGCTTTTTTGTTTGTTTGTGTGTAGATGAAGTCATAGTGTAGTCTATGTTTCATTATCTTACCTTTTTGCAGGGCCAGAGTACATACCACTTAACTCTATCCTAAGAAACTTCACTTAAAAATGACATGAAAAAAATCAACTTTTCCTTGGTCTGCTACTTAGAGCTCTTCCGAACTTCTTCCGAGGAGAACGTTACCTTCCTGTGGTTGGGCAGCAATATCTATATTGTGTGAGCCTTTTTCCCAGGAAGCTTTACTTCCAAGGTTGCTGTCACATGGCCCTTGTGGGAATTATAATTCTCAGACTTCCTACAAGACCCTCAGCTTTTAGGAATGTTGCTCTTGTCCAGTCCACACCTTTTCCTTTTTATGTATTATTTTGAAGATAAAGATATTCTTGCAGATGGAAAAAAAAAACCCACTTAATTATCTTGTGATTGTGGTTCAACTCCAATGAAATCAGATTTGAAAAAATAATACTCCGGATGAATCTTGGGTGCAAGAGAAAGATCCAGAATGTTTGTGTCTTCTGATAACTGGAAATAATTTTTTCACGACATTATTGTATGTGCCTGTCTTTTAAAGAATTTAATTATACTAAATGATCTATGTGACCTGGGAGAGCCAAAGAAGTTTGTTCAGTTGTGAAAAGCAAAAAAAAATACACTTGCAGTGTGGCTTTAGTAGTGATATGACTGAGTATAAAATAATGTGCTTTTTTTCTTTTCCCTCTTTCAGCAAAGTTTCTGTTTGAGAAATACATGTTTGCTCAGCAAAACAAAAACAACTTTTAAAGGTTGTTCTCAGTGGAAATCAGTCTATGCCCCATTACCTGCTTGAGTGAAACCAGACTAAGAACTTCTGTCATGGCAGCTTTTCTGCTGGGAGCTGTGTTGCTTATTGTTCAACCTCAGATAGTGCCTTCCAGACCGGCTATAAATTTGAAGGCTGAGACTTCTTCTCAGACTGTTCAGAGAGAGCTTTTAAAGAAAATGTCTCATAAAAATGACTTCAAGGAAAACATTCATTCTAATGGATCATGCCAGCAGCTGCCACAGACTGTCATTATTGGAGTGAGAAAAGGTGGAACAAGAGCTTTGTTGGAGATGTTGAGTCTCCATCCAGATATTGCAGCAGCAGAAAGTGAAGTTCACTTCTTTGACTGGGAAGATCATTACAGAAATGGATTGCAGTGGTATATTAATCAAATGCCATTCTCTTATCCCCATCAGATCACCGTGGAAAAAACTCCAGCATATTTCACATCACCTAAAGTGCCTGAAAGAGTTTATAACATGAACCAGTCAATGAGACTACTCCTTATTTTAAGAGACCCAAGTGAGAGAGTACTGTCAGATTACACCCAAGTGTTCTATAATCACATGCAGAAGCACAAGCCGTATCCATCCATTGAACAATTCCTGGTTAAAGATGGTGAACTCAATGTGGACTACAAGGCAATAAACAGAAGCTTATACTACATTCACATGCAAAACTGGCTGAAGTATTTTCCTCTTGATCATATCCATATTGTAGATGGTGATAAACTAATCAAAGATCCCTTCCCAGAAATAGAGAAGGTAGAAAGATTTTTGAAGTTATCGCCACAGATAAATGCTTCAAACTTTTATTTCAATAAAACTAAAGGCTTCTACTGCCTAAGGGACAGTGGTAGAGAGCGTTGTTTACATGAGTCAAAAGGACGAGCACACCCACAAGTAGATACCTGGTTACTGGAGAAGCTGCATGAATATTTCCATGAACCCAACAAGAAATTTTTTGAGCTTGTGGGCAGAACATTTGACTGGCACTCATTTGTGGCAAGTTAGTGGTAAGCTTCAGAACCTCTGTTCCAGTGTACATTTAGAAATTTTAAAAGGGCATTTAAGCTATAATTTATTTGTAAAATCCATAAATACTTCTGTACAGTATTAGATTCACAATTGCCATATATACTAGTTATATTTTTCTACTTGTTAAATTTGAAAGCATTTTGTATTGTTTTTCATGGTTGTTAACATTGTGTATGATGTGTCTATATGAAGAAACTAAATTATTTCACTGCAGAAGATGCTTTCTTGAGAATGTGTTGTCTTTTTAATAAATAAGAAATTCATTTCAACAGAACCCTTCAGAATTATTTGCATACTTTGGCCTTTCTGGACTATCCTGGACTTTCTCCTCTAATTGCTAATGAATATACTAAACTTTACATTTCTACTTTTCTTGCTTTAACATTAGTTAAAAAGGTTTAAAATTTTTTTCATTGGAAAATATTGGTGTAGTTCGCAAATTGTTCCATCCTACTTTACAAAATTATTTCCTGATAGAGTGGTGGTACTTATACATGTTGGGACACGCACACCCAAAGGACAATGGAAGTCTGTGTGTAATATGACTTATTAACTGCTGTACTTACCTTTGTCTTTACTGTTGTAACAAGTTATAACAAGTGCTCCTCAAATTCTTTGGCAGTACAGTGCAGGTTTCATGGCAGATTTTTTAAGATTCTGTGGGAACCAGCTCATAAAATCCAGAGTTAGCTGCAGAAATATAGTCAACCTGAAAACTTCCTACGGTCTCTGAATGTATATATAATTCATAAAGAAGGAGGGTTGAGAGAAGAATTTAAGCAATACAGGGACTTTTTCAAGGTTGTTTATGATTGTTCCTGCATTTTATAGCACACACTTATGCTTTGCCATCACTGAAGATGAACACTTACACCAGAAAAATTAGTTGATCTACATTCCAATAAGCAGCAACTTCATTCATACAAATATTACCACACTTGTACCCCATTTAAGTCTATTTTCTATGAGCTGAGTAGATGCTTCATGCAACTGAAAATTGCCTGTGGACTACTGTTCATTTAATCTCCTTCCAAGAACCATGATGCTAAATCTTGATTAAACTTGTGTGATGTGGGATTAATCCCAATTCCAGGAACTTTTATGGTCTTCCATCTGCTAAAAATTGATGTTAGATGTTAGTATGTTGGTAAAAATTACCGCTTTCCTTGTGTACAGTAGTTATGATGACTTGTTAGCCATCAATTTCTGGAATTAGAGATAATTAGTCCTGTTTCCACACAAGGCTTACTATGGTACTTTCATTCCAAGCTCCTAATTTTCATTTTATGATCTTGAGTTTAGCCATTGAATGTGCAGTGGCAACACCCTGTAATTTTGAACTTCTAACTGGTTGTTACAGTCCTTTATACAATTTAAATGTAGATTCATTGATTTTTTTTTTTCTCTGGTGAGATGGTGCAAACTTGGGCACTATGACAAGGTACTGTCTGGATGCAAATATCCCATATTATGCTGCTTGCATGAAAATTTGCAGATGCTGCCCCTTTCTCTTGTGCTCCTTGTGCACCTGCCCAAGCCGTATTCAACCTCAGAGAGGTTGGTGGTGTTTTATAAGGTAGACCTTTGACAAAAGCCTACAATGAAATGGTATTGTACTCAATAAAATATTTTCTGAATTGCATCTTTTCTTTCTCTTTTGTTCATTTGTTTCTAGTTTGGAAGACCAGAATTTAAGATTCAACTCCAGTTTAGATTCCAGTTAAATGTCACTTTTAGAATTTAGCTGTAGCCTAGTGGATTGATTGGAAAGGTGCTGGGCTGTGCCTACATGATCCATTGCTGACCCAGAATATACAACAAGGAGGGTAAGTTTCTGGTTGTAATAATGTCAAATCTTACATGAGGCAGATGCCAAAAATAGCAGGAATATAATACCATTGTGCTCTTATTAAAGTTTTAGAAAAGAGAAATTCAGGGGCTTTTGTGTAAGGTGGGGCAGTATTTTTTTTTTTCTACATTTATTATTATCTCATTTCCTTGCTAATGTGATCTCTGCAGGAGCCATCTGGACCTATGAGGTTTTGGCCCAGATGAAAGGCTTCCCACCTTAGTATAGCCCCACCTTCGCTGGTGCCTTCCTACAATCCCAGACTATGCACACCATATTCACCAGCTTTTTACTGGGGAAGGAAAAATGCTACCAGGGTATATGACCAGGAGGTGGAGGAGTACAAGAAGGCAGAATTGCGTCAATTTCACCTGCAGCAGGTCATAAAGGGCAGCATAGGGCATCAGTGTGGAATTGTGAATACCAGAGCAATAATGTCAATACTTGGAATACTTCTAGATGTATAATGCTATTTGATACCACTATCTTGCCTATCACTAAGTAGGACATGTGTTCCCCCCACCCAATATGGCTTGTCTCTGTAGAAAAAGAAGTAGTGCATGAACCATTGGGTCACTGTTACTGGACCTCAGAGCATCCTCTGTAGGATCAGAGGATCACCGGATCACCACCTCTGTCGTCCTCCTCTTCCGGGGGACATCCTAAAGCAGAAGCTCACATGAGTCATACCCTAGACCTAAAGCAGAAGCTCATATGAGTCATACCCTAGAGTTCAAAGGGGCCCACAGGCAGTATGTCATACTGGATGTGTATGCCTTGTGCAGGGATGGCGTGTTTGTACAATACCTTGTCCTAGGGGTTGCACAACTAGCTGTGTGGTAGCTATGATGGTGCTGGACAATAAATGACACCCACGTTAATAATAATGATAATATTTACATGCCAAAGATGCCCTAAGTTCAAGAGTTCCAATACTTAAAAATAGGATTCTGAGTGTGAATTTTCAGTTTAACAGGAACAACATTCACTTTCCACACATGCATTACTGTATTTAAATATATTTGCTAGAATAGTTCTAAAGAAGTGCTAAACAACAAAAGCCAACAGAAGAAAGTAAAGAGAGAATAAAAGAAAGAAGCTGAAACACATTCTGATTGGAACTGTAGAAACACTAATACTGAGCTTTGAAGTCATATTGTATCTATTAAAAAAAAAAATCCCTGAAAATAACTTTCCAATGTTATACAATAAAGGTATTTATTTCCGTAAAACTCCATAATCTCAAGTTTAAAGTACAACCACTTGGGTGTTGCTCCAGAGGCTTGTTTCCTCAGGGCAGCTAGCCAGGTCTGTGATCACTCTTGCAAATATGAAGTAAATGTAACACTTTATGATAATTCTATGTCCAAATCAAAGCCTACCACTCCCCTTGGGTACAAGAAGAAATGCCAATCAAGTAATGAATCAGGGTGGCACGGCAGGACTAAATCTTGCCTTTGCTTCACAATAAGGATTAGTGTGAGTCTTTGAAAGCCAGATATTGTACCTGCAGAGGACAAAGTTTAAACTATAATGATTATCTCATGAACACTGCTGAAAGATTATGGAAGGGGAAAGAAATCTCCTAGGAAAAAAAACAAAACAAAACAAAACAAATCAAAAGTTATTACTTCATCAAGAATATTGCTAAATCTACAGTTGGTGTTGTATGATCCTTTTACATATGCTTTGCTGTTCCTTGTACCTTTTTTTTCCTGATGTTGTAGGCAAAATAACATTGACTGTACTTCAATAAATCAATATTATTTTGGAACATCTCAGGAAAAAAAAATGCATCTTTTTTTTTTTAAATCTTGCTTGAGTCTATTTGCACTGGGAATATGGTAGTGCTACACTCACTGATGAGTGTGTGAGACTTACTACCACAGAATATTTTAGATGAAAACTTTGTTACTTTGGGGCTCAAAACCGATCATTTAATGTTTCCTTGTCTACCTGCATTTCCAGACCCAGTTTCTGGAGAAAGACAGGATTCTCATTCCTTGTTGTTATCCACACAGATTTCACATGTCTGAAGAGAGATAAGACGGGATAACCCATGTTTCGGTGTGTCTTTCTTCTGCTTTATCTAGCAAGGCTGACCAGACTTGTAAGAAAGTTCAGACATGCACCCCACAAGTAAGAGGCTGTACCTCAAAACCGCTTCTTAGAGGAATATCCCTTCTCCTTTCTCCTTTTCAAAGTCTGTGAGTTGAAAGTCCTAATTTAGCTCACATTGTGAATGAAATTTTGCAGGACTGTATTAGTAGATCTTCTGTAATACACTAATAAAGTAATGAAAAGCACAATAAAGCAAAAGCATTAAATTGAACTAATGTATGTCAACGAAGTGTGATGAACTTGCTACTAGGTATATACCAGCTGAAATAGTTGCAAGTATGTGCCCCTACAGCTGTAACATTTTTCTTTTCTCATTCTTAAACCAGTAACTTCTGTTTACAAGACTGTGCCTGAGTGCTCAGTTATACTGGAAAGATTGTGTGTTCAATGTTAATTCTTTTATTTTGCAATAACATTGGAAAGGCCAGTTACAGACAGAAGACATGCAAACATCCTGCGAATGAAAAAAAAAAAAAGAAATATTTTGCTTACAAAAGAATAAATGAAATTGCATTTATGTCTTCTAGAATGTTAGCGAAGGCGATCACCCTTTTCTTGCAACAACAACCCATCCACAGTAATTTTTCTACTTAACTACCACACAACAGTTGATGCAGTTTTTAAGTTAATAGTGCAATAAACTCAACAGTGATGCTGCAGATTTTAAATGCCCTCTGGGATATATAAAATATGCAAGTCAGGGTGGGAAGCAGCTGGATGTATAGGAACATCTGGCCTCATTGGACTGAGAACACTTCTTTTTATAATGATAAGGGATGTGAAATTTTTGGCTTGGATGTCACTTTGCATTGTCTATGAAAGCAATGTCTTCAATTAACTTCCAAGTCAATAATCCTACCATAATGACATCATCTTTTTACTTGCTATTGACATTAAGCTCTGCCACAACAGAGTTTAAGAGCCAAACTCCAAACAGCAGGTGCATAAGGGATCCCTTAGTGAAAAAAAAAAAAAAAATTAAATAAAAAAAAAATTAATACAACTCAGGCACATAGCTTCAATTATGAAGGCCCATTGACTTGAACAAAGGACTGTTCTGAAGTGAATGGCAAAATTCTTCTTTACTTAATTTGGATGAGAGTTACAGAAAAAGGAACATGTGTGCATCCACAGTAAACAGCAGAACAATGAACATGCCCTCCCCTCCTGGGTTTTCAATCAATCAGTCAGGAGTGTTTCGACAATAATGACCAGGCCAGCTTCCAGGACTCAACACAGTTCAGTCCAGGTAACACTCAGTTACAAAAGGAAGAGCTCTTGCAGTATTTCTTACACCAGATAGACTTCTCAGGGTATCTCCTGTTACTGAATCTTGTGAAATTCCTCTTTCCAGTACACTGCTGTATCACATCTGTCCTATAATTAACTATTACATAAACACTCTATAAAAAAAAAAAACAAATCCATGATCTGATGGTATTTTTGTAGAACGCTGTTCTAATGAATGGGAAGTCACAGCATTATAGGGTCCAAAACATACTTTGTGCATGCTTGGTCTGATATTTAAACTTTAATTTAATAAAATTCAGCTTATTTTGTCTGTGTTACAGAAGGAACTATTGTCACACTGTCACATGCAAGTAGTTATCTAACGCGTTTGAAATAATCAAGGGAACATATTTTTCTTTTTGCTAGAGTAGCAGATATGTTGTTGGCAATATTATGAGACTTTTAACCATACTACGAATGCTAGCACTGTTTCTTTAGTAGTAATGGAAACAGTCTGAGAACCGTTCCCTTGATCGCTTGATCCATGTAGGAATGGGGTCTTTCCCCCCCCCTGTAAATCTGTGTAAAGTACAAAGAGAAGGAATGCAAGTTATATTATACAGTCAGGTAACAAAAAGTTACTGAAATGCAGCTAAATCAAAGGTGACCTAAGTGTGCATGTGCTGGAAGAAAAGAAAAAGAGTTGGAACCATACCATGTCTTGTTTATTTTAGTATCTTATAATTTTCTTGCCTGAACATGTGTGTTCCTATGCCAGGGGAATAAGAGAGGGTAAAAAGGACACACTCTGCAGAAACAGAGCACCTGATCCATTTTGATTTTCGCACTGGCTGGAACCAGGGCTAGACAGCCACCCGAACAGACCAGGACACTGGAAGTGGAATAGTAAGGGAATACTGGATACAGGGGGCCATCTTATCATAGCCTCATTCCCCATGTTCACATCCTTACATAGGATGAACAAGCACCCTTAGGAAAAACAGCTTCTTGCCCAGTTCTTGTCTGTGCCACACAAACAGAGAAAAGGCATCCAAATCCATCTGAGTATCAGTTCGCTCCCATGCCTTAAGGCTTTTTTAAAAAGTTAGTGCAGTATAATGCAATTAGAATTATTATTCACCTAAGTGTCTAATCTTCCCCTTTTTTGTTTTTAAGCTTGTACAAAGTTTTCCGTCTGCTACAAATAAAAGGGTTTAATAAATAAATTATTTACAGCCTGCAGGAGAAGAGTTCATATTAAACATTTTGCAGACAGGAGACTTGCAAAGGAGGATATTTTCTCATAGGAAAAAAAAGAGCATCTGTGGACCAGTTGGTTTCTTGCTGACTAAGCCAACTGGATATGATACTACATTTGGCAGCTTCCTTATTCTTGTGTGGGCTTCAGTTACACAAATTCCATAAGAGATTTATTATTGAATACAGCTATGCATTGAATATCATGCATATGATGTTTTATGATGTTGGCATTAGTTTTCTAAGTTGATTATTTAATACCAAATTTTGTTAAAATCCCAGTGCTGTTTTTTTAATACTTAAACTTGAGTCAGCTAATGCTCAGACATTCATAAACTGAAAAAAAAAATAATGTAAAAGTTAAACTGCCTCAAATGCTCCTTTTCTGTGACTCATACAAGAACTTCTTTTCTGCTGCCTTATGGAAGAAAGTTACATTTCAAGCACAGTAAATAAAGGAAAGGATTTACTATCCCTTACAAATAGGGTAATGCATGAAAAATGGATTTTAGCAAGTGAATTAACTGTTCATGAAGTTGAACAGGGATTGACAGCTCAGGAAAGGGAAAAGGAAAGCCTTTCGTGTTCTGACAGCAAGGGTAAAATGGGTGTCACAGACTTTGTGGGGACCTGCAGAGTCCTAGGATGCTCCCTTCACCCTATCACAAGCACGAGAGTTTTACTGCCTTTCACCTGTCACCAAAAGATGCTTTTTCTGCTTCTGTGCCCCAGGTTATTCACCTTGAATTGGTCTGTTTAGCTGTGAGTATACTGGAAATACCAATTTAAATGTAAAGGGTGGCTTAGTAGAATCAGCTGTCTTCTCCACCTACGTAACTGCTTGCCTTACAAACAGTTCTGCTGAACCAGCTGGGAGGACAACGTGCCCAGTGCAGACAGCAGGAATACGCTACCCTGGTATTGCTGCTAAACTCTTCATTCCCTTATTCAGGAGACAGCTTTGGCATTGTTCCTACTAACTGAGGCACCTCAGCTCTTTAAAATTTTGGCCATTTATTTGTATTTGATTGCCTATTAATAATCATGTGCTGGAGGTTGATGCCCTTATATTTCTTTTTCCTCAAACCAGTGATTCAGAATGTGATTTCAGCAGATACAAGCCACAGTTGAACACTGAGAGATACTACTTAATCTGGCCAAAGTTGGTCAGAGCTGTGCCAGAACAGGAGTGGATTCAGCTGAAAAAGAAACCAAACAAAAACAGTTTTTTCAGCTGCATCAGGTCTCTGGTTCAGGTCATCATGCAGTTCTGCAAACACAAGCAACCCTGAGCAGACTTGAGTGTGAGACAACCTTTCATTCCAACACTGCCACCAAAAATTAGACTATGAAACTACAGAAGTCTTCAGGTTTTACAACATTTTGAGATATTCCTGCCCTCTATTTGTACTGCCTGTCCTTTGGGCTGGTACAACTTTGTGGGCAGTTCTCCTGTTATTTGGATCAGGGAACTGATGTTTTTGGGGTTTGTTTTTGTTTTGTTTTGGTTTTTTTTTATGCAGCTGGTCATACAGAGATAACTAGAGAAGTGGCATGCTGTGGGCATTGTAGCGGACGATAGAAATTTTGCCACTGAACACTTTCTGCTATGATGCCACAGCCCTGGTATGTACACTGCAGCATGACCTATCTTCTCCCATTGAACCTTCCAGTTCAGACCAACGTGTGAACTGACAAATGCTCTTCATAAAAACATGTAAATTGAATAAATGCCCAGGTTCATAGACATGAACTGTAGTATGCAGTATGTAGTATCTTCTGCAGTAGTAAGAAAGCAGAAAGGCTGCCTTTTCCTCTTGCTGGTGAACATGTAGTTTCTCCTATATTTAATATCAAGTCTGCTTTATACCTTGGAGAGGAGAATTCCACTTAGGATTTTTTTAAATACCATTAATAACCCTGATAAATTTCCCTTTCTGATCTGTAAAATCAATTTCTGAAAACTTGTTCTTGTACAGCTCTAGTTTCTGCTACAGAGTGATACTGACTGTTATCCTACAAAAATGGCAAAGCCAGTAGATTCCAGGTTAAAGTCAGAAACTCCCAGCCCCACTGAAGTCACCACAGTAGAATAACACCAAGGTGCCCAAGTCAATTCCTCTATGTCCCATCAGTGTCATACGTTACTCGAGTGTTTTAAGGAATCAGATTTGCTGTTATGCATTATTCAGTTATTGGCTGCATTCAGCACATTTGTTTTTTGAATACAGTATATTAATTTCTAATGCTATGGCACATAGGCCATTACTTGACTAAACATTTTTCAAAGTAGCAATGTCACAGCCATTACTACGAGACTTCTACAGTTCAGTGGTAATAATTTATATTTATATAATACAATTATTTTAAAGGATTTTTTAAGACTCCTGAAATGCAATGTTACAGTGAAGAATGACATTGAAGTTATGTTTAAAAGTCCTACAAAAAAGCAGACAAGTCAATGTTTTTGAGGGAACTAAATGCAAGCTTCTATTCTTAATAAGGACAGTGAAAACTTTAATGTGTAGGTAAAACAGGAACTTATTTTTAAGCACATCCACCAGAGCCCTACTTGGTAAACTGTGCAGTATCAATTTACCTTGCTCTCAAAATGGAATGCTGAGGAATGAATCAATGGTCCTAAAAAGAAAGAAAAAGAATAAGTATTTTAAATCAATGCCTTTCAACAGTATATACTGCCTGAAATAGACACATTGTAAATTTGCCTAGTGAGAAGTTGGCAGGCAAGATCTGTATTTTTAAAGGCATTTATGTAGCTGGAAATGCAGAAAGGTAACCATCGGGATTTTCAAAAGCACCTTCGTAAGTACCAGATTCTTTGCAGGGCCTTGAACACTGTAGCTCTGAGAGCCTCCTGAAGGCTTTGTGAATATTGTCACAGTGAAATGGGCTTTATCTTCTGAAACAAACAAACAAACAAACAAAAACATGGAGTCCACAGCAGGAGAAAAAATGCTACATTTTAAATATTGACAAACTGAAATGATGGAAATAAAATCTTCTAATTTTTAAAGACACCTAACACTTAAAGGAAGATCATTTTAGTGTAAAGAGTATAATTTTTCTGTCTATGCCACCTCCAGTGATAATATTTCTGTAGCTTAGCTGAAACTTTTTTGAAGTCTTCCTTAGGCAAAATTAAAAAGAAAACCAACTAGAGGGCAGGAGAGACCTGCCTCAGCTCTACTTTCTATGGAACAATTGCAATCATATCACAGGAATTTAGCATACAGGAAGTGAAATAATGGAAGAAACCCAAATAATCAAATAAAATACACAGACATTAGACATACACTAGACTTTTCCAGATGGAAAACTAATTTAAATCAACACAGGTTCATTAAAGCCAACACACTTTGTTCTCATATATTCATCATTGGAAATGGGACTTGAAGAAAAATTATCTACTCTTGTTCCATAATCCCTCTGCACTTCTGAAACAGTGTAAAATACTTTATTAAAATGACATTGAAGTTGTCCCTCCCTCGTTCCAGAAAATAATAACACAGGATATTCTAAGGTTATTTAATCATCCTTTTTCAATTAGACAAAATATATGGCAGGAAAAAAAAAAAAAATCTTTCAAATTTTGTAGCAGGGTTGAGTACAGACAGATATCTTTCAAAGAACAAGAAATCATATAGACATTAGCTAGATTCCAAGTGTTCATGAAAACAACTCATGTCTCATAAAATCACCTGCACCCAAATAAACACATTTTGGTTTTAATTCGTCACCCATCAATTCAACACATGCTATGTAAACTTGTCTTGCACAGATTTGACTTGTTCACTCTTTTAGAGAGTTAATTTTAAACCATTCCTGCTCTACAAATTTTCCAGCAGGACAGTCAATAATCTGCTACCTTGATATGTTGCTTTACATTTCACAAAAAAGACAATGAAGTTAAATGACCCAGCAGTTATGTTTCATAGATAGTGTGTTCTGCAGCCCAAACTAAAGATTGTAGTGGATGAAGTTATTTTTCTTTTGTATCCCTAGAAAAGTCTACTAAATTAACCATATTTTGACACCTGTAACTCAAATATGAGTGAGAGACATCTTATGAATGAAAACTGATTTTTTTTTTTTCTTCTGGCTTTCTTGAAGCTTGTCTATCAGTAAAGAAGTTACCTTTTTTTTTTTTTTTAATTTTCTAGTGTATTAAGTGAATGCCTCATGCAGAGGAGTTTCCTTCTCTCCATTTCGTACTTCAAAACAAAACTGAAAGAATATGCAGGAGTTGTTGCTGACGCAAATGCTAATTTGCTCATGCAGGCAAGCAATATAGCAGTAAGACAAAGACAACAACTGCAGATTGATTTATATGTGGACCATAAGAACTATCATCATTCATTTGAAAGGCACCTATGAATCGTCTCCTAACATCTTTTTAGCTTCCATGGACAATCTCTGAGAAAAACCAATTACTTCGAATCTGACTATCTGGGATAATGCTAGTTTGAAAAGCCGAAGCAACAACAGCCACTGCCCTTTATTGAATGAAACATGTCTGCAGGATCATGCTGATCTGATAAGAGGGGTCTCTCACACAATGGAGACAGTAAACAGAGAAAGACTTTCATAAACTGCAGAATAAGACCATGACTATGCTCAGATGCCAGCTGTAGTTTAAATAAGAGGACATATAAATGTGGAGTTGCTAAACATTTTTGCTCCTTTTTTCTTGTTTTAAAATTCATATAGATGTTCATGGAAGAAAGAGAACCAGCTCTGTCTATAACATCCCCAGCAGAATATGGTGGAATCTCGAAGTATTTTCCCTCAATTTGGTCTAGAACAAGAGATGTCCTCAAAAGGGCTCTCTCTTGACACATGATGTTACCATCAAACTTTTGTTAACTTAAGGAAAAAAGGTGAAAGATAACACAAACTTCAGAACTGGTCATTAGTAGCTATCCCACAACAAACTAACATTTTAGTTAATTCCTTTCATGAGATGGCTTTATTTACTCCATACCTCAATAGAGGTTTTCTCTCAAAATCATGAGGATATGGTTTCACTGAGACATGGTGGTGCTGTTCTCACTCAGTGTATGCTAAAGCCACTTCTCCTGATTGTCCGGGGAAGAAAAGAATCAGGAAAGCAAAATGTAGCTTTAGGTGAACCTTGATGTAAGGACAAAAGGGGCTATACCACTCTGCTTCTGCCTGCTTCTGTGGAAATCATGAGGAGGAGAAGAAAATAGCAAACAGGAAGGAAAAGGTGCTGCAGCAGTGAGGTCAATAATTATTTTTATTAGATTTATAGATTTAGCTAAATTAAGCTAAAGATAGCAGTACATTCTTTCCTAATAAAGCCAGCAAAGAAAGTAAACAGATACATAAAATGCAGCTATATAAAAATGTTTGTAAATAAAATAATAAACTGTTAAAAGGATCAAGCTTTTCAATATTTTTGAAGTGTTTATATTGATATTTCATTTGCAGGAGATAAGAACATTCCTCTAAATCACTGAGAGTAATTGAACAGATCTGAGTGTAGATTGTTTGCTGTTCTGAGGATTAAATATAGGAAATGTAAATTGCAATTCTATAGTTAATGGTCCCATAAAATAAGAAAAGTATTATTCTGCTTGACTTTTGTGGGCAAGAATCAGAATGAAAATTAATTTTTCACATAAATAAACTGGTATCAAATAATCTAAAAGCTTATTCACTTGCTAGCAACATATACCTCATGTCTTCTTCAAAAAGTAACCAATGTCATGTGTCGTACCATTTACAGTACTGTTGGCAAAAATTGCATTCCATTGCTGTTCTCACTGGTTGGCTGTAAAAAACATGTATAGGATTTAAACAACGTCTGAAAGTCCTTGACAATATTACTTCAGATGTCCAGATGATGTATAACAAAATCCTTACAGCTTTACTTGCAAAACCAGTCATGAAATGCTGAAATTTTTTTTGTGCTACGCTTTCTGCTAACTGTAATTTAAAATATGCTTGCATTAATGTTATCAGTCAAGATGCTAACATAGAATAAAAAAAACTACAGGTAACTCACCATTATTCTTTAAAATTGCATGAGTACTTAAGTATGAAATCAGATTGGGATTCTGGAAAGGAAACATCATAGTATTTCCCCTAAGGATCCCTATGAAGATGTCTTGGGAAGCAAAAAGTTTTTCACCAGATCTTGTAAATCAGACCCTTTAAATGACACCATTCTAACATTTATCACTACTCCAATTTGCCCCCAGCTCCCAATGCCTTTCAAATCAGTGATTCTTGAAGCAATATAACTTCAGTTTAAAAGCTCAGATAAGCTTCTTGCTAGAGATATAAAAGGGACTCCACTCAAATGCTAAAACTCACATTTAATGGTTTATCTATTCTGAATTCTTCAAATATTTTACAGTTTGCCTATAATGCCTTCAGTTTCAAGGACACTAAAATTGTTTTGAAGAACAAAGGGACTAAGCACATTTTAAGCAAAACAATTATTGGCTTAGTAGAGTTAATACAACCTATTTTATCCTGACTATACTTCTCGGAATGTAGCAACCTGGGTCAGCATTTATCGCCCCTTCAACTCTTGTTCTACTCAAAATTAAGGGAACCAAAAAGAGCCAGAAGTGTTCATCTAAGGCCTTTGTGCTTCCTAGAAGACGATCAGCAATAAATGTAATAGAATACTATTAACACATTGTAAACAGAGTTCAGCGTTAATCCTTTATGCACTTGTGAATACAAAGCAGCAAAGGATGCAGAAGAATAGCTTTGCAAGAAACCCTCTTTTACTGGATAAGAAAATGAAATTAATAGAGAATAGATAACAAAGGTTAAACAAGATGTAATGTTTCTGTTTTCTGTTACCCAATACAGGTAATTTCTGTACAAGGTTACCCTGGACAAAACAGACACAATCCAAACTGTCTGTCATCTCCTTGCCAGTCCTCAGTCTGCCTTTTTTGAGTCTGAACCCTAGAAGAATCCAGATTTATGTGCTTTTTTCTTTTAACATAATGCTAGAGAAGCAATTGTCAGTGTCAAAGCTAATATGTATCTGGAACTCTCTTTCTTTTGGATCTTCCTGAATATACATCAAAGTTGATACACCTTAACTCCATCTCTCTTGCGTGGGATTCCACAGCTTACCCTCTCCCAGGCTTGATCTGAGTCACAATAAGACATTGATCATGACTGTTTTCTCAAATATAGATAAAGATTTATAGCTATATGATGACAGAGTGATCACACCTGCTAAACAAGGAGTGTGAATTCCTGAAAGGTCAGAACATCTACAAAACTGTGTGAAAGCTTTGATTCTTTCTATATTCCCCTGGACTTAGCTAACCTATTTCCTGGAGGTAAAGCAAAACAAAACAAACCCACAAAAACCTCAACACCCCACACAGCTCACCATACATGGTTTTTCCTCATGTCTCCTGCAGTCTTACTGTCAACTTTTCACTGATTCATCCCTCATAGCCTCTTCTAATCTATTCAGCCCTCTCCCCTTTTCTAAAGTCTTTGAAGTTTCAGTTCTCTGCTGAATCCAGGCATAGCCCTAGGAAGAGTACCCCATTCCAGCCTACATGGAGCCAGTTTGTCTCTCAATAGCCTGGCAACCACTCATATCTAAAATTCTTTGAAGTTATTTACCTTAGGCTGCCTTATCTGTGTCATTGTTCTACCTTCTCACTCATTTCTTTAAAAACCTTGTTGCCATTTCCCATGATTTAACTCTCTGCATTCTGTTGGCAACAGAACAAAACTGAACTGAGAAAGAGTGATAGATAGTCAATACTAGATTCATAACAAATTCTTAAAGTATGTACTCCCAACTTTATAGCTTAGATAGAAGTAAATGCACTCTGTAAATGCCAATTAACATTTTTTTTTCAATTCTAAGTAGTTACTTAAATTGTAAGGATATAAAGAAGAGCAAAGTTAATTTTAAATATAAGATGCCCCATGACTCAAAATTATTGACACCAATAAGATGTTTATAGCCCTTAAAACATTTTTTAGAAGCTGTGAAAAGTCAGGTCTACATAGGATGTAAATTCTCACCTCATTTCCCTGAATGGAACTCACACCAGAATGTGGGCTCCTAAATTCACTGTCTAATGTGCAAGACATCTCTCAGAAGGGCTACCCTGCACTGTCAATAGAAATTTGCTTTAGAGTACTCACCAGAAAACACTGCACCGTGGAGTGCTCTGTTCTGTGACTCTGGGTATGGTCCTTCCAGCTCTCCCAGAAGCAGGGTCCAGCATCTCCTCCTGAGAACAAGGGCATGCCTTTCACACAACTGAAGAGGACTTGTTTTCTTTTAGAACAAAGCTGCACTGTGGTGGTGTTTCTATAAAGACCAGTGGGTAGTATTCATTTCAGCTTTAAATGGTTGTGGCTGAGCTAATTAAGAGTCACTTTCCAGCCTATGGAAAGACAGAAATGTTTGGAGGTGTTGGCTGACCTGATATTCTTTAGGCATTTATTCTTGGATAAGATGAATCACATCATGAATGTGCTACCCATTTACTGCTAAGGTAGCTGAGGAGGTTTCCACCTCAAAAGTAGGCACCTAGGGTTCAATTAAACTAACTGCCCACACACTCCCAGTGACTAGAATACTTTGTGAAGAAGTAGAGGACCTTTTCTAGCCTCAATGGGTTCAAAGCCATGCATTGCTTCTCCAGATGGAGGGCCCTTATCAGAAGGCTATGTGCCCACCATGGCTCTGAGGGAAGATGCACTGTCATGTAGAAAAGCACACAATGCACAGGCCAGTCATCTGAAAGACTCCAGGGAAAGTAGGTTTGCACTACGTGCTGATCTAAGCATTTGCTTTTCTTTTGTTTCTCTTGTTCCTTTTTTTTTTTTTTTTTGAACAAAGGCTACTAAAAATAAACAAATAAATAGCTTTTTCTCTTAAGTAAGCATCATCTCCCAGGTACGTGTATTAGCCACAAGTCTGTAAAATAAAAAATAATAAAGATGGTCAGACTGCTATCACTTTTCCTCCGGTAGCTAGAAAGCAATGCTGACAGAGACCCAGTTGAATGGCTCTGTGCTGGAACGACATTCAGCAAGAACTTCCTCCTTCTCTGCCAAGCCAAAGATTTTGGCTTTGCTCTGCCTCACTTCTGACTTCTTAGAGCAGGTGGGAGCTAGCTTGTCCATTCTGTGCCTGCACAACTGACAGGACTTTATGAATCATGCCTGAGGAACTATCAAGCGATGAGAAAACATCTAAATGCCTCTTGGTTTAAGCAGTTATTGTGCCAGCAGAATTTGGATCACGATTTAGATTTGGTGTCAGATTCTTGTCTAGAGTTCATTTTAGCTGACTGCCATTTTTTTCCCAAATGTTTCCCAATGACAAAATGATATTTCAAATTAAAGACAAAAAGTTTTTTAAAGTCTAATTGAACTATAAAATCACAGGCTATACATCCTTTAGGATAAGTTTTCTAGTTAATATCTTAAAACAATTCTTCTAGCTTAATTTACATAAAACTATCATATGAAAATCATAGAATCATAGAATTATAGAATAATTTACATTGGAAGAGACCCTTAAGATCACTGAGTCCAATCGTAAACCTAACACTGCCAAGTTCACCTCTAAACCATGTCCCTAAGCACCACCTCTCCACACCTTTTAAATGCCTCCAGGGACGGTCACTCAACCACTTCCTTGGGCAGCCTGTTCCAATGCTTATTAACCCTTTTGGTGAAGACATTTTTCCTAATATCCAGTCTAAACCTCCCCTGGCGCAACTTATGGCCATTTCCTCTCGTCCTATCACTTGTGCTTGGGAGAAGAGACTGACACTCACCTCACTAATCAATCAAATTATTAAACAGAAATATTTTTCCCTATATTTTTATTAGTATTTTGATTATGAAACTGTAAAAGAAGGTGAAAGCTACCTGTAACAGCATTGTAAAACCAGAATTAGATCACTGTTGTTAAAGTGCAAGCATCAAGTAAACTTGGAGGCAGCAGGTTTTGGCTTGAAACTCTTTAGAAGTTTACTGTATAATTTCAAGATGGCTACCTACACGAGTAAGAATGTAAGATTAATTTTCACTTTGATATTTAGGAGGGGGTAATTTGGGAGGGGGTAATTCACAAAGTGACTGAACATAAAACACAATATATGTAAAGAAGGGAAGCCCAATTTCTAATCTCTGGGAAAAATCAGTTAGGCATTGCCTAAGTTATTTGGCAGAACTATTTTCAGTTTATTTTTGGTCCAAAATGAAAAAAAAAAACCACAGACTTTATTTATACACCTCCATTGGCCACACTTCACAAATAAACAAGGCTGGTAAAAATCTTATGCCTGCCAAGAAAGAAACCCCCCTTGATTAGCGGCATTTCAATGCAATTACAGAATTCAGGTTTAAAAATTAGACTGAATGATAAAAAGCACGTCCTTCATAAATATTTAACCTCCTTCAGTATGACAGTAATTATAGTGTGGAGCTCAGTAGCTGCATATTCCATTTAAAAGATCTGTCATGCCTTCCATTCTCAATGCTGTTTTTCAAAGGTTTGCAATGCCGAGATAAAAAGAAAACTCCCTGAAGGTGGAAACTTGGAATAAAGTCTCAGCTTCTAAAAATTATTATTAATGGTAGATTCTGAGGATGAGCAAGACTGTTTGAAATATAGTGAAATTTTACAACCACGGCTCTCTTTTCCAGAGCAAAATATTGAATAACATTGGACAGTAATTCAATTTTTGTATTCTAAAAATATCTGGAAAAGAATACAAAATATTTTCAAAATGAAAACACTGATTTTCACAAAATATTTTTTGTTTCAAAATGTCTTTTGATCCTACTGATACCATTTCATCATTTTAAAAAATACTTGAAGTAAAGATAATATATTTGGTGTTGCATACAATTGTTTTCAATCAGATGAAACATTTCTTCTCTAGAAATTCCAGGTAACAAAAACAACTATTATTTAATCAGCTTTAGAGACATATAAATACATTTTGATAGGTAAAACCATATTTTCGTATTATGGAAAGCTACTGAATAACTTTGAAGAAAGTTTTGATAATGCTTAACTCTAAATTCCAAGCTGTTTAACTAGGGAAGCTAATTCATCCATTTGAAGTCTGATGGCCTGGAGGTGGGGATGAGGTGGGAAGAGGGAAAGTGCTAAACCCCAGCTATGCTCATTAATTAAGTGAAGCTAATAAGTCTTGTCAGGAGAGGGTGAAATTTGTGGCTGTGCTGGCACACAGGCATTTGACCTAGGTTTTCATTTGTGATAGAAGCAGGATGTGAAGGTCTCTTGCCAGGGCAGTCTTGTTTTCCTACTCAGCAGTTGCAGTCAGAGCGCCTTAGGAACAAGCGAGATGTCCCCCTTTCTTGCAAGAAGAGAGCAGGAGTGGCTCCCAGGAGATATTTTCTCATCCTCTGCCCACACAGTGTGGATAAGAAACTAGGCTAGTTTGTGTGTGGGTGGTTGCGGGAAGGAGGTAAGTAAAGACACATATGTTTATAAGGCACTTCATCTCTACTAGAAGTCAGTGAGGTTTGGAGCACAGCTGCTGCTTATGCAGCTTTGAAAAGCTGCTTCTCTGTCCTTGGAGCTGAACTATTATTAGAAGCAAAACTCCTCTCCAGCTTCATGGCTGTATCAGTGAAGAGTAACTGGCAATATCTCTATAAGATGCTGCATACTCCTCTTTAGGATTAGTCAAAAAAAATGCAGTCAATAGTTGAGTTTCATTTCAGGTTCTCTTAAGCACTGAAAGATTTAATGAGAAGCTCTTTGTGTTTCAGTATTTTCCTCTTCTAGGCTTTTTCTAAAAAATTAAGAACTTTTCTCTTTCTCAGGTGGTCATAATGGCTTTAGCCCTAACTACCTCTATGCTATCATGGACTATATTTATTCATTTACACTGCTTCACATTTATGACAGTGGATTTCACTGCATTTTTGTCATTCTGTCAGTTAGTTAGCATGAGGATTTTTTGCATATCTGGATAGTCAGCTTTAGATTTGTCTGTTTAAAATAATTTTGGATCATATACAAAATTTGTTATTTCTCTATTCGACTCTTTTTCAGATTTTTGAATACGCTACATAGTACTTGGATCTCACTTCTAACTTTCTTCTATTGTCACAACCAAGCATATATTTCTGCCCTTTGTTCCATATCTTCTAAACAGTTGAGGCTATGAGGCGTCTTTTCTTTTTTTCCTGTGACAGCTTCATTTCCTCAACAATATTAGCTTGATCATCCCTACTAATATGTTGGTGACTTTAGAAGACCCCTAGTAGATATGTGAAATAAGAGTTCCCCCCGCAGAGTGACTCTCCCTTCAGATAACATGCAACTCTACTAACTCTAGTACATAGGATACTCATCACTTAATATAAAATGTATTTAACCAGTTAAGTTATGAACTTTATATTTCTACATTCTCTCTGGGAGAATCCTTAAAATTTATTTAATATACAAAAAGATATTGGAGTTTAGATGGTTATTCAGCTAAGTAGCCTAAACCTGCTTATGAATCTACACACTTGTCTAGTATAAGAGCCAGATTCACTGACACTTAGTTTCTTAGGATTCTTTCTGTTTTTCCTCTCTGAAAATTTGATATCACATTGACTACCTTGTATCACTTTTGTATTAAGGTTGATTAAACAATGGATGATATACCACAGCCATTGACCAAATTCACTTCACTAGGTCCTATTTTTCTTCCTCCTGCTCTAAATTTACAGATTGCCAGAGAGGGAAAGAACAGCAAAACCAGACAGTGAATAATAAAATAACAAAGAAAGGAGAGAAGAACTCTAGCCATCAGAGACAAAAAGACACATGGGTAAAAAAAAAAAAAAAAAAAGGGATTTAAATGGAGCAGAAATATAAATTTTTCAGAAATAACCTTTTTTTTTTTTTCTTTCCCAAGCACAATATTCTACTGAACACTGTTCTGTTCTCAATATTGTGTAATCAATAGAACTCGCCTTCTGGAAACTCATTGCTAGTTGCAATTCCATCTCCTTTCTAGGGTTACAAAATGGATTGTTTGGGGTATTCCTTTTTCCTCCTTTTGGGGACCCTTGACTAAAATAATAGACATGCAGCTTTCTTGGATCAAAATCTATGAAAAAAAGGAACTTTAAAAGGAAATAATCTTCATTCACTATTAGAAGATAGGTTTTCCTCTAATATTAGGCCATAAATGACAAGGGGAGGCCTGAAGCAGGAATATAGATGACAAATATTACTTGCAAATAAACAAGCGGGCCAAAAATTCACATACTTTAACACATGAGGAAAAATAAGCATGTTTCTCTCAGGAAGGCATACTTATCTAAGGAAGAAGTTGTCATTACTGGGACAGGGCTACCTCTCTTTTATGCACTGTGCTACTTCTTCACTATAATGTGTCACATTTTAACCTCTTCATGTGACCATGGCTGTTGAGTAACAAAGACAATTCCCTCACATGTGCCTCCAAACTCTATGTCTGTATTCACCTACACTCTTTCTAATTTCTTTGTATATCTTAAGAAGAGACATAAGAATAAAAGGATTGTCTGACCTAGCCTTTCCTTTGAATAAATCCTAGTTACTAGTGAACAGATCATCTTTATGGTTTCATTTCAAGGCAGAAGTATTTTTTGGTGCTTAGTTTATTTGGTTCAGCTATTATTTAAACATTGTTAAAAAGCAAGAAGCCACAATAAATGAAATTTATTTTACTGAAGTTGCTCACATTTATGTGAGCATAAACATGTAAGTATGAACATATACTGGAGTTCATAATTTAAGGTTTTTTGCAGTTCAATAGTCTGCACTGCTCTATAACTCTTGCAGTGAACTGACTCTCTCAGTGTCCATTATGAGATAGCATTAGAAGACCATAAGCACTTGATTGTCCTTATTTTATTCTGTAGTGAACACATCATCAGAGGTAAAATTTGCACAACAGCTCAGGCTTAAACACCAAACAGAACTGAAAGGATTTATGTGTGAATGTCAGAAGAGACTGGAGTGATACCAACTATGAGTGTTCTGACAGAAGAGGATACTCTAGAAAAGGGCACCTCCTTCCTTTCTGATGCAGATGATGGTATTAATTAGCTTCATCCTGGAAATCAAGCATTTGAATCATAATATCAGATACAAATCCAGATATGCTACTTATACAGTAAGTTCTATTCTGTCATGTGCATTAAAATAATTTCTCTGTTTCAGTAGGTAGGAAGTTCTGCCCCTTTTCCTTCCAGGACAAGTCAGGAATCCTGCTGCAGCACACAAATCTCCAGGGGCATTAGTAACCTACCCAATCCCTGCCTCTCGCTGCCTCTGGAGGAGAAGTGATCCTTGCCTTCTGCTGAGCATAGGCTTCAAAGAATTCATGATCCATCTCTTGGGCCTCACTGCTGCCTTGCAGTCTGAATATGCATGATGGTGTCCAAAGGTAACGAGAATGCTTGAGCATGCCAATCACCACATGCTCTAGAGGGTACAGCCATACTAGGAGTATGTTTACAGGTTCAGGATATGTTTACATGCTGTGTTGAAAATGATGTAAACTTAAGAAATTTCCATGCCTATGTCCCCCTGCCACTTAAACCTCTTGTCCTTACCTTTGCACTGCAGTTTATTGTCCCTTCAGGGACCTCCTCCTTAATCCTCATATAGTAAGTACCAATAAAATTGATTGCAGGCTTTTCTATGAATTATGTCACTAAAATTATCCATTTTTTTTTTATCTCCCCTTGGAAACATTTTTTTTTCTATCGTGTTTTTTAAACCTAGCGCATTTTCATCAGACAGGTGACAGTTCAGTGTCCTAGATAAAACTCTCCTAGTTAAACCCGTACGGAGATCCTGTTCTTCACTGCCTTTAGAAAACTGCTTAGATTAACACCATTATTATAATTAGCCAACTATTAATCTTTAAAGAAGTCTCAAAGAACTACAGGAATTTGGCAGATAAAATGGAATGACATAATTAAACTTCAGTTTTAAAGGCAGAAAGGGATGTGTAGAGAGTAAACAAAATAATACATTCTTCATTGATATATGGCCATGTAACAAATAAAAAGTACACCTTTGATAATCAGTTATCAGTGAAATGCCTGACCTATTTAAAGTTAATGCTTCCAACTGGGTATGCATAACTAGAAGAAAGATTTAATTCTTATCAACAAGGTATTCTGAATCTTTACAGCAAGGATGCATGGAAATAGGGTAGAAGGGAGGGTACAGAAATGGAAATATCTTAAATGACTAGATGCAGTTCCAGATGACAGATAGTCTCAGAAAAATGCACATAGCCACGTAACAACTAGAAATAAAACTCTAATCATACAGCAACGAAGTAGAGAATGCAGTTACTGGTAAGATTCCTGAAAAAGAATCAGAGAAAGAGGAAAATAAATAACATTGAAAATTTGAATAGGAGTGCAAAAGATTGCACAGTAGAAATAGAGGTGTGATGGGGAAAACTATGTGTGAAGGTTGGAGACAAAAGATGAAGGAAAGAGACACCTCCTCCTTTCTAAAAGACTTGCTAATTTTTTTTCAAAAACTGTATCGGACTAGAATACAAATGAGCGTTTATACTTTGTGGTGAAAGCTACAGAAAAGGATACAGGATAAGAGCTATACAAAGCATCTCAGCCCAAGTCTATAAAACTTCACAAATGACATTTCCAGCTCAGTGTAACCAATATCTGTGTGTCAAAACAAAAACGAAAGGTTGAGTCCTCTGTTAGCAGGAAACAATTTAATGCCATTGACTTAAAATAGAGATGGAGCAATTAACACCAGCACAGATCCTGGCCTGATCCATTAGTTTCCATACTAACAAGGCAGAGCACAATTCCCTGTTAATTTGTGATAAACCTAAAATAACTCTGACTCTCGCAGCTCAGAAAGTGGAAGATGAAACAAGCACTTCAGAGCAGTTGGAGGAAGTTCATTTTATGAGAAATAGCTCTTCATTCTCCTTGCAAAAGCAATACCACTGCTGATAATCTCACTAATGTTTTCACATGCATGCAATGAGTATATATACACTGAGGAAGGACCAGTCCTCTCTGGATATCGGAGAAATACATATTCATGAAGGACAAAAGTTCCTTTAAGATGTTAACACAACACTATATTCCTCAAGCCTCAGCTAGGTCCCACTGGCTGCACACTCGTGGTGACTGATGCGCTGATTCCTGGTACCTCAAAACTCCAGATGTGAGAGACTGAAACCCTATTTAAGCCTGAAAGTGGCCCTACACTAGAGATTTGGTCCAGAAGGTTTGCTTCTTTCCTTTTGATCTGGCCAAAGGAGAAACCCTGACTTACTGTCTATGCCTACAAACTACTGGAAGAGTGAGCTGAGTTAAAGCTCTGCCCATCCCACCAGCAAAACACAGCTTTCAGTGATCTTCCCATTACTGGTAGAGTTAGCTAGAAATTTTTGCATTGATCTATTACATCAGTATAGAAATATTCTACAAGACCAGGATGTGATGAGCTATTTGACAGAAGCAGGTAGATTTCCTAGAGAGGATAGACCACTTTACTGGTAGGTCACCCAGCTTCCCAGCAGTGTATCAAACAAGCTAAACATAGCCACAATTCTGGCAACTGGAGAATAACAGCTAAATCCACAAGTGGTAGGGCTTTAGGGCTCCCTGCCAGGGAGTTGGAAACCTTTTTGTCGTGTGACATGAGTGAAGCCAAGACTACCATGCTGTCTGGATGTGGCCAGAGTTATGTAAACCATCACTATTGTGGTATCCAGGGAGCTTAAGGAAGTTTATCAACATCTTGCTTTTTCTTTGTACAGACAGAAGTTCAATACATTCCTTTCTAATAGAAATGTCATGATTTTGTTCAAATGCAGAAACATTCTTTAAATCTTCTGAATCTCCTGCTAAATGTAATTACATATCTCAATGAACCTCAATACACAGGCACCCAACCATATCATCAGGCATCCTGAGAATCTGTGAGGTTTCAATGTCTTTTCTGGTCTGTGCCCTAACATACCTTCAAAAAATTAAGCTTTTGTTGAAGAAAGGTCTATAGAAAACAGAGAAAGTGCAAGAAGGCAAATTATTAACTTGCAGAAGTTAATACATATATTCAACTTTGCTGTTTCAAGGAGAACTCTTGTACAACAAAGACAAACTTCTGGGACTGGATCAAGGTGTTGGGAATGCACATGTGTCGTAGTTCAGCCCCGATCAGGACCAGACTACGCAGTCTCTCTCTCGCTCCCCCCACCCTCCGAGAGAATAGGAGGAGATGATATAAGAAAAACAGCTCAAGGTTTGAGATAAGGACGGGGAGAAATCCTTAACGTTACCGTCACAGGCAAAACAGACTCGACTTGGGGAAAACTATTCATTTATTTCTAAAATTAGCAGGAGAATGAGACAGGGAACAAGATAACCTCCCCCCACCCCTCCCTCTTCCCAGGCTTAACATTATCTCTACTACCTTCCCCTCCCGAGCGGCACGGGGGCGGAAAAGGGAATGGGGGTCGTGGTCAGTTCATCACGCGTTGTTTTACGCCACTGTATCATCGTCAGGGGAAGAACTCCTCGCATTCCTCCTCTGCTCCAGCGTGGGGTCCCTCCCATGGGCCACAGTCCTTCGTGAAACTGCTCCGGCGTGGGTCATCTCTTCCACGGGGTGCAGTCCCTCTAGAACAGCTGCCCCAGCGGGCCCTCCACAGGCCACAGCCTCCTTCAGGCCTCCACCTGCTCTGGCATGGGGTCCTCCACGGGCTGCAGGTGGATCTCTGCCCCTCCGTGGACCTCCATGGGCTGCAGGGGGACAACCCGCTCCACCATGGTCTTCACCACGAGTTGCAGAGGAATCTTGGCCAGGAGCTGCGTTACTCCTCCCCCTCCTTCTGAACTGACCTTGGCGTCTGCAGCCGTTCCTCACAACAGGCTGGCAGATGTCTCTCAGGATCCTTTTTACATTTTATTCACTTCTCATCTCCTCTCCACTTCTTGCAGCCGGGCCGGGCCGAGTTGGGCCCAGTCGGCTGCCCAGCGGGAGGCCAGAGGGTGAGGCCTGCAAGGCCCATGAGGCTCGCGCCTCCCCCTCTCTGCCCCCCGCTCAGCTGCTACACATCTTCTCCTCCCTTTTTTCCTGTTTTCCCCTACTTAAATATGTTATCACAGAGGCGTTATCACAGGACATTCTGCTACCAATTGGCTTGGCCTTGGCCAGCAGCGGGTCCGCCCTAGGCCTGGCCGAGTCCACTGAACAAAGGGGAGCGACTTCTAGCAGTTTCCTACAGAAGCTACCACCCTAGGCCCCCCCTCACTAACAAAACCAGAACAACATGATGCAGAGCATCAACCTCTCCCATTAACTTCTACGTCTCCTGCAGTTCATGGACGGCTAGAAAAATCAAGTCCTTTAAAAAAAAGTCCTATAAAAAAAAGAAGAAAACCCCAAACTTCCAAATAAAATAAATTCATTAAATTGAACAAAAGCTGTTTAGACCTACTTTGACCATTAAAGCTAGTGGGCCTACTCACGATAGAAAAGATTTCATTCAAAATATATGATCTGCTATTCTTCCTTTCATACATGAAACAACTGTCTCCTTTCAACTCCTTGAGAACTGGCATTTCATGAGTGGTTGTCTCTTACCACCTCCAGATTAAGATCTTCTACATTATAGAAACAATTAAATATTTACTGTGCATAGACTAAATAGTTCAGCATGTAGATCCCACACTTGAGAATACAGAAGGCCAAATGTTTGATTTTTTAATACAAAACTTTATCCTGGAACGTAAAAATATTTCAAGTGGTGGAGGGGGAGAGTTGCTCTCAAAATTGTACACTTCCTTCAAGAACTGTCATTCGAGTAAATTGGCATTTTTCCAGAGAAAAGACTTGTTGCAGATATTCAAGTCATTCCACTACTAAGATCTCTACGTCACTTTAGTTCAGCTAGCAGACAGCCCAGCAACTTGCACTGGCAGGATGCCACTTCCCTGTTCCTTTGACAGCCCAAAAAAAAAAACCCCAGAACTCTTCTAACTCTTGATCTACCTGCACATCTGCCTTGGCTGCCAGGCTTCCTTGCTAGGCTCTCCATGTCCTGCATGGGAGCTGCCTGCACATGCCACCCACCTTACAGAGACCTGTAACAAGGCTGATAGAGAATGATAAGAAATATTTTAAGAGCTCCATGTTGGAGTTGCCTAAAATATAACGTTTCAAATACTTTTACTGTACAGGAAATTTCATACTTCTTATTTTCTGCTCAAGTTAAGAAGAACATTAAAAAAAGGATTAAACAGACATTTAAAACACTAAAAAACATTTTTAAAAAATTTAAAAATATAATCTCCTGTGCTGATTTACTTTTAAACTTCATTTCCAGCTCTGAAACCCCTTCCCTACAAACAGATACTGAAGCTTTACCATTACCTAAATATGTCAAAAACAGAGGGACATATTTGGAGAAGAGGAGGCTCTGAAGAGGAGGCTCCGACCTGATAGCGGTCTTCCAGTACCTCAAGGGGGCCTACAAGAAAGATGGGGAGAGGCTGTTCAGTAGGGCCTGTTGTGATAGGACGAGAGGTAATGGTTTTAAAACAGAGGGGGGGTAGATTTAGATTAGAAATTAGGAAAAATTTTTTTACAATGCGAGTTGTAGAACACTGGAACAGGTTGCGCAGAGAGGTGATGGATGCCCCATCCCTGGAAACGTTCAAGGCCAGGTTGGATGAGGCTCTGAGCAACCTGATCTAGTCAGTGATGTCCCTGCTTCTTGCAGGGGGGTTGGACTAGATGTCCCTTTAAATGTTCCTTCCAACCCTAACCATTCTATGATTCTGTGAAAATTTGATCCACCGATGTCTTTGACTATTAAAAAAAAAAACAACCCCTATACTTAGAAGGTTCTTACTTCTCACAGCTTACTTTTTGCCATGGGATTCCTCTGGGGGCCTTATAGTAGGAAAGTTCTTTCAAATCTAAAATTGTGGTTCCTAAAGTGTGTGTGGTTAATGTAACAGTGACATTTTAAAAGATATTTCACCTCATTTGCTGTCTTCTACCAAGAGTTTGTCAAAAAAGAGAGAAAAGTCTGCTGAAATGCATAGGCTTTTGGAAGCCAGAAACTCTGTCTAAGGAGAAATTAGCAAACAAATTACATGGCCGTAACAGCTGCTGAGCACAGCAAAATCTACGAACAGCTAGGCAAGCCAGGCAAACTCAAAAGAACATGATGAGAAATCTGCACCACAGTGTGATAACAAAACGAGAGATTTGACACTCATGTGGAAGAGCAGATACAGTATTGCCTATGTTGATGATGTTGCATGGAGGTTTCGGTCAGAATTTTGAAGATATATGCCCATTTTTCACTACATTTTGACAACTTCAAGTACTAAAACAAGGGCAGTTTCATTTTAATTATGAAAAATCTACCCAAAAAAAGTTATTCAGGAACTGCAAAGTCATATGAGATGCACTTATGCATAAAAGGAAGTCAGTCTTCAGTACTGGTAGGAGATTTCTATAACAGCTGGAGATCAAAAAGTTCAATAATACAAGCAGCTGTTTCTAGTTGATTAGGTAACCGCACTTAAAAGCAGTCTTCTAGAGCCAATGATCGTATTTCCTTTGTTTAAGTTCGATGTGATCTGTGTGAACCGTGTAAACACAACATGCACATAGTACTGATAAAAAAGGAACGTTATATCCAACTGTATTCCCTTAAAATAACAACAATTTACTTAGAAGGCGGCCCTCAAAACAATCACAGTGTGCTCACTGTGAAACAATTCTAAATCCAAAGTGCAGATACTCAGTGTCTTTGTAATTTAACCTCAATTCCATCATCACATTTCTGGCTTGTCTTTTTTGAATATTTACATCTGTCTGGAAAGTAGTTTTATTGGGAAATAGTTCGCAAGTAGAGAAGAAACTGGGCATATGTAAAACATTTAACATCCTTAGGATGAAAAATACTCGCTGCTGAAATTCCTCATCATAATGAAAGGTGCCCCTTTAACAAAGGAAAAAAAAAAAGCTGAAGTAGCCGAAGTGGTGTTTGCAAACTCTCCTTCCCCATGACTTTAAAGGAAGCAGTGCTCATATTTTGCTGTTGAGTCACAGTGCATCATATGGGATGTCTAAACATCTGCTGTACTTTGGTGTGGTACTTTACATAACTGTGCCCTGGTCCTCAGTAGGATTCAGTCACCACAGCAAAATAAAAATCACAGTCATAATAACAGTAAGACAGCTCTGCTTACTGATACAATACCATGTTGAAATTTGGGCTATTTCTTTCTGACTGTTTGATAATGACAAGTCCCTTCTGCTCCTACCATTTCCATAGCATTGAATGAGGTCATCCTTTACAAACACAAGGGATCTGAAATAACATTTGTAATGAGGTATTAACTGTAGTATAATGTAAAAAAACCTTCTGAACTTTACAAAACTGCCCATGATTCATAATGATGGTATATCAAAGGATATCAGGGGAGCGAGTGCAAATGAGACTATAATAACTGAAATAAAGACAGAAGAATAAAGAAATAAAGATAAAAAGAGGCAACCACACAGACAAAGTTGTAGGGCATTAGAAGAAAAACAGCACTTTCAATTTATCACGTAATTAAGCTCAGATACGACTCATTAGGGAGACTCCAGCTTTCTGAACAATAATATTTGGCACTTGCTAAAAGCAGAGGTGTATTTTCCATTAAGAGTTAGCATCAAGAATTAAGATACATCCTCTTAAGACTCAGGAAAAAAAAAACCCAAACCCGAGCCCCTGTGTAACTGAACTGTCCCTTTTAATATCAATGAAACTACTTACTGTTTCAAAGCTTGGCATGTACATAGTGCTGAGCTTCTGACAAGCTTGTTCATGTTTTATACTAAAGTCTTGTTATCAGAATAAAAGGGAACACACTTTAGATACATAGTTAAGAATTTCCTGTTAGTACTATTAATAGTTTAGTGTGTAATCAAAATACAACATCCAGTTAATTTTTGCCCAGGTACAATTGTACCAATGCACATGTCTTGAGTTATCTAAGTATTACAGAAGAACCTTTTTAATACTACAGGAAATTACATACTATCTCCCTAGTACTTACTACTTTTTCTCTAATGCTACTTGCACTCTTTTAACGCTCCTCTAGGTTCTAAAGTCAACAGCTCCAAGCTTCTGTAAGAAGAAGGGGGCAGGGGAGCCTTACTCGAAAGAACTTGAAAGCAACCTTATTTCTTGTCCCAATTAATAGAAAAGGCTGATATTTGTTACTAGCTACATCTACAAACTTTGAAAACATGCTAAAATCAGCTCAGGCTAAAATAAATTCAGACAAATTCTAAGACCCTGCGTTGCTAGGTCAATAAAAAGCCTGTGGCTTTTTACTAGTAATGGCAAAAATTATTTTTACTGGGCTATATATATGATTAAGACGTGTTGATGTTTGTATATAGTGCAGAAGAGAAGGGTATGTACACGAATGTGCCTTGCTACAACAAAAGACTACAACCTACAGACTGTTGCTGTGAGTACACGAACACTAAACGTAATGAAATTAAAAGTGCTACAAAAAAAAAAAACCTTCTATCAGAGCTATGTTTCGAAAAATCTGTTGCCACATCATAGTGCCAAAGCATAGGTATGGTCACGTTTCCCTGACATCTGACATGTGGCTGATTTCTAAAATTACAGAACTCTGTCTGTTGCTTTGGTATTGTATGCCTATTTGACACCATGTTTCTAAGAATTAAATATGTAGAATGAGATAACTTCTCCTGAAGTCAGATGGCTTTGCTAGTGGAAACTAATGTCCCTCTTAATTATTTCAAACTTTTGAAGAATTATCAGCTGAAAGTGATAGAAAAAAAGAATAGAAAAAATACCTACTTGGATTTTTGAAAAGTCTAGGAGAAGATATTCAGGAAGTTAAACTGCCTTGTGTGATGGATACAGCTTTCCCATAGGACAGTAATGATCGATCATGTGCAGAAAGTGTTAGTGGTTAACACAGCAGGTGTTAATAGTGTTGGAAAGATTCAGTGATGCAGTTTATTTACAAATAGTCTAAGAAGGGAGCAAATAACAAAGTTTACAGAAGACAAAAATTTGCATTAATTAAATTTAGACAGACAAAACTGAAGACAATTTAGATGGCTTTAACAAAGGTAGCCAAAAAGACAATAGAGATTCAGGGTCAAGTTACTACAAAGTTTTATGGTATAATATATGATCTTTGATACTACAAAAATTTTCTTTTCTTTTCCTGCCCAGACTTAGGGGAAAAAAAATGCCCAGAACAATATCCTATACAATTGATCTTTACGTCGCTCTGTGTAATATGTAGTCACTGTGTAGACTAGAAAAGATGTACAGAAAAGATACTTGATGAGATGGACTTCTGGTCTGATCTGATGAATACATTTCAGTGTAAACATTGCAAATACAAGAAATAAAGAAGTGTTCAGAGAAAATGTTCTTACTCAAATAATTTTAATAACATTTTTTATTTGGAAAAATGAATGATAAGTTACCAAAAGAGCATAGGAGGAATAAAAGTTACGCTGTCTCTTGAACTTGTCTCTTGGACAAATTTTAAATAATAAAAAAAAGAGGGCAAGAATGTAGTCATAGGGCAATTATTTAAAGAGTAGACTAGAGTAGCCATGTGAATCAGGCATAGAATCATAGAATCATAGAATGGTTAGGGTTGGAAGGGACCTTTAAAGGTCATCTAGTCCAACCCCCCTGCAAGGAGCAGGGACATCACCGACTAGATCAGGTTGCTCAGAGCCTCATCCAGCCTGGCCTTGAATGTTTCCAGAGATGGGCCATCCATCACCTCTCTGTGCAACCTGTTCCAGTGCTCTATAACTCCCATTGTAAAAAAAATGTTCCTAATATCCAATCTAAATGTGCCTCCCTCTATTTTAAAACCATTACCCCTCATCCTATCAGAACAGGCCCTACTGAACAGCCTCTCCCCATCTTTCTTGTAGGCCCCCTTGAGGTACTGGAAGATCACTATAAGGTCTCCCCGGAGCCTCCTCTTCTCCAGGCTGAACAGCACCAACTCTCTCAGCCTGTCCTCATAGGAAAGGTGCACCAGCCCTCTGATCATCTTTGTGGCCCTCCTCTGGACTCACTCCAACTGGTCCATGTTCTTCTTGTGTTGGGGGCTCCAGAACTGAACACAGTACTCCAGGTGGGGTCTCACCAGGGCAGAGTAGAGGGGCAGAATCACCTCCTTCGACCTGCTGGCCACGCTCCTCTTGATGCAGCCCAGGATGCGGTTGGCCTTCTGGGCCGCAAGAGCACATTGCCGGCTCATGCTGAGCTTCTCGTCCACCAACATCACTCCCAAGTCCTTCTCCTCAGGGCTGCTCTCAATCCATTCTCCGCCCAGCCTGTATTTGTGCCTGGGATTGCCCCAGCCCATGTGCAGGACCTTGCACTTGGCCTGGTTGAACTTCATAAGGTTGGCATGGGCCCACCTCTCCAGTCTGTCAAGGTCCCTCTGGATGGCATCCCTCCCTTCCAGCGTGTCGACGGCACCACACAGCTTGGTGTCATCGGCGAACTTGCTGAGGGTGCACTCTATCCCACTGTCCATGTCACCGACAAAGATGTTGAACAGGGCCGGACCCAACACGGACCCCTGAGGGACGCCACTGGTGACCGGTCTCCACTTGGACATCGAGCCGTTGACCACCACTCTCTGAGTGCGGCCATCCAGCCAACTCCTTATCCACCGAGTGGTCCGTCCATCAAACCCATGGCTCTCTAGTTTAGAGAGAAGGATGTTGTGAGGGACAGTGTCAAAACCTTTGCACAAATCCAGGTAGATGATATTCATTGCTCATCCCTTGTCCACTGATGCTGTCACCCCGTCATAGAAGGCCACCAAATTGATGAGGCACGATCTGCCCTTGGTGAAACCATGTTGGCTGTCACCAACCACCTCCTTGCTCACCATGTCCCTTAGCACGGTTTCCAGGAGAATCTGCTCCATGACCTTGCCAGGCACAGAGGTGAGGCTGACCAGCCTGTGGTTGCCCGGGTCCTCCTTGTTCCCCTTTTTAAAAATGGGCATTATGTTCTCTCTCTTCCAGTCATCGGGAACCTCAGCAGACTGCCACAACTTCTCAAGTACAATGGCCAGTGGCTTGGCAACTTCATCCACCAGTTCCCTCAGGACCCGTGGATGGATCTCATCAGGTCCCATGGACTTGTGCACCTTCAAGTTCCTCAGATGTTCCCGAACCTGCTCTTCGAGTACAGTGGGTGGTTCTTCATTCTCATAGTCCCTGCTTGCACCTTCTACAGCTTGGGTGGTGAGACAAGAGCCCTTATCGGTGAAGACTGAGGCAAAAAAGTCATTGAGTACCTCAGCCTTCTCCACGTCCCCGGTAACCAGGACATCGATGTCCTTCCGGAGGGGGCCTACATTCTCCTTGGACTTTCTTTTGTCCCCTACATACCTATAGAAGCTTTTCTTGTTGCTTTTTATATCCCTGGCCAGATTCAATTCCGTCAGGGCTTTGGCCTTCCTCACCCAATCCCTGGCCACTCGCACAGCCTCTTTGTAGTCCTCTCAGGCTTCCTGTCCCCACTTCCACCCTCTACAGCCTTTCCTCTTCACTTTCAGTTGGTCCAGGAGCTCCTTGCTCATCCATGCCAGCCTCCTGGCCTTTTTGCCCGACTTGTTCTTCGTCGGGATGCACCTCTGCTGAGCTTGGAGGAGGTGCTCCTTGAATGTGGACCAACTTTCCTGGGCCCCTCTTCCCTCCAGGGCCGCCTCCCATGGCACTTTGCCCATCAGGTCCCTGAAGAGGCCAAAGTCCGCCTTCTTGAAGTCTTGGCCTGAGAGCTTGCCTTGTAGTTTCCTTGCTGCCCCATGGACCTTGAACTCCACCATGTCATGGTCACTGCAGCCAAGGCTGTCCTTCAGTTTCACATCCCCCACCAGTCCCTCCCTGTTGGTGAGCACAAGGTCGAGCATGGCACCCCTCCTTGTCAGCTTTTCTATTGCCTGCAGGAGGAAGTTATTGTCCATGCATTCCAGGAACCTCCTGGACTGCCTGTGCCCTACCGTGTTGTCTCTCCAACAGATGTCCGGGTGGTTGAAGTCCCCCATGAGGACCAGGGCTTGTGACTGTGAGGCTGCTCCTATCTGGCTATAAAGCACCTCATCTGCTTTGTTCTCCTGGCCAGGCGGCCTGTAACAGACCCCCACCGTAACATCCCCTGTCCATCCCCATCCTCTAATCTTGACTCATAAGCTCTCTGTCAGCTCCTCCTCCATCCCCAGCCAGAGCTCCACGCACTCCAGCCAGTTGCTGACGTAGAGAGCGACACCCCCTCCTCGTCTCCCCTTCCTGTCCTTTCTAAAAAGCCTATACCCCTCCATGTTGACGCTCCAGTCGTATGAGTCATCCCACCACGTCTCCGTGATGCCAACAAGGTTGTAGCCCTGCTCGTGTGCACGCAATGTTATTTGTACTGGAAACTGAGCAGTAAATTCTAAGGTTGTTAAAATACTAACTTTAAATATATTAGATACAGATAGACAGTCTATAAAGCGAATTTATTTCTTGGTGCCAAATTCCTTGAGTTATGTTAAGACCAACTCTCAACTTCACTTGACTTAATACTTGACATTTTTGAGTCATAACTGCTTGAGCAGTACTATAAAATACAGGGCTAAAAATGTTTGTGTGGGGTTGTAGCATCTCATGTTTTCTGATTCAGATTGCATCTCAAAAGTGAACTTGTTAGTGATATGGTTAGGATAGAATAGCATGTTGGACTGACAAACCCAGAGATTTTCATTCGGCTGTTCTTAAGTAGTTGACACGAACAAACAGATGATATTTTGTCACAACATCTACTTCCCACTCATCTCAAATGGTCTGCAAATAGCAAGATATCATGCAATTCCTATACAGTAGCCACCTTGCAGTCAAGGGCTTATCAAAGATTAAGGGTTTTCTTGGATTTTCTTTTTTTTTCTTTTTCTTTTTTTTTTTTTTTGGAGTTTATGCTGAAATAAAGGTGCAGTTTGTGGGAGTTTGGCTCTTTAAGCTTCAGTTCTGTAATACACAATATGAACATGAAAATGGAACAAAAATTTGCCCTTGCAGAGAAGTCCAACTGCAGACCAGACTGGGTTATCAAGAGTGTAGACAGGGGAATTGACAATTCTTACTTATTTGACACTTGTGAGACTGCATCTGCAGTACCACAGTCCAGTTTTGGGTTCCCTGAAATAAGAAAGATGTTGACCTGCTGCAACAAGTTCAGAAGATAAGCCACTAAGACAGACAGGGAGTTGGAGTACATGATTTATGAAAAGAAGCTGAAAGACCTATGTTTGTTCAGCATTAGGAAGAGAAGGTTGAGAGGAGATCTTATTGCCATGCACAACGCGTGAAAAGAAGACGGAGGCACAGTCGCTTTGCAAAGAGGCAATGGACACTTTCTTACCTCAGTGAGAATCTTGTATTCTCAGACACTGTCATAACAGGGCCAAAAAAAACCAAGACCTCTATAATTCTGAACTTTACATTCTTCTAGTATTCTCATTTTCTCACTGAGAGATGCATACCCCACACAGTTGCCAGACAACTACCCATATGGAGATGAGGGATTTTGAGGAATTACAAATGTTTAATGATTGTTTAAGAGCACCAGTTTGCAGGTGTATCAGCAAGACAAACAAGGACAAAAGATCCAACAGTGAAGAAGTTACAAAAGCCTTGCTTGGAAGCAATAAGTTTCTTTCTTAAGGAGGAAAGAATTTCCTTGCTAAAAGCTGCACAAATTGTGGTCTGGAGAATCAGATGCCACATAAAAACAGTCTTCAGTCTAATGCCAATAACCAATTTGTATTGTTGGGGACTTAGGGACAATAAAATCCCTTTGCTTTAAAAGAACCATCTTACTGAGTGAGCATTTTGTCAGTCTGTGCTTAATAATACAAAAAAAAAAACCCCTGAAGACTGCATGCAAAGACTCACTAACAATACTAAACTGATGGATAGCTTGCTTTCTGTCATGCTTCCAAAGAACTTCACAACATAAACAGTATTATTTCCCTCTTTGAAACAGAAGAAACTGAGACACCAATGCTAAATGACCTGACAAGACACCAATATATCTTGGACTTAGACCTGGATTCTCTAAATATCAGACCATTACCCAAGCCACTAACCAACACTGTTTCCAACTGCCTGGCACTATGTTCTGAGAATGTCAGTACAACTGTATATATTTTGTATGTAAAATAATAAGATTTTGATCGTTATTTTCTTGGGAAAAAAAACCAAAACAGGTATGTTGAATGTGTGTTCCAAGGTGTATGCAAACTGGCTGATCATGTCACTACTAGGTCCTCTAGCATTCATATAACCCTTAAGAGTTTCGAGACTTGTCTATTTATATAAGCAGTCACTGCATTTCAGTTTGTCCTGTCAGCTTCCTTGAGGCCAGCTACATACCTGGGCGAGAGTTACTATATTCCCAGAGGAATCAGTGATTACTCTTTCAAATAGAGCTGCCACTACATAGGAGAAAGTCTTCATAACAATGGTCTATTTTTGCCGTAGATGGACTTCTTCCCCCCTGCCCCATTATAATTAATTTGAGCTAGAACATTCAGCAAAACTGTAAAATGCAGTATGTCTCATTTCTCAATGGGAAGGCATCTGTAGCAAGTCTACTCCATATTGAGTTCGTTTCTCTATTCAGTAAATTAATGCAGTCTGTGATACCATGTGAGTAGTGTTCACACTCCATATCATCTTTATAAAGAAAATATATTGTATTAGCACTTAGTTTTGACATCATTTTATGAAAAATTGAATAACTTGGTAGCACAGTTCAGTTAATTAGATGTGGCTTAAAAGGATGCTATCACATGATGGAAATTTTGCGATTAAGTTAACTAGTGTTTTATGTTTTGCCATTGTGAATGATGAGATCAGCACTGGATGAAGTTATCAGAACAGTAATATGTAAAATAGAGGAGACTGCCAAGTGTTACCTTTGACTCTTTGAAGAATCGTGCTTTAAGTCCAGATCTATCCAAACGTAAACTTAATTAGTTAAGTACCTTGCATGCCTGGAAGCACAGTAATAGTTGAATATGCTGTTTGATGGATTCTTGTGGGAAATAACATATCTGAGACAGATCTTCAAATTTCTTTTCCACAGGGAAAGACAGACAAGATGTAGAAGATGTAAACTGACCTTCTACCTACTATAGATAATATTATTATTAGCAACAATAACGAAACAACATACAGTAGATCAAAAAGCATTCCTTGTATACACCTTAAAAGGATTAAATTCACTTTGCTGCAGAGGATAAGAAGTTAATGTACCATATAATTCCCACATAAGTCCAAAAAGCAGTGTTATTTCAGTTGCTTTTCAGTCAGGAAGGCAAAAGCAAGGATACCACTTTTGAAACAAATGATTTATATCTTTGAATTAATTTAGCATGCATGCTTAGATTCAGGGAAAGCACACAGCATTCATCCTGACAATTGCTTTGGAATATATAACAGACCCAGATGAGACATAAAGACCCCTTAAAAGGTCAATTTCTTCCACTGACTGTATTTCTTAAGTCCAAATAAACAGACAGCATTTAATCAGCTATGTATGTGCTTTGCACAGTTAACAATGTGCGTGCTTAAGATCATGACTGTTTGTTTAAAACCGCTCATGAGTAAGTGTTTGTCATCAATACTGAGATTGACATGGAAATCCTAACTTAGGAAAATCCAGCTGATGCCACTTTGTGATACAACTGCTGAACCAGAACCCAAGTTAGACAGCTCATTGGTTTTGTGCATTATACAAGGAGGAGGTGTTAGGAAAAGCCTTCCCACAGTTACTTGGTAGGACAACATAGAGACATACTCCCTTAATTCCAAGAACAGGATTCCTTAAAGGGGAGATACAGTGTGGGACGAGTTACAGTCCTCTCCATGCCAGACAATCAAAAGGTCAGTTGGCTACAGAGAGGGTATAGCAGTCCTCAAAGAGGGCTCGAAGATTCACTCTAGTTGCTTCCCTCTGGCTCTTTATAGCTTCTGAAAGAAAAGACCTTTCCCCAGGAATCCAGAAAATCACTACATCCAGCATTTATGATTAGTGAACCACCTGCTCTCCACTAAGCAACCTTTGTTAATACCTCTTTCCTAAAAAACTTCTCCAGAGTCTGCATAAGTAGCCTCATGGAAGACTTTGTAGCCATTCTCACTATTTCCTGTGACCAGTTGTGACCAAATTCTTGTGATTCATTTAGCAATGTACCTGCTGTCTGTCGCTCTCTGCCCTTTACCCCAAAGAACCCTGTTTATTTAAATAACAGCTCCCTGCTTCCCACCCCATCCTGCAAAGGCACAAGAAATACAGTAAACACAATGGTCAAGTCCCACACTTTCCTTATATTCCACTGGGCAAGTACAGTTCTAACAATGCTAGAAGACAAGTAGTCCCTTCTCCATTACTTAGAATAAGATCTCACAAGCTTTGTATGACATCTATCAAAGTCTTCTTGCTAGGCTCATCACATGCTATAGCACAGTCCCACCACATGTTCAACAGCAGTCCTTCTCAACCACCAGCATTATAACCTCAGATTCTTCAACATTGCATCTCTGAGGTAAGACTGACAGCACAATTTCCCAAATCCCAGTCTCCTACCCAGGGTTTTCTGTATGACCTAGGCAGAGCTTTGGTCTGTTCATCTGCTCACATTCATTCCCTCTCTCTCCCCTTTTCTCAGACTCATCCCCCTTCTTATGTCTCCTTTGATGGACAACTTTCTCATTTTCTCTAGGAAGCAGGTGACTCTTCTTCTGTCTTTTTATTTTTTTTCCCTTCAAAAATGCTTGTGTTCTTGGTTTGTTTCTTTTTTTTTTAATTAAAAAAATAATAACCAGTACTTTTCGGGGTTATCATCTGCTGTTCAGGAGCAATGACTCTCTTCTCATGGCAAAATTTGAAGTATTACAAGCCTGTTCTTACTGGTCAATGAAAATAAGGGAAAAGACCTTTTCTTTATCGCTAAAATATTACACCTAAAATGACAACCACTAGCAGCTGTATTTCTGATGATGCTATCTGCCTCTTGCCTGAATTTCACTTTTCACTGGATTTCAAGAGCAAATACTTGGATATCAAAAATAACTATAGATGAATAACTATAGGTAATAACTATAGGTACGTTATGTCTGAATTATGCCCAAAATATATATCTTTGTGAAATGCTAAACTAAATTAATGTGTTGAAGTATTCACCTTCCAAAAGCTTTATGAGCCACAGCACTGAATGTCATATTGAAATAGGACTGTTTTTATTATTCCACAATCACGGGTCTGTTTCTATACTCTGCTAATGATGTTGGCTGGGAGCCAGTCCTAAATACACTGAACTTGCTGGGAGTCTTTAATTTCATCAGTCTTGATGAAGGTCTACAGCTGGTCACAAAAGCATGGACTCTTTCTTTGTACATATTTCTTGGAACCAGGCCAAGTGCAAGGTCCTGCACATCGCTCAGGGCAATCCCAGGCACAAATATAGGCTGAGCGGAAAATGGAATGAGACCAGCCCTGAGGAGAGGGACTTGGGAGTGATGGTGTATGAGAAGTTTAACATGAGCAGGCAATGCACCTTTGCAGCCCAGAAGGCCAACCGCATCCTGGGCTGCATCAAGAGGAGTGTGGCCAGCAGGTCAAGGGAGGTGATTCTGCCCCTCTGCTCTGGTGAGAACCCACCTGGAGTACTGCGTCCAGCTCTGGAGCCCCCAGCATAAGAAGGAACTAGACCAGTTGGAGTGAGTCCAGAGGAGGGCCACAAAGATGATCAGAGGGCTGGAGCACTTTTCCTATGAGGACAGGCTGAGAGAGTTGGTGCTGTTCATCCTGGAGAAGAGGAGGCTCCAGGAAGACCTTATAAGCAGCCTTCCAGTACCTCAAGGGGGCCTACAGGAGACATGGGGAGAAACACTTCAGTAGGGCCTGTAGGGGTAATGGTTTCAAGATAGAGGGAGGTAGATTTAGATTCGATATTAGGAAAGAATTTTTTACAATGAGGGTGGTGGAACACTGGCACAGGTCGCCCAGAGAGGTGATGGATTTTCATCTCTGGAAACATTCAAGGCCAAGTTGGATGAGGCTCTGAGCAACCTGATCTGGTTGGAGATGTCCCTGCTCCTTGCAGGGGGGTTGGACTAGATGACCTTTGAAGGTCCCTTCCAACCCTAACCGTTCTATGATCCTGTGATTCTATACCTGTAACATGCTTAAATAACTAACTCTAGCTGAAGTTATTGGTTATAATATTCTGAGGAGTAGTTTTTCCTCTAAAGCTTAAAATTTACAGAGGAATTGCATGAAATACTACTATTTAATTATGTAACTAGCAGATGATGGAACAGTTTACAATTAAGTGAGAATTAATCCTTAGAGTTAATTTACAAGCACACAGTTCTGTGTCAGTTTCTGTACAATTTTCCCAGTTAGTTATGGTTCACTGTATGGTCATACATTGATCTTTTTCAGTAACTGGCTGAGAGAAATCCAAACAAACTCCTTTTTTTTTTTTTTTATTTTGGTAAGAAAATATGTGATAAACTGTTAGATGGTACTTTTATTTCAGACTATACACTGATTGAATAAATGACCCAAGAAAATTGGGAACTTGGTGTTGATAGAGGTGCCATCTTTTAAATAAAAAACAGAAATGGGGACCAAAGCACATTAAATGCTAAAGCTTTGTAAATATATGTGTAGCAGAGGTGAAAAGAACCATACAGCAGGTGCATGCACAAAAGCACATGCACAATTGCACAGTTAGTTTATGCAAGCCATTATTATGATTGCAGATGTGAATGGTAAGTCAGATGTTTAACTGTTCATTTACTCATGTAAGTACTGTTTTCCTAAGCAATGACATTGTATATATGTAAATTGAGAAGCAATCTGATTTGTTAGTGTTATACTCACTTTGCACAGGGGTAAATAACTATGAAAGATGAAAGGAAATAGAAAATCATGGCTGCAAAGTTGAATGGCATTAATTATTGGTGGCACTGCAGCTCATTATATTGCAAAATCTCTTCCTGATTAGATGCACATTCAATAGAAGACAAGACTAGAGAAAAAAAAAGACTGCAACAAGAAATATTTCAAAGCTTCTGCAGGGTTGATAAATGTCCATTACTATGGTCCGGAATCTCTCAGACAGAAAGACCTCTTCTGGGATATAAACTGCTTCCATTACATTGATTATTTTTCTGTCAGGGACGTATGTATTGATATACAACCTGTTTGTTTCAGTAAGAGACTGCTAGTGAGACAGGAATATCTTGCAGTCAAAGACAATACAAACAAGGATACCTCTTACATTTAAGATACACCCTTCAGTCAAAATACTATGCATATTCAGCTACACAAAAATTCATGTTATACCCAAATGCAAGTCTCAATGCCTGGGGTACAAATAACTATAAAGATTTCAGTGAAATTTCCATCTCCAAGTTTTCCATATCTTTCCTGAATCTCTCCCTGTGGCTGTCATCTGAAAGCTCTTTCATACCGTCACTTAGGGTGCAGCTCTGGGCACCCTGCTCTTTCTCACAAAAAGCCAATTCTAATCCAAACTCTACCCTTAACATGGATCCTAAGCCTAAGACTAGAGCTGAGGCTGAGGCTTGGCCTTAACCCAAGACTCTATCCATGGCAAGATTAAAAGATTCTCAGGAGAGAACTCTGAAGCTCAGCACTCACTTCGGCAGCCCCTTCCCAGCCCCATTCAAGTTCCAGCTCTAGGCTTTTTCGTTCTCCCAACATTAAATTTAAAAAAAAAAAAAAGACCCTAATTTCAGCTCAGGAGTTGTGAGAGAGACAGAACCTAGAAATGCAGCTGGAATGTGACAGGGATTGGTGACATAGGGTCAAAATAATCCAAGGCAGTGTCCTAGGTACAGCATTAAGGTGTAGTGCTAAAGTTGTGAAAGAGAAAAAGAATAAAACTGCAGTTGGAGCACAGAAGGAGTGGAAGAAACAATGGACTGTGAAAGCAACACTTCCCTGAGAACTTCTTCCTGTGTGTGGCTGGGAACCTTGGTCTCAGGCTTAGTGTGGCCCTAGGGTAGAGATTAAGATTAGGGTTGGGAGAGAGTCAAAGCATGGAGGTGTAGTTGGCATGGGGCTGGAAAGGGGCTCTGAGAGGAAGCTGTAGGCTCCAAAAGACCTCTCTCTTGACAACTTGGTCATATTAGACATTGGGCCAGCCTTTTGGAAAGGCTTGGCTGTTGCATGCACTGGTCCTGGGGTTTGGATCCCTCTTGGTGTTGTGTTGAGTAGACTTTGGGTGAAGCAGAATAGCATTATAATCATTTTTGATCTCACAATCTCAATAACAATTTCTACCCTAGTTTAGGAAGGTATTTCAATGTGAAAAGTATGTAATGAGGATGAACGGGAATTATTTAACATAGTAACACAGGAAATATGTAAAGTGATGGGCTTGGGGGATATGAAGAGAGAGAAAAAAGAGTACAAAGAACACTTAGGCTGAGTGTCAAAGAAAACTCTCTCACATTATGATCCATTAATCAACTACACAGGTGAAAATGCTCCTGCTTATGATATTGAGTATCATAAGGATGTGAAAATTAAGCATTTGACAGGGAATATTGGACATGGCTTAATAAGTCCTTCCATCCATCATGTCTCTTTAAGAAAATGCAATGTTTTCACTTTCCATTTAATATTTTGAAAACAATATCTTTGAATATTTAGACTAAAAACACAGCTACTATTTTGTAGGTAATAAAATTATTTCTTTGTATATTTTCCACTACCTTTAATAAGTGCCATAGACTACTTTCCCTGCTCAATAATTCAATATTTTTTTTCTCTTTTTCTCTGTCCACAATTTTTGAGGCTTTTATGGTAGTAAGGACATTTCTCACTGTTTGAACAAATTTAAAGATCAAAAACCTTAAAATATCAGAGATTGGAACTTCTAAACAAATTTGGTTGTGAGAAGAGAAGGAAGGGATCAGTCTCGAGGGAAATTTAAGTAGAAATTTAATTGGAAGTATTGTTTTCACAATTAATTTATAAAGAAAATAAATACTTCTTGCCTAATTTATCACTATTTCAGGTACAGTTATGGTAATAATTATGGGTGGTTTTCTTCACATTCACATGGCATTTCTTTACTTCACAGTACCTGCTGATGTTTATGATGTCATCATTCAGCATCATTTAATTCTACTTGCCAAAAAACCTAACAAAGTTTAGTGGTTGGCTGTACCTTGTCCACCTGCTGCTTATCTGGACTCTTCTGGAAAGGATTCAGTATTTTTCTGCAAAAGAGGCCTTGCATGGCATGCATGGTATAAATTAATTATGTGTGTGCATAATGAGGCCAAAAGACCATGATTCCTTTAGGGAACTCTAAACGACAGTTTAGCCTAAGTTCTAGTGACTCTTTGAGACAAAATGTCTAGTACAGAACTTTGCAGGTGTCTGGAGTCAACGCAGCCAGCAAGCTGGAGTCTAACTCTGCAGCCCAGTGCTCAGATACCTCAGCCAGGAAGAGAACCAGTTGCCACTGACTGAAAATCACCTCTTCTTTACCCCTCTTTCCCTACTTTTTGACTACAGATTTTCGTTCATGCTAGGAGACCCACTACTTTGTTTGCACAACACTTTATTACTAACCAGCATGCAGCAGTTGCCCTTACCAAAGCACGCTCCAATCAGTACTAACAACACCACAAGCAGGCACTACCAAAAGGGAGTCAGTGTGTCAAAATGACAATTACATAGTTATTATGGGGAAAATATTATGTGGGGATGCTGCTGCACAGGTGTAAAGGTGTAACGGACACCCAGGAGAGGATGTGTATCTGGGAACATCTCCCTCCCCTTCTTTGTCTTATGCTGGATGGCCTAGGACCGAAGGGGAAGCTTTACTCTCTCTTTGTCCTCTTTTCCTTTTTTTTTGGTTTTGTTTTCTTTTTCTTCCTAAAGTTACTTTCACCATTTCAGTCAAGGTATGCCAACAGCTATGGACCCTGCTAATAAATCTTTGGCAAGTGAATCTATCTCAACTTCCTTTGTGCAACAGATCCTTTCCTTGGCCAGGGCCAAGTATTGATTTATGTATGCATGCCCCGTACACCCACTACGATACTATATGATGCCAGTCACATAGTATGGTAGTGTTCTCCACTTCCTCAACAGCTCAGAGTTGGGCTCCTCCTAACCTTCTCCTCTAAGTCTGAAGCTTGCTATTTGGAGGGCTGCTTGGAGTGTCAGTTCAGGCACCCTGAGTTTGAGGCAGGCTCAAAACATGTGTCCACAAGGTTCAAAAGACTCTTTGAACTCCGAATGTTCTTAGTAACTGATGACCACAGGTTAGGAGTACCTCCTTCTGGATTCAAACGTGTTTAGACATTGCATAGACACTGTGATGCTTAGCACAGCCAACTCTGTGAACTCATAGACATTATCAGAAGCTTAAATGCCTGCAGAGAGTTAGGTACAGGGAATGAAGGAGGGATTTTTGGACAATGTTCTGAACCCATCATGTAAATGCTGCTTTAACTGTATGTACATCAGGACTTGTGCCTCTTATCCCTGCCAGTAAATAGGGACAGTCATTGTTCTTCTCCTTCAAGTCTTATTTATCTTGGCATTTTAGGTTTCACTAGAAGTCTTTTTCCATCATAGCAGTGACTTATTGAATGGTATCCCATTGGAGGATGGAGCAAGTGTCTTCTAAAAGCTATTGTACTAGGAATTGTAACACTAATTTATACCATCAACTAGTTCTTAAGGCAAATCATCTTCACACAGAAGACTGCATTTGTCTGCTACTGCATCTGAAAAGACTCAGTTTTAAAACTCTAAATACTAGTTTTCAGACATCACACTTTTGAAAAAAAGAAGAAATCACATTGATATTCATTGTAAACCCCACACATGAATTCAGGAATTGCATTTCCTAGGTTAGACCAGTCAGATTTTTCTCTTGTTCCATCAGCATGGCAGAATTATATCACTGAAAGTACACAAGAGAACAGGTTATTCTGTTGCTTTGAAGCAATGAACGGAAAAGGGGGCTGAAAATTGAAGAAGCTGCTGCCAAATATGTGCATAAGTCTGCAGAGAATCTTTCTGCCAATTACTTTTTTATCCTGCCTAAGCAAAGTAAGTTCCCAAAGTGTCCTGTTGCAGACCTCATCATCTGTCAGGGACACACCCAGATGATAACAACTACCAAACATCACTAAAGTATTTGCATGGATTTTCATCTGGTTTGGCAAACAAATTTGCCTTGGCTGGGGTTTACTCCCCAGTTGCAGTCTATGAAAATTCTGTATGGACACTGGGTCAGAGAAGACTCTTCGGAGTGTGAGGGGAGAACGTATTTTCTATTTAGCCCAAAAGGGTCCATATTTGTGCCAGAATTAGCCGCAGTTATTCAGTTACAGGACAGGAAAAATATCCTCTGGGTAGCATGACTAATCCCAGTAAAAATTCCTGATTTATAAGGCAGAATTAGAGGTTACACTTGTCATTGGAGTCCAAGGGATGTGTAAACTTCACTTTTTGGTGTACCTCAGGTAGGTCAGCTTCTTATTAATTTAGTCCTGTACTGACAGTACTGTAGCTATGTAAGGTAGATTTCCACCACTAAATATTTCCCAGGGCAATCTTCTCCAGCACAGCACAGACTTTAAACATATTTTCAGTGTTATAGATGTATTAAAATTGTGTATATTCATTTACATGAGGAAAAATTAAGCAACGTAATTAATTAACTTACCTAGTATCACAGGAGGACCATGGTAGAGAAAGGTTTTAAAGTGTTATAAACTGAATAGTTTCATACAAAAAAAAAAAAATGGCATGAGGTAGAGTCAGACAGTAGCTTCTAAAACACTGATGAAGAATAAGAATAATGAGGCTAATAACCCAGCAGCTATGTTGTTTCTTTTGATATTATGTAAGGTACATCATCTAAATGAACTAATTCTTGTTCAGAAAACACTTTTAGAGCTTACAGCTTTTGTTCTTTTCTCTTGATGCAGCTTATTTGCTCAGAGTGCTGGCAGCAAAGTGAAATTTACTCAAATCCTGATGGCTGTGTGGAGCTGGTGCTTCAGTGAGCAGAATTTGAGTAAATTCTTTGCTGCCAGCACTCGAAGTAGAGTGTACAGGATTTCCAGGGAGAACGCCACATTTGGGAATGCAAGAAAATACAGATGGCCAAAGGCAACCTAAAAGCTGGGTTATGAGGAGGAAGAAAGGGAGCAGGAAAAGGAAAGAAGAAAATGGGAGCCCAGAGAAAGAAAGAAGAGAGACAAGGCAGAAACAGCCAGGACCGGAAAGGGGAATAAGTGTAGTTAACTTCAGCCAGTGGAAATAAGGAGTTCTGCATATTAAAATACAGTTACATTTCTATCAACCGTAGCTGAGTATCCAACTTGTAAACATAGAAGGGAGGGAATAATTATTTTTAAAAATGAAGAATCCAAATTTTCAATGTGACACCTTAGTTCGTCACCATATCTCATTTCCTTTCTACCTTTTTCTGTAAATGCAGTATTAGCATTTTCTAATGCTGACAGTCTCTGAAGAAGACACAGCAGAAGAGAGGTCCCTACTTTTAAGTGAATTCTTGAAGTCTCCTTGAAGTATCCACGGAGGAAAGGTACATTTAATAACTAACCACCTACGCAGTAGAGCTGCTAGAATGTTTTAAGAAAATGGAAAGCCAACAAATCCGTTTCAACAAAGTTGTCAGCTGTAAATTTCTGTGATCCAGGGAAGAGAGAGCAAGACAAAAACTGACCTGCCCCACTGTAAAAAAAAAAAAAAAAAAAAAATTATTAAATGCTATTTTCTTCTCAAAAAATTGAAAGGTTTTGAGTTTTTTCTAGCATGGAATTAAACCAAATTTTGAAATCTAATGAGCTGCTGGAAAATATCATTGTTGTCCCCTAACCACCTCTCATATTCTTCAGGCTAGTTACAAAACTTTTTCCACTTTAGCAGGTTCACTGTGTAATTTTCCCTCCCAGTACGGTGAGAGGAGAGACTCTTTGCTATTCCTTTGGTCCAGAGAGGCTTTCAGTTTATAAAATTAGTTGATTGCTTGCTAACATGCATCTAAATCCAAATATTTGTGCAGTCCAACATAAATTCACCACTGCACCTTGTTCTGTGTCGCTGATCTCTGCAGTCCAATTTTAATGGAATACTTGATGAAGCTGATGTGCATATTTTTATCCCACACATACAAATTCATCACGAGAATGATTGCCTTCAGCAAACAGAATACCGCGTATAATATTACAAATTTAGATATACCTTCCTGAAAATATAGTAGGAACAAAATTAAAGAGATAATGACCAGCAAAAAATCTACCTGAAGTTCAAGCCTCTGGGAAATGTCCTACCTTTGTCAAAATTAGAACAAAGAGTAAAGGATAAAAAAAAAAGAAAAAAAAATTAGAATTATTGGAATTATACATTAAATAATTCAACCTGACAATCTGAAAGCACAAAATACTGTTCAGCTGGTGGACTTCTACCTAGCTAGTGGATTAACACAGTTCAATTGTTTGCTTTTCATCCTCATCTATTTGAAAAGTCAGGTCTAATTTACAACCCATTCCCTTTTCAAGTTAGTTGAGAATCAATGTTTCTTAATTTTTCTGAATTTTCTTTCATTGACTAAATATATTCCCATACATCCCTGGAAGTTTCAGCTAGCAGTGTCCCAGATGAATCTTATTCTAGAAAGAGGACTACTACTTTGTGCTCTTTCTCCTGTCACTTTTAATTTATTCCCTGGATGTTTCATTAAGAGGCTGCAGGATCCCAAAACATTAATAGAGGTTTAAATAAGACTAGTCTCCTTCCATTGATCTCATGTGTCAGCCATTCAATCTTTTCACTTAACTTGATACACAGTTGTAAATGTGCTTTTCATCCATGCTGCTTTTCTTGATTTTTTTTTTCTAGTGAGATTGCACACCACTGAAGCAAACATGCATACAAATAAAAGGGACTGTTCCTCATCCAAATCAGCAAATCTCATTGAAGTTGACGGATAAGGCCATTTCCAACACCTAGTAATTTTGTATACAAAAAAAATATATAATTTGTGATTCAAGAAGTGAAAACTAATTCTATTCTCTATTTCTCACGTGTCTTCATACTCTTCCTTCCTACCAGCTTTTACGGCTCAACTGTACTACAATGATACCATTTGGGGTAAGAAGAAGCACAAGGCCACACTCTTCCTTTGACTTTTATCCTGGTAAGTGAATGAACTTGGAAAGAGTTCCAGTTTGGTACAGCATATGCTACACAGTATGCTACCACAGCAAGCCCAGAGCTGTGGAGGGACAAGCCTAGTCTCTCATGCCAGCAAAGCAGTAGCAGTTCTGCTCAGTTCCCAACCCAGAGCCATCAGCTGTGGTGTGAGCTAGAACAGCCCATTCTAGCAGGCATGCTGGATTTAGAGGCAGGGACTGGAGGAAGAGGGAGCTCTTTGTTCACTTGGAGATGTTTCTAATGCATTAGTGGATGTGCAGGAACATCTAGCAGGAACAGAGCCAGCCTTTATATGATCCAAGTGATGGAGAAATGCCTCCAACTCGAAATAAGCTGCCCAGTGATTTATTACTCAACTTGTTAAAAAAAAAAAAAAAGTCACATCATGTTTGTAGTTTGAATTTTTCACAGAATCTTTAGATGCCAGGTTGGCAAGGAGCTCAAGGAAAATCTGGTCCAACCTTTCCTAGCAAAAGCACAGTCTAGATAAGACGGCCCAGTACTCTGTCCAGCTGAATCTTCAAAGTGTCCAGTGTTTGGGAATCTACCACTTCCCTAAGGAGATTATTAATCAATGGCTGATTGTTCTCATTGTGAAAAATTTTCCTCTTGTGTCCAATCAGAATCTCCCCAGGAGTAACTTGTATGCATTACCCATAATCTTTTCCATGTGACTTCTTGTAAAAAGGGAGTCTCCATCATAGAATCACAGAATAGTTTGGGTTGGAAGAGACCTTTAAAAGTAATGCAGCCTAAACCTTCTGCAAGGAACAGGGACATCTCCAACCAGATCAGGTTGCTCAGAGCCCTGTCCAACCTGGCCTTGAATGTTTCCAGGGACTGGGCATTGTCATGGTTTAGCCCCATTCAGGACCAAACTATGCAGTCTCTCTCTCACTCTCTCCATCCTCCAAATGAATAGGGAGAGAGAATATAAGAAAAAAGGTTTGAGGTTTGTGATAAGAACAAGGAGAGATCCTTAAAGTTACCATTATGGGCAAAACAGGTTTGACTTGGGGAAAACTAGTTGTTTATTTTTAAAACCAAAGCAGGATAATGAGACAGAGAACAAGATAACTTGCCCCACCCTTCCCTCTTCCCAGGCTTAACATTATCTCTACATCCTTCCCTCCCTGAGCAGCACAGATGGGAATAGGGAATGGGGGTTAGAGTCAGTTCATCATATGTTGCTTTACACCATTGGTTTCTCCTTGGAGAAAGACCTCCTGACATTCCTCCCCTGCTCCATCATGGGGTCGCTCCCACGGGCTACAGTCCTTCATGAACTGCTCCAGCATGGGTCATTTTTTTCATGGGGTGCAGTCCCTCCAGAACGGCTGCCCCAGCACGGGCCCTCCAAAGGCCACAGTCTCCTTCAGTCATACACCTGCCCCAGCCTGGGGTGTTCTCCAGGCTGCAGGTGGATCTCTGCTCCTCCATGGGCCTCCATGGGCTGCAGGGGGACAGCCTGCTCCACCATGGGCTGCACCACAGGTTGCAGGGGAATCTTGGCCACGAGCCGCATTTACTCCTCCCCCTTCTTCTTCACTGACCTTGGCGTCTGCAGCCGTTCCTCTCACAATAAATTCTTCACAACAGGCTGGCAGACACCTCTCAGGTTCTCTTCGCATCTCATCTCTTCTCCACTTCTTGCAGCTGGGCCAGGCCGAGTAGGCCCCAGATGGCTGCCCAGTGGGAGGCCAGAGGGTGAATGCCACAAGGCACACAAGGCTCACCCCTCCCCCTCTCCACCTTCACTCCAGCTTCTTCACATCTTCTTTTTTGTCTTTTTGTTTGTTTGTTTGTTGATGTGTGTGTATTTTAATTATAATTCTTAAATATATAATTCGCAGAGACAAGGGGTGGAATGTTCTGGTTTTATTTAGTGAGGAGGGGGCCTACGATGACAGCTTCTGTAAGAAGCTTCTAGAACTTGTTCCCTTTTGTCCAGTGGACTCAGCCAGGCCTAGGGTGGACCCGCTGCTGGCCAGGGCCAAGCCAATTGGTTACAGAATGTTCCCCGATAACGCCTCTGTGATAATGTATTTAGGAACAGGAAAAACAGGAAGAAAAAAAAAGTCCCCCATGAGGATCCAGGCTTGTGAATGTGAGGTTGCTCCTATCTGTCTATAGAGGGCCTCATCTGCTCAGTCTTCCTGGCCAAGTACACTGTCCCCTGTCCCTGCCCTCCCTTTAATCCTGACCCATAAGCTCTTGGTCAGCTCCTCATCCATCCCCAGGCGGAGCTCCATGCACTCCAGTTAGTCTTTGAGATAGAGAGAAACACCCCTCCTCATCTCCCTGCCTACCTTTCCTAAAGAGCCTATATCCTTCCATTCCAATGCCCCAGTCACAGCAGCCATCCCACCACATCTCTGTGATGCCAACAAGGTTGTAGCCCTGCAGGCATGGACACATCTCTAACTCTCTTTGTTTGTTCCCCATGCTACATGCATTTGCACGGAGGCATTTAAGCTGTGCCTCTGATCAAGCTGACTTGCTGTCTGGAGCAGCTGGAATTTCTTTGAGCTGCACTTTAGGTGCTTTCCTACTTACTTGTGATCCTTCCCCAGGTCCTGGGCACCTGTTGGTGGCACTGGTGCCATACTGACAGTAGTCGGATTGACTGTGCTTCCTCTCTGTTGCCAAAATTAGTTTAAAGCCCTCTTCTTTGTAGCCACCTTTAAATACTGGAACAGGATGACAAGGTCTCCCCTAAGCCCTCTTTTCTCAAGGCTGAACAAACCCTGTTTTCTCAGCCTTTCCTCATATGATAGACTTCCCTGTCCTTTGATCATCTTTCTGGCCCTTCTCTGGACCCTCTCCAGCCTGTCCACAACTTTTTTGTACAGTGGGGACAAAACTGCACAGAGTATTCCAGGTGTGGCCTGATATAAGCTGAGTAGAGTGGGATAATGACTTCTTTATCTCTGCTGGTGATCTCACTTCAGTGTCCAACAATTTGCTTTGTCTGCTACATTTTAAAAAGTATCTACTATGAGACCTTTTCTTCCTTATGTAGGTCCTTTTATAGCAAGGACTTCTTGAACTCCTTGTTCCCAAGTAAATCAGAGCCAGTTTTTATCTCCTGTGATAAGCAGAATATTTCAGACCTTGACTAGTTTGTATAGCTCTTTTCTGAGCCCTTTCAGGTTCATCAGCCTCTCTTTAAAGGTGCAAATATTAGCTCTGAAGACAGTGTTCTATTAAATAGCAGTAGATGGCGATGTTCTGAATCAATAGTTTTCCTTTGGAGAATGCCAATTTGCTGAAATGAATCAATTGTAATAATGCATCTGGTGTGTCAAATATTTTAGAAACTGTCTGCTTTTCCCTCAGCTAGGCTGTTTTGCTGACTGCTGCAGAATAAGAACCCATGAGGTTCTGACACCACCACCTCAAACCCCTACAATTTCTTGATGGCAAAATGAATCGTAGTCTCTAATTCAGTGAGAACTTCCTGCTCAGTGGTAACAAATGAGACACCTCTCTCTCATTTCCTAGAAGGAAATGGGGCTTTTACTTTTCCAGAGTACCTGGTCCCCAGCTGGACCTAACCAAATGCCAAAAGTTTTTCTGGGATGTGTACCATGGTTTATTGGCCTGCATAATCAGGCTTGCCATCTCTGCTCTACTGGTTATTGATGATTACTGCAAGATATTTCACTCCTTTCTAACATTTGTGATACCAGCTTTTAAAACAGCACACACAGTTTTTATGCATTCCTGTTTCTCCTACGGACAAACTGGACCAATGTGCTGAGACGAGCAGTTTGTTCAGAAGCTGAAATACCTCTTACTGATCTGAATCTGTCTAAACAAAGGTTACACTTACCTCAGATTTTAACAGGAAATAATTTTGAATTTCCTACTATAAAATAAGGACTGTGTCAACTCTTTGGGTAGGAAAAGTGATATCTCTAATAATTCACCAGCTAGTAATAACTCCTTCTCCTGATGACAAGTAAAAGTCAGTTTGATGACAAAAGGTGTGGTTCCACAGGAATTTATCCGATAACATCTGGTCTAGAGCATTCCTCCTCCTCCCTTGTGTGCCTACACGAAGAGCCACCAGAATAAGCTCATGCCACAAGCTAGGTCACACTGCTTTGCTGTTAAGGAAAAGCTAGGACTATGCAAACTCAGCTTTAGTTTGTTTTAAACTGCCTTGGAACCACATGGCTTCACCTTTTTCTCCCTCTGGTGACTTGCTCATACCTTATCTCAGCACTGCCCACTCAGTATCTGTTTGTACAGCTGAGCAGTGAATCAGAAAACTATCCAAGTTAAAAATAGCTCAGCAAAAAGAAAATGGTTTTAATCTGATCAGTTCTCTGATCCAGTTCCCTCTGTAGCTGCACAAATAGTGGAAGAAGCAAAACTGGGAAGAGAAAGAAGAGTGACAAGAATAATCAACCTGAAGAAGGAGAGCAGACCATGACACCACTGAATGAAGTGCTGTCAATCTGCAGCCTCTGTGAGAACAACTTTGTATGACGTTCCTCCAGCCACTGAACTCTGTGCTTTCTTTTATTCCTGCAATCAATATATATTCACAAATAAAATTACTATTTCTGACATGTATACTAACCAGGCCATTTTGCATAGGTTTCCTGTGGTTCAGCTTGTGAATGGCTCTGAGTCAAAATGTCGCTGGATATTTGAAGGTAAATTCCTTCTGGGTAGGTTAAATTATCTGTTCTGTCAACAAGGCTGGAAGTAGTAAGAAAATTAATTTGATTCTCGGTTACCTCAATTTCTGTCTCAAGATCTAGCAAGTACAGAAAAGCTTAGGTTTGTCCAGGTAATGAGGCTGTTGCTACCCATGACATGCACATTTTGTATAGTTATATAATCTCCACTAACCCACTGCCTCCCCAGCTTGGTGATTTATGGAGAATTAAATGCCCATCCCACCTCTTTTCCATAATCAGTCTGAACAGTATTCTCTATTTACCACAGCTGGAACTGCTTTTAGGCAAATCCTTAGCTTGAGAGTTTGATGCTTCTTCATTATACTTAATCCAATTTTAGATCCACTCTGAAATTAGAGGAAGCATACTTTGTGATTTAAACATCTACTGGATTGAACTTTTTAAAGTTTATCCCAAAACTTGCCAAGTTATCTCAGCTCCTGTCAAAATCAGTAGGAGTCAAGAGCACTTAGCACTTGAAGACAGCTCATAAAATCAGCCCCTGAGTGATGTGCCATTTCCCTTTGTTACACTATTTGTGTGAGCTTTGGTGCAGCTAATAATTATCATAATCACAGAAGCATTCAGGTGGAAGGGACCTCAAAAGATCTCCACTCCAACCTTCTGCTCAAAGCAGGGTCAGCCATCAGGATCTGATCAGATCGTAATATCGACTCTCAAATTAGTTCTGATATGTGGTTAATATTTTCTTGTTTCTCATAGTGTTTTTCAGATTCTTTACAAATGGAATGTAAGGCGGTTCCATAACCAGTGCTCGGGTTGTGGAACACTCCATTAGACACAGCGTCAATATCTATGTATAACCTGAATGTAGTGAGAAAATCAAGAAAATCAGGCATATATTGTTTTTCTCTTGAGCATTTTAAGACTCAAGATTACTCTGTCTGACATGTGCATGATTTTCCATGAAGTTCTGTTGAAATACAAGAACAATGTAGCCTAGTGGCTAACAAGCCAATAGCAAGGAAAGAAATTATAGCTGAAAGCTATACACCCCTTGGAATATGAAATCTTCTAGATTTTCAACTGTTTCTCTCTCTCCTTTGCTTGCCTCCTACCCAGTTTAAAAATAATTTTCTGGTGGAGAAAATGAACATTAAAAGAAGCCTAAAGAAATATTTGTATGTTTCTCTTCAAAGTATACTTTTCTGGTCTTACCCCTTAAGTTTCACTCTTAACTCCCACGTGATCCAGTTCACTGCCTTCTTTCAATGCAGTTTCAGCAGAGATTTCTGATACGGGACTGAAGCTACCTTGAGTTGCTGTAGCAGAGTCAAGTCTAGAGCTACATCCTTGCCAACGAATTAATTGTATGTGGGACCATTCACTAGCACTGAGGCAAACTTGCATAGAACAGCCCATGTTCCTGTTACTAAACACTATTGTAAGCTGGGTAATGATATCTTAACTAGCTATTGATAATGGTCCCTGACCTAGGCTAATTTCTGAAGTTAGTTCATGGCAAACACCTGAGACTGTAAAGGTTGATCTGGGCCAAAATCTTGCTAGGGAATGTTCTGGCAGTATAACAGTACATATATTTAAGTTGTGTTTCTGGGAACAGACCTTGGGCATATCTACATCATTAAATTAAACAGTGCCAAGGAAATGTCATAACAGCAAGTAAAAGGGCTGAGGAATATACTTCTGTTCATGTTCCTGTTTACTACTTTTGAGCTTTGGCTGAAAATTACCTCTGCTACACTTGGGAAAAGTTGAACTCAAGACAGACTTGCTAGCTTGGGCTGCAGCGCACACAGACTTTGTCATACCTTATCTAGCCAGACCACATGAACCTGGACAAAGGCCTACAAAAAGTATGAGGAGAGGCTGAGAGAACTGGGTTTGTTCAGCCTTGAGAAGGCTAAAGGGAGCTCTTAACTGCCAACAAATACTGAATAGGAGGATACAGAAAGGACAGGGCCAATTTCTTCTCTAAATACCCAGTGACAGGAAAAGATGCAAAGGAAACACTGGAAAAAGAAGAAATTCTATTTACATGTAAGGAAGAACTTTTCCACCAGAACTGTGGTCAAATACTGCACCAGGTTGCCCACAGAGGGTGCATAATCTCCATCTTTGGAGATATTCAGAATATGGATGGACAAGCCTTGAGAACTCTGACCTAGGTCAATCTGCTTCCAGCAGAGATACATGACTGCCGGAGATCCTTTTCAGTCTGAATTATTCAATTATTCTACACTTCTAAGAAAATAAATAAATATTTCCAGGTCTTTTCGTAAGGAAGACCTGGACCTTGGGAGGAAGTAGCTCTTCCCATGTACTTGTGGATATATAATGTAAGAACAGGCATTTTGTTTTCAGAGTGAGCAAGAAAGCACAGTCCCATACCTGAAGTGGCTTGGCTGGTAGGCCAGTTTTTTTAGTTTGGTGGGGATTTTTCCCCTGTGAAAACACAATGAAAGCAACAGCAAACTAAGCTGCAACCAGTGAAAACCCACTCGCTAGCTGTGATACAGCCTATGCATGAAAAAAATATGTTCTATGATGTTCCACTGAAACAGATTTTCTTTAGCATTTTCACCTGTATCTTTAGTTCTCTTCTTCTATAAGATTTCACTTATGTGTACATAAGCTTAGGTTTTTTTTCTTTGATTGGACGGTTAGAACTCCCTGACGCCCCTTTTGGAAGTAGAGCTTTATCATGTACATCATATTTCTAAGTTTCTGTCTTTCCATCTCACCAACTGTCCGGTTATTCATTTAGAACCAGACACCTCTCTTTCTTTCTTTCTTTAAATCTTTAGTCATTTCCCTGCCTACACTCACAAATTCTTGGGATACAGTTTTTTGTTTGCTTGTTTGTTCCCCTTGATAGCCTCTAAAATAAAGCATGGACTCTGTTGTTCATGAAATTGCTCCAGTAATAGCCCCAGTAGGCCCCTTTTCCCAAAAATAAGAATCTACAGAATGAACCCCATTGCACATATCCCAGTGCCCAGCCTTCTTCCAGCTCTCCCTCCAAAAGTTCTAATTCGGAATTTATTCCTTTTAGGAAATTCTTTAGTTGCATTGCCATGAAACCGGCATCAAATCAGAATCTAGTCTTTGAGCGATGAAGACAGATAAACACTAACTCTGGACTCATTTTTTTTTTCATGGGCATACATTAAAAATATTTTTAAGATGCCAGTACTGAGACTGCTCCCCACTTGCAGATATTGCAGTAATTAGGCAGCACTCTGGTGCCACCACACACAACAGAGGCCCTCCTCCGGATCTATATTTTGTGCCACTTACCCGTACATTTTTCATTGTCATTTATTTTTATTAGCAAATATAGCCCTGACTGCCAATCAGCCAGCCTGCATGTAGACAATGTGCTGCTCCCACAGATAAGAAAGTCGGAAGAAGAATTTCAAATGAGCTGTTTCAAAAGTCTTTACTGTTTAAACATCCTTTCCAAAGTGGTACTCCGGATAGTTAGAGTGCATATACCTACCTGATTTTCTACAGAGGAATGAATTTCCACCAAGCACAAACATCTCTCCAGTGGTGATAAACAACCTTGCCATGCGTTTGCATACATTCCTTATTCATGCAGAGCCACACAACAGATTTTTTTGTCTCCAGTTTGGAACATGGCTTGACTGAAAAAGCTTTGTTCACATGAATCTCTAAGCATCTGTTCAAGTTTTTCTCATTCCCAGTCCCCATCTATTAGAAATTCTGTGTACACTCTCTGCGGAAAGTTTACTACATCTTTATCAAATAAGAAAACAAACAAACAAACAAAAAAAAAATAGCAACAACAAAAACCCAAACAAACAAACAAACAAAAAACCCTAACAACTTTATTCACATCAAGCAAATTCAGCTCCATATAAAAGAATCAACTTGAGGTCAGCAATTGAATCAAATAATGTTTAAATTTGGAAAGACAGAATTTAAAAAGGATATAGGTGATATTCAGGCCTCATAGTGAACATCATTCACTATGAACATTTGTCTGGAATTATTCTAAAGTTTGTCTGTCAGTAAGCAGATCTAGGTCAAATGTTCCCAAGAGCTGGGCTGCTAATGAAACAGGTTGAAATCTAGTTGTGTCTTCGTTATACATTTCCATACATTTTTTATGAAAGTTTGTAGATCACCAGTAGAAAATGCAGCACAGCCTTTTTAATAGAAGTACTCATCAAAATGAGAATAAAATGTGTGATTAAATTAGTTTGGCTTGAATTTAGCAATTAACTTTTTGTGTTTGTTATTTTTTTTTCACGTGTCTGTCTTCACAGCATGAGGACATACTGTATTATTTCTAAGACATTTATGTCTTTATTGAGGTCAGCTCGCCATTCCACTATAACTTTCATGTGCTTCAGAGAGAAATGTCAACCTATCTCTCTTACAAGCTTATTCTACTGCGGCTTATTATATCTCAAGGCACTGTAGAATGGTACTTTAGGAAGGTAAAAAGATCTTAGCCTCTAGTTTTGCCAAGAAAATCAAAACAAAAAAAAAAAACAAACCCAGACAGCCACCTATTTATCACATAACAATATTTGAGTGCCTCGTGATATCTATTATATTTATACAACAGGTCAGTAAGGGGAAGCGGATGTGATACTGCTATACAGGCTGGGAACGGAAGTACAGACAGTGTTGACTAACTTAGCAGAAAATAAAGTAATCAAAAAGAAATGTGCTGTCACTGAGCTCTTCTACCATTGCCCTGAAATTTTCTACATTGCTCATGTTTACATAGTACCTCATGCAAGAGGAAATATCAGGTCTCAATACCATCATGGTAGCTGAACTGTTCTGAAAAACATTAAAATATCTTCCAATTAAAAGGACGCAACACATCCTAGATGCCACGTAATTTTCAGTTTGCTCCTGCTACCTTAGCTAATAAAAGCCAGAGAACAGATCTCAAACTGTCAAGACGCTGCATGGAACAATGGTAACAGGATGAAAGAGGCTCCTACTCTAAGCACACATACATAGCTGGTGTAAAACTGTTATATACCTAAATACTGTGAGAAAAACTGAGGCAAAAGAGGCTGCTGAACTTGCTATCGGCAGCTAGCCAAGGGACCCCTGCTATGCCTTCTTTCTATTTCACAGTGGAGCTCTGGGACAAGTTGAGAGCAATTATCATGCTCTCCCCTCTGTTTTCCGAAGTGCGTAGTATCTGTTTTGTGGTTTTAACCATATAATGATCTTGGTGTTTATCTATTTACACTCTTTCAATTAGTGCTGTTCCTATTTATATAAGACATAGAGTTTTTATAAACTGACCACTCTAAAACAGAACCATATATATGCAACAGGAAAAGTGACAGCCCATACTCCAATGGCAAAACCTACCAGTGCAACAAATTAATTACCCAGCCTTTTGCAATAAGCACCCAAAGTATGACATTTCAGAAGAATTTATGGAGAGGAGGGGAAGCGTACTAAGTACAGTCAGTCCACGTGTGAAATCTGGCAAGTTGTATGATAGCATAATACAGGACAAGATAAGCTATAGAAAATAGGACAGCAACTTAGATAGAAGTGTCTTATATAGAAGTGAAGATGTTTTCTGCTATCTGCCCCATCCCAGTGATGAGATTTCCTGTTTCCTACATACCTCTCCTTCAACCAAGAGACAATGTCTTTAAAATCTTGGAGGCTGGTGTTATTTTTGAAAGCCCATTCAAATGAATGGAATTTGAACTTGCTATTAGCATTAGAAACTGCTTTCTTTGCCTTCTCTTTCTTTCCAGCTACCACTCTGATCATATCTGTGGCCACTGGCAAATCGTCTGGCTTGGATGTTGCTATGGTACTGTTTTCATGAAAGTATATGACTTACCCAGTATGTTTCACAGGTATTTCCCAAAGTGTTACCTGAGTCAACATAAAACTCTTTCATAACTGATAAAAATAAAGCATATCTTAGTCCGCCCGGACTGCAGCTGATGGATGAATATGATGTGCACCCGTTATAATAGCTTGCTAACTTTGGCCAGTGTAGATCTCTTTCTTATTCTATGGCAGTGTTCCCACACGCTGGGGAAAAAAAAAAAAATTGAGAGATAATCCAGTCTTTGTGAGACCAGACAGTTCTTCCAAAAGCACGGAATTCTCCCCTGGATGGAGGTAATACTAACTTCAAAGTCACGTCAGAACACAAAAAAAAAAAAAAGAAAGAATCCAGTCTTACAGTACGCTGTTCATTGAGCACAGTGGACTTGCTTCATAATGAACAAGGAATTAAGTGAAAGAATATGAAACACTCCAGAGGAAAGCACACAAGTATAACAAAGCTTCTGATACATTTTCAATGTGCTGAAAATGTTAATTCTCTGCCCACCATAAAACATAGAAAGTTCTAGACTACTTTTAAGGATATGAGAGAAAACCATCAAACAGAGAAACAGACAAAGTCACCAGTAAACTCCTACAGGATAATGATCCAAAAGTAATTTTCTTTAATTTTTTTTGTTGGGTTTAATTTATCTAGCTTTTTACTTTTTTCACCCATTAAGCACTGTGCTAGGTAAAAAAGGATGGACCAGAGTCCTCTTTTCTTTTAAAGAAGGCACAATAACTTTTGATAACACAGTTTTGACCTTATCTCATTTTTTACAGCCTATTTGCTATTTCTAAAGTATTATTCACTGCCCATTATTATACTAATAAACTTTATTATCTTTTATAAAGCCACCAATGGTTACATGCTTGAATGGCCCTCACAAAAGAAAGCTATAATGACAGAACAAGGTAAACCTAATAAACCATTCTTTGTTCTCAAAGTGTATTTGTGATAATGGGCCATTAGCTTTTATTTATTATTCACATAAATGTATGATGGGATTTGTACCCTCTCCAGTATTAACTATCTCATCTTGCAGAGACCATCCAAGTTTTTTTGGTAACTGTGCTTTGAATTTTTGGTCTCTAGTAAGAAGGTAAAGAATGTACTGAAAAATGAACTTACTATAAATTTTTCCATACTAATCCTTTTTATAGTCTCAGCAACTGAATTCATGTACACTCATCTACATGGTAAACTTACTTTTCCTAGTTTCACACTGAGCTAATAGTACCAGCTTACATCACTTAGACAGATAGTTAATAGGCAGAAGATTTCAGAGGGTGAAAAATGGTACTGTTTGGACTTTTGAAACACTGCTGAAATTTAGTGGAATATCACTAGCTATAGAGTTTTATATCAGAAAACAAATATTAGACCCTGTCTGCATACAATGCAGGTAAAAAAAAAACAGCTTAACTAAAAAACTGATAATAAATATCCATGGTGCATGTAGTTCCCATATTATAATATCAAGTACTGTCTTGATACATGTCTAGATACAATTTATTAGCTTCCTATATCTGGGGTTTTTTTATAGCTAGATGGGAACAGACAGCCTCGTAACTTCTTAAAAATTTTTATTTTAATTATGTTCAAAGTCCTTTACTACTTAAGTCTATTAAGTATCTCTGTATTAGCAAGATCTAAACTGCTTCTTTGGTTGAGTCAAGAAGATATTAAATACTGGACTGAAATTCCATCCAAACCACAAGAACCTCTTTCAATTCCACTAGGAAAAAAATAAATAAATAAAAAATAAAAACAAAACCTAAAACTAAAACAAACCAAAAATATACAAAACAAACAAACAAAAAAACCTACCCCAAACTCACAACAACAAAATCACCCGAACCAGACATACAGCTCAAATGAGACTTTGTATTTCGTAAAGGTCTCTTTCTCAGTGGTATGAAAAATCAGAAAATAGATTTTTAATCCAAAATCTAAGCCAAAGCTGTAAAAAACACCTGGGAAAACAGTCAGAGCTATCAGACTAGACATATGCTTGGGCTGCTCCTCAGTAAACCATGAGATCCTCCATAACTTCAGTAGACTCCAGGAGACATCTCAGCTCCAATAAAGCAGAGCTCCAAGGTGTACAGAACCGCATTTACCCTGACCTTCCTTTTCTCCTGTACTTCTTCATGCTTTCCCTGTCAAGGTAGTCGTGCAGGACGAGCTCGTATACAAGAAAGCAGTGGCTCAAAACAACTCTATGCTAGGTATATTTTGCCATAGAGCTCACTGTTATCAGTTTTGCTTTTCTGACATCAGCATCTGCACACCATTTCCATCAGCTGTCATACTGAAAACTAGTGTTAGAGAGTGGTAAGTCACATCCTAATTTGAACCAACACTTTTCAGCAGCATCTTGTAAAACATAGGCCCAGTGCTAAAGACTTCTGATGTAAATTTAAGTGGGACACTCATCAAATGCAAGACAAACATTTTTTCTGCAGTCAGAATACTGATACAACAGAAGCAGGCTCAGAGCATAGCTTTGTCTAATATACATTAGTCAGCCAAGTAACACATTGTAAATTATTCTTGGCCTAAGCTTATAAAAATCTTGTGAAGGTTCCGACTGTCTTCCTTTTGGAATAGCACATGGTATTTCTCTGGCTAAAGCAGCATCTGTTAGCTGGAAAGAACTTGAAGGAGGTTATGATGCACCAGTAATATTTTCTTATTCATGTTTACTCCATGTGTGCTTGTTCTCCCTTTAGAGGTAGTCATGGGAAATACCTCATCATACAATCTATTTCTATTGAACATGGCAGTAGTAAATTTATTTTTCATAAGTATTTTTGATGCACAGTACAAAGGATAGAAGCCAGTATATTGTCTATCTGATCAGACAGTATTACACACCCCACAGAACCTCAGCCATTCTCTCCTTCGATCTGGTGGTGCCACAGAATACATTTAGAATATCTTTTTATTTTGTAGGTCTTGTAATAACAGGCAGTCTGCTTCATGCTCTTGTAAATTGTTCTATTAGTTCAGTACCCTGGCTATTAAAAGTTCAGCCCTCAGACACACACATCACAGTCCTCTCCTAAGTGGGTAGACAACCTAAATTAAATAAACACTTTAGTCTCTCACTATTATTTTCCTTTTAGATTCACATCAGTGTTCCTCTTAATTGTTGTAAGTTATTCTTCCATATGCTAAGTGGCCCCTAACAGAATCTGAGACATACGTAAATATGTTCATTATTACAGAAAAGTAATATTATTTTTAAATTATTCAGGCTAGAAAGGACAGAAAGAGCTTTCTATTGTTCTTATCCAGGGAACACAAAATAGCAATGAATATTATAAAATCAATATTATTTGAAATAACATGCTTCTGCTTTTCACTCAATTCTAAATACAGGTAGACAGCAGGGAACACACAGCTGCTCTGCCATTTTTTCTCAGTAACTGCTTACACAAATGGTGGTACAGTGTCATAATTTGCACGTGAATTATTTAGGTTTCTATTATTAAGCTAGTTCTGCAAATATTCAGAAAGGGCCACCGACTGGCAAGGTTCTCAGAGATGCTCCATGTCTTTGTCAAAGGCCAAAAAACCTGCCCACATTTATTAACAAAAACAGTAATTTAAAGACATACAGTTGTCAGTGTTTGTAAATTATTTCACATAAAATCCTTATTAATCCCAATCACAACTGCATTACAATTTTTAAAAAGAAAATAATCAATTAAAGCAACTTAGCAAAGCTGTGAATTCGATGTGGGACTACAGCTGACTACATCCTCAGCTCCCTACAGATCCTTTCTAACTCCACAGAATTCTGCTTAGGAAATCTCTTAGGAAATCACAACCAGTAAGTTTCAGTTTCTCAGGTTGAAGTTCTCATTCTGCATCATCCTGAGCAGTAACCATGTGAGCTAAACAGCTCATGACATTGCTGGTTTCCCTTTACAGACCTGTAATCAACACCCTTTGGGGAAAATGCCATTGGAATCCTAGAATCATTAAAGCTGGAATGGACCCTGGCATGCCCTGTTCAAAGAAGGATAAACACTGAATTCAGATCAGGCTCTGAGCTTTATCTATACTGGTCCTGAAATGCTGTATCCAACGATACAGCATTTCCAGGCCACTTGTTCCAATACTTTATTATTTTTATGGGGATTTTTTTTCCTTATATTGAATTGGAACGTCCCTAGATTCGATCTATGATCATTGTCTCTTGTTCCCCTACTGCGCACCTCCATAAAGATCCCGGCTCTCCCTTCTCAGTAACATCCTCAAAGACAGCATGCCCTCAAGCATATGAAATGCACCCTCTGTTTTGGTGTCATCTGTGAACTTGATGGGGCTGCATTCTGTTTACAGGTCAATTGTAAAGATATTAAATATGCTAGGTCCCAGAACAGACCCTGAGGAACATCACTTGTAACAAGCCTTCAGGTAGAGTAGAAACTATTGACTACCAGCCTTTGAGCTCAATTTTTAACCCATTCACTCTCTGTAGCCTTTTATTTTGTAGAATGCTAACGAAGGTCAGATTTAACATTATTTAATTCAAGAGAAAAAAACTGTAGGACTCTCAATGAGGAGTTTACCTCTTTCAAATGACCAGATTCTAATTTACAATGCAGACTGAACCGCTGCCTGGCTGCTCTGAGGTCTGAGTAAGTATGAAAATGGCCCTAAGAAGACCTAAATTCATTCAAATAAATGTTTAGGAAAATGAAGATTTCTGATTTTTCATCAGCTTATCACTTCAGAATATTTTCCTTATTGTTTAGCTAACTGCACTATGCAAAGATCTGAATCAGCAAGGTATGCAGGGTACATAAAATTTTGGGCCCCACTGTCCAAATAGACAAAGAATAGCTTGAAACTGAGTCAGTAAGAGTGAAGAAAAGACATTGGAAGGAGTGAAATTAGTGAGCTGGACTCTGTATATCTGCTGAAGGTTGCATACCAGTTTTGGACAACCTCTCCTTCAACACCAAAAGCATATGCATCAAGCTTTAATTGCCTTGACCAGCCTCACCTGAGACTCACATCCTCTGCCTGTTGGCTTAGGTTCTCCATTTATGATGAGGCCTGGGCACCTTCTCCTTGCCTGAAGATATGCTGTAGGTAGATATGCGCCTGGATATGTCTCCTACTCTTGCTGAGCTTCCTTAATGACTGGACTGATTTATCATCTTGCTGTCATCCATCCTGCTCTGCTCACCCTACTTGGAGATGTGGAACTGCACCTTGATTGGTGATGGTGCTGTCCCTGGCCAAGTCACCCTGCTCTGACTGCTGGCTGGTCTTCCCTTCTGAAGCAACCCCTCTCCCTCTCTCTGCTCCCTGACAGAGTACAGCCCATGTCCTGGTGATCTACACGGGGTCACCACTGTCCGTAATACTGGGAAGGAGTTAACATTAGAAATCTACTCAAATCCTGGTATCTGTGTGGAGCTGGTGCTTCAGTGAGCAAAATTTGAGTAAAGTCTTCTTTCCTGCCAACACCAGAGCAGAGCATGCAGGATTTCCACAGATACATTTGGGAAAGCAAGAAATGCAGAATGTAAAGGGCATGAAGCAATCAACAAAAGGAAACTTTCAGGTAGAGAGACAATGTCTTTGAGAGCCAGTTCAGAAGGAAGCATCTGTCAAAGCTAAGCTTACTCTTTCCTGCTTTCCGTGACACTTGTTTGACCTTAGGAAGGTTTCCTGTGTTTTGGTAGATGGTACAAGCATAACATAGCAGCACAAAGAAAAGTCAGCTAGGCGTTCTCAGAAGCTGCGTGTATTCCAGCACATATTTTACATACAGCCAAGTGGACAGGTCTTCCCTTTTGAGGCGAAATATTTTTCACTTGGCTACAAATGAATTCTGTCCTAAAGTCCAGTCAGGTGAGACAGCTGGTTTAATAATGTAGCACACATACATGCTTGTGTCAGCAAGTCGTAGAAGAGCAAGATGAATTACTTCTGCAACATGAAAACTGCACATGACAAAGGCCAGGCAATCCCAAGATGAAAGAAGAGAGGCAAGGTGTTTGGGGTTTTTTATTACTACTATTATTATTTTTAATGACTCAGAAAAAATAAACAGAAAATGCAGTGGACATTTTCTGAGTCAAGCTAGTCCTTGTCAATGTTGTTCGCCTGCAGTGATGGTATTAAACAGCTACGCACAGCTGCTTCACATTCACACTGTGCTGTCGTTTAGCACCATTACTGGGCTTCTGGGAACTCTTGGAGATAATGACACATGCTTTCATTTTAGATAGAATAATCTGCATGTTCTTGAAACCCACAAGAGAGTACATCAATTAACATATCCCAGATATTAATCCATAAAACATGCTTGCATTTTGGGGGGGTAGATTTATTGTTTTAAAACAGTCTTTTTATTTCTGCTTGCGTTAATCATTGCTTATTTAATCAAAGATCTGCTGGATTATTTAAAATTAAAAAAAAAAAACTGGGAGAACTTCCAAAGCTCCTGAGGAACAGAGGAATTTTTACTGGGGAGAGATAGGAAAGTGAGAAGGGAGAGGTTTTGCACAGCTCCAATTTAAATATGCTATACAGAGTAGAGATGTGACAAATTCTTTTTTTTAAGCATCAAATACTAAATACTTTGATATTAAATTTGTCAGATACTAAATATGACTAAATGTAAAAAAAATGCATGTATAGAATGTTATTTTCAGTATGCATTTCTGAATTCAAGGGGTTTTGACACAGTACATCACCCTACAATGGCCAAATTGTATTTAGGTCCTAAAGAAAGAGAAACATGGAAAGCATGGCCAGCAGGCCGAGGGAGGTGATTCTGCCCCTCTGTGCCACTCTGGTGAGACTCCACCTGGAGTACTGCCTCCAGTTCTGGAGCCCCTCAACATAAGAAGGGCATGGATAAGTTGGAGTAAGTCCAGAGGAAGGCCACAAAGATGATGAAAGGGCTGGAGCACCTCTCCTATGAGGACAGGCTGAGAGAGTTGGGGCTGTTCCGCCTGGAGAAGAGAAGACTCCGGAGAGAGCCTTCTCCTATGTTAGGAGAACATATTTTGACCATTGAACAGGTGTTAAATAGAACAGAAGAAAAGTTTAGTTCATAAATTTGAAGCCTGTTTTTTGTTTTTTGGTTTTTTTTCTAGAGGATCAATATAAATTGTACCTAAGTATAAAGGCTGGCTTTAAAAGTGCCCACTAATCATTTTAAAAGCAAGATTGTGATATTTCAATTATGATCTTAAGAATGCATAAAAATGTCTTGTGAGAAGTCTGTCAGAATTATATACATTAGCTATTATAAAAATTAATTTAAAGAAAAAGCAACAACAACGAATAAGCAAGTCTTTCTGCATTTCCTGGCAGCAGTTTGACAGGTGTTTCATCTTCAGCACAATTAATCCTTTCTTTGAAAAGAAAGGATTGTTCACACTGGGGCAGGTTTTCAGCACATGAAATCTTTATTTTTGTGCTAATACCACCAGCCACTAGGGTCTTTAAACCTTGTAAGCAAAGACTCAGTGGAATACAAGGTTCACACAGATGAAAAATCTGATAAAAGTTAAAAATATCTTCATTCATCTCTTCTTTGTAACCGTATCATAAGATTGTAAAGACTCTAACTGACCAACTATACAGGCTTTATAAAATATACTAGATAATTGTAAGATAAGGACCAAAGAATGTCAGGATATTATTTTCCAGTATCTGTGTGTTCAGTGCCTCCTTCAATAGGATTTTAATCTGATTCTGCAGGTCCTACATGCCAAAGCAGTGCAAATGCTGCAGACAGAGGTCCTCCAGTTTGGATGCCTCTGAGAAGAATTAATGAGAAAGAGAACAAGAACGAGGGTGTCTCCTGGCATACCAAAGTCATCCTGCAGTGGGTAAGTACATACAGTCCTTCTCCAAGAAATGCTTTCATGTGTACAGTTAGCTGTTGTACTTCAGACAGAGAAAAGCACTATCAATCTTAAAAAATCACACCGTCTCTATACCAAGGTGACTAAACGAATCTGCAAAATGAGTATATACTGGTAATAGGCTTATGAAATTGAATAATACTAGCATAATTATTTATTCTGGGAAAGAATTCAAAAAACCAGACTTGCCCAAGTCATACTGACAGAAAATTGTGATGCTGGGAACAGAATTTAGATCTTCAAAGTCACAGGCAAAGTGCTTCTCCTACTAGAAAAAATTTATCACATTATTGAAACCAGGAACACACAAAAAGAAGAGAAAACAGAGGAAAGCTCATGGATCTAAAAGACTTCTCAGAAATCTTTCTAAAAATTTACAGAATTTAATAGAATGTAATAACTACGCCATTATTTTAGAAATTGTACCATAAAGTTCTACTCAAGATATTAAAAGGCTCTTAAAATATAAATGATTATTAAAAAAAATCCAAAGAGAGTTTGTCATCCTTGATTATATTCTAGAAAAGTTTTCTACAAGTATATCTAAAGTATACAGGATGGGAAAGCTGGACTGATGTATCAGTTTACCTTTGATAAAGGAAACCTCAGAAATGGATGAAAAACAGACTGAAGGATAGATGTTGATTCAGATTAATTATAGTCTGGACATACATGACATGGCTAGTCATTATTAAGGAATTAATTTTAATGCATCGAATTCTCAGCCTCATTATTTTCAAGATATAGAGGATCACCTGAAAAGTCCATTCAGCATCGTGATTCATCACTGTTCTCAAATATATAGACAACACGCACAGCATGTGATGCAGCCCTCCGATGACTTACCAGTTTAGAACCTATGCCATTTTGGTCAAAAATTATTTTAAATTAATTTCTTAAAGATTTTTCTTCAGCCAAACCTTTGTTACTGCCAGAGATGCATGAAGTAGCAGATTTATCAATGGTAGGGCACAGAATGTCCATGGTCACCATGTATTCTGAATTGAAGAGTTACTGGAATTTACTCCTTGAATACTCTACATCCTCCAGCAGCAATTCTAGTCACTGAAATTCTTGTGCTATCTACTAAATACCTACAGCACTGTAAGGAGTAGTAGACTGCTTGATCTCTTTTGAATAACAAGTGTGTCTCTGTTCCATCCCTATTTTGGGGAAGATAAATTTCACTTCTCATTAATTGTTATTGAGACTGCTTCAGAGGTCTCTGGTGTGTCCAAAGGCTGTTTCAGCCTCCATCTGAATCTCAAAGATGCCACTGATTGGTGATGAAATTGAACAGATGTAGAAATCTTTGGGGAAAAAAAAATCCTTAGATGTCTTGAACAAATAATTTCCTTTTTAATCTCTGAAAAAAAAAAAAAAAAAAATCCAGGATAGTACCAAAATTCCTTCAACTTGAAAATGGCTACCAGCTTGGGAAAAATTAAACATACTTTAGCTCAGCTCACTGAAAAGACAATTCTGGAGTCTCTAGACAGTGACTAAGGTAGATCTCACAGAACTAATGACAACTGTTATGGCAATTATAATACCCTGCAACCGTATTTTCCATGTGGTGAATATTAGAAGTAGTGCAGTAATCTGGAAACTGACTGTGAGCTGATTAACATTGATGTAAAATGGAAATAGGTTTAGTTACACTGATGATAATACACCAAAGCATACCTAATGTTAGTGACATCAGCAAAAGGCTCGTGATGAATAGCACGTCATGATGCCATCAGCCACCTTCCCCTCACCCCATCAGTATGTGTGCTCCAGAAGGTACAGCAATGACAGGAGCAAAGCACCAACTCATGGAGAGATTTTGTTGAACTAGATCTGTAGGTCACATTCTTACAGGGTTTACTTGTGTTCACATTTGATATTATTAAATAATGTCATGGTACGGACACAGGTCTAAAGCTCAACTTGTACTACATTTTATTACCTCATTATTATATGGCAGGTCAGTGCACATAAAATGGACTGTAAACTTAAAACAACCTATTTAATCATTCTGGATTTACTGTGACAACCACTTGTGAGACAGAGATGCCCAGTGACTGCACCTAGGCTGACCATAGTGTTGCCTGAAATCAGACTGTAGCTAAGGTAATAATTTGTAATTCAACCAACCATATCAAGCAATGAAATGGATTTATGATGGTATTCTGTGAGAGAAATGAAGGTTAGGTTTTAGCAGTGAAGGTGCTGTTGACTGCAGAAGTATGTGACAAAATTATATATAAGGTTTTGTCATCTTTAAAAAAACGAAAAGAAGCTGAATGAAATTGCATTGCTCTGTGTATTAAAAGATTCCCTCTCCCTCCCCAGAAGACAAGCTGGATGATCATATCAAGCAAGTGATAGGTTATTAGTTATCTTTCATCAGCTACAAATGAAAACAACAAAATGTCTGGCTGAATTTAACGTTGGGATGATATTTCATAAATTATATTTTTTTAGCATTTCATAAAAAAAAAAATTTAAATAAGCTTAAAAAGGAAAACCCATTTTGCCATAGATGTGTTCTCCATAAACGGATAGAAACTTGCCAATACTTGTTTTGTAGACTACTACAAAAATTGGGGCATTTTGGAACTAAATATTATCTATGGTCCTGTGAGGGGAAAGGAGAGCCTGCTCCCTAATATCTGAAAAACTCCTTTCATTTTCTACATTATTTCTTATTATGTTAAATAGGTAACTATGATAGAAGCATCTCATCACCTTATTTCACCTCACAGCTGCCTGCTAGGATCTTTTATCTACACATGCTCACCTGCACAAATATATCTAAAGCTGTCAGTATAAATATAGGCAAATCTACAACAGGTGCACCAGTGCACCTTGGGAAGAATTCTTCTTGGACATAAAGCCAAGAACTCTCCTCTTCTAATCTTATTTTTTTCTTTTTGATCTTGAAGTGCACATCTGTGCCACCTTCACTTCAACATTGTGCTTCACCTTTGTATAAAGGTCCATATCCTACCTCGCCCCCATCTTCTGGTCAAAATTGTGAAAACTGTTTTGCACAGATTCTAAATTGTGCTTCTTTTTAAAATGTAAGTGAAAAAAAAAATCCAGACTGATGTACAATTCCATGGGAGGGATGGGAGAGAAATGTAAAAAGGCATATCTCTGAATCAGCCAGCCAGGTTGGCATGGAACTTCTTTACTTGAATTTTTGAAAAAAAAAACTTGGGACTAGGGTAATAAGTAAACAAAGAAAAATTGAAACTCTCACCAACAGAAAAAAAAAATTTGAAATTACATGGGCACCTTCCTGTCAATTGAACAGTTAACAGAGCAAGATTTAAGAATTATTAATTCCAGTGACTCTGAAATTTGCCAAGAAGACTGTTCAAACCCTAGGTGGGACTTTTATCTGTGGTCCTACCAACTCAGTTTTTAAAGCACAAGCTATAATGAAGGCTCAGACCAAAGCCATTAAAGATTCAAGGATCAATTGTTATCAGAATAAGAGAGGCTAAGGTGCTGAGCAATTTGTAGGATTGCTGGAAAGAAGCATGACGTATTCATTTGATTATGGTACATAAAGAATGTGGGCTGAAACAAATAAATGATGGCTTTGTATTTAGTCCTTGATTGACTGCAGTCCAGACATGCCAAAAGCATAAATTAATCAAAACTAGATCTACAGCTGAAAGGAAAAAGGTCTGATCCTTTTGCTAATCACCAACATAGGAATAGAGGACTGTGTGGTGCAGCAACAATTTTGAATATGTCTACTTACACAACTGTGCTGTATTCTACAACAAATGCAAGCCATTATCTAATGCTCTCTTCTTATTTTGTGTGGACAAATGTCTGTAGTTCAAGATAACATTTTGCAAGAAATACATTGGAAGATCAGTTTGTAGTTTAGAAAAATAAATCAGAAAGGCATCACACTGCTTAAAAGACTTACAAAACCTTAGAAGCCCCAGATAGACCACTAGTATAACTGCTTGCTGAGAATGATTTTCACTCGCTGTGGAGGGGAAAGGTTTTCCTGATTTCAACAGAGTAAGAGATCACGCACACAGGATCTAAACAGCCAGAACCATTTGAGAAGAAAAATCTGCCCAATGGTTTTAAATTCATGAAGGTGTAAGGAGCCCTGCAGAACAAGAGTTCAGTGTATACTCCAGGTCTGTTTTATAGAAGTCCAACAATGCTATGAAATGTATTTGTAACTAGGGAGGTTTTTGTAAGTTGTTGGGTGTTAACAAGAGGGTTTACAATTAAAATTTATTTGCAATCCGAAAACCACAGACAGTGCATGTAGCTCTACTGTGATTTTTTGTCTTGTTTTTCATTCTGCATTAAATCCTAACCTATTGTGGAAATTGTGTTACCTACACAATGTATCTGGAACTACTGTTTGCATCTGCAGAAGTGCAGTTACTTCTACAACCACCTCCATAGCTGAGGAGTCTGCCTTGCGAACAGGTTCTTCATGGATAGTAGGGCACATAAGGGCTACTGCCTTCCCTTAAGGACTGTCTGATGCTGTAAAGCCATAATTGCAGCTGTGGCTCAGCAGTTGCCAGCGAAAACTTCTTGTTCTCTCTCTCACAGTACATCTAAGTGCTTGCGGGAAGCAGTCTGCTGATGGTCAATTAAAGGGAGCACCAGCGAGTGCCATTGTTTCATTCTCCTCCTGGGATCAGAATAACAATGGTTTCTCTTTGCCTAAGGGGTATAAATAATAATCAATATAAATATTGAAATGATCCTGGCTACTGCAGACTGATAATGTGCTCATATAATTACAGGTAGAGATGTATTAAATGGAGCATTGACTATACTCCCAATCAGGTGCATTGCTGGTTTATATAACTTATTTGAAGACACATGCATTAGAAGAACTGCATTACCACGTTAGAAGAACTGATTACCAAAACCTTTTCCCCAGTCTCCAGTACTGAAAGAAGGAGGGTGAAGGGGATGGGATAGTGGGCTCCAAGATACTGAGGAAGCCACCTATTTGTTTTCCTTTGCTTCTGATCAAACTAGAGTGAAAGTCGTTTGGGGGCAAATGCACAGAAATCTTTTCATTTCTTAAAGTAATTCAGAAAAATGCCTGCAGGTGAATCATAACAGAGCGTGCAGAATATGGTAAGGAAAGAACAGGTGTCTCTGTGTAAGTGGACTAGTTATGCTGACCTTGATAAAGTGATTAAACTATGCATCATTATGCTCCACAGTAAACTTATGTTTAGTTCAAAACAGAGTTTGAGAAAATATCTAGGAAAATGTGCAAAATGCTAACGGAGGAGTGAGATCTGAGCATGACTGAATGTTACTTTTAAGCCTATATACTTCCTTTGATGCAGGCTTATAAATCCAATTAACATTAATAAGAAATGTGTTGTGCCCATATGCAAACCATGAGCTAAGATCCCCTACTGCCCTTCCAGGATTTC